>NC_137354.1:16730146-18120800 GCF_965287045.1 Carcharhinus amblyrhynchos
GAGGGGAGGAGGAGGAGGGGAGGAGGGGAGGAGGAGGAGGAGGGAGGGGAGGAGGGGAGGAGGAGGAGGGGGAGGAGGAGGAGGGAGGGGAGGAGGAGGAGGGAGGGGAGGAGGAGGAGGGAGGGGAGGAGGGGAGGAGGAGGAGGGAGGGGAGGAGGGAGGAGGAGGAGGGAGGGGAGGAGGAGGGAGGGGAGGAGGGGAGGAGGAGGAGGGAGGGGAGGAGGGGAGGAGGAGGAGGGAGGGGAGGAGGGGAGGAGGAGGAGGGAGGGGAGGAGGGGAGGAGGAGGAGGGAGGGGAGGAGGAGGAGGAGGGGAGGAGGGAGGAGGAGAGAGGGAGGGGAGGAGGGGAGGAGGAGGAGGGAGGGGAGGAGGGGAGGAGGAGGAGGGAGGGGAGGAGGGGAGGAGGAGGAGGGAGGGGAGGAGGGGAGGGAGGAGGAGGGAGGGGAGGAGGAGGAGGGAGGGAGGAGGGGAGGAGGAGGAGGAGGAGGGAGGGGAGGAGGAGGAGGAGGAGGGAGGGGAGGAGGAGGAGGAGGAGGAGGAGGGAGGGGAGGAGAGGAGGAGGGAGCGGAGGGGAGGAGAGGAGGAGGGAGCAGAGGGGAGGAGGAGGAGAGGAGGAGGAGGGAGCGGAGGGGAGGAGGAGGAGAGGAGAGGAGGGAGAGAGGAGGGAGGAGGGGAGGGGAGGGGAGGGGGGAGGGGAGGGGGAGGGGAGGGGAGGGGGAGGGGAGGGGAGGGGGAGGGGAGGGGGAGGGGAGGGGGAGGGGAGGGGAGGGGGAGGGGAGGGGAGGGGGAGGAGGGGAGGGGGAGAGGGGGAGGAGGGGAGGGGGAGAGGGGGAGGAGGGGAGGGGGAGGAGGGGAGGGGGAGAGGGGGAGAGGGGGAGGAGGGGAGGGGGAGGGGAGGGGGGAGTGGGAGGGGGAGGGGGGGAGGAGAGAGGGGAGGAGGGGAGGAGAGGAGGAGGAGGAGGAGGGAGGAGAGGAGGAGGAGGAGGGGAGGGGAGGAGAGGAGTAGGAGGAGGGAGGGGAGGAGGAGGAGGAGGAGGGAGCGGAGGGGAGGAGGAGGAGAGGAGGGAGAGGAGGAGGGGAGCGGAGGGGAGAGGAGGGAGCGGAGGGGAGGAGGAGGAGAGGAGAGGAGGGAGAGGAGGAGGAGGGGAGGGGAGGAGGGAGGGGGAGGGGGGATGGGGAGGAGGAGTGGGGGGGGACGGTCTCGTCCACGAGGGTCAATTCTCAAACCATACCTTGGCAAGAGGAAGGCTTGAATCATTATTAATATTATTTAATTATCACTTCCACTAGGAAGCATCATTTTCTTAGTTAGAGCAGCAAAATTGGGCTGTAAATCATTCTGATATTCCTCGTTAAATCTGGCTGATTGGTTAGTCAATAAGAGCGTGGATTAGGTGAAGATTCATGAGCAGGCGTGTCTCCCCTTGGCCAGCCACGGTGCTGGGGCAGCGGAGTTACAGCCTTGTTCCCAGTTGGCCCGCACCTCGCCGTTACTGAGCTCGGGGTGGGGATACAGAACCTGCCCCCCCCCCCCCCAACCCTCCTTCGAGGTGTTAGAAAATAAATGCGGGTGAAACAAGGAGTGGGGGGCAGCGCGGAGGAGGCTATCAACAGTTGTCTGACTGGCATCTCATAGGCTCCCTTATCTAAGCATCATCCGAGGTCATAAAGCAACTTTATTTCCATCGCTGTATAAATTAATTACACGCATTTAATAACCAAAATATCATTATATTCCCCCCCACCCCCCGCCTCTAATATCATAAAGGCTTTTCACTAGGGAAACACTTAATAGTGAAAGGGGGTTGTAACAAACGATTATCCTTGTGTAATGCTATCAACTGAGCCAATTATGAACCATTACTCTTGCAGGGTCTTTTGCAGTTTATGGGATTTAGCCCAGTCCATGACTTGAACACTACAGCAAGTGCTTTGAAGCTTAATTTGTAGGAAGCTGCCTTAAATCTTAGTGCCTTTTAAGACCCCCCCCCTTCCCCTTTACACACCAACTAACAAAAGGGACACAATTTGTCCCCCATCTTCCCCAAATGAAAATCTAGTTGGTTGGCCAAATTTTGGTGGGCTAGATGTAAATGTTTGTGGAATTAGAGTGTTAAAGATGAAACTAGTTTTTGACATGTCTTGAAAGAGTGGCGGGGGGGTGGGGCAGAGAGAGAGGATGAGTGATGAGGAACTATCTCACGTTCCTGATTATGTACGACTAGGATTTTTTTTGTACTAAAGTCTGCTGCTTACAAAAAAAACCTGACGTTCCCGACCACGTGCACATTTTGGCAAGAGCCCAAGGGACCTATTGAAGTTACTCAGAGAAGACGCTGGAAATAATTAGATTAAGGCCAATTATGCGTGAGATTATAAAAGCAGAGAGGGTTTGAGCATGTTATAGACAGATAAAGACATCTGGTCAGTTACATGCTGTGAGGGCTGGCCACTCGCTTGTCAGGAAGCAGCTTGGGGGAGTCTCCTCCGAAGCCACATCCACCCTCATTTGGTGCGTCTAGCCTCAGTCCTCCGACACAGGTACGAAAAAAAGGGGGAAGCGCTTAACCAATTTGGGTATTTTTTTTCTCTATCTCTGGATGATGGTAAACAGCAGCCAAATGTGAAACTGCGTTGGCGCGTTGCTCTGTCTCTCTGGCGAGGTAAACTTTAGCGTCAAAAAGCAGCAGGCTGAAGGTATTTTCCTCCCTCTTTTTTTTCTTCAGACACATCTCTTCCCCTCCCTCCCAGCTTCTCCGGTGCTTGCAAAGATGTTCTATTTCCACTGTCCACCGCAGTTAGACGGGGAGTGTTGCCGTACAAACTCGCGTAAGTACGTTTAGATATAAATCTACTCCTTAAACCTCCACCCACACCCCAGTGTTATGTGTGCATGCGATTTATAAATCTAACCCACACGTGTATCAATATATAAACATCTTCCAGTGTTGTGTGTGCGTGCGATTTCTAAATCGAACCCACACGTGTATCAATATATAAACACTCTCTCCAGTGTTATATGTACATGCGGTTTATAAATCAAACCCACACGTAGATATGTACATAAACATTATCCAGTGTTGTATATGCACGCGATATATGAATCTATCTATCCCAGCTATAACACTAACTTGAGAGCGTTTATGTATATATGTGCATGCAATTATTCTATTCCATACGTAGATATATATGATAAACATTATTCAATGTTATATGTACACGATTATCTAACCAACATGTGGGTATATACACAATGTTGCATATACATGCGATTTATAACTTTATCCCATACAAATACATACAGAAACATCCTCCAGTGTTATATATGCATGTAATTTATAAATATTATAAACATCCTACAATGTGTGCATTCGATTTATAACTCTATCCCACACACATGTACAGAAACACCCTCCCGTGTTATATGTGCATGCGATTTATACATCTATCTCATACACGTATAAATGCAGAGACACTAATATACATCTTCGTTAGATTAATGGAAATGAACGGTGTTGACAAAAGGCAGTCCCAGAGATACAGTCTGTGTTTGATTTTTGCAAGCATTAGCTAAACCCAAAGTTTTTTTTCCCCTAACTTATCAATCCCCTGCCCCGTTTTTCTTTCGATATCGAAGTTTGCTTGTGTGAGCTCCCGTTGCAAGCCAGGACTGTAACTGTGTGAAACTACACAGGAAGATCAGTAGATCTATCTGTCTATTAAATTGGAAAACGATTGGTGAATGTTTCCCTACATATAGTACAGGGAAACATTAGTACATATATATAAATATATAATTCCTTCGGTAGATATATGATCGCTTCCCATGTTTTGTGGTTCACAAGCCATCCTAAAGCTTAAATCATTGATGCATTTTACAGAATAATTGTCACACAGTAAATGTAGTGACCAATTAAGTGCACCCCTCCCTCCAATTTTTTTGGTTCCAGCGCTAGTCTGTACAGGAGAGGGTCGGTCCCAGCAGCATTATGCCACCTGCTTCCCTACTCTGTGGAAACAAAAAAAAACCCTCTTCATTTTTGCCCGAGGGTTAAAATAGGCTTTTACCAGCGCAGATGTTTGGTGTCGTGCTTCTAATCAACGCTTTAAACCGTGGTCACGCTCTTCCCTTCACCCCCCCCCCCCCCCCCCAAAAGGTCTGCATGAATCTTTTATGCTGTTTCGCAAACAAATTATAAACACAGGGAGAGGGAGGGATAGATTCACTGGAAACTCCACACACTCTGTATGTCCATTCAACCCCTGGCAGACGGGAGCTGGCAAAGGTTTGGGTGATTCAGCAGGAGGTCAAATTGAAGGGTTTTTTTTTGGGGGGGGGGCAGGCATAGGGCAAAAAGAATCCACAGGATTTTCTAGAACTTTGCCAAATCTATGGTTTGCCCCCAGTAACATCAGGGGATGATTTTTTTTTTAACAAGGGAATTCCGTCCAGTGAAAGCTATAAATTGGGTTCAACATTGAACTGACCCGGCTGCATGTTCAGTGACCTGGGCTGACTTCTTATCACCCCTCCCCCTTCCCAAATTATAATGGGGCTTCCTCGACAAGATAAGAACTCTGGCTATTTGGAATCTTTGCAATCCCCCCAAGCGAATCTTAAACTCACTTCGAAATAATTTTTTAAACAGCCTTGATGATCTAACTACTTTTGTTTTTAGTTGTCGTTGTTCTTGCTTTTTTTTGTTATCATTTTAAGCTATCTTTCCATTGCACCCTCCCCCTCCCCAGTGAATTCCGGCAGCTTTACCGGCCACAGCGCCAGCGATTTCGACGATGGGTTTCTCCGCCGCAAGCAACGCCGGAACAGGACGACATTTACACTGCAGCAGGTTTGTCCTGAGTGGGGATGGAGGGGGGAGGAACAACTTTCTCTGCCAACTACCTGTAATAGTGTAGCCCCCCCCCAATCCCACAGTGGCTGCAAAATAACATTCAGACTCATTCCTGCATTTTAAGTCAAATTCTCATTAGCAAGTGTGCAGCAACATTTAGTAAGACAATGTTTCCAGCCCAGGCTTTTGGCTTGTCTGGGGTTTAAATATCACCAGGATCATTTGCAAAGCCTGTGCGGATTGGAGGAGATGTGGCAAAAGTGAGATTCATGTTTGTTAGCCAATTACGGTGGTGGTCACTTTTTTTTGCAATGGATTTTAAATATCACCAGCATCGAAATATGGCAATTTGCAAAGTGTGCGTGTGGATTTGAGAATGTAGCAAAACTGAGAATCGCGTTAGCCAATTTCAGCCGCGGTTCAAATTGTTGGAGGGTTAAAATGTCACAGACATCGAAATGTGACAATTTTTAAAGTGTGTGGTGCAAAACTGATAATCAGTTGCAACGGTGGTTCAGTTTTTTGTCGTCTTTTTTTATTAAATCAAATGCTTTCTCTCAACCCCCTCCTTCTAGTTAGAAGCTCTAGAAGCCGTTTTTGCACAGACCCATTACCCCGACGTATTCACAAGGGAAGAACTCGCCATGAAGATAAACCTAACAGAAGCGAGAGTTCAGGTAAATATTTAAGAAGTGGAGCGGATTCCAGACCTTTGCTTTACCGCCAGTGTAAAGTGCATATTTGGCTGGAGATAAAACAAATGAAAGACTATCTGTCATCTGTGTGATGCACTTTAATAACGTCAACATAATCTGGAATATTAGATTAGTTTGATTAATCGGTCATTCATAATTAACTAGTGATAATGTTCTACACTAATTTGTCCCTGTCTCTAAGGCACTAAATTACATCAGTGTAAATCCATTTCCTTGCCTTTTCCAAACTACCTTTTTAAAAAAAATAAGCCTAAACTGCTATTCAGAGAGTTGCAGGCAGCACTGTAAAACTGGCTGCATACACTTTAGCACAGGAGCTGGACATGTGTGTGCAAAAGAAAAAGGGACGCAATTTTTAATAAGAACTTGCACACATGAACCCTTTCAGATTTGCTCTGGGTGAGATCCACGAGCGAATGTAATTGCGAGGCATTAGAACAGTTTGACTCACGTCCCTGTGGGTCGCGCTGCTATCGTTTAAAACCCAATAAATGCAGCGAGATAATGGAATTCATTGCTCTAAATTGGGGATTGTAAACACGATTATTTCTCCCTTAAACGGATTAAGGGATCCTACTTATTAAATTTCGACATGAAGCGGTGTTCACACGGAGGCGCGCTGTATTATTTGAGACTGTTTGAGATGGGGGATTTTGTGTTTTTTTTTTAAAAAAAGGTGCTCACTCAACGTCGCCTGCTCCCCGACTGCCGAAGAGAGGAATAAAACTGCAAATTAAGATAAATGTAGCAATTAGGGAACGTTTCAGGCCCGCCAGATCACGACTTTGTGCTAGAAGGTGCAATGTTGAGATAGCAAGTGGAGACAATTATCCTGCAAACACTTACGGTGTGATCTTTTCAATGGTTTTTTTTTGTGTGTGTATTTTTTTTCTCTCCTTTTTTTTTCCCCCGGACAGGAGTGAAGCAAGCCACCGAGGAACGAAAACAAAATCCACACCCTCACCAACCCCCCCCCCCCCAAAAAAAAAAGTAAACCCACTGTATAGAATTTGCAGACCACTAAAATATGATTAATGCGTTGGAAAGCCCAGCCTTAATCGAAACTGATGTTGTCAAATAATCGCTAAATAGGAAATAAACGACTTCATCATGCATGTTACTCAGTAGCAGACTAACTGTCAGTGGAAAGTCATTAAAATATGATAATGAAAAATTGCTCAATTAAATGTTGTTATAGCCAACGACCTTCATTCAATTATGATGCAGGAAGTTGTCTGCGTTTGGCCCGCACTTAACTGACCCAAGTTTACATGATTATAAAGTCATTAATATCTTTGTGAATCTTAGCTGCAATTTAAATCGCGCGCACACACACACACATGCAGGCAAGGGGAGACCTAAGGAAAAGATTCAGTGGGAAACCGATCAAACGAATGCTTATAAAATTTGAAACATTGTTGTGTGTTGGTCATGCCTCTTGTGGGGCTTCCCCTCCTTCCACGTTACTGTAACTTTTTAACAACAGTCGCGAAGGGTTTTGGAGTCGGTAAATGGTGTGAATCGGTGTTTAGGAGTGGAATGGGCAGCACTGAAGTGGGTTATCACCTGGGTGTTGGCACAGTGCCTAGCACTGCTGCCTCACAGCGCCAGGGATCTGGGTTCGATTCCTTGCTTGTGTCACTGTGTGGACGTACTGCTCGTGTCTACGTGGGTTTCCTCCCGGTGCTCCGGTTTCCTCCCATCGTCTGAAAGATGTACAGGCTAGGTGGATTAGCCATGATATATTGCACCTCAGTATCCAAAGGTGTGCAGGTTAGGTGGATTGCCCCTCAGTATCCAAGGATATAGAGGTTGGGTGGATTGATCGTGCTATATGGCCCCTCAGTATCCAAAAATATGCAGGCTAGGTGCATTGGCAATACTAAATTGCCCCTTGGTGTCCAAAGATATGCAGGTTAGATGGATTGGCCATGCTAAATTGCCCCTCAGTATCCAAAGATCTGCTGGTTAGGTAGATTGGCCAGAGGCAGAGAGGATGAGCAGGGTAAATGCGTGGGGTTACGGGGATAGCGGATGGGTGGGATTGTGGTCGGTGTAGACTCGATGGGCCGAATGGCCGCCTCCTGCACTGTAGGATGCAGATCGGCATTGGTACCTTACCAGTGAGATGGCGACATGTTTGCATTCCCAAATATCGCCTTGAGAGTCCACTCCAAGGAACATGGACTGGAAAGACTTGGGGGGGAAAGGTTGAACTAATTTTCAGACCAGGTGACAGCTTTCGCCTCTCAGAAAAATGCATTAGCTTCAAGAACAAGGTGGAAGTCAGATTTCTGAATGGAAACAGAGTAAATCTATTCCCTCCCCAAAAAAACAGGGGGGAAAGGGAGGCGGTGGCAGAGGTGTAAATTTGATATTTTTTTTTCCCCCGTTGCCCCTCGGCAGGTTTGGTTCCAAAACCGAAGAGCCAAGTGGAGGAAGACGGAGAGAGGGAGTTCGGACCAGGAGGCGGGCAAGGAGATTGCAGCCGAGGGTTCACCCCCCATGAGGAACCTCAACTCCCCCTCTCAGCTGGAGGCGGGCAGGAACAAGAAAGAATCGCTGGAAATGCAGCAGAAGTAAGAGGGGTGGGGAGGGAACTGAGATGGCGTGTGGGGTTGGGGGGGAGAAAGATTACTCTTATCTCAACACCGTCCTCTTAACTCGCTTTGTCTTTCAGCCTCGGCCGGACGGTGGGACCCGCTGCCCCCTTCTTCCCATCTTGTTTGCCCACCACCCTACTTAATACAGCCACTTATGCACAAGCGCTGACTCAAGTTGCCAGCCTAAAAGGTGAGTCCTCGCTTTCCTTTCATTCCCTGCAACCAACTGGGTCTCTGACCAGCCTGAAATTGACATGTTTGGGAGGGTCTATTACGAATTCCTAAATTGACATATGGTGTGTGTGTGTATATGTAGAGGGGAAGGTCAGTTATCCAGCCTGAAATTGGCATGTTTTTGCGGAAACTGACATTCAACTTAAATCCGATGATACAAAGTCTAAAACTTTCAACCCAAATCTTAAAGCGTGTGCCCGGAGTCACTTCTTCAGCACCGATAGACCGGCTTCAATCTGCTCCCCCCAGTTCCCCGCTACTCAGCACCACGGGGTGTCCAAAACTTGTCTTAGGCAAATTTGCCTTGCCCCCGACTTCTTGCCCTGGACCCACTAATCCGCAACTCGAACCCAACACATGTTTTCTTTTTCTTTGAAATAAGCCCCCGTTACCTGGAGATATTTTATCCATGCAAGTATGTCAGCCATCGAGGGGAAATTTTGAGCTTATCTTTATGATATTAAGTATCTGGACAGCGGGCCCTGGGTTATAAAGCGATGTGGTTCGCGTATCTCCCTCTCTCAGCAGAACTGAATCCTTCCAACAGGAAGGGAAGCTTTTTTCGACGCTTTTTTTTTATTTTTAAGGAAAATTTAGTGGAGTGTGGGCAGAAACAGCATTCGACAATGTTATAAACTGAGAAGGGACCAGTCCGCAGAGTGAGCTGTTCGCGATTAAACAGAGAGGGTTCAGAATTCTGCCTCAATGAGGATTTCCCACCTCCTCTGCCACATCTGTTGTCTCTCACCCACCCCCACCCTCAAACCCCGTCGGGTCCCTCTGGAAATGTCAATCAATTTGGAGTTGACCAAACAATGGCTGATCCAATTCTTATTGTTGTGGAAACACAACCTGTGCTTTTCAACCCCAGGGTCCAAAGGCGACATTCTCCTTGTAATTTTACAGGAATTAGTCGGCGTTGCTTGAATATCTGTTGGCACGAAGTGCCTGTAAGGGTTAACATATTAAAATTGCCCCGTGCGACCTGTGTACTCATTTTAAATCAAAGTTTGGCCAAGTTATGGTTACAATCGCATGAAAATTATACTATTCTAGTGTCCTAACCAACTAAGAACTCGGAGTTAATGATAACTATTACCCTTTAGTGTCAGGGGAACTAGCTAGGGTAAATGCATGGGGTTAAGGGGATGGGATTGTAGTCCGTGCAGACTTGATGGGCTGAATGGCCTCCTACTGCAATGCAGGATTCTGATTCTAACTAGTCTGGAAACTATATTTGTGAATATACACTAAGTTTATATAGATGATACCTGCGGGGTGGCAGAGTGGTTAGCACTGCTGCCTCTCAGCACCTGGGACCCAGGTTCGATTCCCAGCTTGGGTCACTGTCTGGGTGAAGTGTGCACGTTCTCCTCCTGTCTGTGTGGGGTTTCTTCCAGGTGCTCTGGTTTCCTCCCACTGTTCAAAAATGTGGGGGTTAGGCTGAATGGTCATGCTAAATTGACCCTAGTGTTGGGGGATTAGTAGGATAAATGTGTGGAGTTACAGGAATAAGCCTGGATGGGATTGTGGTCAGTGCAGACTTGATGGGTCAAATGGCCTCCTGTACTGTAGGGATTCTATAATTACTCCAGACTTTATATAAATAAAATCGAGTAGATTAGATAATCACTTTTAGTAGGTTTAATTTTCACAATCATCATTTATTGGTGTCATAAGTAGGTTTACGTTAACACTGCAGTGAAGTAACTGTGAAAATGCCCTAGTCGCCACACTCCACTTGTTGGGGTACACTGAGGGAGAGTTTAGCATGGCCACTGCACCTAACCAGCACGTCTATCATACTGTGGGAAGAAACTGGAACACCCAGAGGAAACCCACACAGATACGGGGAGAACATGCAGACTGTGCTCAGACAGTGACCCAAGTTGGGAATTGAAGCGGCTCCCTGGCGCTGTGAGGCAGCAGTGCTAACCATTGTGCCACCGTGCTTAGACATTGAAATGCAGGCTTTAAGCTCCACTAGAAAAAAATCTTTTAAAATGCCAAATCAACATAATTAATTGTCCCTGAATCAGAATGTTTCTAAAAGAAACAATAGCACAAATAGATATGATTATATTAATCTCTGTGCCTTGTCATCCAGTGCTAGTTAGTGAATTTTGCCACTTTTTTTTCTCTCTTGGATTAAGTTTGATGTTGGCTTCACGTTAATTGCAAGTGACGTGTTTATTGTGTGGAGATGGACTGCAGATCCCTGAGTTCCAAACTGCACTGAATCTGTAACTAGTCACAGACACTGCCATTGGAGAAATGATATACACGTAACATGTGTTTCCCATAACAATGGCATTGTTCTCTTCAGCTGCCCATAGTACTTAAGGAAGAGTTTTGTTGCAAGCTACGTGGTCCTCAACTGTGTGGAAAAAGTAACCCCTCTTTGGCCCACAGACTCGAACAAGGAAAATGGAAATGGGTAGATGACAACTGTTTGCCATTTCTATCCAGACCATTCTGATAGGATAGTTGAAGTTTTAAACAATGTTGGGTTCTGACGTACAGATCCAAATAACGCATGTCTAGTTGACAACATAAGCAAGATGCCAAAAAAAATTAAATACGTAATCTTTCACGTATGCCTGAATAATTATTAAAAGCTGTGTTTTATACCCAGAAGTCAGACTTGACGAAGCACGTGGTTCATTTAAGTGTCAATGTATTATAAATGAAGGCTGGTTTAGGACCATTTTGACTAAATAGCGACATTCTACTCCAACACTTGATAATTAGAACACTCCACCTACTTGCAATGTAGGTTGGCTATGGTGCCACATCAGAAGACCTAAATCTGTCTGTCCTGATCTGCAAGAAATGAGCATTAAAAATCATAGAATCCTATAATGCAGAAGGAGGCCATTTGGCTCATCGAGCCTGCATTGGCAACAATCCCACCTAGGCCCTATCCCCATAACCCCATGCATTTACCCTAACTAGTCCTGATACTTAGGTGGATTGGCCATGCTAAATTGCCCCTAAGTTGCACACCTTTGGACTGTGGGAGGAAAACAGAACACCTGGACAAAACCCATGCAGACACAGGGAGAATGTGCAAACTCCAGTGACCCGAAGCAGGAATCGAACCCGAGTCCCTGGCACTGTGAGGCAGCAGTGCTAACCACTGTGCCATCATGCCTCCCAGTGTATGTGTCAATGTATTGCAAATGAAGACTGGTTTAGGGGTGGACCATTATGACTAAATAGTGACATTCTGCTCCAACACTTGGTAATTAGGGCATTTCACGTACTCTTAATGTAGGCGGGCTGTGGTACCACTTCAGAAAGCCCATATTGGTCTGACCTGACCTGCAAACAACAAACGTTGCAGGAGTAAGTCTTCCTTTTTAGAATTTGAGAAACCCAAGATCTGCACTGGGAGTGAATGGTAGGGAAGATAGAATAGTGATTATAGGTGGTACCGAATTTATGGCACCAATGTTGGATTACCTATCGAATGACACTGAGTATTGAATTTTAAATAATCCCTGTTTGTGACAACGCTATTGACCCCAGATTATATATTTCCCGCTTTTTCTTTCACTGGAATCCCTAAAAAAAAAAAAAATTGCATTGGATTTTTGAGTGGAAAGTCGAATATAGTCTTGGATCAAAATTCTAGGATTCTTTCAAATCTGATCACGTGCAGAGTCTTTCCCACCAAAGATTTGAACTTCAGCCTTGAGTGCCAAGTAGGAACAAAATTGGAGAGTTGAACCCTTCCCTTCTTTATGGTCTGAGGTCACGTAGACCCACCATGATCTTAGTTGTACTTGCCCACATGTTCGCAGATGGGAAGAAAATCAGTGCTCATCCTCCAGAATTCCCAATAAATATCCTATTGCTGAAGAATATTTGGGAACACGCACTTTAACTTGCCTGTCACTGACTCCCATTCCAATGGGGTGTGCTATTACCCTTCAGGGCAGCGTGGTTAGCACTGTTGCCTCACCGTGCCAAGGACCTGGGTTCAATTCCCACTGTCTGCACAGAATCTGCATGTCCTCACCATCGCTGCATGGGTTTCCTCCTGGTGCTCAGGTTTCCTCCTACAGTCCAAAAGACGTGGTTAGATGCATTGGCCATGCTACATTCTCCCTCAGTGTACCCAAACAGGTGCCAAAGTGTGGCGACTAGGGGATTTTCTCAGTAATTTCATTACAGTGTTAATGTAAGCCCACTTGTGACACTAATAATAAACTTTAAAAACATCAGCATTATCTAAGTGTAACATAAAACCCTGTGATCCAGAGGGAGGACATAAGTTAATTGGACAATAAACATGTTTATTTTGGAACGAATCATTTAATGACTTCTGATTAACTATACTGATAAAAGATGACCCATGAACACACTGGTTTCCCCTAGGATTTTAGGATCTTAATTTCCATTTAAAGTTTATTAGTTAGTGCTGAATCAAACATGAGTTTGTGTATGTCTTCCAGTGATTACAATGCATTTTTTTACATTGGGTAATGGCTGGACTGTCCAAACTGGCCAGTGGGGTTACATACCCCCATGAAGTCCAGATAATCTACCTGTTTATATTTCATACTTGCTGATTTTTTTCTGTTTTTATTTCATAGTTTGGAAAGAGATATTTTTAGATAATCTCCTTGATGGATACATCAGAATCCCACAGTGTGGGATGAATGGACAGTAATGGGATTTTGGCCTTAACTTTATAGTGACCCTCCAATCTCCAATATATGGTTGGCAGTGCTGCCTCTTAGTGCCAGGGACCTAGGTTCGAATCTGGGCTTGGGTCCCTGTTTGTTTGGAGTTTGCATGTACTCCTTGTGTCTGGGTCGTTTTCCTCTGAATGTTCCAGTTTCCTCCCACAGTCCAAAAGGTGTGCTGGTTAGGGTGCATCAACCATGGTAAATTGTTCCTCAGTGTACCCAAACAGATGCCAGAGTGTGGCGACCAGGGGATTTTCACAGTAACTTCATTGCAGTGCTAATGTAAGCCTACTTGTGACACTAATGAATAAACATATCCAAGAGGCTCAGTGTATACAAGCTGGGACGCTACCAACAAAATAGCTCAATAGTTAAAAATTTGCATGATAGTAAAGAAAGTATCATCCTTACACACTGACTCGCGCCAAAGGACAGATCAGAGCCAAGCACCTTGTTTTCTCTTCGGCTTGACAATCACGTTTATAGATATTGATTAGGTTATAGAGATTGATTAGGTTAGGATTGTTTTTGCTGGAGTTCAGAGGAATGAGGGGGGAATCTCATAGAGACTTATAAAATTCTGATAGGACTGGATAGGGTAGATGCAAGGAGGATGTTCCCAATGGTGGGGCCGTTCAGAACCAGGGGTCATAGTCTGAGGATTCGGAGTAGACCATTTGGGACGGAGATGAGGAGACAGCTCTTCACCCAAAGAGTGGTGAGCCTATGAAATTCATTACCACAGAAAGTAGTTGATGCCAAAACATTGAATGTATTCAAGGGATGGCTGGATATAGTACTTGGGGCGAATGGGATCAAAGGTTATGGGGAGAAAGCTGGATTAGGCTATTGAGTTGGATGATCAGCCATGATCGTGATGAATGGCACAGCAGGCTCGAAGGGCCGAATGGCCTCCTCCTGCTCTTCCTCCTATCTTCTATGTTTGATGCCCAAATTATTTGGTATTTTCCTTGATTGTATTAAGAATTGTTCTATTCTCTAATACAACAATACTTGTCAGTTGAAGTAAAGGGAAAGTATATTTGGGTTGAGTTGAAGTCTTTGGGTGAAGTTGATTATAAGCAAACCAATCTGGGAACTCATAACTGAGAAACTATTTCCATTGAGGCAACAAGTTGAATAATCTACCTAAAGGTGATCCAAGAATATGGGGTCACTTTTTTTTTTTGGAATAAGTACTGGTATGCATGTTCCCAAAATTATAATTGTGAAATTACCCTTTGAGTTTAATGTTTGCATTAAATTTCAATAACAAGGAGCTTCTAATCCAACCTGATATAGTTTTGAAGTTGTCAGCCTTTGATACGGTAGACTTTGGAGCTCCACTCCAGTGTCTCCACCATTGACAGGTTGGGAATGATGGTGTGAGGTGACAAGAATCTAAAACTGTGTTTTCACTATAACCATTTTCTGCTTCTGCTCCCGCTGGATTTCAGATTTGAAGATTCCTTCCTTCTCTGCTCTGTAAACTTGAAGTTATTCCAGACTCTGTTACCTGTGCTCCAAATCTTGCTCCTCCATCTCCCCTATCCTCACTGAACTAAATTGGCTGAGCAACACCATTTTAAAATTCACATCCTTATCCCTAAATCCCTCCATGGCCTTGCCCCTTCTGGCCCTGTTATGCTTTTGATTTGATTTATTATTGTCACATGTATTAGTTTACAGTGAAAAGCATTGTTTCTTGAGCGCTATACAGGTCATACATTTGTAGTGTGTACAGAGGAGAAGGAAAGGAGAGAGTGTAAAATGTAGTGTTACAGTCATAGCTAGGGTGTAGCAAAAGATCAACTTAGTGCGAGGTAGGGCTGTTCAAAAGTCTGATAGCAACAGGGAAGAAGCTGTTCTTGAGTTGGTTGGTATGTGACTTCAGACTTTTGTATCTTTTTTCCAAAGGAAGAAAGTGGAAGAGAGAATGTTCATGGGGTCCTTGATTATGCTGGCTGCTTTTCCAAGGCAGCAGGAAGTGTAGACAGAGTTAATGAGTGGGAGGCTGGTTTGAGTGCCTCCTTGAACCACTGCAGTCCCTGGGTGTAGGTACACCCCAAGTGTTATTAGGGAGTGATTCTAGGATCTGATGAACAGATGCGATGACAATAATTTCTTCCTCAATGTCAACAAAATGAAAGAGATTGTCATTGACTTCAGAAAGCTAAAGGAGAACATGTCCCTGTCTACATCAATGGGGATGAAGTAGAAAAGGTTGAGAGCTTCAGGTTTTTAGGTGTCCAGATCACCAACACCTATCCTGGTCGCTCTCATGCTGACACTATAGTTAAGAAAACCTACCAAAATCTTCTGAGAAAGTAGAGGCAAAGGAAATTTGGAATGTCTGCTACGACTCTCAACTTTTACAGATGCACCATAAAAAGCATTCTTTTTGGTTGTATCATAGTTTGATACAGTTCCTGCTCTGACCAAGACCACAAGAAACTACAAAGGGTCTGCACTAACCACAATCCCACCTAGGCCCTACTTATATTTCAGTGTAAAGTCTTTAAATGTTGTAGCATTCCATGTGTGTAATTTAAATGCCTCTCTTTTGTTTTAAAGGAAATTCTCTATGTTCCTGCTGTGTGCCAGACCCAATGGGTCTCTCCTTTTTGCCACCGTACGGTTGCCAGAGCAATCGAACAGCCAGCGTGGCAGCGCTGCGCATGAAAGCACGCGAACACTCTGAGGCCGTCCTCCAATCGGCCAACCTGCTGCCCACGGCCAGCAGCAGCCCGGCCGTGGGGCCCAAACCCTCTTTGGACAGCGAGCAGGAGAAGGCCAGTCACCCCAAAGAAAAGATGGAGACTGAGCGGAACGTATGAGGACGAGGAGAAGGCAGAGACAACACTTAAGATCACTTTAAGACATCATTGTGAATGTTCAGGCAGATCTAAAGACATGGGATCGTCCGTATGAGCGTGACATGACTCCATCTGTACATAAAACTAAGACATTCTCACCTGGGTCAAAGCCAAAAAGATGTATATAGATGAATTCTGGATTTTTGCAATGCAGCAGTTGACTTTTTTCTCTTAATCATGTTTATTTCATTCTTGGCTACATGGGAAGACAGTAATCTGTCAGAACTGACATGCACTAGATCTGGTGCAGCAAGTAAGTGAGGGGAAATATAAAACCAACAGACCAGTTCCTCGGACCACATACTATCCCCTCTTACTAGTGCAAGGTAGGGGGAGATTATAACCGCGCGCAGGTAAGTGAGATGGACAAGTGTATGGACACAGCAAAAAAAAAACTCAAATATCCATCTGAAGTTTCAGATCCAAGTGTTTGTTCTGGAAGAAGTGACCTTCTGAGTGCAATAAAGCTGTAAGCTTTCAGATCATTATAATGCAGTAGATTTCTATTAAGTGGATAAACTCTTAACAGGAATTCATTTGAAATATTAATAGCACAATCTCTGGTACACTTTCCACCTCAACAAAAGAAAAGGATTTATGAATTTAATTTTGTGCTGTTAAAATTAACTTGACATTCCGATGAAATATGGAAATGCTGTAACAGATACAAGCAGTGAAAGACAACAGTATTGCGGGCTGTAAATACTATTAAAACATGTGTTTTTTTTTGCGGGGGGAGGGGGAAGAGAGAGCAAGTATTGTATTCCTTTAAGGAAAAGTTAATAGTTAAGGGCAAGAATGGATTGGTCAAAAATGAATGGAATCTTTCATCCTTGCTATCTCACCAGAACTATCCACCGATCAGATACTTTATCAAGAGGTTTAGTGAGTCCACTCCTCCTAAACAGCCTCTGTTTTAGGTTGGCAGTGTTGTGGTTTAATCCACGCCTCCCAATCTGTAATCATTCGATTATATTTGCTTGTTTGTTTTCTTTTCTCCCTTAGACACAATTTACCGGCCCAAAATTGAACTTAACGTGATCTCGGCTCCCGTAGTCTAACTTTCAAACGTAATTGTTTGATTAAATTTTGCACCTCCAACGGAAAGGTACATAAATAAATGAGCCATTGCGCAAATTAAGAATACTTAACAGCGCTGCATCCGAAAAGTAGTTACACTGATTAAATTCTGTGTCCTTGAGGATTTTCGGGAAATTACTTTTGATCGTCAATAACAGAATTAAGTAAACTACACGCACATTAGCATGAATAATTGATAAGAAATTATGTATTACCACGAAGTACTGATTTAATAATTCATGATGCGACACTAGTGACTGTTGCAGTACTAGATAACATGGAATCCTCGCCTGCTGCCCAAGGCAGTGAGCGATTAGAAGGTGGAAGGTTGTGTATTTATGATGCATGGTTTAACCTTTGTTTAAAAAAAATAAATTAATTAATAAAGATTTAAAACAAATGTAATTGGGATGGCTCAATTTGTTTAACAGGACAATAAGCATAATTTGATTTATTATTGTCACACATTAGAATGCGGTGAAAAGTATTGTTTCTTGCTGGCTATACAGATAAAGCACACCATACTTTTATTCACCTGAGGGTGGTGAGTGTCTGGAATGAGCTGCCAGAGGGTAGTAGTAGAGGTGGGTACAATTTTACCTTTTAAAAAGTATTTAGACTGTTACATGGGTAAGATGGGTAGGGAGGGATATGGGCTGAATGCGGGCGATTGGGATTAGCTTGAGGGTTTCAAAAAAAAAAGGCAACATGGACAAGTTGGGGCAAAAGGCCTGTTTCCATTCTACGACTGAGAAGGAGCGAGTACAGAACGTAGTGTTACAACCATAGCTCAGGTGCGGAGAAAGATCAACTTAATATATGATGGGTCCATTCAAAAGTCTGATGGTAGCTGCGTAGAAGCTGTTTTTGAGTTGGCTGGTATGTGACCTCAGATTTTTATATCCAAGGTGAACAATTAAATCATGTCACAAATCTGCTCAAACGATTAGAACATTTGAAATGTGAAGCACACTCATCTATTTTATTAAGGGCAATTTTATTTCATTTGAGTGTGGCGGGGCTGTGAATTACTCTTCGGAAAGGCAAAGCTTTTAAAGTTAGTTGCATAGGCTTTGACCAGTTGCCCAATCCATTTTTCACATCCTGGCCAAAGATCATTAAAATACTATACTTTGTTTTTTTTTCCTCACGTGTTTAAATGTGATGAACCTTGCAGTATCCTGCCTGATAACAATAAATCCATTCCTGCACATTCAGCAGCAGTATAAAAGCACGGACATTACACCACTCTGGTTTATTGGATTTCTGACTTGTTTGTCAGTCATTTTTCATTGTACATCTCTTTGTAATGTTCCGTACCCTTCATGACCAATCACCTTATTTAATTATTTAGGTTCTTTTTGTGGGGATACATTTTTGATTATCAAAGCAAAACCTTAAACTGATCCTAGATTGGTTGAAGTTCAAGCTGTTTGCTGTTTAAAACCTGTTGTGGACCAAAGGGGAAGGGTTCCATCACACCCTTGTTTTTTGTCTTTTTTAAAAAAAAAAGTAGGTTTAAAATCCTTCCCGACCACAACTTTCAATGTTTTAAAGTTTATTTATCAATGTCACAAGTAGGCTTATATTAACACTGCAATGAAGTTACTGTGAAAATCCCCTAATCGCCACACTCTGGCACCTCTTTGGGTCCACCTGAGGGAGAATTTAGCACGGCCAATGGACCTGGGCAGCACAGTGGTCAGCACTGTTGCCTCACAGCAGTATGGACCTGGGTTCAATTCCCGGCTGTCTGTGTTGAGTTTGCACATTCTCCCTGTGTCTACGTGGGTTTTCTCCAGGTGCTCTGGTTTCCTCCCACAGTCCAAAGACGTGCCCTTCTCTGATCAGAACCTTCCACACCCTGACAAAGGAACACCGTTTCCGAAAGCTTCCGAGATTACTATCAAATAAACTGGTTGGGGTCTAACCTGGTGTTGAGACTTCTTACTGTGTTTACCCCAGTCCAACGCCGGCATCTCTACATCATGCGTATCAGGTAGACAACGTTGGCTGAGTTGCAAGAATATGTACCGTATACCTGGTGGATGGTATTCTCACGGTTAGGTGGATTGGCCATGCTGAATTGCCCCTTAGTGTCAGGGGGACTAACTAGGGTAAATGCATGGGGTTATGGGGATAGGGTCTGGGTGTGATTGTGCAGACCTGATGGGACAAATGGCCTCCTTATGCACCATAGGATTCTATGATTCTAAAATATTTGATAACTCATTTTTTAATGCGAGTCTGCACATTCTCCCTGTGTCTGTGTGGGTTTCCTCCAGGTGCTCCAGTTTCCTTCCACAGTCTGTAAGACCTGTTGGTTAGGTGCGTTGGCTGTACTAAAATCTCAATCAGTGTACCTAAACACGTGTCGGAGTGTGGCGACATGAGGATTTTCACAGTAACGGCATTGCAGTGTTAATGTAAGCCTACTTTGTGACGCCAATAAATAAACATTAAAAACTTAAAATAGTTTTGGACAGCAGAGATTCTGGGTTCAAGAATGGAACTTGATGGCCAAGTTGTTTTTTTTAATTAATTCATGGGACACGTAAGCCAGCATTTATTCCGTATCCCTGAGGGAATTCTGAGTCAACCACATTGCTGTGGCTCTGGAGTCATGAACCAGACTGCGTAAGGACAGCAGATTTCCTTCCCTGAAGGATATTAGTGAACCAGATGGGTTTTTGTAACCATCAACTCTGATTTCATGATTTCATCATTAGATATTTAATTTCAGATTTTGTTGAATTCAAATTTCACCATCTGCCATGACTGGATTCATGACTCTGTCCCATATTGCCCTGGTTTCTGGATTACTAGTCCAATGACTGCCACTGTGTCACACGTACCTTCTTCCATAATCTTCATGATGTAGACTGAGTATCAGCTTGTAATTCTCTCCAATAAACTTCCTGGTGGCAATATCAAACCTGTACATAGAACATAGAACATTACAGCGCAGAACAGGCCCTTCGGCCCACGATGTTGCGCCAACCAGTTAAAAAACAATGACCCTGATCCAATGGAAGTCCATCACTGCCAATGTTCTCTTAGGGCATGGTGAGGGAGGAGTCCTGGACAAGTTAAAATAAGCTCTGTAAAAAAATTCAAGGCAGAGTGAAAGGGTGAATGCCTGTCTAATTTCATTTTTCAAGTAGAGGAAGCATCACTTGTTGCAAATAATTTTTTAATTCTTGAAAAGTGGGTGTTACTGCCAAAATGGATAATATACCCTTGAGAAGGTGCTGAGCCATCTTCATAGGATAACAAGAGTACGGAAGGAGGCTTATCGAGCCAGCACCCACTCTTGAAAAGTGCATCTATCCCTGGCCCACTCACCACCCTATCCCTATAACCCCAGGTATTTACCCCAATAATCCCCCTAACCTACAAACCTTGGGACACTAAGAGGCAATTTACCATGACTAATCAGCAAACCTATGCATCTTGAGACACTAAGGGATAATTTAGTGTGGTCAATCTACCTAGCCTAAACAGGTTTGGGTACTAAGGGGCAATAGGGACACTATGGGTTAATTTAGCATAGCCAATCCACTTAACCTGCACATCTTAGGACTGTGGGAAGAAACTGGAGCACCTCGAAGAAACTCATGCAGACATGGGGAGAATGTGCAAACTCCACCCAGACAAACCACCCAAGCAGGGAATCGAACCCAGGTCCCTGGTGCTTTGAGGCAACAGTGTCAAGCGCTGTGCCGCCCCAAACACTGTGCCATCGTACCATGTCTTCTTGGAAAACCACGTGATGAAGGTATTCCCACAATGCCTTTAAAGTTGGGAGTTCCATGACTTTGACCCAGCAATGATGAAGGAATAGCAACATATAATAAAGTCAGGATGGTGTGCGACTTGGTGGGGAATTTCAGGCGATGGTGTTCCTGGTCACTTGCTTTCCTGCACATCTAGGTTGTGGAGGTCTCAAAATCTTGGCCAGTTTCTGACATTCGTCACACAGATAGTCCATAGTGCAGCAATGATACTGTTCCTACTTCAACTGCCATCACCATCCATATTCTTCCCTTAGATCATTTACCATTTTTATTGCAGGATAAAGATGGGAATTTCAACTTATCCTCATGGCTTTTGTGTCCCCATTATTAAATAGAACTTAATGGGTAGCTAATAGATAGCAAATTGTGTAATAAAGTTGTTCTTAGGACATTAAAACAAATAAAGTGAAGGTTATTAATATATTTATGTTCGGTGCAATGGAAAGCCATTATTCCCTAAATTTAAAAACGTATGTATATAAGTAAATCATTCAAATATTCTATCTCTCAATCTCCTTTTCTTTATTCATTCGTGGAACATGGGCATCACTGGCCAGCATTTATTGCCCATCCCTAGTTGCCCTTGTTTAGAGTCACCACATTGTTGTGGATCTGGAGTCACACATAGACCAGAACGGCAGATATCCTTCCCTGGAGGACATTAGCAAGCCATTAGCTTTTATGACAATCAACAATGGTTTCATGGCCATCAGTAGATTCTTAATTCCAGATATTTTTTATTGAATTCAAATTCCATCATCTGCTGTGGTGAGATTTGAACCCAGAACATAGTTGAGTTTCTGGATTAATAGCCTAGCAATAATACCACTAGGCCATCACCTCCCCTTAAATCCTTATTGTTTCCTAAGGTTTAAAATGTATGTCCCATTTCTCCATGACTTCTAGATTTTGATATCCGGAACCTTCCATATTAAATCTCAAAGGCACCTTCCTTTGAGGTTCTTGAAGACTTCACGCTGGTGCAAAAGTAGTTCATGGTTTAAGGTCTACAGGACTTTCAGTGATTCACTCATTAAAGGACAGATCCTCTTATTAATGAGTTCAGATTCGATTGTTTAAAAAAGCAAAAACTCACTTTCTAACATGGGAAGGTATGTCAGAATACTTCTGAGGCCTTGTACATTGTAGACAGAGCTACATATTTATTTAATCAATTGTTTCTCAAGAGTGAGACATAGGGCTGGGCAGAAAAAGGTGAGCAAGTGTGAGAAGGCTGATTTGGAATTCAGCCTTGGAATTTCTGCCCTTGGTCTTAACACCCTTCCCTACTCAACCCATAGGACGCAACAGGGCAGAAGGAGGACATTCAGCCCATCGAGTCTGCACCAACCACAATCCCATCCAAGCCTTATCCCCATGCATTAATCCTAGCTAGTCCCCAACACTAAGCATGGCCAATCCATCTAAACTGCACATCTTTGGAGTGTGGGAGCACCCGGAGGAAACCCACACAGGCACAGGGAGAATGTGCAAACTCCACACAAACAGTGACCCAAGCTGGGAATCAGACGCGGATCCCTAGCACTGTAAAATAGCAGTGCTACCCACTGTGCCACCAGGGGGTAGCACTGCTGCCCTCCTGGCCTTTTAACTCACTGTGTTACAAAATTGGCCTTCCCCCCACAGTCCAAAAGACGTGCTGGTTAGATGCATTGGCTGGGCTAAATCCTCCCTCAGTGTACCCAAACAGGCCCAGGAGTGTGGCAATGAGGGGATTTTCACAATAACTTCATCGCAGTGTTAACGTAAGCCTTACTTGTGACTAATAAATAAACTTTAGAGGCAAGGACATTACCCACTGTGAGAGATCTCCCAAACAGAAACAACTTTAGATAACTGTTATTGAAGAGAAAAGGCTGATGCAGAAAGAAGGGCTAAAGGCAAGTTGTCGGTTGGACACTGAGGAATAGATAATGATTAAGATGAAGGTGATCTGAAAGAAATATTGCCACAGATATTGCGTTTACTAATCTGTATTATTTGAAATATCATGACATCACCTTCAGTTCCTTTGAAAGTCCAAGGCTGTAAATACTCATAGGAAAACAGCAATTAGTTTGTTAAGGAGGTGGTTAATTATTAAATCGTTAATTTATTAATATGCAACCATAAAGTTTGTACAAGCCTTGGAACTGGTACGCCTATCACTTTGAGAGTTGTACAGGTTCTGTGTTGAGTCTAGAGCCTCATTATTTAATTAAATAGATCCCACGTGTCAATGCCTGGAAGCCATAGCGCGGTCGTCTTTCACTAGAGTTAGTTCACGTGCAGTCCTTTACCCGAGCTTTTCCGAAACAGATGCTTGGGGACAAATAGGAGGTTCATGAGAGTGATCCTGGGATTGAGAAGGTGGACGTATGAGAACTCTGGGTCTGCGCTCAATGGAGTTTAGAAGGATGAGCGGCTAGGGGGAACCTCACTGAAATCTACAGGCCTGGATAGAGTGGATGTGGAGAAGATTAGTAGGAGAAACTAGGATCTGAGGGCACGGCCTCAGAGTAAAGGGTGGCCCCTTTAGAACAGAGATGAGGAGGAATTTCTTCAGCCAGAAAGTGGTGAGTCTATCAAATTCATTGCCACAGAAAGCTTTGGAGACCAGTGTATGTTAGACAGAGATAGATAGGTTCTTGATTTGGGGGATCAGAGAAGAATGGGGTTGAGAAACTTATCAGCTGTGATTGAAAGGCAGAGCCGATGGGCTGAATGGCCTAATTCTGCTCCTTTATCTTATGGTCTTATGGTCTAAATGTGGGTCTTCACTACTGGGTGAGGATTTGAATGCACTGTTAACCCCCTATAGAGACCGTCTGATTTTTATCTCCATCAATTACTTGCTAAGAAGTAAGGAATTACTTAGATAGAAGGAGAACGGTGCCACAGAATCTTGAAACCTGAAATTAGAAAAAAATAAGCAGTGCCACTGCATCGAATACGGTTATATTAATTTTGTTTTGTCGTTGCCTGCTGCATGTCAGTGCTCAGAGGGATGAGTAAATAAGTTTAGAAACCTATATCAGAAATTTCAGTGCCTCCGTAACAGAATTATTAATAATCAAATCATCCTGGCCAGCTCCTAGAAGGGTTCTACAAACCACACAGACAAATGTAAAACATCCTCAGGATTAGTTACAAAGGTAACTTAATAAAAAAACAGTTTTATCACCCCTTATGCAAGTTTTTTTGTAGTGGGGAGGGGAGGGGTGGTACGGTGGCACAGTGATTAGCACTGCTGCCTCACAGCATCAGGGATCCTGGTTCGATTCCCGGTTTGGGTCACTGCCTGCGTGGAGTTTGCACGTTCTCTCCGTGTCCGTGTGGGTTTCCTCCGGGTGCTCTGGTTTCCTCCCACAGTCGAAAAGATGCGCGGGCTAGGATGATTGGCCGTGCTAAATTGACCCTAGTGTCAGGAGGAGTAGCAGGTCAAGCATACGGGTTATGGGAATAGGGCCTGGATAGAGGATTGTGGTCGACACAGACTTGATGGGCCAAGTGGCCACCTTCTGCACTGTCGGGATTCTGTGATTGTTTTCAAATCTTAATCCGGAACAGGATAGTTGACTAAAAGCCAGATTAAACAAATGGGCGCTGGAATTCTACGACCCTGCCTGCCGCGGACTCAGAGTGGGCGAGGGGCGGACGATGGAAATGTCCGTCGTCCTCAGCGGGATTTTCCTGTCTTGCTTGAGTGAGGCCGCCCGGGGTTTAATGAGGGTTTTCCAACAAGCATTGAGTGCCTTTGAACGAAGGGCGTTCCTTTGGACCAGCAAGGAAGCGTGACTGGGTTTGCTTTGCGGGTGTTCTGTGCGGTAAGTCCCCTGTTTGCCACGCCAATAGTTTACTAGTGGAATCAGGCCATTTAGTCGGCGTTAAGTAAGGGCCTCAATTAGAGTCCATGCGGGAAGGCCTGAGGGCTAAGCTGCCGTTATAGAATGAGTTGGAACAAACTTGCATTGTGGGCAAGCTGATTAATGTTCCCCGATCCTGCTGAGATGCGGAAGAAGGAAGTTGCCTTCGAGTAACTATCTCAAATGTCTCTGAGCCAGAAAAAAACTGGGCCAACTGATTCAGTCGAAGTAAAGAAGACTGTTTGGAAAAGGGTTATGCAATCTCAGTGAACAGCTGAAGTATTTCACCATATCTGTTTGGGAGTATAATCCACCAAACAAATTAACTCAGAGCTTCAGCAATTCCGAATGGGAGCGAAGGTTTTTGAGAGAACGTTTATGGGAATATGAAGGAAGATGGAACTCAGAGTGCCGACCAGGGAGTTACAAACACGACTGCCAACTCTAGCCGCGAGACTTGGGGGGGAAATCTTACCAGAACCTGTCAGTTCTGGTGAGCAAACTGGTATAGACCCCTTTTCTCCCAAACATTCACTCAAGTTTAAATATTAGTGTCACAAGTAGGCTTATATTAACACTGCAATGAAGTTACTGTGAAAATCCCTAGTCACCACACTCCAGCGCCTGTTCAGGTACACTGAGGGAGAATTTAGCACGGCCAATTCACCTAACCAGCAAATCTTTTGGACTGTGGGAAGAAACCGAAGCACCCGGAGGAAACCCACGCAGACACGGGGACAACGTGCAGACTCCGCACTGGCAACGACCCAAGCTGGGAATCAAACTGGGATCCTTGACTTTGAAAACAGTCACTGCAAAGAAATTGCATAAAGAGTGATAAAACTATTTTTTTATTGTTACTTTCGTAATTAATGAAAATTGGAAGGCACAGCTATGCCGGGGTGAAACGCACTCTTCAAATTTCACAGGATTTTTTCCCCACAAGTGCAAGGATTTTGTTGACAATCCCATGAGTGGAGAGAGTAAGGTAAAAATCGCCCCCCCCCGTTCCGATATTCCGTTCTCAGATCAATAATTATCATAGAATCCTACAGTGCAGAAGGAGGCCATTTGGCCCATTGAGTGTGCACCGACCACAATCCCACCCTATCCCCATAACCCCATGCATTTACCCTAGCTAATACCCCTGACACCAAGGGGCATGGCCAATCCACCAAACCCGCACATCTTTGGACCACAGGAGGAAACCGGAGGAAACCCATGCAGACACGGGGTGAATGTGCAAACTCTGCACGGACAGTGACCTGAGGCCGGAATCGAACCCGGGTCCCTGGTGCTGTGAGGCAGCAGTGCTAACCACCGTGCCACCGTGCCGCCCCGAAGAGAGAATGCAATGCTTGGCAATGGAGTGTCCCATCTCACCTTTAGTATGGAATACTCATTGGATTATGAGAAGTGTTGCCCTGTTGTCAGTCATATACGGATGGTAAAGACAAAGAAATCCGTGTTCTTAACTTGACTGGAATAAATGAGCTAATCAGCGAGGAGACTAAAAGAGAAGAATATAAAAACAAGCTCCTTAATTGTCTGGTGAAGACTAATTGATAGAGATTGATTGTGATGAATAGTCAACAACTCCATTGTCATCGTTTAGCAGGGTGGTAGAGGCAGTTCAAATCAAGTTCACTTGAATGATCCCTGGGTTGCAGGGTTTATCTTCAGAGGAAAGGTTTATTCAGTAAAGGAATTAAGGGTGAGTGGGCAGGTAAGAGGAGCTGAGTCCACAAAAAGATCAGCCATGATTTTATTGAATGGAATTAAGAATCTACTGATGACCGTGAAACCATTGTCAATTGTCGGAAAAATCCATCAGGTTCACTAATGTCCTTTAGGGAAGGAAATCTGCTGCCCTTACCTGGTCTGGCCTACATGTGACTCTAGAGCCACAGCAATGCGGTTGGCTTTCAACCCCCCCTATAAAGGCAACTAGGGATGGGCAATAAATGCTGGCGATCCCCATGTCCCACAAATAAATATTAAAGAAATGTCTTTACAGAGGGTTTTTAAGAGTCAACCACAATGCTATGGCTCTGGAATCACATGTAGGCCAGACCCAGTAGGGATGGCAGATTTCCTTCCCTAACGGAACCAGATGGGTTTTTCCCAACTATCAGCAATGGTTTCAAGGTCATCATTAGACTCTTAATATCAGACCTTTATTGGATTCAAACTCTACTATGGTGGGATTCGAACCCGGGTCCCCAGAGCATTTACCCCGGATCTCTGGATTACTAGCCCACTCACATAATAACATAAGAAATAGGAGCAGGAGTAGGCCATCTAGCCCTTCGAGCCTGACCCGCCATTCAATAAGATCATGGCTGATCTGAAGTGGATCAGTTCCACTTTCCCGCTTTCTCCCCATAACCCTTAATTCCCTTGTCTATCAGAAACCTATCTACCCGTGTCTTAAATATATTTAGCGAGGTAGCCTCCACCACTTCAATGGGCAGAGAATTCCAGAGATTCACCACCCTTTGAGTGAAGAAGTTCCTCCTCAACTCCGTTCTGAACTGCGCCCCCCCTAATCTTGAGGCTGTGCCCTCTAGTCCTGCTGTCCCTTCTGAGTGGGAAGAATCTCTTTACCTCTACCCTATCCATCCCTTTCATTCTCTTATATGTCTCTATAAGATCCCCCCTCATCCTTCTAAACTCCAACGAGTATAGACCCAGTCTATTTAGTCTCTCTTCATAGTCTGACCCCCTCATCTCCGGTATCAGCCTAGTGAACCTCCTCTGCACTCCCTCCAAGGCCAAAATATCCTTGCGCAAGTGCGGTGACCAAAACTGCACACAGTACTCCAGCTGCGGCCTCACCAGTGCCCTGTACAGTTGCAGCAAGACCTCCCTGCTTTTATATTCTATCCCCCTCGCTATAAAGGCCAACATCCCATTCGCCTTCTTGATCTCCTGCTGCACCTGCAGACTGGGTTTTTGCAACTCATGCACAAGGACCCCCAGGTCCCTCTGCACCGTAGCATGCTGCGGCTTTTCGCCCTTTAAATAGTAATCCCTCCTACTATTATTCCTGCCAAAGTGGATAACCTCACACTTGCTAACATTGTACTCCATCTGTCAGGTCCTCGCCCACTCGCTCAGCCTATCCAGATCCCTCTGCAGACTTTCCACACCCTCCGCACAATTTGCTTTTCCACTCATCTTTGTGTCATCAGCAAATTTCGTCACCCTACACTCAGCCCTCTCCTCCAGATCGTCTATATAAATGGTAAATAGCTGAAGCCCCAGCACCGATCCCTGCGGCACTCCACTAGTTACCAACCACCAATCAGAATAGCATCCATTGATACCAATGGGTATCACAATACTCACAATACTGCTGCGCCATTGCCTCCCCTCAGTTTGAGCAGGTTGGGTTTATATGCCCATTGGAGTTTAGAAGAATGAGAGGGGATTTTATTGAAATGTAAAATTTCCTGAGGGGAACAGGGTGGATGCTGAGTAGATATATCCCCTTGTTGGGGGAGTTCAGAACCATTGTATTAAAATTTCGGTGCCTCCCATTTCAGACTGAGGTGAGGAAATCTTTGTTCTCTCTGTCAAAGTCTCTTCCCCAAAAGGCCATGGAAGCTGAGTTAGAAATTTATTGACAATTGAGTCAAGAGTTATGGGGGAGGGGGCAGGGTGTGGCATACATGGAAGAGTGGAATCGAGGCAACAATCACATCAATCATATTCTTATCGAGTGCCAGAGCAGGCCAAATGGTAAATCCCACTCCTAATTCTTGTGCTTTTGTTCTTGCAATAGAAGGGTGCCACGGTGGTTGCCTCACGGTGCCAGGGGCCAGGGTTCGAGTCCTGGCCTCGGGTCACTGCCTGTGTGGAGTCTGCACGTTCTCCCCGTGTCTGCATGGGTTTCCTCCTGGTGCTCCGGTTTCCTCCCACATTCCATCAATGTGCGGGTTCGGTGGATTGGCCATGGTAAATTTCAGTGGCACCAGCTAAGAAAGGGGGGGAAAAAAGTTCATCTTACTTAGCATTACTTCTTCTGTCCATTTCATTTTCTTACTTCATAATTAATTGTAAACTGAAACTTCTTGCATGAACAGTGGTATCAAATAAATGGAGAAAGGTCATGTGATGTTTATATTTCTAATGCAACAAATGAACTAAACTCACTAATGTGTAAAGAAGCGCTTTTTAATAGATACTGCAATCCCCTTGGTTTAATTTTGTCTTGCAAAATCTTGCTCACATGTCATACACACAAAATAACGCACTGATAGTTTATGGCTCTACCTGAATATTCAAGGCATTTCCACACTGAACGAGAGCATCTCTCAGTGCAACTCAATCCTCTGAGTGTCACAAAAAGAAATGATTAAGATCTACTTGTTGGTTCCACAGATATTTGCCCCTGGGGCCCCAGCATAATTATTCGTTCATATGTGGAACGCCAGCGCTCGAATTAAGTTTTAATATTAGCAGCGTTTGCTGATCGCTTCATCATCCACACATTTTAAAAGCAGAGTTTTTATCTGTAGACTCGGCCTTTAATTAAAATGTATTACTCAGTTTGTTTTCGTATTTTGAAACGAACAAGCACAAGTAATAATTTGGAGCATGGGGTGTACTTTTTTTGAGCATCTCAACTGCCGCAAGTATACGCCATCATCAAAAGTTGACTGGAAATAATAAGCAGACTTGCCTTAGCATTCTTTCTGGTTGTATCACTGTTTGGTATGGCTTCTGCTCTGCCCAAGCCCACAGTTCAAAGGTCTTGAATGTAGCCTAATACATCATGCAAACAGCCTCCCATCCATTGACTCCTTCCCGCTGCCTCGGAAAACCAGCCAGCATAATCAAGGATCCCACGTACCCTGGACATTCTCTCCTTCACCTTCTTTCGTCGGGAAAAAGCTACAAAATTCTGAGGCCACATACCAACTGACTCAAGAACAGCTTCTTCCCTGCTGCCATCAGACTATTGAATGGACTTAACTCGCAATAAGTCAATCTTTCTCTACACCTTGGCTATGACTGTAACACTACATTCTGCATCCTTTCCTTTCCTTCTCTATGAACAGTATGTTTTGTCTGCATAGTGCGCAAGAAACAATACTTTTCACTGGATACTAATACGTGTGACAATAATAAATCAAATCAAATCAAAATCAAATCACCAGAGAGAGACACTCTAACCACTGTCCCTTGTTATCATCACTGAATCTCCCACGGTCAACATCCTTGGGGTTACCATTGACCAGAAACTTAATTGGACCTGCCACGTAAACACAGTGTCTACAAGAGCAGTCAGAGGTTAGGAATACTGCAGCAAGTAACTCACCTCCTGACTCCCCAAAGCCTATCCACCATCTACAAGGCACAAGTCAGGAATGTGATGGAATATTCCCCACTTGCCTGGATGGGGGCAGCTCCAACAACACTCAGGAAGCTCAACGCCATCCAGCACAAAGCAGCCCGCTTTATTGGCACCCCATCGACAAACATTCACTCCCTCCAACACCGACGCTCAGTAGCAGCACTGTGTACTACCTACAAGGTTCAGTGCAGAAATTCACCTAAGATCTTTAAACAGCACCTTCCCAACCCAAGAACACTTCCATCTAGAAGGACAAGAGCAACTGATACATGGGAACACCACCATCTGCAAGTTCCCCTCCAAGCCACTCACCATCCTGACTTTTATTTCTTAATTCGTGGGACCTGGGCCTCGCTGGCTGGTCAGCATTTATTGTTCATCCTTAGTTGCCCCTTGAGAAGGTGGTGGCGAGCTGCCTTCTTGAATCGCTGCAGTCCACGTGCTGAGGGTTGACACACAATGCCGTTAGGGAGGGAATTCCAGGATTTTGACTCAGCGACTGTGAAGGAATGGCGATATATTTCCAAGTCAGGATAGTGAGTGGTTTGGAGAGGAACTTGCAAGAGGTAGTGTTCCCTTGTATCTGCTACCTTTGTCCTTCCAGATGGGAGTGATCATGCTTTGTCCTTGCTGGGTTGAGCTCCTTGAGTGTTGTTGGAGCAGCACCCATCCAGATAAGTGGGGAGTATTCCATCACACTCCTGTCTTGTGCCTTGGAGATGGTGGATAGGCTTTGGGGAGTCAGGAGGTGAGCTACTCACTGCAGTATTCCTTGCCTCTGTCCTGCTCTTGTAGCCTTTGTGTTTATGTGGCGAGTCCAGTTGAGTTTCTTGTCAATGGTAACCCCAAGGATGTCGACAGTGGGGAATTCAATGATGGTAATACCATTGAACGTCAAGGGGTGGTGGTTAGAGTGTTGGTCATTTCCTGGCATTTGTGTGGCGTGTATGTTACTTGCCACTTGTCAGCCCAAGCCTTGAGTTGATCCAGATCTTGTTGCAGAACATCCTTGGGTGCTGTCTTTCCCCTTCCTTGTTAGGTGGTCCCAATGCCCTGTTTGTCATTCTGATTAAGACCAAGGACTCTCTTGGGCCTGTTTCATATAGGGCAGTGCTACATTAATTGAGGCATTCATGATGAGGAGGGCAAAATAACTCTTAAATGGACATCTGTAGTTCAGGAATTTGGAGTTTGAGGCACATATAGGGTTAATAGAGGACCGAGAACTGCCCACTCCCACAGTGATGCACAAGGTCACAGGACCCAGAGCCAGGGCTCAGTGTGGTGTTGAATAGACATGTTAAGACCATGGTTTTGACATGGAAAAAACATCCAGCCTGTACTCTTTGCTGTCCATCATGCAAACCAGCCTTCCACTCATTGACTCTGTCTACACTTCCCGAGGCCTTGGAAAAACAGCCAGCATAATTAAGGATCGCACACATCCTGGACATACTCTCTTCCACTTTCTTCCTTTGGGAAAAAGCTGCAAAAGTTTGAGGTCACATACCAACCGACTCAAGATTGTGGGCGGCATGGTGGCACAGTGGTTAGCACTGCTACCTCACAGCACAAGGCATGCAGGTTTGATTCCTGGCTTTGGTCTCTGTCTGTGTGGAGTTTGCCCATTCTCCCTGTGTCTGCGTGGATTTCCTCTCACAACCTGAAAGATGTGCCAGTTAGGCGCATTGATCTGAACAGATGCCAGGGTGTGGTGATTAGGGGAATTTCACAGTAATTTCATTGCAATGTTAATGTAAGCCTTGTGGTTAATAAATTAACTTTAACAGATTCTTCCTTGCTGCCATCAGACTTTTGAATGGACTTATCTCGCATTAAGTCGATCTTTCCCTACACCCTAACTATCTGTAACACTACATTCTGCACTCTCTCCTTTCCTTCCCTGTGAACGATATATTTTGTCCGTATAGCACACAGGAAACAATACTTTTCATTGTATGCTAATACATGCGACAATAATAAATCAAATCAAATCAATATAAATATTTTGATACGTTATTAATGACCTACAGTTGAAGACTATGAAGACTTTTAAAAGCGACACTATTCTGTAGCCAACACCATCTCAGCAAAATTGTGACTAAATGCTTGTTCATAATGTGATGGTTATTACAGTATAGCTGAAATTGATCTCAAAACAGATATATGTTTCTGCTATTTGACACAAAGTTGAACAGTGAAATGATGGCTTGTTTCTGCTGGAATAAAGCAATGGTATTTACTTTGAGATAATACTGTGCCTTTAAGGAATGTGTTTTAATCATCTTTTCTGCAGTGTTTTTCAAGCAGACCCTGGTCCTTTTTTGTTTTATTGCCATAATGTCTGTATCAGTGTCCTCTAATTGTTTCTGAAACAATATAATGGACATCTTGTTTATTTTTAAGCTGGGCCTAATGCAGTGTCCTGGGGTTTCCTGACCCTTTTGGAATTGTTGGGTGGAGTATGATTGACAGGTCAGGTTCTGCCTTTGGACCCCTCCACCAACGGGGAAAAATCCAAGGTTTTCATTTCATTTTTGTCAGAAGCTGTTTGGATTGCAGACTGAAAGAAATGTTTTTTTTATCTTTCTCTCGCTGGATTAAAAATTCTGTTGTCTGTAGTTTGTCAGCTTGAAGATTGAGGCAAGCAGTGTCACTGTCTCTCTTACAAGATGTGCTGAAGGTTCCATGACTGGAAAGCCTCAGTGCTTTAATTCAACATCCAAAGCACTAATTCACAGCAGGAGTTGAAAAGCTGCAAAATCCAGCATCACGGGAGCATACTTGCTTTCTGTGCCAAGCTTAGAAAGGGATGTATGTTTGTGGGGGATTGTTCGATTTGGAACAATATGTTAAGTGGTTAAGATTCATACAATATTGTGGTTGTTCCCTTGTAATAGGTAAAAAAGTTGTGCAGCTTTTTCTTATTGAAGTTTAACTGTGTTCTTAAATAAACTTTGTTTGATAGAAGCTTCCTACTGGATCACTTGAAACATACCTGGCGTGAAATGCCTAATGCTTACCCCAGCCAAATTCAAATGGGTGGGATGGTGGTGCAGTGGTTAGCATTGCTGCCTCTCAGCGCCTGGGTTCGATTCCAGCCTTGGGTCACTGTCTGTGCGGAGTCTACACGTTCTCCCCGTGTCTGCGTAGGTTTCCTCCGGGTACTTCGGTTTCCTTCCACAGTCTAAAGATATGTGGGTTAGGTTGATTGGCTGTGCTAAATTGTGCCTTGGCACCAGGGGGATTAATTGGGTAAATACATGGTGTTATGGGGATTGGGCCTGGGTGGGATTGTTGATAGAGACTCGATGGACCAAATGGCCTCTTTCGATACTGTAGGGATTTGATGATTCTGTGTTAACCTATGAGGCGGAGATGCCAGCATTGGACTGGGGTGGGCACAGTAAGAAGTCTCACAACACCAGGTTAAAGTCCAACAGGTTTATTTGGAATCACAAGCTTTCGGAGCGCTGCTCCCTCATCAGGTGAGTGTCAAGGTGGTGGAGAGATGGTGGTGATGGAGAGAGGTGCTCCCACATTTCCACTCACCTGAGCAAGGAGCAGCACTCCAAAAGCTCGTGATTCCAAATAAACCTGTTGGACTTCCACCTGGTGTCATGAGACTTCTTACAATGAAAACCTATGACTTCATAAAACCCCTTGGCATTTCTGACCTGGATCATAACAACGTTGTTAATGTGAGTGGCATAACAATCACTTTTTTTATTAACCTGATGAGTTTAAATTTGACCCATTGTTACAAAACTACATTTCATTCATGCCTTTGCCTTTCTTGCTGTAACTTAAACTGTAGTTTGCAGACATTAGGTAACACATGGGGCCACCTTTATCGGCCTTGGGGATCCAGGATAACATTTATTGAAGTAATACTAATTGTTTATCAGCACTCTGGAAGTAGAATGAAATATATTGATTTCTGTACCAAACAGGGGTTCCATTAGCATGACTTTGTACATGATTGATCTGTAGTTAACATTTGCACTGGTTATCTATTGGACAAGATTGTAAATGTAATGGTAAAACATTATGTACATAAACATAAAAAGCAGATCAAATTTCCTGTGTATCACGAAGGAATGTAGCATTGGCTGTGGGATTTCTCTATCAGTTGTGATTATCTTTTAACTTACAGAAACATTACATCACCCATAATATCAATAGCAATTTATAAACCTCAGTTTAGACACTGATGATGCATAAGTGATTGCATGAAGGTATTTTTAACTTTGCTTGCTGGATAGAAAAGCCATGATGTGGAGATGCCGGCGTTGGAGTGGGGTAAACACACTAAGAAGACTCACAACACCAAGTTGAAATCCAATAGGTTTATTTGGTAGCACAAGTCACTAGCTTTCAGAGCATTGTCCCTTCATTAAGTGAGTGGGAGTTGTGTTTACAAACAGGGCATATACAGACACAAACTCGATTTACACAATAGTGGTTGGAATGCGAGTCTTTACAGGTAATCAAGTGTTAAAGGTACAGACAATGTGAGTGGAGAGAGCGTTAAGCATAGGTTTAACCTGTGCTTAACCCTTTCTCCATTCACTTAATTACCTGTAAAGACTCGCATTCCAACCATTATCTTGTAGATTGAGTTTGTGTCTGTATATGCCCTGTTTGTAAACACAACTCCCACTCACTTAATGAAGGGACAATGCTCTGAAAGCTAGTGGCTTGTGCTACCAAATAAGCCTGTTGGACTTTAACCTGGTGTCGTGACACTTCTTATTGTGGCTAGAAAAACAACAGAATAGGGTGAAATCTTGTTTTTACATCTATAGCTATTGACTTAATCCAGAGTAACATTGACTAGACGGTTAAATCAGTGTCACACACGACTCAATTGGATTCCCAAATGGCAGCCTAGGTTAAAATAAAACCAGGAAATGTTGGATAGGCTCAGCAGGTCTGGCAACATCTATGGAGAGCGAAACATCTCTGTATGACTCTTCCACAGAACTGAAAAGGGGCAGACGTATGATGAATTATATAATGGGGCGTGTGGGTGGGGGGCGGAAGAGGGTGGAGGAGATGGGGCAAAATAGAAAGTGAGTGATAGCTTGGAACTAAGGAGGGATTCATAAAGATTATTTATTTATCAATGTCACAAGTAGGCTTACATAAACATTCTAATGAAATTACTGTGAAAATCCCCTGGTTGCCATATTCCGGCATCTGTCCGGGTTGGCTGAGAGAGAATTTAGCATGACCAATGCACCTAACCAGTGTGTCTTTCATAGAATCATGGAATCATAGAATCCTTACAGTGCAAGAGGAAGCCATTCGGCCCATCAAGTCTGCATTGACTACAAATCCCAATCTAGACCTTATTCCTGTAATCCCCCTAACATTAAGGTCAATTTAGTTATAGCCAATCAACCTAACCCATGCATCTTTGGTGTGTGGGAGGAAACTGGAGCACCCAGAAGAAACCCATGCAGACATGCAGAGAACACGTAGACTCCTCACAGACGGTGACCCAAGCCGAGAATTGAACGTGTATGCCTGGCGCTGTGAGGCATCAATGCTAACCATTGTTACACCATGTCGCGCTCTGTCTTGGACACAAGACAATCCCCCTCCTGCACAGGGCCATCTGTCACTTGTTCTTTAGTTTTTCTTCCACTGAGTATTGGCCTTTGTTCCATTTTACCACATTCCTCTATCTTTATGCCACTATCAGCTCCTTAATGCTGCTATTAACACACCCTTCATTTTTGTCAACCTCTCCTCTACTCTACCCCAGCCCTCCACAATGATATAATCTGTTACACTTCTATCCCTCTTTAGCTCTGAAAAAGAATCATATGAACTGGAAAACATTAACTCTGTTTCTCTCCAGAGAGAGGGTCTGGAGGAGGTTCAAGAGAATGAACCCGGGAATGAAAGGCTTGATGTATGAGGAACGTTCGAGAACTCTGGGTCTGTATTCAATGGAGTTTAGGAGGATGGTTGGGGGGGAGGGATCTCACTGAAACTTACAGAATACTCTGGATAGAGTGGACTTGGAGATGATGTTTCCATTAGTCGGAGAGAATGGGATCCGAGGGCACAGCCTCAGAATAAAAGGATGAACCTTTAGAACCAAGATGAGGAGGAATGGTGGTGAATATGTGGAATTCATTGCCACAGAAGGCTGTGGAGGCCAGGTCATTGAGTGTAATTAAGATAGAGATAGATGGGTTCTTGATTGGTAAGGGGATCAAAAGTTATGGGGAAAAGACAGGAGAATGGGCTTGAGAAACTTATCAACCATGATCGAATGGTGGTACAGACTCAATGGGCTGAATGGCCTAATTTGGCTCCTGTATCTTAAAGGCTTATGGTCTCTCCACAGCTGATGTCAGAGTTTATCCAGCCTTTTTATCTCAGATGTCCAGCACCTACGGTATTTTATTTTTATTGGGTTACTATGATACCCAGTGCATCTTACAGAATCTTGATTGCATTTGTATAGTATATGATGCTTCTCTGTTTAGTGTTCTTTCACAGTGACATGACAAATGCCACAGCATTGGTATTTCTGAAATGAATCTTACCTTTATTGTTTGTTGTGGTATACCGTTACGGCACAAGTGGTATTTGTATGATGCCTACGATGCTGTGAGAGGGACCAACATCATGCCAGAATGTCTTGAAGGAAGTTTACTTGGGACAGGTCCAATTCTATGCAGCCTCAACATAATGAGCAGTTAATTAATCCCAATTGGTGCCTTATTGAAGGGCAAACACTTGTGCATCTGTAAGCAGGGTTACTGTACAATTAATGAGTGGGTAGTTTGTCATTTACCAGCTGCCACCAGAGCACCTTGTGACCAAATGGTTAGGGACCTCCTGAAACATGTTTGTGCAACAATACGTTGAATAAACTGATAGAAAAATGCCATGTTCACCGGCGCTGATTCCATCTTTCCCAGAGACAAGACTTACCTTTTCAAGACCTTCCTTTCAACTGGAGGCTGATGCGGCCAGCAAGGCAACTTGTAGCCTGTCACTTAGTGATGTTAGAGGAGTGGTACTGCTTAGGAAAGAGGTGTTATTGTGCCATTACGAAGTTGCTGGAGACCTGTGATGCAGCGCGACAATGTTCCATTGGCAACGGTGCCAAGTTGGAGCTGAATGAGAACGAAGAGCCTTGAAATGTTGCAATTAACTTGATGAAACTAGGTGTGAGCAGGAGATTAACAATAAGTATGTTCGCATGAGTGCAACATTTTGTGGTGTGGATGTTGTGCTTGTTACTGTGGCAGAGAAGGAGCCTAGTCAGCCTACAATGTCTATACTGGCTTTCTGTAGTGTAATCCAATCAGCCCTGTTCCTCCACTCTGTCCCTATACCCTACAAGTTTATTTCCCACAAGAGTCCATACAATTTCTATTTAAAATTGTTTCCAGAGGAGCAGTTGGAGTGGAGACTCAGTGCAGAGAGCTTGTAGGTAAGAGGGATTTTTACTTTACTTTTTTGGAGGTTTTTTTTTTCTAAACAGGGAATGTAAAACTGGAAGTAGGCCCCAGTGACACCTGGGAAGGGTTTTTTTTTCCCCTTTAAAAGGTACTTACCTTTAGAGGGTTTGACCTTATTGTTTCCAGAAGAGCAGTTGGAGTGGAGACTTAGTTTTGAGAGCTTGTAGGAAAGAAGGATTTTTACCTTACTTTTTTGGAGGTTTTTTTTTAAACTGGGAGTGTAAAACTGGAAGTAGGCCCCAGTGACGCCTGGGAAGGTTTTTTTTTCCCTTTAAAAGATACTTATCTTAGAGGGTTTGACCTCATTCTTTCCAAAGGAACAGGTGGAGTGGAGACTCAGTGCAGAGAGCTTATAGGTAAGAAGGACTTTTACCTTACTTTTTTGGAGGTTTTTTTTTCTAAACTGGGAGTGTAAAACCAGAAGTAGGCCCCAGTGACACCTGGGAAGGTTTTTATTTCCCCCCCCCAATAATTTTGAACGGAGAGGAAGGTTGGGAATCAAGCCTGGGTCCCTGACTCTGTGAGGCAGCAGTGCTAACCATTGTGCCCCCTATGCCCTATATTGCACTTATTAAATGCTATCAAGTTGATTTATGAGTGTCACAAGTAGGCTTACATTCACACTGCAACGATGTTGCTGTGAAAATCCCCTAGTTGCCACACTCCAGCACCTGTTTGGGTACACTGAGGGAGAATTTAGCATGGCTAATCCGCCTAACCAGCACATCTTTCGGACTGTGGGAGAAAACTAGAGGAAACCCACGCTGACACGGGGAGAACATGCAGACTCCGCACAGGCAGTGACCCAAGCCAGGAATCGAACCTGGGTCTCTGGCGCGTAAGGCAGCAGTGCTAACCACTGTGCCACCACGCTGCCCCCTATGACCTATGCTGCACCATGTCTATATCTGCCTTAGCCATATTTCCTATAAACATGCATTCTAAAAGACTTTCCAGAAAAAAATTAGCCCTAGTCTGAGCTGTGCTCGAGCTTTCCTCTTTTCAAAACAACCAGAGCTATTTACATGCACTTGAGCACATCTACTTACTGCAAGAATAAGACATAGAATAAGGCTCGAAGGGGAAAAAAAATCCATGGAACTTAAACTACATTGATAAATGCCACCTAACTCGATTCTTATTCAAAAATTATTTTAATGTTTAGTAAATACATTGATCAGAGCAAAATTACTGACATCAGTATTGCTGCTGGTGACAAATGTACTGTCAAGTTTTTGATGGATTTTTGGAACACCTTGTGCTAAATGCAGTGAACTCCTACTGTGTTAATGTGGGTGATAAATGTTTGTTTTAATGCTGGAGAGCTGGTATAGTGATTGTCTGACTGTATGAATTTTGGCTCATGTCCCAGTTTCAGATTGGATGTTGCTCACAGTCAGGGCATTGACCTGATGGGCTAGTGGGGGAATTGACTGCTTCTCAACTGTTATGTCATTTCTTCACACTTGAGACAATGAGGTCAACCCTGACCTCATTCATCCACTGCATATCTGCGCTGGTATCTCCCCAACCTCCCTGGCCCTGGGGATGGCACGGTGGCACAGTGGTTAGCACTGCTGTCTTGCAGTGCCAGGGATCCAGATTCGATTCCTGGCTTGGGTCCCTGACTGCATGTTGTCCCTGTGCCTGCCTGGGTTTCCTCTGGTTTCTTCCCACAGTCCGAAAGACGTGTTGGTTAGATGCATTGGCCGTGCTAAATTCTCCCTCAGTGTACCTGAACTGGTGCCAGAGTGTGGTGACTAGGGGATTTTCACAGTGACTTTATTGCAGTGTTAATGTAAGCCTACCTGTGACACTGATATCTCTTCCCCCTCCCTGGCCCTGCGATGGCAGGGTGGCACAGTGGTTAGCACAGCTGCCTCACAGAACCAGGGACCTGAGTTCAATTCCCAGCTTGGGTCACTGTCTGTGTGGAGTTTGCACATTCTCCCCGTGTCTGCGTGAGCTTCCTCCGAATGCCTCAGTTTCCTCCCACAGTCTGAAAAGACGTGCTGGTTGGGTGTACTGGCCATGCTAAATTCTCTCTGTGTAGCCGAACAGAGTGTGGTGACTGGGGGATTCTCACAGTAACATTGTTGTAGTGTTAATGTAAGCCTACTTGTGACGCTAATAAATAAATTTTAATGTTAAATAAATAAACTAAAAAGAAACTGGGATCTCTATCACTCATCCTTCCCCTTTCAGTTACCACAACCCAGACCTGTTCCCTTTGCCTTCATCTCACACCCAGGCCATGAGCAAAGGAATATTGATGAAGGAATGGGTTAAAGATACAACAAAAATGACTCGAGCCAAACGTGTGACACATTTGTGTTCAATACTATGTTCCTTAGACATCGCCAAAAGTTTTGCACACACAAATCACCTTAGGCATTATAAAATCCCCTCCTCACCTCCACTCTCCTCCCATCAGCACCCAACCACCTGGAAGGGGGAGCGGAACAATTTGATAATTGACATTATGTTCCAAATGAACCCAGCAATGAAAATCTCAACTCTTATTTTTGGTGCAATTGTGTTGGGTATCACGGTAGCACAGTGTGTTAGCACTGCTCTCTTATAGCACCAGGGACCAGGGTTCGATTCCCGGCTTGGGTCATTGTCTGTGTGGAGTCTGCACATTCTCCCTGTGTCTGTGTGTGTTTCCTCCAGGTTCTCCAGTTTTCTCCCACAGTCCAAAAGATGTGCTGATTAGGTGCATTGTCCATGCAAAATTCTATGGGCAGCATGGTGGTACAGTGGTGAGCACTACTGTCTCGCAGTGCCAGGGATCCCGCATTTGATTCCCAGTTTGGGCCACTATCTGTGTGGAGTCTGCACGTTCTCCCAGAGTCTGCATGGGTTTCCTCTGGATGCTCCAGTTTCCTCCCACAGTGCTGGTTAGGTGCATTGGCTGTGCTAAATTCTCCCTCAGTGTGCCTGAACAGGTGCTAGAGTGTGGCGACTAGTAACTTCGTTGCAGTGTTAATGTAAGCCTGCTTGTCACACTAATAAAATGAATCAAACAAATGCTGTAAAGTGTAGTGCAGATACATGCAGTGAGAATGCGGAGTTCCAGAATCGGATCGATTAGGAGTTATACAGAATAGCTTTTAATAGGATTACGAGGGAGGCATATATCCATTTCAATTCGCATAAATCATAGATCCCGACAGTGCAGAAGAGGGCCATTCGGCCCATCGAATTTGCACCAACTCTCCTACAGAACATCCTATTCAGGTCCACTCTTTGCCCTATCCCAAAAACATTACGCATTAACCCCATTAATCCCTCTAAACTGCACATCTTGGGACACCAAAGGGTAAGAGGAAATCAGAGCACCTGGAGGAAACCTACACCAACATGCGGAGATTGTGCAAACTCTACACAGACAGTGAACTGAGGCCAGAATTGAAGCTGGGTCCCTGGCTCTGTGAGACAGCAGTGTTAACCACTGTGCCACCATGCCATAATCTTAGCGTTTTCAGGTTATGTTCCAGTCTAAGATGCCCTGATTGGGGATGGTTTAGAATCATATAGCACCCATTGAGTCCGCACCAACACATTAGGAACACCTGAACTCTCACTTAATCTCACCTGCCAGCACTTGGCCCATAGCCCTGAATGTTATGGTGCGCCGAGTGCGAATCCAGGTACTTGCTAAATGATGTGAGGCATCCGGCCCCCACCATCCTCCTAGGCTGTGCATTCCAGACAATCACCACCCCCTGGGTAAAAAAGATTTTCCTCACGTTCCCCCCTACACCTCCTGTCCCTCACCTTGAACCTATGTCCCCTTGTGACTGACCCTTCAACTAAGGGGAACAGCTGCTCCCTGTCCACTCTGTCCACGTCTCTCATAATCTTGAACACCTCAATCAGGTCAGCCCTCAGTTTCCTCTGCTCCAATGGCGTTTGCTACAAGTAAACCTGTTGGACTTTAAGCTGGTGTTGTGAGACTTCTTTCTGTTTTTACCCTAGCTGGCATCTCCACACCAATGAAATCAACCTGAGCCTATCCAACCTCTCCTCTTAAATTAAATGTTCCATCCCAGGCAACATCCTGGTGAAGCTCCTCTGCACCCCCTCCACTGCGAACACATCCTTCTGATAATGCAGCGACCAGAACTGCACACAGTACTCCAGCCTCACCAAAGTTCTGTACAACGCCAACATAGCCTCTCTGCTTTTGTAATCTATACCCCGATTGAGAAAGGCAAGTGTTCCATATGCCTTTTTCACCATCCAATAAAATACCCCTCTGCCTTCAGAGATCTATGGACAAACATGCAAAGGTCACTTTCTTTCAAAGAACTTCTAGCGTCCTATCATTCATTGAGTACTTTCTTGTCAAATTACTCCTTCCATTTTTCAAGGCCAAATTCCATCTGCCACTTTTCTGCCCATTTGACCATTCCATCAATATCTTTTTGTAGTCCAAAACACTCTGTCTCACTGTTAACCACTCGTCCAATCTTTGTGTCATCTGCAAACTTATTAATCCTACCCCACAGAGAGTTATCAATTTCATTTATATAAATGATGATTGATATGGGGCCCCCACAGATCTCTATGGTACACCACTGGACCCTGGCTTCCAGTCACTAAAGCAGCCTTCTGTCATCACCCTCTGTCTCCTCCGGCTGAGCCAATGTTGAATCCACTTTATCAAATTACCCTGTATTCCAGGGGAATTCACCCTCTTTACAAGTCTCCCATGTGGGACTTTGTCAAAGGCTTTACTGAAATCCTTATGAACTACATGACACTAACTGCGTCTACACCCCTGGTCATCTCCTCAAAAGATTCAACCAAATTTGTTAGGCGTGACCTCCCCCTGCGAAGCCATGCTGACTATCCCTGATCGAGCTTTGCCTCTCCAAGGGGAGAGAGAACATAGAACACTACAGCATCAACAGGCCCTTCGGCCCACAAATTGAGCCGATCATATCCCCACCTACCAGGCCTATCTATAACCCTCAATCCTATTAAATCCCATGTACTCATCCAGAAGTCTCTTAAAAGACCCCAGCGAGTTCGCCTCTACCACCACCAACGGCAGCCAATTCCACTCACTCACCACCCTCTGAGTGAAAAACTTACCCCTGACATCTCCTCTGTGCAATCCTTCAGAAGTTTCTCTAATAATTTCCTTACCACCGAAAGTTAAAATCACCTAATAAATATCATAATTTACACACCTCCACAAACTGAGCACATATTTGCTCCTCAATAGCTCTCTGAATACCTGGGGGGTTTATAACCTAACAATGTGGCTACTCCTTTTTTTACTTGTATGCTCTTATCCACAAAGTTCATTTGATGCTCCGTCCAAGATATCTCTCCTTGCTGCAATAACTGACACCTTAACTAATAATGCAATGCCTCCTCCTCTTTCACCCCCTCCCCTATCTTGCCTGAAGATTCTATATCCCAGAATGTTGAGTTGCCGATCATATCCTTCCCTCAAACGTGTCTGTGATGGCTTACTATGTCACACTCCCACGTGTCAATCAATGCCCTCAACTCATCCACTTTACCTGCAGTAGTCCTGGTGTTACAGCAGAGGCCATCTGGCCTGGCCTTACTCCCTTGAAACCTAATACAGATGCACTCCCCCTGACTTCATAGAATCATAGAAAGTCTACAGTACAGAAAGAGGTCAATTGGCCCATCGAGTCTGCATCGAACACAATTCCACCCAGGCCCAACCCCCTATATCCCTACATATTTACCCGCTAATCCCTCTAACCTACGCATCTCAGGACCCTAAGGGACAATTTTTAGCATGGCCAATCAACCTAACCCGCACATCTTTGGACTGTGGCAGGAAACCGGAGCACCCGGAGGAAACCCATGAGGAGAATGTGGAAACTCCACACAGAGAGTGACCCAAGCTGGGAATCGAACCCAGGTCCCTGGAGCTGTGAAGTGGTAGTGCTAACCTCTGTGCTACTGGGCCGCCCCAATTCTATATTTGTTTGTTCAATAAATATTGACACGTCTTGGAGGAAGTGTTGAAATTTGGGATTGAGTATTGGCGTAAGGTCTTTGGAATCCTATTAACACTTGGCAATAGACAGCAATGCGATCGACATGGCACTGCTTGTTTAATAAGACCAAATCAAATTTAAAGAATCATTGCTCACTTAGCTGAGACCATCATCAACTTGTCAAAAACTCAGATCTCAACTTGAGGTGGTAAGGACATGTAAACCTTGAGAAAAAAGCTAAAATAATGGGGGAAAAGTAAAATCACAGAATGCAAATTGAAGCTCAAGATATTTTCCAGCCAGCCCGATTTTCCGGTCCCGCTGCAGAGCACGGAGAGTTGGCTGAGCGCCAGATTTTCCGTTCTCGCTTACAGTGGACGTGAGTGGCTGGAGGATTCCGCCCGTTGTGCTCTTTCAGTCGTCCAACCGATAAACCCCACCCGGTGCTTGTTGCCGTTTACCCCTTTATCATGAAGAAATGATCCATATTGTATATACACTTGCGTCTTTATTTGATTCTCTAGTTTCTGATGCCACATCTAGTTTAACATCTGTATTGTTCTGAACCACCTTACAAAGCTGTTAACAGGCAGGAACCACCCCGGCCATTCTACAGATATGGATACGTCCTTTAAAATGCTGAGAATCCTTCCATATGGAATTATCACAGCCCTGCGTTACGTTCAATCTGTTTTGCTAATTGTTTTCTACGGCAATATCCTCCAGATCCCCCATGACAATTAACTCCAAGTTATGACCTTCTGGTTGCGATTGACCGTCCTGAGTTCCACCTTCGATCCCCGCACTGCACCCAGTGTGAGGCTCGAAGAGTGTTTCAATATATGGCTGATTTCCTTGTTCCCCTGTGCACCTGGAGTCAGTGTTAGTCCATTCGTTTAAGGGTGTCTCCTTTCCTTGTACGTCCAGGAGAATTGCGGGCGCTGACATGTGAGAGGAAGGCCTCATGGCTGGTACTGACGTCAAAGGAAAAGACAGGTACCCAGGGTACAACACGTAGGAATTATTAAAAAAATCTAAGGACGCATTTTGACCCGTTGAGGGTATGGACACCTGGAAGTACTTGTCAGTTTCCGGATCGTACAATGTCTTTGTCTGTACTTGGATAGGGATATCTACAAAAAAGTACTGGCCGGACTCAGGATCTTGAAGCAGTTTCCGTTGGCTTAGAGGAAATGAGTGCAGAGATGTGATAGGCCGTGTGTTGTTTAATGTCATGATGTCTGGCACAGCTGGAATAACGCAGGTATCCATCGGCTGTGCGGGGACTGGCGAACAAACGATGGGGGTTTGTGGCGCGGGTACGCAGGGCGGGGACGCTGGCACGTTTGAGATGGACATCTCGGTTTCCGTGTCCTCGCCACTCTGCTTTCTCTGCTTGCTGTCAGTCCGTTTTCTCCTGGTGGCCAGCTTTTTGGCGCGGCGTAACGCCTTCTCGGACTTTGGGGGGACGACCGGTGGTTTGCTGGCTGCCTTCGAATCGACACTGCACGTTGAGTCTGGTCTGGGGTTCATCGCCGCTGACCTGCCCACCAACATCTCCTCAGAGCCAAGTTTCTCACATTCTAGATTTTCCTCTGACATGGCTGGTGTTACCTTCAATGAATCCACACCCGCACTCTCAGGGGTTGGTTTGGGGACCGTTGACTTTGTAATTTTCGTCACGGGGGATGTCCTCGACACATTATCCTTGAGTTTAAACCTTGCGAGCCTCGGCGAGTTTGTCATATTATTTCCTGGTCCTCGTATTTCTTGCTTTGAGAAAATGCTGTAGAATTTTTCTTCGCACATCATGTCCAAGGGACTGTTGCCCTTCACTCTGTGCCCTGGTGGTAAATCTCTTGGCGTTTTCTCCGGGAGATGACCTTGGAGTTCCCTCTGCAGGTTCTGATTTACATCTTTCCCCTCGGTGTTTGCGGCTGGGTCACTCAACGCGTAATATTGCAACTCACGCCTCTCGCTGTCTTTCAGCACCTCCGCTGTGGGACAGCTACTGGAGGAACTCCTTCTGGCATTGCCGCCCCTTGTCCTCTCAGTCGAATGGTCAGCCGTCGCGCGTTCCATGTCCTGATAGTGGCCGTCACCTAAGACAAAGTAGGAGTGGTTGGGTAACCGCGCAGTAGCTTTGTCTTCCTGGATAGGGTGGGAAGATGTCCCATTGCTTGGCACGTGCCCTTCCAACATTGGCTGACAAGTTTCGTCTGCTCTTTGTAATGCCAACCGGTCATCTTTCATTCTGAAATGATTGTCATTCGGGTAGTTAGCTTGGTGCTTGTGGCTGAATGAGGGACACTCGGGTTTCCTGCTGCGATGAGGTCTGTTTCGTTGCTCTTCTGCTTTTACCGGCACCGCCTTTACTTCCTCTGGACTATTCCTCGCCAACGTTGACTTTCCCTGTAGCGGAGCTGAGGGACAATCCATCTCCCTTCTCCCATGGAGTCTGTCCAGCTGGTATGCCACCTTGCGGTCCATGCCCCTCCCTGCATGATTTTCCGCCAATATTATGGCAGACTGAGGCCTCGCGTTTCTCGGGCGCCACACTGGATAGGTCCCGGCCTCTTTGACGGTTTGCGGTGACCTCAAGTTGAGATAGTCATCGTTCTTCCGCGGGTCTGGCTCCGCTTTGTGGATTATTGCGGCTTTACCGAGACAGCCGGCAGTGGCTGTGCTATTTATGGCGTTGGGCATTTTGTCAGGCTTTTCTTGTTCATTGGCGTTTTCCTGAACATCCAGCCTTAAAGGCACGGAAGACGTTCTTTCGTTGGCTTGATGTATGTTTTGGAAAATGTATTCCTTGCTCTTACTCTGCTCGGAAAGGTTCTGCGGAGTGCCGGTGCACGAGTAGGTGGATTTTACTCGTTTCCTGACATCTTTGAGGTTGTACAGTAGGCTCGAGGCCTTGGACTTGTAACTCTCGCGCGACTGCTGGTAATCGGTCCCTCCTTTAATGTCGTCCCCCTGAGCCGCAGGGAGCTGAATGAGGGGCGGAGTCACAACCATTGGCTGGTGTGTGGACATGTCCGCCTCATTCGCGTTGGGAACGATATTGGGCGTCAGGAGTTTTGAAATACTGAAAGATGGACTCTCCGCTGGTGGTGGTTGTTTGGCCAATGTTGGAACCTCTTTGGGATTGACTGCAAGGGGGCATTCTGTGGCGACCATCTCCCCACTCGCAACCTCCGAATTGATTTGCTTTTTATATTGTGGAGCTCTTGAGGTCCTCCACAGCTGGAAGCCTTTCCCCTCGTCCCCATTTTCTACGGCACCGCTGTTGTTCTTCTCGGGCCTGACAAGCTGCTCACTATTGCCCTGCTCTGCGCTTTCTTTGGCACTAGAATGACTCTCTTCGGGCATGAATGAGTGTAAATCTGAATCCTTGCCAACGGGTGAAGAGTTTGCCGCTTTCTGGGTGGCGTCGGCTTCGATTTCGTTTGGGGGCGGCCGTTGTGCCGGCAAATCTGCCCTTCTGCAGCTGGTCACGTCGTCACACAAGCTCTGCATCCGTGCACTGGGCGCAAGGTCAAGTTTTCCAATATGGCCGTCCTCCTTGAAGAGGAACTTACTGTGGTCATGCCAGGACTTGAAGGCGCTGCTCTCACTGTGGAGGAAATTGCTTCTCGCACCCGGTGTCTTCACCTTATTGACTTTCTCCGACAGGCTGTTGATTGAGTTTTTGTCAGAGTGTCTGAGGAACGAGTTAGTGGCGTGGCCTTGCTTCCAGTACTGCGCACCCTTCACATGACTGAACATATTGGCTTTGCTGCCTTTTCCTGGTGGTAGCTGCTTCTTGTTAACCCAATATTGTTCTTGGCAAGCAACAGAAAAGCTGGATTTCCCCTTGTGCATGTTGACGATTGCCGATGGGTCCCACTGCGCAACATTTTCTATGTTACATTCCTCCGTCAACTCCGAGAGGCCGCTCGCCGCTTGTTTGGCACTCAAGGCGAGGTCTCCCGTGAAGTCACCATCGCTTTGATCAAACGCGACAATCAAGGAGGAAACTTTTGACTTCTGCTTGCTTGCTTTTTGACTTGCCCCAACAGTCCCCCTCGGGAAGCTGTTTCCCGCGCTACCCTTGGCGTCGCCCTCCTCGAGGGAACGCCGCGCTGCTGATTCCTGGAATGTGTCAGGTTTTGGATGCCCTTGGGTTAGTCTCGACGACTCGCCGCAGTTCTTCAACTCGCCCGCTGGACGCTTGCCCCCATCGGGACCCAGGTCACTCGCCTGATTGACGGCCGAGGGAGAGCCGGGGATATCCAGATCGTTGCACATGCCCTCTTCCGCCACACACAGGCTCTTGAAAGCCCGCTCGGTCAACCGACTGACTTCTCTATCCGCCTCGTCCAAAATGCTCCCAGCGCTCGACGTATCGCTGAAACCATCCACGTGCTTGGAACGCCCTTGCATGATTCTTGGCTTCTCGGCACACCGGCTATCCAAAGAGTTCATAATCCTGGGTCCGCTCACCAGAATCCCTCTCACCGTCTCTCACACACACACACAGACACACACGCACACGTTCAATTCTCCTCCCGTCCTCTGTCTCTAAAACATTCGCCTTTCGTACTCAAGAGTCCTGCAACCTCTTCGTTCTCCAGCCATTCAGATACCAAGTCGTGAAGGCTTCTTTCCTAATGTAAAGAAAAGAAATACCATTATTGCCTTTTGAAAGGTTAATTTTGTAGATGTTACAACAGTACAAGACATGGGTGAGGTCACATTCTTACTAGGTTACCCTTATTGATGGGGGAGATCACTGGTTTGCAAGGTGCTGTTGAAGGAGCCTTAGTGCATTCCTGCCGTGCATCTTGGAGATGGTACAGTTAAAAATATAGTTTTTATAATGTGCAGTAAAAAGGTTTTAATATATTTTGCCACACTCTTCCGAATGGATATATTTACGATTGTAATTCCGACATCACCAACTGTTCCTTAAGTAACAGAAAGCATGTTTTAATTTTTAATTTATTTTTATATTAATCGGGATGTTAATCTGCCTTTGCTCATTTGCTTCATAAAAAGGGAAGGAGAGCAGAGAGTTCAATTTGTGGTCGCCTTGGATTCAAATTCAGATCGACAAAATAAGACACTAAATAATTCCTGACCTTAAGTAAAGCTAAAGATTCACACTTCATTGACTGGCGATGGATTAGTCCATGGGTCAGGTGAAATTATAATGGGTTTGCTTTTATCTGAAGATCAAGATCAGGATATTTGATTTGAATGACTTTTTATAAAACTCTGAGAGTTAATTCTCTGATTTCCCACAGATTGTCACGTCTCCGGGAAGCGCGAGTCGAAAGTTGGGCCTACAGAGTTGCGGATCTACCTCAGGCCCCCATTGAGAGCAGCTTCCTCATGGTGAGTACAGAGTTAGCCCTCATTTTCTTTGTCTCTGGAATTTCCCAGATGTGCTGGCTACTCTTCAGTGTCTAACTTTGGGGGGCTGATGTAAAGCTTGACAATAAACGCTGGGTTAGATAATTTTGAGGAGGGTCGGGGGGGGTGGTGTATCAATGAGAATTCAGCCTTGTTCATCTGAGCCAGACATCTACAACTATCAGTGTCCTACCACGATTGATTAGATGTAAGAACTACAGAAGTGAGAGGTGCTCACAGTCTCAAAATTCACCATGTAAATTATTACGATTCCTAATATCAGTGGGAGCCATGGTGGATGGAGTGGCTAAATTCAGCGTAACTACTTGGAATTTTTCCCCAACTCCTTAAGGCAAGGAAACGAGCTTCGAAGGTCTTGATAAGCATGGAAACACGAAGCAGGAGTAGGCTATTCGGCCCTTCGAGCCTGCCCCGCTATTCATTTTGATCATGGCCGATCATCAGATTCAATATCTGGATTTGAATAAAAGGTAAGGTGAATAGAGCAGCACGGTGGCACAGTGGTTAGCACTGTTGCCTCACATCGCCAGGGAACTGGGTTCAATTCCATTTTATTTCTAGTGGAGCTTAATGTCTGCATTCCAATGTCTAAATACGGTAGCACAGTGATTCGCACTGTTGCCCAACAGGGACCCGGATTCGAATCCGGCTTGGGCCACTGTCTGTGTGGAGTCTGTACATTCTCTCCACGTCTGTGTGGGTTTCCTCCGTGTGCTCAGGTTTCCTCTCACAGTCCGAAATACTTGCTGCTTTGGTGGATTGGCCGTGCTAAATTCTCCTTCAGTGTACCCGAACAGGTGCAGGAGTGTGGCGACAAGGAGATTTTCACAGTAACTTCATTGCAGTGTTAACGTAAGCCTACTCGTAACGAGAATGAGTAAATTAAGCTAATGTAAGCTAAACCTATTCATTAGTTTGGAATAAAAATATTTATTTCCAAATTACTAATGAACTGGTTATATTAAATGTACAGTTCACACAAGCACTTTATCCAACATTCTTAAATGAAATGTATTTGAGTTTCACAAGATAAGCTCGAGTCTCATTCCCATATTTTTTTCAGGAAAGGTAGATAGGTAAACTGCACAAGTTAGGTGAGAAGATTCAATTCAAACATCCTCAGCAGGATTTATCTGCTGACAGTTCTCCCTTCTCCAGTAGAAGGCAGAGTGGTCCATAAAGTACGGTCTCTCCTCACTGACTGCTATCGACTGAAGTCTCAAAGTACGAAGCCAGCTGTAAAAAAAGAGTTTGGAGGGTGTGCTGGCTGACACTGTATCTGCCTGGCCCTGGAAACTGGCTTGGTAACGGGGATACATTGCGCGTAATTAAAACAGTCTGTAACAGGATCACCATGCAGTCTTGCGTGGTCCATGTCAGTTTAGGATCCCGGAATCGGCCACAGATAGGTCAGTGATTTAAGTCATTCTGTCAACGTGGGTGCTGCACACGGTTACCCCCCCCGCCCCCCCCCCCCCCCCAACTCCTGTTATCCTGCAGCCCACCCCCCAGTGGCCTGATTGAGAATTGCTCGATCAGCAGGGAGGTGGGAGGGAAGGTACCAGTCTCTTTCCTGTTTGAGCCAAGGTACAATCGTGGCTCTGTGGATTAACTGTCACTCAGCTGCCCTGCGTTTCTCCCTCGGCGCCTCGCTCCGCAATGGCTTAGTTTGCCGTGTAATTGAGGCAATTGTTGGAGAACGTGGATGGCTTACGTCCATGAGAAAATCATTCCTTTCTCATTGCATGATGCGGCCTCCAGGAATGTCAAGTGAGCGAGCGATGATTGTGCCTGCTCTCGCTGTCCTCCAAGGTGAAAGGTCAGCTTGGCCCACTAGACAGCCAGGGCCTGCTGCTATTACCATTTCATGGACAGCCATAAAATTCCTTGAGTGCAGAAGGAGGCCATCAGGCCTATCGAATCTCACTTAAAGAGCATCCCATTTAGTACCTCCCCTCCCCTCCCCTCCCCTCCACCTATCCCTGGAACGCCATGCATTTACCATGGCCAATCCACCTAACCTGCATATCTTTGGACACTAAGGGACAATTTAGCATGCCCAATCCACCTAACCTACACATATTTGTAAACTAAGGGGCAATTTAGCATGGCCAATCCCCCTAACCTCCACATTGTTAGCCACTAAGGGGCAACTTAACATAACTAATCCACTTAACTTATGCACCTTTGAACACTAAGGGGCAATTTAACATGGCTAATCCACCTAACCTGCACATCTTTGGAGTGTGGGAGGAAACCGGAGCACCTGGAGGAAACACACAGACATGAGGAGAATGTGCAAACTCCACACAGACAGTGACCCAAGGCTGGAATTGAACCCGGGTCCCTTGCGCTGTGAGACAGTGGTGCTAACCATTGTGCATCTCCAACAGGAGATTTGCAAAGTTGTTCAAATTCAACCAGGGAGGTGGGGGTGGCAGACACGTGCTTTAACTCTGGAACAAATGCACTGGAACCGAGGCCACAAATGTTTCAGATTTACCAATTAATCTCCCAATTGTAAATGAAAACATGTGTCTTTTTCATAACGCCCTAAAATGTGGGCATTCTGTATTCCATCGGAATGACAGATCACATACACTTCTACATGGCATTGTCCTGATACGTACCTGCAATGTCAGCTGAAATGGCAGAGCTTGTGTGTATTCCGACCAGGTTCCTGTACACTTAAAGCCTCCTGTCCCACCTTCATTTGGTCTCAGTGCTGCCCATCTATAGCGAGAAGTTAAATTTAGTGCAATGAATTGGATCCTTTGCTAGTAAAACTTTGATTGAGCATAGCTGTGACCTCCAGAGATGCTGACATTACTTGAACCCTTCCAGTCAATGGAAAGGGACCAAACACATTATTAACATTGGAAATGCTGAGTGCAGGCTAACTAACGCACTGGACAAAATGAATATTAAACTGCTGGTCTCTCATACTCAAAGCCTTATAAACGCAGTAGTTTGTGATTGGAACATTCCGTGCTTTGAGGTTAGCACAGCTTCGAAACGGAGGGGTGGGATTTTCTGGCCGTTTTACCCCTAAAAGCAGAAAGTCCCGCTGGAGATCTGTGGGCCTCTGTCCCAGCTTGAGGCTGCGTTATTAACAGTAGAAGAAAAGGGGACACACAAGAGGCAAGAAAAGCATAACTTAATTTTACCAAGGGTCATAGAATCCTATCGAATGATAGAATCCCTACAATTCCTCCCCCGCCCCCCCCACCACTATGATTCCTGTGGCAGGTGGGATGGGGAAACTGCACCCCCCCCCTCCCCCACCCCCTACCCCCTCACTAGGTACTCTCTGAAGAAGGCACAGGAGACTTTGTGCATTTACCTTAGCTAGTCCCCCCGTCACAAGGGGCAATTTAGTATGGCCAATCCCCCTAACCCGGACATCTTTGGACCGTGGGAGGAAACTGGAGCACCCGGAGGAAACCCACATAGACATGGAGAGAATGTGCGGACTCTATGCAGACAGTGACCCAAGCTGGGAACCGAACCTGGGTCCCTGGTGCTGTGAGGCAGCAGTGCTAACCACCGTGCCGCCATGCCACCCATATCCATCGCATTCCTGGAGCGCAGCTACTCCGAAGAGATGACATGATACACTGTGGTGCTATTGCTTTCAAGCTTGCCTGGTCTATGGAGTCTTATATTCCATAATATAAGACTCCTTGGTCTCATACTCAATGGACAGCAATACACACACAATGACTCATAGGGGTCTGTTACTGGCACAGTTTGTTCTGCTGGAGTGTATCCAAACTCTCTGTAGTTTTGCGGATTAGTTGAAGCCTTGTACACCTTGTTTCCTCAATTGTGAATCATGTTACATCTAAAGGGTAATTAGCACCAAATATGCTTCTTTTTAATCCGCTGCCAGAATCCCTCACCACTGATATTTCCCTTCATCCTTTTCCTTCTCCATACGCTCCTGGGGGAAAATAAAAATCTCTCCTGTGGGTCACTTGTAATGGCACTTTTGGTATTCTGAATGGCCTGGCCATTGGTCTTCCATTTGCCACAGTATTTCTGCAGCAAGCTATCTGCTCAATCACGCACTCACCTCCATTTTATCTGCCCTTGTTCCAAGATTCTTACCCCCTCCTACCTTTGGTCATTCCCCTCAGTTAAGCCCCCAACTTTCCTCCCTCCTGACATCCAAGGGACACGGGCTTAAACATCTATGAGCTTTGGCCATTCATCAGTCGGTTTGTTTAGACCACATTAAAGCAGTATTATATCCGGCTTTCCCCTCCCAAAACTGTTCACCGCTCTAGGATCATCCGGTAATGCAAAGCCCAGAGGCCCTGACTTCACCGGCTTGCCCACCCCGATTTGGTGAGGCTCGCAGGACGGCGTTCTCCACTGGCCTCGGGCACGATCTTACGAGCCTCGGGCAGGCATGCTGGTAAAAATCCGGCTATAATTTCTCCATTATATTAAGCTTCTTATTAAACCTTCCTCTGTCCCCTCTTACCTTCCCTTCCCCCCCTCAACAAGAACTGTGAGGATCTCGTGGAGTGCTTTGCCACGAAGATTGAGACATCGGCTGGAATTTTCCCATCCCGTCTGCCACGGGAATCGTAGCGGGCGGGGAGCGGACCATGTTTGGGGTGAAGGCCAGAAAATCCCGCCCGTTGTTTATCTGCCTCTGTCAAATCTCTCCATTCCCCAGCCCACCAAACTAAACTCCTCTCTGGCTCACCCTGAACTTCTATCATTCTGAAACTTCCCTCTTGCTCTCTACAGCTTTTCCTGTCTGTGAGACCCAACTCTTGCTCCTTCCACCCTCTTCCCACCAAACCGTTGAGCATCAACTTCTGTTCCTGCTCCGCATTGTTAATCTTTTTTTTTGTCTCAATACTGTCCTCTGTTTTATAGCTTGCACTATCAACTTGCTCCTCAGATAACTGCCAGTGAATCCCTTGTATCCTTTGTATCTTTTTCCCTAAGGAAGAAGGTGGAAGAGAGAATGTCAGAGGTGCATGGGGTCCTTAATTACATTGGCTGCTTTTCCAAGGCAGCAGGAAGTGTAGACAGAGTCAACAGATGGGAGGCTTGTTTCAGTGATGGATTGGGCTACATTCACAACCTTTTCAAGTTCATGGTGGTAAATGTTCAGAGGAGATATTCATGTATGGGGCAGCTTAGGATACCGGGGTACCCTTTCATAACTATTTAAGACTCACCAGATGAAGGGGCAGTGCTTCAAAATCTTGTGATTACAAATAAACCTGTTGGACTTTAACCTGGTGTTGTAAGACTTCTTACTATAATAACTTAAGATGGAAGAGGTATTTTTAATCTCAGAATGTCATTACTCTTTGAAATTCTTTTCCTTGATGAGAAGCTAGCTCATTGGATATATCCGAGGCTGAGTTGGGCTAGATTTTTAATTGCGTCAAGGATTATTCGGTGGGTTAAGGAATGAAAGTGGAGTTAGGGTTGCTGATCCACTAGAAGGAACTCTTCAGCTGTAGGCAACAAAGTAAAAGAAAACTTACTCCAATTTATAAATCTAAGAGACAGGTTTAATAAAGAAACATCATCACTCCAACACTCGAGGCCTCGCCTTAGGCCACACCAAGCTCCCACAAGCTTCTTATTTATACTGGGTCAGCTGACCCTTACAGCATGTTACCATTGGTCACATTACAACAGATCCAATATTATCATTAGTCATATTCTAACGAATGCCACTATCAGGTCAGTGGTTGCTGTAGTGACCAGCAGAGCATGCTCAGGGTCTGAATAGTTGCTTCAATCAGGTTTTAATTTGATGTTTTAAGTTTCCTTTCCACTTTTGTTTGGGGCAGTTCCCCTCCTTTTGGGAGCTGCCCCCTTTTAATTTGCCCCCTCGTTAATTTGATTTAGTTTACTTGGTTGGTTAAAAGATTGGTTTTGCTGACTGCCTTTGGAATCTAATTGCTGCCAGCGATAAGCACATATGACAACTGCAGCTCTCTTTGTCAGCCCTCCACGTATCAGCCCAGCTCTCTCAGCCAACAGTCTGATTTTAACATTAATTGGCTCGCACACAGCTCCCAGTGACTCTGGTGAAGCTAAAATCAGAGTCATTAAAGTCCCACACTCTTCTGCAATGCATTGGAGAGATGCCATGATCTTAACTTCACCTTGTAGTCTCAGTAGCATTGCCAACCCTGGCTGGGTATCAGCCTGGAGGTTTTCTCTCACAACCTTCTACCTCCCAACACCCCAGCCCAATTCAAATGGCCTTTATTTCCCCCATCTCTAATGTTTGTACAGCTGATAAGCAGAACCGTTCAAAGGAAATGAAGAAGACATACAAAGTTCTGAACTCCACTTTGATGTTTCTCTTGACTGCTGCGCACTGCGCAGACTAACCTTTAATCCCCCGAGACTCCAGGGCTACTCTGGAGCATTGGCAGCCCTGTGTTTAAGTCGAATAAACTCTGAGCGCAGGGGAGACCCCATCATTTTGTCGCAGCATTTCCACAGCAAGAGATTCGGCACGACGGCATAGTGGTTAGCACTGCTGCCTCACAGTGCCAGGGACCTGGGTTTGATTCCTGGCTTGAGTCGGTGTCTGTGTGGAGCCTGCACCTTCCCCCCCCAATGTCTGTGTGGGTTTTCTTCAGGTGCTCTCATTCCCTCCCACACTCCAAAGTTGTGTGGGATTGGCCATGGTAAATTGCCCCTTAGTGCCAGGGGGGTTGGCAGGGTAAATATGAGGTTACAGAACTATGGCCTGGGTGGGATTGTTGATGGTGCAGACTCGATGGTCTGAATGGCCTCCTTCTGTACTGTTTAGTTTCTATGATTCCATAATGGTGTACCCACTACACACACACACACACACACACACACACACACACACACACACACACACACACACACACACACACACACACACACACACACATACACACACACACAATAGGCAATTAAGCTGCAGATAAAAAGAAATGCCAGTTCCCTTCTCTGATATTGTTCATCTCATGAATCAGTTTAATAACTGCATATTTATCAGCAGTCTGATGCTAGTAACTGTTAGATTTATACCGTGCAACATTCAAAACTGTTAGATTTATACCGTGCAACATTCAAAACTGTTCTTTGCTAAATATAGTGGAGCACTTTTGTAAGTATGTTGAGTTTGATTCTCGATGGGAGTAAGTGTGATTCACAATGAGTTTGATGAAAAATTGGAAAAGTCACTGCTGCTTCTGAAGCTCATTATTTCTATGCCCCATCTATTCTGCAGATCAGCATATAGACTGTGCCGACACCAGGCTATACCAGGGCGGCACGGCACAGTGGTTAGCACCGCTGCCTCACAGTGCCAGGAACCCAGGTTCGATTCCCGGCTTGGGTCACTGCCGGTGTGGAGACTGCACATTCTCCCCGTGTCTGTATGGGTTTCCTCCGGGTGCTCTGGTTTCCTCCCACAGTCCGAAGGACATGCTGGTTCAGTGCATTGGCCATGCTAAATTCTCCCTCAGTGTCCCCGAACAGGTGCTGGAATGTGGTGACTAGGGGATTTTCACAGTAATTTCATTGCAGTGTTAATGCAAGCCTACTTGTGACACTAATAAATAAACTTTTAAAAACTTAAGATGTTTAGTCAGTTAACAAAGGCACCACTTTCAAGGCTATCATTTATTGCCCATCCCTAGTTGACTCTGAGAAAGTGATGGGCGCTACCTTCTTGAGTGTCCCACAGTGCTGTTAAGTAGTAAGCACTCGGGGTAGTACGGTGGCACAGTAGTTCGCACTGCTGCCTCACAGCGCCAGGGTCCCAGGTTCAATTCCGGCCTCGGGTCACTGTCTGTGTGCAGATTGTACATTCTCCCTGTGTCTGTGTGGGGGATGCTCCAGTTTCCTCCCATAGTCCAAAGATGTGCGGGTTAGGTGGATTGGCCATGCTAAATTGTCCAGTAGTGTCAAGGGGGTTAGCAGGGTAAAATGCATGGGTTTGTGGGAATGGGGCCTGGTTGGGATTGTGGTCGGTGCAGACTCGATGGGCCGAATGGACACCTCTTGTACTGTAGGGATTCTATGATTCTACAGACATAGACTAGAGTTTTGCCCAGAGAACTCTGTGCTACAAATTCTACGTAATGTTCTATAAACTATCTTAGGAAGCATTAAGCCATTAAATCACTTGTCTTCAACAGAGACCAAGCATGATCAGGTGCTATTCAATTTTATACGTTCAGTTAACTTGGCTGGTGTTCAGAATATCTCTTCAGTTCATGGTGTTGACAACATTTGCATAGACCTCACAGAGAATGCCTTGCCCAAAATGTAATGCAACGTCACAAGGCATGGTGGTACAGTGGTTAACACTGCTGCCTCACAGCGCCAGGGACCTGGGTTCGATTCCTGGCTTGGGTCACTGTCAGTGCGGAGTCTGGATGTTCTCCCCGTGTCTGCGTGGGTTTCCTCCGGGTGCTCCGGTTTCCTCCCACAGTCCGAAAGACGTGCCGGTTAGGTGCATTGGCTGTGCTAAGTTCTCTCTCATTGTATCTGAACAGGCACCAGAGTGTGGCAACTAGGGGATTTTCACAGTAACTTCACTGTAGTGTTAACTTAAGCCTACTTGTGACACTAATGAATAAACTTTACTTTAAAAAGATATGACATTGGAGTGTCCGAAATGAAACTTGACACAGAGTCTTTGGCCGATGATGTCTCTGTTTGCGAGCTCTGGGAAAGCCCTAGATGGAGACTTTTTCTCAAATTTATTTTCCAAATTTATGGGTTTCTCTGGATATCAAAGAATGCCCTTCTGTACTGGGCCACTGTATGCGTTGCTGTTTTTTTGTCTTGTGAGCTCTGCAAAGAGTCCAGGCAATAATAAGTCACACAACACCAGGTTAAAGTCCAACAGGTTTATTTGGTAGTAAACACCACTAGCTTTCGGGGTTTGTCCCTTCATCAGGTGAGTGGGAGTTTACTACTGTATAAACCTGTTGGACTTTAACCTGGTGTTGTGAGACTTCTTATTGTGTTTACCCCAATCCAACGCTCGCATCTCCACACAAAGAGTCCAGGGTCGGGGAAACTTAGACAGTGGAAGTGAGGAGAAAGGATAAGTGATGACAGATAGATGTACACGGTGAGGAGCTCCCGAGGAAGATGACTGTCCAGGAGCCATCTTGGAAGCAATGGCCATTCTGAGCCAAGTCCACTCCACATCGTTTCCAGAACTCACAAATAAAGATATCAAGTAGAGCGGCATGATGGCACCGTGGTTAGCACTGCTGCCTCACAGCGTTAGGGACCCAGGTTCAATTCTGGCTTCGGGTCACTGTCAGTGTGGAGTTTGCACATTCTCCCCATGGCTGTATGGGTTTTCTCCAGGTGCTCTGGTTTCCTCCCACAGTCTAAATATGCATGGGTTAGGTTGATTGGCCATGCTAATTTGACCTTGGCATCAGGGGGATTATTAGGGTAAATGAGGTAAACAGGACCTGGGTGGCATTGTGGTCGGTACAGATTTGATGGGCCTCCTTCTGTACTGTAGGGATTCCAGGATTCTATTTTATGAGGCAATATGAATAATCAACATTAGACAGAGAAGTGAATGGAGAAATGGAGTTTTGTTGCTTAATATAGGTATGCAGTTTACACCCTGAACGGGTGGCAACCCAACTGCGAAAGAACTTTCTACAAGTTCACAGGCAGCTGTTTACTTTTTTATTCATGCGTGGGACATGGGCCTCGCTGGCTGGCCAACATTTATTAAACGTCCCTAGTTACCCTTGAGAAGGTGGGCTGCCTTCTTGAATCACTGCAGTCTGCGTGCTTTGGGGATAATGCCTTAGGATGGTTATTCCAGGATTTTGAATGCAAAGGAATGGCGATGTATTTCCAAGTCAGGATGGTGAGTGGTTTGGAGGGGAAGTTGCAGGTGCTTGGTGTTCTGATGTGTTCTCATTCCAACATATATTGTACAGATAAGGATAAGATAGAGGCACTATTCACCTTGTATATGCCTCTCACTGTCTATCATTAACAATGATGTACTGGTTCTGATGAGCTCTTTTTTATAAAGGGGATGACACCTCACCAATCCTGCGGTGCAGCTGAGATTTTTAAAGGATGATCACAGCTGCCATATTAGTGCAGCGATATCTCGATCTTCACACAAAGCTCTGACTGCAGGAGCTGTTGAAAGTGCTGGGAGGTGTCACATTGCTGCATGTGTTCACTGCTAGGAACAGGAATCAAGTAGAGAAACACCTCTACTTTCTCAGAAGACTAAGAAAATTCGGCACGTCCACGACAACTCTCACAAACTTTTACAGATACACTCTAGAAAGCATCCTTTCTGCTTGTGTAACAGCTTGGTATGGGCTCCTGCTCTGCCCAAGACCGCAAGAAACTACAAAGGGTTGTGAATGTAGCCCAGTCCATCACGCAAACCAGCCTCCCATCCACTGACTCTGTCTACACTTCCCACTGCCTCAGCAAAGCAGCCAGCATAATTAAGGACCCCACTCGGACATTCTCTCTTCCATCTTATTCCGTCAGGAAAAAGATACAACAGTCTGAGGTCACGTACCAACCGACTCAAGAACAGCTTCTTCCCTGATGCTGCCAGACTTTTGAATGGACCTACCTTGCATTAAGTTGATCTTTCTCTACACCCTAGCTATGACTGTAACACTACATTCTGCACTCTCTCCGTTCCTTCTCTATGAACAGTATGCTTTGTCTGCATAGCGCGCAAGAAACACTGTATGATAATACATGTGACAATAATAAATCAGATCAAGCAAGTACAGCCAGGCTTGTGAACTGCAAATATATTTTGATTGAATCTATGCTGTTCCAGGTATTGAAGCAGACTATTTTACTCAGATAGCCCATTATGACTGGAGTATTAGTCTCTTCCACAGGCCATATTCCTCCCCCACTGCCCCCATAACTGACGCATGTCATTGGATCCTGGCTTGCCTTCTGATTGAAGGATCAGTCACAAGGGGACATAGGTTCAAGGTGGGGGGCAGGAGGTTTAAGGAGAATCTGAGAAAAAACCTTTTTACCCAGGGGGTGGTGACAGTCCTGGGAGGGTGGTGGAGGTGGGATGCCTCACATCCTTTAAAAAGTACCTGGATGAGCACTTGACACATCAGAACATTCAGGGCTATGGACCAGGTGCTGGCAGATGGGATTAAGTGGGAGTTTAGGTGTTTCTAATGTGTTGGTGCGGACTCGATGGGCTGAAGGGCCTCTTCTGCACTGTATGATTCTATACTTTCTTGAAAATAGGCACCCATGTTGCACTTTCAATTCTCCCCTGCTTCCTGACTACTGGGAAATAGGAGTCTGACCATCCGAGTGTGTTCAGTTATATTTTAATATAAGTAAAGGGTCGGCCAAAGAATCGACATTCTGGTAATTTAAGAATATTGCATTGACTTGGTTGTATAGATTAAGCATTTATTGTTTCAGGCCAGAGCTTACAGGTGATGATCATGTATCTTCACACTCATACAGTTTCTCTTACTCTTTGGGGGAAGTGGTGGAAGGATTTGCGAGCTGTATCTCGGCCTCATTGAACAAGCCTCCTGTGGCTAACAAGTCCTAGTGTTGGACTTGAACCTGGAGCCTCTGGCCCAGTGGCATCACTGTGCCACAAAGCCACCTGGACCTTAGAGTAGGGGATTCATCTCACCAACAGGTCAAATCCTCTTTCATATTTCCTTGCTGCCTTAGACAGCACGGTGGCACAGTGGTTAACACCACTGCCTCACAGCGCCAGGGATCCAGGTTCAATTCTGGCCTCGAGTCACCAGCTGTGTGGAGTTTGCACATTCTCCCTGTGTCTGGGTAGGTTTCTGTCGGGTGCTCTGGTTTTCTCCCGCAGCCCAAAGATGTGCAGGTTAGTTTGATTGGCAATGCTAAATTGCCCTTGAGTGGCCAAAGATATATAGGTTAGGTTGATTGGTCATGCTAACTTGCCCCTTTTATCAGGTGGATTAGCAGGGCCAATACAGGGGGTTTTGGGGATAGGGTAGGATGGTGGTTGGTGCAGCCTCAACGGGTCGAATGGCCTCCTTCTGCACTGTAGGGATTTTATGATTCTACAATTCTTTCCCTATAAGAAAATTCCTCCATACATTCCCGAATCAACCTAGTGAAGCTTCTCTGGATCACCTCCAATGCCAGTATATCTTTCCTTCAATAATGGAACGAAAACTGTTCACAGAATTCCAGGTGTGAATGCAAAGTATTGAATGAAAATCAGATTACGCTGACTGATCAGAGGTGTTCTGCAAAACTGCCACCCACTCTGTGTTTAGTGTCCCCTCCCCCTTTCTGGATGGGATTGTTGTTGGTGCAGGCTTGATGGGCCGAATGGACTCCTTTTGCAGTGTAGGGATTCTATAAAATGCCATACCAATGGAATATATGGGAATGTGAAGTAGGTTGTTTCTCCCTGAGATAGATTTGTGAGTTAGATCAATGCACCACCAAGAATTAGAAAGGAACGTGTTCTGGTGTCCATGAATGTTATTCACATATCATCTCACTCAAATTTGCACAGAAAGAAAGATTCTCACTCTGTGCACCGAGCATTACTCCTAATCCTTAAGCACAGATGTAATTATCGCACTAATTAGTTCACTGGTATAACTTCTATCAAATCAAATGAACAAAATATTTATGATAACGGTTGCACTCATTTAGTGCTGGGCACAGTTATAATACAAATCCTTTTATCCCAAATCAGTTTACATCAAAGCAACAATCAGAATAGCTTCATCAAGCTGAGGTTGAAAAAAGGTAAATGGAATTTTAGCATTGATTGCAAAGGGACTGGAATATAAAAGTAGAGAAGTGTTGTTGCAATTGTATAGGGTGTTGGTGAGACCACATCTGGAGTACTGCGTCCAGTTTTGGTTTCCTTATTTGAGGAAGGATGTGGTGACATTGGTTCAGAGGAGGTTCACCAGATTGATTCCGGGGATGAAACGGTTGCTGTATAAGGAGAAATTTGGGCTTATACTCACTGGATTTTAAAAGGATGAGAGGGGATCTGATTGAGATATGTAATATTTTAAAAGTGATTGACAAAATAAATGTAGACTGAATGTTTCCTCTTATGAGACAATCTAGAACAAGAGGTCACGGGTATAGGTTGAGAGGCAGTGGATTTAATTCTGAGATGAGGAGGATCTACATCTCGCAGAGGGTGGTGAATTTGTAAAACTCACAGTGTGGGGGAGTCTGAATCATTAAATGGTTTCAAGAAGGTGATAGATATATTTCTAATGAAAAAAAAGGCATAAGAGGATATGGGAAACAGGTGGGATCAGGGAGAGATCAGCCATGATCTGACTGAATGGCAGAGCAGGCTCAATGGGCTAAATTGCCTACTTTTTTTTATTCAATCGTGGGACATGGGTGTCACTGGCTGGCCAGCATTTATTGCCCATCCCTAATAGCCCAACTGACTCAATATGGTTGAGGGCAGTTGAGAGTCAACCACATTGCTGTGGCTCTGGAGTCACATGTAGGCCAGACCGGATAAGGATGGCAGATTTCCTTCCCTAAAGGACATCAGTGAACCAGATGGGGTTTTTCCGACAATCAATAATGGCTTCACAGCTATCATTAGATTCTTAACTCCAGATATTTTTATCTCCTGCTCCTAATTCCTATGTTCCTATGTTACCCCTGATTCCTTGTGGCCTTTATTTGTGTGGTCAGATCTCAGTAACTTGCAGCTCTCCGCTTGTCGCATCGTTCGGTGGGAATGGAATGAGTTCTCAGCCTGACGTAATGTATCTCCACGGACCATGCTGGTCCATGTGAATCAGTCGGATTCCTGGGCATGTGACGGGAACGTTTGTACAAAGCAGTTGTCCAGATGCAGGGTACGTCAGGTGACTGGGATCCCCATGCAATTGGAATACAGCCTTTGGCTGCAAGTGTGTTCCCAGTTTGTTGAGTGCTCGCCTACGGAACAATTTTCCAAATTAATTGTCCGTAAATATGTCACAAGACTTTGAGGTAAAATAAAGCTCTAGTCAGCAAGCTATTTAACTCCGACAATAACTGTAGGACTAGGAGGCTGTTTAATTGTCCCCTGGGCTAAATATGAAGTTATAATCAAGTAATGTTAATTTGAATTTAAATTAAAATCTTAACATGCATATTTAAATCTAAGTTTTCCAAGTATCTGGCAAGGAGAGTTGCTCATTATCCCTGAGCATCAAACATTGCCAAGCCACCTGTGATTTTCCAAATCCGAACACTCCAGTAACAACAGCTCACTTACAAACTGTACTCATTTGGATGTCTCCGTTAAGAAGGCAACTGAACTGAAGAAGATTTGTAAACCCTCCAATGATAGCTACAAATTAAGGCGTGGATAGGATAAGTCAGCAGAGCTGAAGTTGGTAATCAGTCAGAAGGAATCATGGAAGTCATCATTACAGGGCAGAGAGGCCATTTGGTCCATTGAATCCTTACGAACGCTGCGAATGATCAGCCAACCTAGGCCTGATCTCTTGTACTATCCCCTTATTCCCTGCATGGCCAATCCACCTAACCTACTCATCCTTGGACGCTAAGAGGCAATTTACCAAGGCCAATCCACCTAACCTACTCATTCTTGGATGCTAAGAGGCAATATACCAAGGCCAATCCACCTAGCCTACTCATCCTTGGATGCTAAGAGGCAATTTACCATGGCCAATCATCCTAACCTACTCATCCTTGGACACTAAACTGCATGGATGAACTACGATATTGAATACAAATGACCAACATAAAATCTTCCAATTGGAGAGATTAATTGTATAAAATAAATTGGATAAGGTTCTTTGTACTGAGATTTGAAGGTAAAAAGAATATGTGTGCTCTAAATGAACTGAGGAAAGGGGCAACTGAAGTGGGACAAGACTTGGTATTGGAGGTGGCTTTTAATGAGTTTCTGCATAAGTAGTTCAGGGAGGAGAAAGGTTCGATAAAGGGTTGTATGGCCATGTTATGTGACTGTGTTAAATTGCAACAGGTAAATGTGGATAGTAAAGAGAACATGCAATTGAATGAAACAAGCCCATGGATTGGTCTTGGCTGATGGAAGGCATCATGGACATTACTGTGGCACAGAGGTTAGCACGGCTGCCTCACAGGTTTGATTCCCAGCTTGGGTCACTGTCTGTGTGGAATCTGTACGTTCTCCCCGTGTCTGCATGGGTTTCCTCCGGGTACTCCGATTTCCTCCCAGAGTCCAAAAATGTGCAGATTAGGTGAATTAAACCAGCCTCGTACTACGACACGAGACCACATGAGGACTGTGGGAGGAAACCAGAACACCCAAAGGAAAGCCACCCAGACACAGGGAGAATGTGCAAACTCCAAACAGACAGTGACTCAAAGCCAGAATTGAACCCGGGTCCCTGGTGCTGTGATGCATCAGTGCTAACCACTGTGCCACCCTATGATCTAATTAAAAGACAGAGAAAGAAGGGGTGGCATTGACGGGGGAGGGGGAGGGGGAGGGCGCAGTTCTACTGTTCCGCCTGACGAACTAACCAGACAGATATCAAGATAGTCCTTAACAAAAGAACAAACACAAATCCTGTTTTTCATGACCTCCCAAGACAATTCACAGCCACTCATTACTTTTGAGGTGTAATCATTGTTGCTATGGAAGGGAGTGCTGACGGCACACAACAAACTCCCCAAAATAGCACGGAGATAAATGATGAAGCAAACAGTTCTTACTGGTGTTGGCCAGGACACTGGGGAGAGTTTTTTTAGTCTTTCAATACCACCGTGGGATGTCTTAAGTCACCTGAAAGAATATGCAGGACTCCCACGGCTGTTCTCGCTGTGGTGTAATCAAATTAATTTGTCAACTGTTTGTGAAATAAATTGGCAATGGAGTACCAACCAGGAAGTACAGTGATCTAACTCATAACAATCAGTACTGCAGTGAATTGTTGGGGCATGTGTCCATTTGGAAAGCGCACCTTTATAACTGGAACACTGGCACTGACAGGTGATTGAGTTGGCACCTTTTAGGGCAAGATTGTGCTGGGTGTTCTTTTGCCTGCCCTGAGGAAGGACTACAGGTGGCACTAAATCCAGCCTGGAATTATTTTGCGCTCAACTGCTGCCACTTCTCATTCCAAAAGTAAGCACAGGAATAGGAACTTGAACAACATCGTAGTTTGTTTCTCACGCACAACTGACGCAGTCCTCATTAGTTGACACTGACACGTCTGGTCAAAGCCTGACATGCAAGCTAAGTAAACCTTCCTGCAAACTGGAATTCACAGTTAGGAACCTCGGAAGTATGAACAAGAGTAGGCCATAGAACAAGAGCCTGTTCCATCATTCAATTAGATTATGGTTGATCTTACACGCAACGCCATTTTCCTGAACTATCTTCATTTTCCTCGATGCCTTTACTATCTAGGAATCCATCAAACTCTGGCTTGAACACACTCAATGACTGAGCTTCCACAGCACTCTGGAGCAGAAAATTCCTGCTCTGAGTGAAGAAATCCCTCCTCATTTCAGTCCCATATGGTCTACCTCTTATTCTGAGGCAGTATCCCTGGTTCTAGACTCTCTCCAGCCATCAGAATAATCCTTCATGCATCGATGCTGTTGAGTCCTGTAAGAATTTGCATATTTCAATGAGATCACCTCTCATTCCTCTCAATTCTAGAGAATACAGGCTTCAGTCTCCTCAAAATCCTGATGGACAATCTAACCATGGCAAGTATATCCTTCCTTAGATAAGCAGAACAAGACTGTACACAATACTCCAGGTGCAGTCTCACCACGGCTTTACGCAATTTGATTTGATTTATTATTGTCACATGTATTGGCGTACAGTGAAAAGTATTATTTCTTGCACGCTATGCAGACGGAGCATACCATTCACAGAGAAGGGAAGGAGAGAGTGCAGAATGTAGTGTTACAGCTAGTGTGTAGTGAAAGATCAACTTACTGTGAGGTAGGTCCATTCAGAAGTCTAGCGGCAGCAGGGATGAATCTGTTCTTGGGTCGGTTGGCATGTGATCTCAGACTTCTGTATCTTTTTCCAATTGCAATCAAATATCTTTACTCCTGGAGTCAAATCTCCTTGCAATAAAGATCACTTGCCTTCCTAATTGCTTGCTGAATCCACGTTCATGAACAAGGACATCAACACTTCCCAATCTCTCACCCATGTAACAATACCCTGCATTTGTGTTTTTGCTACCAAAGTGGAGAACCTCTGTTTTTCACATTATATCCCCTCTGCTGTGTTCTTGCCTATTCGATCAGCTTGTCCAAAATATTTTAATCATAAGAATTAGGAGTAGGAGTAGGCCATTCAGCCCCTCGATCCTGCTCTGCCACTTCGTATGATTGTGGCTGATCTCATGTCAGCCTCAACTCCACTTTCCTGGCCCTTCACCGTAGCCCTTCAAACCCTAACTAAATAAAAATCTGTCGGCCTCTTCCTCAAATTTACTCAAAGCCCTGGCATCCTCATCACTCTGGGGTTGGGAATTCCACAGACTCAGGACTCTTTATCCTCATCACTCTTTAAAACCCCCTGCCACTCACCTAGAACTGTGACCTCTTGAAGCCTCTTTGCATCCTTTTCTTGACTCAGATACCTATCCACATTTGTATCATCGGCACACTTGGAAATGTTACATTGAGTCCCCACATCCAAATCATTGGTATGGACTGTGAATCGTAGAAATCATAGAAACCCTAGAGTGCAGAAAGAGGCCATTTGGCCCATCGAGTCTGGACCGACCACAATCCCATCCAGACCCTACCCCTTTATCCCTACATATTTACCCGCTAATCCCTCTAACCTACACATCTCAGGACACTAAGGGGCAATTTTAGCATGGCCAATCAGCCTAACCACACACCTTTGGACTATCTGGGACCCAAGCACTGAGTCATCGAGCGGGATTTTCCAGACGCGTTCACCCTGAAACTGGGACATCCAGCCCTCGGTCAACAGATATTTCCATGGTTTACCCTCCTGCCTGCTCCAATTTTCATGGCCGGAGCTCTGGAATTATTCATCCCATGGAGCCATAGAGTGTTAATGCATGTAAAGAGGCCCTTTGGCCCATCGTGTCTGCACCGGCTATCAAGAACATATCTATTCTCGTCTTGTTTTCCAGCACTTGGTCTGTAGCCTTGTATGCTGTGATGTTTCAAGTGCTCATCTAAATGCTTCTTAAATGTTGTGAGGATTCCCACTTCTACTACACTTTCAGATTCCCACCACCCTCTGGGTGAAAAACTTGTTCAAAATCCCCTGATCCTTATTTAAATTCATGCCCCCACCCCTGGTCAATGACGTCTCAACTAAGGACCAAAGTTCCTTCCTATTGATCTTTCTGATACATCACTGGTCACAGTCTACCAACCTGAGAATGACTCAGTTCTTCCTACTGCCTGTTTGCTATTTATTAAGTAACTCTCAATCCATGCCAGTATATTACCGCCAATCTCATGCGCCCTAATTCTTTCATTAACCTGTTGTGCGGAATGATATCAAAAGCCTTCTGAAAATCCAAATATACCAACTCAGCTGGTTTATGCCTTATTACTCTGCTAGTTACATCCTTAAAAAGCTCCAATGTGTTTGGCAAACCAGATGAGGGCGTTAGCTTATGAGGAGAGATTGAGTAGATTGGGCCTGTACTCGTTGGAGTTTAGAAGGCTGAGGGGGGATCTTATAGAGACTTACAAGATAATGAAGGGGCTAGACAGGGTAGAAGCAGAGAGATTATTTCCACTTAGAAAGGAAACAAGAACTAGAGGGCACAGCCTCAAAATAAGGGGGAGTCAATTTGGAACAGAGTTGGGGAGGAACTTCTTCTCCCAGGGGGTAGTAAATCTTTGGAATTCTCTGCCCATTGAAGCAGTGGAGGCTACCGCGTTAAATGTGTTTAAGTCACAGGTAGATAGATTTCTGACCAATAAGGGAATTAAGGGTTATGGGGAGCAGGCGGGTAAGTGGAACTGAACCACTGCCAGATCAGCCATGATCTTATTGAATGACGGGGCAGGCTCGAGGAGCTAGATGACCTACTCCTGCTCCTATTTCTTACGTTCTTAAACCAAGTTGACTCTAGCTCAGTATTGCTAATATTTTCTAAGTGTCCTGTAAATCACATCCTATATAATAGATTCAAGCCTTCTCCCCAGATTAGAGGAATCTCCACATTCATCAGAAGAGGCCATGATTTTCCAACCCCACCGCACTGGGTTCCTCCACGATGGATACAGCATGCCACTCAACCACCCATTGACTTTGGTGGGACAGGAAGATGCGGCTGGTGAGAGTGGCTGGAAAATTGCGCCAGTGAATCACGCAGGAGCAAGCAAAAGTGTTTTCTGAGCATATGAAGACTGTCAGAACACTGACATGTACCACAGAATCATGAGCAGTCTATTTCAAACCCCACTGCATCAAGCAATCTTGAGACTGTGTTTCCTGTTTTGGAATGACACCACTGATCATAGAATCCTACGGTGTAAAAGAAGGCCATTTGGCCCACTTAATCTGCACTGACCATAATCCCACCCAGGCCTCATTGTCCCCCTGACACTAAGGGACAATTTAGCATGACCAATCAACTTAGCCCACACATCTTTGGGGTGTGGGAGGAATCCGGAGCACCAGGAGAGAATGTGCAAACGTGCACAGGGAGAATGTGCAAACTCCACACAGACAGTGACCCGAGGCTGGAATCGGATCCCTGGTGCTGTGAGGCAGCAGTGCTAAACAATGTGTCACCGTGCCACCCACTGGATTTTACATGCAGCCTATAAATGTTGACTTCAATCAGCCAAGGCGCTCACCCCAAGATCGGATACTCCAGCCCCAAGGCCAACAGACCTATCCATAGTCCTGTTCCACATGCTACGATTCCCGTGGCGGACATGAAGGGAAAATTCCACACTCGAGGTTTCATTGCTATTGTTTCAACTGCTACAGCATCAGTATTTTACCCAGTTTAACTCCATTCACCAGCCAAACCCTCCTCCACACATTCTGAGGGTACATATTCCTGCTAAAATACATTGGCCAGCTGTTGTGGCATGAACTATTGATGCTGCAGGATAGACTGGTGTTATAGTGTGTTGTACTGATGCTGCAATAAGATAGATTGGTATCGTCGTATGCTATATTGATGCTGCAATGAGATAGACTGGTGTTGTAGTGTGTTATATTGACGCTGCAATAAGACTGGCGCTGTAGTGTGTTATATTGATGCTGCAATAAGACAGACAGGCGCTGTAGTGTGTTATATTGATGCTGCAATAAGACAGGCGCTGTAGTGTGTTATACTGATGCTGAAGTCAGATAGACTGGAGTTGAATGTTATATTGATGCTCCAGCATAGACTGGTGTTGTAGTGTGTTATACTGATACTGAAGGCAGATAGACTGGAGTTGTGTGTTATATTGGTGTTGCAGTGTAGCCTGGTGTGGTTGTGTGTTATATTGGTGTGCAGTGAGATAGACTGGTGTTGTAGTGTATTACACTGATGTTGCAGAAAGACAGACTGGTGATGTAGTTTGTTATATTGATACTTCAGAAAGATAGAGTGGTGTTGTAGTTTGTTATACTGATGCTGCAGGATAGACTGGTGTTGTAATATGTTACGTTGATGCTGCAGGGTAGACTGGTGCTGTAATGTATTATATTGATGCTGCAGTGAGATAGACTGTGTTTTAGTGTGTTAAATTGATGCAGCAGGATAGACTGGTGTTTTGGGGTCTTCTACTGCTGCTGCAGTAAGATAGACTGGTGTTGTAGTGTGTTATATTGATGCTTCAGCAAGATAGATTGGTGCTGTTGTGTGTTATATTGATGCTGTAGTAAGATAGAGTAGTGTTGCAGTGTGTTATATTGATGCTGCAGGATAGACTGGTGTTGTAGTTTGTTATATTAAAGCTGCAGTAAGATAGACTGATGTTGTAGTGTGTTATACTGATGAGGCAGTGAGTTAGACTTGTGTAGTGTGTTACACTGATGCTGCAGTGAGATAGACTGATGTTGTAGTGAGTAATATTGATGCCGCAGGCATGTAGACTGGTCTTGTAGTGTGTTATACTGATGCGGCAGTAAGGTGGACTGATGTTGTAGTGTGTTATACTGATGCTGCAGTAAGATAGACTCTTCTAGTGTCTAATATCGATGCTGCAAGATAGATTTGTGTTGTAGTGTGTTATATTGATGCTGCAGTAAGATAGACTGATGTTGTAGTGTGTTATATTGATGCTGCAGGATAGGCTGGTGCTGTAGTGTGTTATATTAATGCTTCAGTAAGATAGATTGGTGTTGTAGTATGTTATACTGATGCTGCAGGAAGATAGACTGTTGAGTGATATATTGATGCAGTAGTATAGACTGGTGTTGTGCATTATATTGATGCTGCAGAAAGATAGACTGGTGTTGTAGCGTGTTATATTGATGCTGCAGGATAGGCTGGTGTTATAGTGTGTTATATTGATGCTTTAGTAAGATAGATTGGTGTCGTAATGTGTTACACTGATGCAGCAAGGAGTTAGACTGGTGTTGTAGTGTTTTACATTGATGCTGCAGGAAGATAGACTGTTCTTGTAGTGTGTTATATTGATGCTACAATAAGAAAGACAGGTGTTGTAGTGTGTTATATTGATGCTGCAGGATAGACTGGTGTTTTAATGTATTAAATTAATGCTGCAGTAAGATAGACTGGTGTTGTAATGTGTTACACAGATGCAGCACGGAGTTAGACTGGTGTTGTAGTGTTTTACATTGATGCTGCAGGAAGATAGACTGTTCTTGTAGTGTGTTATAATGATGCTACAGTAAGAAAGACAGGTGTTGTAGTGTGTTATATTGATGCTACAGTAAGAAAGACAGGTGTTGTAGTGTTATATTGACACTGCAGGATAGACTGGCTTTGTAGTATGTTATACTAATGCTGCACTAAGTTAGACTGGTGTTGTAGTGCATTATATTGATGCTGCAGTCAGACTGGTGCTGCAGTGTGTTATACTAACGTTGCAGGGTAGACTGGTGCTGTAATGTATTATACTGATGCTGCAGTAAGATAGACTGTTGTGTGTTATATTGATGCTGCAGTGAGATAGACTGGTGTTGTTGTGTTATATTGATGCTTCAGGATAAGCTGGTTTTGTAGTGTGTTATATTGAGACTGCAGTAAGATAGACTGGTGTAATAGTGTGTTATATTGATGCTGTAGTAAAATAGGCTGGTGTTGTAGTGTATTATATTGACGCAGCAGTAAAATAGACTGGTTTTGTTTGTTATATTGATACAGCAGTACGATAGAGTAGTGTTGCAGTGTGTTATATTGATGCTGCAGTGAGATAGACTGGCCTTGTTCCAGTTTTTTTTATTGGAATAGAGTGGACTTGTGCTGTTTCATAGTTAAAAATTGCCATTGTGCTGTAATATAGCACCAGTTTCGTATACACAGCATTAGCCTATACCATTCTGCTACTGCTCCAGCACCATCTACAATAAGGGTCTGCTATTCTACAGCATTACTGTAATGGCTATATTTGCGTTATTGTGTTACAGGCTGATTCTGTAGTTAGTTAATGCTGTGACAGTGACTGGTGTTGTAGTCAGTTATACTAATGCTTTAGTTTAATGGACTCTTATTGCCATAGGGTAAGTTGGTGCTATACATACAAGAACACAAGGTGAGTGGGTCACACAACACTGGGTTATAGTCCAACAGGTTTATTTGGAACCACAAGCTTTCAGCAGCTGCTCCATCATCAGATAAAGGAACAGCACATTCACCTGCTATTGTGTGATCTCTCATCTTGTCCACCGCAGCACTGGCATCTCTACATCATGGCCACAAGAACACACGCATTAGGAGCAGCAGTCGGCCAATTTTCCCTCCAGCCTGCTCCGCCATTCAGTAAGATAATGGTTGATCTGATGGTGGCCTGATCTCCAATTTCTGCCCCTCCCCCCACCCTATAATCCTTGCCTTCCTTCTCTATCAAAAGCCTGTCGAATTTAGCCTTGTGTATATGTAACAAGGGAAGGCAATGCCCTTGTGCTATTGCTGCTGGATTATTAATCCAGATCATTACTCAGCTAACGTTCTGGGGACCCGGGTTCAAATCCCACAATGGCAGATGGTGGAATTTGAATTCAATAAAAAATACCTGGAATTAAGAATCTACTGTTGACCATGGAACCATTGTTGGAAAAACCCATCTGGTCCACTGCTGTCCTTTAGGGAAGGGAATCTGCCGTCCTTACCCGGTCTGGCCTACATGTGACTCCAGAGCCACAGCAATGTGGTTGACTCTTAACTGCCCTGGGGCAACTAGGGATGGGCAATAAATGCTGAAGGCCAGTGACACCCATGTCCCACAAATGAATAAATAAAAACCCCTCCGCTGTTGCTTTCTTGCAAAAATAATTTTACAGAGAATTTCTGAGAGAAAAAAATCTCTTTTCTTATTTCAGTCTTCAATGGGACATCTTTAAATTTTAAATTGTGTCCAAGACTCTGGACTTCCCAACAAGGGAATCCTTTTAGCTTCCACCTTGTCAAGTCCCCTCAGGAACATACATGTTTCAGTCAGATCACCTCTCACCCTTCTAAACTCCAGTGAGTATAAGTCTAACCTGCACAACCTTTCCTCATAAGATAAACTCCTCATCCCAGGAATCAGTGAACTGTTTAGAATGTAATTATATTCTTTTTAAAGTACGGAAACTAAGATTGTAGAAGGTACTCAATGCTTTCCTACTCTTATAGTCAATTCTCTTTGCAATAAACAGTAACGTTCCATTTGCCTTCCTCATCACTTGTTGCACCTGCATGCCAACTTTTTGTGATTCATGTAGTAGTTGGACGCCCAGATCCCTCTGCATCATTGAGTTTTGCAACGGGGGTGGCATGGTAGTACAGTGGTTAGCACTGCTGCCTTGCAGCGCCAGGGTCTTGTGTTCTATTCCCAGCTTGGGTTATTGCCTGTGCGATTCTGCATGTTCTCCCTGTGCCTTCTCCGGGTTTTCTCTGGGTGCTCCAGTTCCCTCCCACAGTCCAAAAGATGTGCTGGTTAGGTGCATTGGCCATGCTAAGTTCTCCCTCAGTGTAACCCGAACAGGTGCCAGAATGTGGGCGACTAGGGGATTTTCACAGTAACTACATTGCAGTGTTAATGTAAGCCTACTTGTGACACTAATAAATAAACTTTAAAACTTTCTCCCTCCAATTATATAGTATACTGTTTTATGGGGTTGTAAAATTCCAACCTATATTTCACATCAACATTTCTAAATAGTTTAATAGGCAGTTGAAAGAAAGAGAGATAAGGAGAACAAAATGACGTTAAACTACTGTCCATGTGCAGGATACGGCAACACAGCTTTATAGATCCAAATAAGCATATTTTATAATTTCTACATGATCCTGTATTTTGTTCTCTCTGCTATTTGTTCAATTTTCTTATGGGGATGTTGGCATTGCTAGCAAGGCCAGTATTTGTTGCCCATCTCTAATTGCCCTTGAACAGAGGGGCTTGCTACTTAATGGGGGGGTGGTGACCTAGTGGTATTCTCACTGGATGATTAATCCAGAAACTCAGGACTAGCTTAATGGTAAAAATTGGGCAGTATGGACAAGTTGGGCTGAAGGGCCTGTTTCTATGCTGTAAACCTTTTTAACTCACTCTCATCTGGAGACCCAGGTTTGAGTTCAATTATATTCAGTAAAAAAAAAAATCTGGAATTAAGAATCTACTGATGACCATGAAACCATTGTCGATTGTCGGAAAAATGCATCTGGTTTAAGGTTTATTTACTGCTGTCGCAAGTAGACTTGCATTAACACTGCAATAAAGTCGCAGTGAGAATCTCCTAATTGCCACATTGTGACAACATCTGTTCGGGTACACTGAGAGAGAATTTAGCATGGTCCATGCACCTAACCAGCAGGTCTTTCAGACTGTGGGAGGAAACTGGAGCACTCAGAGGAAACCCACGCCGACACGGGGAGAACATGCAAAATCCTCACAGACAGTGACCCCAAGCTGGGAATCGAACACAGGTCTCCGGCACTTTGAGGCAGCAGTGCTAACCACTGTGTGAGCGTGCAGTCCCACTAGTAGTTCACTAATGTACTTTGGGGACAGAATTCTGCCATCCTTACCTAGTTAGGTCTTGACTCCAGATCCACAGCAACTCTCAACTGCCCTCAGGCAACTAGGGATGGGCAATAAATGCTGGATAGCCAGTGGCGCCCATGTCCCAAGAATGAATTTAAAAAAACCCCACCATTTTCAGAGATAGTTAGGAGTCAACCACATTGCTGCGGCTTTAGAGTCACATGTAGGCCAAACCGGGTAAGGATGGCGTGGTCAGTGCAACTAACCAGCTCGTCTTTCAGACTGTGGGAGGAAACCGGAGCACCCGGAGGAAACCCACGCAGACACAGGGAGAATGTGTAAAATCCTCACAGACAGTGACCCAAGCCGGGAATCGAACGCAGGTTTCTGGCGCTTTGAGGCAGTAGTGCTTCCTTCCCTGAACTGAACCAGATGGGTTTTTACAACAGTTGACAATGGTTTCACCGTCACTATTGCCGAGATTAGCTTGTCAATGGCAGATTATGAATTCAATTTCAATTCTACCGGCTACCACGGTGAGATTTGAACATGTATACCTCGAACCTTAGCCTGGACCTCTGGATCACTAGTCCTGTGACATTACCATTGTACCACCATCTTCCCACAAATGTCCAGCAATCCACTGAGGCATTCTGCTAAGATACATTTTCATTTCAGATTTCTATTGTAACGATCTGCTTTTGGTGTGGATATTTTACTCTACATCACGAACTGCAAAATAATAAAGTCAAAGTCCTGTGTAGAAAGTAAAAAGTAATTTATGTCACATCTTGTCATTTCTCTCTCGACATCTGAGTGTTTCCATTCTATAAATTATTGACAGCTACTGTTGCGAAGAAAACAGGCATTTTTATAATTGAAGCTTAATCCAATAAAATACCATTTTAGTTGTTATTTGTGGGGTTTGTGTAAGGATTCCTGGCCAGTGAAATTCTTCTCTCTTTCAAAGATAGTGCAAAATGTATTCCAGCAGACAGGATTCCCAATAAACATCTCATCCAAAAGGCAACACTTCCAACAGTGTAGAAGCAACTGCAATAATAATCATAGAATCCCTATTGTGCCAAAGGAGGCCATTCAGCCCATCAAGCCAACAACAATCACACCCAGGCCCTATCCTTGTAACCCCACATTTTTACCTGGCTAAGCCCATGACATTCAGGGGCAATTTAACATGGCAAATCCATCTAACCAGCACATCTTTGGACTGAGAGAGGAAACCAGAACACCTGGAGGAAATCCACGCAGACACGGGGAGAATGGACAAACTCCACACAGGCAGTCTCCCAAGCTGGAATAGGCCCCTCAGCCCAGGTCTTTGTCGACACAGATGCCTCTCTAATCTCATATTTTCTTGCCTCTAAATAGTCCATATCCCTCTGTTCCCTGCCTATTCATGTATCTATCCAGGATGTTGTTATAGAATCTGCTTCCACCATCTCTCCAGCAATGTGTTCTAGGCATTCACCACCCTCTGTGTGAAAAACTCGCCCCTTACATCTCTTTAAAACTTTCCCCCTTTCATTTTCAATCTCTGTCCCCGAGTAACTGACCCTTCAACCCTGGGAAAAACACTCTGTTTCTCCATTCTATCCAAGCCTGTCATAGTCTTGTAAACCTCTATCAGGTTCTCCCCTCATCCTCCGACACTCCAGTGAAAACAATCTCAGTTTGCTCAACCTTTCTTCATAGTCCATATCCTCCAAACCAGGCAACATCGCGGTAAATCTCTTCCGCACCCTTTCCAATGCATCAACATCCTTCCGGTAGTGTGCTGACCAGAATCATACAGAATACATTGAATGCGGCCTAACCAAAGTCTTATACAGCTGCAACATGATTTTCCAATTCCTATACTCAATGCCCCAGCGATGAAGGCCAGCATGCTATATGCCTTCTTGACCACCTTGTCTAACCAAGTTGCCACCTTCAGGGAACTGTGGATCTGCACACCTAGATCCCTCTAATATTTCTAAAGGCTCTGCCATTTACTGTGTACTTTTCCTTCTGCAGTAGACCTTCCAAATTGCATTACCTCATTTCTTCAGGTTAAGTTCCATTTGCTATCTTTTGGCTCAGGTCTCCAGCTGATTTATATCCTGCTGTATCCTCTGACAATCCTCCTCACTGCTCCCACACTTTTGTATCATCTGCAAATTTACTAATCAGACCACTTACATTTTCCTCCAAATCATTTATATATATTACAGACAACAAAGGCCCCAGAACTGATCCTTGTGGAACACCGCTTGTCACAGACTTCGGGTTAGAAAAGTACCCTTCCACTGCTGGTCTCTGCTTTCTATGCCCAAGTCAGTTTTGTATCCAAGTTACCAGCTCACCTTGGATCCCATATGAGTTCACCTTCTGTATCAGCCTGCCATGTGGAACCTGATCGAAAGCTTTTCTAAAGTCCATGTATACAACATCTACTGCCCTGCTCTGGTCAATTTTTCTTGTCACTTCCTCAAACATCTCTTCCGAATTTCATTCCGTTTCACTTCAATGGAAATCGGGAGAGGTATGTTGCATTTTATGCCTTGGAGATATGCAGAGATGATACATGAATGCAACAGGACAAAAACAAAGAACAAAGTACAGCACAGGAACAGGCTGTTTGGCCCTCCAAACCTGCGCTGATCATGATGCCTGCCTACACTAAAAGCTACGCACTTACAGAGTCCGTATCCTTCCATTCCCATCCTATTCATGTATTTATGCAGTTGTCCCTTAAATGCTACTATTGTATCCACTCCCACCACCTCCCTGGGCAGCGCATTCCAGACATTCACCACCCTCTGTGTTTAAAAACTTGCCTTGCACATCTCCTCTAAACTTTTCCCCACGCACCTTAAATCTATGTCCTTTAGTACCTGACCTTTCTACCTTAGGAAATATCAGCTGATTATCCACTCCGTCCACGCCTCTCATAATCTTGTAAACCCCTTTCATGGCACCCCTCAACCTCTATCATTCCAGTGAGAACAAACTGAGTTTATCCAACCTCTCCTCATAGCTAATATCCTCCAGACTAGGAAACATCCTGGTAAACTTCTGCACTCTCTCCAATGTATCCACATCCTTCTGGCAGTGTGATGACTAGAATTGTACACAATATTCTAAATGAGGGCTAACTAAAGTTCTGTACAGCTGCAGCCAATTTTTAAACTCAATGCCTTGACCAATGAAGGCAAGCCTGTCATATGCCTTCTTGAATATCTTCTCCACCTGCCTTTCCACTTTCAGTGATCGGTGGGTATGTACATAGGGACAGGAGTTTCATTCAATGCTTTAAAATGTCTGCTCCCTTGTGCTTGCAATCGCTTGCCTATAGTTTCCCCTTTACCAGCCAACGCACCCAGGCTTAATGAATCGCACACAGAGAACTGATACCAGACATGCATAATTGAACACCAAGCAATACTACAAGAGGTTTAACAGAAACTTCACAATTACTACCTGCATTTCACTACAAAATAGGCTTGTGTTCAGTGTAAAGTGAATCATTTCCAATTGCTAAAGCAGGTCACCATCAATAGTATCAAGAGGTGAGCAGCCCTTGTAACTATTGTGATAAAGCATTGAAGATGTTTCCTGTTGGATTTGGAAAAATCGTGGCACAGTGGGTTAGCACTGCTGCCTCACAGCGCCAGGGACCCGGGTTCAGTTCCCAACTTGGGTCACTGTCTGTGTGGAGTTTCTCCCTGAGTCTGCGTGAAGGAAACCATGAAGATCATCTCATGCTACTTGGATTTGACATCAATCCAGTACAATGTCAAAGCAACTTTCAATAACCTTCATTCTTTCATAGAGTGTGGGCATCAATGCTGCCCATCCCTAATTGCCCTTGATAATAGTGGCTTGCTGGACTATTAAAGTTCAAGTTTATTTATTTGTGTCACAAGTAGGCTTACATTAACACTGCAATGAAGTTACTGTGAAAATCCCCCAGTCGCCACACTCCAGCGTCTGTTCAGGTACACTGAGGAAGAATTTAGCATGACCAATGCACCTAACCAGCACGTCTTTTGGACTGTGGGAGGAAACCAGAGCACCCGGAGGAAACCCACGCAGACACAGGGAGAACGTGCAAACTCCAAATAGACAGTGACCCAAGCTGGGTGCTCCCATTTCCTCCCAAAATCCAAGAATGTGCAGATTAGGTGTATTGGCCGTGCTAAATTGCCCCTTAGTGTCCAAAGATGTGTAGGTTGGGCGCATTGGCCATGTTAAATTGCCCCTTAGAGTCCCAGGATAAGTAGGTTAGAGGGATTAATGGGGTAAATATGTGGGGTTACAGGGAAATGGCGTAGGTAGGATTGTTGTTGTGACAGACTTGATGGGCCGAATGGCCTCCTTCTGCACTGTAGGGATTCTATGATTCTATGAAACCAATTGTTAGCTAGTGCTAATATTCACAATGTATAAAAACAAGATTGGTCTAACATTTATACATTTGAATAACAAATGGCCAAAGTATGTTTGGGAACTTCCCTGTGAAATGCCTCAACGGGTTAAAAGCGTTTTATATATATAAATTGTGTCATCAGTATGATTAATCACCTTGAACACTTTGTACCTGGAAAGTATTTCAAAGTTAGACTTGAGAATGTATTCACATTCTGAGGTCCAGTTCAGGCCAGGCACAGTTTGAATCAGAATTCTCAAATGGATAGCATCAAGCTAATGAACAGTTCAGATGAAACGACCTGTAGGTGGCACAGTGGTTAGCGCTGCTGCCTCATGACACCAGGGCCTGGGTTCAATTCCAGCCTTGGGTGATTGTCTGTGTGGAGTTTGCACATTCTCCCCGTGTCTGCATTTGTTTCTTCCGAGTGCTCCACTTCACTCACAGGTTAGGTGGATTAGCCATGCTAAATTGCCCCTTAGTATTCCAAGATGTGTAGGTTAGATGGATTAGCCATGGTAAATGTGTGGAGTTATAGGGATTTGATTTTGATTTATTTTAATATTGTCACATGTATTAGCATGCAGTGAAAAGTATTGTGCGCTATACAGACAAAGCATACCATTCATTGAGAAGGGAAGGAGAGAGTGCAGAATGTCTTGTTACAGTCACAGCTAGGCTATAGAGAAAGATTATGCGAGGTAGGTCCATTCAAAAGTTTGATTGCAGCAGGTGTACGTGACCTCAGATTTTTGTATCTTTTTCCCGATGGAAGAAGGTGGAAGGGAGAATGTCCGGGGTATGTGGGGTCCTTGATTATGCTGGTTGCTTTTCCTAGGCAGTGGGAAATGCAGACAGAGCCAATGGATGGGAGGTTGGTTTGTGTGATGGACTGCACTGTGTTCACAACCCTTTGTAGTTTTTTTGCAGTCTTGGTCAGAGCAGGAGCCATACCAAGCTGTGACACATCCAGAAATGATGCTTGGCTCGGGAAAGTGGGTAAGATACTCTGTCAAGAGTCAGTGATGGGCTGAAGGGCCTCCTTCCATACTGTTGGGATTCTATGATTCTACATGCCTCAGGCAACTGACTTTCAAATCAATGGTGGAACTGTCATCGCTCACAGATTCTACATGCCTCGTAGCTCACGCACAACCAAAAGACAGATCCAATAGAGGCGTAGACTATTTTCTAAATTGGGAAGGGCTTTGGAAATCTGAAGCACAAAGGGACTTGGGAATCCTGGTTCAGGACCCTCTTAAAGTTAACATGCAGGTTCCATTGGCAGTTAGAAAGACAAATTCAATGTTTGCATTCATTTCTAGATGGCTGGAATACGACAGAAGGGATGTACTGCTGAGGCTGTATAAGGTTCTGGTCAGACCCTATTTGGAATATTGTGAGCAGTTTTAGGCCCATACCTAAGGAAGGATGTGCTGGCCTTCGAGAGAGCCCAGAAGAGGTTTGCAAGAATGATCCCAAGAATGAAAGCTTTGTCATATGAGGAGCAGTTGAGGAGTCTGGGTGTGTAGTGATGGAGTTTAGAAGGGTGAGAGGGGATCATAGAAATCATAGAAACCCTACAGTGCAGAAAGAGGCCATTCAGCCCATCGAGACTGCACTGACCACAATCCCACCCAGACCCTACCCCCATATCCCTACATATTTTACCCACTAATCCTGCTAACCTATGCATCTCAGGACACTAAGGGGCAATTTTAGCATGGCCAATCAACCTAACCCACACATCCTTGGACTGTGGGAGGAAACCCACACAGACACGAAGAGAATGTGCAAACTCCACACAGGCAGTGACCCCAGCGGGGAGTCGAACCCAGGTCCCTGGAGCTGTGAAGCAGCAGTGTTAACCACTGTGCTACTTGTCGCCCCATTGATCTAATTAAAACCTACAGAATGCTGAGGGGCCAGGGTAGAGTGGACATGTAGAGGATGTTTCCACTAATGGGAGAGACTAGAACTCAAGGGCACAACACCAGAGTGAAGGGACGCTCCTTGAAAACTGAGATGAGGGGGAGAATTTTTTCAGCCAGAGGGTGAATATGTGGAACTCATTGCCACAGAAAGTTGTGGAAGCCAGGTCATTGAGTGTCTTTAAGACAGAGGTAGATAGGTTCTTGATGAATAAGGGGATCGAGGGTCATGGGGAGAAGGCAGAAGAATGGGGATGAGAATCATATTAGCCATGATTGAATGGTGGAGAAAACTCGATGGGCCAAATGGCCTTAGAAATCATAGAAGCCCTACAGTGCAGAATGAGACCGATTGGCCCATCGAATCTGCACCGGTGGGTAATCCCACACAGCCCCTATCCCCATAACCCTACGCATTTACCCTAGCCTGTCCCCCTGATGCTAAGGGGCAATTTACCATGGCCAATCCACCTAACCTACACACCTTTGGACTGCGGGAGGAAACCGGAGCACCCAGAGTAAATCCCATAGACACGGGGAGAACGTGCAGACTCCACACAGACAGTGACCCAAGCCGGGAATCGAACCCGTGTCCCTGGTGCTGTGAGGCAGCAGTGCCAACCAGTGTGCCACTGTGCCAGCCCTATATCTAATAATCTTATTAGATATTATAATAATACTCAAAGAACACTAACTGAGAATGGAGGGGGACAGTAAAGAGCTGTAAATGCTATCTCTGAGCAAAGGTATGGACAAACAAATCTGATGCACTAGGAGCAGGGATGTATGAAATGATAAGTCCAGACAGAGCGCATGATTTCATTCCTGCTATTTGTAGCTTCTCTAATGCAGCACTTTTAGCATCTGTTTTACGAATCGAGACCTCAAGGTGAAGAGCCAAAAGCCATAATGTCGGAGACCGCTGAGTTTAATGAGAGTAAGAGAGAGGGTAAGAGAAACCAGGATGGTGTGAATGATGCCAATCTCCGGCTTTAAAAACACCCTCCTGCAGAATGACGACAAGCGAATAAAATGTTCCATAATTTCAGCAAAACTGGTGGAGGCAGGACTCCGCACATCCTTTAAAAACTACCTGGATGAGTACTCGGCACGCCACAGCATTGCAGGCTACGGGCCAAGTGCTGACAGGTGGGATTAGGTGGACGTGCGTCAGTGTGGACTCGATGGGCTGAAGGGCCTCATCTGCGCTGTAATATTCTGTGATTCTGTTGTATTCCGGTGCCATGTGACTGGAAGCTGTGGGAATAAGTGGCGTGCCATTGAAGTGGGTCAAAAGCTGACTTAAGCGGAGGAAGCAAAAGTTGTAGATGGATCTGGGATGGCAGGGATGGGATGGATCTGGGATGGCAGGGATGGGATGGATCTGGGATGGCAGGGATGGGATGGCAGGGATGGGATGGATCCGGGATGGCAGGATTGTTGAATGCAGATTTCTTTAGGAGATGTACAAGATAAGTTTTTTGCACAGGGGGTGGTGGGTGCCTGGAACTCGCTGCTGGGAGAGGTAGTGGAAGTGGATATGGTAGTGACTTTTAAGGGGTGTCTTGACAAATACATGAATAGGATCAGATTGGAGTGATATGTTTCCCAGAAGAGTAGGGGGTTTTGTTCAATTGGGCAGCATGGTCGGTGCAGGTTTGGAGGGCCAAAGGGCCTGTTCCTGTGCTGTAATTTTCTTTGGTTCTTAGAGAGATTGGGTGAACTGGGCCTGTTTTCACTGGAATTTACAAGAATAAGAGATGATCTAACGGAAGTGTATAAAATTCTGATGGGACTGGACAGACTGGATGTGGAGATGCTTCCTCTGGCTGGAAATGTCTAGAACAAGGGGTCATGGACTCAGGATACGGGGTAAGCCATTCATAGAAAGATAGAAAGTAGGAAGAGGCCATTCAGGCCTTCAAACCTGCACTGCCATTCATTACGATCATGGCCAAATACCCAACTCAATAGCCTGATTCCACAATCTTTCAGCCCCTTTGCCCGCAAGAGCTATATCAACTTCTTCTCGAAAACATATGGGCTGGAATTTTACCTCCCCGCCTGCCATGGGAATCGGAGCGGGTGAGGAGCAGATAACGGGAAGGTCCGTTGACCTCAGGCAGAATTTTACGGCTTCAGAATGAGCGAGGCTGTAAATTCCCACCCACAATATTTTTGCCTCAACTGCTTCCTGTGGTAATGAATTCCAAAGGCTTATCATTCTCTGTGTGAAGAAATTTCTTCTCATCTCAGTCCTAAAAGGTTTACACCTTATCCTCTGACTTAATTTTGGACCCCCTCGCCATTGGGAACATTCTTCCTGCAACTACCCTGTTTCGCCCCATTAGAATTTTATAGTTTTGATGAGATCCCCTCTCTCTCTCTCTTCTGAACTGCTATGAATAAAACCCTGACCAGCTCAATCTCTACTCATGTATCAGTCCTGCCATTCCAGGAGTCAGCCTGGTAAACCTTTGCTGCACTCCCTCTTTAGTAAGGACATCATTCCTTGGATAAGGAGACCAAAACTGCACAAAATGTTACAGGTGTGACCTCACCAAGACCCTCTATAATTGCAGCAAGGCATTCATGCTCCTGTACTCGAATCCTCTCGCTATGAAGCCAACATACCATTTGTCTTCTTTACTTCTTCCCTGCTGCACCAACATGCTTACCCTCAGTGACTGGTGCACAAGGACACCCAAGTCTCTTTACACATTTCCCTCTCTCAGTCTACAGCCATTCAGATAATAATCTACCTTCCTGTTTTTGCTACCAAAGTGGATAATCTCACGTTTATCCATATTATGCTGCATCTGCCATGGATTTGCCCACTCACCCAGCTTGTCCAAATCATGCTGAAGTATCTCTGTATCTTCCTCACAGCTCACCCTCCTACCCAGCTTTGTGTCATCTGCAGTTTGGAGATATGACATTTAGTTCCCTTATCTAAATCATTAACATATATTGTGAATAGTTGGGGTCTTAACACTGATAGATGGGCGGCATGGTGGCACAGCGGTTAGCACTAATGCCTCTTAGTAGGGACCCGGGTTCAATTCCGGCCTCGGGTCACTGTCTGTCTGGCTTCTGCACATTCTCCCCGTGTCTGCGTGGGTCTCCTCTGGGCGCCCCAGTTTCCTCCCACTCTCCAAAGAGGTGCAGGTTTGGTGGATTGGCCATGCTAAATTGCCCCCTAGTGTCAGGGGGATTAGCAGAGTAATTACATCTGGTTACAGGGATAGGACCTGGGTGGGCTTGTTGTCGGTGCAGAGTTGATGGGCCGAATGGCCTCCTTCTGCACTGTAGGGATTCTATGATATACATTGTGAATAGCTGGAGTCCTAATATTGATCCCTGCAGCATCCCACTCGTTACTGCCTGTCGCTTGGGGAAAAAAAAATATTCCTTCTCTTTGTTTCCTGTCAGTCTTCAATCCATCTCAATACATAATCCTCAATCCCATGCATTTCAACTTTATATGCTAATCTCATGTGGAACTAAAGTTTTCTGAAAGCCCAAATAAACCACATCCACTGACTACTCCTCATCAACTCTGCTAGTATCATTCCCAAAGAATTGAGGCAACACGGTGGCACAGTGGTTAGCGCTGCTGCCTCACAGCTCCAGGGACCTGGGTCCAATTCCAGCCTTGAGTGACCGACCGTCTGTGTTGAGTTTGCACCTTCTCCCCATGTCTGTATGGGTTTCCTCCAAAGGGGTGGATTGGTCATGCTAAATTGCCCCTTAGTGTCACGGGGATTAGCAGGTTTAAGGGGATAGGATCTCTGTGGAATTGTTGTCAGTGCAGGCTTAATGGGCCGAATGACCTCCTTCAGCACTGTTGGGATTCTATGAATTCCAGAAGATTTGCCAAGAATGGTTTCCAGTTTGTAAATCCATGCTGACGCTGACCAATTCTGTCACTGTTTTGTTGACTGTGCAATTCTGATGAATCAATTATGACAAAGGCATCCAGGTGTGAGTGGGGTGCAGCGCAGAGCAATGCAGTTGATTGCTGGGTCTGGATAGTTGAGTCAGGAGCAGAGGCTACTCAAGCAAGAATTCTTCACAACCAAAAAGAAACGGCTTAATTGTGAACAAGATTCAAAAATACCCGAGGGAAAGATCATCTTCATTGTCATTGGCTGGCCATTGATTCAAAGTGATGTCTACTCAAAGTGGCGAGTTTCCATTATGGGTCTTCACATGTTCAATCATTAACCCTTGGATCCAGGGGTAGGATGTCCCAGAGCACAGAATCTGCTTCCTTTTCCTTCCCTGCTGCGACTCCATCTGATCCTTAAGGCTTGAAACTTGACACAATTTCTTAGACAGGTTGCCGCCATTCTGAATGAAATGAGCAAACTCCTCCAGATCGTTAATATTACTGTCGCTGTACTTCCAGATGAGCTTCAGGATGTCTTTGAAATGTTTACTTTGTCCTCCCCCGGAACGCTGGTCATTCTTGAGGAAGCAAGATAAACATCAATACAAACTCTACACTGAGGGACATGTTTCAAAGTTAGAACAGCAAGGGTGAAGAGACTATTTAATTACTTTATCCAGAAGGTAGTGAAATGCGTAACGGATTACCAGACATGGCAATGAGGATTAATTGTATTAACAAATTCAAGAAATAAAAGCTTGATTTTAAAAATAGGAACAGGAGTAGGCCATTCAGCCCATCGAGTCAACTCTATCATTTAATAGGATCATAACTTAATAATATCAGTCCATCAGGCAAACCAGCCTCCCATCCATTGACTTTGCCCACACTTCCCGCTGCCAGCATAATCAAGGAAATTGCGAACCCCGGGCATTCTCTCTTCCTCTTTCTTCTGTCGGGAAGAAGATACAAAAGTCTGACCTCATGTACCAACCGACTCAAGAATAGCTTCTTCCCTCCTGCCATCAGACCTTTGAATGGACCTGCCTTATGTTAAGTTGATCTGTTAATTGTTAAATTCGGCTCCCTAGCTTTGCCTGTAACACTACATTCTGCACCCTCTCCTTTCCTTTTCCTGATGTATTCTATGAACGGTGTGCTTTGTCTGTATGGCGCACAAGAAACAATACTCTTCATTGTATGCCAATGCATGTGACAATAATAAATCAAATCAAATTTTTAAAACTCACCTGATTGTGGCCTTGTGGCCCATTTCCCATAACTGTTGTCTCACTTGGCAATCAAAAATTTATCTAACTCAATCTTGAATATATTAAATGATCCAGCCTCCACTGGTCTCTGAGGAAGGGAACTCCAAAGCCCCGCGACCCTCTGAGAGCAGAAATTTCTCCTCAGCTCAGTGCTAAATGAGAGATTCCATTCCCTGTAACCTATGCCTCCTAGTTCTAGATTCCCCACGCTCGAGGAACCATTCTCTCTTTGAAAGATTTCCAGTGTGCAAGATCTCCAAGAGATTAGAAACAGGTAGATGATATTCCCAAGTTTTCAGTCTCTGATCCTGTCTAAGATTAAGTTAGAGAAGGAGGTTGTGGCAATAATGTTTTGTTTTCATCAGAGCCTTGTGATTCGATACAATTCTATAATTTTGATTAATGCATTGCCATAGAATTATAGAATCCCTAGAGTGCAGGAGAAGGTCATTCGGCCCATCAAGTCTGCACAGACAACAATCCTACCCAGACCTTATCCCCATAACCCCATGTATTTACCTTGATAATCACCCTGATACTAATTTAGCATGGCCAATCCATCTAACCTATACATCTGTGGATTGTGGGAGAAAACCGGAGGTAACCCATGGGGAGAGTGTGCAAACTCCACATAGACAGTTATCCAAGCCCGGAATCGAACCCGTGTCCCCGGCGCTGTGAGGCAGCAGTGCTAACCAGTGTGCCACCAATTACCATTCTAGTTCAATGGCACTAAGTCATGATGCTCATAGAATCCCTACAGTGCAGAAGGAGGCCATTCGGCCCTTTGAGTCCGCACCGACCACAATTCCACCCAGGCCCTATTCTGGAAACCGTACACATTTACCCCACTAATGCCCCTGAAACTAAGGGGCAATTTAGCATGGCCAATCAAGCTAACCCACCCATCTTTGGACTGTCGGAGCACCCGGAGGAAAGCCACGCAGACACGAGGGAGAACGTGCAAACTCCACAGTCGCCTGAGGCCGGGAATTGAACTCGGGTCCCTGGCGCTGCGAGAGGCAGCAGTGCTGACCACTGTGCCACCCTCGATGGAGAGCCAGTACAGACATGGTGGGCCAAATGGCCTCCTTCTGCACTGTAACAATTCTGTGAAAACCGTTAGCCAATTTCATTGCGAGGCAGTGGCGTGATTGTGTTCTAGAAAATTCTGCTTCCATTAGCACCAAAAAAAACATACCGTTGTCAACAACACAAACAGGATGTTGGAGGAGAAAATTACCCTGCAAATAGCAACAGCAGATGGAGAAATTAAAGGGAAATACAGCACTTCACTCCCGTGTGAAATCACTAAAATGGTAATTAAAAAAAACAGAAGTTTGAGCCAAAGATTATCTGCAAATTTTTTCAGCAGGATAGCACAGCTGATAGTGGAAAGTGAGGTGGAACTGGCCTTTGCAAAGCTTAAGAGAAGATCAAAGAGGGGAAAAATCAATTAACTTCTATTAAGATCCAGTTCCTGAAAGCTTATCTGCTCAATTATTTAAACTGTAATCGAACTGGATTGAATCATATCATTTATGACTTCTCTGAGGTTCGTCCTTCCTGGAATTTAGATAGCAACACCTGGTCACGATGCCAAAACCCCAGTTGTTCTGGAGAGAAGCAGGGAGAGGAGAGGATATTTGACACCTGTACAAGCCTCACCTCACTGATTCTTATCCATTCCATTACATTCCTCAATTTCCACAGCAACAGCAACTTGGAGCTGTATTTTCAGGATAGGAGTCAGAGGGGAACACACCCCCACTGCCCTTTTCTCACTGGGACTTTATTCCCTGGAGTATAGGAGGCTTAGGATTGATCTTACGGAGGTTCATAACATAACGAGAGGCATAGATCAGCTAGACAGTCCCAAAGGAAGGAGAGTCTAAAAATAGGGGGCATAGGTATAAGGTGAGAGAGGGGAGATACAGAAGGGTGCAGAGGGGCAATTTTTTCACACAGAGGGCGGTGAGTGTCTAGAACAAGCTGCCAGAACATAGAGCATGACAGCACAGTACAGGCCCTTCGGCCCTCGATGTTGCACCAACCTGTGAAACCAATCTAAAGCCCATCTAACCTACACTATTCCAATATCATCCATATGTTTATCCAACGACCATTTAAAAGCCCTTAATGTTTGCAAGTCCACTACTGTTGCAGGCAGAACATTCCACGTTCTTACTACTCTCTGAATAAAGAACCTACACCTGACATCTGTCCTATATATCTATCACCCCTCAATTTAAAGCTATGTCCCCTCGTGCTAGCCATCTCCATCTGAGGAAAAATGTTCACACTGTCCACCCTATCTAATTCTCTGATCATCTAATATGCCTCTATTAAGCCACCTCTTAACCTTCTTCTTCCTAACGAAAACAGCCTCAAGTCCCTCAGCCTTTTCTCATAAGACCTTCCCACCATACCAGGCAACATTCTGGTAGTAGTCAGAGGTAGTAGTAGTAGAGGCAGGTACAATTTTGACTTTTGAAAAGCATTTAGAGTTACATGTCTAGGATGGTCATATCTAGACAGATATGGGCCAAACGCAGGCAATTGAGACAAGGTTAGTAGTTTAAAAAAAAAGGGCAGCATGGACAAGTTGGGCCAAAGGGTCTGTTTCCATGCTTGTAAACATCTATGAATCTATGATCCCAGTGGCCCAGATGCTACATTATATGCTAACAAGCATCCATTGGCACAAGGTGGCACCTCCAATCCTCAATGGAAGACCTACTTTGGACCTTTAGATCAGGTTGGCCAGCTGTACTCCAATTCCTCCAGGCACAGCGCTGCAGTGGCCGGAAGAGGCAACTGCCTGGCACTAAATCGCTGAATTCAGAGGACAACTTAAATGGCAGGGGTCCCAGGGCAGGGAGGGTAGGGAATGCCTGGCAGGGTGGTCAGCAGGCCAGTGATCGGGTCTTGGGGGATAGGCTTTGCGGGGGTGGGGAGAGAGAGCTGTCCAGAGGTTATCAGGGGAGGTGAGCCAAAGTCAGAGGGACCTTTAGGTGGAGGTGTTACCCCATTCCAAGCGTTTCCCACCCAAAACTTATGTTATTTATAGAATCCCTACAATGCAGAAGGAGGCCATCTGGCCCACCAAGTCTTCACCGACTACAATCCTATCCAGGCCCTATTCCTGTAACCCCTCACATTTACCTTGCTAGTACCCCTGACAATAGGATTAATTTAGCACAGTCAACTAACCTAACCCCCACACCTTTGGACTGTGGGAGGAAACTGGAACACCCGGAGGAAACCCACACAGACACGGGGAGAAGGTGCAAACTCCACACAGACAGTTACCCGAGGCCGGAATGGAACCCAGGTCCCTGGGGATGTGAGGCAGCAGTGTGATTTGTGTGTTTCCCCTGCCCAGGGAAAGGGACTGTCATCCACTCACCAGCTGAAAAGTTGAGGCTGTATGGGAAAAAAGCCCTTGAGTGGCCAAATGTCTTGGAGTGGGGGGAGCGGAGAGGGGGTGGGGTGGGGAAAGTGAGGGGGTGGAGGGTTCCATCTGTGATTCTGCCCGCCCCAGTTTAAAATCCCTAGCAGGTTGGCATGGGCTGATACCTGGGTGCAGGGGAAAATCCCATCCCATGCAATTTTACACTTCTCCTCAACCCCTCAACCACCATCCCCATGCCTCAGAAAATCATTGAAATCTGTAACTTTCTTGCGATGGAGTAAATTTTTGGGGATCACTTCAGTTACAGACTTCAATGGTTTTTTTCTTGGTTCTTGTTGAAGTTGAAACTGTCAGAAATCTCATAACACCAGGTTAAAGTCCAACAGGTTTATCTGGTAGTAAACCAAATGGCGTTTACCACCAAATAAACCTGTTGGACTTTAACCTGGTTTTGTGAGACTTCTTACCGTGTTTACCCCAGTCCATCGCCGGCATCTCCGCAGTTGAGACTGCTAGAGGTAAATCCACAGTTTTAACTCCAAATGATTGCTCTCGTGAAAGATTTGGTACATAAAAGTCTGAAATTAAGAATCTACTGATGCCCATGAAACCTTTGTTGATTGTCGGAAAAATCCATCTGGTTCACTAATATCCTTTAGGGAAGGAAATCTGCTGTCCTTACCCAGTCTGGCCTGCATGTGACTCCAGAGTCACAGCAAAGTGGTTGACTCTCAACTGTCCTTGAAGGGCAACTAGGGATGGGCAACAAATGGCTAGCCAGCGATGCCCATGTCCCAAGAATGAATAAACAAAACATATCCATGATAACAAAATAAGGTGCAGTTCAGAAATTGTATATAGTGCAGGAGTATCAGGGGACACTACACTAGGTACACAAGTGGCCAGTACACTAGGGTCAATGGTACACTAGGGTTTTGAGCTTATATACAACAAAGCGGAGAGTTACGGATTAGCGCATGTAATGCCTCACAAGTTTCTAATCTCATTTAATCATTGGAAGGCAAACACCCCCCCCCACAAAGGGAGGGTTACCCCAATACAAGCTCTTGCATACCTCCCAGTGATCAGCTGCCCACCATCTCACTCACAAATGCTGAAAACAATGAGAAGATCATCATAAACAGACTTGCATTCTGAGATTGCACCAAGAACTCCCATATTGCCAATGAATTACATTGAAATATTATTAACAGTGCTTAAAAAGGCAAACATTGGTGAGGAGAAAGCAAAAGCATATGGAAAGAATCTGGTGCTTTAATTAAGGGTTTTCACATGTTGGTTCTGGCGTGTTTGTTAAGTGTGGTATTGTCATAACTCTAAGATTAATCTCCAATCCAAGGGAGTCACAGCAAAAGTCAGACTTGTGAAATTTCGAAGAGTCAATAAATCAACAAATGAGTCAGAGTTCAAATGGACAAGATTCTGCATCTTCATCTCATACATCAATGGCAAAATTATTTTGAGATCTTATTTAACCAGTATAATCCATCATCCTCATTTAAATACACTATAGTTAAAAAAGTCCATAACGCCTCTACTTTCTCAGAAGACTAAGGAATTTTGCCAAGTCCATTATGGCTCTCACCAACCTTTACAGATGCAACATAGAAAGCATTCTTTCTGGTTGTATCGCAGCTTGGTATGGCTCCTGCTCTGCCTAAGACCGCAAGTAACCACAAAGTGTCATGAATGAAGCCCAGTCCATCACTCAAACCAGCCTCCCATCCATTGACTCTGTCTGCACTTCCCTCTGCCTCACTCAAACCAGCCTCCCATCCATTGACTCTGTCTGCACTTCCCTCTGCCTCGGAAAAACAACCAGCATAATTAAGGACCCCACACATCCCAGATATTCTCTCTTTCACCTTCTTCTGCCAGGAAAAAGATACAAAAGCCTGAAGTCATGTACCAAATGACTCAAGAACAGCTTCAAAAATAAAATTCATTTATTTATTAGTCACAAGTAGGTTTACATTCACACTGCAATGAAGTTACTATAAGATCCCCTAATTGCCACACTCTGGCACTTGTTCGGATATACTGAGGGAGAATTTAATCATAGAAAACCTATGGTACTGAGAGAGGCCATTTGGCCCATTGAGTCTGCGCCAACCACAATCCCACCCAGGCCCTACGCCCATATCTCTACAGATTTTACCCACTAATCTCTCTAACCTACACATCTCAGGACACTAAGGGACAATTTAGGCATGGCCAATCAACCTCACTCGCACATCTTTCGACTGTGGGAGAAAACCAGAGCGCCCGGAGGAAACCCATGCAGACACAAGGAAAATGTGCAAACTCCACACAGACAGTGACCCAGGCCAGGAATCGAACCCAGGTCCCTGGAACTGTGAAGCAGCAGTGCTAACCACTGTGCTACCATGCTGCCCAATTTAACATGGCCAATTCCACTTAACCTGTACATCTTTGGGCTGTGGGAGGAAACCGGAGCACCCGGAAGAAACCCACGCTGACATGAGGGGAATGTACTGTGACAGCGCTCCTGCCATCAGACTTTTGAATGGACCTACCTTGCACTAAGTTGATCTTTCTCTACATCCTAGTTATGACTGTAACACTACATTCTGCACTCTCTCCTTTCCTTCTCTATGAATGGTATGCTTTGTGACAATACTTGTCACTGTATGTTAATACGTGATAATAATAAATCAAATCAAATCAATGACAGGTTAGATCAAGCCCCGGGAATAATCAGCCCTAACTGTATTTGCAGATCATACAGGTTATCTTCTAGATTTCCTGAGATTCTCTGGCTTATAAGACATGGGAGTAGGAGTGGGCCATTCAGCCCATCGAGTCTGCTCAACCATTCGATAGGATCATTGCAGTTTTGATTGTGGCCTTAATTCGACCTTCTTGCTTGTCCCCCATTATCCTTAACTATCTTGTTGACCAAATCTCTGTCTAACTCCGCTTTGAAGACATTCGATAACCATCTCTTTTGCTCCTCATCTCCATCTTAAATTGATGACCCGTTAATTTTAAACTGAAGACAGATGGAGTTTAATCCAGACAAATGTGAGGTAGTGCATTTTGGAAGGTTTAATACAGATGGGAAATATACAGTAAATGGCAGGACCCTTAGGAGTATTGGTAGGCAGAAGGATCTGGGTGTACAGGTACACAGGTCACTGAAAGAGGCAACGCAGCTGGAGAAGGTAGTCAAGAAGGCATATGGCATGCTTGCCTTCATCAGCTGGGGCACTGAGTTTAAAAATTGGCTAGTCATGTTACAGCTTTATAGTACCTTAGTTAGGCCGCACTTGGAATACAATGTACAATTCTGGTCGCCACACTACCAGAAGGATGTGAAGGCTTTGGAGAGGATTCAGAAAAGATGTTGCCTGGTATGGAGGGCATGAGCTGTGAGGAGAGGTTAGAGAAACTTGATTTGTTCTCACTGGAACGACGGGGGCTGAGGGGCGACCTGATAGAAATCTACAAGAGTATGAGGGGCGTGGACAGAGTGGATAGTCAGAAGCTTTTTCCCAGGATGGGTAAGTAGAGGGCATAAACTTAAGGTGCAAGGGGCAAAATTTAAAGGAGATATATGAGACAAGTATTTTACACAGAGGGTGGTGGGTGCCTGGAACTTGCTGCCAGTGGAGGCATTGGAAGCAAATACGATACGACAAAGACAATACTAACTTTTAAGGGGGTATATACATAATAGGATGGGAATAGAGGGATGAAGTCCCCAGAAGAGTAGGGGGTTTTAGTTCAGGCTTGCAGCATGGTCGGTACATACCTGGAGAGCTGAAAGACCTATTCCTGTGCTGTAGTTTTCTTTGTTCTTTGTTCTCCTAGTTCTGGATTTCCCCATGGGAGGAAACTTCCTCCCAGTAACTACTCTGTCAGGTCCTTTCAAATCTTAAATGTTTCAATAAGATCATCTCCCATTCTTCTAAACTCCAGAGAACATAGGCCCAACCTACACAACCTCTCCTGGCATGACAATGTCACTATTCCAGAAATCAGCCTAGAGAACCTTGCCTGAACTGTTTCCAATGTAATGGGGCAGCACGGTGGCACAGTGTTTAGCACTGCTGATTCACTGCACCAGAGACCTGGGTTCAATTCCAGCCTTGGGTGACTGTTTGTATGGAGATCGTATGTTCTCCTCTTGTCTGTGTGGGTTTCCTCCAGGTCCTCTGATGTCCTCCCGCAACCCAAGGATGTGCAGGTTAGGTGGATTGACCATGCTAAATTGCCATTAGGGGTGGGATATTCCTGCCTTACTTGGCCCAAAACAGGGGGAAAGCCCCCTGATGACAACAGATCTTCCCATTGTCCACCACCTCTCCCCCCCTCCTGCTTGCTAAAATTCCTGCAGAATGGAAAAATTCTCCCTCTAATTTCCAAAGATCTGTAGGTTAGGGGATTAGCCATGGTAAATGCATGGTGTTACTGGGATAGGGTGGGTGGATGACCCTGGGTGGGATGGTCTTTTGGACAGTCAGTACAGACTTAGTGGGCCAAATGGCCTCCTTCTGTACTGTAGGGGGTTCTATGGTGTGCGGAGCATATCCCTCCTGAAGTAAGGAGATCCAGCCTTTTACCTTCTTGTCCCTCCCGGCATAGGAATTAAGTAGGCGTGGGAACGATCCATGCAAAGATCCATTGACCTCAGATGGGATTTTCCGGTCTTGCAGTGAGCGCGGCTGGAGAATCCTGCCCCAAAAACTCCAGGCACAGCCTCACCAATGTGCCGTACAGCAATACTTACCTACTTTTAACACCATTCCAATTTCTCCCACAAGAAAACCCAGATTCCTTTGTAAGCTGCAGCATTCTGTCGTCCCTCTCCATTTAAATCGTATTCTGGGGCTGTTGGAGGCGATGGGCGGCATGGTGGGTAGCACTGCTGCTGGGTTCGATTCCCAGCTTGGTTCTGTGTCTGTGTGGAGTTTGCACACACTCCGAGTGCAGACCGTTAACTGAAAGCACTCTGTGTGCTGCTGCCAGACTCGTAACTAAAGGGATTTTGGTGAAGGGGCTTCTGCCTCTGAGGACTTATGACAGCCAGGGACCCAGGTTCGATTCCCAGCTTGGGTCACTGTCTGTGCAAAGTCTGCACATTCTCCCCGTGTCTGCGTGGGTTTCCTCCGGGTGCTCCGGTTTCCTCCCACAGTCTGAAAGACGTGCTGGTTAGGTGCATTGACCCGAACAGGCGCCAGAATGTGGTGACTAGGGCAATCTCACAGTAACTTCATTGCAGTATTAATGTAAGCCTTACCTGCGACTAATAAATAAACTTTACTTTTGGTTGAGTATGGGGGCTCTGGGTATTATATGTTTTCCATTATCGACCGTACTGTAACTGATGGGATCGAATGGTTCGTAACTAGGAGGCCTGACCTGCTGACATTTAAAGTTGCTAGAAGCACGTATCTTTAGTTTAAACTGTAACATGATTTCCTTTCCATCTGCTTATGTGGGACACAGCATCAAACAGCTCTAGTCAGATGGAAGAAGATAAAAGATCTAATGTCCCACTCCTCTCCAAATGAAGAACACTGGGTCATCTAACTTGGAACGCTATCTGGCTGACTCTGTACCGCAGATGCTAATACAGCAACAGCATAATATAAAAGTAAATTCATTGCTGAATCTCCCACTGTCAACATCCTTGGGGTTACCGTTGATCAGAAACTCAACTAGGCTCGCTGCATAAACACAATGGTTACAAGAATGGGTCAGGAGCTAGGAATACTGCGGCGAGTAACTCACCTCCTGACTCCCCAAAGTCTACAAGGCTCAAGTCAGGAGTGTGATGGAATACCCCCCACTTGCCTGGATGGGTGCAGCTCCAAAACTCAAGAAGCTCAACACCATCCAGGACAAAGCAGCTTGATTGGCACCACATCCACAAACATCCATTCCCTCCAGCACCGACGCTCAGTAACAGCAGCATCTACGAGATGCACTGCAGCAATTCACCAAAGATCCTGAGACAGCACCTTCCAAACCCACAACCATTTCCACCCAGACGGAGAAGGGCGGCAGATACATGGGACACCACCACCTGCAAGTTCCCCTCCAAACCACTCACCATCCTGACTTGGAAATATATTGCCGTTCCTTCGCAGTCGCTGGGTCACTCTCACAGTAGCTGCAATGTGTACTGTCTACAAGATGCAATACAGGAGTGGCACAATGGTTAGCACAGCTGCCTCACAGTACCAGAGACCCGTGTTCGATTCCCAGCTTGGGTAACTGCCAGTGTGGAGTTTGCATGTTCTCCCTGTGTCTGCATGGGTTTCCTCCGGGTGCTCCGGTTTCCTCCCACAGTTCGAAAGACGTGCTGGTTAGGTGCATTGGCAATGCTAAATTCTCCCTCTGTGTGCCCTAACAAGTGCCGGAGTGTGGCGACTAGGGGATTTTCACAATAACTTCATTGCAGTGTTAACCTAAGCCTATTTGGGACAAATAAATAAAATATATAGAAATCCACCAAAGATCCTTAGACTGCACCTTCCAAACCCACGACCACTTCCATCCAGAAGGCCAAGGGCAGCAGATACATGGGAACACCACCGCCTGCAAGTTCCCCTCCAAGCCACTCACCATCCTGACTTGGAAATATATCCTTCACGGTCACTGGGTCAAAATCCTGGAAAATCCTCACAGCACTGAGGGTCAACCCACAGCACGTGGACTGCAGCAATTCCAGAAGGCAGCTCACCACCACCTTCTCAAGGGGCAACTAGGGATGGGCAATAAATGCTGGCCCAGCCAGCGACACCCACGTCCCACAAATGAATTTTCAAAAAATTGCTACGGATGCTGGAAAATCTCAGTAGGCCTGACAGCATCTGGGGAGAGGGAACAGAGCTAACATTTCCAGTCTCCCTTGGCAGAGCCAGTGAATGCTTGTTGGGTTATAGGTAATTCACAATAACACATGAGTGCCGGTTAGCAAAATGTGGCTGCAAGTTTTACAAGGCAGGTTTTTCAGAGAAGTGGTACAGTATTTGTGATACCACCCTGGCACCCCACACATTGAGATTTTAAACCCGACCCTGTGAAACAAAGGGCGGAATTTCCCCCGCACGGAAATCGTACCAGGTGGGACACGAACAATTGTAAGGGTCTGTTGACTTCAGGCAGGATATTTTCCAATCTTGGGGCGAGTGTGGCCAGAAAATTCCATCCAAAAGCTGTACAACGGGATTCAATAAATCTGATAACACAGCCGGAAAACATTCCCAAGGAAACTAACAAAAACTCAAGTTGTTTCAGTTGGGGTTCTCAAAAGAGAAGTGCATTGTTATCAGAAGGTGATGTTTAGCAGGGCTGTGGTGTAGTGGCACTAGGTAAATTGTACATGCAGAGACTCGATAGGCTGAATGGCCTCTTTTTGGACCCTGAAAGTTCTACGGGTGCGTAAATTTAGGATTAGCATCAAGGAACACTACAAGACGTAAACAATGTGAATGGTCTACCTGATCGGGGAGAGATAGAAACAATGCAATCATCCAACCATATAACCTGCAGTGCAGAATGAGGCCATTTGGCCCATCGAGTCTGCACCAACAATAATCCTATCCAGGTCCCATCTCCTCCTAATCCCCCTGACACTAAGGGGCAATTTATCATGGCCGGTCAACATAACCTGGACATCTTAGGAGGAAATGTGCATTGACATGGGGGAGAATGTGCAAGCTCCATGCAGACAATCACCCGAGGCCAGAATTGAACCCAGGCCCCTAGCGCTGTAAGGCTGCAGTGCAACGTGCTGCCCAAGTGTTTCAAATGATTTGAAAGTTACAGCGATATGTGGTGGAAACAGAGGTTTCTATGGAAGAAAATCGAGACTTTGGAATGGCTGTGGTAGAAATAAAGCATCTTAGTTACCCTGGAGAGAAGCATACTAAAGGGGCGGTTTCAGTGTGGTTGATAAGGCAATGACATAGATTCTGTTTGTGTGAAGAGTTGTTTCAATGAGTGAGGTAAGGATTGGGGATTCCAAGCCCAAAGTATGCGAGGTCAGATGTCAGGAGGTGACTTCTGGAAGAGGCTGCCATCACATGGGGTGAATGGTAGAATTTCTCCAAACGAGAGTTGAACTTCTTTGAGGCTGGGGTGGAAATCATCTTGAACAATGTTCAGACTTCAAGTTTCAAGATGTTCAGATCACCTGCAAACTGTCTGGTCCCTCCATACTGACGCTATAGCTAGGAAAGTTCACCAAAGCCTTTACTTTCTCAGGAGGCTAAAGAAATTTGACATGTCCGCAATGACTCTTAGCAACTTTTTCAGATGTACCATAGAAAGCATTCTTTCTGGTTGTATCACAGCTTGGTATGGCTCCTGCTCTGACCAAGACCACAAGGATCTACAAAGAGTCATGAATATAGCCCAATCCATCATGCAAACCAGCCTCCCATCCATTAACTCTGTCCACACTTCCCAGTGCCTTGGCAAACAGTCGGCATAATTAAGAACCCTGGACATCCTCTCTTCCACTTTCTTCCGATGGGAAAAATATACCAAAGTCTGTGAATACGTACCAACCAACTCAAGAACAGCTTCTTCCCTGCTGCTGTCAGACTTTTTTGGACCTACCATCTATAAGCTGATCTTCTTCTACACCCTAGCTATGACTGTAACACTGCATTCTGCACCCTCTCTTTTCCTTCTCCTCTATGTACTCAATGAATAGTATGTTTTGATTTGATTTGATTTAGTAATGATTACATGTATTAGTATACAGTGAAAAGTATCATTTCTTGCGCACTGTACAGACAAAGCATACCGCTCATAGAGAAGGAAAGAAGAGGGTGCAAAATGTAATTTTACAGTCATAACTGGAATGTAGAGAAAGATCAACTTAGTGCGAGGCATGTTTTGTCTGCATAGCATGCAAGGAACAATACTTTTCACTGTCTTCCAATACATGTGACAATAATAAATCAACTCAAATTTGTAGATGATTTCGTGGACTATTTTCAACCAGGCCAGTGGGCTGATGAATAGCAGATGGAATTTAATTCAGACAAATGTGAGGTGATGCAATTTGGTAGATTGAACTTCCTCAGTTAATGGTTGGGCGTTGGTGAGAGTTACAGAACAAAGAGATCGAGGGGTACATGTACATACCTCCTTGAAAGTGGAGTCACAGGTGGACAGGGTGGTGAAGAAGACATTGAATACAGGAGTTGGAGTGTCTTGTTGAAGTTGTACAAGACATTGGTAAGACCACACTTGGAATACTGTGTGCAATTCTGGTCACCCTATTATAGAAAGGATATTATTAAACTAGAAAAAGTGCAGAAAAGATTTACTAGGATGCTACTGGGACCTGATGGTTTGAGTTATAAGGAGAGGCTGAATAGACTGGGACTTTTTTCTCTGGAGCGTAGGAGACTGAGAGGTGACCTTATAGAGGTCTATAAAATAATGAGGGGCACAGATCAGCTAGAAAGTTAATATCTTTTCCCAAAGGTAGGGGAGTCTAAAACTACAGGGAAAAAGTTTAAGGTGAGAGGGGAGAGATACAAAAGTGTCCAGAGGGGCAATTTTTTCACACAGAGGGTGGTGAGTGTCTGGAACAAGCTGCCAGAGGTAGTAGTAGAGGCAGATACAATTTTGTCTTTTAAAAAGCATTTAGATAGTTATATGGGTATGATGGGTATAGAGGGATATGGGCCAAATGTGGGCAATTGGAATTAGCTTCGGAGTTTTAAAAAAAAGGGTGGCATGGACAAGTTGGGCCGAAGGGCCTGTTTCCATTCTGTAAATCTCTATGAGTCTGAAAGCAGTCAGAGAGACAGTTTGCAAACTCCCCCCTCCACCGAACCCACCACCTTTTCCTAGGACAGGAGACCCAGAGCTGGACAGGAACAGCACAAATCAGAGTCATCATCCATTGCTGATCTGACTGTAATCTCAACTCCACATTCCTACTGACCCCCCCGATAGCCTTTCACCTCCTTGTCGATCAAGAATCTATCCAGCTCTGCCTTAAAAATATTCAAAGATTCTGCTTCCACTGCCTTTTGAAGAAGAGTTCCAGAGACTCAAAACCCTCTGAGAGAAAAAAAATTCTCCTCATCTCTGTCCAGAATCCCTTCTTAGTAAATGTCACCATTGCCTTCGTCTTGACATAAAGGGAGGGATTTTACATCCTGGAGCTGTAAAATCCCACCTCTGGTCAACGAAGGGGAGTGGGGCGGGGGATGGGAAATGGGGGGGTGGGGGGGTGGACCACGCCGTGTGGTCTGTTGACCTCAGGCAGAAATTTCCGGTTTTTGCGGCCGGAACATCCCACCCAATGGGTGGACTAAACAAGGGCCGTGGGCCTTCCGCCCCTCTGTGGGAGGAAGCCCCGCCCTCTGGATCTGCAGGCCCATCCAATCAGCTGGCAGCTCCATCAGTCCCAGCTGCCCCAACAGGGCAAAGCCGGAACTGCAGGAGAAGAAGGGAGAAAAGGGTCATGTAGGTTTCGGGTCTTGGGCAGGGAGAAGGGTGTGGGGGAAATGAATTAGGTTTATTGCTGTGTGTGGGTAGTAAAGAAGGATGGGGGCCTTCAATCTTGGGATAGGGGCATGCTATCCCTTGGTCAGCTCATGGAGATTAAACAAAATAAAAACAAAGTATAGTACAGGAACAGGCCCTTTGGCCCTCTAAGCCTGCACCTATCATGATGCCCTAATTAAACTGAAAAAAGCCTCTGCCCTTACTCAGCCCATATCCCATTATTCCCTCCCTATTCATATGCCTCTTAAATGTTGCTAATATGCCAGTTTCCACCACCTCCTCTGGCAGCGTGTTCCAGGCTCCCACCACTCTCTGCATAAAAAATGTCCCTCGCATATCTCCCTTAAAATTTCCCCCTCTAACTTTGAATCTGTGCCCCCTTGTAATTGACACTTCCACCTTGGCAAATATCTTCTGACTATCCACCCTATCTATGCCTCTCATAATTTTGTAGACTTCTATCAGGTTCTCCCCTCAGCCTATGTCTTTCCAGTATAAACAAGCATAATTTATTCAACCTCTCCTCATAGCCAACACCCTCGAGACCAGGCAGCATCCTGGTCAACCTTCTTTGCACCCTTTGTTCTTTCCTTCCCATAGTTCATAAAAGAAAACCAGACTGCCCATCCCTGTGTCGAACCTTACATGGCATGGACAGCATTTTATCAACTGGCTTGACTAAAAGAAATTCAATTGAATCTTGATCATTTGAATGTGCTGGGGGTGGGCTGTCTATTCTGGAACCCATCCACCCATGGGGGAGAACTCAGAGGTGGGCAGGAAGGTGATGGGATGGGCCTATTTTACAATGGCCCTTGCCTAGAACATGGCTGGTGGAGGCACCTCACACATTGGGCCCCCATATTGTCTCCCTGTTTTAGCATCCAATTGCTTCTCCCACATTTCTAAGCATGTGGTCTTGACCACAATCTCTGGAAATCTGTTCCATTGTATTCATCACTCCGTGTGTAAAGGAAAACTCCTGGTCGCTGCCCTCAATATATCTGGATGGCAAGATAGTACTGGGCTAATCGGAAAGACAAACTCCATGTTCTTTACTGCAGTCATGGTTGGACACACTTGCAACTATAACCTGGTCGACTTGTAATTCTGGAGAACACATCATTTCAAAAAGACAGCTGATTCGTTCCCCAAAGTTCCGTCCCTCCAATTGGATGGCCTGCCTTGTGATTCAAGTTTGATTGGCCAGGGTCATCAGGGGTCAAATTGATTCCCAATTCTGCCACCAGATTGGTTGCTCTCTCTTTCTTTCTCTGGTCATCTTCACTGTGGCTAATCATGCTGTTTACTGACTCCCCTCAAGGAATCAGACTTGTAGGCCAGAATTTTCCAGTCCCGCCTGCCATTTCATCTAGACAGTGGTGTCTTTGGATAAAGATGCTTCATTGTGGCTTGAGGAAGACAAGTTGCTAAACATGAGGAGAGATGAGCGAAAGCTCATTCTGGGTGAGAAGCGGACAATGGGAAGCTCTGTTGACCTCCGGTCTCGGGGCAAGTGTGGCTGGAAGATCCTGCCCTTAATCTTTGGCCTGCTGAGAATGGGAAGAGTCCATTTAAAGAAATGGCAAAAGTGCTCATGTAACAGACAAAGGGCTGAATAAAAAGGCAAGAACTAAAGCCTATGCTTTCAACCATAATAGTATAATTCTAGCTTGTATCAATGCATTGGCACCAGGGTGGCACAGTGGTTAGCACTGCTGCCTCACAGTGCCAAGGACCCAGATTTGATTCTGGCCTCGGTACACTACCCGTGTGATGTGTGCACGTTCTCCCTGTGTCTGTGTGGCTTTCCTCCGAGTGCTCCGATTTCCTCCCACACTCCAAAGGTGTGTGGGTTAGGTGGATTGGCCATGCTAAATTGACACTTAGTGCCAGGGGGACTAGCAGAGTAAATATGTGGGGTTGCGGGAGTAGGGCCTGGGTGGGATTGTGGTTAATGCAGATGCGACGGGCCGAATGGCCTCCTTCTGCACTGTAGGGATTCTATGATTGTATGAAGGGTAATTAATTCCCTTCTCTATTTGCAACCTTTTTAGACATTCCTTAATGCTACAGATTAACTATAAATACTACAGGTTCCACACAGCTTGATCTTGGTGCTGTCTTGAGAAGGACGTTACAGACATTTACCCCCCCTCACGTCTCACACTAGAGTTCAATCTCTTGATTAACAGACTGAAAGAATCAGAACAACATCTGCCAAAACCATATGAGTGTTTCTGATTCCAATCAAAACAAGAATGCAACTGTTCAGAAGTCAGGGTGGTCTTGGAAATGCTCCAGATAAGAAATGCGTTGTCTCAATTGTCTTAACGTTGGGAGCTATGGATCAATGTTAATGTTATCAGCTTGTGTTGGCCTTTGCAAATGTGGAATGATGCAAATAGTCTGCACCTGAACTTAGACAAGCACAAGCAATAATAATCCCCTATTCACCTACAATGTTGTTCAGGGACGCTACTGAATGGGTCACCAAATGATTAACATCAGGTGAACATAAAATTAAAACTTTTTCACGCAGGTTGGGTCTGGAATGCTCTGCCTGGAAGTGTGGTGGAGGCAAGTTCATCGAGGCATTCAAGAGGGTATTAGGTGATTACTTGAGTAGAAACAAGGTGCAGGGGTGCTGGCAAGGGAATGGCACTTAGTCATGATGCTCGATAGAGAGCTGGTGCAGCAATGATGGGCCGAATGGCCTCATCAGCACCGCAATAATTCTGTGATAACTTACTTGGACAAAGAAGCCATGTCACAAAGGAGAAGACTGATTAAACCAACTAACTAGTATTATATGAGCCTGTAGAATATTGTGGAATAAAGATGGTATCTTAACAGTTGGTTGAAAACCAGAGAACAAGATGCTTGTGTTATCGAACACCCTAGCTGAGGGTGTATCCCTACCCTTTACATCCATACTGATCCACATACTTAAAAACCTCAAATATGGCATTAGGTAGGTAGCATGGCTGCTTGAAACATTCAATACTTTGCGGTAAAATCTAAAACACAGAGACCCTCCATCATCTGTGGAAGAAACAGAAGGTGCACTGGAATTGTAGAATCCCTACAGTGCCAAAGGAAGCCATTCGGCCCATCGAGTGTACACCGACTCTCTAAGTGTATCTTATACAAACCCTCTCCCATGCCCTATCCCCATAATCCTATACATTTATCGTAGTTAGTCCATCTAATTTACACAACTTGGGACACTAAGGAGCAATTTAGCATGGTCAATCCACCCAACCTGCAAATCTTTGGACACAAAAGGGCAATTTAACATGGCCAATCCACCTAACCTGCACATCTTTGGAGTGTGGGAGGAAACTGGAGCACCCAGAAGAAACTCACGCAGACACGGGGGAGAACATATAAACCCGACACAGAAAATCACCAGAGGTCGGAATTGACCCAGGGTCCCTGGCATTGTGAGGCAGCCGTGCTAACCACTGTGCCACCATGCTGCCCAACTAAAGGCTGGCTGAACAGAGATGTTATCTATTTTGCCATTCAAATCATAGTTTCTCGCAGCTCGAGTTAGCTCTGCCTTGTGGCCAATAACCACCCAAAGTTTCTGCGGCAACTTGTTTGTGAAGGCTGATAAACCTGCTGATAAAGTACAGATGGTACAATATCTCACAAACAACATTAACAATGACTGAATGTACAAGTGCATAACTTGTGATAATTCAACCAGGCAAACTTTCATTTCAGCCAAAGCAGTTCACAGTTGACAGATCCTTTCTCTGTGCATGGCTCTTTTGCTACACATGGTATAGTCAGCTATACATTCAGCACAGCTCCTCTGCGAGATAACCAAGGGCTCCAGGAGCACACATGGCATAACTTAAGCAACACTCAGACTGTCAAGAAAGATTGGAGATGATTTATCCACCTAAGCTATTTTGTTAAGTTATACATGACACGTTAAAGCAAAATGCATTCAACTCAAAAACTCCACAATCTTGCTTCCAACTCCAATTAATTGTACCCGGTTATTCTTGTTCACAATTCAGGGTTTACATGTCGACGTTGGAGAGATCTCTTTGAATTCTCTCCTTGGATTTTGAAAATAAGTGAGAGGTGAACTTACCATCACTGTATTCTTTCTCCCGGTCGCAGTCGGAGAACTTGCATTCCTTATTGTTTCTTCTTGATTTGACCAGTGAATGCTTTTCCTACAGTTCAGGGCAGCTGCGGTGAAAAGCAAGTGATTTCTGTTACTCTTTCTGTGCCATCTTAACCACACTCAAAAGCGTTTTTGAATAGAAAGGTACTCGCCAGATCTGCTGAAAACCTTGTAGGAGCCACGGGCCGGGACTGGGAAAAAAAAATATTTTCAGGGGGTGTCAGGGTCAGTGAGTGGTACTTAAATAGACTCCAGGAAAGCAGAAACCAAAAAAGAGTTGATGAGATGGGGAAGCGAGTACAGGATTGCGATACTGTCAGTGTCGAGTATCACACAGATGAAACAAACAGGCCTGTCAGCTATTTTTATATTTGGGTAGTTATTTAGATGGGCAACTTACTCTATCTTCTAGAATGAATGTCTCGGCCCTGTCGAAAACAATCTCAAGCCGACCAAAACCATGACAAATGCTTTCGGATCTGGACGTGCTTTAATTTTCAAACAACTTGTTTTCGCGTGCAGATAAAGGAGCAGAGGCCAGGGCAGCACATGATCCCTGGTTGATTTTCTGCTCTCTAAATAGAAACCTTGCATCACCAGGTCAAAACGAGTGTGGCCGTACCTTTGCCAGTACAACAGTCATCCGCAGGGACAAGATTTGAATTTTCCAGTGCAGCCCACTGCTTTGTCACCTTGCTGTGAATGAAAAGCCCAAGGTTAACAGGGGATAATTCTGTGTTGTGCTGTGCTGTGAATCCATTCTTGCGCCACCGTTTTTGTTATGAGGGAGCTGGGCATTTAATATCAGGCTCTTGAATTGTAAAATTGGTACCGAATATGCATTATTAGCAAGGATTGTGTACTGAGCACCATTTTTAGAGCTGAACTTCAGAGCAATCTCCTGTATTTGTGTGTGTGTGTGTGTGTGTGTGCTGTGTAGGCACTGCAATCAATTCAGAAAAGGAACTGAGGGACCAGTTGCCTTTAAGTTTCAGACACTTACCTCTCAGCTGAGAAGGTCAGAAGACCTGTTCAGGATATCTCAAGTAGAGGAACAGCACACTTTCCAGTGCACTGCTTGGTCTAGTAATCTACCATCAGCACCCCCCTCACCTCCCTCCCCACAGCCCTATATGCAGACAAGCAATACTATAATAGGCGATAGCTACAGTGACTAAGTTTCCCCAGGGCCCTCAGTATAGTGATCTCACAGTATGGGTTGACGGACAGTCACACATGTGCTGTAGGATTATGGGGTAGGGTGGGGAGAACGAAAGTGATTCAACATCAGTCAGTGATCCACGAACGGAGGATTTATCCACTCCTAGATCTCTGCCGCACAGTTCTAATCACAGACTGCCTCAGCTCCCAAGTATCAACAGCCGCTCCCAATCGGAACGGCCGAGGATGGACAGGTTTCATTTAGACAGCGGCGTCTTTGGGTAAAGATGTTTCGTGGTGGTTTGAGGAAGACAAGTTGCTGAGCCTGTGGAGGGACGAGCGGAAGCTCAAAGAGATGGCTTCAAAAGTGAATGCTAAGGGGGATGGAGAGGCTGAGGAATTTAGACGGGAAGGGTGGCACAATGGTTAGCACTGTGGCCTCACAGAGCCAGGGACCCGGGTTCAATTCCTGGCTTGGGTCACTGTCTGTGTGGAGTTTATACATTCTCCTTGTGCCTGTGTGAGTTTCCTCCGGGTGCTCCGGTTTCCACTCACGGTCCATTGCGGGTTAGGTGGATTGGCCATGCTAAATTGTCCCTTAGTGTCTAAAGATGTGTTGGATAGGTTTATTGGCCATGTTAAGTTGTCCCTTAGTGTCTAAAGATGTGCAGGTTAGGTGGATTAGCCTTGCTAAATTTCCCCTTAATGTTTAAAAATGCACAGATTAGGTGGATTGGTCATGCTAAATTGCCCCCTAATGCTTAAAGATGTGTAGGTTAGGTGGATTGGCCATGCTATATTACACTTTAATGTTTAAAGATGTGCAGATTAGGTGGATTGGCCATGCTATATTACCCTTTAATGTTTAAAGATGTGCAGATTAGGTGGATTGGTCATGCTAAATTGCCCCTTAGTGTTCAAAGGTGTGCAGGTTCAGGGGACTAGCCATTGTAAATGCACAGGGTTACATGATAGAATGATGGAGAAGGCCAGGGTGGGACATTCATTCGGAGAGTTTATGCAGACTCGATGGGCCAAATGGCCTCTTTTTGCACTGTAAGGGATTCTGGTCACCGAAAGGCATTAGTGAGTGTCTGGAAGAAAAGCAAAATGGAATTTGGGCTGAAAGAAGGTCACATCAGTTCATAGTCATGTTCTCTACACATACAAGTTGCATTATGGGGATGAATGTTTGCAAGGTTTCTCCCACTTGCCCATCGGGCGATGCAGCATTTCTCTTGCATTTTGTTCCCAATTTTCCCACAAATTGTCTGTGAAAATATGACAGATGAGTAGGAATAGCCCCACAGAAATTCACCCCCTTGTGTATCGAGGACTCGATAACTGAGGTGTTAAATAGGATTGAAGGATTTGGCAGGGTGGAGAGGCAGAAAGTATTTCCTCTGGTGGGGGAGGACAGAACGGTGGAACGAAACCTGAAGCTAGACCACTGAGGGGCGATTTTCAGTGGGCCATTTATTTTGATTAACGTTAGTGGAAATCTGGTCCTCCCGCCACCCCCCCCCCCCCCACCCCCCCAACCCTGGCTGGAATGGGATGGGGTGAGGGGGGTGGGTTGGGATGTTGTCTAATGGTAATGACAAAATTTATCTTCTGTATGGGTATTGCGGGATATGGAATCAAGGCAAGCAAGTGGACTCAAAATGCAGGTCAGTCACGATCTAGTTTTGGGGAACAGGTTTGAGGGGCTGAATGGCCTACTCGCGTCGCCAAGTTTGGTTGATCCAAGCTGATTTATTTCTCGGCTGATTTGATTGTTACACAATGGACCCCATGACTGCACACTTGAGTCGAACAATGCTTTGCAGAAATCTCTGGGAATTACTGCAAATATTAGTTTGGGATGAAATGTTTTTGACTACACTCTACACCTATGGAACAAATGGGAGTGCCCAGGAGCACAGACCAGGAAATCATGGGAAGTTCCTCCATGAGTTTACCTCCAATTTAACACTGTCTAATTCTCAGGGATGGGATGGAGTAAGGTGAAGGAAGGCGGGGTGGGGGAAAGGTGGGGGCGGGTGTTGTTGGAGTTGGGGGAGAGGGGTGCTGGCCCTTGGCAAGGACTCATTTTTGGGTAAAGGCTCTCCCCCTCCTTTGGGTCCATGTCCTGAGAGAGCATTGGCAACCATGGATGTCCATTGGATTGGTCCATCATTATGGCCGGCAAAGTACAGCAGTGGTTTGCAACTACCTTCTAGAGAACTGCCGAGTGGGAAACTTTTCCCACTTCCTACCCCTGTGAAATCAGGTGTCTTGGAAGGATTTGCAGGCCGATAGTCAACCCGTTTGACTACATTAGAACAGAAGCACATAAGATCTAGGAGCAGGACTAGGTCATGTGGCCCCTCGAGCCTGCTCCGCCATTGCATAAGATCATGTCTGACCTTCTCGTGGTTTAGCTCCATTTACCTCAACATAATCCTTAATTCCTTTGCTGTTCAAAAATTTATCTATCCTTGCTTTAAAAACATTCAATGAGGTAGCCTCAACTGCTTCATTGGGTAGGGAATTCCACAGATTCACAACCCTTTGTGTGAAGAAGTTCCTCCTCAACTCAGTCCTAAATCTTATTTTGAGGCCATGCCCCCTAGTTCTGGTTTCACCAGCCAGTGGAAACAACCTCCCTGCTTCTATCTTATCTCTTCCCTTCATATCTTATATGCTTCTGTGAGATCTCCTCTCATTCTTCCGAATTCCAATGAGTGTAGCCCCAGTCTAAGTCTCTCTTCAGAAGCCAACCCTCTCAACTCCGGAATCAACCTAGTGAATCTCCTCTGCACCCCCTCCAGTGCCAGTATACCCTTTCTCAAATATGCATGCACCTTCCTTGACTGTCAGATCATGAGTCAGGGCTTGAACCCATCACATCTGGTTTGGAGTTGGGGACGTTACCAGGGCGGCATGATGGCACAGCGGTTAGCACTGCTGCCTCACAGCGCCAGGGACCTGGGTTCGATTCCCGGCTTGGGTGAGCAGTGAGGTGCTTTGGAATGTCCTGAAGACACGTCTGTGGCGGAGGGGCTGCGTCACTGGACGAGGGAGTGGGCCAAACCGAACAGACAAATAAACTGATGTTGGGATGGTGGGATTAACAGCATGAAAGGAAGGATGACAGAGGGAGACAGCTGAGGGAACTTGAAGAGCTCGAACAAATCGTATCATATCTGTGGTCAGTCTGGTTATGACAACTGACTAACAAATTGGATCATATTTCTGGTCATTCTTTTTCATACTGAGCTCCAGTCCTCTGTTAGAAGGTGATAATCTCCTGTTAATCCTCGTGTACCGTCCCTGCGTGAGGTTATGCAGCACAAAAAATATCCACAACTCACATTCTTCACCCGCATCTTAAATATCGTTTCGCCGGTTCTTAGGTTCCCACTGCCTGCTTGGCACATGTTCCTTCCATTAGAATGAGACAGGCATTCTAAATTTACCACCGCTACTCCGTAATTGTCCATCATGATAAGCGGTTGTTGAAGGCGGAACAGGTCATGGAATAGAATTAGTACTGAAGGAGGCCATTCGGCCTCCAGTCCATCTGTGGGGATACTGTTCGGCAGAAGCGAGGGAAGGAAAGACTGCTCGATATGCACTCAGGACTGGAAGGCCCAGCTGCGTGTGGGGACGGGGGTACTAGGGGGCAAAAGTTTAAGGTGTGGGGGGCAAGGTTTAAAGGAGATGTACGAGGCAAGTTTGTTATGCAGTGGGTGGTGGGTATTTGGAACTCGCTGCCGGGAAAGGTGGTGGAAGGAGATACGGTAGTGACTTTTAAGGGGCAAATCCATGAATAGGATGGGAATAAAGGGATATGGTCCCCGGAAGGGGAGGCGGTTTTAGGGTAGCATGGTCAGTGCAGGTTTGGAGGGCCGAAGGGCCTGTTCCTCTGCTGTAATTTTTTTGTGCTTTGTACAATTAGCTCAAATTGCACTGACCAATAGCTGCCGCAGGGAAAGATTTAATGACCTCATAACGGTGCCTTAGGTCATTCAGTTGCTAATGCACATTGAACCATAGAAACATTATGGCACAGAAAGAGGCCATTCAGCCCATCGTATCCGTGCTGGCCAACGAAGAGAGAGAAAAAAAACTGGCCGCATATTTTAAAGTTTATTTCTTAGTGTCACAAGTAGGCTTACATTAACACTGCAATGAAGTCACTGTGAAAATCCCCTAGTCGCCACACTCTGGCGCCTGTTGGGTACGCCTGAGGGGGAGCTTAACATGGCCAATGCACCTAACCAGCCTCTCAGTTGCAGTCTAGTAACAATATATGACACAAGTCCAGCTTCTTAACAAACTCACTTTATTTTCCTTTTACAACTCCACATACGTGCGCCCAACACAACCTGGAACCTCGGTGAGAACTTTTAAACAATTCAGGCTGTGGGAGGAAACCAGCGCACCCCCACACCCACACCCACACAGGGAGAACGCACAGACTCCGCACGGACAGTGACCCAAGCCAAGACTCGAACCCGGGTCCCTGGCGCTGTGAGGCAGCAGTGCTAACCACTGTGCCACCATGCTGGCCCACCAGCTAGATCAGACCTAGGCCTGAACATCACTCAATAGTCAGTGAACAAACAATTACAATATCCAAAGGAGCCCTTTACGATTTGCTCCAGTGTGAGAAGGTTTTGGAGAGGGGAATTTCAACCATGCAGCAGGCTAAATAATATGTTTTGATATTCTTCATGAGGAACATGGGAATACTATCCACAATTAGATTTATGACTTAGTTGAAAGGCAGACTGACAAATACTTACACAGACCAAATGTAAGGGACACATCTGCCATGAGTTAATCAGATTATAATTGGGAATGATTTAAGGAGATTTCTAGCTACCCTAGAATGACTTGTTGCATGGAGCCTTATTTTTCCATTGCCTTTTCAATAGAAGCCCTATAAGTAATGCCCATTTATCCTGAGAACATAAACTCTTAGCTAATGCTTCAATCGTGCTTGTTCAGTGAGCCACATCAGAGGTATTAGGACAGCTGTCCAAAAGCTTGGTCAGAGGTAGGATTTAAATAGTGACTGGGGTACACCGAGGGAGAATTTATCATGGCCAATGCACCTAACCAGCACGTCTTTCGGACTGTGGGAGGAAACCGGTGGAAACCCACACAGACACGGGGAGAACGTGCAGAGTCTGCACAGACAGTGACCCGAGCCAGGAATCAAGCCTGGTCCCTGGCACTGTGAGGCAGCAGCGCTAACCACTGTGGCGCCCACATTAAGGCCCTTCAAGATGTGTTCCTTCAAGAGACCTAACCCTGATTTTCAGAGGCAGTGCTGCTGACACGAGGATTTATTAATGACGGACTATTGAGTATTAAATGGGGCTCGCTCGGTCACACATCGAATTCTTTACACAACGACCGGAATTTCACCTGCCCACCACGGCAATCGGAGCGGGCGAAGGGTGGAGCGTTGGATGGTCTATTGGTCTTGGGTGGGATTTTATGGTTTGGGGATGAGCGAGGCCATAAAACCCCCCTGCCTGATGTGTAGTTTCTTAGCTGCAGAGAGGCTCCCAATGCTGAATGATGATCAAAGAGAGCCCCCTCGCTGAGTTGAGTGAATTAAGACGAGGCTCCATTCCCAATCCCAGCATTTACCTCATGTGACTGGCTTGGTTTAATCTCAAAGGAACTTTGTAGTAGTTTTTGCTGCTGAGGTGCACCAATTTACGTGAACTGGTTGCAGTCTCATCTCTCTCCTTCTGCATTCAATGCTGCTCGCTTCAGTTTTCTTCTCTTCCGCTCCTGCACTTTTGCCGATGCCTTCAGTTCTCCAAACCCACACTTTGCTGGCGTCTTGCCAACTACCTCCACGTTAAAGGTCTCACCAAAGATGGCAGGGGGACTGTCTGTTCCCTGAGTCCTGTCGGAGTTGGATGAGGAAGAGCTATTCCAGAGTGTAATGCCAGTCACAGGCCCAGAGGCAGTTCACTCTCATTAATACCTGTGTTCAAAGACTGGGTCACTGATTCTGGGTGTCTCGGTTGGTCTCTGCCCTCTCTGGGTCAGTGCAGGCAGACCACAAGAATGCTCGGCAATAGCCCTGTTGTGTGGACTGCTCAGATGTAATGATGTGATACATTCTCGTCAAAAACCCCATCACTGTCTGCTGTAGTTCTACCATCTTAAGAGGCATGCACAGCGAGTGGGCTTCCAAGGAGAGGGTGAAGAGAAGAAACATAGCATAGGTAGATTTATGATCTTATAATTCTCAGAACCAGAGTAGGCCATTCAGCCCCTCGAGCCTGCTCCGCCATTCAGTAATATCTTGGGCTGATCTGATTGGGGCTCCTTCCTGCCTGTCTCCTTTCCCTTACCGCTGGAAAATCTGTCAAACTCAGCCACAACTATATTCAATGACCCAGGCTTCACTGCTCTGCAACACTCAAGAAGCTCAAGACCATCCAGGACAAAGCAGCCCACTTGACTGGCACCGCATTCACAAACATTCATTCCCTCCATCACCGACGCTCAGTAGCAGCAGTGTGTACCATCTACAAGATGCACTGCAGCAATTCACCAAAGATCATTAGACAGCACCTTCCAAACCCATGACCACTTCCATCTAGAAGGACAAGTGCAGCAGATACATGGGAACACCATCACCTGCAAGTTCCCCTCCAAGCCACTTACCTTCCTGACTTGGAAATATATCGCCATTCCTTCACAGTCGCTGGGTCAAAATCCTGGAATTCCCTCCCTAATGGCATTGTGGGTCAACCCACAGCACGGGGACTGCAGCGATTCCAGAAGGCAGCTCACCACCACCTTCTCAAGGGGCAACTAGGGATGGGCAATAAATGCTGGCCCAGCCAGCGACACCCATGTCCCATGAATAAATGAAAAAAGTAATCAAGTCTTTACAAGTACAGACAATGCGAGTGGAGAGAGGGTTAAGCACAGGTTAAAGAAGTGTGAATTGTCTTCAGCCAGGACAGCTAGTGAGATTTGCAAGCTCAGGCAAGCTGTGGGGGTTACAGATAGTGTGACATTGAACTCAAGATCCCAGTTGAGGCCATCCTCATGTGTGCGGAACTTGGCTTTAAGTTTCTGCTCAGCGATTCTGCGTCGTGAAGGCCGCCTTGGAGAACGCTTACCCGAAGGTCAGAGGCTGAGTGCCTGTGACTGCTAAAGTGTTCCCCAACAGGAAGAGAACACTAGTGATTGTCGAGTGGTGTCCAATGCGTTGGGACATCCTTTCCTGCAGCGTATGAGGTAGCAACCTGTCTGTACCTGTAAAGACTTGATTACCTGTAAATACGTGCATTCCAACCATTAACTTGCAACTGAGTCTCTGTCTATATATGCTGTGTTTGTGAACCCAACTCTCCACTCAACTGATGAAGGAGCAGTGCTCCAAAAGCTCGTGATACCAAATAAACCTGTTGGGCTTTAACCTGATGTTGTGAGACGTCTTTCAGAGCCCACCCCAGTCCAATGCCGGCATCTCCATCTCTGTTTATCATGTGTGGAAGAGGAATTTATAGTGGGAAGAGTTGACAAAAGTTGGTTGATGACTGCACTTGCCATCGTTGTGTGGCTATGACCTGGGATAATGATTACACGGCTCTTGGGATGAGCATTTGGATTGGTCTGTACTTTAAGTTTAGAAATGGTTTCGGTGTTGGAAATCACAAGCAGGTTAGCTTCTCTCCAGAAGGCTCAGAGCAATGGAAGCTTTTGCCTTAGATATCCCGTGCTTTGTCCCTTCCCACATGTAAGATGATTCTTTGAATTTGCAGTTCTAAATCACTAACAAAAGAAGCAATTGGCCCATTAGGTCATTACCAATTATCACTGATATTGCACTGTTACTTTTAACTCTTTGGAAAAAAAAACAAGATTTTTGACACTCAGTGCAAATAGCACTTACATCTCTGTACATTCTCTGTATCAATTTCCATTACATCCCTCTAGTCGGACCATTTGCGAGAGCTAAGATGTTATTTATAGAATTACATGTCAGATAATGGGATGACAATCGCAATGCTTCGTGTCTGCATTCCAGGCTTGGGATGGGCACTGAACAGTGGGATAAACAGCCCAAACTGCAGAAGTGCTGCCCGAACTTCACTTTCTCCCGCATTTCCCCACCCACAGCCTGCACCAACTGCAATATTTCAGGCCTTATCTGAGGGCCGCTACCAATGAAGCAAGCAGCCCAAAATTGAAGCCTTTACTTGGGCACCCTGTGAAGGCACTATAGTAGGAGGGTCTGGTATATACAGGGTTAATGCCCCTCTCAGTGATGTAAGATGCACATGAGCACCATGGTGCTGAGGAGAGATGTGTTAAAACTTAGACGTGGAGATAGTTTGTTGCCTCTACCCCGTCTATATCTATGTATATAGTTACAAGTTACAGAGTCTGGCAGCATCTGTAAGGAGAGAAAAGAGCTGACATTTCGAGTCCAGATGACAAAGCTTTAACAAAGGGTCATTTGGACACAAAACTTCAGCTCCTTTCTCCCCTTACAGATGCTGCCGGTCTCAGAATGTCATGATGCTTCAAGTGCTCGTCCAAATACTTGTAAGGTTTCCAGCCTCACAGACAGCACATTCCCGATTCGCACCACCCTCTGAGTGAAAACAAAATTCTCAAATCCTCTCTAAATCTCCTGCACCTTACCCTAAAACTGTGCCCCCTTGCGATTGACCCCTCAACCAAGGGGAACAGCTGTTCTCTACTCAGCCTGTCCATACCCCTCATAATCTTATACACCCCAATCAAGTAGTTAACAAAATCTTGTTGTTAGCAGAATAAGATTTCCTTCACCGATAACCAACATCAGTATAACAGGCATGGCCACGATATTCTAAAACTCCTGTTTCAAAGCCATTCACTGTATTTGAAACATCTTGAGATGGAGGCAGGGGTGTAGTGGGACTGGCACTGGACTAGAAGCCCAAAGGGTCAGATCAAGTTCTGGGGATCTGGGTTCATAATCCCACCATGGTAGCTGGTGAATTGTCAGTTGTCATAAAAAACAAATCCCTGTAGGCAAGGAAATCTGCCATCCTTACCTGGCCTGGCCAATACATGACTCTAGATCCATTGCTATGGATTCTCAAATGTCCCACTGAAATGGGGGGGCAGTTAGGGAGGGACAATAAATACAGGGCCCAGCCAGCAATGCCCATGTCACGTAATGAATAAAAAAGTCACTTAACCAAATACCACTCTTTCTTTCTCATCACATGTGTAAATAACTCCCATTCTAATTTTTTAAAAGTCCAAAGATCATGTAAGTGTCCTAGATAGCTTGGTGTGTCACTGAGATGGAGGGACCAGGAAGATTTCTATTCTAAATACCTGATCTTCACTGGGACACACCGGTTGATTTCAATTTCCCAAGACTTGATGTTGGGATAGTCAAAATGGTTCTTCTACATTTTTGTCCTTGAATGAGCATCGCAGAATTTAATATCCATCCTTAATTTCCCTTTAGTAGGCGCAGTTGAGCTGCCTACAACTGAGAGATTGGTGATTTCAGGAGGCAGTTAAGTGTCAACCACATTGTTGTAGCTCTGGAGTCACAGGTAGGCCAGACCAGGTGAGGACAGCAGATTTCCTTCCCTAAAGTGAATCAGATGGCATTTCATAATAATCTGGTAGCTTTGTGATCGTTATTGACGAGATTATCATTTAACCCATATATGTTTGTGAGGGACAGGTGATGGCCTAGTGGTATTATCGCTAGCCTATTAATCTAGAAAGTCAGCTGCCCTGTGGACCCGGGTTCGAAGCCCGCCATGGCAGATGGTGGAACTTGAATTCAATAAAAAAAAAATCTGGGATTTAGAATCTACTGATGACCATGAAACCATTGTCAGAAAAACCCATCTGGTTCACTAATGTCCTTTTGGGAAGGAAATCTTCCGTCCTTGCATGATCTGGCTTACATGTGATTCCAGAGTCACAGCAATGTGATTGGATCTCAACTGCCCTCGAAGGGCAACTAGAGATGGGCAATAAATGGCCAGCCAGTGACACTCATTTCCTATGAATGAATGAAAAAGTAATTCTGTATTCCTGATCTTGATGCTCAGGAAAAGTTTGTTTATCAATGTCACAAGTAGGCTTATGTTAACACTGCAATGAAGTAACTGAAAATCTCCTCGTCGCCACACTCTGGCGCCTGTTCAGGTACACTGAGGGAGAATTTAGCACGGCCAATGCACCTAAACAACACGCCTTTCAGACTGTGGGAGGAAACCAGAGCACCTGGAGGAAACCCACGCAGAGAGAACGTGCAGACTCCACACACTGACCCAAGTCAGGAATTGAACCCAGGTCCCTGGCGCTGTGCTAACCAATGTGCCACACTTACATGATCATTTTGAGAAAATTGGCTTCTATAGATACCTGGCAAAGACAGCAATTGCCATGCCTGTATTGTTATCTTAAAATGTTTTGACATAAAGAATGGCTGCTTAGAGTCAGCACATCGCCATGGAAACATACGAGGCAACGGTATATCGGTATTGTCACTTGCAGAGACTCAGGGTAAATGTTCTGGGGACCTGCGTTCAAATCTCACCATGGTAGGTAATCCAATGATGACCATGAAGCCATTGTTGTAAAAACCCATTAACCTTCTAATACTAAGTACTTCTAATACTAAATACTAATACTAAATGCTTGCCCATCCAGCGATATCCACATCTCATGAATAAGTTTTTTTTAAATGTCCAGCGTTGGAGGGGGTGGATGGAGGAATGAAATCAGAAGGGAAATATAACTTCTGAAAAAATAACAAGTGGAATTCTCCAGTCTTGTATGCCCTGCTACCATTGCCAGCGAGAATGGAGAATTTGTCGCTCAGTCAAATCTCCGTTCACTGCAGCGGAACTGGATAATCCCAGACGCGGAGGAGGACAGAAAATTGCGGGCAACTTTTAAGAATGGTGCATTAGGAGCATTTAAATGTTTTTTTCATGAGATGTGGGCATCACTGGCATCTGTTGCCCAACCCTAATTGCCCTTGAACTAAGTGCTTTGCTAAAGCCATTTCAGAGGGCAGTTAGGCGTCCAGTTAAGAATCAACCACATTGTTGTGGCTCTGGAGTCACATGTAGGCCAGACTGGGTAAGGACAGCAGATTTCCTTCCCTAAACGGCATTAGTGAACCAGATGGGTTTTTCTGACAATCGACAATGATTTCATCAGTAGATTCTTAATTCCAGATTTTTTTTTATTGAATTCAAATTTCACCATCTGCCGTGGCGGGATTCGAACCCGGGTCCCCAGAACATCAGCTGAGTTTCTGGATTAATAATCTAGCGATGATACCACTTGGCTATCACATCCCCTGAAGCGATTTGTTCAAAATTTTAGAGAGCTATATCAGCCTTTTCCTTCAATTCTGGGGACCCTGCTGACTAATGGGACCAAGTGGTATAACTAAAGGTAGATCGACCTGTTTATGGTTAGCCCTCTGTGTGACAATCGATCAATGTCGACGGTAAGATGCTCAGGCAAGCTTAGACCGAGTTGTGTGTGAAGAGAGGTTAGCCAGTCCTGTGAAAGCATTAGAATGCTGAAGGTGTTCCTCGGTAACCTCAGAGGACAAACTTCTGACTTCATTCCTGAAAGATTACAGATCTCGGGAGAGGTTTAACAAGCAAACGCAGGAACCTTTTTAGTAACTATTTTGTCAGATTCCTGTATTTGCTGACAACCGCATTCAAGAATCCACTTCAGGCGATATCGACAGAAGATGTTTGGTATTTCACACACTAATTCTACAAGGTCCTGGATTCTTCCCATTATATTTTATAGAATCATAGAATCTCCAGTGCAGAAGGAGGCCATTTGATCCATTGAGTCTGAACCAACAACGATCCCACCCAGGCCCTATCCCCGTAACATCACATATTTACAGTCCTAATCTCCCTGACACCAAGGGTCAATTTAGCATGACCAATCCACCGAACCCACACATCTTTGGACTGAGTGAGGAAACCGGAGCACCCGGAGGAAACCCACGCAGACTTGGGGAGAATGTGCAAACTTCACACAGAAAGTGACCCGAGGCCAGAATTGAACCCGGGTCCCTGACATTGTGAGGCAGCAGTGCTAACTACTGTGCCACCGTGCCACCCAGCAAGGAACAACCTGAGAGAAAATAATTTTTCTTTTTGCAAATACACGCTTTTATTGTCACCTCGGTCGAGACAGCTTTAAATTGGACACAAGCGGAATGAGCAAAAATTCAGGAAAGTGGGCGGCATGGTTAGACACATTCGCCGTGCTAAATTCTTCCTCAGTGTACCCGAACAGGCGTCAGAGTGTGACGACTAGAGGTTTTTCACAGTAACTTCATTGCAGTGTTGACGTAGGCTGATACCGGAGTTGAGGGGGTTGAACTATGAGGAGAGGCTGAATAAACTAGGCTTGTACTCGTTGGAGTTTAGAAGAATGAGGAGAGATCTCATTGAGACATATAAGATGATGAATGGGATGGATAGGATAGAGGTGGAGAGACTCTTCCCACTGAAAAAAGACAGTAGGACTAGGGGGCACAGCCTCAAGATAAAGGGGGGGTGTTTTAGAACGGAGTTGAGGAGGAACTTCTTCACTCAAAGGGTGGTGAATCTCTGGAATTCTCTACCCATTGAAGTGGTGGAGGCTGCCTCGCTAAATATTTTCAAGAAGCGGGTTGATGGGTTTTTGATAAGAGAGGGGAGGGGGAGAGGGCCGGAAAGTGGAACTGAGCCACGACAGATCAGCCATGATCTTATTGAATGGCGGGGCAGGCTCGAAGGGCCAGATGGCCTACTCCTGCTCCTATTTCTTATGTTCTTATGTTCTTATGTAATCCTACTTGTTAAACTAATAAATAAACTTTAAACTTTAGGTTGGGTTGATTGGCCGTGCTAAATTTCCCCCCTAATGTCGGGGGGACTAGCAGGGTAAGTACGCAGGGTTATGAAGATAGGGTCTGGATGGGATTGTTGTCGGTGCAGGCTTGATGGGCCAAATGGCCTCCTTCTGCATGGTAGGGATTCAATGATTTTATTCTGTGGTAAAGTAGAGGCAAATCAACAGGCAGGACAGGTTAACATTTCAGATGAAAACATTAATTGCTCTTGAAGAACTTGGGGGGTGTTTCTCAGGCACGGGTGGAGTGGGGGAAACAACACTTGTCTTTCCTCCTTTTTCAATGTGTCAGCGTGCTTATTCAACAAAAAAAACCTTGTCTCCTTTTTTTTAATTTCATGTTAGTACAAGTAACGTGTTAATTTTTTTGTGTGTGGGGCAGCAAGGTTTCGAAGCTGGGTTCTTATTCTGATCTTGCAGAAGACCTCAGTTCGGCTGCCTCAGGCCTGGCCCTGGTGTTGCCACAACCAATCTGCACTGCTGCCTCTGATCCCCACAATGTGACATTCCCAGGAATGAACCCTGACAAACACCAGCCTCTTCCGCATTCTAATACTGACTTATCCATGGTGTATTTCCAGTGTTTCTACTTTCCATTACAACCACGAGTGTTTGGAACATATATTTATAGATTGCTGCTGAGTGTCACAAAAATGTAACATTTCAAGCTCATCTCAAAATGCCAGCCTGGCATGAATCGCAAAACAAACATAGAAGGTAGAAGGAGGAGTAGGCCATTTGGCCATTCCAGCCTGCTCCGCAATTCATTTTGATCATGGTTGACCATCGAATCCAATATCCTGATCCCCCCCCCCCTCTTTCCCCCATATCCCTTGATCCCTTCAGCCCCAAGAGCTATATCCAATTTCTTCCTGAAATCACACAACATTTTGGCCTCAACTACTTTCTGTGGTGGTGAATTCCACACATTCACCACCCTCTGGGTGAAGAAATTTCTTCTGACCTCAGTCCCAAAAGGTTTACCCCTTATCCTCAAACTGTGACGCCCCCCTAGTTCTGGACTCACCTCACCGTTGGGAACATTCTTTCTGAATCTACCCTGTCTAACCCCGTTAGAATTTTACAAGTTTTTACGAGATCCACTCTCACTCTTCTAAACTCCAGTGAATGTAATCCTAACCGATTTAATCTCTCCTCATATGACAGAACTGCCATCCCAGGAATCAGCCTGGTAAACCCTTGGTATATACTCCCTCTATAGCAAGGAAATCCTTCCTCAGAGAAAAACAAACAACTGGGCACATGATGACAGTATGATAGGGAACAGGGGCTTTGTAGTGTTATTGTTATTTTTGACACATGTCAGACCCCCTGTCCATTCACATGATGTCTTAATCAGGTTGAGTTGTTGGTTGAACAATGGTTTAGCACTGCCACCGTTACATAAACGCTCACGGTTCTGCATAATTACTACATTTCAGTCCAGTGAAGTTTTAAAATAACGCTTTGATTAATCACCCTTTGGGAACGAGGACCGCACTGCAACTTGTTCACATCCAGTACCAAGTGTAGTATTTCTTCCATAAAGCAGCTAGTTCTTTAGATGTGTACAATCGGGCTAAGACGATATTAATTTCAAACAGTACCCACCTCCTCTCTCTCCCTCCTTCTCTCTCCACTTCTGACATCATTGGTATGCATTGTGCAGGCTTGGGAAACAGTCATTGATGCTGGACGCTTGTAACTGACCTGAAATGCCGAATAAAATTCCTCGGTCGTTACCATCAGGGCAACAGCAGCAGCAAGAAGGATTTCGCCTCTCCCCCCCCCACCCCCCACCCCCCCACTTCCACCCTTTCGTTCCAGCAAAAGGGGCTGAACGTTTAGTCGGCTGGACCGGAATTTGTTGCAGCTAGTCCGTTATTACTCTCGTGGTTGCTGTGATGCAGATAGCATTCAGCTACGTCAGTCCTGTGGGGATCCAGCGAAAGGCTGATGTATCGTTTGAAGAAAACCGGTTGTCAAGGAGGAGGGGGATGGGAGCCGGTGGGGGGCTAATTGGTATGCTGTAGAGTCCTGGGCAATCTGTTAACAGCCTCAGAGTCTATGGAAGCGTAAGTTCTGACTGTATCCGCACCAAATCAACCTATTTCCCCCTCAATCCCCATTGTGAATCCACTAGATTAAAAATGCAGTGAGGTTAAAGGTGCCAGTTTGACACCTGCTTTGACTACAGACCTAAGTTATACTGCTGGCTCCGTGTTGCCTGCTCTCTGATCAGTCTGACACACAGTGGGACAGCGGTTAACGATTACTGCCTCATACCAGGGCGGCGCGGTTGGACAGTGGTTAGCACTGCCGCCTCACAGCGCCAGGGAGCCGGGTTCGATTCCCGGCTTGGGTCACTGCCTGCTTGGAATTTGCACGTTCTCCCCATGTCTGCCTGGGTTTCCTCAGGGTGCTCCCGTTTCCTCTCACAGTCCAAAGATGTGCCGGTTGGGTGGATTGGCCGTGCCAAGTTGCCCCTTAGTGTCCAGGGGATTAGCGGAGTAAATATGTTGGGTTATGGGGATAGGAGAGAGGGAGAATGGGAGAGAAAAAGAATGCGAGCAAGAGAGAGAGAGAATGGGAGGGAGGGAAAGAGACTGGGAGAGAGTAAGAATGAGAGAGAGAGAGAGAGCAAGAGTTAGAGAATTGGGGGGGGTGGTGCAAGAGGGAGAGAGTGTAGTCTCGTTGGGCCGGATGGTCTCCTTCTACACTGTAGGGATTCTATGTAACCAGGGACCCAAGTTCCATTCCTGGCTTGGGCAACTGTCTGTGTGGGGATTGCATGAGTCTGCGTGGGTTTCTTCCCATAGTCTGAAAGAAGTGCTGGTTAGGGTGCATTGGCTGTGCTAAATTCGCCCTCAGTGTACCCGAACAGGCGCTGGAGTGTGGCGACTCGGGGATTTTCACAGTAACTTCATTGCAGTGTTAGTGTAAGCCTACTTGTGACATTAATAAGTAGAAGTGAACATGGGTAAACTCCCTGACTTCCAAACACTGCTTACTTTTTGACGTTCAGAGAAAAAAGACACCAAAGTCAGCTAAGCGTCTGAATGGTGCGAATTGATGCTTAGAGGGAGTTAGACGGCCCAGGAAGTCCTTAAGTAGCAATTACCAGTACATTGATGTAATTGAGCCTCTGTGGACACTTGAGATTGAATAGCTTGTGGCTGTCTGGCTGCACTTGCCAAAGGTTGATCTGGTGACATTGAATTTTAGTTTCTCTGGGTTGACTCTAATCCACTCACTGGCAGTGTTAGAGGTTGCTCAGATCAGCGATGGGCATTGCTAGTCATCGATCAGCCTCACAAGCAGAATTCACATACCATACAAACTTCTCTTGCCTAATATTCAATGAAGTAACTGCATAAACAAGGAAGTGTAGCAATGACTGGATTTTTTGAGCTTGCGGCTTTGGGTGGCACAGTGGAGCAATGGTTAGCACTGCTGCCTCGCAGTGCCAGGGACGCGGGTTCAATTCCGGCTTTGGGTGACTGTCTGTGCGGATTCTGTACTTTATCTGTGTGGATTTCCTCTGGGCACTCTGGTTTCCTCCCACAGTCCAAACGATATTATTAAATTAGAAAGAATGCAGAAAAGACTTACTAGAATGCCACCGGGACTTGATGGCTTGAGTTATAAGGAGCGGCTGGATAGACTGGGACTTTTTCCCTCAAGCATAAGAGGCTCAGGGGTGATCTTACAGAGATCTATAAAATAATGAGGGGCATAGATCAGCGAGATAGTCAAAATCTTTTCCCAAAGGTAGGGGAGTCTAAACCTAGATGGCGTAGGTTTAAGGCGAGAAGGGAGAGGTACAGAAGGGGCAATTGTTTCACACAGAGGAGGTGAGTGTTTCGAACAAGCTGCCAAAGGAAGTAGTAAAGGCAGGTACAATTTTAAAAAGCATTTAGCCAGTTACATGGGTAAGATGGGTATAGAGGGATATGGGCCAAATGCGGGCAATCGGGACTAAATTAGTGGTAAAAAAAAGAGCAACATGGACAAGTCGGGCCTGTTTCCATGCTATGGCTATCTGTGTAGGTTAGGTGGATTGGCCATGGTAGACGTGTGGGGTTACGGGGCAGTGTAGAGCGCCTGGGTAAGATGTTCTTTCGGAGAGTTGGTGCAGACTTGATGGGCTGAATAGCCTCCTTCTGCACTGTATGGATTCCATGGCACTCTGGAACCATGCAGTGGCTCAACTGAAAAAAACCTCTAAGAATGATTCAATAATCCAACAAGCTGGTTGAGGCGATATGAAATGTCTGTACAAACTGAATGCAGTTTTCACAGTGAGACTCAATGCATTTCGTGACTTGGATTGTGAAGATCTCTGAATAAACTCTCTGCTCTGCGCACAGTTGTCGACTCCAGTGTACATTTTGCCCAAAGTTGAATCCATTTTGAAAAGCTTGTACCTCCAAATTTGCACTTAAGCCCATTCAGATACTGCTAAATGTAGAATCTGTCATTTAATCAATAATGGGACAGCATGGTGAATCAGAATTTCTTTCAAAAATCAATTTTTCTTTTAAAAATAACTCCTTGATATACTTAAGGGTATTTCATAGAAAATAGAAGCGGGAGTAGGCCATTCGGCCCTTCGAGCCTGCTCCGCCATTCATTTTGATCATGGCTGATCATCAAATGCAATATCCTGATCTCGTCTTCCCCGCCACCCCCCAAATCCCTTGATTCCTTTAGCCCCGCTTTCTCCTTGAAACAACATTTTGGCTTCATCTATTTACTGTGCTAGTGAATCCCACACATCTATCACCCTCTGGGTGAAGAAATTTCTCCTCACCTCAATTCTAAAAGGTTTACCCCTTATCCTCAAACTGTAACCCCCCCACAACCCCTGCTGTTCTGAACTCCCCCACCATTGAGAATATTCTTTCTGAATCTACCCTGTCTAACCCTGTTAGAATTTTATAAGTTTCTATGTGATCCCCCCTCATTCTTCCGAACTCCAATGAGTATAATCCTAACCGACTTTGTCTCTCCTTATTTGACAGACCTGCCTCCCCAGGAATCAGCCTGGTAAATCTTTGCTGTACTCCCTCTATAGCAAGAACATCCTTCCTCAGGTAAGGACTGCACACAGTGCTCCAGATGTGGCCTTACCAATGCCCTGTACAATTGTAGTAAACCACCCTTATCCCTCTACTCAAATCATCTTGCTATGAAGGCCAACATACTATTTGACTTCTTAACCTTTGGGACTTGCTTCCAACCTGATGCCTCTGAAATTAATGCAAAATGTTGGGTGACTGTCTATGCAGAGTTTGCAGGTTCTCCTTGTGTCTGCATGAGTTTCCTCCGGGTGCTCTGGTTTCCTCCCACAGTCCGAAAAACATGCTAGTTAGGATGCATTGGTCATGCTAAATTCTCCCTCAGTGTACTCAAACAGGCGTCAAAGTGTGGCGACTGGGGGATTTTCACAGTAACCTCATTGCAGTGTTAATGTAAGCCTATTTATGACACTAATAAATACATTTAAATTTAACTATATCCTGGGTTATTGAAATCAAAACTGAAAATGAACCCTATTCAATTGCAAATAATTTCTCTGCATGATCTGACATACTTCCCTTGAAGTATCCTTGTATCCAATGCCCAGCTCCGTTCACCTTTCCTCTGAATTTAAGCAGCTGGCAGACTTGAATTGACCATATTCTAAATGGGAAATGAGTTTGATTGTTGAAGCCCGGGTTGGGTAAATGACCAGTTCCAGACGTTAATTGTCAATACTCATTAGTTTAGGTCGATGTCTCGTTTGTGCCGGTTTACAGATCGATAAGGTTGAACACATTTCAAAGGTGCATTCATAGAGACGGAGGAAATCCTTCCAGAGACAGTCCATTAAATGCACAGCAGGCAGGAAGGAACTGCCTCATTATTTTTTTCTTACACACAGCCTGTGCTCCTGGAATTAGTCGGGTAAATACGTAGCTCGAGGGGGTCACAGTCTGAGGATTCAGAGTAGACCATTTAGGACAGAGATGAGGAGACATTTCTTCGCCCAAAGAATAGTGAGCCTGTGGAATTCATTACCACAGGAAGTAGTTGATGCCAAAACATTGAATGTATTCAAGAGACGGCTGGATATAGCACTTGGAGCAAATGGGATCAGAGGTTATGGGGACAAAGAAGGATTAGGCTATTGAGTTGGACGATCAGCCATGATCGTATGAATGGTGGAGCAGGCTCAAAGGGCCGAATGGCCTTCTTCTGCTCCCATCTCCTATATTTCTATGGTGATGATATGACTGTTGTGAATGATGTGCAAGCTCCACTTTTGCACAAGCAGATGCTTTAGCTTATCTGGGAGAATTCCCACGTCAGTGTTCATGGAGCTATCAAAAACTTACAGCTCTCTGCGAGGGAATGCTCAAATCACTTTATAAAAAGTTCCAATGATCAACGATTCTAAGTTTGAGCCTTTCAATGTCACCCATTGCTGCTCCATTGTATCTTACCCAGCCCAGACACTCCCCTCCCCTACCCCCCTATCCCTGTAACCCTACACATTTTATCCGTGGCTAATCCATCTAACCTTGGGACACTAAGGGGAATTTAGTATAGCCAATCCACATAACCTTCACATCTTTGGACACTAAGGGGCAATTCAGCATGGCCAATTCACCTAACCTGCACATCTTTGGACACTAAGGGGCAATTTAGCATGGCCAATTCACCTAACCTGTACATCTTTGGACACTAAGGGGCAATTTAGCATGGCCAATTCACCTAATCTACATATCTTTGGACACTAAGGGGCAATTTATTATGGCCAACGCACATATGCATCTTTGGACACTAAGGGACAACTTAGCATGGCTAATCCAGGTAACCTGTACATCTTTGGACTGTAGGAAGAAACAGGAGCACCTGGAGGAAACCAAAGCAGACACAGGAAGAACATACAAACTCCACACAGACAGTCACCCAAGGCTGGAATCGAGCCCAGTTCCCCGGTGCTATGAGGCAGCAGTGCTAACCACTGTGCCGTTGTGCTGCTCCACTATTCATTGCTGAGCCCCTGGCTTCCTTTGTACTTGTTGGAAGGGAGCATGAGTGAGACATCTTTTCATCTCTTGGTACAGAAACTACAATCTGACCATTACCATTAGAGGTTGGGATGTTAATCCAAGTCTTTAAATATTAATGCTTTCTGAGAGGAACCAAATCACTTTGATCCAAAAGGTATCTGGGAGAAAACTACTAATCCCATTACATCTGCGAGACAAGGAACAGCTAAAAATAACTGAGTGATCTTATGAGGTGAACTTATTCACACAGAATTCATGTTTCTATTATTTTTAATGGAGACATTAATATACCCATCCCCATTAAATATTGGAGAAGAATTTAGTAAATGCATATTAAAGATTCATATGATTGTCTCATTTTATATTATCTGATAATGGAAATAGAGATAATGAAAGCAGGTGGCCAATGGTGATGGACAATCATTGCCCATTGAACCCATCATCTTAGAGAGGTTCAGCAAGCATTAATTAGACAACCTTGTCTGACATTTCAGCCTCCGACCTGTATCACCTGATATTGATGGTAGTTCATGAGAATGGAGAGGAGCTAAAGTTTCATCAGTTGGGACTGGCAGGGAGTGAACACTTTAACACTTCCCAAAAGGCCTACAAGGAGAACCAGGGAGTATTTGGCTTGTAGCTTGCAAAAGGCAATGAGTCACAGCATAAGAGCATCGGCCCAGGTCTTGTGCAACTCATGATTACAAGATGAGATCAGAGCTGTCAGTTAGATCTTTCAAACCACGCATAGCAGTACAGAATCTGACAGCACAAAGCCATTCTACCCACCATGCCAGCGCTGAGAGTTTGAACATTGTCTAATTAGTTCCACTTTTCTGCTCCTATTGCACATAAGAACATAAGAAATAGGAGCAGGAGTCGGCCATCTAGCCCTTCGAGCCTGCCCCGCCATTCAATAAGATCATGGCTGATCTGAAGTGCATCAGTTCCACTTTCCTGCTTCCTCCCCATAACCCTTAATTCCCCTGTCTATCAAAACAGGGGAATGTTCTCTCATTATTGAGCATAGTATCACAACAGTAAACCTATCCGGTCTGTTGACTGTATGCGTTAGCTCCAATGGAGCCACTACTCTCAGTTCATTCTCATGTTTGCTTCTCACACCTTTTTTTCTCCGAGTTCCCATTCCCATCGCACTGTTGATTTGATATTTGCTCACAGGATGTGAGCATTGCTGACATGGCGAACACTTATTGCCCAAACCTTAATTGCCTTTTGGGAAGGTGGTCATAGAATCCCTTCAGTGCAGAAGGAGGCCATTCAGCCCTTCGAATCTGCACAGACTTCCCGAAACAGCATCTTATCCAGACAATATAACTGTAACCTTATGTTTTTACCCGGTTAATCACCCTCACTAACACATCTTGGGACACTAAGGGGAACTTAGCATGGCCAATCCACCTAACCTGCACATCTTGGTACACTAAGGAGCAATTTAGCATGGCCAATCCACCTAATCTACACATCTTGGGACACTAAGGGGCAATTTAGCATGGTCAGTTTACCTAACCTGCACATCTTTGGATTGTGGGAAGAAATCAGAGCACCTGGAGGAAACCCACGCAGACACAGGGAGAATGTGCAAACTGCACACAGACAGTGACCCAAGCCAGGAATCAAACACAGATCCCTTGCGCTGTGAGTCAACAGTGCCAACCACTGTGTCATCATGCCACCCAGTCGACAGCCTATCCCCATAAATGAGGATAGAGGAGCTGAGCAAGATGAAGGAAGGGCATGAGATGGACCCATGTGAAGGTGGGAGTGAGTTGGAAACTGGAAGCAAAGTGCTAACCACTGGTGTTAAGCTGCCTTCTCAAACAGCTATGGTCCATCTGGTGCAGTTATGTATACAGTGCTCTCAGAGAGGGAGTTGGCCTGGCTGTGAAGACCAACGGACTATTTCTTGCTCAACTCAGAACTCAGGTATAATTTTTACTTGACCTTTGGAATGACGTGCTTGAGATCAAGAGAGCATTCATATTTTGATTAGGGTGGGCCAGCCATTGCAGAATAAATTGTCGTAGAGAAAAGCAAACGTCACATCAGTGTGGACGTGCCATTGCAATTTTAGCAAAGAAGGATCTTTTCTGTGCAACAGTCTCCCCAATTCAAATGTCACAATGAATATTTCTCAACACAAGTGCTTAGCAGCAGTCAATAGATACCATATCGAATCCTCCCACATCTTCTGAGTGCAAGTTGATTTATCTGGAATCAAAATACATTGCCACAAATGGTTGCTAAATCTTATCAGATGGTGCTAAATTGGGGTTATTTTAGCTAGCTCCATGGTAACGGAACATCTTCACTTTTAACACCTTTTCTGCTTGTTTTGAGTGCTATTTCAGTGACAGAGGACAGCAAACTCATTCAGAATTTATTAAAGCCTGTAGTATAAAAGATGTGAATCCCTGCAATGTTTTTCTTCCAACAGAGTGTGAAACTAAGCATATTCAGGAATGATAATAGGAAGTTTGTCTTCACACATACTTGAATATTAAATATGAATCATAGAATCTTTACAGTGCAGAGAGAGGCCATTCAACCCATTAAGTCCCACCACAATCCCACCCAGGCCCTATCCCCGTAAACGCCATGTATTTATGTTACTAACCCCGCCCCCCAACACTAAACGACAGTTGAGTATGGCCAATCCACCTAATCTAAACTAGAAAGAGTGCAGAAATGGTTTACTGGGACGCTACGGGGTCTTGATGGTTTGAGTTATAAGGAGAGGCTGGATAGACTGGGACTTTTTTTCTCCAGAGCACAGAAGGCTGAGGGGTGAAATAATGAGGGGCACAGATCAGCTCGATCGTCAATATCTTTTTCCAAAGGCCGAGGAGTCTTAAATTAGAGAGCACAGGTTTAAGGTGAGAGGGAAGAGATACAAAAGGGTCCAGAGGGACAGTTTTTTCATACAGAGGGTGGTGAGCGTCTGGAACAAGCTGTCAGAGGTGGGTACAATTTTGTCTTTTAATAAGCATTTCGACAGTTACATGGGTAAGTAAGATGGGTAAAGAGGGATATAGGACTTGGTATAAACACATATCTGGAAAGCTAAATACAAAGATAAGAGGAGCAGGTCAACTTGACCTGTGATTACAGCGATAATCTCATTTGGTGCAAAACACAGTTACGTCCCATCCTTATCTTGCCCTCAGCGTGGGTATTGCTAAATTGGCTGGTGAATATATTAACTCTACTTTCTATACAGGTCTCCATCAGTACCAACAATGTAGAAAGATGGATGTGGTCCTGCATTTGGGGCACTAGGTAGGAAACTAGCAAGCAGAGTTTCTAATCTCCATATTACTCCCAGGGCCATTTACAAGCGAGCGTAGAGATAGGAGGGTAAAGCAGATGAATGTGTGGCTGGGAGGATGGGGCAGGTGAGAGGGCTTTAGGTTTATGCTACATTAGACCAAACTTTTGGGGAAATGGGGCCTGTGCAAGCTGGGTAGGTTGCATCCTCAAGACCATAAAACCATAAGAAATAGGAGCAGAATTAAGCCACTTAGCCCATCGAGTCTGCTCCGCCATTCAATTATGGCTGATTTCTTTTGCTCATCCCCATTCTCCCATAACCCCTGATCCCCTTATTAACCTGGAACCTATCTACCTCTGTCTTAAAGACACTCAGTGACCCGGCCTCCGCAGCCTTCTGCGGCAAAGAGTTCCACACATCCACCACTCTCTGGCTGAAGAAATTCCTCCTCATCTCTGTTTTAAAAGATTGCCCCTTTAGTCTGAGGTTGTGCCCTCTGGTTCTCCTACTAGTGCAAACATCCCCTCCACGTCCACTCTATCCAGGCCTCGCAGTTTCAATAAGATCTCGCACTCATCCTTCTAAACGCCGACGAGTCCAGACCCAGAGTCCTTAGTCATTCCTCATATGACAAGCTCTTCATTCCAGGAGAACCAAACATTCCAAATAGCATCAGAACTGGTTCCAATGTGTGGCGATTGGTTTGTGCTATTGGATGGGGTTTAAATTAATTTGGCAGGGGTGTGATAACCACTAGGTAGAGAGAAACACCAAGGAGAACAGAGCACTGCGAGAGATAGATAGCAGTAGAGTAGGGATTAGTAAGGTAGTGGTCTGAGTGCAGAGTAAGAGGGAAAATCACAAGTGGTCTAGACAGAGAAATCAAATGGTGAAAGGAGCAGTAACCATAGGCCACAGATTTGAGATAATTGGCAAAAGAAGCGACGGGGATGTGAGTAATGTATTTTTCTCGCAGAGGGAGATTAAAATCTGGAACGCACTGCCTGACAGTGTGGTCAAGGCACATTTAAACAAAGCGTTGAATAGAGATTGCAATCTGATGGGGAGGAATGTGCAGACTCTACACATGAAGAAAGAATGGTGATAGGAAGTGAACTGTTCGTTCAGAGAGCAAGTACAGGCCTAACAGGCTGAATGGCCTCATTTTGTGCTTGAAATTTATTTATTAGTGTCACAAGTAGGCTTGCATTAACCCTGCAATGAAGTCACTGTGAAGATCCCCTAGTCGCCACACTCCAGCACCTGTTCGCGTACACGGCCAATGCACCTAACCAGCACGTCTATCGGACCGCGGAAGGAAACCGGAGCACCCGGAAGAAACCCACACAGACATGGGGAGAACGTGCAGACTCCACACAGACAGTCAGCCAAGCTGGGAATCGAACCCAGGTTCCTGGCACTGTGAGGCAGCAGTGCTAACTATTGTGCCACCGTGCATTTGGCAATGCAACCACAGTGATGAGAGCCCTGGGAAAGAGCAAGCTATAATTCAAGCACATCCTTTGGACTGTGGGAGGAAGCTGGAGCACTCGGAGAAAATACACATGAAAGAAACGTCCACACAGGCAGTCATCCAAGACCAAAATTGAACCAGGTCCCTGGCGGTATGAGGCAGCAGTGCTAACCACTGTGCCACCCTTCCTAAACAGTTGAGAACATCGGCCAATTATCTTTTTTCAAGGTGGCAGCGTCCCTGTAAGAGAAATTATAGCCTAAAAGCCTGGAATTATCAACCCCCATGCCTAACATTCACATCACACCACAACCACGCATGGGTTACCATTCTCCATGGTGGTGAAGCAGAATTTTTTTGACAGCTTGTCTCTATCCATTAGTTACCAGTGCAAGGAGAATCATTGCAGTGTTTTAAAAGCCAGCTTGCATCAAGGACTAAAATTAGCTTTCTGAAAACCAGGAGATTATTATTGTCAGGCTATGGATCCTGACTTGTCCTCCAGAACTTGCTGCACCCCTAGCCAAGGTGTTCCAGCACAGCTACAACACTGGCATCTACTCTGCAATGTGGAAAATTGCCCTAGCATGTCCTGTACACAAAAAGCAGATGAATCCAACCTGGCAAATCAGCCAACTCTCAATCATCAATAAAGTGATGGAAGGGGACATCAGCAGTGCTATCAAGTTTGGCATTAACCTGCTCACTGCCGCTCAGTTTGGGTTGTGCCAGGGTCACTCAACTTCCTGAACTCATTATGGCCTTGCTTCAAACGTGGGCAAAAGAGGTGAGGTGAGAGTGACTGCCCTTGACATCAAAGGAGCATTTGACCTAGTGTGGCATCAAGAAGCCCTAGCAAAACTGGAGCCAATGGTAATCCAAGGAATAAGCTGTCTTTTGGTTAGAGCCATGCCCGACACTAAGGAAGATGGTTCTTGTTATTGAAAGTCAACTATCTCAATTCCAAGACATCTCTTCAAGGGTTCTTCAGGTAGTGTCTTAGGCCCAACTATCTTCAGCTGCTTCATCAGTGGACTTTCCCTCCATCATAAGGTCAGAAGTGGGATGTTCGTCAATGATTGCACAATGTTCACCATCATTTGCGACTCCTCAGATGCTGAAATACTTCATATCCAAATGCAACAAGACTTGGACAATATTCAGGCTTGGGCCAACTAGCAGGAAATAACATTTGCGCAAGTGCCAGGCAATGACCATCTTCAACAAGAGAGGATGTAACCATCACCCCTTGACAATGAATGATATTACCATCATGGAAACCCCCACTATCAACATCCAGAAGTTACCAGAAACTGAACTTGACTACCATATAAATACTGTGGCTACAAGAGGTTAGGAATCTTGCAGTAAGTAACTCACCTCCTGACTCCCCAAAGCCTATCCACCATCAACAAGGCACAAGCCAGGAGTGTGATGGAAAACTCTCCACTTGCCTGAACGAGTGCAGCTCCAACAACACTCAAGAAGCTCGACAACACCTGAATTTGAGACGTGTGGCTTGGGAGAGGAAGAGGTTGCTGTCTGTGAGGATGCCTGTTACACATTTTCAGCTGTGTGCATGCAAAGTTTTATTTGAACACTTGAGGTTAATGGACTTAGCCAAAACATTCTATCACAATTTGCTTCTCTCTGTCGACTCCACTACTGCTTTCTGTTCTTCATATTCTTTCTGTTCTCATTCCCAACTGTTGGTGCCTTTATGTAAAAGTTCAAAAAGTTTGAAGTTTACTTATTAGCGTCATAAGCAGGCTTACATTAACATTGCAATGAAATTACTGTGAAAATATCCTTTGCCACACACTGCCGCCTGTTCGGTTACACTGAGGGAGAATTTGACATGGCCGATCCACCTAACCAGCATATCTTCCAGAGGAAACCGGAGCACCTGGAGCAAGCCCAGGCAGACACGAGATGGCAAAGTGGCACAGTGGTTAGCACTGCTGCCTCACAGTGCCAGGGAACCAGGTTCAATTCCAGTCTTGGCTAACTGTGTGGAGTCTGCACGATCTCCCTGTGTCTGTGTGGGTTTCCTATGGATGCTCCGATTTCCTCTCACAGTCCAAAGATGTGCAGGTTGGGGAATGGGCCAAGCTAAAATTGCCCCTTATGTCCAAAGATGTGCAGGTTAGGTAGATTGGCCATAGTAAATTGCCCCTTAGTGTCGAAAGATGTGCAGATTAGGGGGATTGGCCATGGTAAATTGCCCCTTAGGTTAGTAGGGTTATGTGGTAAGCCTGGGTAATGGACAGCACAAACGCGATGGTCCAAATAGGCTCTCTCTGCACTGTAGGGATCTATAATTCTATTAAACTGTGCCGACACCTCACGGTCACCCAAGCCAGGAATCGAACCTGGGTCCTTGGAGCTGTGAGGCAGCACTGCTAACCACAGTGCCACCATGCCACTGTGTCACCTGGTGTTAATTTTTCCAATGCGATTCAGCCCAAGATCAGCATAAAGCGACCAAAGGCTTACAGAGTTCTGAACACAGATTATACTCAGCGCAAATCAAGTTTTTGCGATCTGTATTAGTCCAGAAAACACTGCGCTGGAAACAGATTCTATCCACAAAATTGGCCATGTCCCTAAATGAATTGATCACCATCACAAGTTTCCACTAATTGTCCTCATTTGCAAGCCTTTGATGTGAAAACATGATCTGGTTCTTAGAAGTGCAAGAACACTAATAATAATACACTTTAAAAGGTTTTGAATATTGTCTTCTTTTCAACTTACCAAGAAACTGACTAATGGGCCCCAATATCGCACGAAAATGGCTGCCTGTTTCTTTAGCATATTCTTCATTAGTTTATAATTGGGTAACACACAGGTGATGGTTTGACATTAGGATTAGAAAGGTTTTGTTTTCCTCCCTGTGATAAATCAATCAGAGGGGAGATAGACAAGGGGGTCTAGAGGGGGCAATTTTTTTCACATAGAGGTTCTGGAATGAGCTGCCAGAGGCAGTAGTAGAGGCGGGTACGATTTTGTCTTTTAAAAAGCATTTAGACAGTTACATGGGTAAGAGGGATATGGGCCAAAAGTGGGCAATTGGGACTAGCTTATTGGTTAAGAAAAGGAGTGGCATGTACAAGTTGGGCCGAAGGGCCTGTTTCCATGCTGTAAACCTCTATGATTCTATTTTCAGTTGCATTAAGCGAACTTCTCCGAGTGACCACTTTCAAATACACCAAGAAATATTCCTTTACGTATTTATGAAAATTACATGTTAAAGCACTACCTGACTGAATTGGGTCAAGGCAGATGTTGTGTTCAGTGATGTTACTCAGATATATATCTTGCTGCTTTCATGTGGTGAATCATTTAATGTGTTATATAGTGCAACGAGCTCAAAAACACTGTAAACATCCTCAGGGCCCTTCAAAAGTAACAGGCAAACTCAACCTTTCTCAGTTAGTTCAAACCCACTCATTCCGACAGATTTGCTGAATTTTACTGTGAGATGTTTTTGTTTGTTTTTTTTGGAAATTTAGCTTGTGTTCCCTTGAGTATAGAAGTGGTTAGCGCTGCTGTGCTAGGCACCAGGGACCCGGATTCAATTCTGGCTCCAGGCGCCTGTCTGTGTGGAGTCAGTACGCTCTCCCTGTCATTCCTGCAAATGTAAGCTATGGTTTTAGGGACTTTGGTGAGTGATGGGACCAGTATCCTATCTCTTTCACAGAATCATAGAATGACTGTGGTGCAGAAGAGGCTATTCAGTCCATCAAGTCTGCGCCAACTCTCTGAAAGAGTATCTTACCCGGGTCCTCTCCCTTGCCCTATCCCTGACACTGCGCATTTACCATGGCCAATCTACCAAACCTCCACATGGTTGGACACAAAGGGATAATTTAGCATGGTCAATCCACTGAACCTGCGGATCTTAGGGGACTAAGGGGGAATTTAGCATGGCCAATCACCCTAACCTACACACCTTGGGACACTAAGGGGCAATTTAGCGTGGCCAATCCACCTAACCTGCACACCTTGGGACACTAAGGGGCAATTTAGCATGGCCAATCCACCTAACCTGCACATCTTGTGACACTAAGGGGCAATTTAGCATGGCCAATCCATCTAACCTACACATTTTGGGACACAATGGCGCAATTTAGCATGGCCAATCCACCTAATTTACATATCTTTAGACACTAAGAGGCTAACCAATAAAACGTCAGAACAATCTAAGAGGCAACGCAATTGACGGAGAGAGAACCAGACACTGAAAGATAAATAAAAAGAGGAGAGGAAAAACTGGATTTAATAGGTGAAAAATTTAGAAAGGAAAAGTTAAAGACATTTTTGCAACTTTATATTTAAAACTCAAAGCTGTTGGCAAAGCTGGGCAGCACGGTGGCACAATGGTTAGGACTGCTGCCTCACATTACCAGGGTCCTGGGCTCAATTCCAGCCTCAGTTCACTGTCTGTGTAGAGTCTGCACATTCTCCCCGTGTCTGCGTGGGTTTCCTCCGACAGTCCAAAGATGTGCAGGTTTGATGGATTGGTCATGCTAAATTGACCCTAGAGTCAGGGGGATTAGTAGGGTAAATATGTGTTAGGCCTACTGGAATAGGGCCTGGGTAGGATTGTGGTCGGTGCAGACCCGATGGGCCAAATGGCCTCATTCTGCTCTGTAGGGATTCTATGATTAATTTACCTCCTTCAGTTCATCATTCTCATTGTTCTTTTTCTGAACTCCAGATCTTAGAGTCTAGACAGTTGAAGGCATAGCTTTAGAATCATAGAATCCATACAGAGCAAAAGGAGGCTATTTGGCCTATCGCGGGCAAAATACATACCACCACAAATAGCCTTGAAATGAAACATCCTGAGGCCTTGTTCATCGTGGCCGGAGTCTCCCTTCAGGCCAAGCTCAAGAGCGTTCTACCAAGTTATCACCAACACATCTCCTGTTCCACCAGAGGCCCAAACATCCTTGACTACTGCTCCACAAATATCAAACATGCCTACTGCTCTATCGCCCACCCACACTTTGGTAACTCAGACCACAAGGCTGTGCTCCTGCTCCCGGCTTACAAGGAAACACTAAAGCGAGAGAATCCATCAAAGAAAGTTGTGCAATGTTGGTCTGAGGAATCGGATGATCTCTTACGTGGCTGCTTGAAGTCAATGGACTGTTCTGTATTTAAAAACTCTGCTGCCAGCCTGAACGAGTACACCACTACAGCAACTGACTTCATCAGTAAGTGTGTAGAAGACTGTGTGCCAAAGAAGCAAATCTGTGCGTTCCCAACTGGAAACCATGGATGAACAGGGATATCCACTGCTTACTGAAGTCCGGGTCTGAGGCATTCAAGTCAGGTGACCCTGACCTATACAAGAAAACCCAGATATGATCTAAGGAGATCCATCAAAGATGCCAAAAGACAATACCAGACCAAGCTAGAGTCCCAGGCTAGCCACACCAACCCCCGCCGACTATGGCAAGGTCTTCAAGATGTAACAGGCCACAAAATGAAAGCATGTAAAATCGTTGGCTCCAATGCACCTCTCCCTAATGAGCTCAGTGCATTCTTGACCCATTTTGAGCAAGAGGTCAGCGAGAACACACCCTCCACTCTGAAAGCCCCGGATGAACCTGTATCTGGGGTCACCATTGCAGATGTCAGGGCAGTTTTCTTGAAGGTCAACCCACGGAAAGTTACGGGGCTGGATGGGGCACCCAGACAAATACTCAGATCCTGCATGGATCAGCTGGTGGAGGTATTCACAGGCATTTCCAACCTCTCTTTATAACAATCTGAGGTCCCTATCTGCTTCAAGAAGACAACCATTAACCCGGTACCTAAGAAAAACCAAGCAGTGTGTCTTAATGACTATCGGCCAGTGGCTCTGACATCCATCATTATGGAGTGCCTCGAAAGGTTCCACAGCATGAATCAATTCCAGCCTCCTGGACTACCTGGATCCACTACAGTTTGCCTACCTCCGCAACAGGTCTACAGCAGATGCCATTTCCCTGGCCCTGCACTCAACCCTGGAACACCTAGATAACAAGGACATCTATGTCACACTCCTATTTATTGACTACAGCTCAGCCTTCAACACCATTATTCCTATAAAACTCATCTCCAAACTCCGTGGCCTGGGCCTCTGCCACTGGATCCTGACCTTCCTAACTCACAGACCACAATCAGTAAGGATAGGCAACAACATCTCCTCCACGATCATCCTCAACACTGGTGCCCCACAAGGCTGTGTTGTCAGCCCCTTACTATACTCCTTATACACCTATGACTGTGCGGCCAAATTCCCCTCCAACTTGATTTTCAAGTTTGCTGACGTCACCACCGTAGTGGGTTGGATCTCAAACAATGACAAGACAAAGTATAGCAGTGAGATAGAGAATCTGGTGAACTGCTGCAGCAACAATAATCTCTCCCTCAATGTCAACAAAACAAAGAAGATTGTTATCGACTTCAGGAAATGTAAAAGAGAACATGCCCCTGACTACGTCAATGGGGATGAAGTAGAAAGGGTCGACAGCTTCAAGTTTTTAGATGTCTAGATCACCAACAACCTGTCCTGGTCCCTCCCCGTGCCAACACTATAGTTAAGAAAGCCCACCAACACCTCTACTTTCTCAGAAGACTAAGGAAATTTGGCATGTCAGCTCCGACTCTCGCCAACTTCTACAGATGCATCATGGAAAGCATTCTTTCTGGTTGTATCACAGCTCGTTATTGCTCTTCCTCTGCCCAAGAGCACAAGGAACTCCAAAAGGTTGTGAATATAGCCAATCCATCGCGCAAGCCAGCCTCCCATCCATTGACTCTGTCTACACTTCCCGCTGCCTCGGCAAAGCAGCTGGCATAATAAGGAACCCATGCATTCTCTTTTCCACTTTTTTCCTTCAGAAAAAAGATACAAAAATCTGAGGTCAAGTACCAACTGACTCAAGAACAGCTTCTTCGCTGCTGCTGTCAGGCTTTAGAATGGACCTACCTCATATTTGGTTGATCTTTCGCTATACTCTAGCTATGACTGTAACACTGCATTCTGCACTCTCCTTTCCATCTCTATGAATGGTATGCTTTGTCTCTATAGTATGCGAGAAGCAATAGTTTTCACTCTATACTAGTATGTGTGACAATAATAAATCAAATCAAATCAAACCTACACCTACAGCAATCCCACCAAGCCCCTATCCCCATAACCCTGCATATTCACCTTGCTAATTCCCCTGATACTGAGGGGCAATTTACCATGGCCAATCGACCTAATCCGTACATCTTTGGAGCGTGGGAGGAAATGGGAGCACCAGACACAGGCTCAGGGAGAACGCGCAGTTACCTCAGGCTGGAACCAAACCCGGGTCCCTGGTGCAGTGAGACAGCAGTGCTACCCACTGTGCCACAGTGCTGCCTTCTGTGTGTGTGAGGGACGTCAGGATTAGACATGAACCTAGAATTGGGAAAGTACAGAAATCTCATGGGGTTAAAGGCAGGAGGTGGGTGCAGAGATTGGGAGGGGGTGCAGAGATTGGGAGGTGGGTGCAGAGATTGGGGGGGGGGTGCAGAGATTGGGAGGTGGGTGCAGAGATTGGGAGGTGGGTGCAGAGATTGGGAGGTGGGTGCAGAGATTGGGAGGTGGATGCAGAGATTGGGAGGTGGGGGCAGAGATTGGGAGGTGGGTGCAGAGATTGGGAGGGGGTGCAGAGATTGGGAGGTGGGTGCAGAGATTGGGAGGTGGGTGCAGAGATTGGGAGGTGGGTGCAGAGATTGGGAGGTGGGTGCAGAGATTGGGAGGTGGGTGCAGAGATTGGGAGGTGGGTGCAGAGATTGGGAGGGGGTGCAGAGATTAGGAGGGGGTGCAGAGATTGGGAGGGGGTACAAAGATTGGGAGGTGGGTGCAGAGATTGGGAGGTGGGTGTAGAGCTTGGGAGGTGGGTGCAGAGATTGGGAGGTGGGTGTAGAGATTGGGAGGTGGGTGTAGAAATTGGGTGGGGGGTACAGAGATTGGGAGGGGGGTGCAGAGATTGGGAGGGTATACAAAGATTGGGAGGTGGGTGCAGAGATTGGGAGGCAAATGAGTTGAGCACAAGGATGAGGAATTTAAATGTGAGGTGTTGTGGACTGGGTCCCAAAGGACTGTAAGCTTAAGGGATGATGATCGAGCAAGATTTTATGCGACATGAGAATACACTTTTTCTTCAGAATTAGAGTTCCTACAGTGCAGAAGGAGGCCATTTGACCTATCGAACTTGCACTGGCAACAATCCCACCCAAACCCTATCCCCCTGTAACCCCACATATTTACCCTGCTAATCCCCCAACACTAAGAGGCAATTTAGCATGTCCAATCAACCTAACCTGCACATTTCTGGAGCGTGGGAGGAAACCAGGGAACCTGGAGGAAACCCATGCAGATATGGGGAGAACATGCAATTTCCACACAGGCAGTCACCCATGGTCAGAATTGAACCCGGGTCCCTGCAGCTGTGAGGCGGTAGTGCTAAGCACTGTGCCACCGTGCTGCCCTTGTTGTATTTATTCACTCCAATCCCTTACACAACGTTTCCAGTAGCTCCCTGCTCTAAGGCAGAACGATTACTCCCACCTCAAGGTTGCAAGGTCACGGGGGGGGGAGTCCTAATTAAGTTGGCAAAGCTCACATTTTGTGATCAGATTTGACCCCCGACAGCCCGGTGGATAAATTATCACAGGGAAACTTCTGAAAAACCCACAAGCAAACAGCCACAAAACCTTCCCCTGGGATTGTCCTTTAATTATGTGTGAGTTCGCAACCCCTCGGCAGTGGTAATTAAAGAGTTGCTTGTGATGGAGGAGTTTATCACTTTTTTTAAGAATGAGTAATAACTCGAACAGTTTGCATTCCATCTTCATGTACACATTCACACATGAAATCCAACGTTATAAATCGCACATTATGAAAATGGAATTAATTAATCCTAATTCAGATCATAGACAAAGCAGCAACATAACTAAAAATCAGGTGGCGAAAGAAAAGGGATAGAGGGAATGAGATTGAGAACAAAAAAGAGATGGAATAAGGTTCTTCACGGTGGGAAGGTTATAGGTGATGACCGAGAGAAAGACCCTTCTCTAGCTCCCAGACAAGATTCAACGGAAATTGTGTTAAAATATATTTCACTGCAGTACGTTATGGGTGGCACAGTAGCACAGTGGTTAGCGCTGCTGCCTCACAAGGCCAGGGACCTGGATTCAAGGGTGACTATCTGTGTGGACACAGTGAGAAGTCTCAGAACACCAGCTTAAAGTCCAATGGCTTTATTTGGAATCACGAGCTTTTGGAGTGCTGTCCCTTCATCGGGTGAGTGGAGGGGTAAGTTCTACTCTTCACTCACCTGATGAAGGGACAGCGCTCCGAAAGCTCATGATTCCAAATAAACCTGTTGGACTTTAACCTGGTGTTCTGAGACTTCTTACAGGTGCCCACCCAAGTCCAATGCTGGGATCTCCACATCATATCTGTATGCAATTTGCACATTCTCCCTGTGTCTATGGGGTTGCCTCTGGGTACTCTGGTTTTCTCCCACAGATGTCCGGGTAAGGCGGATTGGCCATGCTAAATTGATCCTTAGTGTCGAGAGGATTAGAGGGAAAATGCGTGGGGTTAGGGGGATAGGGTCTGGGTAAGGCTGTGGTTGGTAAGGACTCGATGGGCCGAATGGTCTCCATCTGCACTGTAGAGGTTCTATGATTCTCTGATTCTCATCCTCGTCAGAGACAGAAGTTGGGGGCTCCAAATCCGGGCAGATCTCAGAGTTTCCAGCATGCCCAGACCATCTAGCACTTCCTCACCTCTTGGGACCCTGTGCAACAAGAAAAATGGCACTAAAGTCTTGTGGTCATGTGCCATCGAACAGAAGAGTCTCAGGAAGAGGAGGCAGCGTGAGGTCGCAAAGGGAGAGGAAAGAGGGAAGTTCTTTTTAGTAGTGACACAAATTGGCTTACATTAACACTGCAGTGAAGTTACTGTGAAAATCCCCTAGTTGCCTCACTGCAATGCCTGTTCGGGTACATGAGGGAGAATTTAGCACGCCCAATGCATCTGAACAGCATGTCTTTCAGACTGTGGGAGGAAACCAGAGCTCCCGGAGGAAACCCATAAAGACGCGGAGAGAATGTGCAGACTTCACACAGACGGTGACCCAAGCTGGGAATTGAACCCAAGACCCTGGCGCTGTGAGGCAGCAGTGCTAACCACTGTGCCACCGTATGCCTGGTACCAAAGGGAGAGTCCCAGACAGGGCACTGCAACAGGAAAAGAATCCAGTTCAGTTTTTAAAAAAAGATATTGCGGATTGCAGTTGGTTTTGCTCGCTGGAGTTGTGTCGAGGCCCAGATATGTGAAATAAGTTAGGCCAAAATGCCGAATAAAATCTCTACTGCCAGCTTCTGAGATCCCCCGTTGGAAGTGACAGGAGGATGTAGAATATCTTTATTACATTGGACTGAAAATGAGAAAATAAGCCATCCAATATACTTCTCCATCAAATGGCCGACACATTCTTGGCACTTGGTGTTGCTATGGTGATAAAAGTGTTGTCCATGCTTGGCGCTGGAGCTGGAAAGTTTGTCCAGCCCATTCTCAGGGCTGGTCTTCAAAGCCTGTCACATATATCGCTCACCAGTCAACTAGGAACATTCCCTTGCAAAGCCTGGGTGGAGGGGGTGGGGGGGGGGTATCATCTTTTCAGGGTGTCCTAGCCCTGGTAAAAGAGCGGAGATTGAGGACTTCACTGGGGGAGAACTGGGGAACTCTCAGCCCATCAAAGGGGCCAAGTAAGAAGTCTCATGACACCAGGTTAAAGTCTAACAGGTTGATTTGGAATCATGAGCTTTCGGGGAGCGCTGCCCCTTCAACAGGTGAGACAACGCTTGTAACTCACCTGATGAAGGAACAATGCTCCAAAAGCTTGTGATTCCAAATGAAGTGACACAAATTGGCTTACATTAACACTGCAATGAAGTTACTGTTGGACTTTAACAGGTCTTGTGGGATTTCTGACTGTGCCCACCCTAATCCAACGATGGCATCTCCACATTATCAAAGGGGCAGTGACACCTTTATTTTTGTATTTACCCAAACAGGACACTCATGTTCGTGGGCGAAGTCACTCTCTGTGCCATTGATGTGAGCGGGTTTTCAAGCTTCCTACCCCTGTTGCAAAATGACATTTAAAGAACGATTGTAGAGATGTTAGGGGGATGAGGTAGTTTGAACGGGAGTGAGTTTGTGGATTTGGGTATCGGTGGGAGTTAAGTCATGGAAAATTATATTTACATCAGGAGGATGATCCCAGTTCAACAGCATTTGGTTTTCCCTCCAGTCACACAGCTACACGCCCTGTTCAGGCATGTTGCATTCATAATTCGAAACATAGTCTGTATTCAGTACAGAATTTACTGAAGAAGAGAAACAATCTGAAACCCAACCCCAACTGCCGAGTGCTCTGGTTTCCTCCCACAGTCCGAAAGATGTGCTGGTTAGATGCATTGGTCATGCTAAATTCTCCCTCAGTGTACCCAAACAGGCACCGGAGTGTGGCGACTAGGGGGTTTTCACAGTCACTTCATTGCAGTGTTAATTTACTTGTGACACTAATAAATAAACTCAAACTTATTTCTCACTTTCTCTTGTGGACGTTACAATTGAATGAGCTTCCTTCCTACTTTTAGGCGTTCGGGGGGTGGGGCGGGGGGGGGCATGGTAGCACAGTGGTTAGCACTGCTGCCTCACAGCTCCAGGGTCCTGGGTTCGATTCCTGGCTCGGGTCACTGTCTGTGTGGAGTTTGCACATTCTCCTCGTGTCTGCGTGGGTTTCCTCCGGGTGCTCCGGTTTCCTCCCACAGTCCAAAGATGTGTGGGTTAGGTTAATTGGCCATGCTAAGAAATTGCCCCTTAGTATCCAGGGATGTGTAGGTTAGAGGGATTAGTGAGTATAATATGTAGGGATATGGGGGTAGGGCCTGGGTGGGATTGTGTTCGGTGCAGACTCGATGGGCTGAAGGGCCTCTTTCTGTACTGTAGGGTTCTATGGCTCTATGATGTGTGGGTTAGGCGGATTGGCCATGCTAAATTGCCCCTTAGTGTTGGGGGAATTAGCAGAGTAAATACGTGGAGTTATGGGTATGGGGCCAAGGTGGGGTTGTTGTTGGTGCAGGCTTGATGGGCCAAATGGCCTCCTTTTGCACTGTAGTGATTCTGTAGCAGAAAGAGCCAGTGTATTGAGAAAAAAAAATGTGCAGTCTGTTTTAAAGGAATGTAAGTTGCTGGGTAACGTACTTGCTGGGATTTGACATGTCCATACCCGTGGATTGTTGCACCTCTCCACACCTTGCATTTCCTTTCCCAGGACATCACAACTGCTCACCCCAAAGGAAGGCAACTATCAGTGAGCTTGCACCTTTTAGACTTCGACTTATGTTTTTTGCTGCATTTTAATAACAAGTTGGATGGCAGCGAGAATTGGATTTCAAACAGATGCTAAACTTGCCAGGTGTGAACTGAAAGCAAAAAAATCTGGAAACTTCTAAAATAAGGAGAAAATGCTGAGAACACTCACCAATTCTGGCAGCATCTGTGGAGAGATAGGAGATTTTTTTAAATGTCAGGCCTGCTATGATTCGGGCATGTTCCTCTGGGAGGGCCAGGAATCAAAATGGAAGGTGCAAAATTGTGGGTATATGGCCCCTTTAAGGGACAATCATTTGTGGTAACGTGGCCCCTTTAAGGGACAATCATTTAGGGATTACATCATCGAGCCAGACTCTATGGGATGGGAGCCAGAAAGCAAGTGTCCTGTGACTGGGAGTGTGGCATGCTGGCACAGTGGTTAGCACTGCTGCCTCACAGCACCAGGGACCCAGGTTTGATTCCAGCCTTGGGTGACTGTCTGTGGGGTGTCTGCATGTTCTCCTCATGGGTTTCAGATGTGGGTTTCTTCCGGATGCTCCGGTTTGCTCCCATACTGCAAAGACGTGTAGGTTAGGTAGATTAGCCATGCTAAATTTCCCCTTGGTGTCCAAGTATGTGCAGGCTAGATGGATTGGCCATGCTAAATTGCCGCTTAGCGTCCAAAAATGTATAGGTGATGTGGATTGGCCATGCTAAATTACTGCTTAGCGTCCAAAAATGTATAGGTTAGGTGGATTGGCCATGCTAAATTGCTTCTTACTGCCCAAAGAACATAAGAACATAAGAACATAAGAAATAGGAGCAGGAGTAGGCCATCTGGCCCTTCGAGCCTGCCCCGCCATTCAATAAGATCATGGCTGATCTGTCGTGGCTCAGTTCCACTTTCCCGCCCTCTCCCCATAACCCTTAATCCCCTCTCTTATCAAAAACCCATCAACCCGCTTCTTAAAAATATTTAGCGAGGCAGCCTCCACCACTTCAACGGGCAGAGAATTCCAGAGATTCACCACCCTTTGAGTGAAGAAGTTCCTCCTCAACTCCGTTCTGAACCGCCCCCCCTTTATCTTGAGGCTGTGCCCCCTAGTCCTACTGTCTTTTTTGAGCGGGAAGAGTCTTTCCACCTCTATCCTATCCATCCCATTCATCATCTTATACGTCTCAATGAGATCTCCCCTCATTCTTCTAAACTCTAACGAGTACAAGCCTAGTTTATTCAGCCTCTCCTCATAGCTCAACCCCCTCAACTCCGGTATCAGCCTAGTAAACCTCCTCTGCACTCCCTCCAGGGCCAAAATATCCTTGCGCAGGTGCGGCGCCCAAAACTGCACACAGTACTCCAGCTGCGGCCTCACCAATGCCCTATACAGCTGCAGCAAGACCTCCCTACTTTTATATTCAATCCCCCTCGCTATGAAGGCCAGCATCCCATTCGCCTTCCTGACCACCTGCTGCACTTGCAGGCTGGGTTTTTGCGACTCATGCACAAGGACCCCGAGGTCCCTCTGCACCGTCGCCTGCTGCAGTTTTTCGCCACGTAAGTAATAGTCCTTCCTACCATTCTTCCTACCAAAGTGGACCACCTCACACTTGCCAACATTAAATTCCATTTGCCATTTCCTGGCCCATTCGCCCAGCCTATCTAGATCCTTCTGCAGACTCTCCACACCCTCCGCACAATTTGCCTTTCCCCCAATCTTGGTGTCATCAGCAAATTTCGACACCCTACACTCGGTTCCCTCCTCCAGATCATCTATATAAATGGTAAATAGCTGAGGCCCCAGCACCGACCCCTGGGGCACCCCACTAGTCACCAACCGCCAATCCGAATAGCACCCATTGACCCCCACTCTCTGCCTCCTATTTGACAACCAATCCTCTATCCACGCTAACACCCTACCCCCAACTCCATGTCCTCTGACCTTCTGCAGTAACCTCTTGTGAGGTACCTTATCAAACGCCTTCTGAAAATCCAGAAAGACCACATCCACCGGCTCTCCTCTATCCACCGCCCTAGACACATCCTCATAGAACTCCAGTAAATTTGTCAGACACGACTTCCCTTTAATGAAACCGTGTTGCGTCTGCCCTATCAAGCAATTCCCTTCAAGATGCCTCGCAATTTCCTCCTTAATGACGGATTCTAACATTTTACCTACCACAGACGTTAAACTAACCGGCCTGTAATTCCCCGCCTTTTGCCTGGCACCCTTCTTAAACAACGGCGTAACATTAGCCGTTTTCCAATCCTCCGGCACTTCCCCGGAATCCAGCGACGTCTGGAAAATAACCACCAAGGCATCCACTATCACCTCCGCCATTTCTTTCAGAACCCTCGGATGCATTCCATCCGGTCCTGGGGACTTGTCCACAATCAGCCCCTCCAGTCTGTCGCGCACCACCTCTCTAGTAACAGTAATGTCATTAAGACCCTCCAGTCCTACCACCTTTCCATCGCTAACACCCGGCAAATTATTCACGTCCTCCTCCGTGAAGACAGAAACAAAAAAGTTATTCAAGACCTTAGCCATATCCCCATCCCCTACCACTAGGTCCCCTTTCTCATCCTCTAAAGGACCAACGTTCACCCTAGCCAGCCTCTTCCTTTTTATATATTTATGGGTGAGGTGGATTAGAGATTACGGAGATCTGGCAGGCAGGTGGGCCAGGCGGTTGTGTGGGCCTGGTTAAGAGCTGGTGCAGACTCGATGGGCTGAATGGTCTCCTTCTGAATGTTAGGGATTCTGGGATTCTATGACATCAGTTGGAGCCAGGGAGGAGAAGAGAGCAGACCTGTGCAATGTTCCTCTGAGATCCTCAGAGTGTAAATAGTTATCATAGTTTAACAAACCCCTTCTGAAGTTTTGTAGTTTATTTATTGGTGTCACAAATAGGCTTACGTTAACACTGCAATGAAGTTGCTGCCATATTGAGTCGCCACCAGATCTTATAAAAGTGTTAGCAGTTTTTCAGTATTTTGAGCCTTTGCTTTGCAAGCTTTTAATCTGTGAACATTGACACCACCCCATTGTTTCACCTTTCATCACCCTCCTTTAAAATAGTTTAGTTGACCAAGATTTTGAGCATCACTCCTAGCAACTCATTCCTTGGCTGTGAACTCATTTCCTTGATTACAACTCTGCAAAGTGGACCGATTTTGCATGCTGGGGAGGTTAGATGAGAGGAATTTGCTATTACTGACACACAAATTTTGACAAGTGGAATTCAGCTCCTATATTTGTAATAACCCAAAGTGGACAAATTGGAAACTAATTGGGGTGGATGATTTGATTTGATTTGATTTATTGTTGTCAACATGGGATATAGTGATAAGTTTTTTTTGTGCTCTATACTGGCAAACAATATCATTCGTAGAATACATAGGGGAGAAGGAAAGGAGAGGGTGCAGAATATAGTGTTACAGTTACAGATAGGGCGTAGAGAAAGATCAGCTTAATATTTGATTTGATTTACTACTGTCACATAGGATACTGTGAAAAGTATTGTTTCGTGCACGTCATACGGGCAAAACATACCGTTCATAGAGTACTTAGGGGAGAAGGAAAGGGCTGTGCAGAATATAGTGTTGCAGTCATAGCTAGGGTGTAGAGAAATATTTAAGAATACATTTAAGTCACGGGTAGATAGGTTTCTGATAGACAAGGGAATTAAGGGTTATGGTGAGAAAGCGGGAAGGTGGAACTGATCCACTTCAGATCAGCCATGATCTTATTGAATGACGGGGCAGACTCGAAGGGCTAGATGGCCTACTCCTGCTCCTATTTCTTATGTTCTTATGTAAAGATCAGCATAATATTTGATTTGATTCATTATTGTCACATACAGAGATATAGTGAAAAATATTGTTTCTTGTTTGCATAGCGACAAAACATACCATTCATAGAGTACATAGGGGAGAAGGAAAGGGCTGTGCAGAATATGGTGTTGCTGTCATAGTTAGGGTGTGGAGAAAGATCAGCTTAATGTTTGATTTGATTCATTATTGTCACATATAGAGATATAGTGAAAAATACTGTTTTTTGTGTGCGTATAGACAAAACATACCATACATAGAGTACATAGGGGAAAGGGGTGTGCAGAATATAGGGTCACATTCATAGCTAAGGTGAAAAGAAAGATCATCTTAATACTTGATTTGAGTTATTATTGTCACATGAGATACAGTGAAGAGTATTTTTTCTTGCGTGTTCTACAGACAAAGCATACCGTACATAGATTACGTAGGGGAGAAGGGAAGGAGAAGGTGCAGAATATAGTGCTGTAGTTATAGAGAAGGTGTCGAGAAAGGTCAGCTTAATATTTGATTTATTATCATCACATGGGATACAGTGAAATATTTTGTTTCTTGCGCAATACAGACAACGCATACCATTCATAGGGTGCAGAGGGGAAAAGGAATGGAGAGGGTGCAAGATATAGTGTTGCAGTCATAGTTAGGGTGCAAAAGAGTGACAAGTGGACTGGCTGTAAGTTATTATGGTTGGGTAAATTGCTATATAAAGTGCTCCCAGTGGGCAGAACTTGCAAATTTTACCTGATGATGAAAGAAATGATTTTGTCTGACAAGAAAAAGGAAGTATTTAGTGTTGCACACCATGCACAGGATGTGGTTACCATTTCCTTATGCATTTTTACACGACTTACAAGTTACAAGAAAACGTTGAAGGGATAAAGTTGTTTCAATCTGACAGATGAAAATGTTTCAATCTCACGGCTGGTTGAAGGTATCGCTCGCCTTCATTCTCTCATTTGGTAAGTAAAAGTGTTGCTTTTAAGCAAAGAAAATGCTTTTGGTTATTGAGAACCTACTCCAGGTATATCACAAGGTTATAGTTCACCAGTTCAGCCTTGTATAAGCATCATTGCATTTATTTCAGATATTCTATGTTTGGCGCATTGAAAAGACTAGCATAAAATAAATCAACAATTGATAAAGAGTTGTTCCAAATTGTTTTGAGAACATTACATGTGCAGTGGACAATGGGGAATCTTTGGATGTCGTGTATCTGAATTTCCAGAAGGCATTTGATAAGGTGCCACACCAAAGACTGCTACATAAGATAAAGGTGCACGGTATCACGGGTAATGTATTAGCATGGATAGTGGATTGGTTAACTAACAGAAAGCAAAGAATTGGGGGTAAATGGGTATTTTTCTGGTTGGCGATCAGTGACTAGTGGTGGCCTCAGGGATCAGTGTTGGGACCACAATTGTTTACGGTTTACATAGATGATTTGGAGCTAGGGACCAAGTGTAGTGTGTCAAAATTAATGACGCTAAGATAAGTGGAACAGCAAAGTGTGCAGAGGATGCTTAAAGTCTGCAAAGGGATATAGATAGCCTCAGTGAGCAGGCAAGGGTCTGGCAGATGGAATACAATGTTGGTGAATGTGAGGTCATCCATCTTGATCGAAATAACAGCAAAATGGACTATATTTAAATGGTAAAAAATTGCAGCATGCTGCTGTGCAGAGGGACTTGGGTGTCCTTGTGCAGGAATCTCAAGGAGTTGGTTTGCAGGTGCAGCAGGTAATTGAGAAGGCAAATGGAAAATTCCTTCATTGCTAGAGGGATGGAGTTTAAAAACAGCGAGGTTATGTTGCAGCTGTATAAGGTGCTGGTGAGGCCGCGCCTGGAGTACTGTGTACAGTTTTGGTGTCTTGAGAAAGGATATACTGGCACTGGAGGGGGTGCAGAGGAGATTGACTAGGTTGGTCCTGAAGTTGAGAGGGTTGGCTTATGAGGAGAGATTGAGTGGACTGGGGCTACACTCATTGGAATTCAGAAGAATGAGGGGAGATCTTACGGAAACATATAAGGGAATAGATAAGATAGAAATAGGGCATTTGGTTCCACTGGTGGGTGAAACTAGAACTAGGGGACATGGCCTCAAAATAAGGGGAAGCAGATTTAGGACTGAGTTGAGGAGGAACTTCCCTGTGGACTTCCCTGCCTAGTGAAGCAGTTGAGGCTACCTCATTGAATGTTTTTAAAGCAAGGATAGATAAATTTTTGAAAGGAATTAAGGGTTATGGTGAGCAGGTTAGTGGAGCTGAGTCCACAAAAAGATCAGCCATGATTTTATTGAATGGCGGGGCAGGCTCGAGGGGCCAGATGGCCAATTCCTGCTCCTAGTTCTCATGTTCTTATGAATCCAGCAGATTTTCTGTTGTCTGACTCTGTTGTTGACTTTTTTTTTAAAACCTCGTCATTTACTTTTTTTCTAACTTCCAGAAGATCTGTCAATTTCTTGATAGGTTCAGTGTCGAACTATCCTCAATTGATTTTTGAACACGATTCTGGTTTGAGGCTTGCACTGAGGTTGATTGATGGCTGGTAAAGTTTTATTCAATGCAGAATTAGGAAAGCACCTCAACGGAACTTAAAACTCAGAACTTTGTTCTTTTTCAAAGCTTATTTATTAGTGTCATTAGTAGGCTTACATTAACACTGCAATGAAATTACTGTGAAAATCCCCTAGTCGCCACTGTCCTGCCCGGGTTCACTGAGGGAGAATTCAGCACGTCTAACCAGCACGTCTTTTGGACTGTGGGAGGAAATCAGAGCCCACAGAGGAAACCTATGCCGACAATGTGCATACTCTGCACAGACAGTAACGTAAGCCAGGAATCAAACCCAGGTCACTGGTGCTGTGAGGCAACATTGCTAACAACTGTGCCGCCACGGCTTTTGGTCAAGGGCTCTTGTTCAAGGCTCTTGGGCGCTTAGTCAAGGGGTTTGGGCAACTAAAAGAAAAGAAATGGAACTGTTGAACATTGGCTTTCTGTTAACTTTTGTTAATAGACAATGAAAACGTGGCAGAATTTTAAGCAAGTTTGCAGACGACACCAAGATTGAGAGGGTAGTTAATAGTGAAAAAGATGGTCATGGGTTACCGGGGATATAGATGGTCAGCCAGACAGAGCAGTGGCAGATAGTATATAGCCCAAATAAGTGCGAGGCAATGCACTTTGAAAGAAGAAACAAGGTAAGGGAATATTTAATGAACGGCAAGACACTGGGAGTAACAAATAGATCTTGGGGTAATTATTCACAGATCCTTGAAGTCAGCAGAACACATGAGTGTGCTGGTAGCTCTAAGTTCTGTGCATAGCCCTCTGCCCTGTTGGTGGTGGACTCCTCCAAGCTTCTTGACATTAACCACAGGATGTTTGGCAGGTTCCCCACACATAGGAATTTATATTTTCTGTGAACCATCAGGTCTCTTTTTAGCATGGCTCCATCAAAGTGCTCTACAGCCTGGGCTTGTAGAATCATGGAATCCTGACAGAAGGAAGCCATTCGGCCCATCGAGTTTGCACTGACTCCCCAAAGAGCATCTTACCCAGACCCTAATCCCATCACCCTAGCATACTTACCCCACTAATCCCCCTAACTTCCACACCTTTGGACACTTAACGGGCAATGTAGCATGGCCAATCCACCCAATCTGCACGTCTTTGGGCACCAAGGAAAATTTATTATGGCCAATCCACCTAACCTGCGCATCTTTGAACACTTAAGGGGAATTTAGCATGGCCAATCCACCTAACCTGTACATCTTTGGACACTAAGGTGTAATTTAGCATGGCTAATCCCCCTAATCTACACATCTTTGGACACAAAGAAGCAATTTAGCATGAACGACCCACCTAACTTGCACATTCTTGGACACTAAGGGGCAATTTACCATGGCCAATCCCGCTAACATGCACATCTTTAGACACTAAGGGACAATTTACCATGGCCAATCCACCTAACCTGCCCATCTTTGGACACTAAGGGGCAATTTAGCATGGCCAGTCTACCTAACCCGCACACCTTTGGACCACGTAAGTCTTCATCCTCTGGTGAGCTGGCACTTGAATTATCCTTGCCCCATCACTTGTCTGAAGCCCATGTTCGCTGATTGCATCCCTCCACTAACCTCTGAACTGTACCCAATGCCAGTATCTGAGCTGTTGAAATTTGACAGCCAGCAGGCATGTATACACCATCAGAGTCTCCTTGCTTTGCCCCATTGCCTGAGAGCTTGTTAATATTGCAGCCTCTCTTATCTCCTCTCAGTGAGTCGCTGCTGCCTCTCATTGTACATCACCTTGAACTGCCCTCTAATCTGTCTGGCTGATCTAGCTGTCACAGCCAAATAGCTGGCAGTATGTGCAAGTTGTAAGACATGGAACATTTTAAATAAGCTTTTTGATTCATTTTTAACCCACTAGCTATGAGTAACATGATTTTAAACGATTGAAAATGGCAATTGAGCAAAAGGAAAAATTATATAAAGCTAATTTTAGTTAGATTGGGGCACATTTAACCTTTTAGAAACCTTTTGAAACCCATTAATAAGCATTTATTTAAAACCTTTCAACATGTTCCTTGTGCCAGCAACACCCACACCCCACGAAAGAATAAATAGTTAAAAAAGGTCCAGGTGAAGTTGTCTTTTTTATTTATTAGTCATAAGTTTGGGCGACATGGTGGCACAGCAGTTAGCACTGCTGCCTCACAACTCCACGGACCTCGGTTTGATTCCTGGTTTGGGTGAGTATCTGTGTGGTGTCTGCACGTTCTCCCCGTGTCTGCGTGGGTTTCTTCCAGGGGTGCTCCGGCTTCCTCCCACATTCCAAAACTGGTTAGGTTGGTTGGCCGTGCTAAACTGACCCAGGTATCAGGGTATTTAGTAGGGTTAATAATGTGGGGTTACGGGTATAGGGTCTGGGTGGGATTGTTGTATGTGCAGACTCGATGGGCCAAATAGCCTCCCTCTGCACTGTAGGGATTCCATGATTCTATGGATTAGACTCACATTAACACTCCAAAGAAGTTATTGTGAAAATCCCCACACTCCGGCGCCTGTTCGGGTACACTGAGGGAGAATTTAGCACGGCCAATGCATCTAACCAGCACTGTGGGAGGAAAACGGAAGACCTGGAGTAAAACCACTCAGGGACAGAGAACGTTCAGGGTCCACACAGGCAGTGACCCAAGCCGGGAATCAAACTTGGCACTGTGAGGCAGCAGCGCTAACCACTGTGCCGCCCCAAGTAGAGTATCCTCAAAGGCTTGCAAATGTTTGATTTGCACTCTACTAAACCCCAGAGTAAGAAAATCCCTACTGAGGAATAAGTTCCATTTTCAGTCCTGTGGCAGGATGGTTTTGAGTCGAGTTATTCATCTAACGAGGCCCCTTGTTAAAGCATATTGTGGCTTGGGCCACAAGAGAACCATTATCGTCACGCTGGAGATGAGGGGTCTAAACTGGCTCTGCCTTTGACCAGAGCTGGCTGGTGCTGTTCTGTTGTGTTGGTACATCTGGACTGTTTATACAATGCAAGGGGTGTTACATTCTGGGGGATGATGTCTTAGCCTTTTTTCAAACAGAAATACCCAGAATTATCAACGTGCAGCTAGGGGTGACCACTTTATCAGTCCAGCCATTAAAAAAAATCAAGCATATATATAGTTTCCTTTCTGTCATCTGGAAAGGGCACAACTAACAACTTTTAGCCAAGTACTTACAATTCTTAATCAATGGGAGGAGTGCTTCTGGCTTCCTTGCCTAACCTTAACTTGCACTGAATATTTACACTTCTTGGCCAATGGAAGTAGTGCTTCTGCCTTCCCAGCAACAAATTAACATAGGAACAGGAGTAGGCCATTCAGCCCATCAAGCCTGTTCTGCCATTCAGTGAGATCACCTAATTCCATGTACCCACCTTTGGCCCATATCTTTTAAGACCTTTGCCTAACAAAATTTATCTATTTCAGATTTAAAATTAGTGACTGATCTTATATGAGCTGCTGGTTTTGAACCTTTCCAACCCGAAGTGTGTAGAAATGCTTCCTAACATCTCTCCTGAATGATCTGGCCCTAATTTTTAGATGATATCTCCTAGTTCTAGAATCTCCAACCAGTGGAAATAGTTTATCTTTATCCACCCTGTCTTTTCCTGTTAGTATCTCAAAGACTTTGATAAGATCACCCCTTAACTTTCTAAATTCTAGAGAAAACAGGTCTAATTTATATAATCTCTCTTTATAATTAAACCCCTGAAGTCCAGGTATCATTCTTGTCAAACCGCACTGCAGTCCCTTCAAGGTCAATATATCCTTCCCTAGGGTGTGCTCACAGGGTCTCCAAGTGGAGATCGAACCAGAGTTTTGTATGGTTGTAGCATAATTTATAAATTCATATGATATAGGAGCAGAATTAGGCCATTCAGCCCATCGAGTCCGTTCTGTCATTCAATCATGGCTGATATACTCCTCATCCCTGTTTTCCTGCCTTCTCCCCATAACCCTTCAACTCATTACCAATTAAAAATCTGTCTAACTCCTCCTTAAACTTACTCACTATCCCAGCATCCATCGCACTTTGGTGTAGCGAATTCTGTGTTCTTATCCTCCAATCCTCTAGATATAAAGGCCTACATTCCATTAGCCATCTTAATCAGTTCCTTCATCTGTAAGTGGCATTTTTCTATGCACCTGAACCCCCATATCTCTTTGGACATTTATTGTATTTAACTTCATACCATCTAGAAAGTATTCGAATCTATCCTTTATCGCTCCAAAATGAATAACTCCACACTTGCTGAGATTGAAATCCATCTGATACAGTCTAGCATTTGATTTGATTTATTATTGTCACATGTATTAGTATACAGTGAAAAGTATTGTTTCTTGTGTGCTATACACAATGCATACCATTCATACAGAAGAAAAAGAAGAGTGCAGAATGTAGTGTTAGAGACATAGCTAGGGTGTAGAGAAAGATCAAATATATATGAGGTAGATCCGCTCAAAAGTCTGATGGCAGCAGGGAAGAAGCTGTTCTTGCGTCAGTTGGTACGTATTCTCAGACTTTTGCATCTTTTTCCCGACAGAAGAAGGTGGAAGAGAGTAGATCCAGGGTGCCTTGGGTCCCTGGACATAATTATGCCGGCATCTTTTCCGAGGCAGCTGGAAATGTAGACAGAGTCAATGGATGGGAGGCTGGTTTGTATGATGGATTGGGCTTCGTTCACGGCCCTTTGTAGTTTCTTGTGGCCTTGGGCAGAGCAGGAGCCATACCAAGCTGTGGTGCAACCAGAAAGAATGCTTTCTATGGTGCACCTGTAATAGTTGGTGAGAGTTGTAACGGACCCATCGAATTTCTTTAGTCTTCTGAGAAACCAGTACTCCTTTGCAAGTTTATATTATGATCTGCACTGCCCACAATCCTGCCTAACTTTGTGTCATCAGCAAATCTATGCCATTATCAAAGCGGGTAATAAATAATATGAAAAATTGAGGCCCCAACACGGATCCTTGTGGGAAACCACTGTTCACATCCCACCAATTTGAGACCTAACCTTTATCCCTACCTTCTGTCACTTGCCACTCTACCAATTTCCCAGTACTGTGTCCTCAATGTCATGGGCTTCTGCCTTAGTTATCAATCTCTTATGTGGAACTTTATCAAAGGCCTTCTGGAAGTCCATATAGACAACATCCACAGACATTCCCCTCTCCACCACCTCTTCTTCAAACAATTCAATCGGCTTTGTCAGGCATGACCTGCCTATCATGAATCCATGCTGGCTATCCGATTAACTGAGAAGTTTTGAGGTGTTCAGTTACCCTATCCTTAATTACAGATTCCAACTATTTACTCACCACAAATGTTAAACTGGTCTGAAATTCCCTGGATACCCTCTTCCTCCTCTTCCCGTTTACTAGTTTGAAGTCCTTGTCGCCACCCTATTTTGCCTTAACTTGCACTGTTTCGACCAGAGGCCTTGGTACACCTAGGCCTCTGGCCACCCTTGTTCATTAACACTGTCGTCTTGGCTTCTGATTACTGTTAATGCTAGACTCATTGGCTCCCAAATGTGCCTACACAGTAACTGCACATGTTTTACCTTAAAGCTACACTTCAGTACTTAAAGATTTCATAGAATTAGAATTATACAGTGCAGAAGGGGGTCATTCAGCCCATTGAGTCTGCATTGACCACAATCCCACCCAGGCCCTATCCCCATTTATCCTAGCTAGCCCCCTTGACACTAAGGAGCAATTTAGCATGGCCAATCCAGCTAACCCGCACATTTTTGGGCTGTGGGAGGGAACTCACGCAGACACAGGGAGGACGTGCAAATGCCACACAGACAGTGACCCAAGCCGGGAATCGAACCCAGGTCCCTGGCGCTGTGAGGCAGCCGTGCTAACCACTGAGCCACTGTGCTGTTGACATCCCAGTAATGCGTACCTGTTATCATTAAACCTATGTACAGTGCAATTTGATAACTTAAGTCTTATTGATGACACAAATGTGGCATATAAAAAAAAGCACATTCTCATTTTGAGATCGTGACCAGTTTTGTCATCAGGGCCTGTTTGTCCTGTGACATTTTCAAAACTAGCAGAAAAGCTCGGGAGACTCTGGTTTTGCAGAATGTAATTTTCATGATGTTTTGCATGAGATGTGTCGATATAGGAGGAACTACGCCCCTCCCAAAAAATACACTGCAATGGAGTGACCAGACCAAGAGTGTAGCTCAAGGCTTGTGGAACTCATGTCATGGTCCATCGATCAACGTGGAAATCACTCTGAGAAGAAGACATTGGAAGTGATGGATGAAAAATAGCCACAGAATCACAGAATACTATAGTGCAGAAGAGGCCTTTCAGCCCCATCGAGTCCACACCCACGCCCTGACCTACCCACCTAATCCCACTTGCCAGCACTTGGCCCATAGCCCTGAATGTTATGATGTGCCAAGTACTCATCCAGGTACTGTGAGGCATCCGGCCCCCACCACCCTCCCAGGCAGCGCATTGCAGGCCCTCACCATGTTCTGGATAAAAAGGCTTTTTCCTCAAATTCCCCCCCTCTAAGCCTCCAACCCCTCACTTTTAGTGTCCTCTCATAACTGACCCTTCAACAGCTGCTCCCCACCCACTCTGCCAATGCCCCTCATAATCTTGCCCCTCACAATAGTCACAGGGAATAAGAGTTATATACTGTAAGCCCGTACTTTGGAAGAGTCGTGTAGATGTTGCTGTGATCTCGACAGAGACTAGTGACCAATTTATTTAAATAGGGGAAGCCTGAATTCCCAAATGTTTACTCAAAGAATGGAACCAAAAGATTCCATGGTTTAAAACAGAATATTTTTACTATACAAGAGTCAAGCCAAGTAAACAATAAATGCAGTCTCATTGAAACAGCCATATTTTAAAACCCCAATTCAACATAATTTAACAATTGTATAATAAATGGCAGTTAAACTAAGACAGTTCTCACGAATTGGCTAAGCAATCTACTCAGCGTGTGAGTCATCAAGCTCAGTCACAAAGTCCTTCAGATCTCTGTCTTCCTTATAAAGAATTTCAGCTCCTCTTCTGCAAGGATGTGGCCTGATCCCCAGCTGACAGCAGCGCACAACCCACCAGGTTTCCACCAGTACGGGCATCGCCACAAGTGGCACATGTCTGCAGCACATCCTCCAGTCAATCTGGATGGTATAGATCCACCAACATTATCTTCACGCAACTGAAACAGCTATAATTAACTGCTTATTTGCATGTTCTCAGCTTCTGGATCTCGTCTCTCCGCCTGCTTCATCCTGCACCATAGGAGGCACGGTGGCACAGTGGTTAGCACTGCTGCTTCACAGCTCCAGTGATCTGGGTTCGATTCCCGCCTTGGGTCACTTTCTGTGTGGAGTTTGCACATTCTCCTTGTGTCTGCGTGTGTTTCCTCCAGGTGCTCCGGTTTCCTCCCACAGTCCAAAGATGTGCGGGTTAGGTTGATTGGCCATGCTAAAATTGTCCCTTAGTGTCTTGAGATGCACAGATTAGAGGGATTAGTGGGTAAATATGTAGGGATATAGGGGTAGGACCTGGGTGGGATTATGGTTAGTGCAGACTTGATGGGCCAAATGGTTTCTTTCTACACTGTAAGGTTTCTTTGATTCTATGACTCATCAAACTTCCACTGAACCCTGGGGTATCTCTGTGTCCTTCAATACAATTTCAACCAGAATCAGTCTCTCCAGATGTTTCAGCCAGAATTTTATCAGTGTGCCCACCCACATTCCGAGGGCAAGCGAGACTCAGAGAACAGTAGTCTCTGTTGGCCTCAGGTGGGATTGTATGAACCTTGGGCAGATGTGCGGGTAAAACTCTGCCCTTTGAGTTCCAATTTTAGTTTGCGAAGAGTATCAGTTTTGCTTTTAGGTTTTCTTTTCAATTAGGGTCCGTCTAAATAAAGATCCAAGCTCTGAAAACACAGGTTCCAAAAACACATATCATGCAATATTGCTAACAAAGGTCGAGATTGCCTATGGGTGGATTAGATGGGGTAGATTCAGAAAGAATTTTCCCTATGGTGGGGGAGTCCAGAACTAGGGCTCATAGTTTGAGGATAAGGGGGAAATCTTTTAGAACTGAGGTGAGGAGAAATTTCTTTACCAAGAAGGAGCTAAATGTGTGGAATTCAAAGGATATGAGGGATAGGTGGGATTAGGATATTGAATTTGATGATCAGCCATGATCAAAATGAATATTGCTGTTACAGGGCCATCACAATATTTTTCTTGTTGTATTTAAAAGTACTGTTCCCCTCAAGTAGCCAGTCAAAGTCACAAAGTGGTTTCAAGATGATTTTTTAAAAAATTCTGCCCTTTGAGTTCCAATTTTAGTTTGCAAAGAGTATCAGTTTTGCTTTTAGGTTTTCCTTTTCAATTAGGGTCCGTCTAAAGAAAGATGCAAGCTCTGAAAACACAGCCAATCAACGTCACCCAAACTGTGGGAGGAAACTGGAGCGCCCGGAGGAAACCCACGCAGACACGGGGAGATTGTGCAAACTCCACACAGAGTTATAGGACTCCAACTATTGTCATTCAGAGTGAAAAATTCATAAATACGTCAGCAATTATAGTTTCAACTTTAATTACAAGTAATTTGCTGTACCAATAAAAATATAGTATTTCTGTCCAATCATAGTTACTAATTAAGGTTGCATCTTGCATATATAAGGGTATAGTATCCAATTACAACTTGTGCATGTTATATCATCAAGCAAAGATAACTACATCTCTGACCAATGCTATACCAACCTCTCCTTCTGTTGGTCCTTGTTCTAATGGGCAAACATGCACTGCAGTTGCACATTGTTCAGTTAAATGGTCTTTGACTCATATCTGGGTCTACTTTAATCAAGATCTGTCATTTACACATAACTTTCCCTATGACTGAGGTTCAGCTAGCGGCTTATGTGATTTTTAAACGTGTGCGATTATTAACCCTTTCAGCAGAGCCGGCTCGATGGGCCAAATGGCCTACTCCTGCTGCTATCTTCTTTTGTTTCTGTGGGTGCAGAAATGCAAAACTTTATGCCTAATACTCGCACATCTCTTTCTTCCAGTCTCACACATTATGACACTCAAGGACACAGTAGTTAGCACTGTTTCTTCACAGTGCCAGGGACCTGGGTTTGATTCCCGGCTTGGGTCACTGTCTGTGTGGAGTTTGCAAATCGTGTCTGGGTAGGTTTCCTCCACGTGCTCCAGTTTCCTCTCACATTGTGAAAGATGTGCTGCTTAGATGCATTGGCCAAGCTAAATTCTCCCTCAGTGTACCCGAACAGGTGGAGACTGTGGCGATGAAGGGATTTTCACAGTAACCTTGTTGCAGTGTTAATGTAAGCCTTACTTGCGACTAATAAATACATTTTACAAAGAAGTGGTGAAGCCAAAGACCTCATAACATTTAAGAAGTATTTAGATATACATTTGCGATGCCAGTGGTGGTACAGTGGTTAGCACTGCTACCTCACAGTGCCAGGGACCCGGGTTCGATTCCTGGCTTGAGTCATTGTCGGTGTGGAGTTTGCACGTTCTCCCAGTGTCTGCGTGGGTTTCCTCCGAGTGCCCTGATTTCCTCCCACAGTCCAAAAATGCAGGGGTTAGGTGAATTGGCTATGCTAAATTGCCTCTTACTGTCCCGGGATGTGTAGGTTAGAGGGATTAGCAAGGTAAATGTGTGTGGTTACGGGGATAGGGCGTGGGTACGATTGTTGCTGGTTCAGACTCGATGGGCTGAATGGTCCCTTTCTGCACTGCAGGGATTCTATGATTTCCATTCAATAACCCCAACATTTACCACAGCTAGATGTCCAGGAATTTCATCACCTCTGATTTGGGATTTTGCATCATTAATTTAAATTGTTTTTCTTGCTGGTAGAAGTACATTTTCTGTGCTTGTAGCACTCTCTGAGGTGGCAAATGAGACTTCTCTGAAAAATACAATCTGCTATCATCATATAAATTCAGATGAAAAAGTCCCTTTGGCCCACCTGACTAACCGTGCCGGAAAAACAACCCTATTATCTCATGGTGATAGCAACTAGCTGCCTCTGTCTTGGCAATCTAGTTCAACTGTTGAATAAAACTGTGCGTGAAGAAGTGCTTACTAGTTCTTCAGTCTACTATTTCACACTGGCATTAATCAACAGAAGTTAGGAGTTTTCCAGAAAAAAGAGAAAAGAAATGACTTACCAATTTTCTTTGGGATTTTCCACGTAGTGAGGCCAACCAGACTTTGCATTGCTTTTTAAAGAAGACATGGCTGGGGTTCTCCAACTTCGTTTGCGACTGGGAATTCTCCAGTCCTGCTGCTGTGAATGAAGATTTGGCTGAGCGCCAAATTCTCCATTCTCACTTGTAGAGGGGCATGCCAAACCAGAGAGTTGGTCGTGGAATGCGGGCATCACAGGCAAGGGCAGTGTAGGGTCCATTCATTCCTCAGAGTAGATCAAGACAGCGTTGGGACTGAGATGAATTTCTTTCATTGAACAAGCTTTAAAATTAACGGTAACAGAAAGTGAACAGAAGAGAGAATTACTGGAGAGGGACAGTGAAAGAGAGAGAAATACTGGCTTTTGTCCATCCTGAACTGACCACAGCAGAACTCAAAACAGGTCTTTAGAACAGACTTGACCCAAACTGATTACGTCGGGCTAAAACTATGATATAAATGATTTGTTATCTGTGTTATTGAAATTGCTTGGCACATGCTGTCTCTAACTTTAATAAACAACTTGCAGATGTTGTTTAAAAGCAAATTACTGTGGATGCTGGAATCTGAAACCAAAGGGGAAAATGCTGGAAAATCTCAGCAGGTCTGGCAGCATCTGTAAGGAGAGAAAGGAGCTGAAGCTTCGAGTCCAGATGACCCTTTGTCAAAGCTGTCATCTGGACCTGAAACATCAGCTCTTTTCTCTCCTTACAGATACTGCCAGACCTGCTGAGGTTGTCCAGCATTTTCTCTTTTGGTTGCAGATTTTATTTATGGAAAACTTTGTCTGGCTTGTGAGAAAGCCTGTTTGTGCTTGCATTGTACGTGCAATCAATTTCCCTAGCTAACGCAGCATGCCTGCTGAACCTTAAAGTGTGGTCAAGCTAGCTAACCCCCTACCGTGTAGCATCTAAGTATTAAATAGGAAGAAATATCTTAAAATGAAGCCTTTGCCTAACTGAAATGAAGAGAGCTAAGCTTCCTTAGGATCCGTCAAGCAGCAATTTATTGTCCATCCTGAAGCCTTTAAGCAGGTTGCAGTGTGCCACCTTCTTAAGCCATTATTGTCTATTCCTTGCAGTTTGGTACAACTGCCTGGGACATTAGACAGGGCAGTTAAAAGCCAACCACAACGCTGGTCGATCTGGTAGATCAGATCGGATAAGGACGGCAGATTTTCTTCCCTAAAAGACATGAGTGAACATGAGTTACAACAATCGATAGTGGTTTTGCAGGCACAGAGATTAACCTTCAATTGCGGATTTAAAATTCCACCAGCTGCCATCGTGAGATTCGAACCCATGCCTCCAGAGCATTAGCCTGGGCCTCTAGATCACGAGGGCAGTGGCACAATCCCATTGAGGCCCTATCCCCATAACCCCATACATTTACCCTAGCTAGTCTCCTGACATTAAGGGGAAATTTAGCATGGCCAACCCACCTAACCCACATAATCTTTGAACTGTGGGAGGAAACCGGAGGACCTGGAGGAAACCCATGCAGGCCATAAGACATAGGAGCAGAATTAGGCCACTTGGCCCATCGAGCCTGCCTCACCATTTAATCATGGCTGATCTTTCTCTCATCCCCATTCGCCTGCCTTTTCCCCATAACCCCTGATCCCCTTATTAATCAAGATATTGTGAGAGAGCAGTGCTAACTACTGTGTCACCGTGCCACGCTTTGCATTCATTTGATATTATATTCATTATATATCAAAGTTTGTAGGTTTTGACATGTTTGTACATTATCTGATCACATAAGGGACCAGAAACCCAGGTTTGATTCCCGGCTTGGGTCACCGTCTGTCTGGAGTTTGCACGATCTCCCCATGTCTGTGTGGGTTTCCTCCCACAGTTTGGGTGAGGTTGACTGGCTGTGCTAAATTGCCCCTTGGTGTCAGGGGGACGAGCTAGGGTAAATGCATGGGGTTATGGAGATAGGGTCTGGGTGGGATTGTAGTTGGTACAGACTCGATGGGCCGAATGGCCTCCTTCTGCACTGTAAGGATTCTACGATTCTGTGACTATATTCACCAACAACTTTGTTACTCAATTACCTCGATTAGCTCCTTTACGCCAGGGACTTTACTGTTCTTGGTCAATTTAGCTGCACAGTTACCAACTAACCCTTTAAAGATGGGAATCTTAAAGAGGCATCTTGAGGGGAATTGCTTGATAGGGCGGACGCAGCACGGTTTCATTAAAGGGAAGTCATGTCTGACAAATTTACTGGAGTTCTATGAGGATGTGTCTAGGGCAGTGGATAGAGGAGAGCCGGTGGATGTGGTCTTTCTGGATTTTCAGAAGGCGTTTGACAAGGTACCTCACGAGAGGTTATTGCAGAAGGTCAGGGGACATGGAGTTGGGGGTAGGGTGTTAGCGTGGATAGAGGATTGGTTGTCAAATAGGAGGCAGAGAGTGGGGGTCAATGGGTGCTATTCGGATTGGCGGTTGGTGACTAGTGGGGTGCCCCAGGGGTCGGTGCTGGGGCCTCAGCTATTTACCATTTATATAGATGATCTGGAGGAGGGAACCGAGTGCAGGGTGTCGAAATTTGCTGATGACACCAAGATTGGGGGAAAGGCAAATTGTGCGGAGGGTGTGGAGAGTCTGCAGAAGGATCTAGATAGGCTGGGCGAATGGGCCAGGAAATGGCAAATGGAATTTAATGTTGGCAAGTGTGAGGTGGTCCACTTTGGTAGGAAGAATGGTAGGAAGGACTATTACTTACGTGGCGAAAAACTGCAGCAGGCGACGGTGCAGAGGGACCTCGGGGTCCTTGTGCATGAGTCGCAAAAACCCAGCTTGCAGGTGCAGCAGGTGGTCAGGAAGGCGAATGGGATGCTGGCCTTCATAGTGAGGGGGATTGAATATAAAAGTAGGGAGGTCTTGCTGCAGCTGTATAGGGCATTGGTGAGGCCGCAGCTGGAGTACTGTGTGCAGTTTTGGGCGCCGCACCTGCGCAAGGATATTTTGGCCCTGGAGGGAGTGCAGAGGAGGTTTACTAGGCTGATGCCAGAGTTGAGGGGATTGAGCTATGAGGAGAGGCTGAATAAACTGGGCTTGTACTCGTTAGAGTTTAGAAGAATGAGGGGAGATCTCATTGAGACGTATAAGATGATGAATGGGATGGATAGGATAGAGGTGGAGAGACTCTTCCCGCTCAAAAAAGACAGTAGGACTAGGGGGCACAGCCTCAAGATAAAGGGGAGGCGGTTTAGAACGGAGTTGAGGAGGAACTTCTTCACTCAAAGGGTGGTGAATCTCTGGAATTCTCTGCCCGTTGAAGTGGTGGAGGCTGCCTCGCTAAATATTTTTAAGAAGCGGGTTGATGGGTTCTTGATAAGAGAGGGGATTAAGGGTTATGGGGAGAGGGCGGGAAAGTGGAACTGAGCCACAACAGATCAGCCATGATCTTATTGAATGGCGGGGCAGGCTCGAAGGGCTAGATGGCCTACTCCTGCTCCTATTTCTTATGGGAAGGCCGTTTTAAGCTTTTAGCAACATGTTCGTCCTTGGCCTGCTGCAATGCTCCAGCAATGCCCAATGCAAACTGAAGGAACAACACCTCTAATTAGGCCCCTTACAACCCTCTGGACTCAACGTAGAGTTCAACTTCAGTCTGTGGATTATTCCCTCCATCTTGACCCCTTTCTGTCTTTTGTTTCCCTGGTTTGTCCCAATACAGCCCCTCCTCCCCTCCCCCATCCCCCACTGCACCATCTGTCACGAGTTCCTCAGTTTAGCTTTCACTGAGCACTGATCTTTGTTCTTCTATTAACACATCCGGCTATCTGAGCCTTATGCCACTGTTAGCACTTCCCCAATTCTTAATGCCATCATTAACACACCCTTTGTATTCTGTCTATGACAATTGGGATGAAGTGGAAATGGTCAGGAACTTCAAGTTTCTAGGTGTCCAGATCACCAACACCCTGTCCCGGTCCCTGCACACCGACACTATGGTTAAGAAAGCCCGCCAAAGCCTCTACTTTCTCAGGACACTAAGGAAATTCAGCATGTTAGCTACGACTCTCACCAACTTTTACAAATGCACCATAGGAAGCTTCCATTTCGGGTGTATCACAGCTTGGTATGGCTCCTGTTCTGACAAAGACCACAAGAAACTACAAAAGATTGCGAATATAGCCCAGTCCATCAGGCAAACCAGCCTCCCATCCATTGACTCTGTCTACACTTCCCGCTGCCTCGGCAAAGCAGCCGGCATAATCAAGGACCTCACGCACCCCGGACATTCTCTCTTCCACCTTCTTCTGTTGGGAAAAAGATACAAAAGTCTGAGGTCACGTACCGACCGACTCAAGAACTGCTTCTTTCCTGCTGCTGTCAGACTTTTGAATGGACCTACCTCGCATTAAGTTGACCTAGCTATGACTGTAACACTACACTCTGCGCTCCCTCCTTTCCTTCTCTATGAACGGTATGCGGTATAGCGCGCAAGAATCAATAAATCATAAATCGAATCAAATCTTTGTCAATCTCTCCTTCACTCCCACCTATCCCTGACTTTTGATTCTGCCCCACCCCCTCCAAGCCCCTCTCCAACTCCAAAAACCAACACATTTCTACCCCTCTTCAGTTCTGTAGAAGAGTCACATGCCAATTCCATTTCTTTCTCCACAGATGTTGCCAGGCCTGCTGAGATATTTTCTTGCAGTCCTTTCCACAGTGTAACACTCAGGTGTTGCTTGACTATCTTTTGGATATGGTGTTTAACTAGGACCCCACCTGCACACGCTAATGGCTGTAAAATGGGTGGCATGGTGGCAGAGTGGTTAGCCCTGCTGCCTCATGGCGCCAGGGACCTGTGTTCAATTCTCGACTTGGCAGACTATCTCTGCGGAGTCTGTACATTCTCCCCGTGTCTGGGTGGGTTTCCTTCAGGTGCTCCGGTTTCCCCCCACCGTCCAAAGGTGTGTGGGTTAGGTTGGTTGGCCTTAGTGTCAGGGGGATTAGCAGGGTAAATACATGGGGTTTTGGGGATAAGGTGTGGGTGGGATTGTTGTCGGTGCAGACTCGATGGGCCAAGTGGCCTCCTTCTGCACTGTAATGATTCTAAAAGATCCCATAGCATTATCCGAATGAGGACAAATGAGTTGTTATAGGAATCTAGAAACAGATTAGAAACTTTCAATGCCATGAGCTTGTTCCACCCTTCATCAGGACTGACCAAGCCTCCATTGCCCTGGACTCCTTAATAGCCAACAATAAAATCTGCCCATCTCAGAATTCCAACTGATCCCACTGTCCTGACCAACAGCTATCCCCCCCCAGTCAGTAACACTGATTACCTGGCCATTCATACTGGTGTATAAATTGGCCATGATGTTTTCTCACATTACATAAAGGACCACACTTGACTGGTCATGAAACATCTTTGGGACATCTTAAGATCCTGAAAGTTGACATTGAAATAAAAGTTCCTTCCCTTTATAACACTTTTCTCAGTACCTGCCCTTAGAATGTAACCAATGATAACATTGGATATGTTATAGCGTGACCAATAGTAACAAGCTGTAATGGTCAGCTGATCCAGTAAACTATGTGACCAATGACAAAATGGTGTGATCTAAATGATTAACTGTAAAGCTCCCTTGCACCATTCCTACAATCTGTTTTGTCTTCCTGTGATATATTTGTCTCAACTGTGCCTTTAGTCCCTTCATTTTTGCTTTGGATGCTTAATTTCTTTTCTGTTTTATTTTAACTTAACCTGCACCCCACGTCTTGCAATGCCAATTAATGAGCAGAACTGCCCAGTTAGGAGGAGGAGACGTAGCCAGCTGCTGTGGCTCAGTGCCCATTTGAGTCAGGAAGGTTAAGGATTCAAATCCCACTCCAGAGACTTGAGCACATATCCTAGGCCAATCAGTGCAGTGCTGAGGGACTGTCACATTGTTGGAACAACCACCCTTTTAACATAAGGTTATGTGGGGCAGCACGATAGCACGGTGGTTAGCACTGCTGCTTCACAGCTCCAGGGTCCTGGGTTCGATTCCCCACTTGGGTCACTGTCTGCGTGGAGTTTGCACATTCTCCTCGTGTCTGTGTGGGTTTCCTTCCACAGTCCAAAGATGTGCGGGTTAGATTGATTGGTCATGCTAACGTTGCCCCTTAGTGTCCTGAGATGTGTAGATTAGTGGGTAAATATGTAGGGATATGGGGGTAGGGCCTGGGTGGGATTGTGGTCGGTGCAGACTCGATGGGCCAAGTGGCCTCTTTCTGTACTGTAGGGTTTCTATGAGGTATTAAACTGAGAGCCCTGTCTATTATTTTAGATAGATGTAAAAGGTCCCATGGCTTTAACTCAAAGAAGAGGAGGCATGGTGGCACAGTGGTTAGCACTGCTGCCTCACAGCGCCAGGGACCCGGGTTCGATTCCAGCCTCAGGTGACTGTCCATGTGGAATTTGCATGTTCTTCCCATGCCTGTATGAGTTTATTCCGGGTGCTCCAGCTCCTTCATACTTCGAAGGTGTGTAGGTTAGATGGATTGGCCACGCTCAATTGCACCTTAGTGTCAGGGAGATTAGCAGGGTAAATACATGGAGTTACGGGGATAAATAGGGCACAATCCAAATGACATGCTGGTTAAGTACATTAGCTGTGGTAAATTCTCCCTCAGTGTACCTGAACAGGCACCGGAGTGTGGCCACTAGGGGATTTTCACAGCAACTTCATTGCAGTGTGAATGTAACCGTACTTGTGAGTAATGAATAAACTTTAACTCTGGGTGGGATTGTTGTAGGTGCAGGCTTGATAGGCCAAATGGCCCCTTTTTGCACTGTAGGGATTCTGTGACGAGCAGGACAGATCTCCCAGTGAAAGCAAAATACTGTGGATGCTGGGAATCTGAAATGGAAACAGAGAATACTGGATAAACTTGGCAGCTCCGGCAGTATCCGTGAAGTGGATGTGCCGGCGTTGGACTAGGGTAAACACAGCCAAAAGTCTCACTAAAACCTGGTGTTGTCAGACTTTTTACTGTGAGTATCCGTGAAGACAGAAGCAGAGTTAATCGAGTACAATTTGAATCCCCATCAGAACGAAATAGGAACGTTAATTTCTTTGCACCCAGATGTTACATCCTGTCTGATTACCTGATCAATGTAAGGTGGAGTAACTCTGAAAAAGTGTTGTAACGGACTTGAAACATTAACAATTTCTCTCTCCACAGATTCTGCCAGGCCTGCTAAGTTTATCTAGCATGTTTTGATTTTATTTAGTTATTCTGGATGGTACATGTCACCTTGCCAACTCTGTGATTAACTGGTCATTATAACATTGCCGGAGGTCAGTTTAACTCAGTTGGCTGGACAGCTGGTTCCTGATGCAGAACCGCTGCCTGGGTTCAATTCCTGTACCAGCTGAGGTTATTCACCCGTCTTCTCAACCTTGCCCCTCACCTGAGCTGTTCCCCAGGTTAAATCACCACCTGCCGGCTTTCTCCCTCAAAGAGAAAGGGGAGAGCAGCCTATGGTAATCTGGGACGAGACTCCGCACAGGCAGTGACCCGAGTCAGGAATTGAACCCGGGTCCCTGGCATTGTGAGGCAGCAGTGTTAACCGCTGTGCCACCGCGTTACACTGCCTTGTAAATAAAGCTCTTCCGTCCCACGAAAGAAATCTCAAAAAGTGCATCATCATGGCACGTTATCCTGTTTGTTTAGACAGGAATTAAGTTTATTTAGCTTTTGTACATTGCGGTTTCCTGTGGAAACATCCACTGCCGTGTTTTCACAATAATGATGACACTTCAAGACATGCTTGGGCCTGCAGCACCTTCCAGGATCCTGAAAGTTATGGCTAATATAAAAGTGCGGTGTCTGTACCTTCGGGAGCAATCCAACCGAGTAAAGGTCACATGATCTGAAAACCAATCAAAGCCACAGTGGCACAAGGAACCGGGTTCGATTCCTGGCTTGGGTCACTGTCTGTGCGGAGTTTGCACGTTCTCCCCGTGTCTGTGTAGGATGCTCCAGTTTCCCCCCACAATCTGAAGCTGTGCAGATTAGTTAAGTTCATTGGCCGTGCTAAATAGCCCCTTCGTGTCCACAGTTGCCTAGGTTAGGTGGATTGGCCATGCTAAGTTGCTCCTTCGTGTCAGGGGATTAGCGGGATAAATATGTGGGGTTATGGGGATAGGGCCGGGCTGGGATTGTGGTCGATGCAGGCTCGATGGACTGAATAGCCTCCTTCTGCACAGTAGGGATTCTACATACTCAGTTGTGGTGAATCTCTCCAAGGGGATTGGTTCTCCTGAGGTAGAGGCACTTTGGATTATCTATGAGCATGAAGCCCACATAACTTATAAATCTTCTCGAATCCCTACAGTGCAGAAGGAGGCCATTTGGCCCATCGAGTCTGCACCGGCCATAGACCCTATTCCCGTAATTCCACACATTCATCCAGTAATCCCTCTAACCTACACAGCCCAGGACACTAAGGGGAAATTTTAGCATGGCCAATCAACTTAACCCGCATATCTTTGGACTGTGGGAGGAAACCAAAGCTCCCGGAGGAAACCCACGCAGACATGGGGACAATGTGCAAACTCCACACAGGCAGTGACTCAATCTGGGTTTCGAACCCGGGTCCCTGGCATTGTGAGGCAGCAGTGCGAACCACTGTGCCACCGTGTCACGCTGTCTTGTAAATAAAGCTCTTTTGTCTCACTAAAGAAATCTCAAAAAGTGCATCATCATGGCACAGTTTCCTGTTTGTTAAGACAGGAATTAAGTTCATTTTGTTCATGTCACAAATCAGCTTGCATTCACACTGCAATGAAGTTACTGTGAAAAACCCCTAGTTGCCACACTCCGACGCCTGTTCAGGTACACTAAGGGAGAATTTAACACAGTCAATGCACCTAACCAGCACGTCTTTCAGGCTGTGGGAGGAAACCAGAAGAAACCCATGCAGACACGGGGAGAATGTGCAGACTCCGCACAGACAGTGACCCAATCGAACCCGGGTGCCTGGCGCTGTGAGGCCGCTGTGCTGACCAGTGTGCCACCGTGCTGGCAGAAGAGTAAGGCTTAATTCAGGCCCTGACGCCATCTGCAGCATTTCCAATCTTCCCTTGCCACCTGGCGTAAAGCTGCTGGTAAAAACAAGGCGGGTGCGACTTCAATCATTTTGCAGTCGGCAGACGGGACTGGACTGAGTTGCGTGCCGGGGCCAGCTCAGATTTCACGGTTTTAAGTCAAGCTAAACATTTGCTCATTCACTCAGAATTTGGCTCAGGTCAGGCCTTGCAAAGGGTGGAAGAGTGCAAATGTACACGGCCGGGGTTTTGCACGCACATAACACCCTGCAATTTGGAAGGGAGGGCAGAGAAAAAATACATTGGCTTCCTTACAAGCGCACGGTCTCTTTTCAGTAATATATTATTCCCATTTTGGCTAGCTGGATTAGTCAGAGCTGCGCTGAGCCAAGCTAAACCTTGGAACCTTGGCAAGTCGCCTTACCTGCAGACGGCATTGTGGTTACGTCAGAATGAAGCGAGCTGCACAGCCCTCTCCTGAAAGTCATGGAAGGAACAGTTCTATCAGCTTGGAGGACAATACCCATCACTTGTATACAGAACTTGGGTTTGGCTGGGAAAAGGATAGTGTACATACCTGTCTCTTCCCACGCACTTCACCAATTCTCGAAAGATGCACGCTGGAGGATTTTTGCAGATATTCTGGTGTAGGAAGTTGCCAAGATCATCAAACAGCAATACGTTGAATGAACTGAGGAAAACAGAGCGGGCATTTTCGGCCAAGAGTAACAGTGAATGTCACTGAATGGCAGCAATTAAGCAAGCAGTCAGGGTGTTTATCTGAGGCGCAAGCTGACAAAGTCCAAATGTTTAAGACCAATTCATCACAGGGGTGGCTTTCTGCTCTCTCTGCACTAATTCATCCTCCATCGATCAAGGCAAGATCACATTCTGGTAACGGGGAAGGCGTAATGCACTTTTTTCCTTTCTATAAACCTGTGGACTTTAATCTGGTGTTGTAAGACTTCTTACGAGAATGCCTTGCCAGCGGAGGAAAGGTGCTCTTGAGTGTTGGCGCCACCAGTTAACCCAAACAATGACCGTGCCATCTGGAGCGTGGTGGCATTGACACTGCCAACTCCCCCAGCCATGGGACCACAGAACGGCGCAGCAAAAAGCCACTCTAGATTTAGCCTACTGTTCATAGAATCATAGAACCCTACAGTGCAGAAAGAGGCCCTTCGGCCCATCGAGTCTGCACCGAACACAATCCAACCCAGGCCCTACTCCCATATCCCTGCATATTATACCCACTAATCCCTTTAACCTACGCATCCCTGGACACTAAGGGGCAATTTCTTAGCATGGCCAATCAACCTAACCCACACATCTTTGGACTGTGGGAGGAAACCGGAGCACCTGGAGGAAACCCACCCGCGCAGACACGAGGAGAATGTGCAAACTCTACACAGACAGTGACCTGAGCCGGGAATCGAACCCAGGGCCCCGGAGCTGTGAAGCAGCAGCGCTAACCACTGTGCTACCGTGCCGCCCTACAGTATAGATCCAGTACGAGACTCTACATAGAAGCTTCTCTCTCTCTTCATGCTCTGTTATCATCCGATCGAATATCACTAAAACTGCAGACTATGGGCTGGATTTTCCACCCGCGCCTGGGATTTTCCAATCCCGCTGCAGTGAACAGAGATTCGGCTGGGCCCCAAATTCTCCATCTTTGCTGCAACAGGAGCTTGGTGTGAGCAGTCATTAAAATGTGTATTTATATAATTAACATTTTGCTGCAAATATTATTTGGAGTATATCTGAATATGAACTCCCATCTCAGATTTGCTTTCCAATTGGCGCCCTTTACTGGACCATTTAGCCTCACAATACCAGGTTAAAGTCCAACAGGTTTATCTGCAATCACGAGCTTTCGGAGCTCTGCTCCTTCATCAGGTGGGTGGGTGAGGCTGGAGAATTCCAGACAGATGCGAGCATTGCTTTCTTCACCAAGGCTAATGGTGGGGCGATATAGTGCCACAGTGGTTAGCACTGCAGCCTCATAGCGCCAGGGACCCGGGTTCGATTCTCAGTTTGGGTCACTGCACATTCTCCCCCCCGTGTCTGCGTGGGTTTCCTCTGGGAGCTCCGGTTTCCTCCCACAGTCTGAAAGACGTGCTAGTGAGATGGATTGGCCCTTTACTGTCAGGGAGATCAGCAGGGTAACTACGTGGGGTTATGGGGATAGGGTCTGGGTGGGATTGTTGTCAGTCTGTGGAGTCTGCACGTTCTCCCCATGTCTGCATGGGTTTCCTCCGGCTGCTCCGATTTCTTCCCACAATCCGAAAGTCGAGCTGGTTAGGTGCTAAATTCTCATTGCGTTGTTTAGGCAGCAGTATCTGGAATTGTCTCAGTAAATCCTGTGTTCAGTAGCATTCCCGCAGCCAATTCAATTTCACCACACTGAGAAAGTGTATCTGGAGGAAGTGAAACTTTATATTCTGAGTCTGATAATCACACTGCACAGATCTCCAAGAAACCCTGTAAATAGGCTCTGCTAATCTCGTTCCCTCTTGACACTCACCAATTAAAATCACCAGTGTGACAAACAGAACAGCTATGAGGGAGCTTTCTTTTGCGATGAATGTCTGCACTTTAAAGTGTAATTATTAGCAGCACAAGTAGGCTTGCATTAACACTGCAATGAAGTTACTATGAAAATCCGCTAGTTGCCACACTCTGGTGCCTGTTCGGGTAACGCTGAGGGAGAATTTAGCACCTAACCAGCACGTCTTTTGGGCTGTGGGAGAAACCGGAGCACCCAAAGGAAACACACGCAGACACGGGGAGAACGTGCAGACTCTGCACAGACAGTGACCCAAGCCGGGAATCGAATCCGGGTCCCTGAAGCAGCAGTGCTAACCACCGTGCCACCCTGTTGCCCCACATGGTGAAGAAAACAATACTTGCATCTATGCAATGGCTGGAATTCTCCACTCTCGCCCACAGCCGGGATTCTCCAGTCTCCCTGCTGCGAACGGAGGTTTGGCTGAGCGGCAAGTTCTCCATTCTCGCTGGCAGGGCGTGTGAGACCAGAGAGTTCCAGCCAGGGCCTTTCATCATCTCAGCATGTCCCAATGCACTTTACAGCCACTGCAGAGGTTTTCAAGTATAAGATACTGTTGACACATAGTAGAGGCAGCGGCTGACTTTCACACAGTGAGTCTGCACAAACAGCAATGAGGTCATCATCAGGACATCTTTACATGATGTTTGAAAGATAAATATTGGCCCAAACACCAGAGAGAGCTCTCACCCCTCCTCCTCCCCACCCATCCCACCCTTTCTCTCCTCTGATGTAGTGCCATAACATCCTTTTCCAGCCGCACGGTATTGTTTACTTCACCAAGGCTAATGCCAGGGCGGCAGGGTGGCACAGTGGTTAGCGTTGCTGCCTCATAGCGCCAGGGACCAGGTTCGATTGCCGGCTTGGGTTACTGTGTGGGGTTTGCACATTCTCCCCATATCTGCCTGGGTTTCCCCCAGATGCTCCAGTTTCCTCCCACAGTCTGAAAGACATGCTGGTTAGGGTGCATTGACCCAAACAGGCATCGGAGTGTGGCGACAAGGAGATTTTCACTGTAACTTCATTGCGGTGTTAACATAAGGCTTACGTGTGACACTAACAATTAAACTCTACTTTACCTAAGTTTGCGGTCAGATTCTTGTGTGCCATCTGAAAGCTAGCGCCTTCGACAGTGCAGCACTTCCTCAGGAGGGCATTGCCGTGTCAGCATCGATTACGTGCTCAAGTATCTGGTGCTTGGACTTGCATTCTTATCATAGCATCCATACAGTATAGAAAGAGGCCGTTCGGCCCATTGAGACTGTACCAACCACCCAATCCCATCCAGGCCTTATTCCTGTAAACCCACACATTTACCCTACCCTGGCAATTTAGCATGGCCAATCTATCTAACCCGCACATCTTTCAGGCTGTGGGAGGAAACCAGGGCACCCGGGAGAAATGCACGCAGACGCAGGGAGAACGTGCAAACTGCACACAGACAGACACCCAAGCTGTGAATCAAACTCGGCTCGCTGGTGTTGTGAGACAGCAGTGCTAACCACAGTGCCACGTGCCACCTTCTCCTGACCCAGAGGTGTGATGATAAACAAGCGTCTAAAAACACAGCTAGATTTTCCGTAGAAGTTGTAACTTACAGGTCTGACAATTGAGTTAGCAGGATTTTCCAGCATTCCCTGTTGACCCAGAAGGAACTCATTCCTGTGCAGACAATAAAAACATAACAAACCTTACTCCAACTTATAAACAAAAGAATAGGTTGAATAAATAAACTTCATTACTCCAAACTTGAGGCCTCATCCTGGGCCATTCCAAATTCCCCACAATTCCCGACATGTCCTAATTTATGCCGAGTCAGCTGACCATCACATCATTCTGTCATTGGCTACATGGTTCACTGGGTCAGCTGACCCTTACAGCTTGTTACCATTGGTCACATTACAACTGATCCAATGTTATCACCGGTTACCTTCTAACACTCCTGTCAGCGGATTCTTGATGACGATGACCCCCCCCCCCCCCCACCCCACCAACCCCACCCCCCAACCCCCAACTTTGGGTTCCCTGGTGACAGAGGGTGCAAACAATAAAAAACTCCATTACCAGTGGCGGGACTGGAAGATCCCACTCTCGACCAATGGCGTGCCTCCTCCACAAAGCACTGTGGAGGGTCTGAAAACCCCAGCCAGTTGGGAATACATTGAAAGCAGCTCTGGTGTAAATTTGGACAGTTGTGCTGCTTTTGTATCAGCTTCACGGGCTGACAACCTGCCCCACTGCGCCAGGGACTCAAGCTCGATTCCCGGCTCGGGTCACTGCCTGTGTGAAGTTTGCACGTTCTCCCCATGTCTGCGTGGGTTTCCTCCGGCTGCTCCAGTTTCCTCCCACAGATGTGCGGGTTAGGTTGATTCATCATGCTAATTTAACCCGAGTGACAGGGGGATTTGCAGGGTACAGGGATAAGGCTTGGGTGTGGTTGATGTCAATGCAGTTCAGTGGCCTTCTTCCGTACTGTAGAGATACTATGGTCATGTTATTTGTTACTACTCAGTCAATAAAAGTGGAATAAAAATCCCATTGCTGAATCTATTTCGCCACTCAGTAGTGGCCCAGATTTAACATTGCCACGCAACAGCTGTTTTGCAATAATTCTGTGCGAGAAAAAAGAAGAGGGTGTTTTAGAAAAGGTTTTTGAGAATTAGCAAGGAAGGTGGGAGGTACAGGACATGATAATAATGGGAAGTTTTGCCTGCACAGCACTGACACTTACCAGCTTACTTTTGCACAACCCAAGTACTGTATTCCGATGAAATCGCACACAGAGTGCGTAAGGCGAAACCACAGAAGATATAAAAGTTCAACATGAGCAAGAGCTGGTGATGGGAGTGTGTAGAACTAAATTGATAGGCCTGTGAGTCAGTGTCACCAGCAGTTGGTAATCAGTTAGATTCGCCGCACTGTTAGCTATGTCACCTTGTTTCTGCTCCATGAACTCTGAAATAGTTTGATCATTCTATATGGCCGTGTTGAGACAGGTGACACTCTGGTCACACCACTACGTGTCTTCAGTAGTTAGAATCATAGAATCCCTACAGTGCAGAAGGAGGCCACTCAGCCCATCGAGTCAAAAATCCCACCCAGGCCCTATCCTTGTAACCCCACATATTTACTCTGCTAATTCCCCTGACACTAAAGCGGTAATTTAGCATGGCCAATCCACCTAACCTACAGATCTTTGGACACTAAGGGGCAATTTAGCATTGCCAATCCACCTAACCTACAGATCTTTGGACACTCAGGGGCAATTTAGCATGGCCAATCCACCTAACCTACACATCTTTGGACACTAAGGTGCAATTTAGCATGGCCAATCCACCTAACCTACACATCTTTGGACACTAAGGTGCAATTTAGCATGGCCAATCCACCTAACCTGCGCATCTTTGGACACTAAGGTGCAATTTAGCATGGCCAATCCACCTAACCTGCACATCTTTGGACACTGAGAGGCAATTTAGCATGGCCAATCCACCTAACCTACAGATTTTTGGACACTAAGGTGCAATTTAGCATGGCCAATCCACCTAACTGAACATCTTTGGACTGTGGAAGGAAACTGGAGCACCCGGAGGAATCCCACATTCTCACAGGGAGACTCCCCCAAGAGGGTGCAATCTGGTGCACAGGCCACGCTGGTGCTGCAGCCAGGTCGGAAGATTTGGTGCCCGGAAATCTCTGTTCACTGCAGCGGGATAGGAAAGTCGCTCAGGCACAAACAGCTGTAAGATTCCAGCCGGACAGTCAGTCATCCGAGGTCGGAATTAAACCTGAGCCCTGGCACTGGGCAGCAGCAGTACTAACCACTGTGCCACCATAAGGACTCCTGTATGTCCTGATGTGTTGTGTAGCCAGGCACTTTTGAAATGTAGTCAGTGTCGTACTGTTAAGAAATGCCGCAGTCAATTTGCGGACAACAAACAGTGATGAGATAATGCCCGGAAAGTGTGTTTTAGTGATGTTTATTGAAGGACAGAATGTTGGCCAGGACAACAGTAAGGACTGATCCTTCTATTCTTTTGGGCTGTGTGGTGGGTGAGGCCCACCTGAGAAAGCAGACAGATCCAGCATCTCTCACGCGGCTCAGACACTCTAATAACTTGGCACAAGATGGCGCAGTGCCAGGGTCCCGGGTTTGATTGCTGGCTCACTGTCTGTGTGGAGTTGGCACGTTCTCCCTCTGCCTGCGTGGGTTTCCTCCCACAGATCGAAAGATGTGCGGGTTAGGTGGATTGGGCCCTGCTTAATTGCCCCTTAGTGTCAGGGGGTGGTCGAGCTGGGGTAAATCCATGGGCTTATGGGACCAGATAGGGCCTGGGTGGGATTGTGGTTGGCGAAGACTCGATGGGCCGAATGACCTCTTTCTGCACCGTAGGGTTTCTGTGATTCTGCTCTAAGTGAATTCTAGCACATCTGGTGCAGGATGTGGTGGGGGAGGGGGGGTGACAAATGTAAATTTATGGCCCCAATATGTGCTTGCAGATGAGTTGGAGAGAAACAAAAAAATAAGCTCCACATGTGCATCGGATAAATCTAGATCAGAAAGTCAAAAGACGCGCATTGTACAACACATTTTACATGATTAAGTGGACAGTGGGATCCATGACTTCACTCAATGTCAAATGTTCACAGGAGACTGTTTGTCTGGTGTGTAGCGTTAAATGATTAAATAAAAGGAACTTGCCAAATTAAACTTTGTTGCCGTGTTATAGCCTGAGCCCCTCACACTGTTACGTTCAAGCTTTCTGTTCACTAGCTTGTGGGCACCAACTGTTAACATGCTGGGCTTCGGCTAAAGGGTGACTGCTACGCTACAGACATGCTTTCACAGTATTTACCCAGCCTATAACGTTACAAGGCAGCACGGTGCTTTGTAATGCATAGCTGCCTCATAGCGCCAGGGACCCGGGTTCAATTTTGGACCCGGGGTCACTGTCTGTGTGGAATCTGCACATTCTCCCCTGTGTCTGGGGGGGCGGGGTTGCGGTTGGTTTGAGTGGTGGGCTGGACCTTGTTCACGACCCTTTTGTTGTTTCTTGCAGTCTTGGGCAGAGCAGGAGCCGTAACAAGCTGTGATACAACTGGAAAGGATGCTTTCTACAGTGCATCTGTAAAAGTTAGTGAGAGTCGTAGCTGGCACGTCAAATTGCCTTTTTTTAACAGATGCACTCAAGCATGTTTGGGACTGAAAGAATCATAGAACCCTACAGTGCAGAAAGAGGCCCTTCGGCCCATCGACTCTGCACCGACCACAATCCCACCCAGGCCCTACCCCCATATCCCTACATATTTTACCCGCTAATCCCTCTAACCTAAACATCCTAGTACAGTAAGGGGCAATTCTAGCATGGCCAATCAACCTAACCTGCACATCTTTGGACTGTGGGAGGAAACCGGAGCACCCGGAGGAAACCCACGCGGACACGAGGAGAATGTGCAAACTCCACACAGACAGTGACCCGAGTCGGGAATCGAACCCAGGTCCCTGGAGCTGTGAAGCAGCAGTGCTAACCACGTGCCGCCCATGAAAGGATGATTCCATGTTTTAATCGGGAATTATTTGCCAGATTTGTGCATCTCACTTCATATTGAGTAGAGTCAAACCGTTATCTTTCCTTCACCGGCATTCCTCATTGTCAGCCAGGATTTGGGAGTAAGAATAATCACAGGATTTCCACGGAATAGCGAGCAATGCTTCTCAATCTGCAGTTGTGTCACATTTCCCTTTGCATGCAACAATTTGATTCCCTAAATGGTATAAGGATTGTTCTGTGTCTGACAAGTCATTTCTTCCGGAATACCAGGAATTGCTAGTCACTGGCAAGGCTTTTAGTTTTCTGGGGAAAGTGGCGTGTCTGAACGGCTAAATCTACAAATTGTCACATGACGGTTCTGCCAGTGTATATTAATCTGTATCATATTTGTTTATTTGGAGCACTTGTTCCATCATTGTGTTTACACCACACTATTTTAGTCTGTAAAACACCCACATATATCCTCCCAAAAGGACCTTCTAATCGCTACTCGTGAGCAGCACGGTGGCACAGTGGTTAGCACTGTTGCCTCACAAGGACCCGGTTTGATTGCCGGCTTGGGTCACTGTCTGTGCAGAGTTTGCACATTCTCCCCGTGTCTGCGTGGGTTTCCTCCAGGTGCTCCGGTTTCCTCCAGTATGAAAATGCTGGTTGAGTGCATTGACCTAAACAGGCAGCGAAGTGTGGCGACTAGGAGAATTTTCACAGTAACTTCATTGCAGTGTTAAGGTAAGTCTACTCATGACACAAATAAAATTTACTTTACTCCATGGCAAATGACCCCTATACTCCCAGTTCAAGCAACATCGGGGCCTGAACGGAGAATGAAGGAACTAGTTGATAGGGTTTAGCAAACGGCCAGTTAATGATGTTGTTCCTGGAAATATTCAGGAAGTGGGCATTGAAGTACTAATCATGGGTGATGGGGAGACGATGGCCTAGTGGTAGACTATCAATCCTGAAGATCAGCTAATGTTCTGTGGATCTGGGTTCGAATCCCACCACGGCAGCTGGTGGAATTTGAATTCAATAAAAAAAATCTGGAATTAAGAACCTACTGATGACCACGAAATCATTGTCGATTGCCAGAAAAACCCATCAGGTTCACTAATGACCCTTTAGGGAAAGAAATCTGCCATCCTTACCTGGCCTGGCCTATAGGTGATTCCAGAGCCACAGCAATGCGGTTGACTCCCAACTGCCCTCCAAGGGCAAGTAAACCAGTAGCGTCCAATTAATTATTGGTGAACTGCACCCGCCTAAGTGGAAATCTGGACATGGTTAATGGCATTTTGCATTTGTAAGTGAAAAATGATGCTCACTGGGCTTGTAATGTCAAACTAATTCTCGTGCGCAGTGTATGCACTTGGGCTCTCATCTTTTTGAGAGTTTGTTAACAAAATGCTAAGCTGAAAGTGCAGTCGTCAAATATTTTAATTCCTTGGTTGCTCATGTTTGCTGGGTAAATGTACAGGCAGGAAGTAGATTGACCTGTTTTGTGTGAGTGCATGAGTTGTGTACTACACCTCATACACCTGGTTAAACAGCATCACTATACCCTCCCTTCTACCTAAATAAACAACTTCTTTGGCCGCAGATTGAACTTAAGCAGCTTAATGCAACTCTTAACTTGTGAATCTCTCTCATAATGTCCAGTCCCTATAAGCAATATAAGCTCCACATAATCTTTAAATAACAATGGCTACCCCGCAAGATTCTGGAGGACGCGCTTTTCTTATGCAACTCTTCTGTGGAGGCGGGAAGAAAGAAGAACTGAGAGCCTGTAATCTTCGCCGCACTCTGTCCTCAATCCCATTCTTGCCCTGTGCACCCATGGCTTCTCCTGATGCTGCCCCCCACCTCCACCCCATTCTGCCCTTCCTCATCTCGGAACACCTACTTCCCTAATCCCCTGACAAAAGCCACAGTTCGTACCAGGTTCCTCGGTGAGGCTGCAAACACAACTGTACTGTTTTAAGTTCCCCCAGAGGTTTTGCACGGCGAGCTCCTATTCAGATCCATCTCTTGTAGACCCGTAACACTGGGCGGGATTTTCTTGCCGCGCTCTCTCCGAAGCTGGAAAATCCCACCCAATGGGCCTTTGCATCGTACGTGCCCCGCCCGATACGATTCCTGTGGGGATGGGGAAATTTTGCCCTCGGCTCCCATGCTTTCACACCTTGCAAAATCTTTGGGCGGAAATTTCCTGCCTCATCTGCCATGTGGGGGTTTGACCATGCAAAGGTCTGTTGATGTTGGGCAGGATTTTCCAGTTTTGGGGCGAGCGCGGCCAGACCTTCCCACCCATTGTCTTGTCTCAGAATAATTCCGTCAACAATAATGTTGTTAGTTGCACCAAATTATTTATTTGCTCCATTCGACATGTTGGCGGGGTGGCATGGTAGCACAGTGGTTAGCACTGCTGCTTCACAGCTCTAGGAACCTGGGTTCGATTCCTGGCTTGGATCACTGTCTGTGTGGCGTTTGCACATTCTCCCCGTGCCTGCGTGGGTTTCCTCTGGGTGCTCCAGCTTCCTCCCACAGTCCGAAGATGTGCGGGTTAGGTGATTGGCCATACTAAATTGACCTTAGTGTCTGGGGGATTAGCTGGGTAAATGTGCGGGGATACGGGGATAGAATCTAGTATTCGGTCCGGCCTCGATGGGCCAAATGGCCTCCTTCTGTACTGTGGGGATTCTGTGATTCTTCTGCACTGTAAGGAATCTGTGATTCTGTTACTAGTGCTGGTTGGAGATATCCCTGGAGATTCCATCAGATGGCTATCCTCCTGCACTGGCCTGGGTTGATGTTAATCTGTGTTGCTCTCCGCAATGTCCAGGAGATGTATTCTTCATCTGCCCCTCAAAAGATTGCTCAACCGTGCTTTAAAAAACCCAACTGCCTTGTCTTTAACTTCCCACTCACCGCAAGGTATCTATACAAGTGACGCAGTTCCATTATTTTGCTGTCTGAGGAATATGATACAATGTCAAACCAATGGCATGAAAATTGTGCAACTGGCTGTGTTAAAATTTATTTTCCATAAATCTGAGGTCATTGGCACATCAGCCAAAGGAGAAGTTAGACTTTGAGCTGTTACAACAGAAAATGTACTCCCAGACAAACCGAGAGAAGCAAATTCCTCAATGTGGGTGTTCCTGTCTGTTACCAACATTTATTGCTCATCCTAATTGCCCTTCTTTGAACTTGCAAGGTCATTTCTCCTGCCCCTATCCTGCTCCTATCTTCCCCCTCGTTCCTATCTTCTATGTCTCTATAGCTGGCTAGATTTAGCACTTGGGGGCAAATGGGATCAAAGGTTATGGGGAGAAAGTAGGCTTAAGCTATTGAGTTGGACAATCATCCACGATCGTGATGAATGGCAGAGCAGGCTTGAAGGGCCAAATGGCCTCCTCCTGCTCCTATCTTCTTCTATTTCAGAGGGTAGATTAAGAGTCAACAATAGCTCTGGAGCCACACATAGGTCAGACCAGGTAAGGATGGCAGATTTCCTTCCCTAAAGGGCCATTCATGAACCAGATGGGTTTTTAATACTGGTTATAAGTAGATAATTGTAAATTCTAGATTTTTATTGATTCTCAATTTCACTATCTGCTGTGGTGGGCTTTGGACCCAGGTCCCCAGACCATTACAGTAGGTCTCTGGATTACTAGTCCAGTGACAATACCACTGCCTCCCCTAAATATGGGATCTCCATTCTACCCACTTGTCAAAATTTGTTCATGGCTGACCAGCATTTATTGCCCATCCCTAATTGCCCCTTGAACTGAATGGTTTACCTGGCCACTTCAGAGGGTAGTTGAGAGTCAACCACATTGCTGTGGCTCTGGAGTCACATGTAGGCCAGACCAGGTAAGGAAGACAGATTTCCTTCACTGTAGGACATTAGTGAACCAGATGGGTTTTCCGACAATGATTTCATGGTCATCAGTAGATTCTTAGTTCTAGATTTTTTTTATTGAATTCAAATTCCACCAGCTGCCATGACGGGATTCGAACTCAGGTCCCCAGAGATTCTGGATTAATAGTCTAGTGATAATACCGCAAGGCCATCACCTCCCCTTAAAAAGGCAAACTAATCAGATTCACTCCCCTGCTCATTCCCAATGTCTGCAAATTTCTCTTTTGCAAGTATATCTACTAAATTCCCTTTCGAAGGAAACAACTGAATCTATTCTCATTGTATTGCGGGTCATAACCTGTATGAAACTGATTTGCCTCATTTCCTCTGACATTAGCTTATGAAAGGGTGGAATGTGTTTGTAACTTAAGAATAGGATATAGGGAAATGGCAGGACAGATGAAAGTCTCTTCAGAGAGCTCACTGCACTGTGACAGAATAAATATCTCTTGTGTTAACCCATTACCCATTAATTGCCCCATTTGAAAAGGGCACCCTGGGTGCACTGTAACGAAAGCAGGCAAAACACACACAAATTGGAATATTAAAGGCAACATAACACAGTGGCACAGTGATTAGCACCACTGCCTCACAGCGCCAGGGACCCGGGTTCGATTCCGGCCTCGGGTCACTGTCTGTGTGAAGTTTCTCCCCATATCAGCGTGCGTTTCCTCCGGGTTCTCCGGTTTCCTCCCCCACTCCAAAGATGAGCGGGTTAGGTGGATTGGCCGTGCTAAATTGTCCCTTAATGTCAGAGGGATTAGCAGGCTAAATGCTTGGGGTTAGGGGATAGAGCCTGGGTGGGATAGTAGTCAGTGCAGGCTCAACGGGCCAAATGGCCTCATCCTGCACTGTAGGATTAAAATGTCATTCTTGAGGTTGATAATGCACTGTCAGCCTCCCAAAACCCACCAACTGCAGAGTAGAATCAAGGAATCGTAGAATCCTTACAGTGCAGCTGGCCATTTGGCCCATCAGGTCTGCAGCGATCACAATCCCATCCAGGCCCTATCCCCATAACCCCACTTATTTAGCTGTTAACTGCGCCCTCCCCCCCACCCCGCCCCCAGCCCTAAAGGGCAATATAGCATGGCCAGTCCACCTAACCTGCACATCTCTGGACTGTGGAAGGAAACGGGAGCACCCAGAGGGAGCCCACGCAGACACAGGGAGAGCGTGCAGACTTCGCACAGGCAGAGACCCAAGCCGGGAATGGCACCCGGGTTCCTGGCGCTGTCGCGCAGCAGCGCTAACCACTGTGTCACCGTGCCACCCTAATATCTGAAATATACCCAGTGGGAACCACCTACTCCTTCTCCAGGGATATGGACACAACCGCAGACACAAGCATTCAGTCACGTGCTTCTGTGTTGTAAAAGATTTTGGCAAATGTTCACTGTCGCAGCTGAGTTTTAAAGCGACAGTTCTTCAGCTGAGACCAAATCAAAAGCCACAGCCACTCCCACCTGATCCACTCCCACGACAGACCTGAAAGAGTTAAAAAAAAGGCCTGAACATGAATCCAGGAAGCCAGCTGGCCGAGGGCTGGGATAAGGAAGTTGAGATACAACACGTTCTGTGGCTTGACTCAGAGCGAGCTGTGCGCACCCAAAGAGAGACGTGAAACTGGACAAAGATGGAAATAGAGGGTGAGATAAAAAGAAAGTGTTCCGTGTTACTCGCTGTCCTTTTAAGTGAGCATTTGCTGCTATAACCTAGCACTTTATCAACGCAATTAATCATTTCATTATTCACTTCTCTGTGCCTGCCAGACCACAATGCATTTGATTCACTGAAATCTAGTCAGTCCTAGTGGTTATTGTCAGTTTGGTGCCTTGAGGGGTTTGCTGGGAACCTCCGATTTCACTGGGTTCTGCACCTTGAAGATTTGATTTGTGCCCAAGTTGCTTCAACACTGAAGGAGTCAGGAACTGTCACTGTTAAGGCAGAGTTTCTAAAACTACAGCCAGGGGGCATAGCCTCAAAATAAGGGGGAGCAGATTTAGGACTGAGTTGAAGAGGAACTTCTTCACCTCCACATCTTTGGAATGTAGGAGGAAACCGGAGCACCCGGAGGAAATCCATGTGGGAAGAGCGCACGAACTACGCACAGACAATGACACAAAGCCGGAATTGAACCTGGGTCCCTCTTGCTACGAGGCAGCAGTGCTCACTGCTATGCCGCCCTTTGTAGTTGTGTCCTGTTGACTGTTTTCAGAAGTGTTTTCAAATTCATTTCTCTTGCAGGTTATTTCACAACAACGGCATTTGCTAATGGGGCAGCGAAGAGTGAAGATGAAGTAGGTAAATAATTGTTGTTCAGTTCAGCTGCCAAGAATACACCCTCCCGCACTGGATTCTGCCTAGTTGTGACGACTGTACTGAGTGTGACTGCACCATGCAATGTCAAAGTGCCATGTACATAGCTCTCTAACTTCACACTGAATGCCTCTTTGTAAGAGCAATCATCAACATATCTGAGCTCTCAACTATATATCCATCACTCGACCTGCCCCAGAGCCAAGTCCACGATCAAGAACATGAATAATTGGCAGCATGAATAATTGGGGAGGCAGTGGTGTAGTGGTATTGTCAGTGGATTAGTAATCCTGAGCCAGATCTACATGCAGAGCTGGGTTCGAATCCCACAATGGCAGAGGGTGCAATTTGAATTAAAGGCCAATGTTGACCATGAAACCATTGTCAATTGTTGTAAAAACACATCAAATGTCCTTTAGGGCAGGAAACCTGTTATCCTGTCCCGATCTGGCCTACATGGGACTCCAGGCTCACTGCAATGTGGTTGACTCTCAACTGCCCTTTGAAATGGAGACCCACAGTCCAAAGATGTGCAGGTGAGGTGAATTGTCCATGCTAAATTGCCCCTTAGTGTCCAAAGATGTCTAGGTTAGATGGATTAGCCATGGTAAATTGCCTCTTAGTGTCCAAAGATGTGTAAGTTAGATGGAGGAGCCGCGCTAAATTGTCCCTTAGTGTCCAACGCTGTGTAGGTTAAATGGATTGGCCATGTTAAATTGCCCCTTAGTGCCCAAAGATGTGTAGATTAGATGGATTGGCCATGGTAAATGTATGGGGTTGCAGGGATAGGGCCTGGGTAAGGTGCTCTGTCAGAGAGTCAATGCAGACTCGAAGGGCCATATAGCCCCTTCTGCACTGTAGGGATTTTATAAATCTATGGTCCATGTGGCACAGCTGATGTAAATCTACCAGGTTACATCACCACTACCACTCCCCATGCCCTCTGTTTACCAAAACCCATCAGCAAGATTCTTTGCGATATGTACAAGGCTGAGATAGACTGATTTTTAATCACTAAGGAAATCGAGGATTAGGGAAATAAGGCAGGAAAGTGGAGTTGTGGATTATCACATTCAATGATCTAATTGAAAGATGAAGCCAACTCGATGGGCTGAATGGCCTACTTAATAAGAACGTAAGAACTAGGAGTCAGCCATCTGTCCCCTTGAGCCCGCCATTCAACAAGACCATGGTTGATCTTTTCATGGACTCAGCTCCACTTACCCGCCCGCTCACCATAACCCTTAATTCCTTTACTGTTCAAAATTCTATCTTTGCCTTAAAAACATTCAATGAGGCAGCCTCAACTGGGAAGGGAACTCCACAGATTCACAACCTTTTGTGTGAAGAAGTTCCTCCTCAACTCAGTCCTACATCTGCTCCCCTTATTTTGAGGCCACGCCCCCAAGTTCTAGTTTCACCCGCCAGTGGAAACAACCTCCCTGCTTCTATCTTATCTGTTCCCTGCATAATCTTACGTTTTCCCATAAGTTGCCCCCATTTTTCTAAATTCTGATGAGTACAGTCCCAGTCTACTCAGTCTCTCCTCATAAGCCAACTTCTGCTCCTGTGTCTTACAGTCTAATAATATGGTCTTCTATATTTTTTTTAGAAGTCAAGTATGCCTTACTGGGTGCTGGAATAGGAATGTTTCTCGTCATCTCCTTTGTTGTCATTAAGATTTACATGATCAAGAAACACATTTATGAAAATGATTTAACAGGTAAGATGACAAGGCAAGCTGTTAATGGGTAACTTTCCTTCTAAAATTAGTTTGATTGAAGTATGATAATTCCCCTCCAGGCCTGAAGGTATCAGCTTTCAGCTTCCAAGTAATAGATATCGGTTCTGTCAGAAATATATTGTTTCACTTTACGTTGCCCTGTTTATGACTCCCTCACAATTTGTATTCTCACAGCTCCCATCATTGCAGAGCCTTCAAACCGTCCCTTCATCCGGCCACTATTAGACAGCCAGCAACCCCAAACTGCTCTGTGATCAGATCCGTCGTCTACCCTGCACCTCACCCTAGCCACATCCAGCAGGAGGAGTGTGTGACATAGTGATATTGTCACTGGACAAATAATCTGGAGACCCAAGTTTGAACCCCACCACCACTGGTGGAGAATTCAATAAAATTCTGGAATGTAAAAGTTTGTTGTTTGTAAAAACCCATCTAGTTCACTATAAAGTTTATTTATTGGTGTCACAAGTTGGCTTACACTGTGATGAAAGTACTGTGAAAGTTGACACACTCCGGCACCTGTTCGGGGACACTGAGGGAGAGTTTAGCATGGCCAATCCACCCAACCGGCGCGTCTTTGGATTGTGAGAGGAAACCAGAGCACCCAGAGGAAACCAGGAAGAACGTGCAAATTCCACACAAGACAGGAATCGAACTCGGGCCCCTGGCTAATCACCAAGCCACCATGTCACCTCCAGTGTCCTTCAGGGAAGGGAATCCTTACCCTGTCTGCCCGACACGTGACTTCACAGCCACAGGAAAATCCTGCGAAATGGCCTTGCACTCGGTTCAAGGGCAAGTAGGACTGGGCAATAAATGCTGGCCCAGCCAGTGTGATGTCCACATTCCTGAATGAATAAAAAAAAATCTTCACTCCCTCTTGCCCAAACCTTCGACTGGACACCTTGTAAGCAATGTCGGAATCCCACAAGCAGAATGGTGGTTGAAGATCCCGCTGGTGCCTCGAATAACTGGTCATTTATTTCATTGCTGTTTGTGGGATCTTGCTGTGCGCTTGGCATATGGATACGGCGACAACACTTCAAAAGCATTTCACTGGCTGTAAAGGGCATTGGGAGATCCTGGGGCTGTGAAAGCTGCTACCTCAATCGAGTCATTTCTTACAATATAGTATGTTAATTTCTAGGGGCAAAGTGGCACAGTGGTTACCACTACTGCCTCACGGCGCCAGGGACCCGAGTTCCATTCCCACTTGGGTCACTGTCTGTGCGGAGTTTGCATGTTTTCCCTGTGTCTGCGTGGGTTTCCTCGTGGTGCTCCGGTTTCCTCCCACAGTCCAAAATGTGTGCGTTAGATGGATTGGCCATGCTAAATTGCCCTTAGTGTCACAGGGATTAGTAGCCTAAATATGCGGGGATTACAGGGATAAGGCCTGGATGGGATTGTAGTTGGTGTAGACTTGATGGGCCGAATGGCCTCCTGCACTGTAGGGATTCTGTGGATATTAAGGGTGGGATGTTTCAAGAACCAAGGCAACGGAAGATCCGAATGCTTATCTGTTCCACAAGGAAGCAAAGACAATTTGAAGAGACTTACCTTGCTTGGCTTAGCCAAGAAAGCTGATCCCTGCTTAACCCTCAGGCTGATATTGTAGCCAGGGCCCAATGATGTAAATGGAGCCTAATCTGTCAATTTAATAAAGAACCCTACTGGCTTTGGATATCCTTCAGTTTGTGGTTAGGGAGGGGAAGTCAAAGTCTCTTGCCCAGATCTTGCCAGATGAGAAGTGGAATGGAACGAGGGAGGTTAAAATCTCCCCTGTAAGTAGTTAAAGAATGTCCAAATTTCAGTCTGATACAAGCAACAATGCGGACTGGAGAAAGACTGCTCAATTGGTATCCTTCGCCTTGCCCATTGCTGAAGTCTGGCTGTTTGGGTGAAGTTTATATAAATGAATTTAGAATACCCAATCCTGGGTGACACAGCTATCCCGGGTGAGTCAGTCAGTGGTACACCATTAAAAATGGCCCTTGTTGTTTAGATATTAACTTCTAACTGCACTTGCTAATTAGCAATGGCTCACGCTGATCCAGCAACTAATGTTTACATCCAAAAATGTCCTGAAGCCCAGCCAGATACTTCTAAATCAGTGCTTATTTCTGTATCTCTGAGGTGCCACGCACTACAGCTTGGATATCTTCAATCTCCAGCCCTCCTGAGGTGAGGAGAAATTTCTTCACCCAGAGGGTGGTGCATGTGTGGAATTCACTCCCACAGAAGGTAGTTGAGGCCAAAACGTTGTGTGATTTCAAGAAGAAATTAGATGTAGCTTCTGGGGCTAAAGGGATCAAGGGATGAAGGGGGAGGGGGGGGGAGTGGATGAGTCACACAGTGGTTAGCACTGCTGCCTCACTAGGGACCTGGGTTCAATTCCTGGATTGGGTCACTATATGGAGCTTGTACATTCTCCCTGTGCCTGTGTGGGTTTTGTCTGGGTGCTCTGGTTTCCTCCCACAGTCCAAAGATGTGCAGGTTAGATGAATTGGCCATGCCAAATTATCCCTCAGGTGTACCCAAACAGACACTAGAGTGTAGCAACTAGGGGATGTTCACAGTAACTTCATTACAGTGTTAATGTAAGCCTACTTGTGACTAATAAATAAACTTTAACTTTTACCAGAATACTGAATTCGATGATCGGCCATGATCATAATGAATGGCGGAGCAGGCTCGAAGGGCTGAATGGCCTACTCCTGCTTCTAGTTTCATGTGTCTCTAAAACAAAGTGTTTAGTGAGAAAAGAAACTCTTTTATAAATCAGCATTTACAAACCAAACTGTTCGTGGATTGCATTCAATTTACTGAAAATGCTGAACTTGGAAGAAGGAGTCCTGACCATTCTCTACATCATAGAAACCCTACAGTGCAGAAAGAGGCCCTTCGGCCCATCGAGTCTGCACTGACCACAATCCCACCCAGGCCCTACCCCCATATCCCTACATATTTTACCCACTAATCTACGCATCTTAGGACACTAAGGGGCAATTTTTAGCATGGCCATTCAACCTAACACGCAGATCTTTGGGCTGTGGGAGGAAAGGGGGGCACCCGGAGGAAACCCACGTAGACACAAGGAGAATGTGCAAACTTCACGCAGACAGTGACCCGAGCCGGGAATCGAACCCAGGGCCCTGGAGCTGTGAAGCAGCAGTGCTAACTACTGTGCTGCCATGCCGCCCCTCATCCTCTTCTCAATGGAGAGGGGGCCAAACACCAAGACATTACACTGTCCTTGAGAGCTATAATATCCCATTTCAGCCAGTAGTAACCATGAAAAGGTTGGCCTCTAATTATCGTGTCTCACAAATAGCTCGTGGTGAATTGTCCAGCAGTGACCCAACATTAGATTCCTGTTGACATTGATAAATCATTCAAGGGTTGGTTTTCGTGGTTTGTGGTGTAGCTGAAACTGCTAGAACAAAATTCAATCTGATACCCAATCCTGTCCTAACCATGAATGAGAGAAAGAAATATGTCCATAGAAAAAGCAAAGAAAATTTCAATCGAACCACCCAAATCATACTTGCTGGAATACTAGCTAGAAAGGTGACAATGATGGTGTTTAATATATATTATTGTTCGGGAAGTTGGCCTTCAAATTGTTAGTCTGATAATATGACTACAACGCCATCTTGCTTGCAGTGGACTGTGCAATAGAATCCCTACAGTGCAGTGCCATTTGGCCCATAGAGACTGCACTGACCATAATACCACCCTATTCCCATAACCCCACATATTTATCCTACTAACCCTCCTGACACTAGGGTCAATTCAGCTTGGCCAATCCATTTAACCTGCACACCTTTGGACATGAAGGGGCAGTTTAGCATGGCCAATCCATCTAACCTGCATATCTTGGGACTGTAGAAGGAAACCGGAGCATCCGGAGGAAACCCACGCAGATAAGGGGAGAGTGTGCAAACTCCACACAGAGAGTGACCCAAGCCAGGAATCGAACCTGGGTCTCTGGCGCTGTGAGACAGCAGTGCTAGCCGCTGTGCCACCTCAATAGTTGACTGAGATAGCTCGATACTAAGATTGAAGCGAGATCTTCAGCCCACGGTCTGCGAGAATGCAAGGGTTCAAGGTCTGCCAAAACCCGGAACTGGTGATTCTTGCTGGTGAGATTGTGACCTCCGATTTTCGACGGTCCTCAACTCTTATCAAAGTAAACTTCTTAGTGCCAGAGAGCTTGTTTGATAACTCTTAAGACTTATCATGCCAATAAAAATATACTTACATGGGAATGAACACAACCTAATCTCTTCTGGTGAATTTAATGGATATATCATGAGCTATAACATATTGGTACAACAAATTGGGGAGGAGGCATGGTGGCACAATGGTTAGCACTGCTGTCTCACAGCTCATGGGATCTGGGTTCGATTCCTGGCTTGGGTCATTGTCAGTGTGGAGCTTGCACATTCTCCCTGTGTCTGCGTGGGTTTCCTCTGGGTGATCTGGTTTTCTCCCACAGTCCAGAGATGTGCAGATTAAATGGATTGGCCATGCTAAATTGCCCCTAGAATCAGGGGGATTAGCAAGGTACGTGTGTGATGTTCTGGGGAATAGGGCCTGGGTGGGATTGTGGTTGGTGCAGACCTGATGGGCCAAATGGCCTCCTTCTGCACTGTAGGGAATCTGTGGGGTTCTATGATAATAGTTTATAATGAGCTCAAATAGCAAAGTAACACTGACTATCCCTTATGGTATTCCTGTCTCTTTTTCAGATACTCCATCCAGACAAAGCCAGTCATTAAGGTAAGAAGTGGGTGGCTCGGTGTCACAGTGGTTTGCGCTGCCACCTCGCAGTGCCAGGAACCCAGTCTGGTCTTGGGTCACTGTCTATGTGGAGTTTACACATTCTCCCCGTGTCTGCGTGGGTTTCCTCCGAGTGTTCTGGTTTCCTCCCACAGACTAAAGATGTGTGGGTTAGGTTGATTGGCCATGCTAAATTGACCCTAGTGTCAGGGGGATTAGCAGGGTAAAGATGTGTGGTTACAGGGATAGGGACTGGGTGGGATTGTTGTTGGTGCAGACTCAATGGGCTGAATGGCCTCCTTCTGCACTGTAGGGATTCTATGATTTCTATGAAGTGGACCATTGCTCAGAGTAATGACAGCATCAACTAGAATGTTCAGTAGAATAGTTTAGTCTGACCATTATGAAGTATTCACTAAAATATCACAGCTACACGCCTAGCTTGAATAATGTTTCACCGTCAAATTGTGTTTAACTGTGTTTTTAACATAAAGCAAAATACCTCAAAGTACTTCGCAGATGGAAAGAGGAAAGTAAATTGTCAACCAAGAAATAATGGGTGGGATTCTCCCATCTCGCACGTCCTGCCAGTGAGAATGGGGAGTTTGGCTGCCGTGCAGGATTCGAACCCACGTTTCATTAGCCTGGGCCTCTAGATTATGAGCCCAGAGAGGGTGTGGAGAAGATTCACCAGGATGCTGCCTGGGCTGGAGAGTTTCAGTGATGAGGAGAGGCTGGATAGGCTGGGGTTGTTCTCCTTACAGCAGAAAACATTGAAGTACAGAGGGACGGAGATAGGGTGGACGGGAAGAAACGTCTTCCCCTGAGTAGGGGGGTCAATAACCAGGCGACATAGATTTAAGGTAAGGAGGCAGGAGACTTGGAGAGGATTTGAGGAAAAACATTTACTCCCAGAGGGTGCTGGGAATCTGGAACTCTGCCTGAAAGGGTGGTAGAGGCAGGAACCCTCACACCATTTAATAAGCATTTAGGTGAGCTCTCGAAACATCATAGCAGAAAGGCTACGGACGAAATCGGATTAGAATAGCTTGATGACTGGCGCGCACACACAATGGGCCGAAGAACCTCTTTCAGTTCTATTCTATTCTATCCTATTCTATTCCATTCCACTGTATTTTATTCTATTGTCATTGTATAGTGCACAAATACAAACACAATGAAAAGTGAGCTTGTACGCTCCAAAGATACAAAGAAAAAAAGCAAATGCAAGTAGTCATTATAAAATAGTGCCAATAGTTATTAAGTGTATCCATGTATATTGCACAGTGTTGAGCTGGGTAACAGCTCTGGGGAAGAAGCTGCTCTTGAACCTGGTCATACGGACTCCAATGTATCTGTAGCACCTCCTTGATGGCAGGGGAGGCAAACAGTCTGTGGCAGGGAAGGGTGCGACCTGTGGTGATGCGGGAAGATCTCTGCAGGCAGTGTTTGTGATCATTGTCCTGGAAGGCTGGTAGCTGGGTGCCAATCATGTATTTGACTACCCGCTGCAGAGCTTTCCAATCAGAAATGGAGCAACTGCTGTACCACACCATAATGGATGGCATGGTGGCACAATGGTTAGCACTGTTGCCTTACAGCGCCAGGGACCTGGGTTCGATTCCCGGCTTGGGTCAGTCTGTGTGGAATCTGCACGTTCTCCCTGTGTCTGTGTGGGTTTCCTCCGGGTGCTCTGGTTTCCTCCCACAGTCCGAAAGATGTGCAGGTTAGGTGCATTGGCCGTGCTAAATTCTCCCTCGGTGTACCTGAACAAGCACCGGAGTGGGCGGATTTTCATTGTAACTTCATTGCAGTGTTAATGTAAGCCTACTTCTTAATAAATAAAATAAATAAACTAATGCAGTTCAACAAGATGCTCTTGATTTTGCATTGGTGAAAGAATCTGTGGGGAGAGGTTGCCTGTCTTTAGTCTCCTCAGGAAGTATAGGAGCTGCTGAACCTTCCTCACTGGGGAGGAGGAACTGAGGGTCCACGAGAGGTTCTCCATCATGTGGATGCCTGGGTATTTAAAGCTGCAGACCCTTTCCACCTCTACCCCGTTGATGTAAGTAGGGGTGTGTGCGCTGCCTCTGTGCTGTAAAACTCTATGGGAGGATTTTCTTCATTCTCCTGTCCGTCAAGGGAATTGTACTGGGTGGGACACAAACCATGCAAAGGTCCGTTAACTTTGGACTGGATTTTCCAAACTTAGAAATATAGAAAGGTACAGCACAGTACAGGCCCTTCAGCCCTTGATGTTGTGTCGAGCTACGTCCAATCCCAAGATCAAGCTATCCCACTCCCTGTCATTCTGGTGTGCTCCATGTGCCTATCCAATAACCACTTGAAAGTTCCTAAAGTGTCCAACTCCACTATCACAGCAGGCAGTCCATTCCACACCCCAACCACTCTCTGAGTGAAGAGCCTACCTTGGACACCCCTCCTATATCTCCCTCCATGAACCTTAAAGTTATGCCCCCTCGTAACAGCTACATCCACCCAAGGAAATAGTCTCTGCACGTCCACTCTATCTATCCCCCTCATCATCTTATAAACCTCTATTAAGTTGCCTCTCATCTTCCTCTGCTCTAAAGAGAAAAGCCCCAGCTCCCTCAACCTTTCCTCATAAGACCTGCCCTCCAAACCAGGCAGCATCCTGGTAAATCTCCTCCGCACTCTCTGCAATGCTTCCACATCCTTCTTATAGTGAGGTGACCAGAACTGCTCACAATATTCCAAATGTGGTCTCACCAAGGTCCAGTATATTTTGCAGCATAACCCCACGGCTTTTAAACTCAAACCCCCTGTTATTAAACGCTAACACACTATAAACCTTCTTCACGGCTCTATCCACTTGAGTGGCAAACCTTGGGTCACCAGAAAATCCTGCCCTATGACTCTAGCATCTCCCCCTAAATGTCCACGCTCACCATCGAGCCTAATGTGTGTTCAAACAGCATCTCACCTGCAGGCTCTCACCCCTGTGAAGGAGCCATTGGGAGAGACATGGTTAAATAACTGCTGAGAAAATGCCAATAGACCAAAGGAAAGCCTGACCTTGGTTAAAATTAAATAACCAGCTAGTGACTGCATCAGTCTATTTCAGGAACCACTCATCATGGCTATATTGCGGTGATTAATCCTGTCCTCAGCCTTCTCCTGTGGTAAGTTCAGGTTTTAAGAGCAATATAACTCCGCTTTCAGAGTGATTAGCTCTGGGGCCCGGCTCAACAGTAACAGAAGCTTAGGTTGGGTGGAGAAATTTGATCGGATTCTATGTCACTGACTCCGGTTAATTGATTGCACAACTACGTTAGTGTGAGACTTTGCCACTGTTTTTACTCCCCCTGCCAGCTCCTATGGCTGTCTAACCACTACCACTGTAAAAAAAGTTAAAAGTTTATTTATTAGTCTGACAAATAGGCTTACATTAAGACTGTAATGAAGTTACTGAGAAAACCCCATAGTCGCCACACTGAGAGAGAATTTAGCGTGGCCAATCCACCTAACGCGCACATCTTTGGAGTGTGGGAGGAAACTGGGACACTCGGAGGAAACCCACGCAGATACAGAAAGAACTTGCAGACTCCACACAGACAGTGATCCAAGCCAGGAATCGAACATAAGAACGTAAGAAATAGGAGCAGGAGTAGGCCATCTAGCCCTTCGAGCCTGCCCCGCCATTCAATAAGATCATGGCTGATCTGAAGTGGATCAGTTCCACTTTCCCGCTTTCTCACCATAACCCTTAATTCCTTTGTCTATCAGAAACCTATCTACCCGTGACTTATATATATTTAGCGAGGTAGCCTCCACCACTTCAATGAGCAGAGAATTCCAAAGATTCACCACCCTCTGAGAGAAGAAGTTCCTCCTCAACACTGTTCCAAATTGACTCCCCCTTATTTTGAGGCTGTGCCCTCTAGTTCTTGTTTCCTTTCTAAGTGGAAATAATCTCTCTGCCCCTACCCTGTCTAGCCCCTTCATTATCTTATATGTCTCTATAAGATCCCCCCTCAGCCTTCTAAACTCCAACGAGTACAGGCCCAATCTACTCAATGTCTCCTCATAAGCTCGGAGGAACTCGGGTCCCTGGCGCTGCGAGGCAGTAGTGCTAACCACCGTGCTGTCCTTGAAGAGACTCAGTCTTTAAGAGTTAAGAAAGGAAGGGAATCGGAGCAGCTTTAGCTTAGCAATGAGGAGAAGTGGGAGTTCCTGGAATTGAGAGTAGTGTGTCGGCAACGCTGCCAAAGGAAAGATTTCCCATTATATTGTGTAGCATTACCCCGGCCAATTGCAATCTTTATTTATATTGCTAATGTTTCAATACAAGGCAAATCTGAGTGGTCTGGCCTGTGGATATTATTGGAACCTTGACAACTGATGTATCACGCCAACAGCAATTGGATAGAATGGATTCTGGGACGAGGCACATTGGCCACTCCTTCAGTAACTAGTAAAAAATGATTAATCTGCTAAAATCATTAAAGGCCACCATTTTTATTTACCAAATAACTGAGCACAGCTCGCAGTAAGAATGCAAGATAAAGACTGCATTCAGCACTGGCCGCTAATCTCACACTGCTGTCAACGTACTCCAGCTGCAAGGCCAGTTATTTTTGGGTTTACTAGTCCGAAACTCCGACACTAAATTGGACACAAGTTTCCCTGAATCAGGCAGGCAGCTTCAGAGAATATGGAGATATACTTTGTTTGCCACGGTGACGTTGCCAATCAGTAAAAAATAAATACATCTGAACAAGTCTTTTCCGAGTTGGAAAGGAAAATTGTTCCCTCACGGATCGTGGCTCTTCTGCGAAGCGGATTGGTTTACAGAGAGTCGGATCATTCCAGGCTTTGTAATGGGAGTGAGATGTTCCGTACAATATCCCACTGCTGAGGTGAAGACGTCTCCGCTTGAAACCACAAAACTTCAATTGCTATGAAGTGAGCCAAAGAAGGGGGCCATTCAGCACATCTTGTTCATGCCAACCTACATGCCCTTTCTAATCCCATCTTCCTGCACATGACCCATAGCCCTGCAATTTGCAGAACTAAAACTGCAGATCCAGGTGCTTTTGGAACAAGTTTAGCATCTGTGCCTCCACCACTAACTCAGGTAGTGAATTCCAGACACCCATCACTCTCTGCGTAAAAAGATTTTTCCTCGTGTGCTCTCTCCTGCCACTTAGCTTAAATCTTTGACCCCTGGTTTTTGATCTCTCTGCTAAGGGAAACAGGTTCCTTCTATCTACTCTATCTCTATTGGGGCGGCGTGGTGACACAGTGGTCAGCACTGCTATCTCACACAGCGCCAGGGACCTGGTTTCGATTTCCAGCTTAGATCTGTCTGTGCAGAGTCTGCATGTTCTCCCACGTGTCTGCATGGGTGTTCCGGTTTCCTCCTACTCTACAAAGATTGGCCATGCTGAGTTGTCCCTTAGTGCCCTAAGCTGTGTAGATTAGATGGATGAGCCATGGGAAATGTGTGGAGTTATAGGGAGAGGGCATGGTTAAGTTATTCTGTCAGAGAGTCGGTGCAGGCTCGATGGGCTGAATGGCCTCTTTTGCGCTTTATGATTCTGCTTCTATGAACAGATACGTCCTTCCTGAAATGTGGTGACCAGAACTGCACACAGGACTCCAGGTGTGGGCTGCACCAGTATCTTATAGAGTTCCATCCCTACTTTTCCATTCTGTCAATGAAGGAGAGCGTTCTAGATGTCTTTCTCCCAACTTTTGGGGCTGAATCTTCAGGAAAGCTGAGAAAGGATTTGGACAGTGTCCAAAAATTCCAGAGCCAGCGACGTGTCAGTTTCCCTGGCACCAGCTTGGCAAACGAACAGTTAAATAAATAAAGCAACAAGCTCAACAGAATAAAGCAGGAAGAATACAGATCCCTGGCAACAGTATTGTTGCAGCCAATGCACTGAAGGAACAAGTGCCAGATTATAAATATTGTTCCCAGAGTACACGTAGACGATCTCTGGAGTATTTGAAACAACAAAACTCTTGCTACGTCGATTTGCCTTTTCTCGTTGAAAAGCAGAGTCTGAACATTGGCAGATCAGAATACTTTGGTTTTGGAATTGGATGAAGGGTGGCATGGTGGCACAGTGGTTGTGGCACTGCTGCCTCACAGTGCCAGGGACCTGAGTTCGATTCTCGGTTTGGTTCTCTATCTGCGTGGAGTCTGCGCATTCTCCCCGTGTCTGCGTGAGTTCCCTGCCAGGTGCTCCGGTTTCTTCCCACAGTCCGAAGCTGTACGGATTAGGGTGATTGGCCAGGCTGAGTTGACCCTTAACCCCACAAAAGCCCACTCGGAGGCAACTAGAGATGGGCAATAAATATGTGAGGTTATGGGAAGAGGGCCCGGGGGGGGGGTTGTGGTCAGTGCAGGTTCAGTGGGCCGAATGGCCTCCTTCTGCACTGTAGGGTTTCTAGGAATCTATGGGATTCTATGACAAGGAGGACGGGGAGTGGGTGGGGGAGGGTGTTGGTGTGGGATGAGGGGATTCAATCAAAATATGAGTGAGACTCAGACCAAGGCTGCAGCTCGATAGAAATGGCAAACTGCGTGTTACACTGGCTGAAGACAACGGCTCAGTGTCATTATCCCAGTTTCATTAACGCAGTTCGCCCATCCCTCTCACATCCTGTGAGTCACTTTACATCGATTTTCTGACGGGTTTGCGGCCCAGGTATCAGGATTAAACCCAGACTCCTGAGCTCCCACCTGTTGGCGACCAAACCAACCACTCTTTCAGGCCGTGTCCTCCAGAACGGCCACCTCTTTACCCGCTGTCCTCTTAAGCATGGCGGGCAGGCTCTCAATGCTGCAGGACACTACCGGAAGGTCCAGCTCTTCCACAACCTCTACTGAGAGAGCTGGGTGCCAAGGACGCAAGCCAGAGACCACGAGGGCGCCTCAACACCAAGGGGCTCTGGCTGGACTGTATCCCCGTGGAGAGATCAATGGGATCAAAGATGGCAAACCCCCATTGGGACGATGAGGAGATCTCTCTATGGGATCCAGTTTAGTAAGAAGTCTCACAACACCAGGTTAAAATCCAACAGGCTTATTTGGTAGCACAAGCCACTAGCTTTAGGAGCGCTGCCCCTTCATCAGGTAACTGGGGGTTGGCAGCAGTGCTGCGAAAGCTTGTGGCTTGTGCTACCAAATAAACCTGTTGGGCTTTAGCCTGGTGCTGTGAGATTTCTTACCATGTTTCCCCCAGTCCAACATCATGGATCCAGCTTGGCCAGGGATGGCGATTTTTCATGCTTGTCACTGGGGCTTAGGGCCTCAGGTCTCATGCAGTGTTGGGAGCGGGCTCATGGAACAGTGTCCACTGTACAATACTATAAAATCTCCCCAGTTGGAGCCTCAACAAGTGTAATTTTCTACCACTTTTGCGGAGCTGTTGCTGGGAAAGCTCCCTGAAAGTAGAAATGTGTCAAGGTGCCTTATCAATGCAGCTCACTACCACATTCCTGGCTCTCCCCACCTCCTAGCCCAGGGCTGGGAAAAATTCAGCCCATCATTTTTTTTCCCCTTTCCCAATAAGCGATTCCAGAGAAATTTCTGCGTGTGGTTCAAATGTGGAACTCCGTACCACATTGTTCAGTTGAGATTAGGTACATTGAATAGGGGTGCCCAGATAACCACACGAGAGAGAAAGGAATAAGAGGATAGACTGAGAGAGTGAGATAATGTGGAAGATGAAGAAGCTTGAGTGCAGCGCTAACACTACCAGGGAATCAGTGGCCTAGTGGTATTGTCGATGGGCTTAGTAATCAAGAGACCCAAGGTAATTCGCCAGGGTCCCCAGGTTCAAATCCCACCATGGCAGATGGTGAAATATGAATTTAATAAAACTGGAATTAACAGTCTAATAGTGACCATGAAACAATTGACGTAAAAAGCATGCTGGTTCACTAATATCCTTGAGGGAAGGAAATCTGCCATGGTCTGGCCTACATGTGACTCCAGAGCCACACAGCAATGTGGTTGACTCTTAATTAAAGTTCTTTTATTAGTGTCACAAGTAGGCTTACATTAACACTACAACGAAGTTAATGTGAAAATCCCCTAGTTGCCACACTCTGTTTGGGTCCACTAAGGGAGAATTTAGCACGGCCAATGCACCTCACCGGCATGTGGGAGGAAACCAGAGCACCCGGAGGAAACCCACGCAGACACGGGGAGAATGTGCAGTCTCCACGCAGACAGTGACCCAAGCCGGGAATCGAACCTGGGGTCCCTGGCACTGTGAGGCAGCTGTGTGAATCACTGTGCCACCGTACCGCCCACAAAAGCCCCCTCAAAGGTAATTAGAAATGGGTGAAGTTCTCTGGCTTCCCAGCCCAGGTGTTTCCCGCCAGTGGGAGGTGGTGTGTTGTTTGCTAGTGGCAGGGTTCTCCTGTCTTGCTGCAGTCAATGGGAATTCCCATCAATGTCCATCGCAGACAGGAGTGCGTTGCCGGCTGGACTGGAGAATCCGACCAGCATGAACATCCAGAGAATTCCGGCCATAATCTTTATCCGTCAATAGGTTGAAACAATAAAATCTTACTGAACCAATGGTACGCCTCTCATTCTATTGGAGAGCCTATTGCAATGACAGTTCTGGGACAGCACAGCCTCTATGGTGCTCTCCTGCACCCTAGTGAGAGAAAGGGAAAGTAGCAGGGATTGCCAGCATGGTACACGTAGCTTTCTGATCGTAAATCTGAGCACAAAGAACAGCGATCCCGAGCAGGAGCGTCTAGCTCAGGGAAGTTCCTTCATTCAGATGGAAAGCCGAGGAACCTGACCCTCAATCGCGCCGTGGCAGTTCGAGAGTTTCAATCCAGTTTTTCAGCTGTCTGCAAATTGGGGGGAAGATGATGGCATTGGAAAAAGCAATCATCAGAACGTCCTGAAGATCCAATTGTTTTACTGGTCATCTTCAGTGAAGAGAATCTTGCGTTGGATTGGCACACTGGTTAGCACTGCTGCCTCACAGCGCCAGGGACCCGGGTTTGATTCCCAGCTTGGGTCACTGTCTGTGTGGAGTTTGCACGTTCTCCCCGTGTCTGCGTAGATTTCCTCTGGGTGCTCTAGTTTCCTCCCACAATCCGAAAGACATGCCAGTGAGGTGCCTTGGCCATGCTAAATTCTCCCTCGCCCAAACAGGCACTGGAGTGTGGCAGCTGGGGGATTTTCACAGTAACTTCATTGCAGTCGACGTTTCATAGAGTTCAGATGGAGGCCATTTGGCCCATCGAATCTGCACTGACAATAATCCCATCTAGTCTCTATCCCTGTAACCCCACATGTTTACCCCGCTAATCTCTCTAACGTATGCATTCCAGGACACTAAGGGGCAATTTAGCATGGCCAATCCACCTAATCTGCACATCTTTGGACTGTGGGAGGAAACCGGAGCACCCGGAAGAAACCCACACAGACACGAGGAGAACGTGCAAATTCCACACAGACAGTGACCCAAGCCGGGAATCGAACCCGGGCCTCTGGAGCTGTGAGGCAGCAGTGCTAACCACCGTGACGAGCAAACAAATAAAAATCAACTTAACTGTGACCCCAGGTCCTCCCCGATCTGGCTGTTTCTTCGCCACCCTCTGAAGTGACCCAGTGGGCCAATCAGAAAAGCTACTTGGAAGAACGCTGTGAAAGATCTTGCCCCACACAAATGGCAGCCAGTCACAGAGAGGTCAAACCAGCAGGCCCTCTGGGCAAACCAGGACTGGGCAATACGAACCAGCCTTCTCCGCAACACCCCTAACTCTGAGGATTGAGAAAAAGCACAATGATTTCAAAGAGCACAGAAAAAAAGCCAAATTGTCAATTTCTGTGATGTGGAACTATGCAGTTTTCATTCCTCTTCCAGAGTGGATTTTCTTTTAGTTCAACGTTTGCCTTTTATCTTCAACATGTGAATTTTGTACAGTCAGAAGACCAATTGCCTGATCTATATCCTTGGAAGTACTGGCTCCACCATAGCATAATACATGAAGCATCATTTTATTGCTTAATTTTAATTTTATTTTATTAGTATCACAAGCAGACTTATGTTAACACTGCAATAGAGTCATAGAGGTTTACAGCATGAAAACAGGCCCTTCAGCCCAACTTGTCCATGTCACCCTTTTTTTAACCCCTAAGTTAGTCCCAGTTGTCCGCATTTAGAACATAAGAACATAAGAAATAGGAGCAGGAGTAGGCCATCTAGCCCTTCGAGCCTGCCCCGCCATTCAATAAGATCATGGCTCATATTCCTCTATACTCATCTTACCCATGTAACTGACTAAATGCGTTTTAAGACAAAATTGTACCCGCCTCTATGACTACCTCTGGCAGCTTGTTCCAGACACTCACCACTCTCTGTGTGAAAAAATTGCCCCTCTGGACCCTTTTGTATCTCTTCCCTCTCATCGTAAACCTATACTCTCTAGTTTTAGACTCCTCGACCTTTGGGAAAAGATAGTGACTATCTAGCTGTCTATCATTATTTTATAGACCTCTATATGATCACCCCTCAGCCTCCTCTGCTCCAAGGGAAAAAAGTCCCTGTCTATCCAGTAACTCAAAATATCAAGTCCCAATAGCGTACTAGTAAATCTTTTCCTCATTCTTTCTAGTTTAATAATATCCTTTCTATAGTAGGGTGACCAGAACCGCGTGGGTTTCCTCCAGGTATTCCAGTTTCCTTCTACAGTCCGAAAGACGTGCTGGTTGGGTGAAGTTACTGTGAAAATCCCCTAGTCACCCTATTCCGGCACCTGTTCGGCTCCACTGAGGGAGAACTTAGCACGGCCAATGCACCTAATCAGCACGCCTTTCGGACTGTGGGAGGAAACCGGAGCACCCGGAGGAAACCCACGCAGACACAGAGAGAATGTGCAGACTCTGCACAGACAGTGACTCAAGCTGGGAATCGAACCCAGGTCCCTGGCGCTTTTCCGAGGCAACAGAAAGTCTGGACGGAGTCGGTGGCTCGGGCGGGTCGGTTGGTTTGTGTGATGGACTGGGCTTCGTTCACAACCCTTTGTAGTTTCTTGCGGTCTTGGTCAGAGCAGGGACCGTACATGCTGCCTCCCCACCTTCCCTACCACACCCCACCCCCACCACCCCTACTCCCACCCCACCCCCTCCTCCACGTAACATTTGAACTCTACACTGAGAGGGGCAGGAGTGTAGGAGGAGGAGTGGGTCATCGGAGATCTGTTCTGCAATTAATCAGATCATAGCTGATCTGTGGTTTAACTGGACAATTCAAGTTTCAGTCAGGGTTTAAAGTCCCTGTTTTCCCCAAGAATTAATTCAGCAACTCTTTTAGATTCTGGGAATGATAATTAATTAAAATGAATTGATACAGACCTTCCTCGTATTAACCCTGAAATAAACCATGTTCTATCTGTACTGGAGGATGTTCTCCCTGCTGTCTTCTACAGATCAGTCAGAATCCCCAGACTGAACTTTTCTCAATCATCGATTAACACGCACTTTATTCTCACCACTGCTTTTCTCTCCTCTATCGATTACTTTCGTGACATTGCTAATGCATTTATAAAGTCTCGCGGATGAGCATGCATTTAAATAGCACCTTCAGCGTGTCCCAGGGAGCTTCATAAGCAGGCACAGGGAAACTGCTGGGTGCATAACCAAGACATAATCAGTTTTATTAATGCTCCGTCTGCAGTATTCACGGATGGAATTTCTCTGAGGAGGCAACTTCTAACCGCAAGGATTTTAGTGCCAGTGATAGGAAGGAAGAATCTCTGGAAATTTACTGCAGTTGGTTTTCTGACGAAGCTGCTCTAATTGAGGCGGGGGTATTGTCACTGGACTAGCAACCCAGAGGCTCAGCTGAGGGTATGCTGGCTGGAACTCTATCGTAGTCGTGATGTAGATGTGCCGGCGTTGGACTGGGGTAGACACAGTAAAAAGTCTGACAACACCACGCTTAAGTCTAACCGATTTATTTGACAGTAAACTCACAAGCTTTTGGGGTTTGTCCCTTCGTCAGGTGAATGGCCATAAATAAATCGGTTGGACTTAAACCTGGTGTTGTCAGACTTTTTACTGGAACTCTATCACCAAGGAATCAGAGACGGGGGGAGGCTCGTAGAACAGAAATGTCCATTCTCCCCAGATATGATTTTACAACCTCTACAAATTTCACCAGCTGCTGTGACGGGTTTCAAAGCCAGAACTTCACCCTGGGGTCTCTGGATTACTAACCCAGCAGCAATACCACTGCGCCACCACCATATTCTTTGGAGTAAACCTTGGCAAATGGTAGCACTGTGATTAGTACTGCTGCCTCGCAGCACCGGGGATCAGAGAGATTTGATGTATACAATAAAGAAACTGTCGCTTGCACCAATATTTGAAGGTGAAAAGGATGTCTGTGCGCTAAAGGAACTGAGGCAAGGAACAACAGAAGTGAGGCAAGTCTTGGTATTGGAGGTGGCTTCGAATGAGTTCGCTCAAATCAAAATTAGCGTATTCATTAATTAATAACAGAACGTACTTTAACCAGTTAAACCATTGGTCGAGAGTGTTCCTTTCCCTTAAAGTTATAAAAGCAGGAAAAGACCAAGCGATCAGTATCTTATTTTAACACATTACATTTTATATTACAGAGAAGAGAGGAACAGAATTGTCCACAGCTAAAAGTGGCGGGAGCCGTGAAGAGGGTGTAAAAATCAAGATTCCACTTTCTTGCAAGAAGAAGTAAACCACCATCTCCAGTTACCATCTTTGATTCATTATCGGATATTACATCGAATTGCAAAGAATGTAATAGCGCTGAAGCAGGCCGTTCGGCCCAAGCAGTCCCTTGTCAGCATTGATGTCCCACTCCAAACTCCTTCCATTCATCCTCACCTGTCTCCATCAACATAACCCTGCATTGCCGCCTCCCTCACTTCCTCTAGTCTCTAATCAAATGCCATTCATCTCAACCTTTTCTTGTGCGAATGAGTACCACCTTCACACCACTCCCTGGAAAAGGAGGTGGCACAACGGTGAGCGCTGCTGCCTCACAGCACCAGGGACTCAGGTTCAATTCTGGCCTTGGGTCACCATCTGTGTGAAGTTTGCACGTTCTCCCCATGTCTGCGTGGGTTTCCTCCGGGTGCTCCACTTTCCTCCCACAGTCCAAAGATCTGTCGGTTAGGTTGATTGGCCATGCTAAACTGGGGGGATTAGCAGGGTAAATATGTGGAGTTACGGGATAGGGCCTGGGTGGGGTCATTACTGGTACAGGCTTGAATGGGCCGAATGGCCTCTTTCTGCACTGAAGGGATTCTCTGATTCTGAAATCTCCATACAATTTCTGAATATCTAATGTTCGTCAGCTTGAGATTTGTTGACAACCATGTTACACATTCCTGTCATATATCCTATACTACTTTCAAACCGTGCTATGGGACTGACATAAGGCTGTATATGACCATATCTGGTCGCTAAATAGCCATATGGACCAATTCTTCATACACAATTTCCAGTCAGATTTTATTCCTGGAGATAATTAAGCAGGATCAGGGGAACTGCCTTAAGAAATAGATTTTGGGTTAACCCCCATTGGACAGCATGGTTAACACTGCTGCCTCATAGCACCAGGGACCTGGGTTCAATTCTGGTCTCGGGTCACTGTCAGTGCAGAGTCTGCACTTTCCCCTGCTGGCTTTCCTCCAGGTGCTCCGGTTTCCTCCCATGCTCCAAAGATGTTGGGTTAGGTTGATTGGCCGTGCCACATTGACCCTAGTGGTAGCGGGATTAGCAGGGTAAATAAGGGTTAAAAGAATAGCATCTGTGTGGGGTTGTGTTCAGTACAGACTCGATGGGCCGAATAGCCTCCTTCTGTACTGTAGGGACTGTGTGATTATTTTCCTTGATGTTTCATTTTCACAGGTAGCTTTACCCCACTGCTATGCTGCCATCACTTTAATCTTGTCCCTGGTCACCAGTGCCGAAGCTACAGTCTGCTTGTCAACGCTACTGGGAGACAAACATACCCCCAGGTGATTTGTATATACGAAGTATCAAAGAGTCATAGAGATATACGGCACAGAAATAGGCCCTTTGGCCCAACTCGTCCCTGCTGGCCAGGTTTGCTATGCTGAACTAGTCCCATTTGCTTGCATTTGAACTCATATCTCTCTAACCCATACCTTTCCCAGCTTTGTACCTGTCCAAATGTCTTTTCAATGTTACAATTGTACCCACCTCTACCACCTCCTCATTCCATATAGCCTCTGTGTCCCTTTTAAATCTTTCCCCTCTCACCTTTAAACTTATGCCCTCTAGTTTTGGACTCCCCCTACCCTGGGGGTAGAGACCTTGGGTGACAGTTGCGCTTGCCCCAAAACCATAAAATCCCACCCCCAGCTCAACGGACCTTTGCACGGCTTGGTCTCCTACCCTCTGAGCCGCTACGGCGGCTGGGACAGGAAGGTTCCAGCCCTTGGCTATGCACCTTATCTGTGTACCTGCACAAGTGGAGCTCCAGCAGTCTGGCGGAATGGCCTGTTCTGTGCGATGAATACTGTGTAGCCCTGTCCCCTGCACTGAAAACCTTGTAAAGACAGGCATTCAAAATGTGGCAGGATGACTCCTGACTAATATTTAGCCATTATTTCGGAATGCTGTGTTCATTGATCGTCTCTCCATTGGTTAAGGTGGCACGAGGTTTTTTTTTTACTGTAGATATTTGATATTTTGTAAATAGGTGACCCCAGAACAAGAAGTTTCCTATTCCCTTCGTTCAGTGTTAGCATTATTGCTTGTCATATCACGCGAGATTGAGCCATCTCTGCTTTGTGTTGGTAAATGTAAGATTAATTAGCTGTATAATCGTCAACATGAACATTTATATCTACAGCAGAATTATTGTATTGTGAATAATGGGATATAAAAAAGCAATTTAATTACAGAGCCAAGACTTGATGCGTTATTCCCTACAGCGCACTGCACCCCAGCAGTAATCATAACTTTCTTCCACACGCTCTCATTGCTGATTCTATACGGTTCAAACTATCTCGTACTCTCATCTCGCCCTGGGTAATTTCTGCATTGTTGATCATTAGTCTACTTTTAGTGGGCGGAATTCTCCCACTAAGTCTCACGGCAGTTTCTTGTCTGTGTTTCCCACTGCGGGCGCTGATGGGAAAGCACATGAGATTTTCCAGCCTCCCAGCCGTGTGTTTCCTGCCAGGTGCGTTGTTTGCTAGCAGCGGGATTCTCTGGAATTCCCATTCACGTCACCCCATTCCAGTGGGCAACACGCGGGCAGGATTGTGCTGACGGCGGGGCTGGAGAATCCCAGCGGCATGAACGGCTGGAAAAATTCCACATCTTCCGTCCCCGACCCTGATTAATTATGCATCCAGGTGAGTTTGCACCATCTTCTGTGGAAGGAATGGTTTGACGACCCATGTCCTGCCATCAGGCTCGAGTGCCACATTGTAAATGTGCCCGAGTCCCAACATCACTGAGCCACTGCTGAAGAAAGAAGACACATCTCCTCAAGAACAGGTCAGGGGGCAGGGATACTGTGGTGAGTGAGTCACCTCCTGCCTCCCCAAAGCCGGTACACCATCTACAAGGCACAAGAGTGTGGCGGAATAATCTCCACTGGATGAGTGCAGATCCAACTCAAGAATCATAGATCCATAAAATCCCTACAGCACAGAAAGAGGCCATTCAGCCCATCGAATCTGCACTGATCACAATCCCACCCAGGCCCTATCCCCATAACCCCACTTACTTAGACTACTCAGCCCCTGGCACTAAGAAGCAATTTAGCACGGCCAATCAACCTAACCCACACATCTTTGGATTGTGGGAGGTAACTGGAGCACCCGGAGGAAACCCACGCAGGCACGGGGAGAATGTGCAGACTTCGCACAGACAGTCACCCCAGCCGGGAATTGAACCCAGGCCCCCGGTGCTGTGAGGCAGCAGTGCTAACCACTGTGCCACTGTGCCACCCTGCACCACCAAGAAGCTCAATGCCATCCAGGACAAAGCAACCTCACTTGAGCAGCACCCTCTCCAACACTGTAACATTCACACCCTTCACCAACGATGAACATTGGCAGCCAGATGTGCCATCTACAAGATGAGTTGCGGCAACTTACCAAGGCCCCATAGGCAGCACCTTCAAATTCCATGACCACTAACATCTAGAACAACAAGAGCAGCAGACCTGTGGGAGCACCACTATCTGGACATTCCCCTCCAAGCCACTCACCATTCTAATTGGAATTATGTCACCATTCCCTCACTGTTGTGGGGTCAAAATCCTGGAACTCCTTCCCTAACAGCACTGTGGGAGTACCTACACCTCAAGGACTGCAGTGGGTTCAAGACGGTGGCTCATCACTCCTTCTAAAGGGCAATAGGGACGGGCAATAAATGCTGTCCTAGTCAGCAGCACCCACGTCCCATAAATTAATTAAGAGGATGGCTCTCAGGGAACCCGTTGAGGATGGAAACCGGGTACCCTTCATTTACACTTAAGATGAAAGGTCCTTCTGAAAGATACTCCCCCTAAACTCACCACCCTGGTGTTCCAGGGACCACAGTCACTGGCGACCACTGTCCTGAACTCTGAAAGCAACCCCAGTCCTTTTTCAGGTAAGTCCACACTTTTGGATCCTAAATTACTCTCAAACCACCCTATAGGACTGCTTGCTATATGTCCCATGCCTGGTCACTACGTGTTCTAGGTTCCAAATGTGCTCTGGACCCATGTGTTTTCCCACTGGCATTGTGGAGGATCGGGTGTCGGAGAGAATCCCAATTTGGGACTTCATTTGCATCCAATCAATGGGATGCAAACCAGTCTCTTGCTGGCCTCCAGCAAAATTCCTGATCCACTATGATGGGCAGCATGGGAAGATCCCACTGCAAATTCACGCCCGCACAAAACCAATTTTTGGGGCACTTGCCAAAATCTCTCCTCGGACCCACTGGTATGGGAGCATTCCGGAACATTTTGTGCCAATCAGCCTCTCCAATCCTAAGTTTCTTTTACAGGTGAAAAGAAGTTTTATTTTGCAAAACACTCGTATTGTGCACTTGTTATGCAGCAGTTGTAGAGAAGGGCGGCATGGTGGCACGGTGATTAGCACTGTTACCTCACAGCGCCAGGGCCCTCGATTCGATTCCCGGCTCGGGTCACTGTCTGTGCGGAGTTTGCACATTCTCCCTGTGTCGGCGTGGGTTTCGATTAATGACTCGAAGCATCGTCTCCCTTCAATTAACAAATGATCCTTTAACGTAATTAACAAATCACAGGTAGGCAGAAGTATGTAACTGAACTTATATTTTGCGTTCAAATGAGACAGAAACTTTGAATAATACATTTCATTAAGTTACAGGCTATCGAGAATTTAGAATTTGCAAGTTACATATATTTCATAGAATCCCTACATTGCAGAAGGAGGCCATTTGGCCCATCGAGTCTGCACCGACCACAATCCCAACCAGGCTCTATTCCCACAACCCCATGCATTTACCCTAGCTAAACCCCTTGACGCTAAGTAGCAATTTAGCACGGCTAATCCACCTAACCCACACAAATTTGGAGTGCGGGACGAAACCGGAGTACCTGGAAGAGACCCACGCAGACATGGGGAGAAAGTGCAAACTCCACAAGACAGTGACCCAAGCCGGGAATCAAACCTGGGTCCCTGGCACTGAGAGGCAGTAGTGCTAACCATTGTGCTGCCGTGCCGCTCCAGGTGATTCAGTTTCCTCCCACAATCCAAAGAGGTGCGGGTTAGGTTGATTGGTCATGCTAAATTGCCCCTTAATATTAGGGGGACTGGTTAGGGTAAATGCATGGGGTTATGGGGATAGGGCCTGGGTGGGATTGTGGTGGGTACAGATGCAATGGGCTGAATGGCCTCCTTCTGCACTGTAGGGAGTCTATGATTCTACGGGACATGGGTGTTGCTGGCTAATTTAATTTATTGCCATCCAAAACCAAATGCCGGCTGCATTAGGCCGTGTGGCCAATGCCAATTTGAACCTTGTACCTCCCGTGTAGTCTTCACTCCTGATCAGATGTTACACTGATTGACGAGGCGTCTGCCTGCTTCTGTTGGGAGTGTTGTTCCGTTTTGAAAACTTCACCCTGGTGGGAAGCATGGGATAAATTAAAATGAGTTAATTTTTTTCTTCACTGCTACCCACTCCACGGTAATTCAAGCTGCATGTATCATGCTGGGGTCTGACTGTATCACTAATCCCTTAACCGATATTCTGGAAAGACTTAATGGACTGAGTCATAAAAAGGAAAGTGACTGGGCAAGTTTTCTGCTTCTATTCCTGTAATTGTGTTTTTGAAGAACGGTGATTTAGGTCCTGACTAATCAGTTTGGTCAAACCTTGCTCTGTTTTGAGTGCTTCCTTGCAAAGTACATTGAAAGACCTTTGGTCTGTTGGATGGACAAGTGGTGTACATTCTTACACGTTACAGTATTCACATCCTGTGTTCCATTCAGATGCAGCAATGACAAAGCACACTTGAGGTAAAGCCACGTCCTGATGCTTAGATAATTGCTGTTCTCCTGTCTCATTGTCCAAATTCAGATTGCCATGCAAATCTGTAAGGGTTCACGCACCAACCGACTCAAGACCAGCTTCTTCCCTGCTGCCGTCAGGCTTTTGAATGGACCCACCTTGCATTAAGTTGATCTTTCTCTCCACTCTAGCTATGACTGTAACACTACATTCTGCACACTCTCCTTTCCTTCTTTACAAACAGTATGCTTTGTCTCTGTAGTGCACAAGAAACAATACTTTTCACTGTATACTAATATGTGTGATAATAATAAATCAAATCAAATCAAGGGCATAACCTATTTGCCTTGAACACAGATCTTGATCCGAAATGAGAACTGAGCCAAACAGGCCTTTCTAGGTTAAAACTACAACAATGAAATAAAAGCAAAGAGCTGGTGTACAATGGGAAATTGGCATGGGACTGTCTTGGTTCTTTTCTTGTATTTAAAACCATTATGCTCCTCAAGTAGCCAGACAAAGCCATGGAGTGGTTTCAAGGTGATTTATTGACACACTGCAGCGCAACAGAGCTGATCTAACATTCAGACCCATCAGAGTGAGAAAATACATAAGCAATTATAGTTTCAACTTTGATTACAAGTAATTAACAATCACATTTTCGAACTTATCTCTATCCACTCACAGTTATTGATTAAGGTTATATCTGGTATTGTGTCCAATTATTTGTTATATGATCAAGCAATGATAGCTACATCTCCGAACAATGGTATATCAACCTTCCTTTCCCTTGGTCCTTGTTCTAATGCTCAAACATGAGCTGCAATTGCACATTGTTCAATTAAATGGTCCTTGACTCTCACTTGGGTCTGCTTTAATCAGGACCTGTGGTTTTCACATATTTTCCTCCGTGTCACTGAAATGCCCCTGTCTACATGAATCTGATGAAGTAGAAATGGTTGAGACCTTCAAGTTTTTAGGTGTCCAGATTACCAACAACCTCTCCTGGTCCCCCCCCACCCCCCATGCCAACGCTAGAGTTCAGAAAGCCCACCAATGCCTCTACTTTCTCAGAAGACTAAGGAAATTTGGCATGTCCGCTACGACTCTGACCTAATTCTACAGATGCACCATAGAAAGCATTCTTTCTGGTTATATCACAGCTTGGTATGGCTCCTGCTCTGACCAAAACCACAAGGAACTACAAAGGGTCAGTAAATAAAGCCCAGTCTATTACTCAGACCAGACTCCCATCCATTGATACTGAGTACACTTCCCTCAGAAAAGCAGTCAGCATAATCAAGGACCCTATGCATATTGGACATTCTCTCTTCCATCTTCTTCTGTCGAGAAAAAGATAAAAAGTCTGAGGTCACGTACCAACTGAGTCATTAACAACTTCATCCCCGCTGCCATCAGACTTTTGAAATGACCTACCTCGCATGAAGTTGATCTTTCTCTACACCCGAGCTATGACTGTAACATTAAATTCTGCACTCTCTCCTTTCCTTCTCTATGAAATCTATGTTTTGTACAATGCTCAAGAAACAACACTTTTCACTGTATACTGATACATGTGACAATAATGAATCAAATCAAATCGAATCAAAATACAGCTTGCAACTTATGTGTTTTTAACTTGTGGTGTTATTAAACCTTTCAGAAATCATATCCCACCTCAAAACAAAAACAAACCCCTTCTTACTTGTATGTTGAGATGTGAAAACACTACAGATTCATTATTCTAACTATTAAGTCAGTGTTGTTGAAACTCCAAGGGATTAAGGATGGAGCAGATTGGGATTAAACACCAATTAGAATTTATCACAGAATCCCGATAGTGCAGAAGGAGGCCATTTTGCCCATCGAGTCTGCACCAACCACAATCCCAGCCAGACCCTATTCCCACAGCCGTACACACATTTACCCTTCTAATCCCCCTGACACTTAGAGTCACTGTAACATAGCCAATCAACCTAAGCTGCACATCTTTAGACTGTGAGAGGAAACTGGGGCACCCGGAGGAAACCCACGCAGACACGGGGAGAACATGCAAACTCCACACAGGCAGGAAGCCAAGGCTGGAATTGAACCCAGGTCCCTGGCGCTGTGAGGTAGCAGTGCTAATCACTGTGCCACAGTGCTGCCCATATCTTTCAAATTATTTTTTGAACAATAAACTTTACTCAGAACTGTGAGTTTTGGAGAACTCCATGTCAGATGCATCACCATTAGACTTGGTCCTGTTGAAATTTTAAATGACTTATGCTTGTGGTTTGTCATTATTTGGCTACAGAATCAGATTTCCTTAAGTTGGCCACATTAGTTAGATCCATATGTCATGTAAAGTTCTTAATTCTGAGCTGGTCCCTGCACATCCTGTTTACACCAATTTTATATCTTTCCCTCAATCCATTTTAATTCTTTTTTATTCCTTGTGTGGTATGTGTTTTTTTCTTGGTAGCACAAAGAGGATACTGAATCAGGAGAACCTTTTAAGGATTTGCTAGCACCTACCTTATCAACTCATTTGCTTAGGCTACTAAAAATATGTAATTGTAGAGTTAACGAGGATAATTGATACCTTGAACATGTGATTACGGTTGGGTCCATTTCCAATTGGTTCCACATGTGATTTGCAGCAATAAACACAATCGAGGTGGACACAGTGGTTAGCACTGCTGCCGAACAGCTCCAGAGACTCTGGTTCAATCCCCGCCTTGGGTCACTGTCTGTGTGGAATCTGCATGTTCTCCCCGTGCCTGCGTGGGTTTCCTCCGGGTGCTCCGGTTTCCTCCCATAGTGTGAAAGACGTGCTTGTTAGGTGCGCTGCCCGTGCTAAATTCTTTCTCAGTGTATCCAAACAGGAATGGCGACTGGGGGATTTTCACAGAAACTTCATTACAATGCTAATGTAAGCCTACTTGTGACACTAATAAATAAACCTTAGGCAGCACGATGGTGCAGTGGTTAGCACTGCTGCCTCACAGCACCAGGACCTAGGTTCAATTCTGGCCTCAGGTGTGGCCTCTGACCTGTGTGGAGTTTGCACATTCTCCCTGTGTCTGCGTGGGTTTCCTCCAGGTGATCCGGTTTCCTCCCACAGTCCAAAGATGTGAGGGTTAGATTGATTGGCCATGCTAAATTGTCCCTTAGTGTCAGGAGGGCTATGAGAGTAAATATATGGGGGTACGGGGATAGGTCCTGGGTGGGATTGTGGTTGATTAGGAGCACATGATCGGTGCAGGCTTGGAGGGCCGAAGGGCCAGTTCCTGTGCTGTATTGTTCTTTGGTGCAGGCTCAATGGGCCAAATGGCCTCCTTGTACACTGTAGGGATTCTATGATTCTACATCGCCAATGTCTTTGTCTACATAAAATGAAAGGTGTTCCCATACCATCAGTGCACAGATAGCCATTCATCACCGGCCCCAAAACATGTTTGCCAGCTCCCTGCGGGCAGCAGTCACAATACTCTGCTGTACAACAATCAGTAGTGCCACTCTCTCTGAAGGTGACACCTCCTTTAAATGCCCAAGTGACAGTACCATCTCCACCACTGTGTCATAACATTGGCCAATTGTTCAGCTACATTGCTCAATTTGATTCTTGCATGTTATGCTGTTGAACCCTTTGCCCACCACCTTGCCAGCTTCCGGGTCAACTTCTCCCACTCTGCTCCACTTAAGGGAGTTGGCGTAAAGTTGGAAATCACAGAATACTACAGTGCAGAAGAGGCCCTTTGGCCCATCGAGTCTGCACCAATGCATGAAATGCCCTGACCTGCCCACCTAATCCCACTTGCCAGCACTTGGTCCATAGCCTTGAATGTTATGACGTGCCAAGTACTCATCCGGGTACTTTTTAAAGGATGTGAGGCATCCCACCCCCACCACCTTCCCAGGCAGCGTATTCCAGACAGTCACCACCCTTTGTGTAAAATAGTTTTTCCTCAAATCCCTCCTAAGCCTCCCACCCTTCACTTTTAACTTGTGTCCCCTCATAACTGACCCTTCAACTAAGGGGATCAGCTGCTCCCTATCCACCCTGCCCACGCCCCTCATAATCTTGAACACCTCCATCAGGTCGCCTTTCAGTCTTCTCTGCTCCAGAGAAAACAACCCAAGCCTACCCAACCTCTCTTCGCAACTTAAATGTTCCATCCCAGGCAGCATCCTGGTGAATCCCCTCTACACCCCCTCCAGCACAACCACACCCTTCCTATAACGTGGCGACCAGAACTGCACACATTACTCCAGCTGCGGCCTCACCAGTGTTCTATACAACTCCAACATAACCTCTCTGCTTTTGTAATCTATGCCTCGATTGATAAAGGCGAGTGCGCCATTTTCCTTTCTCATCACCCTACTAAGCTGCCTTTCCACCTTCAGAGAGCTGTGGACAAGCACGCTACACCACAGTGTCCAAACTCCCCATCGCATGTGCGTGGCATAACTTGGAGTCAGACTAAGGGTTCAGGCAGACACGCTTATGAATGAAAATGAATGAATGATACAAAAGTTACATGAAAATTCATTTTCACGCCGTTAGCGGCACCACTGTAACTTTGACCGTCTGACTTTTTATTTTGCTGTAGAGGCGTTTTAGTGGGATTGGCTGGGGTTGCACATATTGACATGGTGGCTGAATAGGCAGTTTCAACTTTGACATTTTGCAGTTGTAGCAGGTATGTCAGCACTTGGTGTCAGGGTTTTAATACTTTGACATGAATTATATATATATAAAAGTATTATATTTATTTTAAAAGCAAAATCCATTGCTCATTAAAACATCGCATTAATAAATAAACACTTGGACTATCTACTCAGCAATATTAACATGGCAATATTCAATCTTCTGATCTCTCTGTGCTCCTAGCAATAGCGGGTCAGACCGGTGAGAGACAAATGTTTGTCATACATGTTTCCAACTATATCCTACTCTTAAGACAGCCAGTGTGCAGAGAAAAGCACTGCCACTTAGTGTACAAAGATGTGCAGGTTAGGTGGATTGGCCATGCTAAATTGGTCCTTAGTGTCCCAAGATGTGCAGGTTAGGTGGATTGGCCATGCTAAATTGGTCCTTAGTGTCCCAAGATGTGCAGGTTAGGTGGATTGGCCATGCTAAATTGCCCCTTTGTGTTCCCTAATGTTTAAAGATATGCAGGTTAGGTAGGTTAGCCAAACTAAATTGCCCCTTAGGGTCCAAAGATGTGCAGGTTAGGTGGATTGGCCATGCTAAATTGCCCCTTCGTGTCCTGTGATATATAGGTTAGGGAGATTAGTGGAGTAAATACATAGGCCGGAACTCTATCACCTCACCTGCTCTGGAATCGGAGGGTCCGACGGCGGAACTTTCCCTTGGCCTGGGGCATGAATTTCCAGCATCACCAGAGCGAGGCCATAAAATCCCACCTATAGGGTTTCGGGGTAAGCCTGGGTAAGCGCCAGTGCAGACTCAATGGGCCGAATGGCCTCCTTCTGCACCGTCAGGATGCTTTGATACTTTAAGGAACGCAGTCACTGAGGGAGCTCACGCCCATTTTCAAAGTTGCTTGTCCACATTTCAGAAGCTCCTGGAAATGATCAAGTGGGAGCATTTTGACTACTCACAGTGGGAGTGTCCATTTCACCTGAAACTCTCTCAGACAATTACTTTGTCTCAGCTCCCCTCCCCTAGACATTTGTCGTGTAACTAGTAGGTGCCTCAGGCAGAACTACACAGCGAGAGTGTTCTGGGCACAGAGATTGCCTGAGTTTGAACCCATTTGTACATTGCTTTGGCAGAGTGCAACATACTCTGGAACTTCCTAACTGCGTAATTAGATTACAACAAAGCATAAAACTAATGCGATTACAACATACCATAAGAATGGCCTGTAGCATTGTCCCCATAAGTTGCCGTCTGCATTTCCTAATGACCAACCATCCATATCAAAGGCAGTTTATTTATTTATGGTTTATTTCTCTTGCTCAATGTTCACCAAGGAAAACCTGATTCAGTCAACTTGTTACTCATAGAATCCTGACAGTGCAGAAGGAGGCCATTTGGCCCACTGAGTCTGCACTGACCACCCCAGTCCTATTTCTGCAATCCCACATATTTCCCTTAGCTAGTCCCCCTAACACAAAGGGGCAATTTGACGTGGTCAATCTACCTAACCCGCACATCTCTGGACTGTGGGAGGAAACTGGAACGCCTGGAGGAAACCCACGCAGGTATGGGGAAAATGTGCGGACTCTGCACAGACAGTAACCTGAGCCGAGAATTGAACCTGGATCCACGGTGCTGTGAAGCAGCAGTGCTAACCACTGTGCCACCATGCTGTCCCTCACCTCACCTCAAAGAGGAGGTCAAGTGTTTTCTGAACACTGTTGTAAAGAATTAGTAGTAATGCAGGCAATTGTGTAGAACTGGAAAGTTATATCACAAGTTCTGAATGTTCGGATCAGCTGCAATGGAAATAGAGATGGGAAATAAAGGGTTAAGAATCCCTTCAACAATTAGGGTGCAGCGTAAGCACAGCCACATGCGTGCTACATCTGAGATTGTAGGCGATCTTACGACGCAATGGTACCATCTCACTTTCACTTTCTCTGAGTCACGAGCTCCAGGTTCAAGTCCAGCTCCAGGACTGACTGCACGGAAGGAATGTTCACAACATGGTGAAAGAGGTTGACTGCCAACCTAAAAAAACCATTCCAATAGGGTCTATGGTGAACAGGAGAGTCTCCTTTTTAGCCAGAACCATGTAACAGCTGAAGCAGAACAGCTCCACGTGTTAAAGGATTACTTGTGCAAGCCCTTGCTATAGGTAACACTCTGTGGCAAGCAGGTTCATGGGATGGTCATGCTAAATTGCCCCTTAGTGTCTTCATGCCAATTGTAAGCAATAAAGGACAATTTAGCATGACCATTCCACCTAACCTGCACATGGCCTAGTGGTATTTTTGCTGACCAAATCATCTAGTGACCTAGAGTTATATCTGGGGAGTTATATCAAATCCTACCAGGGCAGGTGATGAAATTTGAATTCCATAAAAATCTGGACGTCTAATGATGACCATGAAACAGTTTTGGGTCCACGGTGGTTAGCGCTGCTGCCTCACAGCACCAGGGTCCTAGGTTCAATCCCCGGCTTGGATCATTGCCTGTGCGGAGTCTGCACATTCTCCCCACATCTGCGCGGGTTTCCCTCCGGGTGTTCCGGTTTCCTCCCACACTCCAAAGATGTGCAGGTTAGGTTGATTGGCCATGCTAAATTGCCCCTTGGTGTCGGGGTGGATAAGTAGGGTCACGGGGACAGGGGCTGGGTGGGATTGTGGCCGGTGCAGACTCGATGGGCCAAATGGTCTCCTTCTGCACTGTAGGGATCCTCTGATTTTTTGACACTAAGAGGCAATGTAGTGTGGTCAATCCACCTAACCTGCGTGTCTTTTGGACCGTGGGAGGAAACCGGAGCATCCGGAGGAAACCCACGCAGACACGGGGAGAACGAGCAGACTCCACACAGACAGTGACCCAGGGCCGGAATTGAACCCGGATCCCTGGTGCTAATTACAGTGCCCCCTTGTGGCCAGTAATATAAATTTTGAAATGTTAGCACTGCTGTAACGAAGAAACATCCATTTGTACAGAGCAAGCTCGGACAAACAGCAATATAATAATGAACAGATAATCTTTTTTTGTGACATTGATTGAAGGATAAATATTGGCTCGGACACTGGGGAAAACTCTCAGCTCTTTTTCAAAATAGTGCTGTGGAATCTATGACATACACAGGAGAAAGCAGGCCAGGCCATTTTATCGTGAAAGCTGCACCTCTGACAGTTCAGTGCTCCCTCAGTACTGCATTGGAGAGTCAACCTTGATTTTTATGCTCTAGAATGGGACTTGAACCCACAACCTTCTGTCTCAGAGATGAGGGCATGATCGACTGAGCCACAGCCATCGGGGAGAAGGGAGGAAGGGAATTGTCCAGTCCCAAATGTTGCTGGATGCCCTAACGCCATTTACTCTCCACCAATCAAGGGACACATTTGAGTACAGCAAACATTAACACTGCATATCGTTCCCTTGCTGCCCAAGTAGCAGATTGATCACTGGGTGTAGAGGGAGAGGTCAGAGAGAGAAGGACCTACTCGTAGGCCGGCTCTTGGCCTTGCCAAGGTGCCCATTGACAGGTCAGTCAATGGGTGATTGAGGGAATCGTCTGACTGGACTGTCTGCCCCTCCATCATGCCCATGTTCATAGCCAGGTGACCCTGGAGAGGGAACACACAGTATCCAGCCACATGATTCATAGGATCATAGAATCCCTACAGTACAGAAGGAGGCCATTGGCCCATCAGGTCTGCAGCAACCGCAATTCCACCCAGGCCCTATTCCTGTAACCCCATGTATCTACCCTAGCTAGTCCCCCCTCATGTGCGGGTTAGGTGGATTGGCATGCTAAAGGATAGCATGGCAATCCACCTAACCCACACATTTTTGGACTGTGGGAGGAAACCGGAGCACCAGGAGGAAACCCATGCAGATAAGGGGAGAACATGCAGACAATGACCCAAGCCAGGAATCAAACCCGGTTCCCTGGCGCTGTGAGGCAGCAGTGCTAACCACTGTGCCACTGTGCTGCCTTCCATGGGTGCTATGTGACATGTTTTATGTATCATTGTACCCAGAACCAATACTTTTGTCCAGCTCATTAAGTTTCCTTTGACGGGGAAGCAATGGCCTAGTGGTGTTACCGCTGAATTATTAGTCCAGACACTCACCTAATGTTCTGGGGGCCTGGGTTCGAATCCTGCCACGGCAGATGGTGGAATTTGAATTCAATAAAAAAAATCTGGAATTAAGAATCTACTGATGACCATGAAACCATTGTCGGAAAAACCCATCTGGCTTACAATTGTTCTTTAGGGAAGGAAACCTGCCCTCCTTACCCAGCCTGGCCTACATGTGACTCCAGAGCCACAGCAATGTGGTTGACTTTCAACTGCCCTCAGGCAATTAGGGATGGGCAATAAATGCTGGCCAGCCCATGACCCACAAATAAATTGTTAAAAATGTTTTGTTACACTGTCCTGCCCTCACATTTCTGATCATTCGCTTATTTATTGGTCTTTTAGTCTCCTCATAGGAGTGTGGCCAAGTGAGTTGGGTTAAACTGGCAAGGCCTTGACAATAAAGGAATTCCAGATATGAATGTCAAATATGCTGACGGCTGTTAACCAGGTGACTAACAGTCATCTGTTATAACCATCAAGCAGTCCAAACTTACCACAATCTATTACTGGCCAGCTAGCCAAGTAGTGTGACCAGAAATAACTCATTTCAGGGTAGAGAGTAGCTTGCAGTTACCTCAACCTTTACATTGGCAACAGTAGCAATCCAGAGTGCAACAAAGAGATTTATTCAAACCATGCCAAACCTTTCATTCTCACTCTAACCAGTGCAATATTTCACTGTGCGCTGCATGGTTCACACATACCCAGGCCCATTATCCAACCCTGAAAATAAATAAAAGTGGGAGCTTTTCTTTCAATCAAATGATAATTTATTGCTAAATTGCCATCCAGACATATTGAGCCAAAATGTTTCCTCTCACGTAAGAACTGAAGAAACAGGGGCAAGAGTAGGCCATCTGGCTCCTCGAGCCTGCTCCACCATTCAATAAGATCATAGCTGATCTGATAGTGGTTCAGTTCCACTTACCCGCCCGCTCCCCACAACCCTTAATTCCCTTATTGGTCAAAAATCTATCTACCTGTGACTTAAACACATTTAACGAGGTAGCCTCCACTGCTTCAATGGGCAGAGAATTCCAAAGATTCACCACCCTCTGGGAGAAGAAGTTCCTCCTCAACTCTGTTCCAAATTGATTCCCCTTTGTTTTGAGGTTGTGCCCTCGAATTCTTGTCGCAGTCCAAAGATGTGCAGGTTAGGTGGCTTGACCATGCTAAATTACCTCTTAGTGTCCAAAGGTGTCTGGGTTAGGGGGATAGGCCATGCTGAATTGCCCCTTAGTGTCCAAAGATGCGCAGTTCAGAGTTTGGACCTGCTAAATTGCCCTTTAATGTCCAAAAATGTGCAGGTTAGGGGGTTGAACATGCCAAATTGCCCCTTAGTGTCCAAAAATGTGTGGGTTAGGTGGATTGGCCATGCTAAATTGCCATTTTTTGTCCAAAGATGTGTAGATTAGATGGATTGGCCATGCTAAATTGCCCCTTAGCGTCCAAAGATGTGTAGGTTAGATGGATTGGCCATGCTAAATTGCCCCTTAGCGTCCAAAGATGCGTAGGTTAGATGGATTGGCCATGCTAAATTGCCACTTAGTATCCAAAGGTGTGTTGGTGAGGGGAATTAATAGGATAAATACATAAGATTATGGAGTAAGGCCTGGGTGGGATGGTCTGTTGGAGAGTCAGTGCAGGTGTGATGGGCTGAATGGCCTCCTTCTGCACTGTGGGCATTATATGAATCTGTGGGGATTTTATAAGTGCTGAACTTTAGAATATAGTAGTTGGGGGGGGAAGGGGGGTGCAGGTAGGAGTGGGTGGGGATGGGTGGAGGCGGGTTGGTGGAGGGGCACCACAGAGCTGCAGAAGTTCACATGTTAGGCTTGCACAGTATTTGCGCAGAATTGCAAACTTCCAAAGGGCAAATTACGCTGCGCTGAGAACATCCCAGAGACATAATTTAATTCTCAAACCTCTGAGGGTTCTATATGTTTTACATCAATAATCACCCAGAAACGGTTAGAAGAATTAAAACCCCTTCTGAGTTCTCAGTAACTATTGCACAGACCTACACTGATGCCCCCACGAGTCTCCCCCCCACATCCATCTGAACCCAGAGTGGAACTCCTCCCAATTATTAATCTCCTCATGGGACTTCCCCAAACCCCAAGATGTCTCCCACCCACCACCCCGCTCAACCTCCAGCACCTGCACATGGGACTTCCCCCCTCCATTAAGGAAATTCCCCCAAATAACCATCAATCACTGCCTCCCCCCCAGGTCTGCCTCTCTTCCCCTCGCCTCCCCCTCCCCTCCCTTGCCAGATTCAATTCCAGCCCCTCCTCCCCTGCTGCTCTCCCAAGCCCCTACCCTAGGCCTGACTCTCCCCCACCCCTCCCAAGGCCCGACCCAACCAACATTTCCCCCCAAGGCCCAAACCCCGACCACTCCCCCCTGCCCCCCCCAAGGCCTGAACTAACCTGACTCTCCATCCTCTTGAGACCCAGCCACATCCCCCCCCCTCCCTGCCAAGGCCTATCCCAACACAAAGCGCCCCTCCCTCCCTCTGAGGCCTGAGCCAAACTCCCCTCCCCCAGCACGGCAACCTGTTCCCAACCCTCCTATCTTTTCCCTGAGACCCGATCCCCTCCCCCACCTCCCCCACCCCAATGCAACTGTCCCCTCTCCACTCACCTCCACCCTCCCCCCCCAAAACGGAGACATCCCACCTCTATTCTACCCACTTACCTTATACACCTACCTTGGAGCGGCAAGGTGGTATAAATGGTTAGCACTGCCGCCTCACACTGCCAGGGACCCGGGTTCAGTTCTCAGCTTGGGTCACTGTCTGTGCGGAGTCTGCACATTCTCCTCGTATCTGCGTGGGTTTCCTCCCACAGTCCGGAAGTTGTGCTGGCTCGGTGCATTGGCCATGCTAAATTCTCCTTCAGTGTACCTGAACAGGCACCGGACTAGGGAGTTTTCACAGTAACTTCATTGCAGTGTTAATGTAAGCCTACTTGTGACACTAATAAATAAACTTAACTTTATATATGGAAACTCTTAAAGCAGAGCTGATGAAATCTAAAACCCACCAGACATTGATCTAACGAGCCGACATGCTTGTGTACCCAAATACCACTCACCAAAGTTAGCCATATAGGTCACCTGCATTCGACAGATAATGAACACTGCCTGTCCATCTTGTACTGGGAATCCTTGAAAGTGAGAACCATAATGAGAGAGCATGGTTCTGGATGTCTTTTCTCTTAATCAAGTGATATTCCATGTTGAAAATGGAGAGAGGGTGCATCAAATTCTTCAGAACTTTGGGATGGGTTCCCTTATTAGAACAATGAATCCACCTCAACATTGATTTGATTTGATTTATTATTGTCACATGCATTAACAAACAGTGATAAGTATTGTTTCTTGTGCGCTATACAGACAAAACAGGCCGTTCATAGAGAAGGAAAGGAGAAGGTGCAGAGAGAGTGCAGAATGTAGTGTCATAGTCATAGCTAGGGTGTAGGGAATGATCAACTTAATGTGAGGTACATCCATTCAAAAGTCTGACAGCAGCAGGGAAGAGGCTGTTCTTGAGTCGGTTGGTACATAATCTCAGATTTTTGTATCTTTTTCCCAAAGGAAGAAGGTGGAAGAGAGAATGTCCAGGATGTGTGGGGTCCTTAATTATGCTGGCTGCTTTTCCGAGGCAGCGGGACGTGTAGACAGAGTCAATGGATGGTTTGCGTGATGGATGAACTGTCCATCATTGGATACTTTGGCCGCAATTGTACCACGGGGGGAGGGCAAGGTTCTCAGAATGGACATCTCCTCTGGCCTCGGGCAGGATTTTGTGACCTCGCGCTGAGCGAGGCCGTAAAATCCCGTCCTTTGTGATGTCATGAGGTTGCGAAAGGCGCTATATCAATGCACGCCTTCCCAAGAAAACAACCACTCCACAACAGCGAAGTATGTTGTTTAACTTCTGCTCTCTGTTGGGCATGACCGTATTAATTAATACTGAAGTTAAACACACGTTCTTTCTCTCACAATTTTCTCTCGCCTCATCCTCATTTGTTATTTGCCTCCCCTTAAACCTGCAAAATTAATGCAATCTTAATGCTTTGCACAGGGGTTGTGGGGGGGGAAGGGGAGGGGGTGCGTGTACAAAATTTGCGGTCCTGTAAATGAATATGGTTTATTAAAAATCAAATATCGCTTACAAACTCTGGACGTAGCCTGTGATAGCATCATAGTCAGTGATAATGAACCCTAATAGTTCCATAAATCACCGCAGTCCCTTAAGTAGCAGAATGCATTTGACAGATTTTTAACTAAGTACCTGTTTAATAGGGTGGAAGAATTAAAACCTGCGACAGATATATCTTCAGCGCTCAAAAATAATGTGGGCTATGGCAGTTTGCTACATTGTCATCAGCTGTACCCCTTAATTAGTGTTTAATTGGTATTTTAACTTAATTTGTTTGGTTTGCCCTGGTCTATTTGCAGTTTGAGTTCAGTATGGATAAAAAAACAGTCCCTGAAATGATACCAGAAGCAGGTATTCTGCTATAAGCGCTAAACATTCAGTAAAATGACCTTGGAATGATTCTGCCCCGTGTTATTAATTCCCTTCTAGGTTATTTATCAATTAATTTCACAGACGCTAGTTGATAATGGTTGTATGCTTGGTCCTGTATCCATGCCTGCAGCAGTAGGAATGTTGAGGTGTGCGTCTTATAATAAGTCGGTGTAGCTCAGTTGGCTGGATTGGCTGGTTAGTGATGCATCGCGACGCCAGCAGCACGGGTTCAATTCCCGTACTGGCTGAGGTTATTCAAATTTGCCCCTCGCCTCGTGTGGTGATCCTCAGGTTAGATCACCACCAGTGTGGCACACAGCTGCCTCACAGTGCCAGAGACCCAGGTTCAGTTCTGGTCTTGGGTCCATGCAGAGTTTGCACATTCCCCCCGTGTCTGCATGGGTTTCCTCTGCATTCTCCAGTTTCCTCCTACAGTTCAAAAATGCGCAGGTTAGGTGGATTGGCCATGCTAAATTGTCCCTTTGTGTCTCAAGATTTGTAGATTAGAGAGATTGGCCATGCTGAATTGCCCCTTAGTGTCCACATTTATTTATTAGTCACAAATAGGCTTAAATTAACACTGCAATGAAGTTACTGTGAAAATCCCCGAGTCGCCACACTCCGGTGCCTGTTCGGGTACACTGAGGGGGAAATTTAGCACAGCCAATGCACCTAACAGCACATCTTTTGGACTGTTGTCCCTAAATTGGACCTCCCTGATCCTCGCACATTAGGCGTAGACTAAAATCATGAATAGGTCACTGACAGTGGGACGGCGGCGCGGGCTCGTTGGGCCGAAGGGCCTGTTTCCCGTGCTGTGTTGTTCTTTGTTCTTTGTTCTTTGAAACCATTCTCCCTGTGATTGCGTGGGTTTTCTCCGGATGCTCCGGTTTTTTCCCACACCCCAAAAACGTGCTCTTAGGCTGATTGGTGTAACAAATTGTCCCTAAATTAGTCTTCCCTCAATCTTCCCCAATAGGCGTAGACAAAGGTCATAGGTAGAGGAGGGCACTCATAATGTTAAAATGGCGGCGTGGGCTCGTTGGGCCGAAGGGCCTGTTTCCCGTGCCGTGTTGTTGTTTGTTCTTTGTTCTTTGAGGCTATTGACGGAGGCTGTTGAGATGACACTTCCCATCAAAGCTTGAACTGGGTGACTTTGCAGGCTTCCCCTACCCCCCCTCCCCGAACCCTTCCCAGCAGCCTGAAAATTGAGACTGGATGTGAAACGGCCATTAAGTGGTCATTAAGGGATTGAATCCTGGCAAAGGGGAGTGTGTTGGCCAGTCTAAGCCTCACATGTTCCACTGTAAAATTGTGGAGGGCTTGGCCTGTTGGAAAGGCCATTTGAGAACTTTTACAAGCCGCTATGTCCCTCACCTTCCCCCCTTCCCCCTGCCACTACTTGAAAACCTGGCAAAAACGTCACGCTGTGCTTAGCACTGCTGCCTCAGAGCTCCGGGGACCCAGGTACCATTCCGGACTCGGCTGACTGTCTGTGCAGAGTCTGCACGTTCTCCCTGTGTCTGTGTGGGTTTCCTCTGAGTGCTCCGGTTTCCTCCCACAGTCCAAAGACGCGCAGGTTAAGTGGATTTGCCATGGCAAATTGTCCCTTAGTGTCAGGGCTAGTGGCGTTTGCTACGAATAAACCTGTTGGACTTTAACCTGGTGTTGTGGGACTTCTTACTGTGTCAGGGGGAATAGCAGGGTAAATCAGGGTTACGGGGATGGGGTGTGGGTGGGATTGTTGTCAGTGCGGGCTTGATGGGCTAAATGGCCTCTTTCTGTTCTGTAGAGATTCTAATCTATGAAAATGATAAAATTCCGCCTTTCTTCTTGGAAGTTGCCAACCTTTAACTTGGAAAACTCCAGAAATAAGTTGGAGTGGGGGACGTTTAGATGAAACATCAGTTGGCAATAATTAGCAGCTGGGATGGCAAGTCATTGTGATGATTAGGAGGTGAACAGAGTCCCACGCAAACACTTCAGGTGCAAACAGTGATACTGTTACCCATCCTTGCGAATCATTCTCAGTTCTCTTTATTGTTGAAGTTAGTTATTCAGCACACTGGCAATCTATCACGCGGGTCACGATGGAATAATTGCCAGTGCTTTTATACTTACTGATCTACATTGTGCTAGTAATGATTGGTACATTACACCACAGGGATGTTTCTGATTCTAATTGCTGGTGTCTCAGATATACTTTCATATCTGTCAGGTGGGCTAATCATGGTGTGATGAGTAACTGTGTTGTATTTAGCCTGGGAAAGCTGTAATAGCCTTTTTCAGAAGCATTCCTCAAAAAATATGTTGTTGACGCTACACATGCCTTCTGGTCCATGGTAAATAATTAGTGGGACCATCAACTGAGTCATTTGCGTAATGCTCCTGTCAATAAGCTAATTCAGCTTCTGATTAATGGCACTGTGTTGTTTCCTTACTGTAGGACCGAGTGACATTACCGCAGCAAAACACTTACTGGGCCTGCGTGTCCTCGCCGGGGTCAGTTTTCCATAGGTCACACACCAGTGGGCCTAAAAGTTGGCCCACTCCATCCCTCGCCTCTGCCCAGAGCCTGGGGTCCCTGCGGGGTGACCTCTGCGCTGCAGAGTCGGACCTATTAATCCACGGGTCAGCCCGTTCCCAATGTCCCCCCCACCTCCCCCCCCACCGGGGCAGGACGCTGGCTGTCCACGTTGCCCTGGGTGAGAGGGCAGCGGCCTCTGGGACAACATGGCAGATCGGGACTGGGAAATGAAACCACTCCGCCCGGTGCAGTGAGTACCGAGGGGTCATCCCGTGTCAATAAGCCAGCACAGAGCAGCATCTGCCTTCTGTGAATCCACTACCTTAGGGTTTGATTAATTCATTGTCTCCGCCTGGATAATTTGTCATAATCTTCTGCCCGTCAGCAATGATCAATCATCATTCAGAGAAATGAAATTTCTTTTGTGGAGATTATCTGTCTATGACAGACCGTGTGTGATTCAATTATTTGACAGATTTGAGAGTTTCCGTTAAAGCCTGGTACAACACAATGTAAGAAATAATGACTAGATGTTATCAGGCTACAAGTGAAATTGTGTCAGGCATTCGCCTGTTCAAGGCAACAGTCTACATTCATTCGCTATTCTTATTATGGAGAGCAGTGACAGTAATCAGAGGATGTGAACTGCTTTGCCCTTTTTCCATTCTGGAATCAAGGCACAACAATCTCTTAAACAAAAGAGTGCGTTGTGCAAACTAAATCATTCTACTCCATGGTGTCCATCAAATAGTTATTAGACTAACCGTCCCCATTCACCGCAGCGTTCTTGCTGAACACTGCCTCTTACGTGGCAGCACGGTGGCGCCGTGGGTTAGCACTGTTAGGAATATTGGGAAGATTCCTTCCTTAATATGAACAAAAGCATCTCACGGTGGCAGAGTGGTTAGCACTGCTGCCTCACAGTGCCAGAGACCCAGGTTCGTATCCCCAGTTTGGGTCACTGTCTGTGTGGAGATTGCATGTTCTCCCCATGTCTGCGTGGGTTTCCTCTGGGCGCTCCAGTCTCCTCCCACAGTCTGGAAGATGTGCTGGTTAGGTGCGTTTGCCAAGGTAAATCCTCCCTCAGTGTACTTGAACAGAGTGTGGCGACAAGGAGCTTTTCACAGTAACTTTATTGCAGCGTTAATGTAAGCCTACTTGTGACACCAATACTTACATACATGTGATGATGTGGAGTTGCTGGCGTTGGACTGGGGTGGACGCAGTAAGAAGTCTCACAACACCAGGTTAAAGTCCAACAGGTTTATCTGGAATCACGAGCTTTCGGACCGCTTCTCCTTCATCAGGTGAGTCACCTTCGGGAAACATACAAGGCAGTGTTCTCAGCCCCCCACTGTGCTCCTTGTGCACCTATGATATTGTGGCCAAATTTCCCTCCAACTCGATTTTCAAGTGTGCTGGTGACACCACAGTAGTGGGTCACATCTCCAACAATGATGAGACAGAGTACAGGAATGAGATGGAGAATATGGAGAACTGGTGCAGCAACAATAATCTCTCCCTCAATGTCAACAAAATGAAAGAGATAGTCATCGACTTTGGGAAGCGTAAAGGAGAACATGCCCCCGTCTACATCAATGGGGATGAAGTGGAAATGGTCAAAAGCTTCAAGTTTTTAGATGTCCAGATGATTACCAACCTGTCCTGGTCCCCACAAGCTGACACTATAGTTAAGAAAGCCTACCAATGCCTCTACTTTCCCAGAAGATTAAGAAAAATTTCACAGGATCCAGGGTGAGGTAGCTAAACAGATACAAAATTGGCTTGATGACAGAAACCGGAGAGTGGTTGTAGGGAGTTGTTTTTCAAACTGGAGGCCTGTGACCACTGAAGTGCCTCATGGATCAGTCCTGGGTCCACTGTTACTTGTCATTTATATTAATGATTTGGATGAGAATATAGGAGGCATGGTTAGAAAGTTTGCAGATGACACCAAGATTGGGCCACTGTCTGTGTGGAGTTTGCACGAAAAGGCGGGTACAATTTTGTCTTTTAAAAAAACATTTAAACAGTTACATGTGTAAGATGAGTATAGTTTGCTATGAACCAAATGCGGGCAATGAGTACTAGCTTAGGGGATTATAAAAAAGGGTGGCATGGACAAGTTGGGCATGAGGGCAAGTTTCCATGCTGTAAACCTGTATGCATGTATGACTCTATTAACATATTTTGTGCAGGTGTGGCCTCTCTCTTATAGAGTGACCCTTACAAGGTGGCACTGTGACAATGCTGGCATGCCTGTGCGTCTCATTATAGATTACACATTTTTTTTACAGTCAAGACATTTTGGCCATGGTTCCAATTGTAAAGCAGAAATAGAAAATGCTGGAAATACTCAGCAGGTCAGGTAGTATCTGTGGAGTGAGAGACAGAGAGGAACAGGGTTAAAGTTTCAGATTGCTGTGAGTTTAACTGAATGGTTACTGACCTGAAACAGATTAACTGTGCGAGAATGGGTTTTGATTGAATTTAAATCGGAGCTGACGTTAACTTTCTTTCCCTTCCCAGAAACTCTGCCAGACTTGTTGATCTCTTCCAGCAATTTTTGATCTGACCAGCAATGGCTTTTGTTTTGATTTGATTTATTATTGTCACTTGTATTAGCATGCAGTGAAAAGTATGCGGACAAAACATACTGTTCATAGAGAAGGAAAGGAGAGACTACAGAATGTAGTGTTACAGTCATAGCTAGGGTGTAGAGAAAGATCAACTTAATGCGAGGTGGGTCCATTCAAAAGTCTGATGGCAGCAGGGAAGAAGCTGTTCTTGAGTCGGTTTGGTACGTGACCTCAGACTTTTGTAGCTTTTTCCCGATGGAAGAAAGTGGAAGAGAGAATGTCCGGGGTGCACGGGGTCCTTAATTATGCTGGCTGCTTTTCCAAGGCAGTGGGTTGGGAGGCTGCTTTGAGTGAGGGCAGCGGGATGGGAGGCTGGTTTGAGTGAGGGCAGCGGGATGGAGGTTGGTTTGAGTGAGGGCAGCGGGATGGGAGGCTGGTTTGAGTGAGGGCAGTGGGATGGAGGTTGGATTGAGTGAGGGCAGTGGGATGGAGGCTGGTTTGAGTGAGGGCAGTGGGTTGGAGGTTGGTTTGAGTGAGGGCAGCGGGATGGAGGTTGGTTTGAGTGAGGGCAGCGGGATGGAGGTTGGTTTGAGTGAGGGCAGTGGGATCGAGGTTGATTTGAGTGATGAGAGTGGGAGGGAGGCTGGTTTGAGTGAGGGCAGCGGGATGAAGGTTGGTTTGAGTGAGGGCAGTGGGATCGAGGTTGATTTGAGTGATGAGAGTGGGAGGGAGGCTGGTTTGAGTGAGGGCAACGGGATGGGAGCTGGTTTGGGCTACATTCATGACCATTTGGAGTTTCTTCTATTTTTGCACACATTTATTTAAAACTTTCACGCCCACTCTTGAACTCTTCTCCACACCTGCCAGGAACCCTCACATGTCTTGGGGAAGGGGTTATTCCACATTAGGGAGCCAAAGCAGTCAATGTCACCGGGCTATTTATCCATGGCAGGCATCACACTGGCGCTCAGCTGTGTCCATACTTACAGGTCTTCCTGTGATGTGGAGATGCTGGCGTTGGACTGGACTGGGCACAGTAAGAAGTCTCACAACACCAGCTTAAAGTCCAACAGGTTTATTTGGTAGCACAAGCTTTTGGAGCACTGCTCCTTCATCAGGTGAGTGGAGGATTGGGTTCACAAACAGGGAATACATCGACAGGCTTAATTTACAAGATAATGGTTGGAATGCGAGTCTTAACAGGCAATCAAGTCTTTACAAGTGCAGACAATGGGAGTGGAGAGAGGGTTAAGTACAGATTAACCTGTATTTAAAGACAAAAGACATCTGATAAAGGGGCAGTGCTCCGAAAGCTTGTGCTACTAAATAAACCTGTCGGAGTTTAACCTGGTGTTGAGAGACTTCTTACTGCACAGGTTTCCCAGAAGGGGGTGACCGCATTGCCAGGACCTGACCCCTGGGGTCCCTGCAGTCCAACAACTGAGAGCAGCCAGCTGATCACACATCAGGCAGGGGCCACACGTGTAACCTTCAAGGGCTGTGCAACTTAAAATCTTGGCAGTACATTTAACCGCTAAAGCCATGGCTCCCCCTGTCAATTAAAACAAACCTATAATCCTCCGGTATTGTTTGCTATTTATAGCGTTACTAAAGACACATTTTGAAATCACATTTAATTTGATGCTTCATATCAGCTAACCAGCATATTTTTCTTGCTGAGGCAGCTCTGGTTTTAACCATATCCAAAAGCATTTTGCCTTCTCACAAGAGCTTGCGCAAGGAGATTAAAATTCACACGTTGTTTTACCAACTTTATAAACCACCATGGATAGGGAAATCAATTAAATGATTCAATGGTTCTACCTGTCAATTGGCTATTTTTGTGATGTTGATTAGGCCCCACTCCCGACTCTCACTGAAATAATTAGTGATAATTAATAATAATAACGGTGGCACAGTGGTTAGCACTGCTGTCCCACAGCAAACAGGGACCCAGGTTCGATTCCAGACTCGATCGCTGTCTGTGCAGAATCTGCATGTTCTCCCCCTGTCTGCGTGGGTTTCCTCCGTGTGCTCCGGTTTCCTCCCGCAGTCCAACAATATGCAGGCTAGGAGGAACTGGCCATGTTAAATTGCCCCTTAGCATCCAAAGATGTGCTGGTTAGGTGGATTGGCCATGCTAAATTGCCTGTTAGTGTTTCAAGATGTGCCGGTTAAGTGGATTGGGCACAGTAAATTGTTCCTTAATGTCCCAAGATGTGCAGGTTAGGAGGATTGACCATGCTAAATTGCCCCTTAGTGTTCAAAGAGAGTACATCGGGGGGATCCCTCATTATGCTGCCTACTTATCCGCAGCAACAGGAAATAAAGTGTATTCAATCATTTAGAAATCCATATACCACCCAAGACACTCGTAATCCCATCAGTTTGTTGAAGTCTCGAGTCTGACTCTCGCTGTCTCCCTCATGGAGAAGCAAGCAGCTATAGTATCTGCTGTGCCCGGATGTGCTTCTGGGAAGGCTGGAGAGAGGGTCAGACCAATCCTTGCTAGAGCCGTGTTCTAATGCCCTGGTGGCCGTGTGACATTAGAAGGGTTTTTTTAAACATGATTTCTATAGATCTCGCAGTTTCAGAGATGTCATTGCTGCTGGCTTGACTATGATGAGTCCTTTCATTGCTTCTTAAATAGTTTAAATGGGGTTATTTCTGTTTACTCTGGGATTAGTTTTGCAATCCTGCATTGTCTTTCCAATGAGTTTATTTTCAGTCTTGAGAGTTCTGCGACTGCAGTTTAGTTTTTAGTTTTAGCAGGGGCATCAAGCAAGAAAGAAGCTGAAGTCTCTCTCTCTTTTTCCGTGTTCTTTTTAGAAATTCTGCTGGTTATCTCAAGGCAGAGTTTTGCCTTCTGGGAGGAAAGCACAGACTTCAAAAAGACTCAATTCCAGTCAAGTGAGATTTAATCTATGCCGTGTTAAGCCTGTGAAAAGGATTTTGTCTATGAAAGGTTTTGGTTTGTTGGAACAACTTTAAAATCCAATAAATGGGTAATACATTATTGTGGTTGTTTTCTTTTTGTTAATTTATTTGTAATTGTTAAAAGTTTATGTTAATTTTCTTACTATGCATGTTAACTATATTCTTAAATAAACTTTGTTGGATAAAAGCTCCCTAGTGGGTTACTTGAATCTCGCCTTAAGTGAAATATCTCATGCTTATCCTAGCTAAGTTAAACGTAAAAAAAACTTATGGTACAGGCAGTCTCCATAAAGCATTTTGGAGTTTCATTATAGCTGTCTTCTGGAACCTTCTGATGATCCAACTTATCAGGTGCTCTGGTCTGGTTGGTTTTACATCATTGAGTTCCAATGCTGGACCCTTTAGATGGAATTTTCCCATCTCACCTGTCATAGGAACCGTAACGGGCAGGGGGAGTGGATCATTTAAAGGTCCGCTGACCTGGGGTGGGGTTTTCCAGTACTGGGGCGAGTGTGGCCAGAAAATCCCTCCCCTTGTGTTTGCGTGCCGTATATCTGGATGTCTGGTTTCAGCTTCTAATATACATCAAGTCTTTTTGCATTTGTACAACTGCCCTTTTACATGTGTTAACATGTTCTGGTGCATCTCTGGTTCTCGAGTGCTGTGAGCTTGAATCTTGCAAAGGCCTGTCTCCAGACAGAATGTCTGTGTGTGTGTTTGGACGGCGAGAATCCCGAAAAGCATACCTTGCTTTTAGGCCAATTTCTATGTTTTTCTTTGAGCTGTCGTGCTAATATTTCTGTCCTCTTGGCTGTTTGCTGTTGGTTCCCTTCATGTTCAAATCTGCTGTTTCTTTATTTTGCAATCTGCCGGGGGAAATAAGTTCAATCAAAAAAAAACAAACCCTTTGTTTGGGCACAGAAATAGAGAGAGGGAGAAAGAGAGAGATTCTGTGGCACCCATTGAGGTCACAATGAAGTAATTATATAGAAGCTGATTCTTTCCGAATAGGAATGTCTGTGAAATTGGTCACGTAACCAGCTCTGGATCTCAGCCACAGTCCAAATCCAGCCCCCTCCCCTAACACACACACACACACACACACACACACCCCCAACCATTGAAAATCTAGAGCTGTACAGGGAGCAGCTAAACAGACGGATCTGTTTCTGCTTGCAAGCAGTCTGAGTTCCCCACTGCTGCTGCAGGCACTCACTGGAAAGTTGTCAAAACTCTGGGCAACTTTTCTTCCTGTTAATCAGTCTCTCTCTCTCTCATTGTAGCCTTCTGTGTGTGTGTGTGTGTGTGTGTGTGTGTGTGTGTGTGTGTGTGTGTGTGTGTGTGTGTGTGTGTGTCTCTTCCATCTGTGCCAGACCCACTGACAATAATGTTTATGTTCCATTGTAAAGCCAGACTTTAAGAGATTCCATACTCGCTTGCATACAGTGAAGGAAGTGGCGTTCCCTGCAGTGGGAGACAGAAAACAGAAGGTTGGACTCTGTAAGTGGGGAGGAGGTTAAGGAGCAGGGAGCTCATTCAGCTCGCTGCCTGATTAAATAACATGTCAGAGTGCTACACGGTGGATCTGGTCAGTCTCAGCAGCTGGTTCGCCTGAAGGATGAAGATCCTCGGGGTGGTGGTGTTACTGACAGAACTGCTGACTGCAGGTAAGCCTTTTTAGTATCTCTTCTCTCTTATACCAACTGCTTTCCATGTTCAAGAATTCCACCCAGAGACAGAGAGGAGGATGTGATCTTTTTACAATCTTGCCACGCAAGTTATAAACACTGGTATAATGCTGTCTAATGCTCCGAAGGTATGTAGGTTAGATAAATTAGCCATGACCCTTATCCCTTAATGTCCCAGGAAAAAATGTTTTATAAGTTTATTTTAACTAGTGTCGCAAGTAGGCTTACATTAACACCGCAATGAAGTTACTGTGAAAATCCCCTAGTTGCCATGCTGTGGCACCTGTACACTGAGGGAGAATTTAGCATGGCCAATGCACCTAATCAATATATCTTTTGGAGGAAACCAATGCAGGAATGGGGAGAACATGCAGATTTCCGCAGACAGTGACCCAAGCCAGGAATGGAACCTGGGTCCCTTCCTCTGTGAGACAGCAGTGCCAACCACTGTGCCCTAATGTGCAGGTTAGTGGATTAGCCATGCTAAAATTGTCCCTTAGTGTCCAAAAGATGCGTAGATTGGATGGATTAACAATGCTAAGTTGTTCTTAGTGTGTAAGATGTGTAGGTTAGGGAGATTAGCCATGGTAAATTGCCCTTTAGTGTCCAAAGATGTGTGGGTTAGGTGGATTGGCCATTCTAATTTGCCCCTTAGTGTTCAAAGATGTGCAGGTTGGGTGGATTGGCCATGCTATGTTGCCCTTTAGTGTTCAAAGATATGCAGGTTGGGTGGATTGACTATACTAAATTGCCCCTTAGTGTCCAAAGATGTGAAGGCGAGGTGGATTGGCCATGGTAAATGTGTGGGTTTACAGGGATAGGGCGGGGGAGAGGATCTGGATAAACAATCTATCAGAGAGTTGGTGCAAACTTGATGGGCCAAATGGCCTCTCCTGCACTGTCGGGATTCTACGAAGCAGTCAGGGGCCAGTCTGAAAATGCTGCAGTGTTACTTTTTATGCCGAGATCTAGTTTTTTTTTCTTAAACTGAGATAGATTTGGCATAGATTTTAACCCGGGCAAGTGTGAGTTTCACCCAGCTGATTCTTTGACCTTTCCCCCACCGCCTTGATAAATTGTCCAATACGATTTCTTGGCCCATCGCTGGCCTTCGATGGCCAGTTGACAGGGATTGTTGACTGGGAGGGGGGCCGGTGGCGTTGGGGGGGGGTGGGGGAGGTGGGGAGACTGGATGGCCACTGCTTGATGGGTGGTCAACAATATGGTGCCTCAGTTTCCCCTCGCTCTTCCCCATTCTAGCTTGTTCCCTTATCAATCAATACTGAGCAACATTACTCAGGTCCTAGTCACCCACCATCAGACTCTCCACAGGAATTCATCCTGAAGGCTTGCTTATGCTCCCCACATGAAAATGGCAAAGGGAGGCTGTATGGGGGGTAGGGGGGGGGACATCATTAATTGAAAAGTATATTTTTAACAGCCAAAACCTTGAAGACTTTCACCCACTCCTGTCCCCCGACAGCTTTAAGGAAATCCTTACTGGGCAGTTTCAATCCCCACTTCAGTTTTGCCTCCAACATTTGTTTTGCATTGCACGCGATCGCAGCTATGCTGATTTGTGCCAGTTTATGTTCGGTGATACAGCATGACTTAATAGGGAGCTCTGAGAAAGGAAATGGCCCTCCAGCCAGCAGACTTGAGCTGTGGAACACCCAGAGTGTCTCGCTGTCTGGAGGCTGGACTGTACATTCACAAACTGCTCGTTGACAGAATAATACAGCGCCGATTTGCCCCACTGTATCCTTTGGAAGAGTTAGAACCATAGAATCCCTACAGTGCCAAAGGAGGCCTTGCAGTCCATCGTGTCTGCACCCACTCTCCAAAACAGCGTCTTACCCAGGCCTACCCCCTCCGCCCTACCCCTGTAACCCTGTACATTTACTGTGGCCCATCCCCCGAACCTATGCATGTTTTGGAGAAAGGGGCAATTTACCATGGCCAATCCTCCTAACTTGCACGTCTTTGGACACTCAGGGGTAATTTAGCATGGCCAATCCATCTAATCTGCGCATCTTTGGACACTAGGGGGCAGCTCAGCATGGCCAATCCACCTAACTGGCATATCTTTGGACCATGGGAGGAAACTGGAGCACCCGGAGGAAACCCACACAGAACTGTGGAGAATGTGCAAACCCCACTCAAACAGACACCCGCGTCTGGAATTGAACCCAGGTCCCTGGCGCTGTGAGGCAGCCGTGCTAACCACTGTGCCATCCAATTAGTCATACTCCCTTGCCATTTCCCCATACTCCTGCAATTGTTTTTCTCCTTCAAGTATTCACGCAATTTGAAGATTTTTGTCTGTTGCATAACATTGTGCACTGTTGTGAATACTGTACTCATCACTGCTGACATTTGTAAATCTGCTAACATTTTTTTAAAATGTTGCAGTGGTGACTTTTTAATCGGAAACAATAAATCTTTTAGTGGACAATAGGAATTGATGGGTAAACCAGAATCTCCAAACGTAGTTTGGATTCCAGCCTGCATTCTCCCAACCATTAAGCTATAAGGATGGAACTCAGTGTCTCGACTGAAACATGTAGTGACACTCAAACTCAGCACATGCAAGTTTCAATGCAGATGCAAAGCACTAATGCAACATGAAGCCAGAAATCTGAGGTGGTAGCGTCCCTTACACCAACAAGACAGAACGATCTCTTCAGGATGCTATGGTGATCCAGTCTGGGTAGCTTTAAAATGCAGTTGCACAGTAGGGCAGCACAGTGGTTAGCACTGCTGCCTCACAGCGCCAGGGTAACGACTTTAATCAGACAATTGAGGTGGGGCTATTAGAATATGAACTCCCTGATTAAGGGCCAAATTAATGGCCCAATCAGGGATCCTCTTGATTTGTATTTAACCAGGCGTGTCAGTTCCTCTGGCACTCCGACTGCAGACCGTTAGCTGAAAGCACTCTGTGTGCTGTAGTCAGACTTGTAACTAAAGGGATTTTGGTGAAGGGGCTTCTGCCTCCGAGGACTTATGACAGCCAGGGACCCGGGTTTGATTCCTGGCTTGGGTCACTGTCTGTGCAAAATGTGCACATTCTCCCCGTGTCTGAGTGGGTTTCCTCCGGGTGCTCCGGTTTCCTCCCACAGTCCGAAAAACATGCTGATTAGATGCATTGGTCATGCTAAATTCTCATTTTTTTACAGCCAGGGACCCGGGTTCGATTCCTGGCTTGGGTCACAGTCTGTGCAAACCCATATGTGGGTTTCCTCTGGGTGTTCTGGTTTCCTCCCACAGTCCGAAAGACATTCCGATTAGATGCATTGGCCGTGCTAAATTCTCCATCAGTGTACCCAAACGGGCACTGGAGTGTGGCGACTAGGGTATTTTCACAAGAACTTCACTGCAGTGTTAATGTAAGCCTGTTTGTGACACTGATAAACAAACTTCTAAAAAATTAGATTGGAGTTATACTGCAACCAGCACCAACTCCGACTTGTGCGAGAGCTCCTCTGCTGGGCAGTTTCACCTAGAACGATGTTAGGGTGCTCAGATGTCCACTGATGTGTCACCATCAGCTGACGCTGAACCACCATCGTGCATCTTGCAAATAAAATTAGACCACCCTCATTCCCAGAAGCATGGGTATCAGGAGGTCCCCACCAGCCTGCATCACCAACCAAGTGGTCTCAAGACTTTCACTGCCTGATGACAAAAAAGGGAAAGGAAAATAGTGAGGAATTTAGCAAGCGTTGCCCCTGCCAACACAGACTGTCCCTCTGGTATGACTATTTATTTTGGCCCCTACTGTTGAAGCCCATATAAACAGAGCAATTTTTGCCAGCAGGAGGGTGGAACTGTCAACATCAAGTTTTCTAAACTCAAACATTAGGATGACAAAATTCTACAGCAAGGCAAAGGTGCAGAGGGAACATCCATAGGGAATTAGCTGAATGGCTGTGGAATAACTTTCTCCCAAGCATCAATGAAGAATTGAACATATTTGGTTATAATTAGAGTCAAAACAATTGTCACCTAAGGTTGGATGATGTTTGGAAATTGAGGCAATTTGGATAAATATGCAGTCAATTGACCCACATTCCTTGGAAAGGGAGCTAATACTGCACATGAATATGGTATTACACCGAGCCCTATTCTCTTCCTGCACCTAGTGGCACACCACAGCAGACTTTCATCTGTTCCTAAAGCTAGTCATTTCCGGAATAGGTCGCTAGCCTATTGCCAGGGGATAATAGCTTGAGGAGGTACCACTCTACATCAAGCAGGGCTGACCAGGAGTCTCTCCCACCCTTACCACCAGCCATTGGGGTGTTTGGAAGGATTCACAGGTTGACACTCAACCTGTTTGGCCTCGTTATGACCTTCCTTGACTATCAAGTCCTGGGGTGGGACTCGAACCCAGAGTTTCTGGCTCAGAAGCAGGGATGTTAACCCACTGCGCCACATGTCCTCGCATTACACCAAGTAATGTTAGCTTTAAAGTTTTTTTGTGTGTTTTAAAGTTTATTTATTAGTGTCACAAGTAGGCTTACAATGAAATTACTGGGAAAATCCCCTAGCCGCCACACTCCGGTGCCTGTTCGGGTACACTGAGGGAGAATTTAGCATGGCCAATCCACCTAACCAGCACGTCTTTTGAGTAGGGGAGGAAATTGGAGCACCCGGAGGAAACCCATGCAGACACGGGGAGAATGATCAGACTTCACACAGGCAGTGACCCCAAACTGGGAATACAAACCTGGGTCCCTGGCGCTGTGAGACAGCAGTGCCACCATGCTGCCCGCCAGATGGGGCAACTCCATAACAAGTCTGGAGATAGCTGGGTGAGAAGGCAGGCTGGATGGAAGGCCTGCCTCAGCGCTCACTGGCACAATCACTTGTGTTCACATCATTAAACTTTAAGAATGTGGTTAGCTCTCAACTGCCCCCTGGAATGGTCAAGTGAGCCATTCAGTTTAAGGGCAATTAGGGATGTGCAAAGGCAGTGATGCCCACATCCCACAACTGAACAGAAACCTTTCCATTGATTTGGTTGACTTTGCTGAATTATTTGGCCAAATAGATCAAATTCGTCACACTAGTTTAAAGATTGGAGTTGGCAAAAACAAAGGATTCAAATGCTATCTTGGTCTAAAGCCAGGAGAAGTGGAGCAGTAGGCTATTTGAAAAACCCTGTTCAACTTGATCTTGGGCACCATAAGTGAGTCTTTGACACTCATGTGTACTGCAACCTGTGTGGAGCTGAAATGAGGTTGTAATAACTCCTCGGAGGCTGGTGTCCTTTCACCAGATTCCCTCTATTTACAAACTTATCTCCACTCTTAAGAGTGCTTCGGGTACAGAGTCAGAATCTGGAGGGCCATTAGCCCTGACATTTCTCTATACAGGTCAGGCTCCCTGATTGGGCAGGCAATCATTGCCTCAATCAGGGAGCTCATACTCCAAGAGGTCAACCTTGTTGAAGCCACAACAGAGAGTGCCCATGTTATCCTGTCAGTCACAGACCACTTGCTTCAATTGAAGTTTTTTTTAATTTAGTTGTAGGACATGGGCATTGCTGGCTGACCAGCATTTATTGCCCATCCCTAGTTGCCCGAATCCATTACCATGGCTCTGACGTCACATGTAGGCCAGACCAGGTAAGGACGGCAGATTTCCTTCCCTAAAGGGGCATTAATAAACCAGATAAATTTTTCTGACAATGGTTTCATGGTCATCCTTAGACTTTTAATTCCAGATATTTTTTATTGAATTCAAATCCCACCAGCTGCCGTGGCAGGATTCGAACCCGGGTCCCCAGAACATTAGCTGAGTTTCTGCGTTAATAGTCTTGTGATAATACCACTAGGCCATCAACTTCCCATGAACAGAATTTAGCCATTCTTTCCCCCCTCAAGTGGAAATGCTCTAAATCGACACACAACTACTTATTCCACAAGAATATGACTTCTCACTAGGTTGCATGGATTGCTTATGTTGGCTTGTAAGCTAGCATCACTGATTTATGAAGAGATTTCTTTTAGAACAACTTGCATTTCTGTCATGCTTTTAACATCGTAGAAAGTCACAAGGCACTTCACAGGAATGTAATCAAGCAAAAAATCGACACCAAACCAAAAGAGGTTAGGATACGTGACCAAAATCTTGGTCATGTTTTAGGGACTTACTTCGAGTTAGCACAATGGTTAGCACTGCTGCCTCACAGTGCCAGGGACACAGGTTCAATTCTGGCCTCAGGTGAGTGTCTGTGTTGAGGTTGCATGTTCTCCCCGTGCCTGCGTGGGTTCTCTCCGGGTGCTCTGGTTTCCTCCCACAGTCCAAGGATGTGCAGGTTAGGTTAATTGGCCATGGTAAATTGCCCCTTAGTGTCAAGGGGGTTAGCAGGGTAAATAAGTGGGGTTACGGGATAGGGGCCTGGGTGGGATTGTTGTCGGTGCAAAATGGGCCAAATGGCCTCCTGCACTGTAGGGATTCAATGAGAGGAAAGGGAGATAAAGGGTGGGATTTTACGGCCTTCCTCGTCCCAAAACCGTAAAATCCCGCCCAAGGTCAATGAACCTTTTCCAAAGCTCCGACCCTCACCCGCTCTGATTCCTGTGGCGGGCGGGGCCAGTAAAATTCCAGCCAGAAGGGTTAGGGAGGGAAGTTATAACTTAGGGCTGAATGAATTGGATATTAACTTGCGATGACAGCGGCAAGAACATATCATCAGGCGTAACCACACTAAAAGCCTTCGAGTGCCAAACAGGTAGACACAAGACTTTGTAGAGGATATGTACAAATTTCAGTCTGAGATTGTTGATTGTAAAGTGACTGCTGTTGGGTTTTTGTAATTATGAATGGCGTGGGCATTCACAAGTATTTCAGTGATAGTTCGAAATGTTTTGCTCTGCTACATTGAACAGGTTTGTTGGATTTCTTCACTGGAGTAAACTTGACAAGTCTTCAGGAGCAATGTTGACCATGATAACCTAATTTGGGGTTAACCATGGGGGTGCATGGTTCTGAATCATTTTGGAATTGGACCGTGATTACTGACCATCGGATGGTAGACAACAATGACTGACAATGACAAGGCAAATTTGATGGCTCTGCTCCCTCTTTCCTCACTACCCCCCCCCCAATTCCCTACTGCCTTCTCCTTCTCTCGTCACCTTCCCCGCTCTTTTCCCCCACCTCTATCCCTCACCTCTCTCTCCCCCATCATTTCTAGAGGGTTCGAATGCAAGAGCAGGGATGCACTGCTGAGGCTGTATAAGGCTCTGGTCAGACCCCATTTGGAATATTGTGAGTTTCAGGAGAAGGTAGGAGAATGGGGATGAGAATCATCAGCCATGATTGAATGGCGGAGTAGATCCGATGGGCCAAATGGCTTAATTTTGCTCCTATATGTTATGGTCTTATGACGTAAAAAGTGTAGAATTTTACATCATAAAAATGTTCTACTGCTTATTTCCTTGACCATAGTCATTCCTATTGTGGTGACACCTGTCACATCCAAACTCCTTCAGACTGAAGCCATTCTCAAAATGTTGCTCATAGCATCAAAACTGTCCCTTAGAAAACTGACAGAAGCTGAACCATGACTGCATTACTGGATCTCCACTTCCACAACAGTGGTACAGGGGCAATCTCTGCTAGAGAGTGGTTAGGGGATGGCACTGTGGTACAGTGGTTGGGATTGCTGCCTCACAGCGCCAAAGACCCGCGTTCAATTCCCAGCCTCGGTTGACTCTGTGTGTGGAGTTTGCATGTTCTCCCCATGTCCATGCTAAATTGCCTCTCTGTGTCCCAAAATGTGCAGAATAGGTGGATTGGCCATGCTAAATTGCCCTTTGGTATCCAAAGATGTGCAGGTTAGATGGATTGGCCATGATAAATTATCCCTTAGTGTCCCAGAATGTGCAGGTTAGGGGGATTGGCCATTCTAAATTGCCCCTTAGTGTCCCATGTTGTGAAGGTTAGGTGGATTGGCCATGCTAAATTGCCCCTTAGTGTTTAAAGATGTGTAGGTTAAGTTTAAAATGTATTTATTAGTGTCACAAGTAGGCTTATATTAACACTGCAATGAAGTTACTGTGAAAATTCCCCAGTCGCCACACTTCGGTGTCTGTTCAGAAACAATGAGGAAGAATTTAGCACGGCTAATGCACCTAACCAGCACGTCTTTTGGATTGTGTGAGGAAACCAGAGCAAACCCATGCAGAGAACATGCAGGCTCTGCACAGGCAGTGAGCCAAGCCAGGAATCGAACCTGGATCCCTGGCGCTGTGAGGCAGCAGTGCTAACCACTGCGCCATTTGTGCCTTAACCCCCAGCTTCCAAAGAACAGGCTCGATTGTACTCACTCCTTTACTCATGGGACCAGTCTGAGCAATCCTGCCAACCGGTATCCAGGAGTTAGCAGCTGGAAGCATGTTCTGACCCAGAAATGAGCCTATTAATCTGGATAAGCTTTGACCCTAGCTCTGGTGGATGAAAGGGCAATGCGCTAGTACACTGTGTCACTCCAAACCCAAAGTTTAATTTTAAGAAAATGAGTTACATTTTCCAATAATTGAAGCCAAACATTACAGGGTGTGCTAATTGTTTTCATGTTTTATGTCCTTTAACTGATACCATTTAGCAAGATGGAGATTTCCTCAATGAAAGGACTTTTAAGCATGCACTTAAATCCGAGATGTACAGCCACAAGTTGCAACCGAAATTATGTGAAAAATTTCTCATTTAAAAAAAACAGATAAGAAAAGCTGGAACTTGTACTCTGTTGAAGAACTGAAAACAGATGTTCAAACTTATGTGTTGAAGTTGAACCATTCGTGCTTTTTGAGATTTTTTTTTGAATATGTCATTAAAATGCCAATGTCACGGCAGAATGTCATTGATACAGAACAGGGCCTTGTTGAGGCCTCACCTTGAGTATTGTGTGCAGTTCTGGTCTGAGGAAGGACATTCTTGCTATTGAGGGAGTCCAGCGAAGCTTCACCTGACTAGTTCCTGGAATGGAAGGGCTGTCACACGAAGAAAGACTGAGTCAGTTGGACTTGTACTCACTGGAATTTAGAAGAATAAGAGGGGAAACATATAAAATCCTGATGGGGCTGGACAGGCTAGATGCGGGAAGAATGTTCCCAATGTTGGGAGAAGTTCAGAATTAGGGGTCATAGTCTAAGAATAAGGGGTAAGCCAGTTAGGACAGAGATGAGGAAGAACTTCCTCATTCAGGGAGTTGTGAACCTCTGGGGCTCTCCACCACAGAACGTTGCTGGGGCCAGTTTGTTAGATAGGTTCAAGATGTTAGATATGGACATGGCCCTTGCGGCTAAAGGGATCAAGGGATATTGTTGTGAAGTTGAGTTTATAAAGATGTACAAAATGTCTATAATGAATGTAAAACACTAAAGGGGAGACAACAATGTGTGTTCCCTTTAAAAATTGGTGCCTCTAAAAGCTGCTTTTGTTCAATGCTGAGATGTTTAGATGTGGATTTGCTGGCGTTGGACTGGGGTAAAGTCCAATGGGTTTATTTGGTAGCTTTTGCTACCAAATAATACTTGTGGCTTTTTCTACCAAATAAACCTGTTGGACTTTAACCTGGTGTTGTGAGATTTGGGATGTTTACCATAGAACCCTGCAGTGCAGAAAGAGGCTATCTGGCCCATCGAGTCTGCACCAACAACAATCCCACCCAGGCCCTATCCCTGTATTTTACCCACTAATCCCTCTGACCTACGCATCCCAGGACACTAAGGGGCAATTTAGCTTGACCAATCCACCTAACCTGCACATCTTTGGACTGTGGGAGGAAACCAGAGCACGCGGAGGAAACCCATGCAGACACAGGGACAATGTGCAAACTCTGTACAGACAGTGACCTGAGCCAAGAATCGAACCCAGGTCCCTGGAGCTGTGAAGCAACAGCGCTAACCACTGTGCTACTGTGCCGCCCAAGATGCAGAGTATACATGGAATTTAGGTGATCACATTTGTTTCAAGAGGACCAAGCCTCAGGGTTGCCTTGGTAACCAGCTCTGCAGGTTTTTTGCATTTTGCCAGCCTATGAGTTCAAAGAATACACTCAGTTAAAGGGGATCTATCAGATTTGAACTTACTATTGTTGCCAACCTTAGGCCAATCTGAGTACAGGAATGTTAACACGTCCATCGAATCCCTACAGAAGGAGGCCATTCGGCCCATCAAGTCTGCACCAACCACAATCCCAACCAGGCCCTATTCCCATAACCCCCCATACTTACCCTGCTAATGCCCCTGATACTAGGGTCAATTTAATATGGCCAATCCACCTAACGCGCACATCTTTGGAGTCATTAGGATTATGAAAAAAAATAGCTCAACTGCCTTCAGTGCAGTTCAACCAGAAACAGGCCCCAATCACCTGAAGTAGTTAAAAGCAGTTAAGGGAAGTTAAATCAACTGGAGCAGTTGGCTCTTAACTCTGCCAACTTCAGACAGGGCTTAAGATAAATCATCCTCTAACCAGCAGAAAGTACCAAGTCAGACAGAGCTTGCAGACAGTGGACAACTACCAAGAGATTCCAAAATTTCCAAACACCATCAAACCTGGTTGTATATAGTTTATTTTGAGAGTGAGTGAATTTCGATTATTACTGTTTTAGTAATGAATATTCGTTGTATTATTCAAACAGCATTTTGGTCAAAAACTTCCTTTAATTCAAATGTTATTGGTTTAGCTAAAGTTCCTGGTTATCTAAATAAAATATTTAGTCAATTAAACGAGCTTATGTTAATTAAGACACTCTATCCAGACCTGTAAGTTTCAATAAGATCCCCCCCTCCCCCCATCCTTCTAAACCCCAATAAGTACAGACTCAAAGTCCTCAACTGTTCCTCACACGACAAGCTCTTCATTCCAGGGGTCATTCGTGTGAATTGAGCAATATTGATGGCGTGTAGCAGTGTGACGTTCACAGGGTATATTAACGTGTATTCGTTTTTTGCTCCCCGCCTATAGATATCTGTGAGGCCTTGAAGGTGATTGTGACCCCCGGGCCTGTGGTGGAGTTCACCGAGGGACAGCGGGGCACTCTCTTCTGCCGCATATCTCAACTGAAGAGGAAGAACAGTTACTTGTCTCTGGTCTGGCTCTTCTCAAACTCCCTGTCTGACAACCAAAGGATCCTGCGGCTGAACCGGACGGGCCACGTGCAAGCTTTCCGCAACTGCAGGGAGCGCCATTGTGAGCTCCAGTTCTTCGAGCATGGCCCCGCCAAGGTTTATGTTTTGATTATCAACAAGTTTCAGATCAGCGACGAAGGTCGCTACCGGTGCAAAGTCCAGGAAATTGCAAACTTGAACAGGAAGTGGCTTTCCATATCTAATGGAGACAACACCACAGAAGTGAAAGGTAAAACTAAGCCTCGCATTGATCGCTTGAGCAGTATTGTTTAGCGGTGCAAATAACATGGTTGGATGCCCTCCGGCTCATAAAGTTAAGAACGATTGAACTGCTCTGTAATCGTTACTTAAAAAATGAATTTCCCACATAATTATACCTCACAAAATTTACTTATCAAACACAAGTAGGCTTACATTAACAGTGCGATGGAGTTACTGTAAAAATCCCCTAGTCACCATTCTCCTGTTCAGGTACACTGAGGGGGAATTTAGCACGGCCAATGCACCTAACCAGCACACCGTGGGAGGAAACTGGAGGAAACCCACGCAGACACAGATAGAATGTGCAAACTCCACACAGACAGTGACCCAAGCCAGGAATCAAACCCATGTCCTTGGCACTGTGAGGCAGCAGTGTGCCACCGCAACGTCCTTAGTCAAATACAAGTGGCAGTATGTTGATGCAACCATACTCGGCATAGCAACTATAGAGGTAAGGAAAAATGCTTTGATTTGATTTATTATTGTCACATGTATTAGTATATGATCATAAAAACATAAGAACTAGGAGCAGGAGTAGGCCATTCGGCCCCTCAAGTCTGCTCTGCCATTCAATAAGATCATGGCTGATCTTCTCGTGGACTCAGCTCCACTTACCCACCCACTCACCACAACCCTTAATTCCTTTACTGTTCAAAAATCTATCTATCCTTGCCTCAAAAACATTCAATGAGGTAGCCTCAACTGCTTCACTGGGCAGGAGATTCCACAGATTCACAACCCTTTGTGTGAAGAAGTTCCTCCTCAACTCAGTCCTAAATCTGCTCCCTGCCTTTGAAAAGTATTGTTTCTGGCGCGCTATACAGACAAAGCATACCGTTCATAGAGAAGGGAAAGGAGAGAGTGCAGAATGTAGTGTTACAGTCATAGCTTGGGTGCAGAGAAAGATTAACTTAGTGTGAGATAGGTCCGTTCAAAAGATGGCAGCAGGGAAGAAACTGTTCTTGAGTCGGTTGGTACGTGACCTCAGACTTTTGTATCTTTTTCCCAATGGAAAAAAGTGGAAGGGAGAATGTCTGGGGTGTGGGGGAGGGTCTTTAATTGCGTCATGCATGTCATGTTTAACACATTTTACATTTAGGAACAACTGCATTCTCTAGCGAATCCACTGATGACCATGAAACCATTGTCGATTGTCATACAAACCCGTTCCGAAGGAAAACTTTTCTTTTGTACAATTCTTGTCACAACCCTCAGCTCTTGTCTCAGACCTAGCATGGCAACTTCTCAACCCAGACTTTCCCATGATCCTTCACTCCAGCCAAGCCTCGCTCAATGATGACTTCCCGCAATGGTCTCTGTAATTATAGTTTTGCTTTAAGTGGGGTGGAGGGGGGGCTTCGTTGTGTTGTAGCATGTTGTTCTGGGTTGTCACTAACCTTGTGTTCGTTGACGAGCCTTCCAAATTATTAAAATGAAGGAACTTGATTGTGGGGAAGGAGCCGAGTTGCAGTAATACTCTATCCCCCCCTCTCTCTCTCTCTCTCTCTTACTCAGTCCTCTTGTGGTGAACTCTTAATTCTTCCACCAGTGTTTCGTCTCAACTTTCCAGTGGCCGTGATATTTCTGGCAGGAATTCAACAGCTAACATGCTGCCTTCATTAAGACGCATTGGCATCTGGAAGCCCCAAATCTTGTAAACACCATTCTAGTGTTTTTTTTTCAAAAAGGAAAACTCTCAAGATGTTTTCCAAGATTTGAGAGAGAGAGACTCGAAAACCAAAAAAAAAACAAAACCTTTAGTTGTGTCTTGGCTCAGGACTGGCACTATTCATTTCAGCTTAGGTTGCTGATTCAGCTCCAAGTTCACTTCCATTTCCAGATTCTGCAAACACTTTCTGCAGCCTTGCCGATACTCGGGAAGCCTGGGAAAGGAGAGTTAGGCTCACAGGCTGAAAGCACGTGATGCCCAGCCGTCTATCATTCAGCGAGCAGCACTCATTTTTTAAACACTGCCTCAGATTTCACCCCATAACAATCCAAAAGGGAAGGGTCAGTACATCTGACTCCGCAATGTGAGACAACCGTGCCGAGAACATCTGTCAACATATGGAATATGATACATATCCCCAGTCACCCATTAAACAAAATATTACAAATGAGCCACTCGGGAGGAAGGGAATGCCGTCAACAAGGTAAGGATCAAACCAGGATTCTTTTTAATATACCAGTCTGATTTGTTGAAGTAGCAATGTGTCGAGTGGCTCATAGTGCTGAAGTTTTCCCACACGAGAAATGTCCATTGATGGAGCAGCACGATGGCACAGTGGTTAGCACTGCTGCCTCACAACACCAGGGACCCGGGTTCAATTCCAGCTTCGGGTCACTGTCTGTGTAGAGTCTGCACATTCTCCCCGTGTCTGCGTGGGTTGCCTTCGGGTGCTCCGGTTTCCTCCTACACTCCAAAGATGTGCGGGTTAGGTTGATTGGCCGTGCTAAATTGACCCTAGTGTCAAGGGGATTAGCAGGGTAAATATGTGGGGTTACGGGAATAGGGCCTGGGTGGGACTGTGGTTGTTGCAGACTCAAGGGGCCAAATGGCCTCCTCCTGCACTGTGGGGATTCTATGATAGAGAGTAAGGTGGCCAAATGTCAGATGAATGCAAAGTTACTTGACAGAGAAGACTGTGAAACTTCAGAAAAAACGGGACAAAAATTCCAACATCTGCAACATAATTTTTAGAGCTTTTTGGCTCTTTTTAAATATTTATTCATCTGGTGGCACAGTGGTTAGCACTGCTGCTTCACAGTGCCAAGGATCTGGGTTTGATTCTGGCCGTGGGTTACTGTCTGTTTGGAGTCTGCATGTTCTCCCCATGTCTGTATGGGTTTCCTCCTGGTGCTTTGGTTTCCTCTCACAGTCCAAAGATGTGCAGGTTAGGTGGATTGGCCATGCTAAATTGCTTCTTAATGTCCAAAGAGGTGTGGGTTAGGTTGATTGCCAGCTAAATTTCCCCTTATCTTCAGGGGTTTAGCCGTGTAAATATGTGGGGCTATGGTGATAGGGCTTGAATGGGATTGCTGTCAGTGCAGACCTGATGGGCCGAATGATCTCCTTCTGCACTGTTGGGATTGTATGATTCAACAAGGGTTGGTGGTCCAACTGTTCGGAGCATCCCACGGCAAAGTGGTCAGACTAATCCTTCATAACACTGGGGACAGGGACCCTCAACACTTGGCATTTGCGCAATGAGGGTTTAGTCTATGCATGGCTTGATGCAGCCACCCGCAAAGGTGGCCACCAGGATGAGAATGACGTTGAGCCTCCTTGGCGAGAGGCTTGGGCATCAAGTCCCTGAGAACTGGGTCCATTTTCGATCTCTAGAGAAGGTTGCAGATGAGCAGGTAAATCACCTTGGCTCAGGAGTGAGAAATAGGCCAAGCCTGTGCCACATACAGAAAGAGGCTACCTTCATACCTTTTCCTTTACTCGACATGGTTTGTGGGTGTCGCTCGCTGGCCAGCATTTATTGCCCATCCCTGAGGGCAGTTGAGACTCAACCACATTGCTGTGGATCTGGAGTCACATGTAGGCCAAACCAGGTAAGGATGGCAGATTTCCTTCCCTAAAGGACTTTAGTGAACCAGATGAGTTTTTCTGGCCATTGGCAATGGGACAAAGTAGAAATAATCAAGAGCTTCAGATTTTGGCTGTCCAGATCACCAACAACCTATCCTGGTTCCCTCATGCCGACACTATAGTTAACAAAGCCCACCAACACCTATAGTTTCTCAGAAGACCAAGGAAATTTGGCATGCCCAGTACAACTCTCACTACATTCTACAGATGCATGATGGAAAGCATTGTATCACAACTTAGTATGGCTCCTGCTCTGTCCAAGACCACAAGAAACTACAAAGTATCGTGAACAAAACCCAGTCCATCACTCAAACCAGCCTCCCACCCATTGACTCTGCCTATATTCCTGCTGCCTCAGAAAAGCAGCCAGCATAATTAAGAACCCCATGCACCCCGACATTCTCTTCCACCTTCTTCTGTCGGGAAAAAGATACCAAGGTCTGAGGTTAAGTACCAACCAACTCAAGAACAGCTTCTTCTCTCTGCCATCAGACTTTTGAATGGACCTACCTCACATTGAGTTGATCCTTCTCTACACCCTATCTACGACTGTAACACCACATTCTGCACCCTCTCCTTTCCTTCTCTATGAATGGCGTGCTTTCTCTGTATAGTGTGCAAAAAACAATACTTTTCACTGTATGTTAATATATGTCACAATCATAAATCAAATCAAATCGATGGTGCATGGTTAGACTTATGATTCCAGATTTTTATTGATTCCAAATTTCACCATCTGCCATGGTGGGATTTGAACCTGGGTCCCCAGAGCAATACCCTGGATTACTAGTCCAGCAATAATATTAATATGCCATTGCCTCCCCATGATGATCAGGTTTTTGCTGGCAATAAGAGGTAGTGTTGCTCCAAGTTTGAAAACTGCTGCAGTATAGTGTTGTGGGACATAAAAAGGTTGGGTAACACAGGGGGAGATGGTAGACAAATCATTTTAAACTGAGCTTGTCCTGCCAGGATTCCATTGACTGCAATTTTGAGCAGTATTTGAGGATAGGAAACAAGGACATGAGGTTAGGGGGTTCCTCTTCAATATCTAGATTGGTGTCTGATATAATTGAAGCCACAACTCCATTTTTATTCATTCATAGGGTGAGGGCATTTATTGCCCATCCCTAATTGCCCTCGAGAATGTAGTGGTGAGCTACCTTCTTGAACCATGTGGTATAATTACAGCCACTGTGTTGTTAAGAAGGGCATTCCAGGATTTTGACCAAGTAACAGTAAAGGTACGGTGATATGTTTCCAAGTCAGAATGGTGAGTGACTTTGAGGGGAACTCGCAGGTGGTAATGTTCCCATGTGTCTGCTACCCTTCTCCTTCCAGTCACGGGTCACAGGTTTGGAAGGTACTGTTGAAGGAGCCTTGGTGCAGTGCATCTTATAGATGGCACACACTCTTGTCACTGTGCACCGGTAGTGGAGGGACTGAATGTTTGTGGAAGTGGTGGCAATCAAACGGGCAGCTTTGTCCTGGATGGTGTTGGGGTTCTTGAGTGTTGTTGGAGCTGCCCCCATCAAGGCAAATGGGGAAAGTGTTCCATCACACTCCTGTAAATGGTGGACAGAGTTTGGTGAGTCAGGAGTTACTCACTGCAGGATTCCCAGCCTCTGACCTACTCTTCCACCATAATTAGGGACCTCATGCACCCCGGACATTCTCTCTTCCACCTTCTTCCATCTGGAAAAGTCTAAGGTCAACCGACTCAAAAACAGCTTCTTCCCTGCTGCCGTCAGACTTTTGAATGGACCTACCTTGCACTAAGTTGATCTTTCTCTACACCCTAACTTTGATTGTAACACTACATTCTACACTTTCTCCTCTCCGTCTCTATAAACTTTGTCTGTATAGCGCGCAAGAATCAATACTTTTCACTGTATACTAATACATGTGACAATAACAAATCAAATCAAATCAAATCTTATAACCACAGTATTTAAATGGTTATCCAAGTCAGTGCCTGGTCAAAGGTAATCCTGAAGGATGTTGATAGTGGGGGGAATTCATCGATGGAAATTCCAATTGTTGCATATATAAGGCTAATACGTGGCATTTGACAAATGTAAATATTGAACAGAAATGCTAAGAAAACCAAAAGAAATCATACAGCCTTGTCCCTAGTAAAAGCATATGTCTTTGTGCTTGGGATTTTAAACTGTAGAAAGCAGGCTGCAGAAGCCAACTTTGCAAAATCTTCATCCAAAACAGCAGCCAAAATTCCAGCAGAGCAAAACAAGTTTTTGAAATGGGAACTATGATTTTAAAGCAAGCAAGCAAAGACACAGAACCAATTGAATTCAAATTTGAGTGTTGCTGACAATAATAAATCAAATTAATATCTTGTAACTGCTCATCCGATTCTGGTCAAAAGTAATCCCTCAAGGTATTTCCAGGTATTTAAGCCTGGACAAGGAAAGATGACAGTTGTTATGCTTGCTACCTCTTGGGGGAAAGAGGGTAGGTGAGGCTCTCGTATGAAATATTGCAGTTTTAATCACCATCAAATCACTATCTAAATTGCTGCCTCACAGCGCCAGGGACCTGGGTTCAATTCCCAAATTGTGTCAATGTCTGTGTGGAGTTTGCACGTTCTCCCTGTGTCTGCGTGGGTTTCCTCCGGGTGCTCTGGTTTCCTCCCACAGTTCAAAGACATGCTGGTTAGGTGCATTGGCTGTGCTAAATTCTCCCTCAGTGTACCTGAACAGGTGCCAGAGTGTTGGTGACTAGGGGATTTTCATAGTAACTTCAGTACAGTGTGAATGTGAGCCTACTTGTGACTAATAAATAAACTTTTACTTTGAATTCTGGAGTAGAGGAAAGGTTTGAATTTCACATACTCTGTGATTATCTTGGATTAGTTAGATTAGTGAGGTGTATCCCTTTATGGGGAGGTTCCAAAATCACACTGAGGAAACATCGTGTCGTAACACAATGAACCCCTGAAGCTGAGCAATGCTGGACAAGGGCTAGCGGTTACAAACTCTCGCTCACTATGTGAAACTACTCTGTGAAAAGTGAGAGAGGGAGTACTGTTGGATGTGAGGTCTTTAGCACAAACTAAAGAGTGTCTGTCATGTTTAAACCTAGTAAGAAGTCTCACAACACCAGGTCAAAGTCCAACCAGTTTATTGGACAGTAAGACTTCTTACTGTATTTACCTCAGTCCAACACCAGCATCTCCACATCACGTTTAAACCTATGCATCTGATGAAAAGGACACAAAAATCATGCAGTTAATTTTCCTTTGCTTTGAACTTGTTAACAGTGCGGGTCGCAGAGACAACGACTGTGCTAATCTCGGGGAGTAGAAGTGAAACTTGGACACACTTTGAAGGTAAGGTGATTTCCCCTCTCTTGGGTCAAATTGCATATTAACACTGTAGGAATCTCTGAGCGGTTTAGTGTAGGTTTACTAAACTAACACTAGGAATGAGCCAGTTAGCTAATGAGGAAAGGTCGGAGAAGTTAGGTTTGTAGCCTCTAGAGTTCAGAAGAGTAAGAGGCAACTTGATTGAAATCTTTAAGATCCTGAGAGGGTCCCGAGAGAATGGATGTGGAAAGGATGTTTCCTCTTGTAGGGGAATTTAGAACCAGAACTGTTTAAAAATAAAGAGTTGCCCATTTAAGACAGAGATGAGGAGAGATAGTCTCTGGAACTCTCTTCCTCAAAAGGAAGTGGAAGCAGAGTCTTTGAATATCTTTAAGCCAGAACTGGATAGATTCTTGACTAACAAGGGGGGGTGAAATGTTATTAGGGGTCGGCAGGAAAGTGGGGTTGAAGTTACAATCAGATCAGTCACGATCTTATTGAGTGGGGCAGCAGGTTCAAGGGGCTGAGTGGCCTACTTCTGCTCCTAATCCATATATTTAAGTTCTGAAGGATGAAGTTAACCAGAATGGTCTCAGGAATGAGAAGGTTTGTAAAATCTAGCTACAATGGGCAGCACAGTGCTTTGCAGAAAAGCAAAGCAGACCTGGAGCATCTGATACAGACCTGAGTTCCCAGGACTATTTTTCAGCTGTCTCAGTGTGAGAATTTTCATTCATTATATATGACATTCAACTTAAATAGAAAGTTTGCTCCTTCTATCAATAGTGATACCCAATCTGTGCCGATATATAATTGATGCCTACTTCACAATACTAATTTTCAAGTTCCTTGCATTACAATAATAAGAACACCTTGAAAATACTTAGTGCTTTGAGATATCCTGTGGCCATGACAGTTGCTATATAAATGCAGGTTTCTTTCTTGAATTTAGCTCAGCCTTCTTATTTGCAACAACCACTATGTGATTACTTTGCTTACATTCTAAAGATATCTGTGATCCATGTTTTGTTCATGGTCCATCCATGGTCAACATCAAGAAGATTTCTTCTTATCTATTAGCTTCGATTGGTAACATATCAAATTTCTCCTCCATTGTTACTCAATCGTCCTAATGCCTGAATGGTTTCATTCCCTTACTTGTCAACACTGCACGCTTCAGTAGCTCTGTCTCTCTGTAATGTTTGTTGGAAGTTAGGGCGGCACGGTGGCACGGTGGTTAACACTGCTGCCCCACAGCACCAGGGCCCAGGTTCGATTCCGGCCTCAGGTCACTGCCTGTGTGCAGTCTGCATATTCTTCCCACGTCTACGTGGGTTTGCTCTGGGTGCGCTCCCTCAGTCCAAAGATGTGTGGGTTGGGTTGATTGACCATACTAAGTTGACCCTTAGGGTGGGATTCTCTCCTGAAAACTGTGGATTCCCACCCAACTTCAATGGTCCACCCCCTGCTAGAATTCCCATGGCAGGCAGGATGAGAGCCTTAGTGTCAGAGGAATTAGTAGGGTAAATACATGGGGTTACGGAGATTGTTGTTGGTGTGGACTCCATGGGCCAAATGTCCTCCTTCTGCACTTTAGAGATTCTACGATTCCGAGTTAGGCTATGCTCCCTCAGTAACCACTGAGAATGGTCACATAAGATTCTACATTGGTGCTCCAATCTGCTATTCACATCAATTCACCAAATCCTTCATCCAACCCCATTGATATGTTAGTCCAGAGACTGGGTCTCGTATTAGTCATCGTCCCATCATCCTCCAGCTGCTCCATTCATTCAAGGAATGAGCAAAGGAAGATCCCACTGTCGACACTGTTTACACATGCACATTCAAAATAGACCATTATTCTTTGTTGGCTTGATGAGTGGTTGGCACGAGAGCTCAACACACGATCACCTCTGATCCATTCAGTTTTCTGTTGGATAATATATCTCCATTTCACTCCCAAAAGCCTCTTTTATCTACCTGTAGCCTTCTGTGTTGGCAGGTAAATCTGTGTGATTTCTGGATGGGCCTTTGGACTGTGTACGCCACTATTTCCCGATCTCCCATCTGCCATATTGGCCAAATCTCCAGTTTGAACTTCATTCCCACCCTTTACTCGGCCAAACTCCCACTGTTCACCTTGGATCATAACGGATGTGAGGTTACGTTTGTCTGATTTGCTGCCGTGCGTTGATCTAGAGTTTATTTAGTTCTTGGAGCATGGTGGAGGGGCAGAATGGCTCCTGGCCTCTCTCCATCAATATTGTGCCTGGGCTCCAGAGCTAGTTCAAAATTCAATTTGAATACCATAAAGCTGGCTATACCCTCTGATCAAAGATGCAACATTCAGCCAACTTGTGTTGGTTCCGTAAGATTGTTCAAATTGTTTTCATTTATTAATTTTAACAAAAATCTCCAGTGTAACCTAACCAGTGCAATTTGGTTAAAACTGCTGCCTCATAGTGCCAGGGATCAAGGTTCGATTCCCAGCTTGGGGGTCACTGCCTGTGCTGAGTCTGCATGTTCTCCCCATGTCTGCATGAGTTCCCTCCGGTTTCCTCCCACAGTCCGAAAGGTGTGCTAAATTCTCCCTCAGTGTACCCAAACAGGTGCTGGAGTGTGACAACTAGGGGATTTTCACAGTAGCTTCATTGCAATGTTAATGTAAGCCTATTTGTGACTAATAAATAAACTTTAAAACATATTGGTGCACTTTCTCAATTTCACCCATAGAATCATAGAATTCCTACAGTCCAGAAGGAGGCCATTCAGCCCATCGAGTCTGTACCGACCACAATCCCACCTAGATCCTATTCCTGTAACTGTCATTTACCCTGCCAATCCCCCTGACACTAAGGGTCAATTTAGCATGGCCAATCCATCTAACCTGCACATCTTTGGAGGAAACCAGAGCACCTGGAGGAAACCCACGCAGACACAGGGAGTATGTGCAGGTTCCGCATAGACAGTGACCTAAGGTTGGAATTGAACCTGGGCCACAGGCGCTGTGAGGCAGCAGTGTTCACTGCTGTGCCACTGTGCTGCCGGAACATTAATCCCAATTTATCCTTTATGGACAGTATTATCTATGCATCATAGGGCAGCCTAACTTCCAGGACTCTTAAGAGTCTCAGCAAGTCGAATATTAATTTCCTGGAACTGCTGCCAGGGAAGAAAAGCATTGGAGATGGGAAAACGTTTTGAAGGATGTTGTGGTTGGAGACGGACGGTCACTTGAGGAAAACATTCAGGGATCCAGCCAGAGTTGGCAAACTGGAGACATCATCTTGCAAACTGCACTTGAGCCTTTCAACATTCACTCAGCGACAGTGTGTGAGCTTAACTGCATCAAACTGTAAACTCCAACAGACAGCATTGCCGATTCGATGGACCTTGGTGTGACCTTGGAAATAGAAGTCCAACGCAATAATTAACATCAATAAACCTTGCGTTCAAACGTTGCGGTCTGCATTGCATTCCCTGAGTTTTAGGAGATGATTTGCAAAAAAGAAATATTATAATAAGGTAACACTATGTCACCAACTAAATATGTTTTGATTTGATTTATTATTGTCACGTGCATTGGGATACAGTGAAAAGTATAGTTTCTTGCGCACTGTATAGACCAAACGTACCGTTCATAGAGTACGTAGGAGAGAAGGAGAGAGTGCAGAATATCGTGTTGCAATTACAGACAGGGTGTAAGAAAGACCAGCTTAATATAAAGTAGGTCCATTCAAAGGTCTGATGGCAACAGGGAAGAAGCTGTTCTTGAGTCGGTTGGTGCGTGACCTCAGACTTTTGTATCTTTTTCCTGACGGAGGAAGGTGGAAGAGAGAACGTCCAGGGTGCCTGGGGTCTTTAATTATGCTGGCTGCTTTTCCAAGGCAGCGGGAAGTGTAGACGGAGTCAATGGATGGGAGGCTGGTTTGCGTGATAGACTGGGCTTTGTTCATGACACTTCGTAGTTTCTTGCAGTCTTGGTCAGAGCGCGAGTCATGCCAAGCGATGATACACGATGCCCCTTTTGGACTGGGGTAAACACAGTAAGAAGTCTCACAACACCAGATTGAAGTCCAACGGGTTTATCTATAACAGGAGCCATGCCAAGCACACATCCAGAAAGAATGCTTTCTACGGTGCATATGTAAAAATTGGTCAGAACCTTAGTGCCAAATTTCCTTAGTCCTCTGAGAAAGTAGAGGCGTTGGTGATCTTTCTTAACTACAGCATTTGTGTGCAGGGATCAGGACAGGTTATTGGTGATTTGAACATCGAGAAACCTGAAACTTTCGACAATCTCCACTTCATCACTGTTGATATGTACAGAGCCTGTTCTCCACTATGCTCCCTGAAGTCGATGACTATCTCCTTTGTTTTACTGACAGTGAGGGAGAGATTATTATCATAGCATCATTGCACCAGATTCTCTATCTCTTTCCTGTACTCTGAACCCATCTATGGTTGTGTCGTCAGCAAACTTGAAAATCGAGTTGGAGGGGAATTTGGCCACACAGTCATAAGGAGTATAGTAAGGGGCTGAGAACATATCCTTGCGGGGCATTTGCAATGCCCCAAATCTTCACTCCTGTAGTTACATAGTAAGAATAGACAAAAGGTTCTGCACTGCAGCACCACTAAACAAAATATCTTTTTGTTTTGCTTGCAGACCTACTTCCGGAAACTTCAACAGTGTTGATTTCTAAGAATCCCAAGGAAGAACGGAGAATATTTGGAGGTAAATTTCTGTGTCAGTCCAGATTAATCCCCAGAGTGTGGGGTTTGGGGGGGTGGGGTGGCAGGTTGGGGGGTAGGGTGCAGGAAAAACTTCAGTTGGGGAATGTTCTCTTAAGATTAGACTTAGACTTGAGATGAAGGACCACCACCATATATAATCATAGAATACCACAGTGCAGACGAAGGCCATTCAGCCCATCGAGCCCACACCAACAACAATCCCACCCAAGTCTAGTAACCCCACATCTTTACCCTGTTATTCCCCCTGACACTAAGGGGTAAATTAGCATGGCCAATCCACCTAAACCTTCAGAAAATTAGAAAGAAGGTGGCAAAAAGAGATATTTGAGGGGATTCTTTTTCCTAATTTTATCTTTTGTACAGCAGTATAGATCAATAAGGAGTTTGTCCACGAGACAAGATACAACCATTGGAGGCCTTGTGGAAAAGTGGGGAGCACCTTTACCCCTCGGCAAGAAGCTCTGGGTTCAGGAGTCACTCCAGGACTTGATGACCCAAGAAGATGTGTCCATAACGTGGCCAAATCAATCAGCCTCAAAATCCTTCTGCTACTCCCCCTAGCAAGCAGTGAGACCAGGGGAGAGTCCTGGTCAACATATTACACAATGCAAAGAGAACAATTGTATTACATTTCCAAACTTGATCATAAGACCATAAGATTTGGAGCAGAATTAGGCCATTCGGTCCATCTGCTCCACTATTCGATCACAGCCAATCGGTTTGTCAAACCCCATTTTCCTGACTTTTCCCAATAACCCCTGATCCCCTTACTAATCAAGAACCTACCTATTTCTGTCTTAGAGACACTCAATGACCTGGCCTCCTCTGTGACAATGAATTCCACAGATTCACCACCATCCGGCTGAAGAAATTCCTCCTCATCTCGGTTCTAAAGGTTCATCCCTTTACTCTGAGGCTGTGTCCTCGGATCCCAGTCTCTCCCACTAATGGAAACATCTTTCCCACATCCACTCTATCCAGACCTTTCAGTATTCTGTAAGTTTCAATGAGATCCCCCCCCCATCCTTCTAACCTCCATTGAGTACAGAGCCAGAGTCCTCAACCACTCCTCATACACCAAGCTTTTCATTCCCAGGATCATTTCTGTGAACCTCTTCTAGACTTTTCCTTAAATTCTGGGCTCAAAATTGCTCACAATATTCCAAATGAGGCCTGACCAGAGCCTTATAAAGCTTACAATCATGGACCAGTCCAGTGCCACCCATGGTTGCCAACATCTGCCCAGAGCATGGCACCTAAAGGAGGTTGCAAAGTGTCCCCCAAGATTCATGGAGCAGGATGGTGGCACAGTGGTTTGCTCTGCTGCCTCACAGTGCCAGCGACATGAGTTCCATTTCCGACACACCATCTGTGTGGATTCTGCACATTCTCCCCGTGTCTACATGGGTTTCCTCCAGGTGCTCCAGTTTCCTCCTACACTCAAGTTATGCAGGTTAAATGATTTGGTGTTGGCCTGGTAAATTGCCCCTTAGTGTGAGGGAAACTAACAGGGGTTACAGGGGTAGGGCCTGGGTGGGATCATTGTCGGTACAAGCTTGATGGGCCGAATGGCCTCTTTCTGCACTGTAGGGATTCATAGAGGTGCAAAAATTACATGCTTAGTTGTAAGGAAGTCAGGGGAAGTGAATGGTGAATGCTGATGGTGAGCCTTTGAGTGGGGAGGAGGACAAATACAGAGGAAAAGTTCCCAAAGGTGAGGCTAAAGGAGGAATGGAGAAAAGTGGGGAGATGCTGTTGCAAAGGAGGAGTGAGGGAGGAGAGGGCAAGTGGAGAAGTGAAGAAATTGGTGGCCAAACGCATGCAGGTTATGTGGATTGGCCGTGCTAAATTACCCCTTAATGTCCAAAGATGTATAGGTTAGGTGGATTGACCATGCTAAATTGCCCCTTAGTATCCAAAGATCTGTAGGTTACATGGATTGACCATGCTAAATTGCCCCTTAGTATCCAAAGATCTGTAGGTTACATGGATTGACCATGCTAAATTGTCCCTTAGTGTCCAAAAATGTGTGGGTTAGGTGGATTGGTGATGCTAAATTGCCCCTTGATGTCCAAAGATGTACAGGTTAGGTGGATTGGCCATGCTAAACTGTTCGTTAGTGTCTAATAATGTGTAGGTTAGGTGTATTGGCTGTGCTAAATTGTCCCTTGGTGTACCAAGGTGTGTAGTTCAGGGGGGTTAGTGGGGTAAATACATTGGGTTACGTGGATAGGGCGGTGGGGAGGGCTTGGGTTTCAATGCTCTTTTGGAGAGTCGTTGTAGCTCAATGTTTATTATATCCAAAATAGTTTTCAATTCAATACTCGGATCAGAGAAAATAAATATTGCTAAATCACACAGAGACTCTAGTAACTGAATATGTTTTTGTTTGCCTGTTAACGCAGCAGTTGATAGTTGTAATTCACGCTGCGGGAATCCTGTTAACAGTCTGTGTCTTGTTTTCAGATCTATATCTTTATGCCACGTTGGTGTGTTCTCTGGGGATTATATCAGTGATGCTTTTTGCAACCATTATCATTTGTCAGACATTGAAAAACAGGAAGAAAACAAGAGGTGATAATCCAAAAGATAAAGTTGACACTTTCGCATGTCTCCTTTATCTGGCAAATCATTTGCTTTCACTTTGTGCGCACAGAACCCTTCATTGTTTTCGCATTTCTTCTTTACAGGGAGAAAATATTTGACAAAAGGCCCCAATAGCAGGTACTCTTTGTGGAGAACTGTGTCGTGGAAAATGTAATAGTTTTTTCATTTAACTCGTTGCCAACTCAACACCTTTTAGGTGCAGTCCAAAAAAAATTGATGTGTCTTCATTATTACAGCACAAATTTATTTGATTTATTATTGTCACATGAATGCTGTTTGTAATATATATATAAATAACTTGGAAGAAAATGTGGATGGTCTGATTAGCAAGTTTGCAGATGATACTAAGATTGGCGGAGTTGCAGACAATGATGAAGATTGTCAGAGAATACAGCAGGATGTAGATAGGCTGGAAAACTGGGCAGAGAAATGGCAGATGGAATTTAATCCGGACAAATGCGAGGTGATGTATTTTGGTAAAAACCCAATTCAGGTGGGAGCTATGAAATAAATGGCAGAACCATCAGGAGCATAGCACACACACACACAGATTTGGGAGTGCAGGTCCACAGATCCTTAAAAGTGGTAATACAGGTGGAAAAGGTGGTGAAGAAAGCATACAGCATGCTTGCCTTCATCGGACAAGGCATCGAGTATAAAAGTTGGCAAATAATGTTACTGTTGAATAAAACGTTGGTTGGGCCACATTTGGAATACTGTGTCCAATTCTGGTCGGTAAGAATTCTCACAACACCAGGTTAAAGTCCGACAAGTTTATTTGATAGTAAACCCACAAGCTTTCGGAACGCTGTTCCTTCATCAGGTGAGTGGAAAGTTCTGATCAGGGCACACACAGCTTACAGAATACTGGTCCAATTCTGGTCACCAGACTACCAGAAGGATGTGGCGGCTTTGGAGAGAGTGCAGAAAAAGGTTTTCCAGGATGTTGCCTGGTATGGAGGGTATTCACTGTGAGATGTGCGGGGGATGCTTTTTACACAGAGGGTGGTGGGGACTTGGAATGCACTGGCAAGTGAGGTGGTTGAGGCAGATACGTTACTCACATTTAAGACTTATCTGGATAGGTATATAAACAAATGGAGAATAGAGGGATATAAGCGGTTAGTGAGATAGGTTGATTAGATAAGTGATCAGTGCAGGATTGGTGAGCTAAAGGGCCTGTTCCTGTGCTGTATTGTTTTTTGTTCTTTGTATTGGGATATAGTGCATAGTTTCTTGCACGTTATACAGACAAAACATACCATTCATAGAGTACATGGGGAGAAGGAAAGGAAAGAGTGCAGAATGTAGTATTAGAGTTATAGCTAGGGTGAAGAGAAAAATCATCTTAATATATGGTAGACCCATTCAAAGGTCTGGTGGCAGCAGGGAAGAAGCTGTTCTTGAGTCAGCTGGTACTTGACCTCAGACTTTTGCAAATGTTTCCTGATGTAGGAAGATGGAAGAGATTTTACAACCTCATTTGGGCAAGGCTCATAAAATCCCACCCAAGGCCAACAGAGAACTCCGTTCTGTGAGCCGCGCCCACCACAATTCTGGGGTGGGCATGACGGTAAAATTCCGATGGTAGTCATGATGTGGAGATGTCGGCGTTGGACCGGGGTAAACACAGTAAGAAGTCTCACTACACCAGGTTAAAGTCCAACAGGTTTATTTGGTAGCTTTGGAGCACTGCTCATTCATCAGGTGAGTGGGAACTAGTGGCGATTGCTACCAAGTAAACCTGTTGGACTTTAACCTGGTGTTGTGAGACTTCTTACTGGGTAAAGTTCTGGCCAGCATGCCCAGGGCGCATGGGGTCCTTGATTATGCTGGTTGCTTTTCCGAGGCAGTGGGAAGTGTAGACAGAGTTAATGTTTGGAGTGTACTGCCTGACAGTGTGGTGGAGGTAGCATCAATGGAAGCGTTCAAAATGGAAGGAGACTGTTATCAAGGAAGAATGTGAAGGGCTACAGTGAGGAGCAGGGGGATGTGACACTTGATGATTCTCATTCAGAGAGCCAGTACAGACACGATGGGCTGAATGGCCTCCTGCAAGTGCTGAAATAATTGGAGCTTCCAAGACTGAGAGGGAGAGGTTTCATCGGGTATGACTTTCAAAGGAGAAAAGGCAGATCAGTAGTGTCATTGTTCGCTTCTTTGCCCTATTCAAATCGAATGGCGGAGCAGGAAATTAATAGTCTACGACGTTCCGATGTTGATCCAATTGGATTTTCAATCGACGGATTGCCGATTGAGAATGAATTGCTGGAGTTTTACCACCACGCTCGCCCTGGAATCAGGACGGGCGTGGCTCACAGAACGGAATTCTCCATTGGCCTGAAGTGGGATTTTACAAGCCTCGGGCGGGCAAGATCGTAAAACACCAACCATTACCTTCACTGGGTTGGTTTGCAAGAATTGAACCAATTCAATCCACAGTAGGAACACACCAGCATGGAACCTGAGGCAAGGACAGTTTGAGGAAATGTTGGGTCAGTCCAATGTTGCAACTTAAATTCCTGAGGGACAGCGTGGAATTTTATCACCCAGTGTCTGGATTAAAAGCTCACTGCAAGAACAGGTACACAGCTGGCAGCCTTGAGTCTGGATTCACATTCGAATTTTTAAATATTGACACTTCAAATATTTAATATAAATGTTTTGCTTTAGAAATTTAAGAGAGCTGAGTTCATTACTGTGGTTTTTATTGTGGACTTCTGAGGAATAAATGACTGCAACCAGAAACTAAATTAGTGTTGTAATTATAAAGATATGTTGATTGCTTTTTGGTTTTCATTAAGACAGTCATTCTGGCTTGAATAGATATTAATTTTTGCAAATTAGGGACTTGTACAAACTTTTCCTTGCAAAATTGGGTTTTAAGGTTTATTTTATTAGTATCACAAGTAGGCTCACATTAACACTGTGATTAAGTTACTGTGAAAATCTCCCAGTCGCCACACTCCGGCACCTGTTCGGGTACACTGAGGGAAAATTTAGCATGGCCAGTGAACCAAACCAATCTTTCGGACTGTGGGAGGAAACCGGAGCACCAGGAGGAATCCCACGCAGACACGGGGAGAGCATGCAAAATCCAAACAGACAGCGACCCGAGCCGTGAATTGAACCCAGCTCCCTGGCACTGTAAGGAAGCAGTGCTAACCACTGTGCTACCATGCCACCCATGCAAAGTCCTATCAGACATGTAGCTATTTCCATATATACGTGTTTGTGTGGCGATGTGTTTCTCACTGTCAAGAATAGGTCCTAAAGCAGTGGTAGGCAACTTCAGGCCTCATGGGCCCATCAGGGTTTTGAGTGCAACCTGCAAGACATTTTGTTGACTGTTACCCACACACCAGGTTGGCACATTCTACTTGTTCCCGTCTGTGTATTTGTTTTGCTACCGAAGAGGTACGCCAGTGGGGTGAGGTCACGTGAAGCGAGGTGTGTGCTGTTTGCTCACAAGATTGACAGCGAAAGCCGTGTGCTCCCTCCGCGCCCAATCAAAATGTAAATATTTATCTTTACCACTTGAAGCTGATTTGATTTATTATTGTCACGTGTATTAGCACACAATGAAAAGCATTGTTTCTTGTGTGCTGTACAGACAAATATTTTATTAGTGTCACGAGTAGGCTTACATTAACACTGTGAAGAAGTTACTGTGAAAATCCCCTAGTCGCCACACTCTGGTGTCTGTTCAGGTACACTGAGGGAGAATTTAGCCAACGCACCTAACCAGCATGTCTTAATATATGAATGATGAAGCATTTTCTATAACTCGTTATCAAATATTCACTGAGTATTTCACCAATTCATGATTGGTGAACAAGGCCAAATTCAATCCTGTGGCCCATTGAGATGAAGGAGGGCCACTCACTAGCCAAGGTTGCCCATGGCTGCTTTAAAGAATAAGGTCATAAAGAATATATGCTCTCACTGCTACAATTGTCTATATCTACCGACCTGACAGAGCACATAAAGGGGCTATTTGACCTTTCTTGTCCATGCCAATCCAAAAGACACCCAGGTACCCTCTCTAATCCCATCTTCCTGCACATAGCCCTCCAATTTATCATTGGCCAATCCACCTAACCCACACATCTGTGGGAGGAAACAGGAGCACCCGGAGGAAACCCATGCAGACACAGGGAGAACGTGCAGACACCGCACAGACAGTGACCCAAGCCCGGAATTGAACCCTGATGCTGTGAGGCAGCAAAGTTAACCACTGTGCCGTCATGCCACCCCAGATTTTTTGGATTGAGTTCAAATTCCACCATCTGCTGTGGCGGGATTCAAACCCGGATCCCGGATTACTTGAGTTCATGGATTAAGAATCTAGCGATAACACCACTAGGCCATCGCCTCCCCTGTTTGAAAGACAGTTGATATTGGGTACATCAACCCAATCCTTCAAGCAAAGCAGCCTCCCATTCATTGACTCTGTCTAGACTTCCCGCTGCCTCGGCAAAGCAGCCAGCACAATTAAGGACCCCACGCACCACGGACATTCTCTCTTCCACTTTCTCCCATCAGGAAAAAGATACAAAAATCTGAGGTCATGTACTAACTGACTCAAGAACAGCTTCTTCCCTGCTGCCATCAGGCTTTTGAATGGACCTACCTTGCATTAAGTTGATCTTTCTCTACACCCTAGCTCTGACTGTAACACTACGTTCTGCACTCTCCTTTCTTTCATAAGAACATAAGAAATAGGAGCAGGAGTAGGCCATCTAGCCCTTCGAGCCTGCCCCGCCATTCAATAAGATCATGGCTGATCTGTCGTGGCTCAGTTCCACATTCCCGCCCTCTCCCCATAACCCTTAATCCCCTCTCTTATCAAAAACCCATCAACCCGCGTCTTAAAAATATTTAGCGAGGCAGCCTCCACCACGTCAACGGGCAGAGAATTCCAGAGATTCACCACCCTTTGAGTGAAGAAGTTCCTCCTCAACTCCGTTCTAAACCGTCCCCCCTTCATCTTGAGGCTGTGCCCCCTAGTCCTACTATCCCTTCTGAGTGGGAAGAGTCTCTCCACCTCTATCCTATCCATCCCATTCATCATCTTATACGTCTCAATGAGATCTCCCCTCATTCTTCTAAACTCTAACGAGTACAAGCCTAGTTTATTCAGCCTCTCCTCATAGCTCAACCCCCTCAACTCCGGCATCAGCCTAGTAAACCTCCTCTGCACTCCCTCCAAGGCCAAAATATCCTTGTGTAAGTACGGCGCCCAAAACTGCACACAGTACTCCAGCTGCGGCCTCACCAATGCCCTATACAGCTGCAGCAAGACCTCCCTACTTTTATATTCAATCCCCCTCGCTATGAAGGCCAGCATCCCATTCGCCTTCCTGACCACCTGCTGCACCTGCAAGCTGGGTTTTTGCGACTCATGCACAAGGACCCCGAGGTCCCTCTGCACTGTCGCCTGCTGCAGTTTTTCACCACGTAAGTAATAATCCTTCCTACCGTTATTCCTACCAAAGTGGACCACCTCGCACTTGCCAACATTAAATTCCATTTGCCATTTCCTGGCCCATTCGCCCAGCCTATCTAGATCCTTCTGTAGACTTTCCCTATGAACGGAATGCTTTGTCTATATTGCGCACAAAAAACAATACTTTTCATTGTATGTTAATACACGTGACAATAATAAATCAAATCAAAATCAATGATAATCTGTGGAAGGCAGAGGGAACAGGTTAAATAGTATGCTCGACCAAATGTGCTGCTTTCTGATTGAGACGAAGTCTAACCAAGCGTATTATCTTTGATGAGATGAGCCATGTGAATAACAGCTTTTGTGTTTCACAGCTCAGGGGAAACGGTGCTGAGTACAGGGAGCACATCCCTCCTCCAACCCAAATCAGAAAAGAAAAAGCTTGCTGCACAAGATCCTCCGCCACCTATCCCGGTTAAAAGTAAGTTTCAGTTAATCACACACAAGTTTCAACATAAAATAATAATGGTGTTGATTCTTTGGGCCTTTGGTTCCTCCATCACAACACCAAGTTGCATTTATATAGCGCCTTTAAGAAAGGAAAAGTTGTTTTACATAATGTCTGACTTTGATGCTTTGATTCGTTCATTGGGTGTGGGCATTGTTGGCTAATCATAGAATCCTATCCCACCTGCCATCGTAGCAGGAGGGGGGCGGACAATGCAAAACTCTGTTGACCTTGGGAGGGATTTTCCGGTTTTGTGGCGAGCCTCTGAGAGGAAAATCCCACCCGAATCTCTTCAGTGCAGAAGGAGGCCATTCAGTCCACTGCTTCTGCACTGACTCTCTAACAGAGCATCCTATCTCACAGCCTATCCCCGAAACCTCACATATTTATCTGCCTAAACCACACTTCCTGGGCAATTTAGCATGGCCAATCAGCTAACCTGCACATCTTTGGATTGTGGGAGGAAACAGGAGCACCCAGTGGAAACCCAAGCAGACACGGGGAGAATGTGCAAACTCCACACAGTCACCAAAGGCCAGAATTGAACTCGGGTCCCTGGCGGTGTGAGGCAACAGTGCTAACCACTGTGCCACCATGCCGCCCATAAATACTGGCTAAGCCAGTATCTATTGTCCATTGCTAAATGCCCCTTGATAAGATGATGGTGAACCACCTTCTTGAACCACTACAGACCAGATGATGTAGGTAGACCCACTGTGCTGTTAGGGAGGAAGTGCCTGGATTTTGAATTGATGACAGTAAAGGGATGGTGATATATTTCCAAGTCAGGGTGGTGTGTGGTTTGAAGAGGAACTTGCAGATGGTGGTGTTCCAGTGTATCTGCTGCCCCAGTCCTTCTAGCTGGTAAAGGTTGCGGGTTTGGAAGGTGCTGTTGAAGAAGCCTTGCTGAGTTGCTGCAGTGCAACTTGTGGATGGTCCAGAAGGACTTCATTGGCTTTGAAATGTCTTAGGACATCCAGGAAATGTGAAAAGCAAGTTCCTTTTTAACAACTAACTATCAAATTAGTTGGCTGGCTCCCAGTGCCAATCTCTGGACTTGAATTGTGTGAGCTTATCTCAGTCACGAGAGCAAAAGAGATGTCCTCTATTTCTTTTTCTTCTTTTCAAAAGTGGGTGTTCTCTGTTCTGGTCACAATTTAGTAACTTTAGATGTTAATCTCCTTCTATTTTAAGGTCAGGTAATAATAGGAATTGACTCGATTGAGGTTCCTTTGGTTAAATATGTCCATTCTCACACGTTAACTATGTGTTTGAGGCAGATCAGCCTTAATATTAGAAAGTAGAGTTCCCCTCCAAGCCACTCACCATCCTGACTTGGAAATATACCCACCATTCCTTCGCAGTCGCTGGGTCAAAATCCTGGAATTCCCTTCCTAAGGCATCGTGGGTCAGCCCACAGCCCGTGGACTGCAGTGATTCAAGAAGGCAGCTCACCACCACCTTCTCAAGGGGCAACTAGGGATGGGCAATAAATGCTGGCCCAGCCAGCGACACCCACGTCCCACAGATGAATAAAAAGGATGGTGTGATGTCTATGTTGGTTGGCCATTGAGACTTTCAAGCCTATTCCAGAGGTTTGACACAATCTTTTTGGAAAGCAGTATTTTTTTTTTGATAGTTTTATGCCAAGGTATTACTCGACACAGTCTGTCTACCCATCTGCACTGGGAAATGTGACATTTGAAGATAATTTATATTTTTGTTATTTTTCACAGTGCCAAAGTCAGTTATTTATTTGCTCCCGGATTGAATGACCTGCTAATCATAATTTGTCCATGTTGGTGGGGTAGTCTGATAACAGATTTTTATCAAAATGATGATGGCAAAACCCAGTCAAATTTTCCTTGTGCCAGTGTGGATCTGTGAGGTATCTGTGGGAGTAATTCAGTGATATATCTGTCTAATGTTGCAACATAAAGTTATCATGCTGTTATTAGTTATGGTTCCCGTCCCTACTGAACTTTGAATTGGGACCATAAAACCCTCATTGTTTTCTTCCTTGGAGTTACGGTCATTTCTGATGTACTGTACAACAAGGGATCATCTACAACACTTATTGGCATTGGAATCCCACATGCAGAATGACCACTGGTATTGACCTCGCTCTTTCCATTTTGCTTGGGGCAGTGTGGTGGCTCAGTGGTTAGCACTGTTGACTCACTGTGCCAGGGAAGAGGATTCGATTCCCGGCTTGGGTCACTCTCTGTGGAGTCTGCACCTTCTCTCCCACGGCTATGTGGGTTTCCTCCAGTCTTCTCCCACATCCAAATGAGATGCTGCTTAGTTGCATTGGCCATGTTAAACTCTCCCTCAGTGTACCCAAACACAGTACACCCCAGGACATTCCTTCTTCCACCTTGTTCCATTGGGAAAAGATACAAAAGTCTGAGGTCACGTACCAACCGACCTGAGAACAGCTTCTTCCCTGCTGCCATCAGACATTTGAATGGACCTACCTTGCACTAAGTTGATCTTTCTCTAAACCCTAGCTATGACTGTAACTACATTCTGCACTCTCTCCTTTCCTTCTCTATGGACAGTATGTTTTGTCTGTATAGCACGCACAAAACATTACTTTTCGCTATATGTTAATACATGTGACAAAAATAAATCAAATCAAATCAAGTCAAAAAGGATTGGAGTTTCACTAGGGGAATTTCACAGTAACTTCATTGCAGTGTTAATGTAAGCCTACTCGTGGCAGCAATGAATAAACTTATCTCTCTTTTTTCACATTCTATCCTGTATTGTTTTCTGGGTTAGATCTTCACTCAAATTTCCACTTCCTCAGATGGTTTTGTACCTGTTCCTCATCACCACATGTGTCATTGGTCCCACTCTAGACAAATGCAATAGAATTCTCCAACCCCGGCCGTGGCTGGGATTCTCCAGTCCTGCTGCAGTGAATGGAGGTTTGCGTGAGCGCCAAGTTCTCCATACTCGCTGGCAGCGGGGGTGGGGCGAACAATAGGATCGTAGAATCCCTACAGTGCAGTGGACACCAGTCGGCCCATCGAACCTGCACTGACAACAATCCCGTCCCATCCTATCCCCATAACCAGATCAAATCACCCACCTGTAGAATAGACCCAAGCTCATGTGTATCGGTCATCCCATCTTCACAGGATTGTTCAAATCTAATCCAATATTGCAAATGAAGGGTGTCTCACAAGTACCTGTGTCACCCCTTCAGCACACAGCACTCATAGCCTAGTTGATTTAATCTGAATGCATGGAGGTGCCTTGAAAGTGGCGGGGGCATGGGGGGGTGGGCATACTGACACCATACGGACTGCAGCGGCTCAAGAAGACAGCTCATCTCAAGGGCAATTAGGGATGGGCAATAAATATTGGCCTCGCCAGCAACGCCCACATCCCATGAAATGAATTAAAAAAAGAGAGAAGCAGGAACTCCATCATCATGATGGGGATGGTATAGCTTTGTGTAACTGCTGTTATAGTTATGATGAGGTCAATTAAACCTTCCAATGTGCTGTACCTCCTCTCCCTCCCCTCCACCACCCCCCACCCCCCGCCGATCCTCCATTGCTTTGTGAAGAACTGTGCACACCTTGAGATGAAGCGTTTGTGCCAATCAATCAGTGACAAGTCGGCTTACATTAACACTGCAATGAAGTTACTGCGAAGCTGTGTTCTGGGAAAAGCGAAACGAACGCTGCCGTTTCCAGCATTTCAGCTATTCCCGCTTCCACGGTTAGCTGTAATAAAGGGATACTTAGGATATCAATCAGCGCAACTACACAAAGGCCATTTGACTGCTGAAGAACTGATTGATGGAGACGGGTTGTAATTGCTGGCAGCTGCCTAACCCTCCCACTGACACCGCTATTAATGAATTAGTGGCAATCTAATTAATGATGGCCAGTATTTTATTTACTTACTTTACATGCTTTGCATTGTTCGGGTTTGTTACAGTCGTCTACAACAGAAAAAAGATAGCCTGACTGAACAGAAATGTTCATGTTATTCTACTTTCTATCTTATACAATAGAACCATAGAACACCACAGCTCATAAACAGGCCTCTTGGCCCTTCTTGGCTGTGCCAAACCATTTTTCTGCCTAGTCCCACTGACCTGCACCTGGACCATATCCCTCCACACCCCTCTCATCCATGTACCTGTCCAAGTTTTTCTTCAATGTTAAAAGTGAGCCCTCATTTACCACTTCATCTGGCAGCTCATTCCACCCTCCCACCACTCTTTGCGTGAAGAACACCACCCCCCCCCCGCAATATTCCCTTTAAACTTTTCCCCCTTCACCCTTAACCCATGTCCTCTAGGTTTTTTTCCCTCCTAGCCTCAGTGGGAAAAGCCTGCTTGCATTCACTCTATTTGTACACACACATCTATCTGTACATTCTCTTACATTGTACAAGTTACTACTGGAGGCTATTGTAACCCTTCTATAGATTACACACAACTTAATCATAGACCATAGAATCCCTACAGTAAAGAAGGAGGCCATTCGGCCCATTGGGTCTGCACCATCAGCAATCCCACGCATGCCCTATCAGCGTAACCCCACATATTTGCCCCGCTAATCCCTCTAACCGACGCATTCCCGGACACTAAGGGTTAATTTAACATGGCCAATCAACTTAACTCTGTGGGAGGAAACAGGAGCACCCGGAGGAAACCCACACAGACACGGGGAGAACGTGCAAACTCCACCCAAGCCAGGAATCGAACCCAGGTCCCTGGAGCTGTGAGGCAGTGCCACTGTGCCACCATGCCGCCCAGTGTCTGACAATCTATTGATATTCTGTAGCTCACTATAAAGGATTTTAGAAACTGTAAACTCTTTGATACTCATAGTGTAAATCAGTAGGAATCCGTCCATTTCTTAGCTGCAAGTAGCCTAGTGCAACGGCAATGAAAGACGACTGCATACATTGGCTGGTTCTTCAGCTGACCCAAGAGCGCCACCCTCAGCATTGGCCACTGCTGGGATTACAGGCAGTTACATGTGAAAAAGGCAGGAATGGGCCACTTGGCCCCTCGAGCCTGCTTTCCCATTTAATAAGAACACAGCTATGTGAAATAATGTAAACCAGTTTTTAAACTGTCAAGTCACCACTGCTTTCTGGCTTTGTACAGTTGATAGAATTCACTTATAGAATCATAGAATCCCTACAGGGCAGAAAGAGGCCATTCGGCCCATCGAGTCTGCGCCAACCACAATCCCACCCATGCCCTATCTCTGTAACCCCACATAGTTACCCTGTTAATCCCCTGACTCTAGTGTCAATTAACATGGCCAATCAACCTAGCCCACACATCTTTGCACATCTTCTCAAAATCAAATCTCCATAGATCAATCTCTTCAAAATAAATGGGCAACATTGTGGCACAGTGGTTAGCACTGCTGCCCCACAGATCCAGGGACCCTGGCCCACTGCATAGCTCAAAGCCCCAGAACCAAGGAGGCAGGTCAATGATGGAGTATTGACACCTTGCCTTGCAAGTGGCCAATGATCTCTCTAAATATGTACGCATGGTCGTGACCCTTCAGGTGCTCAATGTACAAGTTTAAGGGAGAGTGGCAGCTGAAGTGTCGTGCTCCAAAATGGCAACCAGTTAGTGTTACTTGATGTCCTAATCTGCCTGCTCTGTGTACTTCCATCTAGACGTTGGATGTGCCCATGTGAACTCCTTCACAAAGATGGCATCCAACACGATACACAGTGTGCATGCACTGGGCGGGCGCCATCTCAGCCCCCGAGCAGCACCAAACAACAGGTCCCACAAAATGATTTGGTTTTATCTGTTGTGGGCTTGCTGCAGGGCAAGTGAGGCACCCAACGCAATGTTATTTTTGCAAAGTTAACCGCGCATCTCCAATAACTGCATTTCTCGCACCGGCCTGTGACTGTAGCTAAAACACATGCCAGCGAAGGCCAGTAGGCCCTGATAGCCTCCCCGATACTTTGAGCAGCCAATGTTGGTCCAGTGTGACTCCACCTAGTCCCTTATCTATCCTGCCCCTTTGACCTTTGAGCATGCCACACGAACTGGAAAGGCATCAATAACCAACTAACATTAGCTCAGTCTGCCTTTTCAATACTCGTCGATAGGTAGCAGATTTCGTAACATGTGGCCCTGATGCCACCCGAGACAAATGCAACCAGAACCCTCCAACCTCGTCCATGGCAGGGACTCTCCAGCCCCGCTGCAGTGAATGGAGATTTGGCTGAGCACCAAATTCTCTGTACTCACTGGCGGCAGGCGTTGGGCAAATAATAGAATCGTAGAATCCCGACTATGCAGAGGAGACCATTCGGCCCATCGAACCTGTACTGACAACAATCCCATCCTAATCCCGTAACCCCCATGTATTTACCCTACTAATCCCCCTGACACTAAGGGGCAATTTAGCAATGGCCAATCCTAATCTGCACCTCTTTGTATTTTGGGAGAAAACCAAAAGAAACTCACGCAGATACAGGGAGAACATGCAGACTCTGCACAGACAGTGACCCAAGGCCAGAATTGGCTATGGGTCCCTGACACTGTGAGGCAGTAGTGCTAACCACTGAATCCTGCCTGTGACCTAACCCTGCATGAACCCAGAGTTAAAATATGGAATATATAAAATGATTCATATTATTGCCCATCTCTAATTATCGTTGAATTCAGTAATTTGCTAGACCATTTCAGAGGGGCAATTAAGAATTGCCCACATGCTGTGGGGCCTAGAGTCATGTGTAGATTAGACTGCATAAGAACAGCAGAATTCCTTCCCTAAAGGATATTAGTGAACCAAATTAGTTTTTAGGATGATCAACAATGATTTTATGGTCATCATTAGACTCTTAATTCCGGATTTTGTTTGACTGAATTCAAATCGCATCATCTGCCTTTATTTTATTCAATTATAAAACATGGGCATTGCTGGCTGGCCAGCATTTATTACCCATCCCTAATTGCCCATGAAACCATTGCTGATTGTCGGAAAAACCCATCCGGTTCACTGATGCCTTTTAAGGAAGGAAATCTGCTGTCCTTACCTGGTCTGGCCTACACGTGACTGCAGAGTCACAGCAATGCGGTCGACTCTCAAGTCTCCCCTGAAACGCAAGCTGCTCAGTCAAAATCCTGGGATTCCCTCCCTAACAGCATTGTGGGTCAACTCACAGCACATGGACTGGGCAGCACGGTGGCACAGTGGTTAACACTGCTGCCTCGCAGCGCCAGGGACCTGGGTTTGATTCCGGCCTCGGGACACTGTCTGTGTGGAGTGTGCACTTTCTCTCTGTGGCTTTCCTCCAGCTGCTCCGGTTTCCTCCCACAGAGGTGTGTGCGTTAGGTTGATTGGCCGTGCTAAATTGACTCTAGTGTCAGGGGGAATTAGCAGGGTAAAAAGATACAATCACTGCCATGCATAGTCTATAGGTTTTGAATAATTTTGTCAATAGTGCATCCATTATTAAACACTTTGTTATTCTCATCAGCACAACAATGAATTTTTAACATATATCCTGGAAATGATGGATTACGTTTCACGGACGTTTTGTTTTGTGTCAATCAGCATCAGTGTAATATTCTTCAATTCACTGCTGTATGGGCAGGGTAGAAATTGGTGCACACTTGGTCCAGTTTACTTCAGGTATAAAATAGGTGCAATTTATACCAATTTATTCAGTCACGTTTCAGGCAATCCAGTCAGACGTCTAAAATATTTAAATTAGGGACCGAACGCCTATTAAAAGAAAGCTTTTGAAAACTTGCCTGTTGCCAAAGGACTTTTGAGTAATTAATTTTGCTTCAGAAGTCTCAGAACATGCTGGAGGTATTTAATAGGTCAAAGATTCCTTCTGGCCACCTTTCCACCTGCCCCAATCTTATGGACAACACACCAGTCCTAGGGTGACCCCTTCTGGGCCCTTCTGCCCATCACTGCTGTGACATCCCCCTCCCCAACCCACCTCATTCACCTCCATCCTGACTTTGACACAACCACTCCTCAGTGTCTCCAAATCCCACGTTGAGTCAATCTTGCAAGATCCCCTCTTTTAGAGGTGGAAGCTTTGATATCCATTGATTTAGCTAAACCTAAAGAATACTGTCAATAACTTCACTTGCCCCCTAAGCAATAGATTGCTTCCAGTGTGGGCATAAATATATATATATACATATATACCAAACATATGAATTAGGAACAGGAGTAGGCCATGAATTAGCAGTAGGAGTAGGCCATTCAGCCCCTCGAGCCTGCTGCACCATTCACTAGGATCACGGCTGATCTTATCGTGACCTCAACCTCACATTCTTACCTACCCCCTAAATACTTCTGGCTCCCTTGTTAGTCAAGATTCTATCACCCTCTGTCTTAAAAGCAATCCGGCATTAGACTGGGGCATGCACAGTAAGAAGTCACACAACACCAGGTTAAAGTCCAACAGGTTTATTTGGAATCACAAGCTTTAGGAGTGCTGCCCCTTCATCCGGTGAGTGAGGACTCATCCGATGAAGGAGCAGCACTCTGAAAGCTCGTGATTCCAAATAAACCTGTTGGACTTTAATCTGGTGTTACGAAACTTCTTACTAAAAACCATTCAGTGACCTTGCCTCCACCTCTTGGGGGAAGAGAGTTCCAGAGACTCAAGACCCTCCAAGGGGAAAAATTCCTCCCACCTCCATCACAAAGGAGAGAGCCGAGATGGCGCTGGAGCTTGACGACTTCTTACAAGCTGTGCCCAGCATAAACTCTAATTCTATCTTTCACTCTCATCTATGTTTTTAAAACTCTAACTCTTTTAATCTCTGTAACAATGCTGTCATTGAATCACTTACAGATTTGGCAATCCTTTGGACCCAGCAGACTTTTGAATGGACCTACGTCATATTAAGCTGATCTTTCTCTACACCCTAGTGATTTGATTTGATTTAATAATTGCTGTTGTATGTATTAGTATACTATGAAAATTGTTATTTCTTGCACGCTGTACGAACAAAGGGTACTGTTCATAGAGAAGGAAAGGAGAGAGTGTAGAAGGTAGTGTTACAGTCATAGCTAGGGTGTAGAGAAAGGTCAACTTAATGTGAGGTAAGTCCATTCAAAAGTCTGACAGCAGCAGGGAAGAAGCTGTTCTTGAGTCAGTTGATACGTGACCTCAGACTTCTGTATCTTTTTACCAAGGTGGAAGAGAGGATGTCTGGAGTACATGGAGTCCTTGATTATTTTGGCTGCTTTGCTGAGGCAGAGGAGAGTGTAGACAGAGTCAATGGGTGGGAGGCTGGTTTGTGTGATCGACTGGGCTTTGTTCACGTTTCTTTGTAGTTTCTTGTGGTCTTGGGCAGAGCAGGAGCCCATACCAAGCTGTGACACAACCAGAAAGAATGCTTTCTATGGTGCATCTGTAAAAGATGGTGAGAGTCGTAGTGGATGTGCCAAATTTCCTTAGCCTCCTGGTTCTCATGTCCTGAGCTGCTCACCCCTGATTAGAAGATATTGCAGATGTAAATTATAGGGCACGGGGTTATAATGATTGGGGGTGACTGAACCAAAATACAGAGAGGAAATGAAGTGGTAAATGCAAGGTAAGAGATTTCACTTTTAAATTCAGAAGGTTACATCAACTAACTTGTCACACGTACAAGGTAGGAAATTAGAGCTCTGACTGTAACACTACATTCTGCACCCTCTCCTTTCCTTGTCTATGAGCAGTATGCTTTGTCAGTATAGCGCACAAGAAACAATACTTTTCAATGTATATTAGTACATGTGATAATAATAAATCAAATCAAATCCTCCCCCAACTCTCAAATTGTGTCCCCTCATTCCCATCACCCCAACAACATCCCCTCCACATCCACCCCACCAATCTTGTTCAGGACCCCACATGCCTCAACAAGACAACCCCTCAATCCTCCAAAAGACAGACACTCAACTAGTACAACTTGTTTCCTGGTTAGATAACCCCTCATGGCAATGTGGCCTTCAGACAGAGTGTGACAAATTAGTCGATGTAACTTTTCTGAAATTAAAAGCAAAATCTCTCCTATTACGTTTACCATTTCATTTCCTTTCAGTATTTTGGTCCACTCTTCCCCAGTCATTATATCCACCCACTCTATAATTTACATCTACAATATCTTCCAAACAAGGTAAACAGCTCGGTACCTAGGAACCAAGCAGCAGAAACCAGGAGTGAGAACTAGTTATTAAGAGGAATTGTAAATCAGCAGTTCTGTTCCATGAATTGGAATGCCGGACTGAGCTATGTGCTTGAGAGAGGGATAGTCCATTATGGTCTAGACATTCATCATGGCCTGCTAGGACATTTCCAAATGACCAGACTAACAAAACATGCTTCTCTCTTCTGTATTTCAGTTCCACGAAGAGTCGCATCAAATAAGAAAAAGTTCTTGAGGAAACCAGATGCAAAGTCCATTCTGGTGAGCTTTCAGTGGATGTTTCTTACTTTTTTTTGCTGTGTTTTAAAGCTGATCTTGATAAACTTAAGAGGGCTGGGGTAGAGAGTTCATTTCTGGAGAGTGGGCTGATTCTTCTTCCCGCAAAGACAGCCATACCCAGTGTGGTAATGTACCTTTAAGGAGTAGCAGCACATGATCACTTTAAGGGAAGTGTGTCATATGATCCAGCCTCACTTGAGTCTGAAGCACATGACACACTTCCCTTAAAGTGATGGCATGCTGCTATCCCTTAAAGGCATATTGCAATGTTTCAGTCCTAATCTGCACTCTTCACAAGGCCCTCTTTAAATCAGCTCTCGATTGTCCAAGACCTCCAAATCATTCCTGAGATGAGTCCAGTGTTAGTTCGACATGAATGCCTTATTAACCCAAAAACCCTTTTTTACTTTGTTTCTATTCATGATAAATTTTATGCTACAAAGCTGAAGCGCAACTTAGTCTTATTAGAATCGGAAGTCTTTAATTTATATTTGGCTGGAGGAGAGGTTGGAGAAACTTGGTTTGTTCTCAGTGGAGACCTGATAGAGGTTTACAAGATTGAGTGGCATGGGACAAGTGGATAGTCAGATGCTCTTTCCTAGGGTAGAATAGTCAAGTACTAGGAGACATAGGTTTAAGGTGCGTGGTGAAAAGTTTAGAGGAGATGTGCGAGGCAAGTTTTTTACACAGAGGATGGTGAATGTCTGGAATGTGCTGCCTGGGGAAATGGTGGCCGCAGATATATTGTGCAGGGGCAACTAATGAATACATGAATAGGATGGGGACAGAAGGATACAGACTTCATAAGCACATACAATTTTGGTTTAGGCAGGTATCATGATCTGTGCAGGTTTGGACGGCTGAAGGGTCTGTTCCTGTGCTGTAAAGCTCTTTGTTCTTTGGTTGATAAGTCAGAAAATATAAATATGAGGGGAACAGTTTCTTGCAAATTGTTTTAAAAACCAAAGTATTGCAGCAAGTATCTATAACACTGGCTCGCTGGATCAAATAGAAGAAATTTACCAAGGCCTGTTAAATTCCATAGCATTATATGGTGGGGGAATAAAAAGTGGCTTGTCTTTTACCCTCAGCAAGTTTATTCTACACCCAGTTCAGGAGAGATACAAACTCCTTTATGGTTAACGCCACTCCAACAGTTCCAGCCGTGTCCATTTATACTCATTTGGGGATTGAGCCAATAGTCATTACCTGCCTTAATAAGGCAATTAACTTAACAAGATAATTGCTAAAACATGCACTTCTCGATACACCGACTGAGGCCTTTTGGAATTTGAGATTATTCCCTGGGACACAGCAATGAAAAAGCCCTAGGGGGAATTATATATAAAAAAAGTGATGCCTTTTTATCCATTTCCTTTGACAACATCTATAAATTTCATTCGTCACAAGTAGGCTTACATTAACACTGCAATGAAGTTAACGTGAAAATCCCCTATTCGCCATGCTCCAGTGCCTGTTCATGTACGCCGAGGGAGAATTTAGCATGGCCAGTGCATCTAACCCGTGTGTTTTGGACTGTGGGAGGAAACTGGAGCACCCAGAGGAAACCCATACAGGCACAGGAAGAACGTGCACACTCCACACAAACAGTGACCCAAGCTAGGAATCGACTGTGGGTCCCTGGCGCCGTGAGGCAGCAATGCTAATCACTGTGCCACCCCTTTTATTAGTTATTAGAATATTAGAGATAGTGAGGGAGGGGAGGGGGTGGTGGGGTGGGAGGGAGGGAGCGTTTCTGTGGAGTTTGTACATTCTCTCCTGTCTGCTTGGGAGACCCAGGTGCTCTGGTTTCCTCCCACAGCCCAAAGATTTGCTGGTTAGGTGGATTGGCTATACTAAATTGTTCCTTAGTGTCCACAGATTTGTAGATTAGGTGAAGTGGCCATGCTAAATTGCTCCTTTGTGTCCAAAGATGTGCAGGTTAGGTGGATTGGCCATGCTAAATTGCCCCTTAGTGTCAGGGAGATCAGCAGGATAAATACATGGGGTTACGGGGATAGGGTCTTGGGATGGGGATGGGGATGGGGATGGGGATGGGGATGGGGGTGGGGGTGGGGATGGGGATGGGGGTGGGGATGGGGTTGGGGATGGGGTTGGGGGTGGGGATGGGGGTGGGGGTGGGGGTGGGGGTGGGGGTGGGGGGGTCAGGGGAGAGGGGGGATTGCTGTCGGTGTAGCTTGATGGGCCGAATGTCCTCCTTCTGCACTGTGGGGATTCTATGAGTGTTGTTTGATTGGACAGAGGCAGTTGAGAGCAGGAAGCAAGGCAGCTCCCAGGGTTGGCAGTCCCTGTGGCTTGCTTGCATTTCACCCTGCCCTCTTTTGCCTGTATTTGAATGATTGTGCACATTTTTATTCTGTCAATATCTGCCAGTCTCTACACTGTATATATTTTTTTTAGATATTTAGATTGCCGAAGCAAGCAGTGGGTAGACACAGAATCTGGGCTGCTCCCGCTCCGTGTACAATTTACTCATCATAAGCTTGCTAATTTTATTGTGTCGTTATTGCTTTCCAAGATCTAATTATTTATTTAGCGCTCTTTGGCTCTATCGAATTATAGTTACGATCAGGCCATCATAAAAATGTATGAAAACCACATATCAACCACACACACAGGGGTGACCTATATTCTGGAACGCAGAATTGTTTTTCATATCCACTCATAATAAAATAAGGAATAAATAGATAATCTACAATAGAACACAATGCAATTTTATGATAATTCAATCTACACCGTGAGAATGTGATTTCATAACTTGATGTGCTAAAATTTGCATGAGTTGGGGTTTACTGGGACTATTTTCAGAGCTGCAGTAAAGATCCAGAAAGAAAGTAACTTAGGAATCAGAACAAAATAAACAGTAATTAAATGAGAGCAGGATTGAGCTCACACATCCAGCTTAGCGGGTGAAGAAACATGTTTAATTTGGATCACATCACCAGCACAAAATGGCCAACGTATCACAGCTGCTGCTTCTCCGATGTTCATTACTGGAGGAAATTCTCGAACCAATTTATAAAATCCCTACAGTGCAGAAGGAGGCCATTTGGCCCATCGAGCCTGCACTGACAACAGGCTCTATCGCCGTAACCCCATGTATTCACCCTGCTAATCTCCCTGACGCTAAGGGACAATTTAGAATCCCTACAGTGCAGAAGGAGGCCATTGGCTCCATCAGGCTTGCACCGACAACAGGCCTTATCACCATAACCCCAGAATGGTGGCACAATGGTTAACACTGCTGCCTCACAGCACCAGGGACCTAGGTTCAATTCCCAGCTTGGGTGACTGTGTGAAATTTTTACATTCTCCCTGTGTCTGCGTGGGTTTCCTCTGGGTGCTCTGGTTTCCTCCCATAGTCCATAGATGTACAAGTTAGGTGTATTGGCCAAGCTAAATGGCCTCTTTATTTCAGTGGGACTAGTTAGGGTAAATGCATGGGGTTATGAGGATAGGGCCTGAGTGGGATTGTGGTCAGTGCAGACATGATGAGCCGAATGGTCTCATTCTGCACTGTAGGATTCTATGATTACCCTGCTAATCCCCCAACACTAAGGGACAATTTGGAATCCCTACAGTGCAGAAGGAGGCCATTTGGCCCATCCAGCCTGCACCAACAACAATCCCACCCAGGCCCTATCCCCGTAACCCCATGTATTCACCCTGCCAACCTCCTAAAACTAAGGGTCAATTTAACATGGTCAATGCACCTAACCTGCATGTCTTTGGACTGTAGGAGGAAACTGGAGGAAACCCACACAGGCGGTGAGCCGAGGCTGGAATTGAACCTGGGTCCCTGGTGCCGTGAGGCAGCTAACAGCGTGCGGCTAATTACATTATTGCCGCTATCCATTTACTGGCTATTGTGTTTAATGAAGACCTTTCATTATTACAACTGTCAAGTTCTGTGAAGGTCCTTCTAAATTATCGTGTGTTTGTGAATGGATTGGATTTCTTCCCCTTAATGCGTTGTCTTTTTATTGGGTCACGTGTTTACTTGGCTCTGTGACGCAGATTACGGAAGGGGTGTGGTTTATTCTGAGCATTACGGTGGCAAATGAGTCCAAATTGTGCCCAGAAGTGTAAGCACTTAGCAGTTGTTGGGGTTCTGGTCCGTAAAGAGTTACAGATGGGTTTACAGGTTATTCCCGAGGGATTTACATGGACTTCATTTAAGGGCACGATTTTCTGTTCTCACCTGGGCTGGAGGGGGATGTCTGGAGAGTGGCCAATATCCCCGTTCTGCCCACACCAATGCCCACTGCTGATGAGACCTAAAAATCCTGCCTTAAGCACCTCCCACCCTGTGATGTGCTGAGCTAACATTCCTATTTGAGGCGGCACAGTGGTTAGCACTGCTGCCTCACAACGCCAGGGACCTGGGTTCGATTCCCGGCTCGGGTCACTGTCTGTGTGGAGTCTGCATGTTCTTCCTGTGTCTGCGTGGGTTTCCTCCGGGTGCTCAAGTGCCCTCCCAGAGTCCGAAAGACGTGCTGGTTAAGCGCATTGGCCGTGCTAAATTCTCCCTCAGTGTAACCCGAACAGGCGCTGGATCTTTAATTTGAAATCTGAGATTGCTAGGTTTTGCTAACCATGGGGTGTTAAGGGTTACGGAGCAAAGATGGCGCCCAAGCAGCCTTGACCTGACTGAATTGGGGAACAGGCTAAATGGCCACCTCCCATATCCTGCTGCAACCTTTCAAATCCCTTGCCATTATCTGCAACTCCATCACATTTTGTTTCATCTGCTGACTTACTGATCAGACCACCTCATTTTTTCCTCCAGATCCTTTATGTACATTACAGACAACAAACGTCCCAACCTAATCCCTGCCAGATCTTCCAAGTATTTCCAATACTTAGTATTTTCCCGCATCCCGCAGTATTTATTTTAAAGAGCATTTGTGGTCTGTTGTGGAATTTTCAGATATCAATTTCAGTTGCTTTGGATAGGCGGGGATTGAAAAGAATCTAGGTCATATTTTCCGAGCATTGCTTTTTAATTATCACAGTCAACTCAAAAGCGTGGATGGCATTTATTAAAACAAAAATTGAAGTTAAAATGCTTCAGTATATTTTCCCAAATGCACAGCTGTACCCAAATCATTCTGATGGTACTTTTTGCTTTCTTTTGGCTTGACATTCTCTATCCTGGGATAGAACACTGAGATCATTAAAACAAACTCATTTTTCACCAGCTCGCAAAACATAGGAGTAGAATTAGGCCATTCGGCCCATCGAGTCTGCTCTGCCATGGCTGATATCCTCCCCTTCCACATTTTCCTGCCTTCTCCCCATAACCCTTCAACCCATCACCAATTAAAAATCTGTCTAAATACTCACTGTCCCAGCATCTGCCACACTTTGGGGTAGCGGATTCCACAGATTCCTCAACTCTGTTTTAAATTTGCTGCCCCTTATCCTAAGACTGTGACCCCTCGTCCTAGAATGTCCCACAAGAGGAAGCATCCGCTCCAGATCTGCTTTATCCATACCTTTTATCATCTTGTATACCTCAATTTAATCTCCTCTCATTCCAGAGAGTACAGGCCTAAACTGGAAAGAAACATAATGTCAAGTCTGGGTTCAGAGTGAAGTAAAGTAACAACCCGTATTTACATAACGCTTTCTAAAGTTGTAAAACATTCTCTAGCTAGGTCAACATTTACTGCCCACCCCTAATTGCCTTGAGAAGGTGGTGGTGAGCTACCGCCTTGAACCGTTGCAGTCCATGTGATGTAGGCACACCCATTGTGCTGTTAGGGAGGGCACCAACAACACTGAAGAAGCTTGGCACCACCCAGGGGCAAAGCAACCTACTTGCTTGCTACCCCTTCCAAGAACATTCACTTCCTCCACCATCGATGCGCAGTGACAGCAGTGTGTACCATCTGCAAGACACACTGCAGGAATTCACCTAAGTTCTTTAGGCAGATGCCAATCGAGCGGGGCTACTTTGTCCTGGATGTTGTCACACTCCTCGAGTGTTGTTGGAGCCTCACCCATCCGGACAAGTGTAGTGTATTCCATCACACCCCTGACTTGTGCCTTGTAGATGGTGGACAGACGTTGGGGAGCCTAGAGGTGAGTTACTCACTGCAGCATTCCTAGCCTCTGATGTACTCTGGTAGCCCTGGTGAGTCTAGTTCAGATTTTAGTCAAAGGTAACCCCATTGATCCCACAATCACGCCTTGCCTTGTTGTTTAATCTGTTAGACTTGCAATGGGGTTGGAACTACCAACAAAGCATGTTATTAACAAACACTCTAATTACTTTAATCATCTCCGGGTCTTCACAACGTATTATTTGGATTGTTTGCGCTGAGATAGGGCTTTTTTATTGTGATGAGAAGTATGTGAGTTGAAAGGAAACATTACATCTGGTGAACCCTTTTCCCAGGTGCAATCTCAAATACTATTTGTCGACATTTCTCTGTGCATGTTGGTACAGATGCAAGGTTTCAGAGCAGACATTTCGACAATTAGTACCCATGGGCTATTTGACTGTGCAGGCATCACAGCTTCACCTGATGATAGATTTTTATCTTGTGCAACAGCGTAAATATATCAGCTGTCCGACCTAAATCTGGTATCTTTGAATCATAATCTACCCCATGCACTCAAGGCAAAAGTCACTGAGGAGCAGGAACCCTAGCTGCTTATTGGTGTCAGTTTACTCAGGTCGCTGGTTCTTGATGCAGAGCGATGCCAACAGCGTGAATTCAATTCCTGCACCAGCTGAGGTTATTCATGAAGGCCCAGCCTTCTCAGACTTGCCCCTCACCTGAGATGCAGTGATCCTCGGGTTAAATCAGCACCAGTCAGCTCTCCCCCCTCAAAGTGGGAAGCAGCCCCCGGGACTGTGATGGTGACTTTACATTTATTCCCCTCTGTATCCCGGGAATGCTGGGGCCAATGCTCTGGCTGAGATCGGCAAACCCCTTTCAGACCAGAGATCGAAGCTAGTTCTTCTGGTTGCGTGTGGCTCAGAGATGTACATCTTCATAGTTCAGCCACTGTGCGCAAACTGTCCACTTGTGCCATATTTCAATCTCATTGAAACCTACAGAATATTGAAAGGCCTGGATAGAGGGGACGTGGGGAAGATGTTATCAATAGCAGGAGAGACTGGGATCCGAGGATACAGCCTCAGAGTAAAGGAACGACCAGTTAGAACCAAGATGAGGAGGAATTTCTTTAGCCGGGGGTGGTGAATCTGTGGAATTCATTGTCGCAGGGGGCTGCGGAGGCCAGGTCATCGAGTGTATTTAAGACAGAGATCAATAGGTTCTTGATTGGTAAGGGGACCAAAGGTTACAGAGAAGAGGTGGGAGAACGGGGTTGAGAAGCTTGACAGCCCTGATAGAATAGTAGAGCAGATGCAATGGGCCAAATGGTTTAAGTCTGCTCTGATATCTTATGGTTTTGTATATGTGTGCATTTAACACAATTCCCAGCTGTCTATGAGGAAATTTAGAGGCGGTTTAGAACGGAGTTGAGGAAGAACTTCTTCATTCAAAGGGTGGTGAATCTCTGGAATTCTCTGCCCGTTGAAGCGGTGGAGCTGCCTCGCTAAATATTTTTAAGACGCGGGTTGATGGGTTTTTGATAAGAGAGGGGATTAAGGGTTATGGGGAGAGGGTGGGAATGTGGAACTGAGCCACGACAGATCAGCCATGATCTTATTGAATGGCGGGGCAGGCTCGAAGGACTAGATGGCCTAATCCTGCTCCTATTTCTTATGTTCTTATGTTCTTATGAAATGCACTTTAAAATATTGGCAATAAGCGTGCTGAATGTTTACCAACAATTTTTACTAGCCTTCAGATCTTCCAGCACAGAAGGAGGCCAATGGGCCCATCATTCCTGTGCTAGCTCTTTGAAAGAGCTACCAAACTAACCCCCCACTCCCCTCCTCTCTCTGCATTTCCCTGTAGAAGTTCTCCTTTTCAAATATTTATCCAAATTTCCTTTCAAAAGTTACCATTAAATCTCCTGCCACCACCCTCTCACATTCCAGATTGTTACGTAAAATAATTCTCCCCATCTCCCCTCAAGCTCTTTGGCCTGTTTGTTTATATGTAGCTTTTCATTACTGGCCAGAAGAAACATTTTTTTTCTCCGACCTACTCTCTCAAAACTTGCCATAATTTTGAACACATCGATTAAGCTTCCCCATTCATAAGAACATAAGAACATAAGAAATAGGAGCAGGAGTAGGCCATCTAGCCCTTCGAGCCTGCCCTGCCATTCAATAAGATCATGGCTGATCTGTCGCTGCTCAGTTCCACTTTCCCGCCCTCTCCCCATAACCCTTAATCTCCTCTCTTATCAAAAACCCATCAACCCGCGTCTTAAAAATATTTAGCGAGGCAGCCTCCACCACTTCAACGGGCAGAGAATTCCAGAGATTCACCACCCTTTGAGTGAAGAAGTTCCTCCTCAACTCCGTTCTAAAGCGCCCCCCTTTTATCTTGAGGCTGTGCCCCCTAGTCCTACTGTCTTTTTTGAGCGGGAAGAGTCTCTCCACCTCTATCCTATCCATCCCATTCATCATCTTATACGTCTCAATGAGATCTCCCCTCATTCTTCTAAACTCTAACGAGTACAAGCCTAGTTTATTCAGCCTCTCCTCATAGCTCAACCCCCTCAACTCCGGTATCAGCCTAGTAAACCTCCTCTGCACTCCCTCCAAGGCCAAAATATCTTTGCGCAGGTGCGGCGCCCAAAACTGCACACAGTACTCCAGCTGCGGCCTCACCAATGCCCTATACAGCTGCAGCAAGACCTCCCTACTTTTATATTCAATCCCCCTCGCTATGAAGGCCAGCATCCCATTCGCCTTCCTGACCACCTGCTGCACTTGCAAGCTGGGTTTTTGCGACTCATGCACAAGGACCCCCAGGTCCCTCTGCACCGTCGCCTGCTGCAGTTTTTCGCCCCGTAAGTAATAATCCTTCCTACCATTATTCCTACCAAAGTGGACCACCTCACACTTGCCAACATTAAATTCCATTTGCCATTTCCTGGCCCATTCGCCCACCCTATCTAGATCCTTCTGCAGACTCTCCACACCCTCCGCACAATTTGCCGTTCCCCCAATCTTGGTGTCATCAGCAAATTTCGACACCCTACACTCGGTTCCCTCCTCCAGATCATCTATATAAATGGTAAAAAGCTGAGGCCCCAGCACCGACCCCTGGGGCACTCCACTAGTCACCATCCGCCAATCCGAATAGCACCCGTTGACCCCCACTCTCTGCCTCCTATTTGACAACCAATCCTCTCTCCACGCTAACACCCTACCCCCAACTCCATGTCCCTTGACCTTCTGCAATAACCTCTTGTGAGGTACTTTGTCAAACGCCTTCTGAAAATCTAGAAAGACCACATCCACCGGCTCTCCTCTATCCACCGCCCTAGACACATCCTCATAGAACTCCAGTAAATTTGTCAGACACGACTTCCCTTTAATGAAACCGTGCTGCGTCTGCTCTATCAAGCAATTCCCTTCAAGATGCCTCGCAATTTCCTCCTTAATGACAGATTCTAACATTTTACCTACCACAGACGTTAAACTAACCGGCCTATAATTCCCCGCCTTTTGCCTGGCACCCTTCTTAAACAACGGCGTAACATTAGCCGTTTTCCAATCATCCGGCACTTCCCCGGAATCCAGCAACGTCTGGAAAATAACCACCAAGGCATCCACTATCACCTCCGCCATTTCTTTCAGAACCCTCGGATGCATTCCATCCGGTCCTGGCGACTTGTCCACAATCAGCCCCTCCAGTCTGTCGAGCACCGCCTCTCTAGTAACAGTAATGTCATTAAGACCCTCCAGTCCTACCACCCTTCCATCGCTAACACCCGGCAAATTATTCACGTCCTCCTCCGTGAAGACAGAAACAAAAAAGTTATTCAATACCTTAGCCATATCCCCATCCCCTACCACTAGGTCCCCTTTCTCATCCTCTAAAGGACCAACATTCACCCTAGCCAGCCTCTTCCTTTTTATATATTTATAAAAACTCTTGCTATCCTTTTTTATATTAAGCGCTAGCCCAGCTTCATAGTTTCTCCTACCCTTCTTTATCAACTTCTTTGTCAATCTTTGTTGACATTTAAACCTCTCCCAATCCTCTTCTCGCCCACTACTCTTAGCTACTCTAAATTCCTCCGCTTTTAATTTAACACTTTCCTTCACCTCCTTCGTTATCCACGGCTTATTATTATTCTGAAGGGGAACGGCCGCAGCTTTTCTGGGCGCTCCCACAACCTGAAGTCCTTTGCCCTTAGTGGGCACACTCTCGAGGGTCTTGACATCCTCCCTAAAATGAAGTGCTTTGGACTGAAGATAATACTCCAGCTGAGACTGAACTAAGAACTTAGAAATGTTTAGCGTAAGTTCCATAGCCTGTGCCTCTACTGCCAAAGGCAAGGCCTCTGTAAGTGGGTGGCACAGTGGTTAGCACTGCTGCCTCACAGTGCCAAGGTCCTGGGTTCAATTCCGGCCTCGGGTCACTGGCTGTGTGGAATTTGCACGTTCGCTCTGGGTGGGATCGTTGTTGGTGCAAACACGATGGGCCGAGTGGCCTTTTCTGCACTGTAGGGATTCTACGATTTACTGTCTTATCAACATTTGATTTGACTTATTATTGTCACATGTATTGGGATACAGTGAAAAAGTATTGTTTCTCGTACAGACAAAGCATACCATTCATAGAGAAGGAAAGGAGAGGGTGTAGAATGTAGCGTTACAGTTATAGCTAGGGCATAGAGAAAGATCAGCTCAATTCAAAAGTCTGATGGCAGCAGGGAAGAAGCTGTTCTTGAACCGGTTGGTACATTATCTCAGACTTTTGTATCCTTTTCCCAGTGGAAGAGAGTATGTCCGGGGTAAGTGGGGTCCTTAATTAAGCTGGCTCCTTTTTCAAGGCAGTAGGAAGTATAGATGGAGTCAATGGGTGGGAGGCTGGTTTGCGTGATGGATTGGGCTACGTTCACGATCCTTTATAATTTTTTGCTGTCTTGGGCAGAGCAGGAGTCATACCAAACTGTGATACAACCAGAAAGAATGCTTTCCATGATGCATCTGTATAAATTAGTGAGAGTATGAGCAGCTGTCCTTTGAAAGTGGTGACTGAATCTGCTTTCAGGTAGTGCATTGTAACAGCTCACTAAACGTTTGTCGCTTATTTGTCAATGATTGAAGCCTCTTTTTTAAAAAATTGTTTTAGGTCTTTAGTAATGATGTCTCTCTCTCTCTCAGCCTCGAATTGTGGAAGACAGTCTGACGTATGCTGAGCTGGAACTTGTGCCAACACAGCCAAGTGCTCCAAGCAATCCTACAACTCCGAGCTCCCAAGCTCCAACTACAGTCTATGCCAAGATCCTGTTCTCCGAAAACCAAGGTCAATGAACGCCAACTGGAAGAGCTTCAGGAAACGCACACTTAACACTGACCGAACCCGATTCAACGAGGAATGGTGCACATTGAGCAGTGTGCGTATTTGTGTGGCTTCAGCGAGACCGACGAGGCCTCGCTGTGGTTTTCCCCAGGCCTGTTGAAGGACTTGTTCGTAAACCCTGTACGGCGCAGGCAGCCGGAGACTGCGGTGGTAGAGGCGATTGGATGACCTTATCTACACTCTCAGGCAACATCAGATAAAACTCCCACAATACGCAAGCGGAGAAACTCAGCCTGTCCACATTGGGGCATTTTCACCATCGCTGCCCCCAGATAAGAAATGAGTGATCAACCTTCAAGCTTTCTCCATCAAACTGTGTCTTTTAGCATCCGGTTACGCTAAGATCAATCTTAGGCAAATTAAGGCCTGGGGCCTAGGACATCTTCCCTTGTCACTGAAAGCCCTAGAGAAGACAATTCAGGATGCGTGCGCATTTGTTAGAGCGGGTGAAATAATTTAATGGGTGGATACTTATAATAAGATTTGAATTCTTTTGTGAGGAAAAATTAATTATTTTCTGTTTGAGAGCGAGTTCAAGTGGGTGAACAAATAGGCAAGCGAGCATGAATGCAAGTGCGTGCATGTGTGTCTATACATATCTGTCTTAAATTTTGCTTGCTAATGTTCCTATGATGTTTTACTATATAATGTCACTATATATATATATATATGTTTGTAGGTGGGGGATGGGTTGGGTGTATAAATGGAAGGCTGTTTATTTTTCCTATTCTTCCATGGGATTTTGGCATCGCTGGCAAGTCCAGCATTTATTGCCCATCCCTGATTGCCCTTGAGAAGGTGGTAATGAGTCACCTTCTTGTAGTCCATCTTTTTGTCCTGTCATGGGATGTGGGTGTCGCAGGCATTTATTATGAATCCCAGCTGCCCGTCAACTGAATGGATTGCTAAGCCATTTCAGAGGGCAGTTAAGAATCAAACATTGCGTGTAGGCCAGACCCGGTAAGGACGGCAGATTTCCTTCCCTAAAGGGACATTAGTGACCCAGATGGGTTTTTGCAACAATCAATTATTGTTGCCATGGTCACTGAGATAAGCTTTATATTCCAGATTTGTTCATTTACTTTAAATCCCGCCAGCTGCCGTAGTGGGGTTTGAACACATGTCTCCGGGGCATTAGCCTGGGCCTGTGAATGGAGCCAATACCATTCCATCACTGTTAGGAAGGGCATTCCAGCACTTTGACCCAGTGTTAGTGAAGGGATGGCCATAGAGGACAATGTGTGGTTTGGAGGGGAACTTACAGGTTCCCAGGTATCTGCTGCTCTTGTCCTTCTGGATAGGAATGGTCGTGGGTTTGGGAGGTGCTGTCTAAGGATCCTAGGTGAGTTGCTGCAGTGCATCTTGTAGATAGTGCACAGGGCTGCCACTGTGCGTGAATGGTGGACGGCGTAGATATTTGTCGATATTTTGGTCACAGTTGAGTGACTTGCTGGGCCTTTCCAGAGGGCAATTAAGTGTCAACCACATTGCTATGCGTCTGGAGTACCTTGTAGGCCAGACCAGGTAAGGATGGCAGATTTCCTTCCCTAAAGGGCATTGGTGAACCAAACCACCCGGTGGCCAGTATTTTACGAACTCACGTGGGCAAGGCTCGTAAAATCCCGCCCGAGGCCAATGGGGAATTCCATTCTGTGAGCTGTGCCCAGACTGGAATCAGTAAAATTGGTGTGTCTGTTAGCGTTGTTGCTGAGAGTGTCTGAGCCAGCAAGTGTGGCTGTGAGAGTGTTGGCGAGAGAATTTATGGCATTGTGAGTTTTTATTAACATCCCGACTCAGTGCCACAATCCTTACAGTATATGCATGTGAGTGTGTACTGCTAACTATCAATGCAACCATGTATGGACTGGCACCAGTTTGAGTCCAACATTCCTCATTGTATCTGTGTTATCAACTGGAGTCTTGAGCTGAGAAACCCACAGAATGGAACCAAATGTCTTCGACATTTCATTGTGGAAACAGGGAAATACTTCCTCACCATTGGAATCATCTCTGGATGGATAGACAACATACGTCATCTAAAAATTGACTGAAATATCCCATAAAGGTTGCATTTCGCTGCCTGGGATGGGACACTTAAGTTATAAAGAGAGGTTGGGTAGACTTGTGTTGTTTTCATTGGAGCAGAGAAGACCGAGGGGCGACATGATCGAGGCGTATAAGATTATGAGGGACATGGACAGAGTGGATAAGGAGCAGCTGTTCCCCTTAGTTAAAGAGTCAGTCACAAGGGGACATAGGTTCAATGTGAGGGGTTTAGGGGGGATGTGAGGAAAGCCTTTTATATCCACAGGGTGGTGGCAGTCTGGAATGCACTGTCTGGGAGGGTAGTGGAGGTGGGATACCTCACATCCTTTGAAAAATACCTGGGTGAGAACTCGGCATGTCAGGGCAATGGGCCAAGCGCTTGTAGGTGGGATTAGGTTGCGGGGGGGGGGGGGGGTCAGGTGTTTCTCGCTTGCCAGCACAGGCTCGATGGGCCAAAGGGCCTCTTCTGCACGGTATGATTCGATGATTTTCAATAAAGTCACGTCACGGACAAGCTCCCGCTGCGAGCTCTGATATAGTTCAAGCTGCTCCATCCAACCTGGTCTAATAATGGCAGTTTTATCTTTTTGTGTACTTGGGATTCAAAATACTCAGCGGATTACTTGAATTATTTGCGGGCAAGACGTTTGTGTGCAGACTTTTGTAAGAAATGCCAGCCGTGAGTATTTGTATACATGGAGAAAAAGAATTGGAAGTTGATTTTCAATGTAATGCAATACTGCAGAATAATAAACTGAAGTGATTCTGTGCAAATGTAGCCTGCAAAATTTATGGGCAATCATTTCTACATATGTGAGAGAAAGAGAAAGAGAATATGATGTTACAGAGAACTCAAAACATTGTATTGAAAGATTTGCTTCCTACAATTACACCAGTAGCTGATAGCTCACTCGCAAATGGCTCAGTGGTTAGCACTGCTGCCTTACAGCGCCAGGGACCCAAGTTTGATTCCCTGCTAGGGTCACTGAGTGTGTGGAGTCTACATGTTCTCCCTGTGCCTGCGTGGGTTTCCTCCGGGTGCTCTGACTTCCTCCCACAGTCCGAAAGGTGTGCCGGTTTAGGAGCATTGGCCATGCTAAATTCTCCCTCAGTGTACCCGAACAGGAGTGTGGCGACAAGGGGATTTTCATAGTAACTTAATTGCAGTGTTAATGTAAGCCTACTTGTGGCATTAATAAATTAAGATAAGTTTATGAGGAAGCCAGGCAGGAGGAGCGGAGATCCGGGGCAAAGGAAAGTGGGAATGCACAAGGGCCGAGAATTGGAGGAACTTAGTTTCAGGATAAAAGCAGATTACTGTGGATGCTGGAATCTGAATCCAAAAGAGAAAATGCTGGGAAATCTCAGCAGGTCTGGCAGCGTCTGCAAGGAGAGAAAAGAGCTGATGTTTTGTATCCAAATGACCCTTTGCCAAAGTTTTGACAAATGGTCATTTGGATTCAAAACGTCAGCTCTTTTCTCTCCTTACAGATGCTGCCAAACCTGCTGAGATTTCCCAGCATTTTCTCTTTTGGTTTTAGTTTTCAGGATAGCTGTAGGACTGGAGGAGGCAATCAGGAGTGGGAGTGAGGCCAATGGGGGGGGGGGGCACGGGAGAAAAGTGAGGATAAGCCCATTGTAGAATCAGAGAATACAACGGCCCAACTTCAAGACTAATTGTGCCCTTCCCTTTTCTAAAAGCATTTTCTTCCAATATAGACCTCAGATACAACTGATTATAATTGTTCAAATATTCTATCCAAGTAAAAAAGAAGAGAAACAGTCCATACATTTCAGTTACACTGATATCTCCCAGGCTGAATCCTGGGACTATAACAATCAATCTGTTTTCTAATGAATCGCAGTCTCTGCACACTACACCAGTTGACGTCTACAATCCCACCGATACCCAAGGATTTATAGTACAGCCAAGGTGTGATAGTTTCCTTTTTAAGTCATTATCTTAAGTGTTCTCAAATAAATGATGACGGATTATAAAAGCAGCCAGCCTGGGAGATGTTGGGTGTGATTAAACACACACTTATGATTCCAGTGCAGACCTATCGGATTAAGTTATAACCTATTCAATCAAAATAATACTCATCCCACTCGACACCTTCACAGGAGAGACTCCATTTCCAATGAAAGCAGAATGTCTCAGGGTACCTGACTATTGGGGTTCTCCTCTGCTATTTGCTAAAGTTCACTTATTAGTCACCAGTAAGGTTTACATTAACACTGCAATGAAGTGACTGTGAAATTCCCCGTGTCGCCACACTCTGGCACTTGTTTGGGTCAACGCGCCTAACCAGCATGGCTTTTGGACTGTGGGAGGAAACCGGAGCACCTGGAGGAAACCCACGCAGACATGGGGAGAATGTGCAGATTTCGCACAGATAATGACCCAAGCCAGGAATCAAACCCAGATGCCTGGCGCTGTGAGGCAGCAGAGCCAACCACCGTGCCACCATGCCATCTACCCTAGAACCAAGGTATGTAGAATAGGTGCAGTTTCATGCAAGGACTTTAATGTGTTTTGTACCCACGACAAATAGAAATATAGGAGCAGCAGGAGGCCATTTGGCCCTTCGAGCCTGTTCCGCCATTCATCACAATCTTGGCTGATCACCCAATTCAAAATGATAATGCAATATTTATAAACCTTTATCTATTAATAGATGCAGGGCAGTGCACTTGCTTTAGAAATATATCTGTATTGAATGGTATATGCTGTTGCCCCTCATTGCAAAGAACCGAACTTGCTGATTTTATTTTAGAAGCGAGAGTGTCATTGTAAATCCTATGTCCCCGAAAAGAACTTGAACCTAGATACCACTCCTCACAACCCAAAGAACTTCACAGCTAATTGAGTACTCTCAATGTTTATTTGAGAAAGGATATACTGGCACTGGAGGGGGTGCAGAGGAGATTCACTAGGTTGATTCCAGAGTTGAGAGGGTTGGCTTATGAGGAGGGATTGAGTAAACTGGGACTATACTCACTGAAATTCAGAAGAATGAGGGGAGATCTTATAGAAACATACAAAATTATGAAGGGATTAGATAAGATAGAAGCAGGGAGGTTGTTTCCACTGGTGGGTGAAACTAGAACAAGGGGGCATAGTCTCAAAATTAAGGGGAGCAATTAGAACCCTACAGTGCAGAAAGAGGCCCTTCGGTCCATCGAGTCTGCACCGAACACAATCCCACCCAGGCCCTACCCCCACATCCCTACATATTACACCCACTAATCCCTCTCTGGACACTAAGGGACAATTTCTTAGCATGGCCAATTAACCTAACCCACACATCTTTAGACTGTGGGAGGAAACTGGAGTACCTGGAGGAAACCCACGCAGACACGAGGAGAATGTGCAAACTCCACACAGGCAGATTTAGGACTGAGTTGAGAACAAAGGGTTGTGATCTGTGGAATTCCCTGCCCAGTGAAGCAGTTGAGGCTATCTCATTGAATGTTTTTAAGGCAAAGATAGATAAATTTTTGAACAGTAAAGGATTTAAGGGTTATGGTGAGCCAGCAGGTAAGTGGAGCTGAGGCCACAGAAAGATCAGCCACGACCTTATTGAATGGCAGAGCAGGCTCGAGGGGCCAAATGGCCGACTCCTGCTCCTAGTTCTTATTTATTAGTGTCACAAGTAAGCCTACATTAATACTGCAATGAAGTCACTGTGAAAATCCCCTAGTTGTCACACTCTGGCACCTGTTTGAGTACACTGAGGGAGAATTTAGCATGGCCAATGCACCTAACGAGCACATCTTTCAGACTGTGGGACGAAACCGGAGTACCCAGAGGAAACCCACACAGACATGGGGAGAATGTGCAGATCCTGCGCAGATCCTGCATAGACAGTCATCCAAGCCAGAAATTGAACCGGGGTCTCTGGCACTGTGCTGCCTCAGTGTTTTGATGTAGGGAAATATAGCACCTAATTTCTCCAATAGTTTAGCCCGTTACATTTCTAATTCAACTGCGTTACTAATGAAATGTATTAATGGGAGAAATAAAAAATGTGTTTGTGTGGGTGTGTGTGTATAAAGTATTTATACACCGACCATCATACAATGCTTGTCACTTAACTGTCAGTCACCATCAACTGGTGCATTCTCACTGACAATGCCCCTGCCAATCAGGATCCACTTGCCAACCAATCAGCACTCTCTTCTCATATGGCATAAATTATTGTTCCTTTTACATTTAGTATTCTTGCAAAGCATCCTGATGAGTTAAAGATAAAAACTTCAACAAAAGTTCTCTTTTTTTCAGCAACAGCAAAAACTTATCACTTTAATTCTAAAAGTTTCAAATGCCCCAGCATCTCTTGGAGGAAGAAAGTTCCAGATTCCTACTGAACGTCTGCATGTGCTTATAATGGAATAATAGACTAATCACAAGGGACAGACACTTAGTGATAGAATTTGTCCTTTATGAGCCTCACCCTCATTCATTAAGAGACTTCTTGAGGAGCAGGATCTAATCCTTGCCTGAAATTCTCATCTAAAAACTCGATAATATTTTGACAATTACATTAAAGTGAATAGCAATGATTCTTTCATTGCTGCAGTGAATCGATCAGAAGGAGAATTCCACTGCACCAGAGTTATCATAGATAGAATCATAGAATCCCCACAATGCAGTAGGAGACAATACGGCCCATCGAGTCTGCATCATCAGAGCATCTTACCCACCACACCCCTTGAACCCATCGTATGTTCCCCACTAATCCTCTAAGCTACACATCTTGGAACACTAAGGGGCAATTTAGCATGGCCAATCCACCTAACCCACACATCTGTGGAGTGTGGGAGGAAACCGGAGCACACAAAGGAAACCTACACAGGCATGGGGACAACGTGCAAACTACACATAGTGACCCAAGGCCAGGATCGAACCCGGGTCCCTGGCACTGTGAGGCAGTAGTGCTAACCACTGTGCCACCATGCCAGGCAATGTGGGCCCAAAGCTCTGGAATTCTCTCTCTAAACCTCTCCACCGCTCTACTGCTGATAGGGACTCTGTAAAACCAACCATGTTGACTCAGATCACCTCTTCCAATAATAATGTGAAGAGCCTTGGGGTGTTTTACTGTGTTAAATGAGCTATATCATTTTTTGCTTTGTTCTTTCATGGGATGTGGGCGTTGTTGGCTGGGCCACCATTTGTTGCCCATCCCTCATTATTCTCAAACTGAGTGTCTTGCTTGGCTGTTTCAGAAGGCAGTTAAAAGTCAACCACATTGCTCTGGAGTCACAGGGAGACCAGGGTAAAGACGGCAGATTTCTTCCCTAAAGGGACACTAGCAAACCAAATGGGTATTTCCAATTATCAACTATAGTTGTCATGGTCACCATTGCTGAGATTAGCTTTTATATTCCAGTATTAATAATTGAATTTAAATTCCGCTAGTTGCCATGGTGGGGTTTGAACGCAAGTCCCTAGAGCATAAGTCTGGATTACATTTCGTCCAAATGCAAACTGCTCATTGAATCCCTGCAGTGTAGAAGGAGGCCATTTAGCCCATCAAGTCTGCACTGTCCCTCAAACAGAACATCTTCCCCAGGCCTACCCAGGCAGAACTCTTACCGAAGCCCATCCCCCATCCTATCCCCCTAACCCCATACATTTACCCCACTGATCCCCCTAACCTACACATTTTTGAACATTAAGGAGCAATTTAGCATGGCCAATCGACCTAACCTGCACATCTTTGGACACCAAGGGTCAAGTTAGCATGGCCAATCCACCTAACCTGGGTGGGGAAAAGAATGTCAAACAATGTTCAAGTATGTGAGAACCAAAGAGACAGAACAGTTTCGGGAAAGTGCCTGGATCCCTCCAAGCAGATTTATCAAACTAATAGGGGCCAGCAGGCCAGCTATCTAGAGTTTTATCTTTGGGTTACTCTTTAAGGAGGGCAAAACGTACAAATTAAAAGAAAAGGTGAAATATATTTTACTTAAGGAGAACTAAAGATAACAATTGGAGACATTTTCTGTTCTGAGGCATTCTATGTGCCAATCTAAGTGATAAAGCCATCTTCCGATTCAGCCATCTTGTTTGTACTCACCTTTCTCCACAACCCTTCCTTCAAATTTTCCCATTCTTCCGGAGTTTCTACATGGCCCAACTCACAGAATAAATTAAAGCTTTTATCATTATTTTTCTAATTAAGTTGCCGTTTATTAAGTATAATAATATGGGTAAGGTAAAGAATGAAGGGGTGCGGTATAGTCTAACTGACCCACGAAACAGTACATTGCCTCTCATTTTAATTTCAGCATTTATTTCCCCTGCGCATTTTTATTTAAATGTTATTTATGTTCAATTGAATTAGGCTACCTTTTATAAATCAGCCACAGATACCCAGAGACTGGACTGTCTGTATCTGAATTCATTAAACTGACGTGCAGCTCCGTTTGAAGAATGGTTCTGGAGTTTGAAAACTAATCAGAATTTATCTTAACTAGATTGCTGGAACTCCCTAATTTGATTTGCTTCTGTTGAAGGGTGTCGGTTACATCTCGGTAGGTTTGAGGAAATTTTTGTAGTCTTTAGCAGGTTAACTGTAAGTCATTATTACCAGCTGAAACTATTTACAAATGTACAACAAAATAAATGTACGTTTTAGGTGCTGCCTCTGCGCATCAGTCTGCAAACCGTTCTGTCCAATACTACACTAATCCCCTGGAAATGGGCCATGTGTTCCCTAACATCACTGCATGGACTGTGATGTGTTACTCCTTAAACAGGAAAGGCGATGGCCTAGTGGTATTATCGCTAGACTGTTAATCCACAAACCCAGCTCATGTTCTGGGGACCCGGGTTCAAATCCTACCACAACAGATGGTGGAATTTAGGACATAGAACAGTGTAGGCTCCTCAGCTCGATGTTGTGCCGAGCTATGTCCAAACCTAAGATCAAGCTATCCCACTCCCTATCATTCTGGTGTGCTCCTTGTGTCTATCCAATAACTGCTTGAAACTTCCTAAAGTGTCCAACTCCACTATCACAGGCAGTCCACTCCACACCCCAACCACTCTCTGAGTAAAAAATCTACCTCAGACATCCCTTCTATATCTCCCACCATGAACCTTATAATTATGCCCCCTAGCAACAGTTACATCCGCCCGAGGATTTGAATTCAATAAAGAATTTCTGGAATTAAGAATCTACTGATGACCCATGCAACCATTGTTGGAAAAATCCATCTGGTTCACTAATATCCTTTAGGGAAGGGAATCTGCTGTCCTTACCCGGTCTGGCCTACTTGTGACTCCAGAGCTACAGCAATGTGGTTGATTCTCAACTGCCCTTCAAGGATAACTAGAGATGGGCAATAAATGCTGGCCAGCCAGCGACGCCCATGTCCCATTAATGAATAAAAAAGACTGTTCTGACTCTTTCCAAGGGCTGAGACGAAGATTTGTGTAAGAGAATTAAAAACAGTCCCACTCAGTCAAACCAAGGGTGTGCTTTGAATGCCACAGACTGTAACTTTTCAAAGTGAGTTCTATACGAAGATGGTTGACCCCAGGCCAACAGTTTGAAAGCAAAAGATTTTTTTTAATAAGGGGAGCATTGAAAGATACCATTAGATGTGAAGTTGCCTCCACTTTGTAATGTTTCTGTGCCTGTCCAGCTTAGTCTTTTAATCTTGCAAGTACGATTGTTAAGGATACAATAGAAGGGTCCTGAAAATGTTACTGTTGAATCCCTACAGTGCCGAAGGAGGCCAACACTCTGAAAGGCATCTTACTCAGCATGCATCTTAGTATCCCAAGATGTGCAGGTTAGGTGGATTGGTCATGCTAAATTGCCTCTTAGTGTCCAAAGATGTGCAGGTTAGGCAGACTGGCCATGTTAAATTGCCCCTTAGTGTCCAAAGGTGTGTAGGTTAAGTGGATTGGCCATGTCAAATTGCCCCTTAGTGTCCAAAGATGTGCAGGTTAGGTGGATTGGCCATGCTAAATTCCTCCCAGTGTCCTAAGAAATTGCAGGTTGGGTAGATTGGTCATGCTAAGTTGCCTCTTAGTGTCCAAAGATGTGCAAGTTAGGCAGATTGGCCATACTAAATTGCACCCTAGCATTCCAAGATATATAAGTTAGTGAATTGACCATGTTAAATTGCCCCTTGGTGTCCAAAGATGTGCAGATTAGGTGGATTGGCCGTGCTAAATTGCCTCTATGTGTCCAGAGATGTATAGGTTAGATGACAAGGGCTATGGTAAATGTGTGAGATTATGGAGATAGGGCCTGAGCAAGATACTCTGTTGGAGAGTCAGTGCAGACTCGATGGGCCAAATGCCCTCCTCTACACTGTAGGGATTCTATGATTCTATGAGACTGCAATGCAGTAAATATTTTTGGATAATTTTGAGAATAATAAATAGCCAGGCGTCTTTTCCATATCAGTTAACCTCAATCATAAGGACCTGCCTATTAATCACACCCTGGTATCTATTGTTCTCTTCAATTACTGAGGAATGTGAGGTCTTTGCAATGAAATTCCCTTTTTTTTCCCACTTTTCCGACGCACAGTCCTCCAAGGTCAGGCCCAGAAGAGGCTGATTGCAGGGTGAGGTTTCCTGTACACTGCTTTGTCACTCTATCTTGTCCCAGCCACTGACTATCGTTATGTCCTTTCTTACTCACACTGGCAATTAGCTGTAGGTTTGGCATGGGTTCACGCTACTCATTCATGCCAAAGCAAATGGATTGAAACTGTTCAAACACTTAACTGCTTTTGCAGTCTTCAGAGAGAGCAGACTTTTGTCTGATCAGTCTCTGGTAAATTTGAACCATGGCTTCAAGAGAGCTTAGTCTGTACTCTAATGTACTGCGTCACCCAGTTCCTTTAGTAACTCCCTATGCTGGCGCCTTCTGTAATAGTTTAAAGTCCTTTTAAAGATTACTTATTTATTAGTGTCACAAGTAGGCTTATATTAACACCACAATGAAGTTACTGTGAAGATTGGACAGACAAGAGAAAGAGAAAGTCAGAAAAAAAGCTGCAGAATTTGGGAATATCAGCATCATAGAATCCCTACCGTGCAGAAGGAGGCCATCCAGCCCATCGAGACTGTACCGACCACAATCCCACCCAGGCCCTTTTCCTGTAACCCCACATATTTATCCTGCTAATCCCCTAACACTAGGGTCAGTCTAGCATGGCCAATCAACCTAACCCACACATCTTTGGACTGTGGGAGGAAACCAGAGCACCCGGAGGAAACCCACGCAGACACGGGGAGAACGTGCAAACTCCATATAGACAGTGACCCAAGGCCAGAATTGAACCCGGGTCCTTGGTACTGTGAGGTAGCAGTGCTAACCATTGCGCCACCGTGTCACCAAGGAATTGCTGGAAACACTCAGGTCAGTCAGCGTCTGAGAGCTAGGCGCACAAGTTACAGATTTCCCACTGAGCATCTCTTCAGAACTGTAAAAAAGAAATATTTGGACTGAACAGTGCAAAGTTAAAAAGTTTTAACTTTTTTTGGTGGCACAAGTAGGCTTACATTAACACTGCAATGAAGTTACTGTGAAAATCCCCTAGTTGCCATACTCCAGCACCTCTTCGGGTACACCGAGGGAGAATTTAGCACGGTCAATGATGTATCCAAAGGTGTGTTGGTTAGGTAGATTATCATTATAAATGCACAGGATTACGGGGGTAGGGTGAAGGGAGGGTTGGGGTAAGATGCTCTTTCAGAGAGTTGGTGCAGACTCAGTGGGCTGAATGGCCTCATTCTCCACTGTAGGGATTCTATGATTCAATGGTGCTTTGAGTGAATTTTTATTAGCTCTCTTTCATACAGCAATACTCTTGCCAAAGGAAGTCATCGCACCATATCAATCGAGCCAAACCTTCCAAACCACCCTGCAAATTCCTTACTGTCACTTTAATATCGCTGTATCCCATTCCCTACCAGTAATCCACGTCACCTTTTCTGAAAGAACCTGTCATAATTTACTGTGAAGGAGCACAGCTGTAAATACCAAGTTATACGGGAATCCAGCAAAATATAAGATGTTATAAGATTAAAAAGAGTTATTTTCGGATGAGGTAGGGATTGATTTACTTCAGCAGACACACCCTCCTGTTCTCAGCTAGAGATCAACTTATGGATGGCACGGTGGCACAGTGGTTAGCACCGCTGCCTCACAGCATCAGGGAACCCGGGTTCATATTCCCAGCTTGGATCATTGTCTGTGCGGAGTTTGCATGTTCTCCCCGTGTCTGTGTGGGTTTCCTCCGGATGCTCCTGTTTCCTCCTACAGTCCGAAAGACTTGCTGGTTAGGTGCAGTGGCCTTGCTAAATTCTCCCTCAGTGTGCCCAAACAGGTGCCAGGGTCTGGCGACAAGGAGATTTTCATAGTAACTTCATTGAGGCGTTAATGTAGGTCTATTTGTGATACTTTAAAACTTTAAGCTTTAAAACTTAAAAAAAAACTATGAGGTATTGCTGAGCAGGGACTGTAGAGCAATGAACGATGAGGGCATTAGAATGACAACATGTAGGGTGGGCCCTCAGTCATGTGGTAACCATGGGGACTTGAGTTGCTGCCATTTAGGCCCATGCTAGGAGATAGGGTGGATCAGTCCCCCATTGAGAGCAAGTGGAAGGAAATTCCACCCTTAAGCATGCTACTGATAGCAGTTTGCCTCAGAAAATTACCTCACTGCTATCACCGTAGGCGTCAACTGATAGTGCAGAACTCAAAGGAAAAAGGTCAGAATGTGCAATCCTGAAACGAAAAGGGTGATTAAAAGAATCTTCCCTCCTCCCAACAAGATAAGCCTTTCAAACTAATTTTCGGCAAAAGCAGCCGGCGTTGTCTCAGTTATTCTCTCAAAAGTTAAGGGCTTAAAATGTCAGACTGAGACTGGAACTGAAGTTCGTATTAAGTAAGCAGAGTGCACAACCTTCTGAAGTGGCTGGATCCACAAACCATGGTCAATGTGCCACTTGTATACACTAATAGGAGTTTGTGAGCCCCTACACCATACCCACAGACTCCGACAGTGCAGAAAGAGTCCATTCGGCCCATCAACTCTGCGCCAACTCTCCAGAAGGGCATGATACCCGGGCCCGTACCCTCTGCCCTATCCTCGTAACCCTGCACATTTACCGCGGCTAATCCACGCCACCTGCACATCTTGGAACACTGAGGTGCAATTTAGCATGGCCAATCCATCTAACCTGCCCATCTTTGGACACTAAGGGGCAACTTAACATAGCCAATCCATCTAATCAGCATATTGTTTTGGCACTAAGGGGTAATTTAGCACGGCCAACCCACCTAACTTGCATGTCTTTGGACACTAAGGGGCAATTTAGCATGGCCAATCCACCTTCCCTAGACAACTTTGGACACTGAGGAACAATTTAGCAATGTGGTTGACTTTCAACTGCCCTCTGAACAAAGGCAACTAGGGCTGGCAATAAATGCTGGCCAGCCAGCGATGCCCATGTCCCATGGATGAATAAAGCAAAGCCCTTGACGTACAATCCTGGACCTTGGAATGGGCCTGTTGGCAACACTCGGTCATTGAGAACGAACAGGTTAATGTTGTTCCTATAGTCGAAGGATGGAATGTCAAATGGTGTTTTCCTGCAGAGTTGGAACACCACTTCAAAGTGGCTCGGGACAGATGGTGACCAGCTGTGTGCACTTCCAGTCAAGAAGTGGTAAGTGGAACATGCAAAAGAACAAAAAATATATGGGAACTTTGCAGTCAAACGCACATGTGGCAAGGGATGGTTAAACACACCATCGAAATATTTCAGCAACTAATTCAATCCTGTAATGATTCCATTGTAAATTCGACACTTGCGTCATCCTTTGGATAGATGGCAGAAGCTGGGATTGTTTCCTAGACAGACAAGATGAAGAAGAGATATCGCAGAGGCCTTTTAATCAAAATCGGCTGAGGGAAATTGTTTCCACTGGATAAAGCGATGATCGCATATTTATGGCGATTGGCAAGACAATCAAAGTGGCCTTGCAAGAACTCTATTTACCCAACGGGTTGTTAGGAGAGGGTGCAGAAGAGGTTTACCAGGATGCTGCCTGGATTCGAGGGTATGGGCTATCAGGAGAGGCTGTTCAAACTGGGGTCGTTTTCTCTGGAGTGGCGGAGGCTGAGGGAAGAGATGATAGAAGTTTATAAAATGATGAAAGGCATAGATAAGGTTAACAGTCAGAATCATTTTCCCAGAGTTGAAATGTCTAATACTAGGGGGCACGCACTTGAGGTGAGAGGGGGGAAAGTTCTAAAGGAGATATGAGGGGCAAGATTTTTACATAGAATGTTAGGTGTCTGGAATGCGCTGCCAGGGGAGGTGGTGGAGGCAAATACGATAGGAGCGTTTAAGGGACTTTTAGATAAGCACGTGAATATGTAAAAAATAGAGAGAAATGGACCAAGGGCAGGCAGAAGGGATTAGTTTAATTTGGCTTCATGTTTGGCACAACATTGTGGGCTGAAGGGCCTGTGCTGTACTGTTCTGTGTTGTATGTTCTAAGGAAGAGATGGGCAGATTTTTAATTTGTAAGGGTTTTGAAGGGTTATGGAGAATGGGCAGTAAAGTGAAGTTATGGTCAAGGTGAGATCAGCTCTGATTGTATACAATGGTGGAGCAGGCACGAGGGGCTGAATGGCCTAGACCTGCTCCGAGTTCTTATGGTTCTTATAAAGGTCCTATACTAACTGTCCTATACTCTCAATCGGATGTGCACAGTCTCCCCTTTGCCCTGGTTAGAAACCAGGACAGTAAATTCAACTTGGCCAACCCTGTATTCCAGATTCCCACCATCCTCTGAGCAAAAAAATTTTTTTCTCAATTCCCGTCTGAATCTCCTGCCCCTTATCTTATTCCCCCTTGTGACTGACCCTCAACCAAGGGGAATAGTTGCTCCCTACTCCCTGTCTATATCCCTCAAATCTTATACACCCCAATCATGTGCCCCCTTGGCCTCCTCTGCTCTAAAGAAAAGAATCGGAGCCTACCCAGTCTCTCCTTATAGCTCAAATGCTCCATTCCAGGCAGCACCCTGGTGAACCTCCTTTGTACCTCCTCAAGTGCAATCACATCCTTCCTATAGTGAGGTAGCCAGTACTGCACACAGTGCTCCAGCTGTGACCTAATCAACGCCCTGTACATCTCCTTGCTCTTACATTTTCTGTACTCAATCCTACATTAACCCTGTATCTGCCAGTCCTTTCTCAGAAGACTAAGGAAAGTTGGCACGGCCGCTGCCATTGTCACCAACTTTTACAGAGGCACCACAGAAAGCATTCTTTCTGGCTGTATCACAGCTTGGTATGTCTCCTGCTCTGCCCAAGACCACAAGGAACCTCAAAGGGTCATGAATGTAGCCGAGTCCATCACGCAAACCAGCTTCCCATCCACTGACTCTGTCTACACTTCCTGCTGTCTCGGCAAAGCAGCCAGCATAATTAAACACCCCACACTCCTCAGACATACTCACTTCTACCCTCTTCCATCAGGATAAAGATACAAAAGTCTGAGGTCACGTGCCAACCGACTCAAGAACAGCTTCTTCCCTGCTGCCATCAGGTTTTTGAATGGACCCTTCTCTGCACCTGAGCTGTAACACTACATTCTGCACTCTCTCCTCTCCTTCCCTATGAACGGTATGCTTTTCCTGTACAGTGTACAAGAAACAATACTTTTCACTGTGTACTAAAACATGTAACAATAATAAATCAAGGCAAATCAATAAACAAATCCCTTATACAACAGCATGAATCTGAGATATACGATTTGTTGCATTCGTCAGAGCTTGTGCGATTATTCTGTAATTTTTGGAATGAGAAGCTAAGCAGTACAGGGAAGGCTCAGGTTCAGAATGTGCTGGAGTAACTCAGTTCTAATTCTGTGGCAGTACAAGGACTGGCATCGACCCGGATAGGAAATGGAAAAAACAGGTAAGGTTCTGGCTCCTGGTTTTAATCCAGAAGCTCATGTACAGGGAGCGAGGACGGAATGAGGCCCTGCTGTGATGCCTCCTGGGTGGCACGATGACACAGAGATTAGCATTTCTGCCTCATATAACCAGGGACTCGGGTTTGATTCCCGGCCTCGAGTCCCTGCCTCTGTGGAGTTTGCATGTTCTCCCCATGTCTGCGTGGGTTTCCTCCAGGTACTCCGGTTCCCTCCCAAAGTCCGAAAGACGTGCTGGTTCGATGCATTGAATCAGAGAAACCCTACAGTGCAGAAGGAGGCCATTCCGCCCATCGAGTCTGCACTGACAACAACCCTATCTTGGACTTACCCACGCTACCCCACATATTTACCCACCAATCTCTCTAACCTAAACACCCCAGGACACTAAGGAACAATTTAGCATGGCCAATCAACCTAATCCGCACATCTTTGGGCTGTGGGAGGAAACCGGAGCACCTGGAGGAAACACTTGCAGACACGAGGAGAATGTGCAAACTCCACACAGACAAGTGACCCAAGCCGGGAATCGAACCCAGGTCCTTTGGAGCTGTGAGGCAGCAGTGTTAACCATTGTGCCACTGTGCTGCCCATTGACCATGCTAAATTCTCCCTCAGTGTACCCGAAGTGATGCCAGAGTGTGGCAACTAGGAGATTTTCACACTAACTTCATTGCAGTGGTAATGTAAGCTGACTTTTGTGACACTAATAAATAAACTTTAAACCTAATTGCAGTCAAACACCCCGCTGACACTGATTAGAAAGTTTCAGAAATAAGTAATGGCCTTTTGGGAATGAGACTGGGACGATGGAACTGCATTCATAAGTCTTGGACTTGAAGAGTAAGAAAGAAAGAAGAAAAACATTAAGAAAGTGATTTTTTTAAAAAAAGACATTGTTAACTAGAACCCAAATCTATTTTTACCCCTTCGAATAAAGAATTATCAGGTTTTAAGTATTCCACAGTGCTATCTTTTCTTTCTCTCAATAATTTTTGCCTCCATATCGCTACTAGGGAAGGTAATAGCTTAGTGGAATTATTGCTAGACTATTAATCCAGAAAATCACTAATGTTCCGGAGACCCAGGTTCAAAACCCATCACGGAAGATGGTGGAACTTGAATTCAATAAAATATACCTGGAATTAAGAATCTACTGATGACCATGAAACCGTTGCTGATTGTCAGGAAAAAACAATCTAATTCCTTTAGGGAATGTAAGAACTAGGAGCAGGAGTAGGCCATCTGGCCCCTCGAGCCTGCTCGAGGGGCCAGATGATCATGATCAATAAGATCATGGCTGATCTTTTTGTGGACTCAGCTCCACTTACCCGCCCACCATAACCCTTAATTCCTTTACTGTTCAAAAATTTATATATCTTTGTCTTAAAAACATTCAATGAGGTAGCCTCAACTGCTTCACTGGGCAGGGAATTCCACAGATTCACAACCCTTTGTGTGAAGAAGTTCCTCCTCAACTCCGTTCTAAGTCTGTTTCCCCTCATTCTGAGGCTATGCCCCCTAGTTCTAGTTTCACCCGCTAATGGAAACAACCTCCCTGCTTCTATCTCATCTATTCCCTTCATAATATTATATGTTTCTATAAGATCTCCCCTCATACTTCTGAATTCCAATGAGTATAGTCCCAGTCCATTCAATCTCTCCTCATAAGCCAACCCTCTCAACTCCGGAATCAACCTAGTGAATCTCCTCTGCACCCCCTCCAGTGCCAGTTTATCCTTTCTCAAGTAAGGAGACCAAAACTGTACACAGTACTCCAGGAGTGGCCTCACCAGCACCTTATACAGCTGCAACATAACCTCACTGTTTTTAAACTCTATCCCTCTAGCAATCAAAGACAAAATTCCAGTTGCCTTCTTAATTACCTGCCGCACCTGCAACCCAACTCCTTGAGATTCCTGCACAAGGACACCCAGGTCCCTCCGCACAGCAGCATGCTGCTATTTTTTACCGTTTTAATAATAGTCCATTTTGCTGTTATTCCTACCAAAATGGACAACCTCACATTTAGCAAAATTGTACCCCATCTGCCAGACCCTCACCGACTGACTTAGATTATCTATATCCCTTTGCATGCTTTCAGCATCCTCCGCACAATTTGCTCTTCCACTCATCTGCGAATTTTGACATACTACACTTGATCCCCAACTCCAAATCATCTATGTAAATCGTAAACAGTTGCGGTCCCAACACTGATCCCTGAGGCACACCACTAGTCGCTGATCACCAACCAGAAGAACACCCATTTACCCCCACTCTTTGTTTTCTGTTAGTTAACCAATCCTCTATCCATGCTAATACTTTATTCGTAACACTGTGTACCTTTATCTTTTGTAGCTGTCTTTGGTGTGGCACCTTGTCAAATGCCTTCTGGAAATCCAGACACACCACATCCACAGGTTCCCCATTGTCTACTGCACATGTAATGTTCTGTAAGAATTCCACCAAATTAATCAAACATGACCTGCCCTTCATGAACCCATGCTGCATTTTACCAATGGGACAATTTATATCCAGATGTCTCGCTATTTCTTTCTTGATAATAGATTCAAGCATTTTCCCTACTACAGAAGTTAAGCTAACTGGCCTATAGTTACCTGCCTTTTGTCTATCTGCTTTTTTAAACAGTGGCGTCACATTTGTTGTTTTCCGATCTGCGGGAACCACCCCAGAGTCCAGCAAATTTTGGTAAATTACTTCTAGTACATTTGCAATTTCTCCTGCCATCTCTTTTAGTCCCCTGGGATGCATTTCATCAGGACCAGGAGACTTGTCTACCTTTAGCCCCATTAACTTGCCAAATACTTCATGACAATGATAGTTTCTAGGAAGAAAACCATTGTCGGGAAGAGCTAATATCCTTTGGGGAAAGAAATCTGCTGTCCTTACCCGGTCTGGCCTACATGTAACTCCAGGGCCACAGCTTGGTGAACCAGGGATGGGCAATAAATGCTCGCCTGCCACTGATGCCTATATCCCACGAATGAATAATAAAGTAAAACTACTTAACTTAGAATAACGAGCAATACTGGGATTTATTTTACTTCGTGTGTCGACTGACATAATGCTAAAACCTGAGGCGCAAGAACCAGTAAACATACTCAGTCATACCAATGCTAATTAATGCCTCTGTATAAATTCACAGACACAGTTCACCATACTGGCTAAAGGCCACCACAATGTATCTTTATAAAAAATTGCAGGATGACTTTTTTTTAAAGGTAAGATTGCTTTGTAATTAGTTTTAAGGCAAATGATAATTAGGTTAGTTCAGTAAATGGCGCGACCGAGCTGCCATAAATTTGTCCATTAAATTATTTCCCGAGTTCCTGTCAATCTGACATTTGCGATTCCAGAGTCAAAGACTTATTGAATTAGGACAAGTACTACTGTCATCCTGAAGGTCATTTACTTCCTCATTTAGATATACGGCGATTATTTTCCACTCCAATGAACTGTATTACAAGCCAGTCAATTTAGTGTGTTCCAATATGAGTGCGCTGTACCTTACTGAGACCCATTATCAGAGTCCTCACAAGATCCCAGAATGGTTTTCACTAAGATAATATTCATCACTAAACAGCAGAAACATCAAGGGACTGCTCAAAGCATTAAGCGGCAAGGAGATGGATCTATCTCTCTCTCTCCATCCCGCTCCTAATCCTGATCAATGTTCTTTGGAAATCATGATCCAGATTGCAGCAAGGATAACTGCATGCATAACTGCATCTTTATCCTCTCCTCCCCCCAAGGAAGGTGTCACTTGATTTAATAATGCACATTTTTCACCAGCCGCTCGCTTATTCTGAGGGCGAGTTGGGTGAAGGAAAGGCTTTGCGATGTTAGGCTTATACCTTTGTAGAATCATAGAATCCCGACAGTGCAGAAGGAGGCCATTTGGCCCACTGAGTCTGCAATCCCACCCAGGGCCTATCTCCACAACCCCACATATTTACCCTGCTGGTCCCCTTGACCCCAAGCTGCAATTTAGCAAGGTCAAGCAACCCAGCCCACACATCTTTGGAGTGTGGGAGGAAACTGGAGAATCCGGAGGAAATCCACGCAGACACGGGGGGAAATTGTGCAGAATCCACAGAGATAGTTACCCAAGCTAGGAATTGAACCCGGGTCCCTGGCATTGTGAGGCGGCAGTGTTAACCACTGTGCCACCGTGCCGCCTAGCTCTTTGTTGTCTATCCAATGCAAGTATATCCATATGAACTGGTTTGAGGTGAAGTTAACGCAAATTAGAGAAGCTGAACTCTCTCTGCCTTTCTTTTTCTAGATGCAATGGGGCACTGTGCTCATTCAGCTCAAGATTTAGGTTGAAAACTGAGATATGATGATTCACCGGCCAATGTGGGCGACCGTCACATCATGGAGTAAATCCCCCTTTATGTTTCATCATAACCTTGAACTGAGCTCGTGCACCATACACTTCAGACTGACATCAGGCAGATTGGAGGATGCCATTGAATGTCAGACTGTTTCTTTTTCTCTGCTGGCCTTTGGTAATTAAACAGAAAGGTAAATTCACCTTTGAGTAGCTCCTAGGAAAGGGGGAAGCTGGCTGAGAGTATGGGTAAAAGGAAGTAGTGTTGGATATCTGTTTCCAATTGTGTTCCTGATGAATTCACTATTGGAATGCTATAGAATCATAGAATCCCGAAAATGCAGAAATAGGCCATTTGGCCTGTCAAGCCTGCACTGAACCTCCGACAGAGCATCGCACCCAGAGCCTACCTCCGTAATCTCAAATATTTACCCCACAAATTTTCCTAACCTGCACATCTTTGGATACCAAGGGTCAATTTAACATAGCCAATCCAAATAACCTACACACCTTTGGACACTAAGGGGTAAGTTAGCATTGCCAATCCACCTATCCTACACATCTTTGGACACTAAGGGGCAATTGAGCATGGCAGACAGTTAGAGTCTAGTCTAACTTCATATATGTTGGGGTTTCTAATCTCAATCCCTAACAGTACTGGAGAATGTCCATGCACAAGGTCTCCGCAGGATACTCAAAGACAAGGGGAAGACAGACAAACTCCAGCATCCATGAAACCAATTCTTCCAACATCACCACCCTGACCATGTGACATCAACTCCATTTATCTGAATGTTGTCTCAGCATTCAAACTGGCATCCAAAACAAATCTTCATTTCCCAATTTAAGAATAATGTCCGATGTTGTGGAGACAAGGGAAGGGGGCACTCTGACAAAAGGGCACAAATTGACATCAGTGCATGGGACGATCTTCCTACGTTGACTGCACATTGTCCAACTAGCCACAGTGCAGTCAGACAACTCCGCAGAGGGGCGACAAAAACAAGAGAGAGAGAGCAACACCCTGGCTCAAGAATTTCTCTCTCCCTCAGGGCAGCCCCCCATTGCACCAAGACCTGTAATCTGCCACGTCACCTGAGGGTACATAGATCATGAGGCCTGATGGATATCATCCTCATTTCAGAGACTAATGGCAACAGCGACAATAGCATAATACGCCCCCCCATAGAGATTGGGAAAGCATGCTGGGTGCTGTTTACAGCCTCACTGACCAACGCGCCATGACTGGGCCAAAGGAATCCCAGACTGGTGGGCCAGTTTTTATACTGAGTCTGGCTGTACATTGACACAATTAGCTCCTTCTCTCTTCTCCAAAGCCTGGATTGCAATAGAAAAGAACAAAGAACAAAGGTAAGCACAGGAACAGGCCCTTCGGACTTGCAAGCCCATGCAAATCATGATACCCGTACTAAACTGAAAAAAAAACCTTTTGCCCTTACTCAATCCATACCCCTCTATTCCCTCCCTATTCATGTACCCATCCAGATGTCTCTTAAATGTTGCTAATGTGTCAGCTTCCACCACCTCCTCTGGCAGCGCATTCTAGGTAGCCACCACTCCCCACATGAAAATCTTCCCCGCACATCTCCCTTAAACTTTCTCCCTTCACCTTGAACCTGCCCCCCCCCTCATAAACAACACTCCACCCTGGGAAAAAGTCTCCGACTATCTACTGTGTCTACGCCTCTGATAATTTTGTAGACCTCTATCAGGTGTCCCCTTAGCCTCTGTCCTTCCAGTGAAAATGATCCTAGTTTATTCATCCTCTCCTCATAGCCAACACCCTCGAGACCAGGCAACATCCTGGTGAACCTTCTTTGCGCTCTCTCCAAAGCTTCCATGTCCTCCTGGTAGCGCAGTGACAAGAACGGCACGCAATACTCTAAATGTGGCCTAACCAAGGTTTTATATAGCCTTATACGGCAGCTTTAAAATCCAGACAGCATCATTGGAAAAACTGCCCAGTGCTCTCCCACACATCTGACCATTAGTCCATTCACACTTAAAAAAAATACAGATTAACTGGCCATTAACCAGTTGATGCAAAATGGTTCCTGCATTCGCTTACTGAAAAACTGTAATTAATTGCTTGATTTAATTTGATTTATTATTGTCACTTGTATTAGCATACAGTGAAAAGTATTGTTTCTTACTCGCTATATAAACAGAACATACCATTCATAGAGAAGGAAAGGAGACAGTGCAGAATGTAGTGCTACAGTCATAGCCAGGGTGTAGAGAAAGATCAACTTAGTGTGAGGTAGGTCCATTCAAAAGTCTGACAGCAGCAGGAAAGAAGCTGTTCTTGAGTCGGTCGGTACGTGAGCTCAGACTTTTGTATCTTTTTCCCAATGGAAGAAGGTGGAAGAGAGAATGTCCGAGTGTGTGGGGTCCTTGATTATGCCGGCTGCTTTCCCGAGGCAGCAGGAAGTGTAGACAGAGTCAATACATAAAGTGTTTTAAGATATATTAGTGTGAGATATTCGACAGAAATGTTTGTATTGAGTCATCAATTAAGGATGATATCGATATAACACTCATCCAGTAACTGGAGAATAGCCATACGGTACAAGCCATCGGCTGCTGGGATATGTGTTCCTGCCTTTGAAAATTTTGCAAAGTCCTTGATTAAACATTTAATTGCCTTGCACTTAAAAATTAATGAAAACAATCACCATCTTTACAGAGATTTGATTTACAATGTGAATACGATTTACATATGTTGTCTGCAGCTGAAACACAGAAAATAGGAGCAGGCATATGCCATTCAGCCATAGAAACCCTACAGTGCAGAAAGAGGCCATTTGGCCCATCGAGTCTGCACCAACCACAATCCCACCCAGGCCCTACCCCCATATCCCCACATATTTACCCACTAATCTCTCTAACCTCCGCATCTCAGGACGCTAAGGGGCAATTTTAGCACGGCCAATCAACCTAACCCGCACATCTTTGAACTGTGGGAGGACACCGGAGCACCCGGAGGAAACCCACGCAGACACGGGAGGAACGTGCAAACTCTACACAGACAGTGACCCAAGCCGGGAATCGAACCGGGGTGCCTGGAGCTGTGAAGCAGCAGTGCTAACCATTGGCCCTTCAAGCATGCTCCCCTGTTCATCACGATCATGGCTGATCATCCAAATCCATAGTCTGGAACATGGCGCACATCAGAAGTATCTGAGCCTTCTGCCTCCTTGGGCCACCTGAGTGTTTGCAGCATAATCTCAGCAACCTTTTATTGGGAGCAACTTTCAGAAGGGCAGGGATTGGCACAGACTGGGTGAGACTAATGGCCTCCTTCTGCGCCGTAACCATGCTGCAATTTCTATGATTCTAGGATTTGATTTTTTGAGTTGAGTTGATTTGATTTATTATTGTCACATGTATTGGAATATAGTGAAAAGTATTGTTTCTTGTGAGCTACACAGGCAAAGCATACAATTCATAGAGTACAAAGAAGAGGTGTGAAGGGGATGGTGCAGAATGTAGTGTTGGAGTTACAGATTGGGCGTAGAAAAGAGCAACTTAATATATGGTGGGTTCATTCAAAAGTCTGATGGCAGCAAGGAAGAAGCTGTTCTTGACTCATAGAAACATAGAAACTAAAAGCAGGAGTAGGCCATTCGGCCCTTCGAGCCTGCCCCACCATTAATTTTGATCACGGCAAATCATTGAATTCAATATCCTGATCCCCCTTTCCCCAATATCCCTTGATCCCTTTAGCCCCAAGAGCTATATCTAATTTCTTCATGAAATCACACAACGTTTTGGCCTCAACTACTTTCTGTGGTCGTGAATTCCACACATTCATCCTCACTGATGAAGACGTTTCTCCTGACCTCAGTTCTAGAAGGTTTACCTCAAACTATGAGCCCTAGTTTTGGATTCCCCCACCATTGGGAACATTCTTTCTGAATCTACTCTTTCCAACCCTGTTAAAATTTTATAAGTTTCTACGAGATCCCCTCTCACTCTTCTAAATTCCAGTGAATATAATCCGAACCGACTTAGTTTCTCCTCATATGACAGACCTCCACCCCAAGAATCAACCTGGCAAACCTTTGCTGCACTCTTTCGATAGCAAGGACATCCTTCCTCAGATAAGGACACCAAAATTGCTCACAATACTCCAAGTGTGGCTTCACCAACGCCCTATAAAATTGCAGCAAAACATCCCTATCCCTATACCCAAATCCTCTCTCTGTGAAGGCCAACATATCATTTGCCTTCTTTACTACCTGCTGTATCTACGCGCTTATTTTCAGCAACTGATAAAAAGGTTTTGTTGAGTATCCACCTCTCTCAATTTACACCCATTCAAATAATAATCTGGCTTCCTATTAGTGCTACCAAAGTGGATAACCTCACATTTATCCATGTTATGCTGCAGATATCCAAACACTCAGCCTGTCTAAATCACGCTGAAGTATCTCTGCATCCTCCTCACAGCTCACCCTCCCACCCAACTTTGCATCATCTACAGATTTAAAGATAATACATGCAGCTCCCTCTTCCAAATCATTCATATATAATGGGAACAGTTAGGGTCCTAATACAAACCCCTGTGGAATCCCACTAGTCATGACTGCCAAGCAGAAAAAGACCCATTTATGCCAACTCTTTACTTCCTACCTGCTAACCAGCTTTCTATCCATCTCAAGACATTACCTGCAATTCCTTAATTTTACATAGTAGCCTGTATTGTGAGGCCTTATCAAAAGCCTTCTGAAAGTCTAAATAAACCACATTTACTGATGGAGTCAGTTGTTCTGTCTATTGTATCTTTTTCCCAATGGAAGAAGGTGGAAAAGAGTATGTCCAAAGTGCATGAGGTCCCGGATTTTGGTGGCTACTTTCATAGAACATTATAGAATCCATACAATGCAGAAGGAGGCCATTTGGCCCATCGAGCCTGCACTGACCACAATCCCACCCAGGTCCTATTCCCATAACCTCACATATTTACCCTGCTAATCCCCCTGATACTGGGGTCAATTTAGGATGGCCAATCCACCTAACCCACACATCTTTGGACTGTGGGAGGAAACTGGAGCACCTGGAGGAAACCCACGTGGACGCAGGGAGAATGTACAAACTTGCTACAGACAGTGACCCCGAGGTCTGTATTGAACCAGAGTCCCAAGTGCTGTGAGAAAGCAGCATTAACCGCTGCGGCACTGTGCTCCCCAAGGCAGCGGGAAGTGTAGATGGAGTCAAGGATGGGAGGCTGGTCCGCATGATGGACCGGGCTACGTTCACAGTAGTTTCGTTGTTTGTAGAGATAGGGAAATAAAGATCAGCGGAGAATGATAAGATGCATAAAGTGTCATGAATGTAAAGACAATAAGGGACTACTCATAATTGTATCTGGAAAATTTGTCCAAATGCATTCAATTCATCGTCCCTCCAGATCCTAATATAATAGTCAACCTACCTTAAACAAGCATCAGCTGGGATTCCGAACCATCTGGTGCCTGGAACTGATACAATGATGCTCCGATCACTAGAATAAGAACATAAGAACATAAGAAATAGAAGCAGGAGTAGGCCATCTGGCCCCTCGAGCCTGCCCCGCCATTCAATAAGATCATGGCTGATCTGTCGTGGCTCAGTTCCACTTTCCCGCCCTCTCCCCATAACCCTTAATCCCCTTGCCTATCAAAAACCTATCAACCCGCGTCTTAAAAATATTTAGCGAGGCAGCCTCCACCACTTCAACGGGCAGAGAACTCCAGAGATTCACCACCCTTTGAGTGAAGAAGTTCCTCCTCAACTCTGTTCTAAACCGCCCCCCCTTTATCTTGAGGCTGTGCCCCCTAGTCCTACTGTCCTTTCTGAGCGGGAAGAGTCTCTCCACCTCTATCCTATCCATCCCATTCATCATCTTATACGTCTCAATGAGATCTCCCCTCATTCTTCTAAACTCTAACGAGTACAAGCCTAGTTTATTCAGCCTCTCCTCATAGCTCAACCCCCTCAACTCCGGTATCAGCCTAGTAAACCTCCTCTGCACTCCCTCCAAGGCCAAAATATCCTTGCGTAAGTGTGGCGCCCAAAACTGCACACAGTACTCCAGCTGCGGCCTCACCAATGCCCTATACAGCTGCAGCAAGACCTCCCTACTTTTATATTCAATCCCCCTCGCTATGAAGGCCAGCATCCCATTCGCCTTCCTGACCACCTGCTGCACCTGCAAGCTGGGTTTTTGCGACTCATGCACAAGGACCCCGAGGTCCCTCTGCACCGTCGCCTGCTGCAGTTTTTCTCCACGCAAGTAATAATATTGTGAACAAACCTTTGATGTCAGTTGAATACTTTCTGTGCACTAAATTGATGGCAGATGATCACAATGATGTTCTTTGGGATTGTATGATTTCATTTCATATCAGTTGATTGCAAGTGATGTTGTTTGATCATTGTGCAATGTCAAACGATGACTAAATGATCGCATTTTGAACCCAGACGTCTACCAATGAGTGCATAACAACCCTGTTGAACACAGAATGATATCAACCTTGTATAGAAGATCATAGATCATAGAACCCTACAGTGCAGAAAGAGGCCCTTCGGCCCATCAAGTCTGCACCGAACACAATACCACCCAGGCCCTACCCCCATATAACACTGTTGGACTTTAACCTGGTGTTGTGAGACTTCTTACTATATCAACCTTATCTCGCAGGGCTCTGTGCAATCTGCCCTTAATGTTCCCTGCTATAAGATGACCAACCCCAGCTTCTCCAGCCTCTCCACAGAACTGAAGTCCATTATCCCTGGTGCCATTTTGGTACGTCCTGCTGAATGTTGATCTTAAATCATACTTACTCACACTCTGTCCTAGACATAAGGTAGAAGACTGCTAAGAAAGTGTGTCAAATATAAAAACAAATCCTGTTTACAATTAAAAAGTGAATCTAAACTCAAAAGTATGCATATTTGTTCGCATGGCTCATTGTATAGAAATGTCTTATTTATTTGTATAATAAATGGTAACTGACACTGACATTTTGGGTGGAACTTCACCAGCACACCCGGAAGTGGGCGAGACTCAGAGAACAGCATTCTCCATTGGCCTTGAGCGGGTTCATATGAACTTCGGGTGGACGTGCTAGTAAGATTCCGACCTTTGAGTGTTGAGGCACAGTGTTGAACTCACTGAAGGTCTCAGGCGAAAAAGTCAGAGCTTTACGGTGAGTCAATTGTCAGAGGCTTTTTCCCAGGGTGGAAAGATCAACTACAAGAGGGCACAAGTTCAAGGTGAAAGGGGGTAAGGTTAAGGAAGATGTGTGGGGAAACTTTTCCACACTGAGGACGGCGGGTGCCTGGAACGCAGTGCCAGTGAAAGTGGTGGAAGCAGGCACCTTAGCGATGTTCAAGCGTATCTTGATAGACGCGTGAACAGGAGGTGAACCAAGAGATAGAAACCCATATGGGAAATAAATAGTGGGCCTAAATAAGAAGTAGGTGCAGGCTTGGTGGGCTGAAGGGCCTATTCCTGTGCTGCATTGTTCTTTAAGAATCTAAGAACATAAGAACTAGGAGCAGGAGTAGTCCACCCTCGAGCCTGCTCCGCCATTCAATAAGATCATGGCTGATCTTTTCGTGGACTCAGTTCCACTTATTCAACCACTCACCATAACCTTTAATTCCTTTATTGTTCAAAAATGTATCTATCCTTGCCTTAAAAACATTCAATGAGGTAGCCTCAACTGCTTCACTGGGCAGGGAGTTCCACAGATTCACAACCCTTTGTATGAAGAAGTTCCTCCTCAACTCAGTCCTAAATCTGCTCCCCCTTATCTTGAGGCCATGTCCCCTAGTTCTAGTTTCACCTGCCAGTGGAAACAAACCCCCCCTCCGCTTTTATCTGATTTATTCCTTTCATAATCTTATAATCCTTTCTCAAGTAAGGAGACTAAAACTGTACACAGTATTCCAGGTGTGGCTTTGTAAGCCTTACAAATATCTGACATTCTTACCTCCATTGCTGAAGATTTGATTTTCGACTGAAAACTTGAACGTGCATTCTTCTCAAAAAAATGGTTGTGAAGAAGATAGATTCCTAGCATTTACACACAATCTTTCGTGACCTCAACATGAGCCAACATGTGTCAAGGCCAAAGAGCTACTTTCGATGGTTTAGTCCAATTTTCCACAGATGTTCAAGATCCTAGAATGAACTAATAATCTTAACACTCAACAGGCCTGGCAGCATCTATAGAAAAACAGAGTTAATGGCCAGAATTCCCCCGGCCCACCCACCATGGGAATCGAAGCAGGCAAGGAGTGGACAATGGGAAGGTCCGTAAACCTTGGGCGGGATTTTCCAGTTTTGGGTCAAGCAAGGCATAAAATCCACCCAATGTTTCGAGTCTGTACACTTTTTTTCTGAAAAAGCATTATATAGGCTCAAAATGTTGACTCTTTTTCTCTCTCCTGACTTGCTAAGCTTTTCCTGTTTTTATTTCAGATTCCCAGCACCTGCAGTGTTTTGATTTCAATCTAATAACCTGTTTTTTTTAAGGGATATTCATTGCAGGTTTAGGGGAGGTGATGGCCTAGCAGTTTTATCGCTAGGCCATTGATCCAGAAACTCAGCTGATGTTCTGGAGACCTGGGTTCGAATCCTGTCACGGCAAATAGTAGAATTCGAATTCAATTTTAAAAAATCTGGAATTAAGAATCTACTGATGACCATGAAACCGTTGTTGATCGTTGAAAAAACCTACCTGGGTCACTAATGTCCTTTAGGGAAGGAAATCTGCCATCCTTACCTGGTCTGGCCTACATGTGACTCCAGACCCACAGCAATGTGGTTGACTCTCAACTGCCCTCTGAAGTGGCCGAAGAAGCCACTCAGTTCAAGGGCAACTAGGGATGGGCAATAAATGCTGGCCCAGCCAGTGACACCCATGTCCCACGAATGAATAAATATGTAATAATGACTGTCAAAACCATTGTTGATTGTTGTAGAAACCCCATTTGGTTCACCAATGCTCTTTAGGGAAGGAAATCTGCCATCCTTACCTGGTCTGGCCTACATATGACACCAGATCCACCATAATGTGGTTGACTCTTAACTGCCCTCTGAAATAGGCCAAGCAAGCAATGCAATTCAAGGGCAATTAGGGATGGGCACTAAATGCTGGCCCAGTCAGCGACCCCCACATCCCCTGAATGAATAGAATCAAAAATATCAACCAGTATACTTCTGCTTCTCTTCAAAATAGTGCCCTGGAATCTTTTGCAAACACAAACAGGGCTTTGGTCTCATCACAGTGTAGCACTTTCTCAGTACTACACAGAAATATCCGAAGACTCTGGGCTGGGACTTCAACTTGAGATATGAGCGGAGCTACCAGCTGCTTCTTCAGCTGAGAAAGCCTTCACCCACAGGACCATAGGAACAGGATTAGGCCATTCAGCCCATCGAGCCTGCTCAGCCATTCAATAAGATTGTGGCTGATTGGTGGCCTAACTCCATGTACCTTCCCTGTCCTTTGATACCCCTGCTCAAACCACAAAGAACAAAGAACAGTACAGGAACAGGCCCCTCAGCTCACCAAGCCTGCATTGATCATGTTGTCCGACCTAGACCAACCAAACTGCCTTAATCCCTCTATTCCCCACCTGATCATGTGTCTATCCAGAAAAGTCTTAAATGTCACTAAGGTATCTGCTTCAACCACCTCGCTTGGCAGTGCATTCCAGGCCCCCACCACCCTCTGTGTATAAAACTCCCCTCCCCCCCACCCCGCACATCTCCACTGAACCTTTCCCCACTTACCTTGAACTAGTGCCCCCTTGTAATTGTCATTTCTGTCCTGGGAAAAAACTTTCCAACTGTTCGCCTTATCTCTACCACTCATCACTTTATAAACTTTGATCAGGTCGCCCCTCAGCTTCCGACTTTCCAGGGAGAACAATCCCAGTTATTTCAATCTCTCCTCATAGCTAATTCCCTCCATAACTCAGTTAAAAAAAAGTCTATCACAGACTTAAACCTAACAATTGAACCAGTATCTACCATCGTTTGAGGACACCTCCCCACTCTCTGCTTGTAGAAGTGTTTTCGACCATCCCTCCTTAATGGCCTGGCCCCATTATTTAGATCATGCCCCCTGGTTATAGAGTCTTTGACCAGTGCAAACAGTTTATCCTTAGCTTCCCTGTCATAGAATAGAATCCTTACATTACAGAAGGAGGTCATACAGGCCATCCAGTCTGCACTGACAACAATCCCACCCAACCCCTATCCCTTTTACTCCAAGTCCTAACACTAAGAGGTGGCACGGTGGCACAGTGGTTAGCATTGCTGCCTCACAGTGCCAGGGACCCAGGTTCAAATCCCGGCTTGGGTCACTGTCTGTGTGGAGTCTGCACATTCTCCTTGTGTCTGCATGGATTTCCTTCGGGTGCTCCAGTTTCCTCCCATGTTCTGAAAGAGTGCTGGTTAGGTGCATTGACCCAAACAGGCGCCAAGTAGGGGAATTTTGCAGTAGTTTCATTGCAGTGTTAATGTAAGAATTACTTGTGACTAATAAATAAACCTTAGACTTAAAAGTTTTTTTTTAGCAAGGCCAACAACCCAATCTGCACATCTTTGGATTGTGGGAGGAAACTGGAGCACCCAGAGGAAATTCTGCAGACATAGGGAGAACGTGCAAAATCCTCACAGACAGTGACCCAAGCTGAGTCCTTCTCTGTAAATATTTAGTAAGCTTCTATCAGGTCACCCCTTAACCTTCTGAACTCAAGACAATAAAGGCCTAATTTGTCTAATCTCTCCTTGTAGCTTAACTCTTGAAGTCCAGGTATCACCCGAACCATCAAATTTTGGTGGTATTTTTACAGGAGGAAGACAACGCCAGAATCTGTGATTTGCTTTTGTAGCTCTTTGACAAAACAAAACTGCATTCTTCTCAGATATCTATCTGCGACTAACATTGCTCCAGTTGTTAGAGATCAGGCAGATTTTCCTTGGCATTTCTGACAGGCGGCTAGGGCTAACAACTTCCACTTAATTTGAGTTTGTCCAGAAGGAGAAAAGAATGCCAGTTTTCTCTTTAAAAGGAAAGGACCCAAGTTTCTGCCTCTCCATTTTGGAGGCACTGCAGTTTTAAGAGAAGTCATATGGCAGCAAATAGCATTAAAAATTCAGCACCTCTGAAGTAACATCTGGCAAAGGAAGGTCCCATTCCCAATGGGGGAAACTGGTGCCATGGAAACCGGAAAGAAAGAGCTCTAACAAAGAGTCAAAGTGCACCCAGCAGACTTAGAGGGAGAGAAATGGCTGAATATCACTTAACTTCCTATGTAAATTGCTAAAAAAAATAATAATTTACCTTTTCCCACTCCGATTTTTTTCAATATAATGTATCTTGGCCATGTCTGCGAGGGCAAAAGTTGAACAGATTAGTACACAGTGTGTGTCATTTTGTCTGTGTGAAAGTACTTCAACTTTTGTCAGCATTGTTAGATATAAGGCAGGCAGCCCTTATTCTAAACAAAAAAGATAGCCTCATTATTTTTATCTATTCCAAATTGCTCAGTTTCAAGTCTCAAAGGAAGACGAACAAGTTCATAAACTCCTCCACTACAGAAGGAGGCTATTTGGCCCATCGAGTCTGCACCAACTCTCTGATGGAGTATTTTACTCAGGCCAAGTCACCCGTCCTATCTCCCCCACATTCACCATGAAAAATATGTCTAAACTACACATCTTTGGACACTAAGGGGCAATTTAGCATGGCCAATCCACCAAACCTGCACATCTTTGGTAACTAAGGGGCAATTTAGTATGGCTAATCCACCAAACCTACACATCTTTAGATATTAAGGGGCAATTTAGCATGGCCAATCCACCTAACCTGCACATCTTTGGACACTAAGGGGCAATTTGGCATGGCCAATCTACCGAACATGCATATCTTTGGACACTAAGGGGCAATTTAGAACATAAGAACATAAGAAATAGGAGCAGGAGTAGGCCATCTAGCCCTTCGAGCCTGCCCCGCCATTCAATAAGATCATGGCTGATCTGTCGTGGCTCAGTTCCACATACCCGCCCTCTCCTCATAACCCTTAATCCCCTCGCATATCAAAAACCCATCAACCCGCGTCTTAAAAATATTTAGCGAGGCAGCCTCCACCACTTCAACAGGCAGAGAATTCCAGAGATTCACCACCCTTTGAGTGAAGAAGTTCCTCCTCAACTCCGTTCTAAACCGTCCCACCTTTATCTTGAGGCTGTGCCCCCTAGTCCTACTGTCCTTTCTGAGCGGGAAGAGTCTCTCCACCGCTATCCTATCCATTCCATTCATCATCTTATACGTCTCAATGAGATCTCCCCTCATTCTTCTAAACTCTAACGAGTACAAGCCTAGTTTATTCAGCCTCTCCTCATAGCTCAACCCCCTCAACTCCGGTATCAGCCTAGTAAACCTCCTCTGCACTCCCTCCAAGGCCAAAATATCCTTGCGTAAGTACGGCACCCAAAACTGCACACAGTACTCCAGCTGCGGCCTCACCAATGCCCTATATAGCCGCAGCAAGACCTCCCTACTTTTATATTCAATCCCCCTCGCTATGAAGGCCATCTCCTGGCCTGGGAATATCTTCAATTTAGCATGGCTAATCCCCCTAACCTGCACATCTTTGGACACTAAGGGACAATTTAGCATTGCCAATCCACATAACCTAACACCTTTGGAATGTGGTAGGAAAGTAGAGCACCCAGAGAAAACCCATGCAGATATAGGGAGGACGTGCAAACTCCACACAGATGGCCACTTGAGGCCAGAGTTGAACCTGGGTTCCTGGCGCTGTGAGGCAGCAATGCTAAATACTGTGTCACATCATTCCCAAATCCCATTGTGGCTGAGTGAGGAAAGTAATTATTGAAGAGTGTATGAAACAGGAGCAGGACTAAACCATACTCAGCTCCTCCAGACAGTCAATATAATCCTGCTTGATCTACCTCAGTTCCGCCCAGAAGGAACAACAAGAAAATGTGGGAAATGGCGAGTGTTGCTGTGTACTGACTTTGCATACCTAAAACTGGAACTCCAGTCCGGAGCAGTACCAGTCATTTCCGAGTTTGGCCGGCTTTTCCTGCTTCTCTTCATATCTCTTGATTACCTGAAGGATGAGAAAGCTATCTCTCCTGGCCTGGGAATATCTTCAAAAATGGAGCATCGACAACCCTCTGGGAGAGACAATCCAAAGATTTGCATCCCACTTTGTGAAGAACTGTTTTCTTCATCTCAAACAAAGAACAGTACAGCACAGGAACAGGCCCTTCGGCCCGTCAAGCTTGTGCCGATCATAATGCCCTAACTAGACTAAAAAAAAACCTTCTGCTCTTACCCGATCTGTATCCCTCTATTCCCTCCCTATTCATGTACCCATCCAGATGTCTCTTAAATGTTGCTAATGTGCCTGTTTCCACTACCTCCTCTGGCAGTGCATTCCAGTCACCCACCACTCTCTGCCTGAAAAACATCCCCTGCACATCTCTCTTAAAATTTTCCCCTCTCACCTTGAACCTGTGCCCCTTTGTATTGACACTTCCACCCTGGGAAAAAGCCTCTGAGTCTCCACTCTGTTTATGCCTCTCATAATTTCGTAGACCTCTATCAGGTCTCCCCTCAGCCAGTGAAAACAATTCTAGTTTATTCAACCTCTCCTCACAGCCAACACTCTCGAGACCAGGCAACATCCTGGTGGAATTTCTTTGCACTCTCTCCAAAGCTTCTACATCCTTCTGGTAATGTGACAACCAGAACTGCACGCGATACTCCAAATGCAAGCTAACCAAGGTTTTATATAGCTGCACCATGGTTTGCCAATCCTTGTACACAATGTCCCAGCCGATGAAGCCAAGAATGCCATATGCCTACTTAATCATCTCGGCCACTTTTAGGGTTGTGTGAAACCGTACGCCCAGGTCCCTCTCAACCCTCCCTCTCATTCTGAGACTACTAATGCACTCCCATTCCCTGCTCCGCCACCCCACACCTCCCACCCACTCTTCTAAATTCCCCAGACAGGGGAAATGACCTTTCACCTTTCAACTTTACCCTTCACGCCCCTGTATGCTTCAACGAGGCCGCCCGTCGTTCTTCTAACTGCATCGAATACAGGCCCAGTTTGCAATTCTGTGGCACCGTCCATCACCTCTGGCAGTCCTGAGGTGCTGCGCAGCTGGTGAGGTTTTTATGAGCTGCTGTCACATCAGAATGTAGACAAAAATGGCATCCATTTTCCTCACAAGGCAACGTAGGAAGCTGCAGTTGGCACAGTGGTTTTAACACATCACAGCATGGGAACAAGCCATTCGAGCTAACGTGCCCACTGTAAACACTGTGGTCTGTAAATGTGGCATTTGATTTGGCTTCATTCAATCTTCCTCTTGGATATATGCTTGAAATACATTTGAATTGGCACCCAAACAATCAGTTCTAGCTGACGTGATTTTGCCAATGTTATTATAGGATCCCTATAGTGCTAAAGGAGGCCCTTTGGCACATCTAGCCCACACCGACCACAATTCCACCTAGGCCCTATTCCAGTAATCCCTCATATTTACCCTGCCAATTCCCCTGGCACTAGGGTTAACTCAGCATGGCCAATCCTCCTAACCCGTACAACCTTTGGAATGTGGGAGGAAGCTGGAGCATCCGGAGGAAATCCACGTAGACACAGGGAGAGTGTGCAAACTCCCTGTGACCCGAGGCCGGAATCGAACCTGGGTCCCTGGCGCTGTGAGGCAGCAGTGCTAACCACTGTGCCGCCGCGCTGCCCATTGTATTAGGTGATTGAGAAAAGCCCTGGGCAAATGTCAACCTTACATAGCCACAAATATTCTGTAACACTAATAGATGGGTCAAGAAGAGTTTGTTCACAAAAGACTGAAAATAAAAGCTGGTACAAACACAGGCGCTTGAATCTCACCAGTAATTAGCAGATGTTCAACTCCTGTTGGCAGATGTCCAGCCAGATACTCCTGGGTACAAGTCCCAGAGCGACATGTACTCATTAGCTATTACAAGGGGTAAGTAACGGTGGTGTAGTGATAAGGTCATCCAAAGGCCCAGGCTAATACACTGTGAACATGGGTTCAAATCGCACACATTACAGCAAAGAAAGAGGAAGGAACAATCTGGAAACATAAAGCTGGTCCCAATAAGAGTGTAAGAAGTCTCACAACACCAGGTTAGAATCCAACCAGTTTATTTGATAGTAATCTGATAGTAATTACTATCAAATAAACTGGTTGGACTCTAACCTGGTGTTGTGAGACTTCTTACTGTGTTTACCCCAGTCCAATGCTGGCATCTCCACATCCCAATAATAGTGACCATGAAATGCTCATTAATTGTTGTAAAATCCCCGACTGGTGCACTTTCGGGAGGAAACATAGAATCGTGACTCCAGGCCCACAGCAATGTGGTCGGCTTCTGACTGCCTTCTGCAATGGCCCTGGCAAACCATTTAGTTCAAGGCCATTTAAGATGGGGGTGCAAGACCTTGTAATGTCAGCTTGGATCGTGTTGATCTTCCTTGTCAGGTCGTGAATTGGAATCGATTGGATTTGAATTTGGTTTTCGGAGCAAGGAAGGAATGGATTTGTGTTTGCCAGGTCCACTCTGAGCATTGGTTCAGTAACTTCAGGAATGGGATAAAAATTGAGACGGGGGACAGGCAGCCAATCAGCCCTCAGCACACCTGAGAGCTTAGGTCATGGAGGGGAGCAGCTATCGTGGCAACTCGACCCCCTGATCCAGGGCTGAGGAGGGATGGGCAGGTGAGGGCAAGGCCTGCATCGATGGGTGGCCACTATGTCACTGAGGGGGGGGCAGGGCATGACATCAAGGGTCTCCCCACAAAAAGAGAGAGTGCAGCCCCCCAAAAGTGTAAGCCCGCCTCTGACTGATGCCATGGTACCCGGGCAGGATGAGGAAGGTATCATATGGAGATCATAGTGATCTGTAAATTGCATGATGGCGTTTCTTTTGCACATTGATGTGACTGTAGAGCTTTTGGCAAGTTTGGTTTAATGACAGCTGGAATGTAACCACTGTAACCCATATCACTTTGAATCGTTCAGCAACACATTTCCTCGTTGGTATAGTGGTTAGTATCCCCGCCTATCACATGGGAGATCCGGGGTTCAATTCCCCAACCAGGAGCTGCCAAGTTCCACAACAGCGTGGCTGCAGCATCTGTTTGTGGGCGGCACGGTGGCACGGTGGGTTAGCGCTGCTCCCTCACAGCTCCAGAGACCTGGGTTCGATTCCTGGCTTGGCTCACTGTCTGTGCGGAGTCTGCATTTCCTCCCACAGACTGAAAGATGTGTGGGTTAGGTTGATTGGCCATACTAAATGGCCCATGGTATCCCAGGATGTGTACGTTGGTGGGATTAGCGGGATAAATGTGTGGGGTTGTGGGGATAGGGGATGGGGTTGTTGTCGGTGCAGACTTGATGGGCCGAATGGCCTCCTTCTGCACTATAGGGTTTCTATGAGCTAATGGGTAGATTAACCCTGATACCCTGGGCACAAAACTTTTGGATGGTGGGTGTTAGTCGGTAGGGAGTGCATCCCTGCCAATTTTAACAAGCCCACTGCCATTTTACACTCATGTTGACTGTTGACTGTCAACAGACCGGACTGCCACCCACATTCAGACGGAATCTGCAACCCATCCAGGTATAGCGCTGCAGTGGCCGGAAGAGGCATTGCAGTGTGGTGTCCATGACTAAGTGTGGGGGGAAGTCTCACAACACCAGGTTAAAATGCAACAGGTTTATTTGGCAGCAAACACCACTAGCTTTCGAAGTGCTCATGTGAGTCACCTGACGAAGGAGCAGTGCTTCAAAAGCTAGTGCCTTACGCTACCAAATAAACCTGTTGGACTTTAACCTGGTGTTGTGAGACTTCTTACTGTGTTTACCCCAGTCCAATGCCGGCATCTCCCCACATCAAGTGCAAGGGGGCCAGTATGAGGCCAAGTGCCGGGGGGGTACTGTGGAGGGTACGATAGGGGATGCAATGGGGGAGGGTGAGAGGGAGGGCAATTGAATTATGGGGGAACGGGAAAGGGGTGGAGGTCCAGGGGTATTCAATCCATGAAGAGAAGGTGCTTCCAGCCATAGAATCCCTACACTATAAAAGGAGGTCATTCGGCCCATCAAGCCTGCACCGACTCTTGCCCAGGCTCAACCCCCCGCTACCCCTATCCCCAATACCCCATGCATTTAGCATGGCCAATCCACCTAACCTGAAAACCTTTGGACACTAAGGGGAAATTTAGCAAGGCTAATCAACCTAACCTGCACACTTTGAAAGTCTAAGGGACAATTTAGCATGGCCAATCCAACTAACCTACACACCTTTGGACACTAAGTGGAAACTTAGCATGGCCAATCCAACTAACCTGTACATTTTGATACAGTATGGGGCAATTTACCATGGCCAATCCATTTAACCCACACATTTTTGGATACAAATGGGAAATTTAGCACGGCCAATCCATCTAATGAGCACATTTTGATCCACTAAGGGACAATTTACCACGGCCAATCCATTTAACCCGCACATTTTTGGACACAAATAGAAAATTCAGCATGGCCAATCCACCTAATCTGCACATCTTCGGACTGGGTGGAAACAGAAGGGGGCTTGTGAAGAAGGCACTATCTCTTCCATCCTTCTGCCCAAGATCAAGGATGTTCAAGTTTTCTATTTCCCACCCTGTGTAATCTGACACCCGTCACCCTGGAAATTGAGGCTAGGCGGGGAATAGTTCCCAAAGTGGCCATTAAGTAGCCACTTAGGGGCCTTAATAAGGGCAAGAGCAGGTCTCCCATCCGAGACTGTGCTGCATCATCATAAAATCACATCCAGTTCCGGGAGGGCAGGACTCCGGGGGGAATCCCATCCTTGTAATTTTACATGCTCCCCCCTCCCCAACCCCCACCCTGTCCACCCCACCTCAAACCACGACCCCCCCCCACCGCCGTGCACTCCCCACCCCAGAGGGAGCATACATTTCAGGCCCTGTATTGTGAAATGGTGAAGGTCAGTAACGCTGATTCTCAGACATACACTTCCTTCAATCAGGAATCGTGTTCCCGGCACAGGATGTGGCGAGTCACCAGGAGTGAGTCCCTGTGGAGTAGGTGGTGCCCGTTCTCCTCATTCCAATATAAACCGTTCAAAGTGATTACAGCGGCTGATGAGGAAAATAGCGAGGAGCTGGTTTCTCCGCTGGAAGAGTCCAGACGGCGGGTCTGCCACCTCGGTTGCTCTGGGGTGATGTCAGGAAGCTCTTCCTCACACAAAGGCGAGCGGGAATTTGGAGATCCCTCTCTCCCAAGGAGCTGACGATTGAGGTTGAGGATCGAGAGTCAGTTCCCAAACCAAGGCTGATAGGTTTTTGTTTTGCACGAGTATTCAGGATTACAGAATCAAAAGCTAGAGTTGAGAAACATGATCTAATTAGGATAGAATAGGAACTAGAAGCAGGAGGAGGCCATTCGGCCCATCGAGCCTGCTCCGCCATTCATTTTGATCATGGCTGATCATTGAATTCAATATCCCGATCCTCCCTCTTCCCCCTCATATCCCTCGATCCCTTTAGCCCCTAGAGCTATATCTACTTTCTTCTTGAAATCACACAGCATTTTGGTCTCAGCTACTTTCTGTGTTAGTGAATTAAACACATTCACCATCCTCTGGGTGAAGAAATTTCTCCCCGCTTCAGCACAGAATAAAAGATTGTAGAATACCTACAGTGCAGGAGGAGGCCATTTGGCCCATTGAGTCTGCACCGACTCTCCAACAGAGCATTCCACCCAGACCCGATTCCCAAAACCTTATGTATTCACCGCTCCAATCCCCCTAACACATCATGGTACACTAAGGGAGAATTTAGCACGGCCAATCCAGCACATCTTTCGGACTGTAAGAGGAAACCGGAGCACCCAGAGGAAACCCACGCAGACACGGGGAGAACGTGCAGACTCTGCACAGATGGTGACCCAAGCCGAGAATTGAACCCATGGCCCTAGTGCTGTGAGGCTAACCACCGTGCCGCCTTAATTGAACAACTAAATAGTTTAGAGGGGCCAAATGGCCTACTCTTGCTCCCATGTTCCTGGTTGGAGATGCCACCTGAAGTAGCAGCACTCCAAAAATTTATGATTCTAAATAAACCCGGTATTGTGAGATTTCTTCCCATGTTCCTGGGAGACTTTTGTTGGGAAACTGAAGAGTGACTCTGAGGGCAGCTACAAGGTATTCCCTGTGAAGAGAGAATACAGAATAGGTGGACCTCTTCACTCTTGGGGTTGAAGTTCCCATTACAGAAAGAATATAAAAGGAGATGGTTACATATAATGCTAAGAGTGTGTATAGCAACTTAAGGAGAAGTTAGGCAGATTTTTAATTGGTAATGGGTTGAAGGGCTAAGGGGAGAAGGCAGGATGAGGAGCACATCAGCCATTATCAAATGGTGGAGCAAACGCGATGGGCTGAATGGCCTAATTCTGTTCCTATATCTTATGAACTTGTTGTGGTCTAGAAAGTACTCCCAGGAAGGATGGTGGAAGGGAATTCAACAGTATCTTACATAAGGGACTTGGATAAAAACCTGAAGAAATGTTTTTGGTACCTTCCAAGATTAACCAGTACACAAGTCATAAAGTCACCACAGTCCCAGATGACCATAGGTTGCTCTCCCCTTTGAGGGAGAGAGCTAACTGGTGGTAATTTTAACCTGAGGGTCACTGCACCTCAGGCAAGGGGCAAGGTTGAGAAGATGGGGCCTTTGTGAATAATCTAAGCCAGTATGGGGATTGAACCCTCAGTGTTAGCATTAGTTCCACATCACAAACCAGCCGTCCAGCCAACTGAGCTAAACCAGCTCCACACAGAGTGATGCAGGAGATGATTGCTATTACTCTTTATTGCTGTAATAGTCAAACTAGTAAGAAAACGTGGATCCCACTCTTCCTCAGTATCGTTGTTAGTATACTCGCCTGTCATGCAGAAGACCGGGGTTCAACTCCCTGATGGGGCGCTGCAAAAACTTTTGGGTGGTAGAGTGGTTAGCATTGCTGCCTCACAGCACCAGAGACCTGGGTTCGATTCCCGACTTGGGTGACTGTCTGTGTGGAATTTTCACGTTCTCTGCGTGGGTTTTCTTCCGGTGCTCTGGTTTCCTCCCACAGTCCAAAGATATGCAGGTTAGGTGAATTGGCCGTGATAAATTGCCCCTTAGTATTGGCGGAACTAGTTAGGGTAAATACATTAGGTTATGGGGATAGGGCCTGGGTGGGATTGTGGCTGGTGCAGATTTGATGGGCTGAATGGCCTCCTTCTGCACTGTAGGGATTCTATAATTCCATGACTCTGCCATTCCAAAATGCACTGACTTGCAAAGTTGGATAGAACATACAATACATACAGTACCCTGTATAAACTACTGTAAGAATGGGTTAGTAGAACTAATTTGAATATTTTTTCCAAAGAACTAGCATGGGAATGATAGCCTGAGTGGCCTCCTCCTATGCTACATGATTCATTGCACTGTTCTGTTGTAACATTTCTTCTTCATAGTTCTGAAGAGAGACTCAATAGGAAATCTATAACTTTTGTGCCCAGTTCTCAGACACTGACTGACCTGAGTGTTTGCAGCTCCTTTGTTGATGCCACTATTTCCAAATTCCGCAACTATATCCGACGTTCTCTTTCTCTTGTCTATCTTCATTTCCATCTCCCTTTATCACAAAGGTGCTTTATCTCTTTGGGTCCTGGCTGGTTTTCAGAATTTGAAAGTGTTCCCTCCTGCTTTCTCCCCCACACGAAGCAGATTTGTTCCGTCTCTAACTCTGCGTCACACCTGGGAACTTGGAGCCGAGGGCATAGCAATATTGTGATTTTTTTCCTTCATTATTTCATATACAGTTTTCACCTTCAAATGTCTACCAGCTGTCCCTGTAATGAATCCTGCTATCTCATGATGCGACACGGTGGCACAATGGTTAGCACTGCTGTCTCACAGCGTCAGGGAAACTAGGTTCGATTCCCGGTTTGAGTCACTTTCTGTGTGGAGTCAACACAGTAAGAAGTCTCACAACGCCAGGTTAAAGTCCAACAGGTTTAGTTGGTAGCAAAATAACTTGCTACCAAATAAACCTGTGTTGGACTTTAACCTGGTGTTGTGAGACATCTTATTGTGTTTACCCCAGTCCAACGCCAGCATCCCCACATCATGTGGAGTCTGCACATTCTCCTCGTGTCTGCGTGGGTTGCCTCTGGGTGCTCCAGTTTCCTCCCATGGTCTTAAAGACATGCTGGTTAGGTGCATTGGCCATGCTAAATTCTTCCTCGGTGTACCCGAACAGGCGCCAGAATGTGGCGACTAGGGGATTTTCACAGCAACTTCATTGCAGTGTTAATGTAAGCCTACATTACACTGCTTAATGAACTTTAAAAACTCTAAACCAGTAGCTTTATTCAGCCTCCCAGACACTGTACAATTGCCAACTCTCCAGTCCAGGCCTGGAATCTCCGGGAATTAAAGTTTTAATCTCCAAGGGCATTGCGGCGTAGAACCCGTGGAAACAACAAATTATAGGGATATTATCAAAAGGTCTCCTACTCTTTTTCTTAGAACATTACAGTTTATTCATCTTAAAAGTAACGGAGGGAGAATGAAAGGCTGCTTGGCTCACGATGGGAAGGATGTGATGGTGGGGATACAGCAGAGGTTCACTAGGATGCTGCCTGGGATGGAGCATTTGAGCTATAGGGAGAGATTGGACATACTTGGATTATTTTCTCTAGAGCAGAGACAGGGGGACATGATTGAGGTGTTTAAGATTACGAAGAGAATGGACAGGGTGAGTAGGGGGCAGCTGTTCACTTGGTTCAGAGGTCAATCACTAGGGGGCATAGTTATTTGGGTAAGAGGCTGGAGATTCATTTCATTTTTATTTATTAGTCACAAGTAAGGCTTACATTAACACTGCAATGAAGTTACTGTGACATTCCCTTAGATTCAGAGGGGATTTGAGAAAAAAATTTTCACTCAGAGAACATAAGAACATAAAAAAAAGGAGCAGGATTAGGCCATCTAGACCTTCGAGCCTGCCCCGCCATTCAATAAGATCATGGCTGATCTGAAGTGGATCAGTTCCACTTTCCCGCTTTCTCCCCATAACCCTTAATTCCCTTGTCTATCAGAAACCTATCTACCCGTGACTTAAATATATTCAACGAGGTAGCATCCACCACTTCAATGGGCAGAGAATTCCAGAGATTTACCACCCTTTGAGTGACAACGTTCCTCCTCAACTATGTTCCAAACTGTCCCCCCAACCTGGAATGCACTGCCTGGGAAGGTAGGGAGAGGCCGGAAACCTTATAACCTTTAAAAATATATTTGGATGAGAACTTGAAATGTCATAACATTCAAGGATGTGGGACAAGTGCAGGAAAATGGGATTAGCGCGTCTTTAGAGGTAGATATAGTCGGTGCAGGCTCGATGGGCCGAAAGGCCTTTCCTGCACTGTGTCACTCAATGACGGTGGCTGAGTGGGGTAGTTAATCCTGGGCCAGAGTGAGGGAGTCATCCTGGTAAAGCAGGATACTATTCAGCCCATCAAGTCAATGCCTGCTCTCTGGTCAGAGAAATCCAGTCAGCCCCAATCTGCCCATCGAGTTTAATTCTCTCAAGCGTCCATCCAATGTCCTTTTGAGAACATGGATCGATTCTGCTTCCACCACCCTTAGGTCATTACCATGCACTGTGTAAAAACTTCCTCACATTCCACACCTCCATCCCCCCACCATCACCCACGTATCTCGTGCCCAAAACCTTGAAGTTGTGTCCTATGTTATTTGCACCATTAGCCAAAGGGAGCAGCTGTTCTCTCTCTCTGTTATTTAAATCTCTTACAATCCTGTAGGGGTGGCACAGTGGTTAGCACTGCTGCCTCACAGTGCCAGGAACCCAGGTTCAATTCCCAGCTTGGGTCACCGTCTGTGCAGAGTTTGCACATTCTTCCCGTGTCCGCATGGGTTTCCTCCTGGTGCTCTGGTTTTGTCCCACAGTCCAAAAAACATGCTGGCTAGGTGCATTGGCCAGGCTAAATTCTCCCTCTGTGTGTCCAAACAGGCACCGGATGTGGCGACTAGGAGATTTGTCAAATAGGAGGCAGAGAGTGGGGGTCAATGGGTGCTATTCGGATTGGCGGTTGGTGACTAGTGGGGTGCCCCAGGGGTCGGTGCTGGGGCCTCAGCTATTTACCATTTATATAGATGATCTGGAGGAGGGAACCGAGTGTATGGTGTCGAAATTTGCTGATGACACCAAGATTGGGGGAAAGGCAAATTGTGCGGAGGGTGTGGAGAGTCTGCAGAAGGATCTAGATAGGCTGGGCGAATGGGCCAGGAAATGGCAAATGGAATTTAATGTTGGCAAGTGTGAGGTGGTCCACTTTGGTAGGAAGAATGGTAGGAAGGATTATTACTTACGTGGCGAAAAACTGCAGCAGGCGACGGTGCAGAGGGACCTCGGGGTCCTTGTGCATGAGTCGCAAAAACCCAGCTTGCAGGTGCAGCAGGTGGTCAGGAAGGCGAATGGGATGCTGGCCTTCATAGCGAGGGGGATTGAATATAAAAGTAGGGAGGTCTTGCTGCAGCTGTATAGGGCATTGGTGAGGCCGCAGCTGGAGTACTGTGTGCAGTTTTGGGCGCCGCACCTGCGCAAGGATATTTTGGCCCTGGAGGGAGTGCAGAGGAGGTTTACTAGGCTGATACCGGAGTTGAGGGGATTGAGCTATGAGGAGAGGCTGAATAAACTAGGCTTGTACTCGTTAGAGTTTAGAAGAATGAGGGGAGATCTCATTGAGACGTATAAGATGATGAATGGGATGGATAGGATAGAGGTGGAGAGACTCTTCCCGCTCAAAAAAGACAGTAGGACTAGGGGGCACAGCCTCAAGATAAAGGGGAGGCGGTTTAGAACGGAGTTGAGGAGGAACTTCTTCACTCAAAGGGTGGTGAATCTCTGGAATTCTCTGCCCGTTGAAGTGGTGGAGGCTGCCTCGCTAAATATTTTTAAGAAGCGGGTTGATGGGTTCTTGATAAGAGAGGGGATTAAGGGTTATGGGGAGAGGGCGGGAAAGTGGAACTGAGCCACAACAGATCAGCCATGATCTTATTGAATGGCGGGGCAGGCTTGAAGGGCTAGATGGCCTACTCCTGCTCCTATTTCTTATGTTCTTATGTTCTTATGATTTTCATAGTAACTTCATTGCAGTGTTGACGTACACTAATAAATCAACTTTAAATTTTACCAAATTTCACTGCAACATTGATTGCTAAGAGGAGAACAATCATCCAAACCTATAACCTGTCATTTATATCTCTATAACTTTCTAACAATTGCCCTACTTGCAGCAATTTACTTAATGGCTTTATTGCAACCTTATGCGGGACTCTCAAGCTCTATTTGAAATCTCAATTACTAACACACAAACCTGCGCAGGCTAAAGCAAGCTGGTATCTTTATTTTCTAATAACGAGCACATTCTGAAAATGTAATTTTTTTTCATTCGTGGGACATGGGTGTTGCTGGCTGGGCCCCAGTATTTATTGCCCATCCCAAAATTCCCAACGGCAGTTGAGAGTCAACCACAATGCTGTGGCTCTGGAGTCACATGTAGACCAGACCAGCAAATTTCCTGCCCTAAAGGACATTAGCGGTGGGTTTTTCCAGCAATCGACAATGGTTTCATTGTCAACAGTAGATTCTTGATTCCAGCGCCAGAATTTTAACCACCCTGCCCTCGCACAGGAGTTGGAACAGGCAAGTGGTGGACGACGATAAGGTATGTTGACCTCAGCTGGGATTATTGCAGCCTCACTTGACCTTGGATATTTTTTGTTGAGTTCAGATTCCACCATCAGCCATGGCAGGATTCGAACGCAGGTCCCCAGAACGGTAGTTGAGGTCCTAGCGATAATAGGTCTAGTTATTAAACCACTAGGCCACTGCCTTCCCAGGCATAATTGGACATACAATGAGAAAACCTTTAATGGCTCAGTCCCCTATGTGCAGGAGTCCTACACTTGTCCTCGTATCGCTGGTGAATGTTAGCTCAGTGTTCTGAGAAATCTGAATGTGTCACGTTCTTGAGTTGTGAGCAAAAGTGAATCTTTCCAATTCGGAAAAAGCTTCTGTCTCCTTTCAAACTACTGCTTTTAATTGCTCAGAAGTCAGAACAAATACCATTGGACGATGTTGCAACGTAGAGGAGGGTGTAACTTGTGGACAGATTAGAGAGACCCGTATAACTGAGACGTTAGAACTCCAGGAGATGTTAATCATCCAAAAATAGATTGGAGCAGGGAAAATGTTTGTGGTTAAAATGGGGAGTTTTTTTTGCAGTGTACGCAAGGCTTTTTTCTCAATCAGTGTATTTCGAGTCCCACAAGGAAGCAAAGACTACTTGCTGTGGTTTTGGGTCACCAACAGACGCAAGTAACACAGGACAACTAAGAATAGGGAAAGATCCTGAAAGCCTTGAGTGTGGTTGCAGTTAGATTCATTGCAAAAGGAGAAAAGCAAGCTGAGGACAAGGGTATTTGACAGGGAAGATGTAAATGGGATTAAAAAGAGACCATTCTGAGATCCAACGGAAAAGAATTTGAAAAGAGGAGCTTAGACCAGTCATTGGAATGTGTGAACAGAAGATAAAGAGGGTGCCAGTCAGGCATATATTTGGAATAGAATAGAATCACTATGGTGCAGAAGGAAGTCATTCCCCATCGAGTCTGCACTGACAAGCAATGCCATCCAGACCCTTTCCGCGTTACCCCACATAGTTATCCTCCTAATCCCCATGACACTAAGGGACAATTTAGCATGGCCAATCAACCTAACTTGTGTATCTTTGGACACTAAGGAGCAATTTAGCAAGGCCAACCCACCTAATCTGCACATAGGATGACATGGTGATACAGTGTTAGTACTGTTGCCTCACAGCGTCAGGGCCCACGGTTTGATCCCCAGCTTGAGTCACTGTCTGTGCAGAGCCTGTATGTTCTCCCCATGTCTGTGCGGGTTTCCTCCGGGTGCTCCAGTTTCCTCCCACAGTCCAAAGATGTGTAGATTAGCTGGATTGGCCATGCTAAATTTCCCCTTTGTGTCCCAAGATGTGCAGGGTTGGTGGATTGGCCATGCTAAATTGTCCCTTAGCGGACAAAATTGTACAGATTAGATGGATTGGCCATGCTAAATTGTCCCTTAGTGGATAAAGTTGTACAGATTAGATGGATTGGCCATGCTACATTGTCCCTCAGTCTACAAAGATGTGTGGGTTAGGTGGATTGGCCATGCTAAATTGTCCCTTAGTGTCCAGGGAGGTTTAGGTTAGGGGAAATCTGTGGGGTAAAAGTGTGGGGTTATGGGAAGAGCTGGTGTGGGATCCTCTGCTGGAGTGTCAGTGCAGACTCAAAGGGCTGAATGGCCTCCTTCTGCACTGTAGTGATTCTAATGAAATCCAATCAGTTTTGTCGAGGGTCCAGCAACCCTCCAGCCAAATTCAGCTCCTCGAGTGAAAGGGCTAACTCTCCAGTTACAGAGCTTCTGACTTGAATTTCTGCTTGCTCAGATGCCCAAATTACAACCAGATTTCCAGGCACATTCGCAGGAAATGAAAACATATTCTCTGGTGTTTGATTGCAATGACTTTTTTTTTGCTGAGCGCGACCAACGTAAAGGAAAAACGATCCCGGCTGAGATCTGCTGGACGTTTTCCATCTCCTTATCGCGGCATCAGTCGCGTTAAACATTCTCGAGCTTCCCTGATTGGTTCCATGTTCCCGGCTATAACATACAGGCCGCGCCACACTCTGCGGCCGATCTTGTCAGGAACGTTGATGCCGAGTTGTCTTTCACTGCGACATTCCTTCCTGCTGGGGTAAGACGCTCGACGAAAATGCAAACTCTGTAAGTTTGTCAACACAAGCTTGCGAAAAATAAAAATGAAACCCAGCTCCCTCGTAAACTTCAAAGTCGTCAAAATGATTTGCGCGAACATGTGTTGCTGATTACAACTCTCAGCCTTTTTAAAAGCTCACACTTCTTTTTAAACTTTGTCTGCAGAGATATTTGCAAAGAAACATTTTGCCACAAACCTTCTTCTGAAATGATGACTGAGGAGAAACAGTGCAAAAGGAGGCCATTTGGCCCATTGCGTCTGCACCAACCACAAACCCACCCAGCCTTATTCCCATAACCCCATGCATTTACCCTAGCTAGTCCCCCGCACACTAAGGGGCAATTTAGCATGGTCAATTATAGATAGGCCTGGTAGGTATGGATATGATCGGCGCAACTTGTGGGCCGAAGGGCCTGTTTATGCTGTAGTGTTCTATGTTCTAATTCACCTAACCCGCACATCTGTAGACTGTGGGAGGAAACCGGAGCCCCCGGAGGAAACCCACGCCGACATGAGGGAACCAGTAGATTCTGCACAAACAGTGACCCAAGCCAGGAATCGAACCCAGGTCCCTGGTGCTGTGAGGCAGCAGAGCTAACTACTGTGCCACCGTCTCACTTTAAGCTCAGCACTGCTGCCTCACAGTGCCAAGGACCCGGGTTCAATTTCCGGCTTGGATTACCGTCTGTATGGAATCTGCACATTCTCCCCGTGTGTGCATGGGTTTCCTCCAGGTGCTCCGGTTTCTTCTCACAGTCCAATAGATGTGTGGGTTAGATGGATTGGCCATGCTAAATTGTCCCTTAGTGTCCCAAGATATGCGGGTTAGGTGCAGGTCATGCTAAATTCTTCCTCGGTGTACCCGAACAGATGCCGGAGTGTGGCAACTAGGGAATTTTCACAGTAACTTCATTGTGGTGTTAATGTAAGCCTACTTGTGACACTAATAAATAAACTCTTAATTGGGTGCAATCTTAGCAGCTTGATAGGAACAAGGCATTGTTCTTCCTGAGCTCAGACCTTCCACGCTTGTGAAGATTTCTTTTCCAATGGATTAGTGGAAACTCCAGACAGTGAAGCTGGGATTGTTTGATCTCACTGTTCAGCTGATTGCTCTCATCGTCTCGGTGTGACATGAGTTTGATTGCTTATGGCAGGTGTGAATGTGCACGTTTCCTGGTTTTCCTGCTTTCCCGCACTGCGGAGCCGATGCATTTTTAAATTCCAGGCCCGCAAGGTGTGAATTAAGTCGACTAATGAGTGAGCTGGGACATGTTCACGCAAAGAGAGACAGTTTGGATAGGAGTGGCTTCCTGATCTCTGACACGCGGGAGTGTGGCGAATGATGACATGCACTGACACACACACACACAAATCGTGTGGCAGTCCCAAAGCTGCCAAGCCTTTGCTATTTTTAACAGGAGGCCAGGCACTTTAGATCCCCTGCTCCTGCCCACACTGCCCCCCCACCCGCAACACACCCTCCCTAATTTTGGAACTCGCCACGGAATCTTACAGCTTTTCCAACTCACCTTCACCTAAGCTTTGACCCTTCAAGCCATGAGTCAGTGAATGGACAGCTTGTCAGTCCAGCCCTTCCAACACAATTGTGGCACAATGGTTAGCACTGCTGCCTCACAGCTCCAGAGGCCCGGTTTCCAATCCCAGCTTGGGTCACCGTCTGTGTGAAGCTTGCACATTCTCCAAGTGGGTTTCCTCTGGGTTCTCCGGTTTCCTCCCACAGTCCAAAGATGTGCAGGTTAGGTTGATTGAGCACGCTAAATTACTCATTAGTGTCCTGGGATGTGTAGGATTAGAGGGATTTGCAGGGTAGATATGTGGGGTTACAGGGATAGGGTCTGGGTGGGATTATTGTTGGTGCAGGCTCGATGGGCCGAATGGCCTCCTTCTGCACTGTAGGGATTCTATGATAATGCAATACAGACGCACCCTTCTGTTCTTACATCACCAGGTTTTCTCAATGGCTCTAAATACAATCTCAGGTTTTGTTGCTTTTTAATCTTCATCCAATGACCCACAAAGTAAAATTGCTGCATCCCAGTGGCATGAATTCTTACACTTGGCACCTATCCAATGTTTTATAAACCCTGCGAAAAATTAGCAGGGAAATGTCGAATTTAGCTACTGCTTTAGGTCTCCCTCGCTCCTCCCTGTATGATTCTTTCCCAGTATCTCGTGCTGTTCCATTTGATGCCTTTACAGGATCTGTAAGTGTCCTGTTTTAAAAATTGGCTTGTCATGTTGACGCTTTATAGAACCTTAGTGAGGCCGCACTTGGAATATAGTGTTCAATAGAGCTCCTGTGTTTACCACCCCTCACCGTGAGAAGAAAAAGCAGCCGAAACCTCAATGAGTTGTCACTCATCACGGGGACCTGGCTAGAATTGTTGGATGATTGCCTTGCTCTCTGCCCCTGTGGTATGGCTGGATTTGAGGAATGCTTCCACGCAAGAATTCCACACCCAGGAGGGAGGGACCAGGCTTGCCGACAATGGTACTGATGAGACACTACTCAAGAAAGACAGATCCTCAGCTTCATGTGGGCAGAGGTAACCGGAAAGGAATAAAGACAGAAATGAAGGGCATGATCTTACCAGTCGTTCACGCCACGCTCCTGCTGCACCAAGGTTGGAGAATTTGGCGCCCAGCCAAATTTCTTCACTGCAGTGGAATGGGAAACTCCCATCGGTGGGACAGCCATAACATTCTGGCCAGTCTAAAGAGGCAATCATTCTCCGAGGTAACCACTTTTAGCAAGTGCAAACTGTCTCAACTTAAGTTTAGAGCCCTTGGAGCATAGGAAATAGGAGCAAGAGTAGGCCATTTGGCCCCTTTGCCGTTGAAGTAGATCGTGGTCAATTTGTCTTAACACCATTCGCACTATCCCCATATCCCTTCACAGTTTTAATATCTTGAGATCTATCAATCTCTCGTCTTGAATATATTCAGTGCAGCTGGTTGGGGTAACGGTTCACCTCACGCTGAGTGAAGAACTTCCTTCTCATCTCAATTGTCTATTCTGAGACTGCATCTCCTGGTTTTTGATCGCCCTTCCCCCCCCACAGCCAGAGGAACCATCCTTCCTGCATCTATCATGTCCCTGCCCATGGGGCAATGGGCAGTGCCAAGGGAGTGGGGCCTAGGGGGCAGGGCAATCGGTGTGGGTGTGGGTGTGGCATCCCACTGCCACTCCGTATAAGGATCGGTGGGGGAGGGAGAGAGCCCAGCAATCAGGGCTGACCATCAGGGCCAGATAGGGTGGGTCAGCCTGCAAGGGGTCGGGACTGCATGGGAGGAGGGGTTGACCTTGAAGGCGGGGTGGTTCAGGACTGCCGATGCAGTGGAGGGAAATCATGGGGGATGAGATTGTGAAGAGGAAGGGGAGTTGTGGCTGGACCTGGACATGGTCAGTGGGCTAGGGATTGGGCTGTGGGAGAGTGGGGAGGTGGGGGGAGGAGTGCAGAGAGCTGGCATTGCAGGGGTCGCGGGGCTGGCCAGCAAGTGGGAGGCCGGCAGACAGGGGTCACTGTGCATGCGCTGATCTCCACTCTGACAGAACAGCGCGTGCGTAGTGGCCCACTCAGCTCTCTGCTGCCAATCTTCAACAGGAATAGCCCCCACCCTCAGATTTTCAGCATGATTTAAGATAGTGCACTCTGCAATGGAAGATTCATTTCAAAACTCCCACTGAGAAAAAAAAAGTGGGATTTAGAACAAAGATCAAAGAAAATTACAGCACAGCAACAGGCCCTTCGGCCCTCCAAGCCTGCACCGACCATGCTACCTGACTGACCTAAAACGCCCTACGCTTCTGGGGACCATATCCCTCTATTCCCATCTCAGTCATGTACTTGTCAACACGCCCCTTAAAAGTCGCTACCGTATCCTCTTCCGCTATCTCCCCTAGCAATGAGTGTCAGGCACCCACCACTCAGTAAAAAATCTGCCTCGTGCATCTCTTTTAAAACTTGCCCCTCACACCTTAAACGTATACCCCCTAGTAATTGACTCTTCACCCTGGGATAAAGCTTCTGACTATCCACTCTGTCCACGCCTCTCAATCTTGTAGACTTCTATCAGGTCTCCCCTCAACCTCCGTCGCTCCAGTGAGAACAAACCAAGTTTCTTCAACCTTTCCTCATAGCTAATGCCCTCCATACCAGGCAACATCCTGGTAAATCTCTTCTGTACTCTCTCCAAAGCCTCCACATCCTTCTGGTAGTGTAACAACCAGAATTGAACACTATATTCCAAGTGCAGCCTCACTCTGGTTTTATAAAGCGTCAACATGACTAGCCAATTTTTAAACTCAATACCTTGGCCAATGAAGGCAAGCATACCATCTGCCTTCTTGACTACCTTCTCCACCTGTGTAACTTTCAGTAACCTGTGTACCTGTACACACAGATCCCTTTGCCTATCAATACTCTTAAGGGTTCTGCCATTTACTGTATGTTTCCTATCTGTATTAGGCCTTCCAAAATGCATTACCTCACATTTGTCCAGATTAAGCTCATCTGCCATCTCTCTGCCCAAGTCTCCAACTGATCTATATCCTGCTGTATCCTCTGATGGTCCTCATCGCTATCTGCAAATCCACCAATCTTTGTGTCGTTCACAAACTTACTAATCAATCCAGTTACATTTTCCTCCAAATCATTTATATATATTACAAACAGCAAAGGTCCCAGCACTGATCCCTGAGGAACACCACTTGTCACAGCCCTCCATTCAGAAACACACCCTTCCACTGCTACCCTCTTTACTCCAGTTTTCATGCAAATTTGCCACTTAGAATTGTTTTTTGGGGAGAATTCCGGCCCACGTCTCAGCAATCAATTCAGATCGACAATAGGATGCTATTGTTATGGGCAGCACAGTGGTTAGCACTATTGCCTCACAGCACCAGGGACCCAGGTTCGATTCCCAGCTTGGGTCACTGTCTGTTAGAGTCTGCGTGTTCTCTCCGTGTCTGCATGAGTTTCCTCCGGGTGCTCCAGTTTCCTCCCGCAGTCCAAAAGACGTGCTGGTTAGGTGCACTGGTCGTGCTAAATTCTCCCACTGAACAGGCGCAAGTGTGTGGTGACTAGGGGATTTTCACAGTGACTTCACTGCAGTGTTAAAGTAAGCCAACTTGTGACCTAATAAATAAACTTTAGTCATGAATTATGTTACAATCTAATGAAACATTGGATGATTCAAGCACATTCCTGAACATACGATGCAGAGAGCACTGACAAAAGTGAAATTAGGACTTGATGTACTCTTCCTAAAATTGTGAGTGAGAGTGAAGCACATTTTTTAATGACACAGTAGAAATGGCATAAATTCTGTATAAACTAAAAATGAAAGTGGGGCAAACACTTAACAAGAATAGTACAAATTCTTTATGAAGAAGAGTGAGGATACGATGGAGTGAAAGTTGGAGAGGCCCTCGATAAAATCAAAGGAACATTGTAATATGATTTGATTTATTATTGCTACATGTATTAGTATACAGACAGACCATACTGTTCATAGAGTATACAGGGGAGAAAAAAGGAGAGGGTGCAGAATGTAATGTTACAGTCATAGTTAGGGTGCAGAGAAAGATCAACTTCATACCAAGTAGGTCCATTCAAAAGTCTGATGGCAACAGGAAAGAAACTGTTCTTGACTCAGTTGGTACACGACCTCAGACTTTTGTATCTTTTTCCTGACGGAAGATGGTGGAAGAGAGAATGTCAGCAAGAGAAAAGCCTCTCCTGTTTCTTATCGTCTCAGAATAAGAGTTGCACAGGCCATTTATAAAGCAGTGAGAACTGGACAGATCTATTCCAAAGCAGTGAGAACTGGACAGATCTATTCCAAAGCAGTGAGAATTGTACAGATCTATTTTAAAGCAATGAGAATTGTACAGATCTATTTTAAAGCAATGAGAATTGGACAGATCTATTCTAAAGCAGTGAGAATTGGACAGATCTATTCCAAAGCAGTGAGAATTGGACAGATCTATTTTAAAGCAGTGAGAATTGCACAGATCTATTCCAAAGCAGTGAGAATTGGGCAGATCTATTCCAAAGCAGTGAGAATTGGACAGATCTATTTTAAAGCAGTGAGAATTGCACAGATCTATTCCAAAGCAGTGAGAATTGGACAGATCTATTCCAAAGCAGTGAGAATTGGGCAGATCTATTCTAAATAATGAGAATTGGACAGATCTATTCTAAAGCAGTGAGAATTGGACAGATCTATTCCAAAGCAGTGAGAATTGGACAGATCTATTCCAAAGCAGTGAGAATTGGACAGATCTATTCTAAAGCAGTGAGAATTGGACAGATCTATTCTAAAGCAATGAGAATTGGACAGATCTATTACAAACCTGTGAGAATTGGACAGGCCCACAATAAAGCTCAATGAACTGGTTAATCCCTTTGTGACATACACAAAACCAGAGAGAGCAGAATGAGAGCTGGGCAGATCCCTTAATAAAAATAGTGGATCTGATAGACTATTAAAATAAAAGCCAGTGGAATGGGCCTTTTCACTGAAAACATGTGCTAATAATTTTCATTCTATTCTTAAATGATGGGAGGAATGAGACATTTGGCCATGTTTTGTAATATTAAACTGTTACGGGTTAATGTACAACCCTAATTGAAAACACATATCACAGAGTAATGCTGTACTCTCCAAAACCACAGACCCCAACATCTGCAAAGAGAAAAAGAACAAAGCTAATTTGTGTTTGCCATCTCTTCCTGCTTCAGCAAACTTTATTTGATCATCTGTATTTACACGATTACAGACAATGGAATTCTATTGAGGTATGAACACTCGAGTGCGATCTCCCTGAAGACCATAGCTGGCTAGGAGGAGCCAAATGAAACTTCAGCTGAATATACTCCTCACTGCTAAATGATAATATTGGGGAAGGGCAAATGAAATCCACGGTGACTCTCCCAAATTTTCACCGTCCCATTTTCCAAGGACAAAAAAATAAGTGAAACTGACGCTTTAACTCATTTTGCTTTCTGTCAAAGCACAATCCTAATTTCAAATACCTACTGATGGTCAGAATAAAATCTCTCCTCAGAATAATTGTGCTCCCCGCCCCCCCCCCATGTCCGATATTTCCATGGGAACATCTATTCTCTTGAATCGGGAACTTTATTACATAATCTGTGGGCCCAAACCATTGGCAAATTTCGCCTTTTAACACGAATGCCTGGAGGACATGATCATTCCTGCTGATCTTCGGATCCCAGTGAGCTGCCGGCACAGAAACTGAGGTCACTCCAAGACGCACTCCGAAACAGCCAAAGGAAAAATAGAATTAGTTCCGGCAGCTCGTGTTGGAGGGAACTTCACTGCCTTAAAGACATGAAAGGACTTCCCTTCAGATGAGCCTCTCTGTAAATACATCTGTTCGACAATAGATGGATTAGCTATAGCAGACGTGCCTGGTTACAGGGATAGGGTGGCACAGTGGTTAGCGTTGCTGCCTCACAGCGCCAGGGACCAGGGTTCGATTCCCAGCTTGAGTCACTCTCTGTGTGGCGTCTGCACATTCTCCCCGTGTTTGTGTGGGTTTCCTCCAGGAGCAGGTCAGGTTGATTGGCCATGAAACATTGTCACTTACTGTCAGGGGGACTGGCAGGGTAAATATGTGGGGATGTGGTCGGTGCAGATTCAATGGGCCAAATGGCCTCCTTCTGCATTGTAGGAATACAATTAAGTGTGAAGTCTAAATCGCAACAAGCAAGTTAAGAACCGAGTGCAGAAGCTGATAAAATGCTTACTTTACAACTTAGTAGCTCTTCTTAAACTGTTACCTTTGATCCATATATACATGTTATGCACCGCAATCCCAGTGGGTAATATCCCAGCGGACCAGGGCCCTGTTAAGCTTCAAGAGCCAAAATGCACGTACGTCCATTCAGATGGAGTTGCATCAACATGCACCGTGTTATCCCAAGGGCTGGTGCCACCAACTGCACTCTCACTGGGCAGGACCACACTGGTGGTGAGTTCAATTGGCGACACCTTTAGTGTCACAACGATGGGAAGCCAGGGAACTCCACAAGTCAAGTCAGGAATTCTCAACACTGTTCTCCGCCTTACATCCAATCCGCAAGAGAGTGCACTCTAAGATCTGTGAATTTCTGTATGTGAAAAATGTTCCAGTGCGTAAAGTCTCCACTTCCAGTAAGGTGCTAACAAATTCCAATGCTTAAGAATGATTGTACAATTGACAAAACTTTGCATCAGGGCCAGTTCAAATGAACATTTTACCCTGAACGTCTGCCAGTTCACTCACAGCAGGAAATTCTCGGAGCAGACGCTTCTTCAGCCAATATATTCTTCACTGGAGGCAGTTTTCGCCTTTATGGAATCCATCATCATCGATCTCCCCGTCGTAGTTATTATTTCAGCCTTCCACAGACCAACAGTAGACTCTGCCCCATGAATCACCCACAAGTAGCTTTGCATGATTCCTGTAAGGAAGAAGTCAGAGACTATTAACACTACCCAAAGTTGAATGATGGTGGTGTGCCTCAAAGATCTCATTTTTCACTTGAAACATCAACATTTTTGCAATGCTCTGAGCTCCAGTTTATTCCAACAAATTAGCTCCTCAGCAACCTAGAGAAAGCGTCCCTTATGCAGGCAGTTTAGTTCAATCTCGGCTATTTTCCCGTTTAGACTTCCCGTTATATGTCGTCTCTGCAACAGGAACTGTTCAACATAAGGAAAGCGTTCAGGAGAGGATCCCACACTGGGAAACCAGAGTGGGATCATAGAGTCCCTATGGTGCAGAAGGAGGCCATTCGGCCCATCGAGTCCGCACCTACAACAATCCAACTTTATCCCCTGTGTATTTACTCTGCTTATCCCCCAAACACCAAGGGGCAATTTACCATGGCCAATCCACCAAACCTGCATATCTTTGGACTGTGGGAGGAAACCAGAGCACCTGGAGGAAACCCTGGCAGAGAACGTGCAGACTCCACACAGACAGTGACCTGAGCTGGGAATTGAACCCAGGTCCCTGGCACTGTGAGACAGCAGTGCTAACCATTGTGCCACCGTGCCTCCCACGATGGGAAGAACTCGTCCATCATTTGCAACCTTTAAACGGGTGCCACCAGGAAAAGATTTGACCGTATTGAGCATGAAGTGTAAAATCGTACAAAGGCCTTCCAAGCTGGTATGCTATGGGCAGCACAGTTGCACAATGGTTAGCGCTGCTGCCCCACAGCTCCAGAGACCCGAGTTCAATTCTGACCTTGAGTGACTGTCTGTGTGGAGTTGGCACATTCTCCGTGTTTGCGTGGGTTTCCTCCAGTTTCCTCCCACAGTCCAAAGATATGTGGGCTTGGTTGATTGGCCATGCTAAAATTGCCCCTTAGTGTCCAAAAGTGTGCAGATTAGGTGGATTGGCCATGCTAAATTGCCCCTTAGTGTCATGGGAATTGGCAGGGTAATTAGGTGTTATGGGGACAGGGCCTGGGTGGGATTGTTGCTGATGATGCTCGATGGGCTGAATGGCCTCCTCCTGTACTGTTGGAATGCTATGATCCTACGCCACTCAGCTGTCTGCTTGTTGCCGGCTGAAGTTGCCTGCCTCTCCCACAGAGGTTACATGATGGGTGTGAACAATGGGAGGGCAGAAAGATCCCAGGATGTGCTGAGTGAATTGATCTCAGGGAGGGGGTTGTACAGTTTGCTTCCAGGACCCCTGGGAGGAGGAGGAGGAGGAGGAGGAGAGAACTGGTCAGCCAAGGTGGCTGCTCCTGATTATCTATGGGCAATGCTGGAATGTGGGATTGGGATCTGATGATGCCACCCTGCAATTATCCAGTAGCTTTGGGCATTCCTACGTGAAGAAGGGAGAGGTGATTGCCTAGCGATATTATCGTGATGCTATTAATCCAGAAACTCAGCTAATGTCCTGGGGACCGGGGTTCGAATCCCGCCACAGCAGATGGTGGAATTTGAATTCATCAAAAAGCATCTGGAATTAAGAATCTGCCGATGACCATGAAACCATTGTCGATTGTTGGAAAAACCCATCTGGTTCACTGATGTCCTTTAGGGAAGGAAATCTGCTGTCCTTACCTGGTCTGGCCTACATGTGACTCCAGAGCCACAGCAATGTGGTTGACTCTCAACTGCCCTCAGACAACTAGGGATGGGCAATAAATGGTGGTCAACCAGCGACGCCCATGTCCCACGAATGAATAAAAAAAAGAGCTACTTGGTGTGCAGTTCTGGAGGGTGGTTGTTGTCTGTGGCATTGGAACTACAGGATGAACAGGGACAATGTCATGTCTGTATGCGTGGATCATTCCAGAAACCAATCTCCCTCAATCCAATTCCTTCAAAAACCTGTTCGACTCTCACAATAAACTCTCCACGTCATCTGGAGCAGCACAGTGGTTAGCACTGCTGCCTCACAGTGTTGGGGTTCTAGGTTCGATTCCCAGCTTGGGTCACTTTCTGAGTAAGTCTGCATGTTCTCCCCATGTCTGCATGGGTTTCCTCTGCGTGCTCCTTCCACAGTCCAAAGATGTGTGGGTTGGATGCATCGGCCATGCCAAATTGCCCCTTAATGTCCTGGGATGCGTAGGTTGGAAGGATTAGTGGGGTGAATATGTGGGGTTACAGGAATAGGGCCAGGGTGGGATTGTGGTTGGTAAAGACTTGGTGGGCCGAATGGCCTCCTTCTGCACTGTAGGGATTCTATGATTTGCATGTGATGTCTGTGCACCACCCAGCTGGTCAAGCGATTAACTGTGAGCTGTTAGTGCATCTTCTGCTCTTGACTCTGAAAGAGGGGAAGGAGTGACGGCACCTCAAGAAAAAGTGTCCACACCCTGCAGGAGATGCTGAATTTTGGGACTGAAATTGGCTGCATGGTCAATTCTCAAATTCAGTCAACTCTGACATGGCAAAGCAATTGAAAAAATACCAATGAGCACATTCTAAACACTGCTTGGCTTGGAAGGAAACTTAGATTTATGCTTCTCTGCTTTCTCGATGGTGATAAAACTCTCCCACTAATTGTGGGTGGCATGCTGGTCAAAATGTTTATTTATTGGTCACAAGCAGGCTTATATTAACATGGCAATGAAGTTACAGTGAAAATCCCCTAGTTGCCACACTCTGGTGCCTGTTCGGGTACACAGAGGGAGAATTTAGCATGGCCAATGCACCCTAACCAGCACGTCTTTCAGACTGTGGCAGGAAACCGGAGCACCCAGAGGAAACTCACGTAGACACAGGGAGAACATGCAGATTCCACACAGACAGTGACCCGAGCCGGGAATCGAACCCGGGTCCCTGGCGCTGTGAGGCAGCAGTGCTAATCACTGTGCCACCATTGCTGCCTCACAGCGCCAGGGACAGGGTCACTGTCTATGTGAAGTTTGCACGTTCTCCCTGTATCTGCGTGGGTTCCTCCCGGGTGCTCCAGTTTCCTCCCATAGTCCAAAAGATGTGCAGGTTAGGTGGATTGACCATGCCAAATTGCTCCTTAGTGTCAGGGAGAGTAGCGAGGGTAAATGCATGGGGTTATGGAGATGGACTCAATCGGCCAAATGACCTCCTTCTGCACTGTCGGGTTGCTATGAAACAGGACATGGGATACAGAACTGGCAGAGGTGATGCTCAGTCCCTGAGGTGGCAGTGTGGTTGTGACCTTGTGGTTCTGAGATGCACTCTCTGCCGTGCCCTCTAGAAAGGCAAGACTTACCTCGAGATGGCCAGTGCTGTGACTGCAGGCAACCTCTTCTTCTGTTTCCCCGACAGCGCCCCGTTTCTGCTAAGCTCTTGACAAAGGACAAGGTGTCGCTCCCATCTGTAACCTGCGGTGGAGGAATATTAAAAGGCAGGGTTGTTATTACTTCAGGGAAATCTGCTAGTCAAGTCGATGCCTTTTTAATGGCAAACAGGTAGTTCTCACAGTAAACAGCCAGGGTTAATCCCTGCCTGTCCGGTAATGGGAGGGGATGTCCCATCTTAATTAAATTTTAATCGCCATGTGCAGTAAAGCTGTGCTCTAATCAGGAATCCAGATTATTAAATGCCTTCTAACTTGCACAGTTAGGTCAGCGGTGAGTCATCCTTGGTCGTATGTGCCCGACATCTCTCTATCAACCGATAAACAAAAGCATTCAGTTCGACAGTATCAGCCAGAGCAGTGATTACCCGGTTATGAGTTCTAACTCCGCGCGCGAGTACTGATGATAATTGAGACTGTAATTACCAACAACAATAGGAAAATTACTATTTAATTCCCAGCCACGTACCAGTGTGCAAGGTATTCAAAAACGGTAATTGGCCACTTATTTTCTGTTAGCGAAAAGGGGAAACAAGGTTTCGCAGAGCTGACAATGCAATATTGTCAGCATTCGCAGAGTCGCTGTTTGTCAATTTTAATCCACGGGTTTAGATTTTTAAAAGTCTTATATTTCTCAAGGGCCACCTTTTTCACGCTCTCTCCTCTCCAGTACGCATCATTTCTCAAAGCAACAGGGAAAATTGCCCCCCGGATGGTCCTGAGGAGGTCACCAACTGTCCGGTGCTCCCTCCTCCATTAAGAAGTGCTGGATTCCCACTGCTTGGGCTGAGTGAATGTCCAAGATCATGTGGGTGGCACAGTGGTTAGCACTGCTGCCTCGCAATGCCAGGGACCCAGGTTCGATTCCCGGTTCAGGTCACTGTCTGTGCACAGTCTGCACGTTCTCCCTGTGTCTGCGTGGGTTTCCTCCGGGTGCTCCCACAATCCAAAGATGTGCAGGCTAGGTGGACTGGCCATGCTAAATTACCCCTTGGTGTTGAAAGATGTATAGGTTAGCTGGATTAGCTATCGTAGATGTGTGGTGTTACAGGGATAGGACAGGGTAGAGGACTTGGGTAACATACCCTGTCAGAGTGTCGGTGCAGACGCGATGGGCTGAATGGCCTCTTCTGCACTGTAGGGATTCAATGATGTAGAAACATTGTGGTTAGCACTGCTGCCTCACATCGCCAGGGAGCCAGGTTTAATTGCCGGCTTGCATCACTTCTGTGTGGAGTCTGCACATTCTCCCCATGTCTCCGTGGGTTTCCTCCAGGTGCTCTGGCTTCCTCCCGCACTCCAAAGATGTATAGGTTAGGCTGAGTGGCCATGCTAAATTGTCCCTTAGTATCAGGAACAGAGTAAATATGTGGGATTGTGGGGATGGGGCCTGGGTGGGATTGTTGTCAGTGCAGACCCGATGGGCTGAATGGCCTCCTTCTAGGAAACAGACCAGGCAATTAGACGTTTTTAACAAACTCGTGTCAACTTCCACAATGGGCGTCATTTAATTCAGGAAGAAACAGGAATGCGAAGCAGTCGTGAGAGGTTTAAACACAGCTTTGTTGGGTTGTGTGCCTTTAGGTGTCCAAGGATTAGACATAAGGAAACTCAAATGGAAGAAATGACTGTTAGCAGATGCTGGTAAACAAATGGAACTAAATCAGACCACACTCTTCTATCTGTTACATGAATGGAGATATTATACATTGAAAACAAAATGGATTAATAGCTCAGTTAATGAATGGTTTACATATTAAGAACATGGAGAATATTGAGATGATAAAAGACCAGGATCCATCAAGTTTGTCTTCCACAGTTCTGGTAGTTGGATGATACAATAATAATGGAGCTATTGATGAATCCTGGTGGCACAGTGGTTAGCGCTGCTGCTTCACAGCACCAGGGACGCAGGTTCGATTCCCGCTTTGGGTCACTGTCTTCGTGGAGTCTGCACGTTCTCCCCGTGCCTGCATGGGTTTCCTCCAGGCCCCTCCCACAGTCTGAAAGACACGCTGGTTAGGAGTATTGGCCGTGCTAAGTTCTCCCTCAGTGTACCCAAACAGAGTGTAGAGGATGGTGCATCTGTAAATGTTGGAGAGAGAAGGAGCTGACATGCCAAGTTTCCTGAGCCGGCTGAGAAAGTTGATGGGTTTTCTTGACTATAGTGTTATGGCTGCATCTCCAACCACAGGCTATCTCCAGATGTGGCTCCCAATAATCTGACAATAGACAATATGGCCTTAGCCTTTTGCCAGTGAAGTTCTGTGCTGTTTGTGTGATTCCCCAGACACGTTCCCATCCAGTCAGATTCTTATTTATAATTGATGAGCTTTCCTACAGTGCTCTTTCAATTGATCAACTAATGTTGTAACCCAAAATGAATGTATAGATTTTCATGCTGTAATTCACTATTTATTCTTAAAACACAATTAACTTCCCTCAGACAGGTCGATGGGATCTTCCAAGGCATCTGAAACACGGGGCCCAAATTTAACTTCAAACGCTTGGCTCAGTGTCAGTAAGCTTCAGTTTTCTTTTTACTTTCCATTGCTCCTCTTTTAGAAAGGCACGGTCTGGTTAGCAGCCAGGTGGTAGAGGAGAGGGAAGGAGTGAGTGAGGTTAGGTCAGTGGTGGGCAACCAGTGGCCTGGGGAAGCTTGGGGGGTGGGGGGCGTACACACAGCCCATCTGGATCTGAGTGCAGCCCACATGCGTTAACCATTGCCCATGCACAGAGCTGTCAGATTCTGCTCGTTTCCACCCTCGCAGCTTTTTTTTCTAACTACTAAAGTAATTTACACGTAAAGCAAGGGTAAATGAAGAGAGGTGCATAATACGGGTGGAGCAGTGGTTAGCACTGCTGCCTCACAGCGCCAGGGGCCCGGGTTCGATTCCCGGCTTGGATCACTAGCTGTGTAGAGTTTGCATGCTCTCTCCATGTCTGCGTGGGTTTTCTCCGGGTGCTCTGATTTCCTCCCATAGTCAGAAAGACTTGCTGGTTAGGTGCACTGGCCATGCTAAATTGCCCCCTTAATGTACACAAACAGGTGCCAGAGTATAGTTGATGGTGCATCTGTAAATGTTGGTGAGAGGTGTAGCTGATAAGCCGAATTTCCTTAGTCATCTGATAAAGCAAAGGCGTTGGTGAGCTTTCTTAACTATCCATGAAGTGTAAAGCTGAAAAAGGGCCTTCCAAGCTGGTATGCCACTGTGGCACAGTGGTTAGCGCTGCTGCCTCACAGCGCCAGAGACTCAAGTTCAATTCCGACCTCGGGTGACCGTGTGAGTGGAGTTGGCAAATTCTCTCTGTGGGTTTCCTCCAGTTTCCTCCCACAGTCCAAAGATGCGCGGGTTAGATGGATTGGCCATGCTAAATTGCCCCTTGGTGCCCAAAGGTGTGTAAGTTGGGTACATGTGCAGGGTTTCAGGGATTGGGCAGGGGAGTGACCCTGGATGAGATGCTCTCTCGGAGACTTGGTGCACACTCAATGGGCCAAATGGCCTCCCTTTTGCACTGTAGGGATTCTACGATGATTGCTCACAATATTGACTGTGAGAGCTGTGCACTCCTTTTGCATCCAAAGTGCAAATATTTTTCTTTTTACCACTTGATATTGACGATGGTTGTACTAATGGATAAGTGATGAAGCATTTTCTATAACCCATGAAGAAATACTCCCCGTTTTTTTTGGCTGAGTGGCCTAATTCTGCTCCTATGTCTTATGGTAAAGACAATATATGCCACTTAAACATTACCATTCTGTTCTGAGGCTGGTCCTCCATCATTCTTGGTGATTTGCGATCTTCTATACTCTGTCCTCCATAGCTGTAAGTTGAAAATAAACCATCATTTTATAAACTTCTCCATTAGATGTGCAAAAGAAAACCTCCCAAAATAACCCTGCACTAGCTAACCACAAGATGAAACCACAGTTGATTAGTAGCAACTCCAATAAATAATTCAGGGAAATTTCCTTCGGCCAGTCGGTGGTGAGAATGCGGAATCGTCGAGGTCAATAACATTAATGCATTTAGGGAGAAGAGGGTTTAAAGCTTATTGTTTATTAGTGTCACAAGTAGGCTTGCATTAACACTGCAATGAAGTTACTGTGAAAATCCCCTAGTCGGCACACTCCCGGCGCCTGTTCGGGTACACTGAGGGAGAATTTAGCACGGCAAATGCACCTAGCCAGCACGTCTTTCAGACTGTGGGAGGAAACCGGAGCTCCCAGAGGAAACCCCACGCAGACACGGGGAGAACGTGCAAACTCCGCAGTCACCCAAGCCAGGAATTGTCCCTAATGCTGAGGAGCAGCAGTGCTGACCACTGTGCCGCCCTACAACTCCAAGAAGTAATTGAGGACAATTTTCTTCAACCAGCAAGTGGTGAGAATGCGGAATGTGGGGGGTGGGGGGGGCACGCGGCGGGTGGGAGTCGAGGCAACATTGATCTACTTATGGAAAAGTTAGGTTTGTACACGAATTAGGTGGATTCGTATGTTGCTGGAGTCAGATAAAGTTGGGTGGAGGGAGATTTGAGTGGAGTGTAAATGCCAGCAGTGATTAGGTAGGTCAAACAGTCATTTTGTGGGCACAGTCAGAAAAGTGTCTGGAGGAACAAGGCCTCTGAATGAAGCAAGGTCAAAACGAAGCGAAAAGAAAAGCTGAACCATGAAGTCAACACATTCTTTGGTTTTAAAAGTCTGAGCCCCTTTTACTCCTAGGGCTGATTTATGTGCCTGTCAATTTTAACCTGTTCCACAGTGGCACAGTGATTAGCACTGCTGCCTCACAGCGCCAGGGACCCCAGTTCAATTCCAACATTCCAACCTTGGGTGACTGTGTGGAGTTTGCATGTTCTCCCTGTGTCTACGTGGACTTCTTCCCACAATCAAAAGATGTGCAGGTTAGGGTGGATTGGCCGTGCTAAATTGTCCCTTAGTGTCCAAAGATGTGCAGGTTAGGTGGATTGTCTATGCTAAATTGTCCCTCAGTATCCAATGATGTGTAGGTTAAGTGGATTGTCCATGCTAAATTGCACCTTAGTGTCCAAATATTATGGAATCACGGAGTCCTACAGTGCAGAAGGAGACCATTCAGCACATTGAGTCTGCACCAACCACAGTCCCACTCAGGATCTATCCCCATAACCCCATGCATTTCCCCTAGCTATTCCCTCTGATAGTAAGGGCAATTCAGCAATGGCCAATCCACGTATCTTTGGAAAGTGGGATGAAACCAGAGCACTCGGAGCAAACCCACGCAGACACATGGAGAACTTGCAAACTCCACACAGACAGTGACTCAAGCTGGAAATCGAACCCAGGTCGCTGGCACTGTGAGGCAGCATTGTTAACCACTGTGCCACCGTGCCAAGCAGGTTAGGTGGATTAGCCACACTAAATTGTTCCTTAGTGTCCAATGTGTATGCTTGGTGGGCTGGCCACGGTAAATGAGTGGGTCACGGCGATCGGGTGTGCCTGGCTAAGATACTCTTTCAGAGAGTTCAGTGCAGACTCGATGGGTAAATGGCCTTGTTCTGCATTGTAGGGATACTCTTCTTTGGAAGGTTCAAAGATGCACGGAACTTTTGCATAAAGATTTGTCTGTTCGATGCATGGACATTGTAAAGTACTAAAAATGTTAAATTGGAATAAAGCAATTGTAGGAAGGTCTAATAAAAGATGTGCTTCAGGTTGTTCTGTGTTCTCTGCATAAGCTCAAACAATTCCAAATATTGTTCATTAAAGGATTATAAGAAACAAAATCCATTACCCATCTGTCATCTGCATGAGTAATATAACACATTTCTTATCATTTACCTTTTACAAGTTTGGTGGATAAATGCGTTGTGGGAAGATAGCTATGGGCTGTGTGGGGATTGTTCAGTGCAAATAGGCCTTTTTCAGAAAGACAGAATGTGCTGGAAATGAAGATAGAAACTGCAGAGGAAGGGAACAAATACAGATGTCTGCAACTGCAAATCGTAGGATCATAAAATCCTACAATGCAGGAGATCATTCGGCCCATCGAGCCTGCACTGACCACAATCCCATCCAGGGCCCTATCCCTGTAACCTCACGCATTGCCTTGCTAATCTCCCTGACACTAAGTGAGGGAGTGCCAGGGTGAGGGTGAGTGTTCGTGTTCAGAGTGCGAGTGAACGTGTGTGTGTTGATATAAAGTGGGTCAGTTTCTTTGCCTCTCTGTGATCTTTCAATGATTGAATTTCCTGTCAGTCATTTAGACAAGGAAGCAGCAACCTGGATATAGAAAACCAGCGCACATCAGGACAGGCAGGAAGCTATGGCTTTTACCAAAGGCTAGCACGGGAGGATTATAGGAATTAGGAGCCGAAGGAGGCAAATTCAGCCCTTCAATCCTGCTCCGCCAATCAGATCATGGCTGATCTCTCCCTGGTCTCAAATCCACCTCCCTGACTGTTCCTATATCCTCTTAATGCTAATTTTTTTTTATTAGAAATATGTCTCTTCTTCTTGAAACTATTTAGTGATTCAGACTCCCCCGTACTACGGGGCAGTGAGTTCCACAAATTCACTGCCCTCTGAGAAGTAGTTCCTCCTCATCTCAGTGTTAAATCTACCTCCTCTCAACATATACCTGTGACCTCTTGTTCGAGATTGCCCCACAAGGCGAAACATTTTGTCTACGTTTACTTTATCAATCCCTTTTAGAATTATATATACCTCCGCTTCTCTCTCATCGGGAAATTACATGATGATCAGTGCTCCAGACTCCGGCTCGTTTGGCCATTATCACAGTGTGATGTTGACTGAGAAGATGGCAGTGCTTTACCTGCTGTCGGTGACACTTACTCGTACAACCCCGTCACTGCATCCCGTCACGACGACATTGCGCGGGTCCCACTCGTGCACCTCGGTGAAGCAGCAGCACAGAATTTCCTCCATCAGCCCTGGCGATGTGTCGACGCTCGCAATCGGCTGCCCGTTAATCGTCCACAGGTGCAGGTACGTCCCCGCGCAGGTGGCAATGTCACCCTGCAGGGTCAGAACAGAGATTGGTGAGCAGACCTGTATGCCTGGTGGGCTGACTCTGTGCCCAGCAGGTGAGCACACCTGTACCCTGCCGCGGGCGAGCACACCTGTACCCCCCCCCCCCCACAGGCGAGCACACCTGTACCCCCCTCCGTGAGCGAGCACACCTGTACCCCCCCCACCGCAGGTGAGCACACCTGTACCCCCCTGTGAGCGAGCACACCTGTACCCCCCCCCCCCCGTGAGCGAGCACACCTGTACCCGCCCCCCCCCGCGGGCAAGCACACCTGTACCCCCCCTGCGGGCGAGCACACCTGTACCCCCCCCCACCGCAGGTGAGCACACCTGTACCCTGCCCCCGCGGGCGAGCACACCTGTACCCCCCCCGCAGGCAAGCACACCTGTACCATCCCCCCCCTCCGCGGGCAAGCACACCTGTACCCCCCCTGCAGGCGAGCACACCTGTACCATCCCCCCCCTCCGCGGGCAAGCACACCTGTACCCCCCCTGCAGGCGAGCACACCTGTACCATCCCCCCCCTCCGCGGGCAAGCACACCTGTACCATCCCCCCCCTCCGCGGGCGAGCACACCTGTACCCCCCCTGCAGGCGAGCACACCTGTACCATCCCCCCCCTCCGCGGGCAAGCACACCTGTACCCCCCCCCCCGCGGGCAAGCACACCTGTACCATCCCCCCCCCCCCCCGTGGGCAAGCACACCTGTACCCCCCCCCCCGTGGGCGAGCACACCTGTACCCCCCCCGCGGGCGAGTACACCTGTACCGCCCCCCACGGGCGAGCACACCTGTACATACAGCTGTGTTCCAGGGTGCAGGAACATTTTGGATCTCGAATTCCCTTGCTCTATTATCCTGATGGTGCGAACCTTGCTGCAGCCTAGATCCACACGCATTGGTATTCCTCCTCAGTTGTCCTTCAATGAATACTTTGGCCAAATGTTTGCTCTTTGAGCACAAGCCCTAACCGGTGATGGCTGTCCAACTACGGAATGTGATTTAGTAGGCATCCAATTCCCAACAGGAGGAAGTTAAGGACAGATTTGATAGAGGCATCCAATGATTTTGAGAGTTTATTAGAGTAAATAAGGAGCGATTTTTAGGCAGTGAGTTTTGACTGGGACAGCCTAAAAGCATGGCAGATCCAACGGTAGCTTTCAAAAGGGAATTGGATAAATATTCGGAAAGCAAATATTTACAGGAAGATGGGGAAAGAGTGGATCGGAGTTGGTGGGGTTTTGGGGGGAGCGAGGGTAAGTGAAATTATTGGGTAGTTCTTTGTAAGACTCTACAGGAGCAAATGTTACTGATCTCGCTGACCGAGATAACGAGGGAATCAGGTGTAATGCACATTTATACCTGCCCAAAATTACTTATTGGCATCCATGGTGATTGAAATTAGATGCAGTGTAATAAGTAACATTGCACTTAATCCCATCAGTATCTCTCCAACGGGATACTTTAACATTGTTCCTGCTGGATGATCCTCCAAAATTATGAGGATTTTTTAATTAATTCATGGGACATGGGTGTCACTGGCTGGCCAGCATTTATTGCCCATCCCTAGTTGAGGGCAGTTGAGAGTCAACCACATTGCTGTGGCTCTGGAGTCACATGTAGGCCAGACCAGGTAAGGACGGCAGATTTCCTTCCCTAAAGGACATTACTGAACCAGATGGACTTTTCTGACAATCAACAATGGTTTCATGGGCAATAGTTTCTTAATTCCAAACATTTTTTGATTGAATTCAAATTCCACCATCGGTCATGACTGGATTCGAACCCGGGTCCCCAGAACATGAGCTGCGTTTCTGGATTAAAATGAAAAATATATTTTCATTTGAGTATGTGTTTCGTTCAGTTCAGTTCTCAGATTTTGCTCAGCTCAGTACATGTTTGCGTACAGGCTCTGGCTGTGAAGCCAATCTCTAAGTTTGCTCTCTTCACGCTTCTGTCCTGTAAATTATTTTTCTAAGTTCTGTTCAATAAAAGAAAACCATCTTAAACCTCAGTTTAAAGTGCTGTCCCCTGTTCAAACAAATGAATGGACCCTACAGTTGGCTTGTGCATATGCAGAAGCAACAAAAGTTAATCCTTTGCGTACGATAATCTAAAGCTAGCGACATGTCGCTGAAGAGAAGAACAATGCAAAGAGCAAAAGAAACAGTCACTTTCTAAATATAAAGTCGTCACCAATAAATCCAATCCAGAATTGGGAGGAACTCAGTTATTCCGTAAGAGGTTAAGGCGAGTGGCATGGATGCAATAGAGGGGAGTAGAGATAAACGCGCGAGGGACAAAGAAACAGGAGGAGGAATGGAATAAATAGAATGAAACGAAGAGAGGTTGGTGGAAGCTCATCTGGAGCCGGGACCTGGGTTCGATCCCCAGCTTGGGTGGTCATTGTCTGTGTGGAGTTTGCATATTCTCCCCCTGTCTGTGTGGATTTCCTCTGGTTTCCTCCCACAGATCAAAGACGTGCTGGTTAGATGGACTGGCAGTGTTAAATTGCCCCTTTGTGCCGGGGGACTAGCTAGGGGAAATGCATGGGGTTGTGGGGGTGGAGCTGTGTTTGGTGCAGACTTGATGGGCCAAATGGCCTCCTTCCGCACTGTAGGATTCTACGACTCTATAAAAGCTGATATAGGGCAGGCGAGCTAAATGGTCTCTTCCTGTGCTATAGACTTGCATAATTCCATGTAATCCTTAGATGGTAATAAGCAAGTCAGGCACCAGGATTTTGGTTTAGGGGATTCCAAAGTGCTTACTGCACATTCTCAAAACTAGATCCAAAACCAATTTAACAGCTTGATGGCACAGCAAGTGAAGGGATGCCAACCCCCAATCAATTGGAAATCAGTGTCACTCCCCCTCGCTTTTGATAGAACCCAAATATTACGATGGAACGACAAAGTGCTGTTGCCTAAGTCATCTCGCTCTTGGGTTTCCTTGACATATTTTGAAGACTGTTCTGTTTCGATGTGAAAATTGCTTGCAACTACTGGCACTAACTAGGTCTCCAGCGTCATTGGGTACCAGATTAACTTCTGGTCTTCGCTTCAAACCTCTCAAACAACCAATTTAGGAGTGGGAAAGATAAGCCCAAAATATGAAATAAATCGCTGTGTCTGCAAAATAACCAGGAGATGAAATAATTACCCACAACACCGGCTAAAATTACAATGACATCACTATAATGAAGGACAGATGTCTGATTATTGTGCCCCCAATTCTAGTTTTCAAGCTACATGGCTTCAGTGTCATAAACGAAGGCAGAAAATCCTGGCGGTACTCAGCAGGTCTGCCGACATTTCAGGGCTGTGGCCTTCCGTCTACACTTCCCGCTGTCTCGGGAAAGCAGCCAGCGCAATCAAGAACCGCACGCGCCCCGGACATTCTCTCTTCCACCTTCTTCCGTTGGGAAAAAGTCACGTACCAACCGACTCAAGAACAGCTTCTTCCCTGCTGCCATCAGGCTTTTGAATGGACCCACCTCGCACTAAGTTGATCTTTCTCTACACCCTAGCTATGACCGTAACACTACATTCTGCACCCTCTCCTTTCCGTCGCCCCTATGTACTCTATGAATGATGTGTAATGTCTGTGTAGAATCATAGATTCCCCGACAGGGCAGAAGGAGGCCATTTGGCCTTTCGAGTCTGCACCAACAACAATCCCACCCAGGCCCCTATCCCCGTTACCCCACATATTTATCTTGCTAACCCCGACACTAGGGTCAATTTAGCAGGGCCAATGAACCCTATCCACACTCCTTTGGACTGTGGGAGGAAACCAGAGGAAACCCATGCAGACACGGGGAGAATGTGCAAGCTCCACGCAGACAGCCACCTGAGTCCAGAATTGAACCTGGGTCCCTGGCGCTAACCACTGCCCAAATAGCATACACCGTGCCACCCAATAGCACGTACTAATACATGTGACAATAATAAATCAAGTCAAATTCCACCAGCTCCCATGCCAGCCTCGGCTGAGTGGATCCATTCTCTGAGACAGACGATTGTGCGATCAAGTTCCACTCCAAAAATTTTGGGCGGAAATTCTAGGCAGCCGCTCAGTGAGAGGTTGGAAGAGTCATCCTTCAGGTGAAAGATTGGATCAAAGTACCGTATGATTGTCCCTGTGGACATGAAAGACCCATAACCTCTGTTTTGAAACAACTCAGGGCTGATTGGCCAACATTTATCCCTCAGTGAACATCACAAAAACATTATCGTGACCTTGTTGCCAATCATGTTACCTTGCTATGCGCAAAGCGCTTGCTGTGTGTGGTGACTGTCCCTTTAAGGATTAACCTGCAGAGTAAGGCTCACATGGAATCAATTGGGGTGCAGGGTGGTAGATCACTGTGGTGGGCGTGGGCTGAGAGTCATCTCAGGAGCTGATTGCAGCTACAAGCTTACAAGCCTCTGTATCGTGTTAACCTGTTACGGGACGGCACGGTGGCACAGTGGTTAGCGCTGCTGTCTCAGTGCCAGGGATCTGGGTTCGATTCCCAGCTTGGGTCACTGTTCGTGCCAAGTCCGCACGTTCTCCCCATGTCTGCGTGGGTTTCCTCCGGGTGCTCCGGTTTCCTCCCACAGTCCAAAGACGTGGGGGTTGGCCAATGCTAAATTACCACTTGGTGTTGCAAGATATGCAGGTTAGGGGGATTGGTCACACTAAATTGCCCCTTGGTGTCACAAGATGTATAGGTTAAAGGGATTATTGGAGTAAATATGTGGGGCTACAGGGATAGGGCCTGAGTGAAATGCTCTGTTAGAGAATCAGTGCAGACTCTGGGCTGAATGGCCTCCTTCTGTACTGTAGGGATTCTATGATTCTACAAATTGTGTTTTCTCTAGACGGGTAAATGAGCATCATTACAATCTGTCCCCTACCTTGCAATGAGTACATATTGCACACTACAGTATATGGCAGTACAATGGGAGATTTTCCTTTGCTCTTTCTCTTCTTGACATTGATGTCTACCCCTCTCTATAGATTTTCTTTCTGCACCTGATTTGACTTTAACTTATCCCCATTTTCTGTTGTCCCTCTGTTTCTTTCTCAATCATTTTATCTGATAGGTTCAGTAGATAGAATGCTGTTCGCCAAGATTGCCTTGTTTCTCCACCACATCTTATCTTATGGGCTTCACTGCTGCTCCAGGGGCCCAGGTTTAATTCTGGCCTTGGGTGACTGTCTTTGTGGAGTCTGCACATTCTCCCCGTGTCTCTGTGGGTTTCCTCCGGGTGCTCCGGTTTCCTCCCACAGTCCAAAGATGTGCGGGTTACGTTGATTATACCATGGTAAATTATGCCTTAGTATCAGGGGGTTACAGGGATAGGGCCTGGGTGGGGTTGGTGCAATGGAGATTCGATCAGCCGAGTGGCCTCTTTCTACACTGTAGGAATTCTATGACAATCAGTTTGTAGTTCCACCAAATCATGGGGCAAAACATTGTATAGTTGAAGGGTGAAGGAAAGTCTAAACGATAACATTGGCTGCAAGGTGCCTCATTCCAGCAGGATTTGGGCCATGCTTTCCATTTTAAACGTGCTTAAAGGTGGCACAGTGGAGGGTGCCATAGCGGTTAGCACTGTTGCCCCATAGCACCAGGGACATAGGTTCGATTCCCGGCCTTGGTTCACTGTCCATGTGGAGTTGGCACGTTCTGCCCATGTCTGCATGGGTTTCCTCTGGGTGTTCCAGTTTCCTCCCACAGTCCAAAGATGTGCAGGTTAGGGGGATTGGCCATGCTGAATTGTCCCTTGGTGTCCAAAGATACGCAGGTTTGGTGGATTGGCCACAGTAGATGCGCAAGGATAGGCTGGATGGTAGGCCCTGAGTAAGAAGCTCTTTCAGAGAGTTAGTGACGACGCGATGGGCCAGATGGCGTTTTACTACAGACCCTATGGTTCTAAAGTACGGCAACACCCAATAAGCTAGAACCAGAGAAGTGGCGGACTTGCTGTCAGTGTGGTGTAGTTTATTGCATGGGCCTGATATTGCTGGAAGTACTATTTGTGATAACATTAAGCTGTTCAGCCCTCGCTTGTTGTGTGAGCAGTGCAGTTGGCCTGTTGTGAGAATATTTTATTGCCACAGGTGCCGTTTATAGCTGGGTAATATCCTTGGCTCCAAATTATACTCTAATAAAAATGTATGATATTGCAGAGAGTGTAATCTTTTGCAATTTAAAAATGTTTTGAGCCGGCCAAAGTTTATTAGCCTGTTTGTAGTGTCAGAGATAGAGAAGGCCTTGCTTTGTCTGTTTGGCAAAGGATTACCATGGTGACTCTGTGTTGTTTGAGAGTCACCAAGACTGACGTATTCCCAAGTGAGCACTGCACATTGGATAGTTCAAATGTCAGAGAAATCGAGTATCATAGAATCATATGGTGCAGAAGGAGACCATTCAGCCCATCGAGTCTACACCAACCACAATCTCACCCAGGCCCTATCCCCATAACCCCATGCATTTACCCGAGCTAGTCCCCCTGACACTAAAGGGGCAATTTAGCATGGCCAATCCATCTAACCCGCACATCTTGTGCGAGCGTGGGAAGAAACCGGAGCACCCGGAGGAAACCCATGCAGACAAGGGGACAATGTGCAAACTCCGCACAGACAGTGACCCAAGCCGGGAATCGAACCTGGCTCCCTGGCACTGTGAGGCGGTGGTGCTAACCATTGTGCCGTGTCACCCAAGCCACACAATTGGGCAGGATTTTCTGTGACGTGTCCGCACCCTGTGCCGCTGGGGAAGCATGGTTGGGGGAGTGGGGGGTGCCATTGGCAGGAGCAGAAAATTCTGATGAAGGGGACGGCCAGAAGTGTCCAATTTGTGTGGATGTATGAACGCACACATTCATGTGCACTTCCTTACAGATGATGAACATACAACAGCTAAAGAAACATCAACATTATAATACATGACATCGAGTTCATTTCGCAATATGTATACCATAGCATCAATAGCATTTACACCACTTGGGCAGTACCCCTGATAATAAGTTCAGCAGATTGTCAAGTAACACTACATCATCTTAAATGATTAATTCTGAATAATCGCATTTACTCTGGAGGCTTTAATCTGAGAATCCAAACACTCAATGCCTAATGCATGACAAAATATTGACCAAAATTACAGCAGTTACAGTAATGACAGCCTAAACGGCACACATTTGATGTTGAATCTATCAACACTTTTGCACCTTAGTTTTTGCTCTGTTATAATGGATGTGAAGCAACTAACCAGTTCAACTTAAATCAAAGTTTAGGCAGGAATACTGCACTTTGGCTGTGCCCATTGAGTGACTCCTGCTTACACTTGATGTAGAGTTGTCCTGTTGCAGGCTGCTTACAGAGTTGCATTTGGCAAATTTATCTCATTCACTCCCACCCACCAGGGAATACAAACAGGAAATAAAATCAAATAAACTAAAGGGAATAAAATAGTTATAGAATCAACACTGATGCCAATAAATTATTTTGGGTGGGTAGAATCATAGAATCATAAAATCCTACAGTGCAGGAGGCCATTTGGCCCATCGAGTCTGCACCGACCACAATCCCACCCAAGATCTATCCCCCATCACCCAGGAAGTTACCCTAGCTAGTACCCCCGACACTAAGGGGACAATTGAGCATGGCCAATCCATCTAACCCGCACATCTTTGGACCGTGGGAGGCAGCCGGAGCACATGGAAGAAGCCCACGCAGACACAGGAGAACATACAGACTCCACACAGAGAGTCGCCCCAAGTCGTGAATCGAACCCGGGTTTCTGGTGCTGAGAGGCAGCAGTGCTAACCCACTGTGATACCTTGTTGCCCCAAAATCATTGCCCAAACAGGGACTTGAACCCTGGACCCTCAGGTTAAGAGTCTGATGCTCTACCGACTGAGCTATCTGAGCCCTCGAACAAAATCCCAAACTGGGAGCAAGGACCTTTCGGACATCACAGGCATCGTCACTTATTTTGCCAGCTCCATCCCAATCCTGTTACTATTCTCAGTTGAGAACCATGTGACAATCATCAGGGCCCTTTCTTCATTCATTGGTGTAGAAATGTGGTTGTTTGGCAATTCAATGGATAAGGTCTAAAATATGAGAATTTCATGCAAATATTGCTAGTTCCTCACACTAAATCGACTCCCTGATTCTCAATCCTTCTGCACAGTTTCACATCTGATCAGTTGGAACTACATTCTGCCTCTTCCCTCTTCCCCTATGCACTCTATGAATGGTGTGCTTTGTCTGTATGGCAAGAAACAATACTTTTCACTGTGTACTAATATATGTGACAATAATAACTCAAATCAAATATTAAGCTGATCTTTCTCTATCTGTAACTGTAACACTATATGCTGCACCCAGTCCTTCCCTTCACTCCATCACTAAGGACCCACGTACCCTGGACATTGTCTCTTCCACCTTCTTCCATCGGGAAAAAGATACAAAAGTCTGAGGTTATGTACCAACCGACTCAAGAACAGCTTCTTCCCTGCTGCCATCAGACTTTTGAACGGACCTCACATATATCAAGTTGATCTTTCTCTACACCCTAGCTCTGACTGTACCACTACATTCTGGACCCTCTTCTTTTCTTCTCCCCTGTGTTCTCTAAGAACAGTATGCTTTGTCTGTGTAGCGCGCAAGAAACAATACTTTTCACCAAAGACTAATATATGTGACAATAATAAATCAAGTCAAATATTAGACTGATCTTTCTCTAACCCTATCTATAACTACATTGTGCACCCTCTCCTTTTCATCTCTCTTACGTACTGTATGAATGGTATGCTTTGTCTGTACAGTATGCAGAAAACAATACTTTTCACCGTATCGCAGTATATGTGACAATAATAAATTAAATCAAAGGAATAATTTTAACAGATTTATCCTTGAACAAGAAATGGAGCTCACGGTTATGTTATTGATGGAGATAGCAGAAATGGTCTCTTTGTGCCCCTGAAGCTGACTAACATAAGTCAGTGTGTTGAAGTCCCAGACGATGCCTGTCCTGTCGCACGATCCACTCACAATCACATTATAAGTTGAAGACACTGCGAGGCAAGTGACAGCTTCTGTATGACCATGAAGTACCTGGGATAAAGAATAAATCACTGCTGTGAGACTCGGCCACACGAACTAGATGCTAAACAGCTTCAGTCTTTTGTTATGTATCCTGCGATTGGAAAGGGACACAAGGCTAGGAAGCCACACCAGGTTGTTTCAGAGACAGAGGGATGGCTTGCGGAAGGAGAGATACCAAAGATATATCTGTTGTATTATGGTGCCACCACACAGTACCATGTTGCATTGTGTGTTTGTTTGTGGCTTCTCTGCGATGAGACATTCAGACTTGTATATTTAAATATGAACTGCTCATTTTTAATCTTTAACTACTGAGAGATCCCAGTTAACACCATGAATAGTGCTCCTTTTCCCATGTAGGTAGCTTCCATTCTGAGTCTATTACCATGTGGCTCCATGCATCATACCGTGGGGGGGTGGTATTCCCCAGCCCCCGCTCCCCTTAACCCTTGCTGTGCCGAGCATCTTTTTATTACAATGGAACGCAGTTACATAAAACAACAATGTTCTGTAGAAATAAACGTGGAGAATTAGATTTGAAAAATGCACTTATTCCAAGGGGTAAAGGTTTCTCAGCTCCCCACCAGGGCTGTAAATTATTTTGTACAATAGACATAAAGTTCAAGGATGGGGAAAAGAAAAGGCCATTTGGCCTTTTCTCCCTGTAACTCAGACCCACTAGCCTTGGCAACATCCTTGTAAATCTTCTTTGCACACTTTCCACTTTAACAATGTCTTTCCTATAACAGGGTAACCCAAACTGTACACATCACAATGAGTTAATTATTTGGTTAACTGAACTTTTGTGGCATTAGTTGATGGTTAATTAACTCTGCCCATTTTGCCATGAGATCTTTGATGTTTACCCAGGAAGGCAGATTGGATTGTTTTTATAATGTCCTATTTGAGAGACAGCTCTCCTTTGGCAGTACAATGAAGTATCAGTCTAAATTAGTAATGCAATTATCTGAAGTGATCTTTAAACCTATAACGTGTTGGCCAGTGTCCCAGAAACAAGAAAAACTTGTAACAACTTCAAAATGTCTGGGAAATCTATAATTATTTTTTAAAAAAACATGTTTGAGGAGGGGTTTTTTTAAAGTACATTCAACTTTTAAAGCCATCATTTATTATTTTAAGTTTAAAAAGCAAGGCTGGTCCATATAAGTTTAAAGTTTATTTATTAGTATCGCAACCAGGCAACCATTGCCAACTGCAATGAAGTTACTGTTAAAATCCCCACACTCCGGCGCCTGTTCAGGTACACGGGGAGAACGTGCAGTTTCCATACCGAGAGTCACCCGAGGCCAGAATTGAACCTGGATCACCGACTCTGTGAGTCAGCGGCGCTAACCACTGTTCCACCTTTGTCCTTTCCACTAATATTCTATATGCCTGAAGAAGGTCTTCTTTTACCTGCCTTCTTTCCCAGTGAAGCCTAGCACAAGTAAGTCTGTTTACATTTATGAACATAAGTCAATTGAGAAATCATCAGAGACCATACTGCGACCTTACACTCACTAACAGAAGGCTGAACTTCAATGCTAAACATCTGTTCCTTTTCAAATATAAAGAACAAAAGTCCAGTAATTGGTTTCATTGAAAAGTTAATTTCCTGTCGCTACTTTGCCTTCACTTTTCCATTTATCACCGAATCCCAGAATAAGGTTACAATTATCAGTTGGCATTAGAGAAAGTGCAACATTCTCAGACTCGCACCTTCTGGACTTACTTACGACAATTAAAGGGGGTCGGAGCAAATTTCTGTGCCGAGGAGCAGAAGCAACATGAGATGCGGACAAGAATTACAGGAGGACTGGGCAAACACTTGGTGACATTGGCTGCATCATTTCACGAGCTGAAAAGCCTCCGCAGATCAATTTTCAGAAAGAAGGCGTCATTGTTCATTTATTCTTTCACGGGATATGGATATTGCCGGCTGGGCCAACATTTGTTGCCCATCCCTAATTGACCTTGAACTGAGCGGCTTCAGAGGGCAGTCGAGACTCAACCATTTTCTTTCTGGATGTATCACGGCTTGGTATGTCTCCTGCTCTGCCCAAGGCCACAAGAAACTACAAATGGTTGAGAATGTAGCCCAATCCATCACGCAAACCAGCCTCCCATCTATTGACTCTGACTACACTTCCTGCTGCCTTGGCAAAGCAGCCAGCATAATTAAGGACCCCACGACACCCTAGACATTCTCTCTTCTACTATCTTCTGTCGGGAAAAAGATACAAAAGCCTGAGGTTACATACCAACCGACTCAAGGACAGCTTCTTCCCTGCTGTTGTCAGATTTTTGAATGGACCTGCCTCGCATTAAGTTGATCTTTCTCTACCCCTAGCTATGACTGTAACACTACATTCTGCACTTTCTCCTTTCCTTCCCTATGTATGGTATGCTTTGTCTGTATAGCGCGCAAGAAGCAATATTTTTCACTGTATTCCAATAGATGTGACAATAATAAATCAAATCAAATCAAGTCAAAACATTTTAAGTCAACCACATTGCTGTGGCTCTGAAGTCACATGTAGGCCAGATCGGGTAAGAACAGCAAATTTCCTTCCCTAAAGGACATTAGTGAACCAGATGGGTTTCTCTGACAATAAGCGATGGTTTCCTGCTCACAATTATGCAGACTAGCTTTATATTCCAGATTTAAAAGTTGCATTTAAATCCCGCCAGCTGCCATGATGGGATTTGAAGCCATGTCGCTATGTCAGCCTGGGCCTGTGGATTACTAGTCCAATGACATAACAACTACACTACTATTGCCTCAACGTAATCGATGATTATGACGTGTGTTTGAGATTTGAAGTTGGAATTGTTTTGTCATTTGTGTGCATGTATTAGAGAGAGAGAGAAAGCAGGGGAGAGAAAAAGATGGACAAAGAGGGAGAGAGATCAAGTCAATTAGAATCATAGAAGCCCTACTGTGCAGAAGGAAGCCATTCAGCCCATCAAGTCTACACCGACCACAATCCCACCCAGGTCCTATTCCCGTAACTCCACATATTTACCCTGATAATCCCCTAAAACTAGGGTCAATTTAGCATGGCCAATCAACTTAACCCGCACATCTTTGGGCTATGGGAAGAAACAAGAGCACCCGGAGGAAACCCACGCAGACATGGGGAGAATGTGCAAACTCCACACAGACGGTGACCCGAGGCCGGAATTGAACCCGGATCCTTGGCGCTGTGAGGCAACAGTGCTAACCACTGTGCCACCGTGCCATCCATTAGTCTGGATATACAAGAGCAAATGCTGCCACTGGCTGAAATAAGGACACACAGGTGAGAAAACTAACTTCAGCAGGGGGACTGATTTTTGCAACTGGATTGGCAAACAAGCAAAGACTGGTGAAAGACAAGAGGAGGGGATAACCAGTTACTGATTCTATTTCAACTAGTTGTAACCCTGTTAAAAACAGAAATTGGAAACAAGGCCACTCGGGGTGGTTAATGGCATTCAGGCATGGCAGAAGCAAGGGTAAGGGGCACAAATATCCCTGACACAGGGGGTGCAGTGCCTGGGTTTATGGACAGTGACAAAAACAGAAGCTGCTGGAAAATCTCAGCAGGGCTAACAGCAACCTGTGGAGAGAGAGTACAGCCAATGTTTCGGGTCTGGGTGTCCCTTCATCAGAGCTGGAGACGAGGAAAATCAGACAAGATTTACACTGAGGACGAGCAGGGGGGCTGTAACTGATCTGAATGGCATAGACAAAAAGACAAAGGGGAAGTAAATAGGGATGGTAAAGGTTAGGAATGGTGCTAATAGCGTCCATGAAGAGATCGGGATGTGAAAGGCAGAGCAAAGGTGCAGAGAGTAGGGATGGAAGCAAGATGGAAAGTGAGATTTCAGAAAGGGGACAAAGAAAATAAGAATATAAAGTAATGGGAATAAGTCTTAAGATGCTGTCAGACCTGCTAAGATTTTCCAGAGTTTTCTGTTTTTATTTTACATTCTAGTATTCGCAGTATGTTGCGTTTATTTACGGACAGTGGCCTTTTTTCTAGTGTGATACATAGACAGTGAGGTTATTTATCCAAACTGCCATCATTGCCAATTGTCCCCTCTTGCTCGGAACAGCAGATTCTTCGGAGCTGCATGTATCAAAGTGACATCCTTACAGGCTGCTTTCAACCCAGTCCCAACTCAGCCTAATGCTCCAGCACCAATCGAGGCTACAAATAGTTCCGAACGAACAGTCAGCACCTGCCATAGGTAACCTCCCACGCTTCAGGCTTACTTAAATCCTTATTTCAGGAAGTTGTCTTGGAAGCAGCTCAGTGAAGGCCCACTGATTCCTGGGATGGGGCATTCACTTTACGAGGAAAGACTGAACAAGTCAGAGTTTAGAAGAGTGAGAGGCGATCGTAGTGAAAGGTTTAGAGCACGATCTTACCGGCCGCTTATGCCACACTCCTGCCGCAGTGAGGTCAGAGAATTCAGCATCCAGCCAAATCTCCGTTGACCGCAGCAGGATGGGGAAAATCCCACTGGTATGAACAAAGAAACAGGCCATTCGGCCCTCCAAGCCTGCACCGACCATGCTGCCCATCTGAATTAAAACCCCCTATCCTTTCCTTTTCTATGAATGGTATGCTTTGTCTGTATAGCATGCAGGAAACAATACTTTTTATTATGTACCAATACATGTGACAATAATACATCAAATTAAATCAAATCAAATATTGCCCCTTAGGGAAGGAAATCTGCCTTCCTTACCCGGTCTGGCCTACATGTGACTCCAGAGCTACAGCAATGTGGTTGCCTCTCAACTGCCCTCTGAAATGGCCTAGCAAGCCACCTCGGTTGTATCAATCTCCATGAATAAAAAGGAATGAAGCTGGATGGACCACTGGCATCGACCGGAATAGATCAAGAAGGCAGCTCACCTTCCCAAGGACAACTTAGGATGGGCAGTGAATATTATGCATGTCCCACGAATGAATAGAAAGACCAGATAGAAACAACAGAGATGGGCAAACGGAAATCAGCAGCAACATACCTCCTTCAGGATCATGCTTTTGGCTTTGTCCTTGTTGGCTGGGATTTCCCACACACATATTACACTGCTCGAGCCTCCTGTGATAACAGTTGTCGGTGTTGGACAGGCCGCACACAGGCACTGGCCCCAGTCCGACAGGCACTCAAACACAGTCAGAATCTGCATCAGAAACAAGGCAGCATTTTGAGAAATGTAGTTCCATTGTAATGGCTCTTTGATATACAATTACCCTGCGTTAACCCCTGATGTTGTAGGGTACAAAATGATTGAAGGTGCATCACTAACTGGTTGCCAATTTCCCCCCGACATTCCATCGCGCTGTACCTAATCCACTTTATTCCTCAGCATCTCAATTCAATTAGCCCACTCTCAGAATCCTACAGTGCAGGGGAGGCCCTTCGGCCCATCAAGACCGCACCAACACACGAAAGGCCCCGACCTGCCCACCTAATCCCACTCCCGCTGCTCTCCCAGACTGACTCTCCGGAGCCATTCCGAGGGAAGGCTGCAGTGTCTGAGGTGCAGTCTCTGGGATGAGACAGTAAAACAAGACCCGTGTGGATGTAACCCCGTGAAAGTATTCAAAGGAAAGAAGTGGAGAACTCTGTGGTGTTGAGGCTAACAAGTTATCTCAAACCAATATAGACAAAACTGATGAGCTCACTATTATTTGTGGGATCTTGCAATGCATTAATTGGCAGCAACACTTGCCTGCATTATAACGGTATTACAGTTTCTTTGTTATGCGTGGTTTACAGCAGATACGCACTGAAGCTCATACAGAAATATCATCCAATAGACATCAGTCTTCTGTGTTATTATCTTCACATAAGACATTCTAGAGAGTTCAGTTAAAGCCAGGGAACTCTGCACAAACACTGTAGCTCACCTGTGATCTAGCTCTGTAATCCCTGAATAAAGACTTACATTTCTATGTTAGAACGTAAGAGCAGAAGTAGGCCATTCGGCCCATTGAGTCTGCTCTGCCATTCAAAGAGGTCGTGACTGATCTGATGTGATAATCCTCAACCCCACTTTCCCCAAAATCTGTCTGTCTCAACCCTCGAACATACTTAACAGCCAGCCTCTACAGCCCTCTGCGGGAAAGGATTCCCAGAATCACCACTCTCAGAGAGCAGAAATTCCTCCTCATTTCTGTCTGAAATGAGGGACTCCCTTACTCTGAGATGATGGCCACTGGTCCTGGACTCTCCCACTAGGGAAACAACCTCTCAACATCGACCCTGCCAATGCTCCTGAGAATACGCTATGTCTCAATAAGGTTGCCTCTCATTCTTCAAACTCCAGTGAGTGCAGACCCAACCTACTCAACCTCTTCTCATAAGAAAATCCCTCCATACCCAGGATTGACCTAGTGAACCATCTCTGGACTACCTCCAATGCCAGTATATCTTTCCTCAGATAAGGGGACCCAAACTGTTCACAGTTTCCAGACATTGTAGTCTCCGAACATCCAAGCAGCACTTTATCATAGAATTCCCTACAGTGCAGGAGGAGGCCATTCTGCCCATCGAGTCTGCACCATCACCATTCCACCCAGGCCCTCTCCCCATAGCCCCACATATTTACCCTGCTAAACACCTGACACTAGGGTCAATCTGGCATGGCCAAACATAACCTGCACATATTTGGACTGTGGGAGAAAACCAGAGCACCCGGAGGAAACCCACACAGACACGGGGAGAACATGCAAACTCCACACAGACAGTGAGTCAGGCCGGAATTGAACCCAGGTCTTTGGTGCTGTGAGTCAGCAGTGCTAACCATTGTGCTACTTCCTTGAAGTGTACTTGCTGCTGTAAGAAACATGACAGCAAATTTGCACACAGCAAGATCCCACAGTTGGAAACAAGATAATGTCCCGGTAATCCATTTTAGCAATGATTTTTTCAAAAATCTCAGCTGAGGGATAGGAAGGGACAAGCAGGGCTTCGATTCAACTGCAAAAGACAAACGAAACAATCTTTGCTTTTAGCACATCCAAAGATGTATGGGTTAGGTCGACTGTCCTCGGGTCACTGTCTGTGTGGAGTTTGCACATTCTCCCTGTTTCTGCGTGGGTTTCCTCTGGAGTCCTCCCACAGTCCAAAGATGTGCAAGTTAGGTGGATTGGCCATGCTAAATTGATCCATAATGTCGGGGGGTTAGTAAGGTAAAATAAGTTGGGATATGGGGATAGGGTCTGGGTGGGATTGTGGTTGATGCAAACTCAATGGGCTGAATGGCCTCCTTCTGCACTGTAGGAATTCTATGATTCTATGATTCTATGATTAATGGACATACCTTATCAGCAGCATAGATTCCCAGGGAACAACTGAAATCATTATAACCCCAGGAGAAGGTCTTGTTCCACTCTGACGGTATCAGTAACTTATTCTTCTCCACAGCGAGAACTCCTTTTTCAGTGTATACAATGTGTCCAACAGGCCCCTTCAGTAGCTCTGTGTAAAGTCAGTGGGGTATAGTATTATGAGTGAGGGATGAGCTGTTATACCCCACAACGGTGGAAGACAGAACTGGAGCCAATCTTGACACAATTTTATAACCTTTATTTACGGAGATACAAATTGCAAGCATGCACCTCCCAACCCAATGACCAGTTTCAGTCTCATCCATTCAGGGCAAAAAAAAAACAAATTAAAAGGCAAGTTACAAGGGCAGCCCTTAAAAGGGACACTGCATCAAAACAACCTGCATCTCAAAGGAAACTTGAAACATCACAACATAATATGATCGAAGGGGGAAATCACCCCAGCCAGTGCCCGTCGGGCATGGAAGGGCTGGATCTTGTAAGCGGAAGCTGCATGCTCCATCCCAAAGGTCACCAGGCCACAAACATTGCCATGGAAGTCCGGCTAGAAGATCCCCCTGATTGCTTACTGACTGGACCTGTTGAGGGCTAACTTGGTTAGGTGTAAACAACAGAAGCATAGAAACTAGAAGCAGAACTAGAACCAGCCTCCCATCCATTGACTCCATCTACACTTCCTGCTGCCTTGAGAAAGCAGCCAGCATAATCAAGGACCCCACGCACCCCAGACATTCTCTCTTTCACCTTCTTCCTTCAGGAAAAAGGTACAAAAGTCTGAAGTCACGTACCAACCAGGAATATCTTCTTCCCTGCTGCTGTCAGATTTTTGAATGGACCTACCTTGCATTAAGTTGGTGTTTCTCTACACCCTAGCTATGCCTGTAACAGTACATTCTGCACTCAATTCTTTCCTTCTCTACGAACGGTATGCTTTGTCTGTATAGCACGCAAGAAACAATATTTTTCATCGTATGTTAATACATGTGACCATAATAAATCAAATCAAAGGAGCAGGCTATTCAGACCTTTGAGCCTGCTCCACTATTCATTTTGATCATAGCTGATCATCAAAATCAATAACCTGATTGCCCCTTTTCCCCTCAGATCCCTTGGGACACAAGATTTATATCTAATTTCTTCTTAGAATCAATGTTTCCTCATTTACATAGCCAGTTGACGCATCCAGTAACGTTAAAGTGAGACACGAAAAGCTATTGTTCAGTGTTTTAAATACCTTTCACTGGAACACCAGAGGGCTTCAGATTCTCCAGGTGGTAGAAGAAGGGCAGGAGAACAGGAGGAGAGGCAACTAGCTCCTTCCCCAAAGAGTACCTTCCTGGGATAAACCGTGAAGGGTGTGCTTTACTGAAGAGCTGAATTCAAGAAAAAGAAAATCTCCACTCAGTCTTTTATTTTTCAAAACATCATTCATGTTTGTTTGCTTGGCTGTCTATTTAACTAATTTTAAAGTTTCAGAGTTTATTAGTGGCACAATTAGGCTTACATTAACACAGAAATGAAGTACTATAAAAATCTCCTAGTTGTCACACCTGTTTGGGTACACTGAAGGAGAACTTAGCATGGCCAATGCACCCTAACCAGCATGTCTTTCAGACTGTGGGAGGAAACCGGAGCACCCGGAGGAAACCCACACAGACACAGGGAGAATGTGCAGACTCCACACAGACAGTGACCCAAGCTGGAAGTTGAACCCAGGTCCCTGGTGCCGTGAGGCAGCAGTGCTAACCACGGTTCGAAGAACAAGGGTTAGAACGTAGAACATTACAGTGCAGTACAGGCCCTTCGGCCCTCGATGTTGCGTCAACCTGTGAAACCAACCTAAAGCCCATCCAACCTACACTATTCCAAAACCATTCCTATGCTTATCCATATGGATGATATTGACGTGGGACTGGAGAATAGCATAGTCCATGGTATGATGTATAGAGTCACATGGTGATAGATTGAAAGAACAAGTAGAAAAAGCCTGCATGGCAGTAACAGCTGACAATAGCATGACCCACGGTATGATGTGTGGAGTCACATGGTGATAGGTTTAGAGAACAAGCTAGGGGCCCGCATGACAGTAGCAACACCATGCTTGGTTGTCATTCTGGGATACGCATATAGTTAAAGATTAACAATAAATAGTTCACGTTTAAACATGCAAGTCCAAATATCTCATTGTTGAGACATCAGATGAACACATAATACAACAAACCCTATACAATTTTAAAGGATTCTTTTGCTGTTTCTATCATTGTAAAACCATCTCTCATATAAAAGTGGCATTTTACAATCAAATAAATCTAAGTAAAATCTATCGCAGTATATGAATGCCAAAGGGAAACACATCCTAAAAAATGTAGAAATACAGAGACTCTTTTAACTTGTACCTGTTTAGGGATTTGCCCAAAGTTACTGACAAAACCCATAATGGTGTGTTTTCTCAGAGGGTCTTTTATGGTACTGAGATCAGCCTGGTCATCGTAGAAGTAAGGGTGAAAAACATTAACAGCTTCGACTGCGGCTGAACCCTGCTGCTTATAACCAAATATCAGATCGATCCAGTGATGAAGGTTAGCGGAGACATAATCACTTTCCAAAGCCTATGAGGAGACAAGAGAACAAAAGTGTCAGATACAAGGAAGTGTCCATTTATTGGGAAAGCCTTTTATTTTAGATCTGCCTCTCTACATTTATTTATTTCAATGAGTCAACACTTCACCTCAAACAGGTTCATGTGCATCTGGCCTATATCTGAAAAGCCTTATGTAAAGGCAATATTATAGCAGCCTTAGGGACTCATACTTACTCGAGAAAGGAGATGTCTGTGATATTATCTATAAGCAGTGCTTTGGTACAAAAAGCCTTGCGTTAGCACTCCTGCCTCACAGCAGTGATAGGGCCTGGGTGGGATTGTTTTCAGTGCAGGCTTGATGGGCCAAATGGCCAGCTTCTGCACTAGGCATTCTATGACTCCGAATTGCCATTATAAGGTCATGAATTCAGCCCTTCCAAAGGAATTGATAGTTTAACATTCATGCAGTACTGATGTGTGTTCAATTCCAGCCTCGGGTGACTGTTTGTGTGGAGTTTGCACATTCTCCCCGCGTGGGTTTCCTCTGGGTGCTCCAGTTTCCTTTTTCTTTGAAGTGTGGGTTAGGTTGATTGACTATGCTAAATCGTCCCTTTGTTTCAGGGGGATTAGCTGGGTAAATATGTGGGATTACGGGGATAGGGCCTGGGTGGGATCATTGTCGGTGCAGGTTCAACAGGACTAACAGTCTATTTCTGCACTGTAGGGATTCTATGACTCTAAGTTGTCATTAAAGTTGTTACAGGTGCACCACAGAAAGCATTCTTTCTGGATGTATCACAGTTTGGTATGGCTCCTGCTCTGAACAAGACCACAAGGAACTACAAAGGGTCATCAACGAAGCCCAGTCCATCACTCAAACCAACCTCCCATCCACTGACTCTGTCTATACTTCCTGGAGCCTCGGAAAAGCAGCCAGCATAATCAAGAACTCCCTTCTCCCCTACATACCCTAAGAATGGTATGTTTTGTCTGTATAGTGCACAAAAAAAATACTTTTCACTGTTTCCCAATACACATGATAATAATAAATCAAATCAAATACCTACCTAGACTCAGTCCCCTGCACATCGATCATGGCCAGTTCGCCTAACATGCATAGAGCCAAAGAATCCTTACAGAAGAGGCCATTCAGACCATCGAGTCTGCACTGACCACAATCCCATGCAGGCCCTATCCCCACAACCCCACATATCTACCCTACTAATCCCCTGACAGCCTCCACCCATTGACTCTGTCTACACTTCCCACTACCTCAGCGAAGCAGCCAGCATAATTAAGGATCCCACGCATCCCGGACATTCTCTTTTCCACCTTCCGTCAGGACAAAGATACACAAGTCTGAGGTCACATACCAACCGACTCAAGAACAGTTTCTTCCCTGCTGCCATCAGACTTTTGAGCGGACCTAACTCGCACTTGTTGGTCATTCTCTACACCCTGGCTATAACTGTAACACTACATTCTGCACCCTCTCCTTTCCGTCTCTGTGAACGGTATGCTTCGTCTGTATAGCGCGCAAGAAACAATACTTTTCACTACAGACTAATACAACAATAAATCAAATTAAAATCTTCCCTCCTTGTGTAAGTAGAGAGGCAGCAGGGAAATTTGAATTGCCCCCCCACCGAGCAGGATTGTTGGAAATCCAACCCCCCTATGATCACCGCTGACGGTAGAATTGTGCAACGAGAGCTGGGTGTCCTCGTACACCAGTCGCTGAAGGTAAGTATGCTGGTGCAGGAGGTGGTAAAGAAGGCAAATGGCATGTTGGCCTTCATGGTAAAACAATTCGAGGACTGGAGCAGGGATGTCTTGCTGCAATTATACAGGGCTTTGGTGGGGCTACACCAAGAATATTGTGTGTAGTTTTGGTCTCCTTATCTGTGGAAGGATGTCCTCGCTGTAGAGGGAGTGCAGTGAAGGTTTATCAGACTGATTCCTTGGATGGCGGGATTGAAACATGGGGAGAGATTGAGTCGGTTAGGATTGTAGTCACTGGAGTTCAGATGAATGAGGGAGGAATCTCCTAGAAAGCGATAAAATTCTCACAGGACCAGACAGGGTAGCTGCAAGAAGATATTCCCGATGGTCCAGAACCAGGGATCACAATCCGAGGATACAGGGTAAAACGTTTAGGACAGAGATGAGGAGAAGTTTCTTCACCCAGAGGGCGGTGAGCCTATGGAATTCGCTCCCACAGGAAGTAGTTGAGGCCAAACATTGAATGTTTTCAAGATGCAGCTGGACATAGCACGGTGGCACAGTGGTTAGCATCGCTGCCTCACAGCGCCAGAGACCCGGGTTCAATCCCGACATCAGGTCACTGTCTGTGTGGACTTCACACGTTCTCCCCATGTCTGCGTGGGTTTCCTCCGGGTCCTCCGTTTCCCTCCCACAGTCCAAGGAGATGTCGGTGAGGTGCACTGGCCATGCTAAATAATCCCTCAGTGTCAGGGGGATCAGCAATGTAAATATGTTCAGTTATGGGGACAGGGCCTGAGTGGGGTTGTTGTCAGTGTAGGCACTTGGGGTGGTGGCAGTGGTGGGGGGAGAGAGAGAGAGTTGGGCGGCGGGGCGGGGGGGTGGGGAGAGTTGGTGGAGGAAAGGGGGGGGGGCAAGAGTTGGTGGAGGAAGGGGGGGACAAGAGTTGGTGGAGGAAGGGGGGTGGTGGTGGGGGCAGTTGTAGGGGGAGGGGGGAGATGGGGGGGGTTGTGGGAGGGGGGAGGCGATGTGGGGTGGAGGGGACCAAAGGATAGCTTGGGCGGGGGGGGGGGGGCAGGCAGGATCGGGCTACTAAGTTGGTTGGTCAACCATGATCATAATGACAGAGAAGGGCCAAATGGCCTCCTCCTGCTCCTATTTTCCACGTTTTCAATGTATTTGCATGTACTTGCATTTTCATGGCACCTTTCATGACTCCCTGAAGCATTTCTAGCCAAGCAAGAGGTTTCTGATGTGCCACATCGAGGGGGAGAATTTGCACTAACAAGCAGGGCTCTGGCGTGAAGCTCTTGTGGTTGAATACCCTGCTGTGAAGGCTGTCTAGACACAGAGAATGGCTGTGTAATCAAAGTACTGGCGAGTTGCCAGTAGCCATGGAAACGGAGCGAGACGCTGCCTTGGGGGAGCGGGAAACGGGGAGGAGAGAGCAGAGGGGTAAAGATAACATCGTAATTAGGCTGTACTTTTGGCCTGGAAGAGCAGGATGTTTTTTTTTTGCTGAATAATTGCTAAACCAAGCTGACAGCAGGAATGAGGAAAAGAGGATATCTTGGAGGCTTCAGCAGTGCCCAGCAACTGGATTATTCCAGAAGTGTGGTTTGCTGATTTGCATTTAATTCCGATAGACAGGCATCTTTCCCAGTCTTCTCCGTCATATAACTAGGACTAGCGGTTAACGGAAGAAGAGATAAGGGCCCACACCGGTTTAATTTTCCTTTGCATGCCGTACGTCTATCACTGGTGGGCCCCTGGCCCGCTCTCCCCTCCGGGAGTCCCTCGGATTCCAGGGTCGGGATGGTAGCCAAGTGCGCCGCTCTCATTTTAGCCAGAGGCTAAACCTAAGAGTGGTGCAGCTTCGATGGACCGAATGGCCTTTTACTGCACTGTAGGGGATTCTATGATTTAGCACTTGAAAGGGGGAGGGGATCAAAGGATCTGGGGGGGGAGGGGGGAGGCAGAATCAGGCTATAAAGTTGACTGATCAACCATCATCATAATGAATGGTGCAGCAGGCCTGAAGGGCCAAATGGCCTCCTCCTGCTCCTGCTTTCCGTGTTTTCTATGTAATTGTGTTGAAGAAAGGAAGACTTGCATTTCTATAGCACCTGGGAAAAATGTAGCCTCCTGTACCATCATGTCTTCAGGCAGCTGCTCTGTTATATTGCAGGTCGCTGCTGGCACCGTGAGTGCCATGTATCTGATGGCACAGTGGCTTAGCACTGCTGCCTCACAGCGCCAGGGACCCGGGTTCGATTCCCGGCTTGCACGACTGTCTGTGAGGAGTCTGCACATTCTTCCCGTGTCTGCGTGGGTTTCCTCCCACAGTCCGAAGACGTGCTGATTAGAATAGAACGGAATCCCTACAGTACAGGAGGAGGCCATTCGGCCCACTGAGCTTGCACTGAAACAGTCCCACCCAGGCCCTATCTCTAAACCCTACTAATCTCCCAGACATCCCCTAACACTAAGGAGCAATTTTAGCACGGCCAATCAACCTAATGTTTTTGGACTGTGGGAGGAAACCGGAGCACCCGGAGGAAACCCATGCAGACACGGGGAGAACGTGCAGACCCCACACAGACAGTGACCCAAGGCAGGAATCAAACCCAGATCCCTGGCACTGTAAAGCAGCAGTGCCAACCACTGTGGCACCATGCTGCCTTGACCATGTTAAATTCTCCCTCAGTGTGCCCAAACAAGCACCAAAGTGTGGCGACTAGGGATTGTCACAATAACTTCATTGCAGTGTTAATGTAAGCCTACTTGTGAAATGAATAAATAAACTTCAAACTTAAAGAGCTGATGAAAAGCCCATTGACATCAGAGCTCAATTAATAAGGTTTGAAGCTCATTTTATAAAGAAAATGGTTAACTTCAAGACCATTCTTTGTCCCTATCAACATAGTTGGTGCATCTACACATCAGGGCCTAAAGCATTCAGGAAGGCAGCTCACCAGCATCATCACAAGGGCAATTAGGGATGGGTAATTAAAATGCTGGCCTGGCCAGCAATGCCCACATCCCATGAATAATTGAGTAAGTGCTAGCAGATAAATCAGTAACATAAGAACATAAGAAATAGGAGCAGGAGTAGGCCATCTAGCCCCTCGAGCCTGCCCCGCCATTCAATAAGATCATGGCTGATCTGAAGTGGCTCAGTTCCACATTCCCGCCCTCTCCCCATAACTCTTAATCCCCTCGCTTATCAAAAACCCATCAACCCGCATCTTAAAAATATTTAGCGAGGCAGCCTCCACCACCTCAACGGGCAGAGAATTCCAGAGATTCACCATCCTTTGAGTGAAGAAGTTCCTCCTCAACTCCGTTCTAAACCGCCCCCCCTTTATCTTGAGGCTGAGCCCTCTAGTCCTACTGTCCTTTCTGAGCGGGAAGAGTCTCCCCACCTCTACCCTATCCATCCCTTTCATCATTTATACGTCTCAATAAGATCCCCCCTCATCCTTCTAAACTCTAGCGAGTACAAGCCCAGTCTATTCAGCCGCTCTTCATAGCTCTACCCCCTCAACTCCGGTATCAGCCTAGTGAACCTCCTCTGCACTCCCTCCAAGGCCAAAATATCCTTGCGCAAGTGCGGCGACCAAAACTGCACACAGTACTCCAGCTGCGGCCTCACCAGTGCCCTGTACAGTTGCCTTGACCATGTGGTCAAGGCATTAAAACCAGAGGAAGGTTCAAAGGGCGGCACGGTGGCACAGTGGTTAGCACTGCTGCTTCATAGTGCCCAGGAGCTGGGTTCAATTCCCAACTTGGGTCACTGCCTGTGTAGAGTTTGCACGTTCTTCCCACGTCTGTGTGGGTTTCCTTCGGGTGCTCCAGTTTCTTCCCACACTCCAAAGATGTGCAGGTTAGGTTGATTGGCCATGCTAAATTGACCATTAGTGTCAGGGGATTGGCAGGGTAAATATATAGAGTTGCGGAGATAGGGCCTGGGTGGGATTGTTGTTGGTGTAGACTCAATGGGTCAAATGGCCTCCTTCTGCACTGGAGGGGTTCTATGATTCTATGTACAGATTGGCTATGATCAATGCTAAGGTTAGACCAGGGCACTGAATCTAAGACGGGATTTGATTTGATTTATTATTGTCACATATATTAGTATGCAGTGAAAAGTATTGTTTCTTGCGTACTATATAGGCAAAGCATACTGTTCATAGAGAAGGAAAGGAGAGGATACAGAATAGTGTTAAAGTTACTAAAGGTGGAAGAGGGAATGTCCAGGGTGCGTGGGATCCTTGATTATGCTGGCTGCTTTCCTGAGGCAGCAGGAAGTGTAGACAGAGTCAATGGATGGGAGGCTGGTTTGCGTAATGGACTAGACTTCGTTGATAACCCTTTGCGGTTTCTTGTGGTCTTGGTCAGAGCAGGAGTTATACCAGGTCAGTGCTCTTTCGGAGGGTCAATGCAGACAAGATGGCCCGAATGGCCTCTTCTGCACTGTTGTGATTCTAAGATGAGTTTTTTTTATTCACACAGCCTGTGAGCTGGAATGCAATTGCCTCTGAGGGTAGTTAGGAAGCAGATTCAAGCAGCAACTTTCTAAAGGGGAAATATTTGGATGGGAAAATTTGCAGGGTTTGACAGGGGAGGGGGGGGAACTCATCGGCTGGGCCTGTCAAAGAACCAGCACAGACAAGATGGGCCAAATGGCCTCTCTTTGCACTCTGGGCCTCCCTGATACAATATGTGGACCTGCTCTTTCTCCCCACCCCGATTTGACACAGAAGCCATGTCTAAGCTTCTCCCAGACAAATGTGCAGAAAATGAGCCAAACACAAGCGGCAAATTTATCCTGGAAAAATATCCCAACCTCCACCCCCACCCCCGCCGCCCTTTTCAAGGCTAAACTGTATCAGATGTACAGCTAGATCAGTCAGCGCAATCCCAATTGGTTGTTGCTTCTGAGTGGTTTATAATTACAATAATAAGACAAATTAAGACTAGCTTATAGCACATAAGTCTGACATTTCTACAGGCCAGGCTGGTAGTTAGTAAATAATGAGACATTAAATTGATCCATTTAGACGAACAATTAACAGATTAGCATTTGCAAAGGTGAGTGTGGAGGTTATTAATCACCACTTAAATCTACATTATCCTCATGGACAGGGCCAGTCCCATTTAACCCTGGCACTACCAGTCGCTCCAGGGAATTCCACGTTCCCCGGCGCAACCAACTCTACCTTCCGCTTCTCCACTGCGACAGTGAAAAATCCGCATCGTTGTACTTAGCTGTCGGAAGCAGGCATGTTGGCATCATGAAAATACGCATTTCTAAATGACAAAATAATTACATGGAATGTGCAGTGTAGAAACAGCCCATTCAGCCTAACACTGTCGTTTATGCTCAACTCCAGCCTCCTTTACCCCGCCTGTCCCCATTTGCTTTTTGATTCAGAGGTGGGACATGGGCATCGCTGGCTGGCCAACATCTATTGCCCATCGCTAGTTGCTCGAAGGCAGTTAAGACTCAGCCACATGGCCTCCTGCCCTCAAGTCTTCACCTGCAACTGTAGCCTCGTGACGGTGTGTCCATAATTACTTTGGTCAGAATTGGTCACCTTTTTTTAATATACATCTTTTAGGGCAAACCAAATAAACCAATTCAAATGAAAATAAAAACATGGTTAGATGCCACTAACGTAGATGGCAATGCCTTAACCACTAGTGGGTTGTAAGGTCACTGGGCCCCTTCCATCCTTATCAAGGGGAGTGCTAACCTTCTCTCCTTTCATACAACACAAGAATTGCTCACCTTGGGGTGGGGGAACTCTGCATTATGAGCCATGGCTAATGGCGGAGCCAGCAAATCTTTGGTGGGGGGGGTGGGGTGTGGGGTGGTGGGGGAAACGCATGTTACAACACTGAGGAACATCTGCTGCCTACAGGCACAGCATCCTTGGTAAAGTGTTTCCTTTGAGCACATACACACAGGAGGGAGACAATGAAACACCACTTCATGTGCTCTTTCTTTCATAGAATAGAATCCCCACAGAATGAGGCCGTTTGGCCCATTGAGTCTGTATTGACCGTATTCCACTTAGCCCCCTTTCCTATAACCTCACACATTTACTCTGCTAATCCCCCTGATGCTAAGGGTCAATTTAGCATGGCCAATCCACCTAACCCGCAAACCTTTGGAGTGTGGGAGGAAACTGGAGCACCCGGAGGAAACCCAAATAGACACAGGGAGAATGTGCAAACTCCACACAGTGACCCAAGGCTGGAATTGAACCTGGGTCCCTGGCGCTGTGAGGCAGCAATGCTAACCATTGGGCTTTCCTTATTGAAGTTGAAAATCAGAGGCTTGTATAGAAACATAGAAGATAGGAGCAGGAAGAGACCATTCAACCCTTGGAGCCTGCTCTGCCATTCATCACGATCATGGCTGATTGTCCAACTCAATAGCCCAATCCTGCTTTCTTCCCATAAACTTTGATCCCATTTGCCCCAAGTGCTATATCCAGCCGCCTCTTCAATACATTCAATGTTTGGCATCAACTACTTCCTGTGGTAATGAATTCCACAGACACACCACTCTTTGGGTGAAGAAATGTCTCCTCATCTCCATCCTAAACGGTCTACCCTTAATCCTCAGACTGTGACGCCTAGTTCTGGGCTCCCCCCACCATCGGGAAAATCCTTCCTAGATCTACTCTGTCTAGTCGTGTTAGAATTCTATAAATCTCTATGAAATTCCCTCTCATTTGTCTGAACTCCAGTGAAAACAATCCTAACCTATTCAATCTCTCCTCGTCTATCAGTCCTGCCATCCCCGGAACCAGCCTGGTGAACCTTCACTGCACTCCCTCGAGAGCAAGAACATCCTTCCTGGGAAAAGGAGACCAAAACTGCACACAATACTCTAGGTGGGGCCTGATCAAGACATGAAGAGGAAAGCACAGGACGGTGAGGAAAGGAGATTCGAGCAGAGGAACTGTCTTACAGCAGATCATCACAGCAATGTCGCTGGCCAGGACTTTCCAGCCCCGCTGTGCTCAAACCTGCTATGAGGGGGAATGCGGTAGATCAGCCAAAAAGTTCACTGACTTTCAGCAGGACTGAAAAATTCCGGTGACAGGCTGGAAAATCCTGGCCAACGTGTGGAATTTCGTGAGATTCTGGACCGCCACATTACAGGAATCATAGCATAGAATCTCTTCCATGCAGAAGCAGGCCATTCAGCCCATCGAGCCTGCACCAACAATCCCATCCAGGCCCTATGGCCATAAGTCCACTTATTTATCATGATAACCCCCCCCGACAATCCATCTAATCTGCACTTCTTTGGACTGTGGGTGGGAATTGGAGCACCTGGAGGAAACCCACGCAGACACAGGGAGAATGTGCAAACTCTGCACAGACAGTGACTCGGGACTGGAATTGAACCTGGGTTCCTGGCGCAGTGAGGCTGCAGTGCTAACCAGTGTGCCACTGTGCTGCCAATCCCAGGAGGATATAGAGGCTTTGGAGAGGGTGCGGAAGATGTTTACCAGGATGCTGCCTGGATTAGAGAGTATGGGCTGTAAGGAGAGCTTGAACAAACGAGGGTTGTTTTCTCTGGAGTGGTGGAAGCTGAGGGGAGACCGGATAGAAGTCTATAAAATCATGAGAGGCACAGATAGGGTTGACAATCAGAATCATTTTCCCAGAGTTGAAATTTGGCATGTCAGCTATGACTCTCACTAATTTTTACAGATGCACCATAGAAAGCATTCTTTCTGGTTGTATCAGAGCTTGGTATGGGCTCCTGCTCTGACCAAGACCGCAAAGAACTACAAAAGGTCATGAATATAGCCCAATCCATCACGCAAACCAGCCTCCCATCCATTGATTCCATCTGCAAATCCACTCCCTCAGCAAAGCAGCCAGCATAATTAAGGACCCCATGCACTCTGGATATTTTATTTCCACCTTCTTCCATTGGGGAAAAGATACAAAAGTCTGAGGTCACGTACCAGCTGACTCAAGAACAGCTTCTTCCCTGCTGCCATCAGACTTTTGAATGGACCTACCTCGCATTAAGTTGATCTTTCTTTACATTAGCTATGACTGTAACACTACACTCTGCATTCTCTCCTTTCCTTCTCAATGAACAGTATGCTTTGTCTGTATAGCGCACAAGAAACAATACTTTTCACTGCGTACTAATACACGTGACAATAATAAATCAAACCAAATCAAATCAAAATGTCTAATATTAGGGGCATACACTTAAGGTGAGAGAGGGAAAGTTCAAAGGAGATGTGAGGAGCAAGTTTTTTTACACAGAGTGGTAGATGGCTGGAACTCGCTGCCAGAGGTGGTGGTGGTGGAGGCAGGTACGATAGGCGTGTTTAAGAGGCTTTTAGATAAGCAAATGAGCGTGCAAGGAAGAGAGAGATTTGGACCAAGGGCAGGCAGAAGGGATTAGTTTAATTTGGTGTCATGTTCGATACAATATTGTGGGCCGAAGGGCCTGTTCCTGTGCCGTTTCTGTTCAATGTTCTACGGTGCAGTCTCGACACTCGTCAATCTGTATCCTAGAACGCTGAGTCATGAGTGACGTGTTTCTGACCCAGAACCATTTCATTTGGAGCAACAATACACATAGCCACAGTATGAGTCACCCAGAGAAGGATGACCATCGATAAGAGAAACCTAAAAGAGTCTACGCTAAACTCAGACAGCTGGCTAACAAATACTTACCATCCGATGCAGTCGGATGAATTCCTGAGCATCTCCTTTAGCCCACGGAGGAAGTATCACATCTCCCAGAGTGGTCCCATCTTGCATGGAACCTGCAAAAGTGTTGGACACACAGTTGAAATATTAATAAGAACATAAGAACATAAGAAATAGGAGCAGGAGTAGGCCATCTAGCCCTTCGAGCCTGCCCCGCCATTCAATAAGATCATGGCTGATCCGTCGTGGCTCAGTTCCACATTCCCGCCCTCTCCCCATAACCCTTAATCCCCTCTCTTATCAAAAACCCATCAACCCGCGTCTTAAAAATATTGAGCAAGGCAGCCTCCACCACTTCAACGGGCAGAGAATTCCAGAGATTCACCACCCTTTGAGTGAAGAAGTTCCTCCTCAACTCCGTTCTAAACCGCCCCCCCTTTATCTTGAGCCTGTGCCCCTAGTCCTACTGTCCTTTCTGAGCGGGAAGAGTCTCTCCACCTCTATCCTATCCATCCCATTCATCATCTTATACGTCTCAATGAGATCTCCCCTCATTCTTCTAAACTCTAACGAGTACAAGCCTAGTTTATTCAGCCTCTCCTCATAGCTCAACCCCCTCAACTCCGGTATCAGCCTAGTAAACCTCCTCTGCACTCCCTCCAAGGCCAAAATATCCTTGCGTAAGTACGGCGCCCAAAACTGCACACAGTACTCCAGCTGCGGCCTCACCAATGCCCTATACAGCCGCAGCAAGACCTCCCTACTTTTATATTCAATCCCCAAGTCACTATTAATCTATACTGCAGGGTGGCATGGTAGCACAGTGGTTAGCACGGCTGCCTCACAGCACCAGGGTCCCGGGTTCGAATCCCGGCTTGGGTTACTGTCTGTGTGGAGTTTGCACATTCTCCTCGTGTCTGCATGAGTTTCCTCCGGGTGCTCCGGTTTCCTCCCACAGTCCGGAGATGTGCGGGTGAGGTGGATTGGCCATGTTAAATTGCCCCTCAGTGTCAGGGGGCCCAGCTAGGGATAAATGCATGGGGTTATGGGGATAGGGCTAGGTGGGATTGTGGTCGGTGCAGACTCGATGGGCCGAATGGCCTCCTTCTGCACTGTAGAATTCCATGATCATTAATGTGGGCAGATCATCCACAAAATGGGTAGGACAGGGTACTTTCTAAATGCCGTAAAGCTAGTAACAGCAGAGGTCCAAAGAGACTTGGCGGTCTATGTTCACAGATCATTAATGGGAGGTACAGCAAATGATCAAGAAAGCTAATGGTATGCTGGCAATATTGATTGGAGGACAGCAGTGTAGAAGTTAGGTTACAACTTCACAAAGCCCTGTTTCACCCATATCACTGTGGGTAATTCTAGCCACCAGACCCTCAGAAGGATATATTGACTTTGGAGGAGTGTTGTGCATATTAACCTGGATTCCAAGGATTGACGTCCAGGGAGAGATGACTAGACACGTACTCCCTGGGAAATAAAAGGTTGTGTTCTGAGTTTAAGTTTTAAGTTTATTTATTAGTGTCACACATAGGCTTAAGTTAACACAATGTGGAGATGCCAACATTGGATTGGAGTGGGCACAGTAAGAAGTCTCACAACACCAGGTTAAAGTCCAACAGATTTATTTGGAATCACAAGCTTTCGGAGTGCTGCTCTTTCATCAGGTGAGTGGATTAAGTTGCTACGAAAATTCTCTACACTCGTGTGTACTGAGGGAGGATTTAGCACGGCCAATATACCTAACCAGCATGTCTTTCGGACTGTGGGAGGAAAGTGGAGCACCAAGTGGAAACCCATGCAGACATGGGGAGAACGTGCAAACTCCACACAATCAGTGATCCAAGCCAGGAATTGAACCCTGTTCCCTGGCACTGAGAGGCAGCAGTGCTAACCATTGTGTCACCATGCAGTGTTAAGGAGAAGTAAATAGGGTAAATGGAGAAACTGTTACTGTTGGGGAATCGATAGGTTAAAGGTGGGTGCATGACACTAGGTCACAGGACAGCCATGATCTCAGTGAATGGCGGAAGTAGCCAAATGGCCTCCTCTGGTTCCTATATGGGCGGCGCAATGTTACTGCTGCCTCACAGCTCCAGGGAACTGGGTTCAATTCCCGGCTTGGTCACTGTCTGTGTGGAGTTTGTACTTTCTCCCCATGTCTGCATGGGTTTCCTCCGGTTTCTTCCCACCCTCCAAAGATGTGTAGGTTAGGTGGATTGGCCATGCTAACAATTGTCCCTTACTGTCCCAGGATGCATAGGTTAGAGGGATTAGCGGGGCAAATATGTGGGGTTACGGTGATAGGGCCTGGGTGGGATTGTTATCGGTGCAGGCTCGATGGGCCTCCTTCTGTACTGTAGTGTTTCTCTGGTTTCTATATTGCTTCCCTGAACTTATGCATATTCTTGACAAAACAGGAGTGAGACCTAACTCAAATGAGACACTTCTCATGCCAGATGAGCAGAGTTAACATTGAATGAACAATTAGCTAACTACAGGTTGCAAGAACAAACCCATCACCTTGATACATAGCAGCTTCTATATGGGTCGCAGACACACTGACCCCATCTCCAATCCAGGAAAAGGCTAACGTACTATTTGGATTTAATTCCACACTTTACCTCAGAGGAACAACCTCAAATAAGATTAGGATGTTAAGTTGACATTTCTGGAGCAGATCTTTGCATGATGGGAGCTTGGTCATGAACGATCATGTTTCTGATTGGTGGCCAATGTGATTCTAGGGCCAATAAATTAACGATTCAACTCAAATTAGACTCTCAAATCTTGGTACTTGCATCCCTTCCATTGTGAGTGGCACCTCATAAAACAGACCCCCTAATATAAAGCAGTTCGTGCACTGACAATATTCAGAATGGCATGAAGCGCACACAATATTTAAAACCTCACGTTAAAATAATCTCTCGATTGAAATAATTTTGATTGATAATAACATTTTTTGACCTAATTGTTAATGTTCTATTTAGTGAGTAAGTTCGCCAGACATCATGCCCGCTGAGCTTGGCAGTGCCCCTCTATATGCTGTGCCCGCCCTGGAAAATTCTCATCTGCAAACTTTTAAGAGTTACTGGAACTGAGTGAATTAAGTTGGACAATGGATTTCATTAAAAAAAGATTGGTTTGGTCCTTGGTCCTTATAAGGCAGGTGCATCTGCACACTATTAATCTCCCTTAGCTCCGTAACTGGCAAAAACCTTCCCAACTTTAAGGTTTTTAAAGTTTATTTATTAATGTTGCAAGTTGGCTTACATTAACACTGCAATGAAGTTACTGTGAAATTCCTCTAATCACCATACTCCGGCGCCTATTCAGGTACACTGAAGGACAATTTAGCACGGCCAAGCCACCTAACCAGCACGTCTTTCAGACTGTGGAAGGAAACCAGAGCACCCAGAGGAAACCCACGCAGACATGGGGAGAACATGCAGGCTCCACACAGTGATCCAAGCCAAGGACTGAAGCTGGGTCCCTGGCACTGTGAGGCAGTGGTGCCACTTTGCCACCCTATTGCCCTTAACTTCATAAATTCAGAACTGATTGCAGTCATACTCCTGGATCTCAAGTTCGATCTTCTAAAAAGCTTTGGGTCTCTCTACCTTTGATTCAAGTATACACAGAATGGTTAGTACTGCTGCCTCACAGCAGTGCTAGGGACCTGGGTTCAATTCCCGGCTTGGGTCACTGTCTGTGTGGAGTTTACACGTTCTCCCTGTATCTGCGTGGGTTTCCTCAGGGTGCTCCACTTTCCTCCCACAGTGCGAAAGATGTGCTGGTAGGCACATTGGCCATGCTAAATTCTCTCTCAGCATACCCAAACAGACGCCAGAGTGTGGTAACTAGGGGGTTTTCACTGTTACTTCAATGCAATGTTAATATAAACCTACTTGTGACACTAATAATAAACTTTAAATAAACTTTACTTTAAATACCACAAGATGGCGGGGGAGCTGTGTAAAGAGGAGAGATGCCTGGCCTACATTCTTCTTTCAGCCAATTCCATCAAATAAATATTAACTGGCCATTGATCACATTTGCTTTGTGTGTGCAATCTGGCCTGCAGCACAGAATAATTTGTTGAATATGGAGCACTTTGAGACGTCGTAAAAGGGATTTATCAGTTCAGCGCTCGATAAAGCCAAGCCTTTTTCACTTACGTACCAAATTCGAGACGGTTATGATTAAGCAGGAAATCTGGCAGGTAGAAGAATTCTGGGATCAGCTCTCGGACATCACTCATGTTGTCTCTGGACGATGACTCCCACTCTTTCTTGATGCTGAAAAACATCCTGTCTGCCACGTCAAAACATCCCCCCTGAGAGAAAAAAAATCAGCATTTCAACATCCTGTCTGCCACATTGAAAATTCCCTCCAAAAACATCCAGGGTGGGATTCTCCCAAACAAATACTAAATTCACATAAAAACTGGCGCAGTTCCCGCTGGTTGTTCCAGCATTTTCAAAATGAATCTCCCACACTCTGTGCATCACAGAGAGCCCTAGCATGAATTGCGCTGAAAATCTTTTGGGTGGGGCCTATTCCTGCTGGAGAGGCCGGCAGCCTGGCGCTGGGTGGGCCACTGCGCGTGCGCTGATCCGTCAGCGCTGAGATCGGCGCACGTGCAGTAGCCCCACACTGCCGACCTCCCGATCGCTGGCCAGCCCCGTGACCCCGCAACACCGTCCCTCCGATCCGTCCCTCCACGACTTGATCAGGGAAGGATCGGCAATTTCAGGCTGAGAGAGAGAAATTGGAGCGGGATGATGCGGGGGAGAAAATCTCTGAAAATTATGGGATGCTCTATTGGTGAGATGCTATTCATTGATTTCAATTTCTTCTTAATAATTGAGGGACGTGAGTATCGCTGGCTGGGCCAGCATTTATTGCCCATCCCTAGTTGCCCCTTGAGAAGGTGGTGGTGAGCTGCCTTCTTGAATCACTGCAGTCCATGTACTGTGGGTTGATCCACGATGCCTTAGGGAGGGAATTCCAGGATTTTGACCCAGTGACTGCGAAGGAATGGTGATATATTTCCAAGATGTGGAGATGCCGGCGTTGGACTGGGGTAAACATGGTAAGAAGTCTTACAACACCAGGTTAAAGTCCAACAGGTTTATTTGTAGTAGGAGGATAGGAGTTCGAACTCCCATCCACCCGACAAAGGAACAGCCAGTTCCAAAAGCTAGTGGCATTTGCTACAAATAAACCTGCTGGACTTTAACCTGGTGTTGTAAGACTTCTTCATATATTTCCAAGTCAGGATGGTGAGTGGCTTGGAGGGGAACTTGCAGGTGCTGGTGTTCCCATGTATCTGCTGCCCTTGTCCTTCTAGATGGAAGTGGTCGTGCGTTTGGAAGGTGCTGTCTAAGGATCTTTGGTGAATTGCTGCAGTGCATCTTGTAGATAGTACACACTGCTGCTACTGAGTGTCGGTGGTGGAGGGAGTTGATGTTTGTAGATGTGGTGCCAATCAAACAGGGCTGCTTTGTCCTGGACGGTGTCAAGCTTCTTGCGTGTTCTTGAAGCCACACCCACTGAGGCAAGTGGGGAGTATTCCATCTCATTCCTGCCTTGGAGATGATGGGAAGAAGTCTCACATCACCAGGTTAAAGTCCAACAGGTCTATTTGGCAGCACCAGTTTTCGGAGTCTCAGGCTCCTTTATCAGGTGAATTGATGAAGGAGCCTGAGACTCCGAAAGCTAGTGCTGTCAAATATATGTGTTGGACTTTAACCTGGTGTTGTGAGACTTCTTAATGTGCTTACCCAAGTCCAACACCGGCATCTCCACACCCTGGGGATGACAGATAGGCTTTGAGGAGTCAGGTGCTGAGTTACTCTCCACAGTATTCCCAGCCTCCGACCTGCTCTTGTGCTTCTGTCGTGAGTCCAGGTGATGGGCGAAGACATTGGAACTCATGGACGGTGGGACTGATTGTGGACTTTTTCACTCAATAACTACATTCAGCATTATTGTACAGTGTAACAGCCATAAGCCCACAATCTGTCGAACAAAATAGAGTAATTAGGCAACAGTGTCTGTTTTGTGATCACAACTAGGTCAATGTCACCAGAAGTGATTACCCCTGTCCATCGAGGTCATTAATCTTCCCAGTGCTACTGTTTAGATGTGAATATCAAATTCCATTCTAATCTATTACTAATACTCTTCCAGGTCTGTTCTCTGTTTCGCTCTGATGGCTGATTGTAACTTTCCCCGTTTGCTTTTTATTATATTTGAGCCTCTCTCTCTAATACCTCCAGGCCAGTTTTATTAAGTTTCACTGGCTACATTTTCAGCTCCTCCGAAACCAGGTTTTATTACATTTTATTGTCTCCTCAGTTCCTTCAGGCAGTCCTTATTTTTTTTTTAACTTTTGGTTGGGTTTTTACAGTTCTCCTTTAACTCTCCATGGCCGCAGTTAAGAACGCTTTGGATCGCTTGCTGAAGAACAATTTTGTCATCTTCTTAGACTTACAGCTGTTGCATTGATATGAAATCACGGCAGATTTTAAATCACCTAATGTACAAATTATCCCTGTAAAGATTGCACCATTCCCGGTTACTTATTGTACACAGTTTAGCACAATTGATAAAATGTTTATTGATTAAATTAAGGATCCCTTTGTAATCCATTGTATTCTATTTGCTTTCATTTTGTACTTTGTACCCTGGTTACAGTAAATACAAAAAGGGCACATTACATTTAATGCCATGTTATTGCTAAGTAACCAGTACTTATGTGCCATGTACTGCTGGGGAGGCGATGGCCTAGTGATATTATTGCTAGTCTGCTGATCGAAAAACTCAGCTAATGTTCTGGGGACCCGGATTCGAATCCTTCCACGGCAGGTGTTAGAATTTCAGTTCAATAAAAAGTATCTAGAATTAAGAATCTACTGGTGACCATTGTCAAAATTATCAGAAAAACCCTTCCGGTTCATTAATTCCTTCCTTGAGGGAAGGGAATCTGCCGTCCTTACCTGGCCTGGCCTACATGTGACTTCAGACCCACAGCAATGTGGTTGTCTCTCAACTGCCCCCTCAAACGACCCTCACCAAGGGCGACTAGGGATGGGCAATAAATACTGGCCAGCCATCGACACCCATGTCCCACGAATGAATAAAAAAAACTTCCCATCTGAACCCTGAAGTTATATTATCAGCTGTGACTTGGCTCACGTTCCAAGCCAGTGCACCAGAGTGACGGTGTAAGGGTTTGTAAACTGAAAGAAACTTTGGGGAGTTTTCTTCCTTGTTGGTAAGGGCTTGAAACATAAAAACACAGAAACTAGAAGCAGGAGTAGGCCATTCGGCCCTTCGAGCCTGCTCCACCATTCATTTTGATCATGGCTGATCATCAAATTCAATATCCTGATTCCTTCCTCCCTCCCTCCCCACGCCTTATCCCTTGATCCCTTTAGCCCCTAGAGCTGTATCCAATTTCTTCTTATAGATAGAATCATAGAACCTTACAGTGCAGAAAGAGGCCCTTCGGCCCATCGAGTCTGCACTGACCACAATCCCACCCAGGCCCTACCCCCATATCCCTACATATTTCACCCACTAACGTCTCTAACCTAAGCATCTCAGGACACCAAGGGACAATTTTACCATGGCCAATCAACTTAACTTGCACATCTTTGGACTGTGGGAGGAAACCGGAGCACCCGGAGGAAACCCACGCAGACACGAGGAGAATGTGCAAACTCCGCACAGACAGTGACCCGAGCCGGGAATCGAACCCAGGTCCCTGGAGCTGTGAAGCAGCAGTGCTAACCACTGTGTTACCGTTCTGCCTATCTTTGGACACTAAGGGCCAATTTACATGGTGAATCCACTTGATCTTCACATCTTGGGACAGTAAAGGGCATTTTAGCATGGCTAATGTCCCCTGATCTGCACATCTTGGGACTCTAAGGGGCAATTTAGCATGGCCAATCCATGTAACCTGCATATCTTCAGGCTGTGGGAGGAAACCCACGCAGACATGGGTAGAAGGTGCAAACTCCACACAGTTACCCAAGGCCAGAATCAAACCGGGGTCCCTGGTGCTGTCAGGCAGTAGCAAAATAACCGTGCCATCTATTCTGTCTCATTTTTATGCTTTCCTCTGGCCTCGTCTCCTCTCATTTCCCACACCCTCCTCCCCCACCAAATTCTTTCCGTAGACCATGCACAGAAAGTGGGCAGATCTCTGTGAAACTGAAGATGACCCATTCTCCTGAGATAATGTCTGCACATTGCTCCATCTAGTGGATACGTTCAGAATGTAATTCACAAACTAAATACCGAGTTTGGATAGATTCTCCTGAACAGTGACAATAATAGATATTGACTTTAATTGTATTGGCGAGAAGAGAGCTCCTTCATTATTCGGACGAAATTATACCAAGTTGAACATTTTAGCCTTAAATAGGAACAGAGAGCATTTTACAGGCAGCCTGTTGCTCACGTTTTAAAGTTTATGCTTTAAAGTTTATTTATTAGTGTCACAAGTAGGCTTACATTAACACTGCAATGAAGTTACTGTGAACATCCCCTAGTTGCCACACCCTGGCACCTGTTTGGATGCACTAGGGACAAATTAGCATGGCCAACACACCTAACCAGCACATCTTTCAGACTGGAAAAGGAAACCAGAGCACCCGGAGGAAACCCACGCAGATATGGGGGAGAATGTAGGTTCCCCACTGACGGGGTTCGATTCCCAGCTTGGGTCAATGTCTGTGTGGAGTTTGCACATTCTCCCCATGTCTGTGTGGGTTTCCTCCCACAGTCCAAAGATGTGCGGGTTAGGTGGATTGGCCATGGTAAATTGCTCCTTAGTGTCCAAGGGTGTGAAGGTCAGGTGGATTGGCCATGTTAAATTGACTCTAGTTTCAGAGATGTGGAGTGGGGGGGTTGGGGGGGGGGGAAGAGGTGGAATTAGCAGGGTAAATGTTTGGGGTTACAGGGATAGGTTGGATTGTAGACGCTGCAGGCTCGATGGGCCGAATGGCCTCCTTCTGCACTGTAGGGATTCTAAGGAGAGCGATCCAAGCCAGGAATCGAACCCGGGTCCCTGGCGCTGTGAGGCAGCAGTGCTAACCACTGCGACAACGCGACATTAATTTTTCCAACTAACTCTCGAGCACGGATGTACTTTTGCTACAAAGCGTTGATACGCAGCTGACACCAACACAGCACCAGAGACGTGGAATCTAATCTCGAAGTGTCAGTGGAGCTGATAGGATGAATTGGCACCCCGCATTCACCTGGTGATTAATGATTTTAATAGCCGGGTTTTCTTTTTTTTCCTCTCACATCTGCGGATACCACTCTTTAAGAGAATAAATACGGTGATTAAAGTTTAATAACCCTTCGCCAGCCCCCATGCCAACAATACTGCAACTCCCCTGCACCCCCCCCCCCACCCCCACCTTAATACGGTGGCACTGCCCAGGAAATGCTGAAGGAAAAGTGAATTGAATCAATTATTTGAACCCGTCACAAGTGAGGGAAAAGAATAATAAACACAGCTAAATCCCATTTACATCTTTGGTTAATATTTTTGAATTAAAAAGAATGGCTGCTAACAGATAATAATACCACAGGGATAAAATACCTGGATAGCAAACTGTTTTTTGCACAGTCCCCTCTCACTATCCCCTTCTCTTGATTGAAGTGGTTGATTCTGGAAGTGTTGTGTTCCCACAGGCCAGCTCTTGCCCTTGTCTGAGAATTCATTCTTCCTCCCTGAGCTAAGCCTGTATGAGTCGCAGCTGGCTATTTGGCTGCGTGGTGCATCGTGGCCGAGTCCAGTTCTGTTCTCGCGCCAAGACTGGTCCCTCCACGCTGGCGCTATAGTTAAGAAAGCCCATCAATACTTTCTCAGGAGGCTAAAGGATTTCGGCATGTCCACTCCGACTCTCATCCATTTTTACAGATGCACCATAGAAAGCATCCTTCCCAGATGTATCACAGCTTGGTATGGCTTCTGCTCTGACCATGGCCACAAGGAACTACAAAGGGTCATGAATGTAGCCCAGTCCATCACGCAAACCAGCCTCCCATCCATTGACTCCACCTACACATCCCACTGCCTCGACAAAGCAGCCAGCATAATTAAGGACCCCACGCACCCCGGACATTCTCTCTTCCACCTTCTTCCATCAGGAAAAAAGAATACAAAAATCTGAGGTCACGCACCAGCCAACTCAAGAACAGCTTCTTCCCTGCTGCCATCAGATTTTTGAATGGACCCAGCATATATTAAAGCTGATGTTTCTCTACACCTTAGCTTTGACTGTAACACTACTTTCTGCACCCTCTCCTCTCCTTCTCCCCCATGGAAGAAACATAGATACATAGAAAAACTACAGCACAATACAGGCCCTTTGGCCCACAAAGTTGTGCCGAACATGTCCCTACCTTCAAGATTGCTAGGCTTACCTGTAACCCTCTATCTTACTAAGTTCCATGTACTTATCTAAAAGTCTCTTAAAAGACCCTATCGAATCCACCTCCACCACTGTTGCCGGCAGCCCAGTCCATGCATCCACCACTCATGTACTCTACGAGTGGTATGTTTTGTCTATATAGCACACAAGAAGCAATACTTTTCATTGTATCCCAACACACATGACAATAATAAATCAAATCAAGTCTACACACATACACTTTTGAAACAGGACATTGGCCTTTGTGAGCTCAGGTGCAGAATATCAGAGCAGGGGGATAGGTCAGACTGTAACAGAGCACTAGTCAAGCTACAGCTGGCGTACTGTGATCAGTTCTAGTCAGCTTGTGATAGGAAAGATGGTGCAGAGGAGATTGGTGAGGATGTTGCCAGGTACACACTTCAGTTATGAGGAAAGATTGTAAAAGCTGGGGTTGTTTCATTGGGAATGGAGGAGACTGAGGCAAGACCTGATTGAAGTGTTTAAAATTATGAGGGGCTTTGGTAGGAAGGCCTCATCGTCTTGGTTGAGAGGTCCTTAACAAGATTTAGCGTAAGGGACAGGATGCTTAGACAGGAATTGAGGGGGGGGAGCTTACACCTAGAAGGCGAAGTCTGGAACTCACTACTTGAAAGGGTGGCAAAAAATACTTCTCAACACTTCCAACAAGTTGTTGGAAAGACAGAAAGTTCAGTAATCACAAGGCTAAAGACCAAGGCCAGTGAAGGTTCATCAGACTTGTTCTAGAATGGCAGCATGGTAGCACAGCTGCCTCAAAGCGCCAGAGACGTAGGTTCGATTCCCAGCTTGGGTCACTGTCTATGTGGAGTTTGTACGTTCTCCCCATGTCTGCACGGGATTCCTCCCACAATCTGAAAGCTGGTTAGATGTATTGGCTGTGCTAAATTCTCCCTTGGTGTACCCGAACAGGCGCCAGAGAGTGGCGACTAGGGGATTTTCACAGTAATTTCATTGCAGTGTTAACGTAAGCCTTATTTGTAACACTATTAAATAAACTTTAGATGGCGGGACTGTCTTATGAAGAGAGATTCTGGGCAAACTGGGCTAGTATTCTGTAGAGTTTCAAAGAACGAGACATGATCTCATCAAAACCTACAAAATACTTAAAGGAATAGATGGGTAGATATGGATAACATGTTTTCCCTTGGCTGGGGACTCTAAAACCAGGGGGCACAATTTCAAAATAAAGGCACTTAGAGGACCGAGATAAGGAGAAATTTCTTTATGCAGAGGGTTGTGAATCTTTGGAATTCTCTACCCAAGTGGAAGCTCAGACATTGAGTATGTTTAAAGCAGAGAGTGATAGATTCTAAACATCCAAGGACAAGGAAATATTTTTATTTTATTTTGTTAGTGTCAGAAGTAGGCTGACATTAACACTGCAGTGAAGTTACAGTGAAAATTCCCTAGTCATCACACTCTGGGGCCTGTTCGGGTACACTGAGGGAGAATTTAGCACGGCCAATGCACCTAGCCAGCATGTCTTTTGGTCTGTGGGAGGAAACTGCAGTACCCAGAGGAAACCCATGCAGACACAGGGAGAACATGCAGACTCCGCACAGAGTGGCCTTATAGAGGTCTATGAAAGGTCTATTCTATGGACCTTAAAGAGGTCTGTAAAATAATGAGGGGCATAGACAAGGTAGATAGTCAATATCTTTTCCCAAAGGTAGGGGAGTCTAAAACTGGAGGGCATAGATACAAAAGTGTCCAGAGGGGCAATTTTTTCACACAGAGGGTGGTGAATGTCTGGAAAATGCTGCCAGAGGTAATAGTAGAGGCAGGTACAATTTTATCTTTTAAGAAGCATTTAGGTGGTTACATGGGGACAATGGGTCCAGAGGGGTAGGGGCCAAATGTGGGCAATTGGGATTAGCTTAAGGGTTTGAAAAAAAGGGCGTCATGGACAAGTTGGGCCGAAGGGCCTGTTTTCATGCTGTAAACCTCTATGACTCTATGACACAAGCCTGGAATTGAACCCGGATCCCTGGTGATGTGAAGCAGCAGTGCTAATGACTGTGTCACTGTGTTGTCCACCTAGAATAAATCTGGTGAACCTTCATTGGCCTGGGTCTTTAGCCTTCTAGTTACAGTACTTTGTTTCTTTCCAACAATTTTAAATACTGAGAGTTTTTTTTGGGTAGTGAATTCCAGAGTCTGCCACCTTCCAATTCACCTAACCAGCATGTCTTTGGGACTGGGGGAGAAAACCAGAACACCTGGAGGAAACCCACGCAGACATGGGGAGAACGTCCAGATTCAGTACAGACAGTGACCCAAGCCGGGAATCGAATGCAGGTCCCTGGTGCTGTGAGTGCTAACCATTGTGCCACCATGCTCCGATGGTAGCTATGGGGATAGTGTGGAGGAACACGACATTGAAGTGGATGATCAGCCATGATCCTATTGGATCGATGGGCTGAATGGCCCACTCCAGCTCCTTCGAGCTGGAGTGGGATTAATCTGGATGGCTGCGGGTCAGCCAGTATTGACACAGTGGACTGAATGGCCTCCTTCCCCGCTGTAAATCTCTACGGGTGGGATTTTCCTGCCGCACCCTCTCCGAAACCGGAAAACCCACCCAAGGTGAATGGGCCTTTGCATGATCCGCCCCTTGTCCGCTACAATGGGAAAATCCCATGGGCATGGGAAAATCTGCCCCTGTGGTTGTAAGCATCGGAGTGGCACAAGCTACAAGGGGCTGAATGGTCTGTGTTGCAATGAATAGGAACTCAAAGTGACTATTTTGACCCTGCGCTGATCCTGAGATGCCCCAGTGGTCAGAAAAGCACAGCTGGCTCAAGGAGCGAAGGTGGAAACTTGACGGTGTAGGGAGCCGCCTCGGAACTCCATTGTTGTTTTAGATTAGGTTCCGAATTGCAGTGACACTCTCCCCATCTGCTAACACGTGGTGATTGATATATTTCATTAATACGACTTTTGGTTTGGGTACTGACAGCAGTCTCTTGGGAAAGACAATAATATCGGATAAAAGCATTACTGATATCAAATAAAAGAAAAGAAATATACATGCAAAATGTTGTTAGTTCGACAAATTGGGTTAAAGATATTACTTGAATAAAAAATAGGATCTGCACTGGCCTAATGCTTTATGTATCAACTAATCTCTTTACTGAGAGATTTGGTTTACAACCATCAAATATGCATCACATCTCACTAATAAAATCGACAACGCTTTATTATTTTTACATTCTATTGTCTTGGCCAGAGAACTCCAAATTTTCTTTTCTTTCGTACTTTGCATATATTTAACAGTTCTATAAAATATTCACGTTTTCTTACTGTATCATTTCTAGAAGTGTCAGCCCAGACACAATGCCGAGAAGAGGCAAAGGAATTATCTGCTTTGATTCCCAGCTTGGGTCACTGTCTGTGTGGAGCTTGCACATTCTCCCCGTGTCTGCCTGGGCTTCCTCCGGGTGCTCTGGTTTCCTCCCACAGTCCGAAAGGTGTGCTGGTTAGGTGGATTGGCCGTGACAAATTGTCCCATAGTTTCAGGCAGACTAGCTAGGATAATTGTATGGGATTATGGGTGGGATTGGCGTCAGTATGGACTTGATGGGCTGAATGGCCTCCATCTGCACTGTAGGATTCTATGATTGAAATGTGTTTCAGTATTTCAGTATTTTCAAACGTTCCAATCATTATGCCCGAAAACAATTAAAACCCTCCTACATTTGCTTATCTGACCTTTCATAGTTCATATTGCGGTGGCACAGTGGTTAACATTACTGCCTCACAGCACCTGGGACCCGGATTCAATTCCCAGTTTGGGTCGCTATCCATGTGGAGTCTGTATGTCCTCCCCCATATCTGCATGGGTTTCCTCCGGGTGCTCCGGTTTCCTCCCATATTCCAAAGATGTGTAGATTAAGTGGATTGGCCATTCCAAATTGTCCTTCAGTGTCCAGAGGGGAGTAGGAAAGATGGATTGGCTGTGCTAAATTGCCTCATCATATCCAAAGATGTGTAGATTAAATGGATTGGTAATGCTAAATTACCCCTTGGTGTCCCAAGATGTGTAGGTTAGGTGGATTGGCCATGGCAAATCACCCCTTAGTGTCCCAAGATGTGTATGTTAGGTGGATTGGCCATGCTAAGTCCAAAGATTGTAGGTTAGATGGATTTTCCATGCTAAATTGCTTCTTAGTGTCCAGAGATGTGCTGGTTAATACATGGGGTTATGGGGATAGGGTCTGGATGGAATGCTGTATTGACAGGAGTCAGTGTGGACTGGATGGGCCGAGTGGCCTGCTTCTGAACTGCAGATATTCAAATGATATTAGGCAATGGAAGTATTTCTAAACTGAATGTCAGCAGTGGCTCAGAGGTAGCCACCTCAATGAGCGTCATGGCCAAACCTTCACATCCCACCTTTGAAAGTTCAGCTCGTAAGCAAGGCTAAGACTTCAGCCCACTGTTGCATGAACACAGGAACAGACCAACCAGTCCCTTTGATCCTGTGTTGTCATTCATTGGAATCACAGCTGATATGGACATCAACTCCATACACCTGTCTTTGCTCCTGTTCCTGATACACCCACCTAGCAAACTGTTTTGAAAATTCCAACTGACCCACCATCTCCCTTTGGAGGGCAGAATTCTCAATTTTGACTACCATTTGTGTGAATTAATGTTTTCTGATTTCCTTTTCAACCATCTTTTACATATGTGCCCTCCCCATCAGATATGGGAGACAGTGATATGGTGGTGATATCACCAGACTAATAATCCAGATGTTACTGTTCTGGGGACACATGTTCAAATGGCAACTGGTGGAAATCAATTTCAATTAATAACATCTAGAATTGAAAACTTGGCCCTTGGTAATGGTGATCAAGAAATTATCCTCTATTGTAGCTAAAACCGATCTGGTTCACTAATGGGAAGGAAATCTGCCAACTTTACCCAGTCTGGCCTACATGTGACTCATAAAAACATAGAAACTAGAAGCAGGAATAGGCCATTTGGCCCTTTGAGCCTGCTCTGCCATTCATTATGATCATGGATGATCATCCAAGCCTCTATCCTGGTCCCTCCTTCCCATCCATTTCCTTTGATCCCCTCCACCCTGTGTTTTCCTTCTTGAAAACATACAATGTTCTGGCCTCAATTGCTTTCTGTGGTAGTGCTGCCTCAGAAAAGTAGCCAGCATAATTAAGGACCCTACGCATCCCGGACATTCTCTCTTCCACTTTCTTTCATCGGGAAAAGATACAAAACTCTGAGGACACATACCAACCAACTCAAGAACAGCTTCTTCCCAGACTTTTGAAAATGGACCTACCTCGCATTAAGTTGATCTTTCTCTACACCCTAGCTATGACTGTAACACTACATTCTGCACTCTCTCCTTTCCTTCACTATGAATGGTATGCTTTGTCTGTTTAGCACGCAAGAAACAATACTTTTTCACTGTATACCAATACATGTGACAATAATAAATCAAATCAAATCAAACTAATTCCACAGGCTTATTGGGTGAAGACATCTCTCCCCATCTCAGTCCAAAAAGGTTTACCCCATAATCTCCAACTGTAACTCCTGGTCCTGGACACTCCTGCCATCAGGAACATCCTTCCTGCATCTACCCTGTCTAGTCCGGTTCAAATTTTATAGGTTTCTATGATATATCCCTCATTCTTCTGAACTGCAGTGAATAGAATGGAACAATCTCTCCTTGGATGTCAGTCCTGTCATCCCAGAAAACAATCTGGTAAACATTTGCTGTATTCTCTCTAGAGCAAGAACAATGTTCCTCAGATAAGGAGAGCAAAACTGCACACAATATTCCAAGTGTGGCCTTAACAAGGCCCTGCATAATTGCATCAAAATATCCCTGCTCCTGGATACGAATCCTCTTCCTATGAAGGCCAACATATTATTTGTTCATGGGATGTGAGTGTTGCCGTCTGGGCCAGCATTTTTTGAGGGCATTTGAGAGTCAACCACACTGCTGTGGATCTGGAGTCACGTGTAGGTCATAGAATCCCACAGTGCAGAAGGGGATGGCCCATCGAGTCTGCACTGACCACAATCCCATCCAGGCCCCATCCCCATAACCCCACGTATTACCCTTGCTAGTCTCCCTGACAGTAAGGCCGGAATTTTACCGACATGCCAGCCCCGATTCCCGGGGGTGGGGGGGGGGGGGGGGGGGGGTGGGGGCCTCGGCTCGGCATTCGGCATTCTCTGCTGGCCTCGGGTGGGATCGTGCGAAACTTGGGCTGACGTGCCGGTAAAATTTCACCCTAAGAGGCAATTTAGCACGGCCAATCCACCTAACCTGCACATCTTTGGAATGTGGGAGGAAACCGGAGCACCCGGAGGAAACCCACGCAGATATGGGGAGAATGTGCAAACTCCACACAGACGCGACCTGAGCTGGGAATCGAACTCGGATCCCTGGCACTGTGAGGCAGCAGTGCTAACCATTGTGCCACCATGACCAGGTCAGACCAGGTCAGGGTGACAGATTTGCTTCCCATAAGGACATTAGTGAACCAGATGGGATTCGAACTCTGGTCCCCAGAGTATTACCCTGGGTCTTTGGGTTACTAGCCCAGTGACAATACCACTGCCTGTCCCCCTTCCTGCATGTTGCAGATCCACTGCAATGTGGCTGACTCTCAACTGCCCTCTGAAATGGCATTCTGCACTCAGTTCAAGGGCAGTTAGGGATGGGCACCAAGTGCTGGCCTAGCCAGCGATACCCACACCCCATAAAGGAATCAATTTAAAAAAAAGATCCTTCAACACCATGACCAGACCACCCCTCAATGTAATAATCCCCACTGTACACAGTGGCACAATGGTTAGCACTGCTGCCTCACAGCACACATAGTCCGGGTTTGATTCCTGACTTGGGTCACTGTCTATGTGGAGTTTGAACATTCTCCCTGTGTCTGCGTGGGTTTCCTCTGGGTGCTCCGGTTTCCTCCCACAGTCCAAGGGTGTGCAGGTTAGGTGGATTGGCCGTGCTTAATTAACCCTGAGTGTCGGGGGGCTAGTTAGGGTAAATACCTGGGGGGTAGGGCCTGGTTGGGATTGTGGTCATTGCAGACTCAATGGGCCAAATGGTCTCCTTCTGAATTGTAGGATTCTATGATACCCAGAGAAATGGAAGTCAATTTGATGCAACCTGTCCTCGTAACTAAAGCCCTCTGAGGCCACTGGTCATCTGGTGAAGATATGCGAGGGATTGTTGGATGATACACTGTCCTCCACCCAAGATGTTAATTTGAGGTTACATGTGTGGAGAATTCGTGCTCTGGGGAGGCATTGGAGATATCACAAGTGTCAGGAATAGGGAAATTCCCCATTTATCACAGTTCTCCATTCAGTCATCAACTATTTCCACCATCCCCCTAACTAATCAGATACAAACCCAGAGAGTAGAGCCAGTAAGCCCTGGCTGCATCGCATACTGCCGATAGCACTGGGACAGTACCTGTAGTGAGCAGAAGGTCTGAGTGAAGGGCTCCATTCGGACAAGGTACGAGGCGACAATGATGGACGAGGAATAATGAGTGCAGTAGTGACACCGTGCAGACAAGTCCTCTACAAAAAAAACAAACAAATTTCACTTAGCCAGACTCTGCAAGATCAGCTGAAGATGTGAGATCAGTAGCAACAGAATAGGACCCAGATACCGGGGGTGAGGGGAGAGTAGGAGAGGAGTGAGCCACATAGCCTCTCGAGTTTGCTCCTCCATTCACTTGGATCATGGTTAATCTGTTCCTTGATGTTGTTTCAAAGCTCAAGCTGTGTAAGAAGGTAGCTATCTGGTACTCACTCCTGCAAAACTGTGCAGACGCTACCTTAACCAAAATCTCAAGATTGAGACCAATAGACAAGGACAGCATCAGAGATCCCTACAGTTCAGAAGGAGGCTATTTAGCCCATCAAGTCCACACCCTCTCTCTGATAGAGTGCCTTACCCAGACTTGCTCCCTCGTCCTATCCCTATAAACCCACACATTTACCATGGACTTTCCATCTAACCTACACACCTTTGGATACTAAAGGACAATTTAGCATGGCCAATCCAAATACCTACACATTTTTGGACACTAAGGAGCAATTTAGCACAGCCAATCCACCTAACCTGCACATCTTTGGACACTAAGGGGCAATTCAGCATGGACAATGTACTTAACCAGCACATTTTTGGACTGTGGGAGGAAACTAGAGCACCCGGAGGAAACCCCACGCAGACACAGGGAGCACACTTAATTCTTTTTCTCTATCCACATTTACTGACTAGTTTTTATTTCAGATTCTCTGCAGCCACAGTATTTTGTCTTGGGGCTGGTGTGCCAATAGGCTTTTGTTGTGTAAGGGTATTAAGCAATGTGGAACTAAGCTGAAGGACAGATCTGTCCTGAACTAAGAAAAAGGCAGAGCATGTTGAGCAGGTGGGACAAGGTCTACATACCCTCGGTGCGGCTGGAACCCATCTAACTTTGGCATAATGGGACCAGAACTTCTGTCTGGAATGCTTAGTTCCTTCCCGCATTTTGGAATTTTCTCCATTTCCAAATGAGGTTAGAATGCCAAACTATAAGTGTGCAAATTGGAAAAGATTTGAGAAAGGATATACTGGCACTGGAAGGGGTGCAGTGGAGGTTCACTTAGTTGATTCTGGAGTTGAGTGGGTTGGTATATGAGGAGAGACTGAGTAGACTGGGGCTATTACTCATTGGAATTCAGAAGAATGAGGGCAGATCTTACAGAAACATTTAAAATTATGAAGGGAATATATGAGTTAGGAGCAGGGAGGTTGTTTCCACTGACAGGTGAAACTAGAACCAGGGGGCATAGCCCCAAAATAAGGGGGAGCAGATTTAGGACTGAGTTGAGGAGGAACTTCTTCATACAGAAGGTTATGAATCTATGGAATTCCCTGCCCAGTGAAGCAGTTGAGGCTACTTCATTGAATGTTTTTAAGACAAGAATATATTTTTGAACAGTGAAGGAATTAAGGATTATGGTGAGCGGGCGGATAAGTGGTGCTGAGTCCACACAAAGATCAGCCATGATCATATTGAATGGCGGAGCAGGCTCGAGGGGCCAGATGGCCTACTCCTGCTCCTAGTTCTTATGACACCGTAGATACAAGTATTTACCTGAAGCATGAAACATTGTTAAACATTATGGGCAGCATGTTCCAACCTCATCTGTGGCTGGGATTCTCCAGTCCCGCTGCAGTGAATGGGGATCTGGCTGAGCACCACATTCTCCGTTCTCGCTGGCAGCAGTGGTGGGGCATACGGGAGTGGAAAATTCTGGCCTTTTAAGCAGTAATAAAAATTATTTTATGTATCCAAATGCAGTATTGTCCTTGATTCTGTTCCCAAGGTACTGCACTGTACTAAACTGATGCCAATAACGTGGAGGGTCATTTTCACATGTTCATCCGCAGCAAAACATGAGTCAGCATGGTGGGTGGCACAGTGGTTTGGCACTGCTGCCTCACAGCACCAGGGACTCTGGTTCGATTCCAGCCTCGGGTCACTGTCTGTGTGGAGTTTGCACATTCTCCCCATGTCTGCGTGGATTTCCTCCAGGTCCTCCTGTTTCCTCCCACAGTCCAAAGATGTGTGGGTTAGGTTGATTAGCCATATTAAATCAACACTTAGTGTCCAGGGATATGATAGATTAGAGGGATTAGCACGGTAACTAACTAGGGATGGGGCCTGGGGGGGATTGGTGTCGGTGCAGACTCGATGGGCCAAATGGCCTCCTTCTGCACTGTAGGGATTCTACGATTATGATCATTTGGGTACTGTGTACTCCAGACATTAACTTGGAGTTTTCTAAATTGCCAACTCAACCCAAGAGAAAGAAAGCTGGAAGGTAAGATTTTCATTCTGGGGACGGGGGAGGGGGGCAGATTAGATTAATAGTTGGCTCACCACCCCTGGACTTTTTATTAAAAAATCATTTGTGGAATGTGGGTGTTGTTGGCTGGGCTGACACTTATTGTCCACCTCTAATTACCCCTTGAACTGAATGGCTTGCTAGGCCATTTTCAGACGGCATTTAAGAGTCAACCACATTGCTGTGGGTCTGGAGTCACGTGTAGGCCAGACTGGGTAAGGACGGCAGATTTCCTTCCGTAAAAGAACATTAGTGAACCAGATGGGGCTTTACAACAATCAGCAATGGTTTCATGGTCATTATTTCCTTCTATTCCTTTCTCCCTCATGTAGTTATTCAGCTTCCATTGGATGCTTCCAAAGTCAAGTTGGATCTGGTTTTGAAAGTTCATCATTATCCATTCGTGACATCTCACTGCCAGAGCTAAATTTTAGAAAATATCTATAATTACTGGCCACGGGTTATTCCTAGTTACTTTTGTTGAATGTTTGTGTGTGGAAGAATGGATAAAATGTTCTTTTTGGTGATGCCTCGCTGAGTGAAGGGAAGGTGACACTGATGGACCTTGGACTGGATTCTGGGGGGTGATTCTGAAGAGTGATGTTGAGGTGGGATAATGACATTTGTTACCTTGAATTTTGTCAGGAAGGCAGAAACTACAATGAAATGAGACGTAGGGCAGCACAGTGGTGGCACACTGTTCGGGACTCCACACCGTCTGCACATTCTCCCTGTGTCTGCATGGATTTCCTTCGGGTTCTTCCAACAGTCTGAAAGGCATGCAGATTAGGGTGGATTGGCCATGCTAAATTGTCCCTTAGTGTCAGGGGGTCTAGCCTATTGCCTCACAGCACCAGGGACCTGGCTTAGGTCACTGTCTGTGTGGAGTCTGCACATTCTCCTTGTGTCTGCGTGGGTTTCCTCCTGGTTCTTCCTACAGTCCGGAAGACGTGCAGATTAGGTGGATTGGCTGTGTTAAATTGCCCCTCAGCGTCAGGGGGAACTAGCTAGAGTCAATGCATGGGGATAGGGCCTGGGTGGATTTGTGGTCAGTGCAGACTGGATGGGCCAAATGGCCTCCTTTTACACCATAACCATAGAATAGAACCATAGACTCCGACAGTGGAGAAGGATGCCATTCAGCCCATCGCATCTCTGGCAACTAACAACAGAGCATCTTACCCAGGCTGTGGAGAAATTCAGGGCTAAGCACATTTCTGGCAGTCTCATTGTTGCTCAAAGCCACAGCAGAAACACTTACCCACGTTAGAAATAAAACAAGAACAGTTTAGTTCAAAAGCTTACAGCACTGATTTCACTAACACTCAGGTTATAGATTACAAGCAAAAACACGACTGCAAACTCATCCTGAATTTCACTGCGAGTGTTATGATGTCCTTTTCTCTAATTTAATTTGTTGGAACATTGAACGCCCAAGGAGGAAACAGGGGAATGAGTTTTAACCAATTATATTTATGCTATTGAGCTTTAAAGTTATTATTCACAGTATGCCATAGATATTGCCAACACTTTGGCAATATTTCCCTGAAATATTCAAAATACATGGAAACACTCAGAAAGGTGGTGTGGTGGGTTTTTAAAGTTTTTTTTTAAGTTTATTTATTAGTGTCACAAGTCAGCTTACATTAACACTGCAGGGAAGTGACTGTGAAAATCTCCTAGTCCCCACACTCCAGCTCCTGTTCAGGTACACTGAGGGAGAATTTAGCACCTAACCAGCATGTCTTTCTGTCTGGAGGAGGAAACCGGAGCACCCGAAGGAAGCCCACGCATACACGAGGAGAATGTGCAGACTCCGCACAGACAGTGACCCAAGAAAGGAATCGAACTTGGGTCCTTGGTGCTGTGAGGCAGCAGTGCTAACCACTGTGTCACCATGATGAGTTCACTACACCATCACATCCCCCCCCCCCATTGTCAGACATTTGTCATTGGGCCAACATGCTTTTTCACTCAACCCCTTTCTCAATCTGAGCTATTTGCCCATTACATCTTCCTTTCCTAACCTGAGACGCACACTCTATCTGTCTCTCTCCACAGATGTTACCGGACCCTCCCAGTATCTTGACCATTATCTGTTCTATACACTGTTTTTTCTCAATCTGTCCCAGCTTACATGGAACATGGAACATTATTCTGAAATAATGCCAATTTTTGGATAAAACAAAAGGGAGGGTTTCATCTGTTACTTATTAGGTTGCATGGCACAATGGTTAGCATTGCTGCCTCACAGCGCCAGAGACCTGAGTTCAATTCCAGTGCCACTCACCTGATGAAGGAGCAGCGCTCTGAAAGCTAGTGGCTTGTGCTACCATATAAAATTGTTGGACTTTAACCTGTGAGTTGTGAGACTTCTTACTTAAGAGTTCCTCCCAGAGTCACAGTTTGAGTTTATTTATTAGTGTCACAAGTAGGCTTACATGAACGCTGCAATGAAGTTACTGTGAAAATCCCCTGGTCGCCACACACTGACACCCATTCGGGTACACTGAGGGAGAATTTCACACAGCCAATGTATCTAACCAGTACATCTTTCAGACTGCCGGTTTCAGAGGAAGCTCGCGCAGACACGGGGAGACTCCGCACAGAGTGACCCAAGCTGGGAATTGAACCCGGGTCCCTGGCGCTGTGAGGCAGCAGTGCTAACCACTGTGCCATCATGCCGCTCATTTATTTGATGGTACGCTTTGCCTGTATAGCGCGCAAGAAACAATATTTCCCACTGTATACCAATACATGTGACAATAATAAATCAAATCAAATCAAATCAAAAGCATCGACAATGAAAGGATCGAGTGGCAACTTGGGTACCCCACGCACCCACCCATTGCTCTAACCACCCTCTGCCCACCTGAGACAGAGACTGTGGGTCACACATTGAAATCCACAGTCACCCGAGAACTCATTTTCAGTGTGGAAGTGAGTCATCTCAGACTCCAAGGTACTGCCAAAGAAGAGAGAAACGGTAATGACTGACAGGGCAAGTGGGCAGCCCAGTGTGGCATGGCACTGGACAGATCCAGGGTCATCCTAGAGCTTTGCTGAATCGGTTAGTCAATCAAAGCGACCAATAAGCGATGCAGTGACCAATGGGAAAGGAAGGGATAAATCAGCTTGACCCTGTGACCTTGGATAGTAGATAACTGGTTCAGAAACAGCGGGTGGAATTGTATCACTGCTTTACATCCATTTTGTGGCAGGAAAGTGCTGTAAAATTGGGCGTAAAGTGGCTAGATTGAAATGGTGCTAATTTTAGCAACCAGTGCAATTTTACAAGACCTGGATTTGTGGTGTAGTGAGCCTTTCGCTGGAAATGGGTGACAGGCTGGTGAATTTAGCGAGTAAAAAGTCTGACAACACCAGGTTTTAGTCCAACCTATTTATTTGATAATATACTCACAAGCTTTCGAGGGGACTGCCTCTTCTTCAGGTGAATGGAGAGTTCTGGCCTCAGACAGAGCATATAAAGCACAGACAGTTTAGAGATTACTGACCTGGTGTTGTCAGACTTTTTACTGTGTTTACGCCAGTCCAACGCCGGCATACCCACATCATAAATTTAGCGAGCCCAGTGCTCAATCTTCAGGAAAATAAATCTCATAATACTCCTCCCATTATTATTTCAAAAGGTTTATTTCTATGACCGTACGGCCAAACCTTTTCCTGATACGCAACCCAGTGACACGTGATCGTATCAGAATCTTGAATAGTGCCTGGCTGGCCTCGCGCACTGTCCTTGCTGGAGGTCACGGAGGAGTTTGCGATTCAAGCTGTCCAAATCGTTCCAATGAAGGGAGGGAACACACAGTCTGAAGCAGTGGTGGGGAACCGAGAGAGAGGTGTGTGGGATGAGGAGTGAAGTATGATGTGAACTCAGCGACTGAATGAAAAACAAAATCAAACACCAAGATACCAGCAAGGTCAGTGTGAGCGGGCAAAAAGAAAAACAGGGCTGGACTTTATTCTGTTACTCAGGCACATTGGAAACAAGAGGAGGCCATTCAGTCCCTCACACTTGTTCTATCATTCAATCCAACCTTGACTGAAACTCACCTCAAATCAAATCATCCTTTCCAGATGTATCACAGCTTGGTCTGGCTCCTGCTCTGACCAAGACAGCAAGAAACTAAAGGGTCGTGAACGAGGCCCAGTCCATCACGCAAACCAGCCTCCCATCCATTGACTCTGTCTACACTTCCTGCTGCCTCAGAAAAGCAGCCAGCAGAATTAAGGATCCCACACACCCTGGACATTCTCTCTTCCACCTTTTTCAGTCGGGAAAAACATACCAAAGTCTGAGGTCACGTACCAACCAACTCAAGAACGGCTTCTTCACTGCTGCCATCAGACTTTTGAATGGACCTACCTCACACTAAGTTGATCTCACCCTAGCTATGACTATAACACTACATTCTGCACTCTCTCCTTTCCTTGTCTATGAACGGTATGCTTTGTCTGTATAGTGCACAAGAAATGATACTTCTCATTGTATACTAATACATGTGACAATAATAAATCAAATTAAAACCCTTGTCTAACAAAAATATATCAATTTCAGTCTTGCAAGTTCCAATTAACCTCCAGAATCCACAGACTATAGGGTGGTACAGTGGTTAGCACTGCTTCCATCACACACCAGGGACCCGGGTTCAATTCACGGCTTGGATCGCTGTGTGGAGTTTGCATGTTCTCCCCGTGTCTGTGTGGGTTTCCTCCGGGTGCTCTGGTTTCCTCCCACAGTCTGAAAGACGCGCTGGTTAGGGTGCACTGACCATGCTAAATTCTCCCTCAGTGTACCCGAACAGATGCCGAGGTGTGATGACTAGGGGATTTTCACAGTAACTTCATTGCAGTATTAATGTAATAAATAAACTTTGACTTTGCAGAGAGAGAGAGGGAAACTCAGATTTCCACTCCCTTCGTGTGAACAATATTCTTCTCGCAAAAGCTGGCGCTCATTTTAAAATTGGAGCTCCTCATTCATGATTCCCTCGCCAGAGGAAATACTTTCTCCGTTTCTACCCCATCAATTGTTTCAAACACATCCATTCTGTAATTGGTCTTTTCCTGTTTCCATACTCAGTTTCCCGTGTAAATACTAACCATCATTATCCACTTCGAAATATCGCTGAACAAACTTTTCCTTCCTTGCCTCGGTTTGTGCCCCCATGGGCTTGGAGAGATCTCGGAAAATCTTAGCGTTAGTCAGATCTAACTCCTAGGAGCACAAAACAAACATTAATGTGAAAAAGGGGCATTAATATTCATTCTGTTCCAAGTCTCAGAAGCCACTTCCTAACATTGTGTTAATCTTGGCAGACAGCTTACGTAATAATGTGCTGAAGAATTATAGAATCCCTGCAGTGCAGAAGGCGGCCATTCAGCCCATCGAGACTGCACTGACTCGCTGACAGTGCATCTTATCCAGACCCTCTCCACTGAGCTAGCCCCATAACCTCACACATTTCCCATGGCTGTCCCCATCTAACCTATGCATATGGGCCACTAAGGGCGATTTAGCATGGCCAATCCACCTAACCTGCGCATCTTTGGACACTAAGGGGCAATTTAGCATAGCCAATCCACCTAACCTGCACATCTTTGCACTGGAAAACTGTTAACTGATGCTGACTCCAGCATCATATGAAGAACATGGGGGTGATTTTCCCATCCGGCTGTGTTGACTTTTTGGCTCAGTAGGCCGGGAGAATCGCACAGGGGTGCAATTCACGGGGTTCCCACGAGCATTGGCGCCCCACTAGGGTCTCCCAAAGCCAGATTTTTGGCGCAGTCTGTTCCAAGAGTGTGACAATGAATGGATTTTCACCGTAACCTCATCGCTGTGTTAATGTAAGCCTATTTGTGACACTGATCAATAAACTTTAAAAAAACGTTCTTGATTCAGCACGTTAAAGGCAAATGTGAGTGAGGAAAGCTCATCTTCTGGCACCCATCCAAAAGTAACCCAAGTGCCCTGGCCAATATCTCTCCCTCGACCTCCAATGCAGATCAACTGATCGGTTACCGCTTTAAAACGATTGCGGGATCTTTCTACGTCAAAATTGGTTGCTGCATTTGCCTACATAAAACAGTTATTTAATTCCAAAGGTAATTCGTGGGCTAGTGCATGAGGGTGGTCTTTGCGTAAGTAAGTACGGTTCCCAGCTTCAGCTGTTCATCACTTACCTCGGAGTCATAATCAGCAAGAATCCAGGGGAATACGGGATACTGCATCAGATCGTTATAGGTCCGCCCTGCCGAAGTATTCAGATGCATGAGATATTCAAAGTTGCTGATCTCTCCTTTCTGCCACAGGGGGGAAAATAAAAGTATGATGAGAAAATGATTCCAATTAAAGCCTTATTGAATTTCCTCATACTCATTACAAGATGGAAAAAACTGCAAACTCTTTGTGGATTCTGAAGTGTATTCTGTGGGCGGATTTGTGGTTCAACCTAAAAGTGGTACATCAGCATGACTCTATAGCCCCGTTTCAAGTATCCCACTCTCCCAATCAGGATTCTTTTATTCATTGTGGGACATGGGCATCGCTGGGCCAGCATTTATTGCCCATCCTAAGTTGCCTTCGGAGGGCAGTTGAGAGTCAGCCACATTGCTGTGGCTCTGGAGTCACATGTAGGCCAGACCAGGTAAGGACAGCAGATTTCCTTCCCTAAAGGACATTAGTGAACCAGATGTCTTTTTTTCTGACAATCGACAATGGTTTCCCGGTCATCAGTAGATTCTTCATTCCAGGTATTTTTTAATCGAATTAAAATTCCACCATCTGCTGTGGCGGGATTTGAACCCGGGTCCCCAGAGCATTAGCTGAGTTTCTGGATTAATAGTGTAGCAACAATACCACGAGGCCATCACCTCCCTCTAGTCAGTGTATGAAACATTCCTTTCGGCATCAAGCAAGACAGCCAACATTTTCTGATGTGATAAGTCTGACCCCAACACAAAGGCCCTGGCCCTGTGGGGGATGAATCTTACCTGCCATTTCTGTGTCACCGCTTTCTCGCCCAATGTTCTCCTGTGGAAGGGAATGGGAGGGTTTTAATTCACAGAGCACCACGGAATCATATTTGCGCGCAGGTAACGAAATGGGATCAATGCCTGGCCTTGAGCAGGACGTTTGGTTTGAACATATTTGAGCGTGCAAAGATTAAAAAGGAGAATGTGAAGAGGATTATCAATCGCTAACTCACGTGCACCTTTTACGGTCCTTGCCATTATTTTTTTTTAACACAAGTTTCGTACAATGCAGAAGGTGCCCTTTGACCCATCGAGTCATAGACATTCATAGAGATATACAGCACGGAAACAAGCCTTTCAGCCCAACTTGACTATGCCAACTAGGTTTCCTAAACTGAATGAGTCTTGTTTCATACAATCCATAGAATAGAATCCCGACACTGCAGAAGGAGGCCATTCTGCCCATCGTGCCTACACTGACAACAATCTCACCCAGGTTCTACACCTGTAAACCCACATATTTACCCTTCTAACCTACGCATCTTGAGACACAAGGGACAAATTAACATGGCCAATGCACCTAACCCGCACATCTTTTGACTGAGAGAAAATCGGAGCACCAGGAAGAAAGCCACGCAGACACAGGGAGGACGTGCAGACTCCACACAGACGGTGACTCAAGCTGGTAAATTGAACCCGTGTCCCTGGCGCTGTGAGGCAGCAGTGCTAACATTATACCACCATGCAGATTTGTGGCCTTATTGGGCCAGAAGTCTGCTCCGACACATGTGAAACACCTGCCCTACCACCTGCTTCCATTTACCAAGGACTGGGAAAAGGTAATCTAATTTTTTGTTTAATTCATTTATGAGGCGTGGGCGCAGCTGGCTGGCCAGCATTTATTGCCCATCCTTAGTTGCCCGAGAGTAGTTGAAAGTCAACCACATTGCTGTGGCTCTGGAGTCACATGTCAACCAAACCAGGCAAGGACGGCAGATTTCCTTCCCTAAAGGGCAGCATGGTGGCACAGTGGTTAGCACTGTTGCTTCAAAGTGCCAGGGACCTGGGTTCGATTCCCAGCCTCCGGTCACTGTGCAGAATCTGCACGTTCCCCCCGTGTCTGCGTGGGTTTCCTCCGGGTGCTCCAATTTCCTCCCACACTCCAAAGATGTGCGGGTTAGGTGGTTTGGCCATGCTAAATTGCCCCTTAATGTCGGGGAGCTGGCTAGGGTAAATGCATGGGGTTATGGGGGCGTGGCTAGGATTGTGCTCGGTGCAGACTCGATGGGCTGAATGGCCTCCTTCTGCACTGTAGGATTCTATGACATGACAATGGTTTAATGAGCAACAGTAGAAGCTTAATTCCAGATATTTCTTATCGAATTCCACCATCTGCCGTGGTGGGATTCAAACCCAGGCCCCCAAAACATTAGCTGAGTTTGTGGATTAAAAGTGTGGCGATAACATCGCTAGGCTGTCGCCTCCACATTTTGTGCCTAACTAATACCAGACACTGCATACAATACTCTAGTCATGTGCATACCAAGGTGGGGGAGAGTGTGGTTTAATCTGATCTAAGTGAAGTTCTGGGTTCTTTACGGAGAGCTTGTAGGTTTATACTGTAGCTAGGGATAAGGAAAATATTCAGCAATAGCTGTTCATTCTCGAAATGCTTTTGAGTTTAACGTACCAGGGTATAATTTAGCTGATTGCGTTGTTGAAGCCTTTGCTGAAACGGCAGGATTTGAGACTCATGTCTGTTCATTTATTGCTGTGGCCACATTGCAAAGTGGGATCGTCAGGGCAGCCTCTGATTTATTATTGTCACATGCATTAGCATACAGTGAAAAGTATTGCTTCTTGCACGCTACACAGGCAAAGCACACCATTCATAGAGAAGGAAAGGAGAGGGTGCAGGAATTTAGTGTTATAGTCATAGCTAGGGTGTAGAGAAAGATCAGCTTAATGCAAGGACAGTCCATTCAAAACACAGCAGGGAAGAAGCTGTTCTTGAGTCGGTTAGTACGTGACCTCAGGCTTTTGTATCTACTTCCTGATGGAAGAAGGTGGAAGACAGAATGTCAGGGGTGCGTGGGGTCCTTAATTATGCTGGCTGTTTTGCTGAGGCAGTGGGGAATGTAGACAGAGTCAATGGACGGGAGGCTGGTTTGCGTGATGGACTGGGCTACATTCACAACCTTTTATGGTTTCTTGCAGTCTTAGGCAGAGCAGGAGCCACACCAAGCTGTGATACAACAGGAAAGAATGCTTTCTATGGTGCATCTTTGGACACCAAGGGGCAATTTAGCATGGCCAAGCCCCCTAACTTGCACATCTTTTGATGGTCAGAACTTAAGTGCACTGGAAAACTGTTAACTGAAATTTAGAGAGAGTCATAGAGGACATGCCAAATTTCCTTAGTCTTTTGAGAAAGTAAAAGCATTGATGGGCTTTCTTAACTATAGTGTTGGCATGGGGGTACCAGGAAAGGTTGTTTATGATCTGGACACCTGAAAACATGAAGCTTGAGATAATAAGTGTAACAATAAACCGCAATGATGAATTCATTGGCATCTGCTGCTTTGAAGGACATTTCGTCTCTGAAGGTCTGGCCTACAATAACACCTGCCGTGTAATAAGTCAGCAGTGGCATTGTTTCTGAGACTCAGGTTATAAAGATCTTAAACATCTATAGGGCAGCAGTGGTTTCCCAGATGTCTGCTAATTATAGACATAAAGACATTGATAGATCCTATTTTAACTTAATGCAAGTGAGTGGGCTTTGAGCGAGTTAAAATGCATTGTGTGCATCCCTCCAAACACAATAAACAAATCTGATGCAAGTCTAGATTTGATGTTAGGATCAAGTTGCTTACAAGTACACTTAATGCAAAAAGGTTTAATTAATTAAATCATAAGAACATAAGAACATAAGAAATAGGAGCAGGAGTAGGCCATCTAGCCCTTCGAGCCTGCCCCGCCATTCAATAAGATCATGGCTGATCTGTTGTGGCTCAGTTCCACATTCCCGCCCTCTCCCCATAACCCTTAATCCCCTCTCTTATCAAGAACCCATCAACCCGCTTCTTAAAAATATTTAGCGAGGCAGCCTCCACCACTTCAACGGGCAGAGAATTCCAGAGATTCACCACCCTTTGAGTGAAGAAGTTCCTCCTCAACTCCGTTCTAAACCGCCTCCCCTTTATCTTGAGGCTGTGCCCCCTAGTCCTACTGTCTTTTTTGAGCGGGAAGAGTCTCTCCACCTCTATCCTATCCATCCCATTCATCATCTTATACGTCTCAATGAGATCTCCCCTCATTCTTCTAAACTCTAACGAGTACAAGCCTACTTTATTCAGCCTCTCCTCATAGCTCAATCCCCTCAACTCCGGTATCAGCCTAGTAAACCTCCTCTGCACTCCCTCCAGGGCCAAAATCCCCTCACTGGACAGTGGAACTAGTGTCTTCAGAATAGACAGAATCATAGAATCCTATAGTGCAGAGAGAGGCCATTCGGCCCATCAAGTCTGCACTAACCATAATCCCACATAGGCCCTATCCCCATAACCCCCATGTATTTACCCTAGCTGGTTCATCCTGACACCAAGGGGCAATTTAACATGACCAATCCACCTAACCTGCACATCTCTGGATTGTGGGGGGAAACCAGAGCACCCAAACTCCACACAGACAGAGACCTGAGACTGGGAATCAAACCCGGATGCCTGGCACTGTGAGGCAGCAGTGCCAACAGTATGGTGGGTGACCAGAATTGGACATCGTATCCCAGCCAGTGATGGCAGAGGAGATAATACAATTTTATTTTTGTCCTTTTGTTTTGTACACGTTCACTATAGTTACAAGCAATATCAGGGATGAGGGGTACGAAACCTGATCAAATTAGATGGGGCAGGTTACATGACATCCAAAGCTAAGTTGGCAACTTTCCCAGGTTGTGTGAATGTAGGTTTCATTTTCTCCTCTGTGTGAAGATAGAAATAACTTAGAGACAAATGCAGAACTGTTCTTTTCCATTGTTCACCCTGGACAAGTGGGTGACACGCAGCAAACAATAAGCATTTTGGTACAAGGAACCATAAGCCATTATTAAGTACCTTTTTGAAGAACAAGTTAAAGCGTACCTCCCACTCGCTGACACATATCGCCCAGGGAAGTGAGGGTAAGAGCGAGCGTTTGTCTAACTAGCAACATTATTTTTGTCTAAGCTTCCTGGAATAAACACACCATAACAACGAGATGACAACCAATTCATAGTAGCTCATGTTCAGAGGCTAATAACTGTATGTAAAAGAAAGCAATTGTCACTGTTAATCCTAAGCACATATTCACGAACATAAATTTTGTGCAATGGTCCACACCCAATGTATCTATTTGTTATCACCTTGTGTGCTGGCGATCAAGTGACTTGATAAGTCCATCTTTAACATGGCATGGTGGTTAGCACTGCTGCCTCACAGTGCCAGGGCTTCGGGTTCGACTCCCGACTTGGGTCACTGTCTACGTGGAGTCTGCACATTCTCCCCATGTCCGTGTGGGTTTCCTCCGGGTGCTCCAGTTTCCTCCCACAGTCCGAAAGTCGTGCTGGTTAGGTGCATTGGCCGTGCTAAATTCTCCCTCGGTGTACCCAAACAGGTGCTGGAGTGTGGCGACTAGGGGATTTTCACAGTAACTTCATTCTAGTGTTAATGTAAGTCTACTTCATAGAATTATAGAAACCCTACAGCGCAGAAAGAGGCCATTTGGCCCATCGAGTCCCACCCAGACCCTACTCCCACATCCCTACATATTTTACCCACTAATCCCTCTAATCTACACACCTCAGGAAACTAAGGAGCAATTTTTAGCATGGCCAATCAAACTAACCCGCACATCTTTGGACCGTAGGAGGAAATCGCACCACCCGGAGGAGACCCACACAGACACGAGGAGGATGCGCAAACCCCACACAGATAGTGACCCACGCTGGGAATTGGACCCAGGTCCCTGGAGCTGTGAAGCAGCAGTGCTAACTACTGTGCTACCGTGCCGCCGCACTTATGGACTAATAAATAAATATACTTTCAACTTTATTTGTGCGTTGTTTACTGGTAGTTGATTTGATTTATTATTGTCGCATGTATTGGGATACAGTGAAAAGTACTGTTTCTTGCATGCTGTACAGACAAAGCATACCGTTCATAGAATATATAGGGGAGAAGGAAAGGAGAGGGTGCAGAATGTGGTGTTACAGTCAATGCTAGGGCGTAGAGAAAGATCAACTTAATGTACGAGGAGAGCATTCAAAAGTCTGATGGCAGCAGGGAAGAAATTGTTCTCGAGTCAGTTAATACATAATCTCAAACTTTTGCATCTTTTCCCCGGTGGGAGAAGGTGGAAGAGAGAACGTCCAGGGTGCAGAAGGATAGATCGAGTCAGATAGGATTATATTCACTGGAGTTCAGAAGAATGAAAAGGGAATCTCATCAAAATCTATAAAATTCTAACAGGACTGGACAGTGTAGATGCAAAAAGGATGGTGGGAATGCCCAGAACTCAGGGTCACAGTCTGAGGATAGTGGGTATATTTTTTTAGGACTGAGGTGAGGAGAAGTTTCTTCACCCAGAGAGTGGTGAATGTGTGGAATTCACTACCACAGAAACTTCTCAGCATGTTTTCAAGAAGGAATTGGGTATAGCACTTGCGACAAAGGGGGTTGAAGGGTATGGCAGGAAGATGGGATGAGGCTACTGAGTTGGCTAACCAGTCATGATCAGAATGAATGGCGGAGCAGGCTCGAAGGGCTGAACGGCCCCCTCCTGCTCCTATTTTCTGTGTTAAGTGCCAGTGGGAGTCAGGGGCACTGCCATTCAAATGAACTACAACTTCTTTTCTCCTGCACAACATTTAAATCTTAGTCAGTGGATTACCTCAGCAACTGAAGCAATTTTTTTTTGGGCAGGGGGGTGGTTCGTTAAGCAGGAACACAAATAGTGACACCAACTAAAGAACGTAAGCATATTCCCATGGCAACACTTCGAGTGAGAAAGGCAAATCCCAGAAACGCAAATCAAAGCCAAGAAAGTCTTTCGTTCCAACAAATGCGCGCTTATCCCAGACTTTATTGTCAGGAAGATTAAAACACAGGGCGATTTTAAATTCTTATTTACTTCCCAATTTGAATACGAACAGTGAAGAGAGAAGTTGACTAAAAGACCGAGGCCCTTGTTATAATTTAATGATCGTTGCCGTTTGTGGTTTAAGATTTACATTCTGTAAATAATGCATCAGTAACGTTAGCAAAATAAATTTAGGCTTTTCTATCCAGATCTCAAAGGCCGGCTCTGAGAGGCAGTGGGAAGGTTCAAACAGAACATTGCTGCTACAAAGGTTAAACATTATGTTAATTATCAGTGTGGCCTCTAGGCCTTTGGTGCCTGGCAACCAAGTTAAACAAGGAGTAGAAGGGAAGCTCAGCTGCCAGCAGGACCTGCTTTCCCCGTGCAAAAGCCCGGCAACTCTTTTAGCTCCACAGATTTCTCGGGCTGCACTGCCGGGAGCCTTAACCTAATCGAGACTGATGGTTCGCTCCCCCCGCACTGGTGTCCAACCAGTTCATCTTACAAACTTCGCAGAAGACGCAATCTATTATTCAGAGATGGAAGGAGCTGCACAATAGCTGGCAGTCCTGGCCAGCACAGGTCAGAACGCTGATGCGGACACTACGGAGTCCTCGCTGCCTATCATCTCAAGGCTTTTTGATTCGCAAAAGGAAGCAGTTGGTAAGCTTGAATACAGCCTGGCACTTTTAACGCTTGTGATATTTTTAAAAAGCCTCATCAGCAAATTCACATGAATTAGACTAAATACTTGAGCCGCTTTCTTCCATGGATCACCATTCTGTCTCAGGTCTGAACTAAATGCGACCAACGCTCTGTCTCTCTCTGTACCTTCGATGGTAACAACACGGATGTGGTCCCCTTTAGCTCAGTTGGCTGACCGCCAGTTTGTGAGGCAGGGCGACGGCAACAGCGCGGGTTCGATTCCCATACCGGCTGAGGTTACTCCTGAAGGCCCCACCTTCTCAACCCTGCCCCTCGATTGAGGTGTGGCGATCCTCGGGTTAGATCACCACCAGCCAGCTCTCCCCCACTTCAAAGGGTAGAACAGCCTATGGTCATCCAGGACTTTCATCGGTGGTTTTATTCAACTCGGATTATGATTCCGGCTCCAGTATTTCGATTCACAGAATCACACAGCGCAGAAGAGGTCCTTCGGCCCATCGAATCCACACCGACGCACAGAAGGCCCTGGCCTGCCCACCTAATCCCACTTGCCAGCACTTGGCCCATAGCCCTGGAGGTTATGATGTGCCAGGTGCTCATCCAGGTACTTTTTAAAGGATGTGAGGCATCCCACCCCCACCACCCTCCCAGACAGCGCTTTCCAGACCCTCACCACCCTCTGAGAAAGGAAGTTTTTCCCTCAAAACACCAATTCTTGGGAGTTTTGAATGTTCAAATTTAAGAAATAAACGTTGAGTTCAGGCTGGGTGCTGACCTAATGTCTATACATTCGCTGGGGAGAAACCTTGACTTGGCTGAAAATGTTCCAACCTCTTTCTCAGCAAATCATTTGTTAAGATTAATCTGCCGCCTTCATGCAAGTCATTTCCAAAATCTAATTTTAAACATACTACAACCCTCTCCAGAACCTCTCTCAACCTGCAGTCTGTCGATTGGCCTCAGCATCTGGCAAGATCTTACATCGATCAGCTGGCCTGGCATTCCAGAGAAATCCAGGAAATATTCCAGTCAGAAGGCCCAAAGTCAAACGGGATGTGTTGAGATTTCTCTCCCATTGCTTCCTCAGTAAACTTCCATGTTAAACTGAATTATACGGAACAGTGCATTCAATTTCATAGAATCCCTACAATGCAGAGGAGGCCATTCGGCCCATCGAGTTTGCACCGACTCTCTGACAGGGCATCTTACCCAGGCCCCCTCTCGCAACCTATCCCCAAAACCCCATCCATTTCCCTTGGTTAATAGGACACTAAGGGGCAATTCACTATGGCCAAAGCACCTAATCTGGTTATCTTGGAACACTAAGGGGCAATTTACACGGCCAATCCATCTGACTTGCACATCTTTGGACTGTGGGAAGAAGCACAGAAGAAACCCACGCAGACACAGGGAGAATGTGCAGACTCCACACAGACAGGAACCCAAGGCCAGAATTGAATCTGGATCCCTGGCGCTGTGGGGCAGCAGAGCTAACCACTGTGCCTGCGTGGGTTTCCTCCGGGTACTCCAGTTTCCTCCCACACTCCAAAAGATGTGCCAGTTAGGTGCATTGGCCATGCTAAATTCTCCCTCAGTGTACCCGAACAGGCGTCAGAATGTGGCCCCTAGGGGATTTTCACAGTAACTTCATTGCAGTGTTAACGTAAGCTTACTTGCGACACTAATAAATACACATTAAACTTTTAAATGTAGCCCAGAGGATGTGAAAGTTGCTATATAAATGCAAGTTATTTCTATTAAAGTAAGCCTCACTAGTCTACCTGTGGGTGTTTACTGGATTTAATGTACATGGTAGATAACTTGTATTCTGCCACACAATTTACTAATCTATCTGGTTCTTTCTTTCTCCAGGTTCCACCCCATGAAGCGACTGTAAATTTGATGTGTTGCGTACGACCTATCGATCACATTTTTAATGTGGTAAACAATTCATACCCAGGAGAGATTAAGACAAGTGGCTAAGGACTCGGCCAAAAAGGTGGGTTTCCGTAAGACTGTAAGATATAGGAGCAGAATTAGGCCATTTGGCCCATCGAGTCTATTCCCACCTTTGATCATGGCTGATATGTTTCTTAACCCCTTTTCCCCATAACCTTTGATCCCCTTACCAATCAAGAACATACCTATCTGTCTTAAAGACACTCAATGACCCAGCCTCCACAGCCCTCTGTGGCAATGAGTTCCACAGATTCACCACCCTCTAGCTGAAGAAATTCCTCCTTATCTCTGTTCTAAAGAGTTGTCTCTTTACTCTGAGGCTGGGCCCTCAGACCCTAGTCTCTCCTACGAGTGGAAACATCTTCCCTGCGTCCACTCTATCCAGATCTTCCAGTATTCTGTAATTTTCAATGAGATCCCCCCTCATCCTTCTAAACTCCATTGAGTAGAAACCCAGTGTCCTCAAATGCTCCTCATATGTCAAGCACCATCTGTTGGGGAGGGTATAGCTTGAAAAGAGATGGCCTTAACAGGTTAAATTCAGCATAGATTTGTGGGTTCAGCATGCATCCATTGTCACTAACAGGAATTGCAATTGCTTCAGCTGTAATTATTCTGCAACTACCCCAAAGTTGGTGATGAATTGGCCATGCTAAATTGCCCCTTAGGTTTGATGGATTAGCCATGGGAAAGGTGTGGTCTTATGGGGTGGAGGCAGAGGGAGCCTCTGATAGATACTCCACCACGCTCTGTGGTAGTGAATTCCACAGTCTCACCCACCCTTTGAGAGAAATAGTTTCTGAAGTAAGGGGACCAAAACTGTGCACAATATCACCAATGCCTTGTACAGTTGCAGCAATATCACTGTACCATGACTTTAATGGAAGGAAAAATGCAAAATAACATGAGGTTTACGCAATGTGTTGCCCTGTGAAATCTCCATAGAGCGGTCACTCCAATAGGTTATTATGTTGAGTTTAAATGAGGCATTACTTGACTGTTGTTCAGGAAGTGGTGACGAAGGGCCGGGGGGGTGGTGGTAGTGGAAACAGTAGTGTAGTGTAGTGTAGGTGTTACTGGTGGTAAGTATTATGCAGATCAAGGAAAAGCTCACAACATTTGGCCTCTATTTACTGTTTAGTCTACAGCTCTGTTTCATTGTTAGATTCAGGGCTAATTATACTGTGTAATCATAGGTGCTTTGTAAAGTTTATTCATTAGTCACAAGTAAGGCTTACATTAACATTACAATGAAGTTACTGTGAAAATCCCCTACAGTTGTGCCATGTCAATCTGAACTCAAGCTGAACAATTCCTGTGTTATAAACGGAATGCCACGCCAGACTCCCGACGTTCCTGTATCTGAAACAAAGGGTGGGATTTTCCAGCCCATTTGTAGCAAATTCCCAATGGCAGGGATGGTCCGCCATTGGCTGGGGAAAGGATCTTCCAGGCCTGCTGATGTCTACAGGGTTGTGTGTGGCTTGCACCCTCCATCACCAGGGTGGTCGTCATCGGCGGGACTGGAAGAACCCACCAACAGGAAGGGGCACAAAAAGCAAGTAGGCTTACGTTAATGTTACTGTGATGAAGTTACTGTGAAAATCCCCCGGTCGCAACACTCCTGTTCGGGTACATTGAGGGAGAATTTAGCATGGCCAATGTGCCTAACCAGCACATTTTTCAGACTGTGGGAGGAAACCAGAGCCTCCGGAGAAAACCCATGCAGACACGGGGAGAACGTGCAGAGTCCACACAGACAGTGACCCGAGCCGGGAATCGAATCCGATCCCTGGTGCTGCTAACCACTGTGCCAGCGTGCTGCCCAGACAGTGTGAGCACAATGAAAGTTTAACAAAACAAACCGGATCGAATTAAGCGGAAGGCTTGCCAAGCATTCACCCTGGGAATTTCTGAGGGAAGGAAGAAGAAAATCTTCGGAATTGGGTCCCTGAATCATATTTAGGAAGAGAGATTTGACTGCCATTGAAAACAAATAAGTTAAATGTTCTCACAGGTCCTATTCACATGATCCTGTCACATTCACCTAATTTCTCACACCGTGCTGAATTAATCCTCTTATCACATTATCTCCCTCAAAATTTCATTTACATGTCATTCCGTATGTCTGTTTCCTCGGATGGATTGTTCCTTGTCAAATTAATCCTGAATAAAGCTTTGTCTAAAGCTTTTGAATCTTTGTCAGCTAAGGAGGTCAACACAGGGAATTACTTGTCAATTGTATTCCACTGTTCCATTTCCGCACACATCTTCACAGGGGCAGCACGGTGGTGCAGTGGTTAGCACTGCTGCCTCACCGTGCCAGGGATCCAGCTTCGATTCCCGGCCTCGGGTCACTGTCTGCGTGGAGTTTGCATGTTCTCCCCATATCTGTGTGGGTTTCCTCCGGATGCTCCAGTTTCCTCCCACAGTCCAAAAGTCATGCTGGTCGGATGCATTGGCCGTGCTAAATTCTCCCTCAGTGTACCCGAACAGGCACCGGAGAATGGCAACTTGGGGATTTTCACAGCAACTTCATTGCAGTGTTAATCCAAGCCCTACTTGCGATGCCAATGAATCATCTTTAACAAACCAGCTATCAATGTGATTCTGCATCTCCAGCCCTGTTCCGGTTTCATAGAATACCTACGGTGCAGGAGGAGGCCATTCGGCCCATTGAGTCTGCACAGACCACAATCTCACCCAGGCCCTAGTCCCCGTAACCCCATATATTTACCCTGCTAATCCCCTGATAGTAAGGGGCAATTTAGCACGGCCAGTCCAACTAACCATCCTTGGAGTGTGGGAGGGAACTGGAGCACCTGGAGGAAACCCATGCAGGCACGGGGAGAACGTGCAAACTCAGCACAGCCAGGAACCCAAGGCTGGAATCAAACCCGGGTCCCTGGCGCTGTGAGGCAGCAGTGCTAACCACTGTGCCACTGTGCATTTTCTGCTCATATCTTCTTGTTTACAAATGAAAGGAAGAGTGTTGAGCCAGGAAACCTGCCTTGTGCCAATGTTGACTTTTGCAACAACCGAAAATAAATTCTTTTGTATTTACCATGGTTGCTGCACCATATGGTACACGGATTAAGATAAAAGCAAAATACTGCGGATGCTGGAATCTGAAACAGAAAATGTGGGAAAATATCAACAGGTCTGACAGCATCTGTGGAGAGAGAATAGAGCCAACACTCTGAGTAAAATATATCGGGATATTGGGGTAGGGCCTGGGTGGGATTGTGGTCGGTGCAGGCTCGATGGGCTGAATGGCCTCTTTCTGCACTGTAGGGATTCTATGATAATACTACTCGGCTGCCGCCTCCCTCATGTGTCATGAGAAAAGATGGAGCAAGTCGGGCCTATACTTAAATGGAGTTTCGAGGAATGGGAGGGGGCCTGAATTCTCCGATCTTGTCCACAGCTGGGATTCTCCAGTCCTGCTGCTGTGAATGGAGATTTGGCCGAGTGTCAAATTCTCCCTTCTTGCTGATCAGGGGAAGCTGGGTGTGCGAGAAGAGACGATTCCAACCGCAACGCGATAGATACACAAGATTCTGAATGGGATGGGGAGTGTGTGATAGGGCAGAGACTGAGATGATGTTTCCTCCTTTTTGGGGACTAGAGCTGCAGTTTAAAATTAGTTAGGATGGAAAGGAGGAGGAATTTGTGCTCCTACAGGGTCGTTAGTCTTTGGAATTCTCTCCCACAGAGAGCAGGAGAGGCTGAGTGATTGAATGTGGTCCACACTGAGTTAGATAGAGTTTTGACTGAGGAGAGCTGAGGCACAAAGTGCACAGGCCACAATCAAGTCAGCCATGATCCTATCGAATAGTGTTGCAGGATTGAGGGGCTGATTGGCCTACTCTCCTACTCCTTTTCAAAGAACACAGAACTGTACAGCAGTGGGACAAGCCCTTCGGCCCACCAAGTCTATGCTGACACAGATGCCTCTCAATCTAATATTGTCTTGTCTCTATGTGGTCCATATCCCTCTATTCGCTGCCTATTCCTGTATCTATCCAGGTGCCTCTTGAACATTGTTATAGAATCTGCTTCCGCCACTTCTCTGGCACCACATTCCAGGCATTCACCATCCTGTGTGTGAAAAACTTGCCCCATACATCTCTTTTAAACTTCCCCCCCTCTCATTTTCAACCTATGCCCCCAAGTTATTGACCCTTTGACCCTGGGAAAAAGACCCTGATTCTCCACTCTACCCAAGCCTGTCATAGTCTTGCAAACCTCTATCAGGTTCTCCCCTCATCCTCCGACACTCCAGTGAAAACAATCTCAGTTTGCTCAACCTTTCTTCATAGCCCATATCCTCCAAACCAGACAACATCCTGGTAAATCTCTTCCGCACCCTTTCCAATGCATCAACATCCTTCCGGTAGTGTGCTGACCAGAATTGTACACAATACTCCAAATGCGGCCTTATTCAGCAGCAACATGACTTTCCAATTCCTATACTCAATCAATGGAAGCCAGCATACCATGCAGCTTCTTGACTACCTGTCCACCCGAGTTGCCACCTTCAAGGAACTGTGGATCTACATATCTAGATCCCTCTGTATGCTAATATTTCTGAGGGCTCTACCATTTACTGTGTACTTTCCTTCTGCAGTAGACCTTCCAAATTGCATTACCTCACATTTGTCCAGGTTAAATTCCATTTGCTATCTTTCAGCTCAGGTCTCCAGCTGATTTATATCCTGCTGTAACCTCTGACAATCCTCCTCACTATCCACTACTCCCCCAATTTTTACAAATCTACTAATCAGATCACCTATATTTTCCTCCAAATCATTTATATACGTTACAAACAACAGAGGCCTCAGCATTGATCCTTGCAGAATACCGCTTGTCACAGACTTCCAGTTAGAAAAGTACCCTTCCATTACTACTCTCTGATTTTTATGCCCAAGCCAGTTTTGCATCCATTTTACCAGCTCACTTCAGATCCATATGACTTCACCTTCTGTATCAGCCTGCCATGAGGAACCTGATCAAAGGCTTTTCTAAAGTTTATGTATTCAACATCCACTGGCCTGCCCATTTTTTTTGTCACTTCTTCAAAGAACTCCAATCAAATTTGAGACACACAACCTCCTCTTCACAAAACCATACTGCCTATCGCTAATAAGCCTATTCTCTTCCAGATGTTAGTCCTGTTCCTAAGAATCTTCTCTAATAATTTCCCCATCACAGTCCTGTAATTTCCCAGATTGCCTCTTCTGCCCATCTTAAACAGAGGAACAATGTTAACTGCTCTCCAATCCTCTGATTCCTCACCCGTGGCTAAAGAGGATGCAAAGATTTTGGCCAAGGCCTCAACAATTTCTTCCCTCGCCTCTCTCAGTATTCTGGAAGAGACCCTATCTGGCCCTGGGGACTTGCCACCTTAATGTTTTTCAAACCCTCCAATACTTCCTCCCTTTTTATCTCAATATTTCCTAAAATGTCAACATCCTCCTTTCTACACTTACCACATCTTTTGGATGTTCTGAGCAAGAATCATTTAGAACACAATTTTCTCTTCGGGTGATGAGGAGAATTGTATTCATGTAAAATTAGTTGGAAATGTACGTCAGTTGACTGGTTTAGGAAATTGCAGTTACTCAGACAATAGGAAGAGAAACTTTTGTTCCTCACATAAAGCAGGTCTCATGTCTACAGGCCGTTTGCTTTCAATTCTTTTTAAGTCAACATTTTGGACAGTTCAGTCAAAATGAAACAAGAACCAAAAGTGTTGCCTACCTAACACTTAAACGTCAGTCATTTCGCAATTAATACTCTCAGAACATTAGAAACAAATACAGGAGCAGGCCATTCAGCCCCTCGGTCAATACAATCATGGCCGATCATCAATCTCAGCTCCATTTTCCTGCCCGTTCCCCAATTTTTTAAATTGATTTGTGGGATATAGGCTTCACTGGCTGGCCAGCATTTATTGCCCATTCTTAATTGCCCTGGAAACTGAATGGTTTACCACACCATCTCAGAGGGCAGTTGAGAGTCAACCACATTGCTGCGTCTCTGGAGTCATGTATCAGCCAGACCAGATAAGGACGGCAGATTTCCTTCCCTAAAGGGATTTAGTAAACCGGACGGGTTTTTCCGACAATGGTTTCATGATCATCAGTAGATTCTTAATTCCAGATGTTTTTGATTGAATTCAAATTCCACCATCTGCCGTGGCGGGATTCGAACTCAGGTCCCCAGGACGTTAGCTTAGTTTCTGGATTAATAGTCCAGCAATAATACCACTAGGCCATTGCCTCCCCAGCTGTCACTCGATTCCCTTTGAGATCAGTAATTGCCCATCTCAAATTAAATATATTCAATGATGGAGATTCACAATCCTCTGATGTAGAGAATTCTAATGATTCACACCTCATGTGTTGAGGTCATTTATCCCCACCTCAGTCCCATATGATTGCCCCCTTTATCCTGAGACTATGCCCCAGCCAAGGAAACAATCCCCCAAGTGTTTACCCTTCAGAATCTTGTACTTTTCAATATGATCACCTCAGGGTACTAAACCGCAGAGAATATAGACCCAATGTACTCAGCCTCTCAGCGTAGGTCAATATTCACATTCTAGGGACCAACTGGCAAACATTCTCTTTACTGCCTCCAATGTGACTATATCATTCCATTCACCTGGAGACCTAAACTCCACACATTATTCCAGGCGTGATTCCTTTGCAAAATGTGGCAAGACTTCCTTACTCTTGTACTCCAATCCCTTTGCAAAAAGAACCAACTTATAACGTGGCATAAGATAGCATGAATATTACTTGCAGCCACAAAAATACACCTTGCAAACAGCCAAGGACCCACATCTTTCCCATTTTTATGCATCATTGCACTTAGTTCTGTCACAATACTGTCACCCTGTGACTTTACTGGTTTTTGTCTGGTAATGTACATTAAGGCCATTACCCCACTAAACATTACCCCAAAACCCCACTGAACCAAAGAAATTCCTCCTAGCTCAACTGCTAAAGAAATCCAGGTACGTTGGTGTTACACATAGAGAGGATTGTGTTTGTCAGTGGTTTTGTAAGCGACTTGGAGCAAGTTACAGCACAGAAAGCATCAGTGGCCCAGTGCTATTGATAGCTAGACTATTAATCCAGAAACTCAGCTAATGTTCTGGGGAGCCAGGTTCAAATCTCACGACGGCAGATTGTGGAATTTGAATTCAATGAAAAAAATCTGGAATTAAGAATCTACTGATAACCATTGTCAATTGTTGGAAAAAACCCATCTGATTCCTTCAGTGAAGGAAATCTGCCATCCTTACCCTGTCTGGCCAAATGTGACTCCAGAGCCACAGCAATGTGGTTGAATCTCAACTGCTCTCGGGCAACTAGGGATGGGCAATAAATGCTGGCCAGCCAGCCAGCAATGCCCATGTCCCATGAATGAATAAATAAAGTCCTGAGTGGTGGGGGCCCAGAGGATGTTCTAGTCTGGTGATTTGACCCAAATGCTCGATGGCATTGTTACCTTCCAGAAGGTTCTCTGAACACGTATGCACAATGGGATCATTGTGATGACACCTGAAGGATTGTTCAAATGCCAAGGAGATGACCCCACGAGACACTGAATCATTGGTTCGCTGTGGTCTAAAAATCCAATTATTCATTTCCTTCTCTCTTTTGTGCTTGGTTGGACATTTTGACTCTGTGCTGGGCTATTTGTCCGATGTTGTCACTTGCCTTCCAATGCCTCGGACAAGTCATTACATAGACAAGCCTTGACACAGAGTGATGCCAGGCCCTTCAATCATGGGGCCCTTTATTGTCACCCCAAGATCTCCGTGCCCACGGACTTACAAAAGGGACTGGTGTATCGTCACTTTATGAAGAGTCCTTGTTTATTTTATCTTGGAATCCAAGAGCAAACCAAATGGAGTACTCATTTTGGTGGGCCAGTTATGATCCGGCGTCTCAGAGAGCTCTGAGCATCTGAAGGTCAAAGTAGTCTCTACGGTTCAAGATAGAGATGGCAGCACCTTCCCCAATGTCGTCAGCACACCAGATAGAGTAAGCACTCAATTTTCTTTCATACGCAGGAAGGTCGCCGCATGTGTAGCCTTCATTCCAAACAGAACTGGGATAGTCTTCTTCCTTCCCACACCATTCATTCCGAGCAGCAGAATTTCCAATCCCCACGCAATTCAGTGCAAAGGAATCTCTAAACTACATCCAATATTCACAGAATCAATCACAGAATCCCTACCATACAGAAGGAGGACATTTGGCCCATCAAGCCTGCACTGACAATAATCCTCATCCAGGCCCTTTTCCTGTAATCCTGTGTATTTACTCTGACAGTAAGGTCAATTTAGCATGGCCAATCCACCTAACCCGTACATCTTTGGAATGTGGGAAGAAACCGGAGCACCCAGAGGAAACCCCCTCAGACATGGGGAGAATGTGCAAACTCCACACAGACAGTGACCCAAGCCGGGAATCGAACCTGGGTTGCTGAAGCTGTGAGGCAGCAGTGCTAACAGTATGGTGGGTGAAGAGAATTGGACATCATATTCCAGCCAGGGATAGCAGAGGAGATAATTTCTATTTTTGTTCTTTTGGACACATTTACTATAGTGTGGGAGGAAACCAGAACACCCAGAGGAAGCCCATGCAGACACGGGGAGAATGTGCAAACTCCACACAGCCAGTCACCCGAGGCCGGAATTGAACCCAGATCCCTGGTGCTGTGAGGCAGCAGTGCTAACCACTGTGCCACCCATAATTATTGTTTTTTTCATCTTTTGGATATACAGTGGAAGATCAACCTTTCCATGGAATATTTCATTAAATTTACTAACTGTTGCAAGGGGGAGGTGATGGCCGAGTGGCATTATGATCAGACTATTAATCCAGAAACTTAGTTAATGTTCTGGGGAACGGGGTTCAAATCCCATCACGGCAGATGGTGGAATTTGAATTCAATAAAAAAAATCTGGAATCATTATTCTTTAATGCAGATGAGCACATTATCCATTGGATAATGTCCTCTTCTGCATCTGAAGACTTTTCCACGATCACAATGTTAGTCAATTTAATAGACATTTACCTTTCAAGAATAAAAGTCTACCATCAATCATTGCATTAAAAACATATCAAAATGACCATGCAGCATTACACCAGGGACCGACTCTATCCCGGAGCTCCTCTGTAGTTCACAACACCCCTGAAAATTGCAGGGAGTTCAAGGCTGCCACTTCTGGAAGCAGCAAGGTCAGGAGTGTTGTGTGGTAGCCTCCCACCTGCTCCTTCTCATGCGTTGGTAAAAATTGCCTGCGTTGAGAATGGATCTGAGATTTGTACATGCAGGACCTACCCAGATGTGGGGCAAGGAAATCCAGCCCATAATGTGAGAGCATCATCTGTGAGATGCAAGCACTAATGTCGGTTACCAACAAAAATCTGACCTGTTTTATCTGGAACTATATAGAAACATAGAAGATAGGAGCAGGAGGAGGCCATTCATTACAATCATGGCTGATTGCCCAACTCAATAGCTGAATCCTGCTTTCTTCCCAGAAACTTTAATCCCATTTGCCCCAAGTGCTACATCCAGCCGCCTCTTGAATACATTCAATGCTTTGGCATCCTGTGGTAATGAATTCCACTGGCTCACCACTCTCTGGGTGAAGAAATGTCTCCTCATCTCCGTCCTAAATGGTCTACCCCAAATCCTCAGACTGTGACCCCTGTTCTGGACACTCCCACCATTATACATTTACATTCTCACTAAACTTGTTTCTCAGAGAGTACAGTTACAGTTAAAATTCAGAGTTAGGAGCTCTCGCTTATGGTGGCCATACTTTCAGCAGTCAAAGACATAAGCTCTGGAATTTCCTCCCCCACCCTTTCCATCTTCCTCTCCTTCAAGACACTCCTGAAAATTTACCTCTCCCCTGTTCTAATACTTGCATAGCTCATTCATTATCAATTTTGGTCAGATAATCTTCACGTAAAGTGCTTTGAGATGTTAATCATGTATTGGCATACAGTAAAAAGTATTATTTCTTGCGCATTCTACAGACAAAGCATACCATTCATAGAATATATAGAAGAGAAGGAAAGGTGAGGGTGCAGAATGTACTCTTACAGTTATAGCTAGAGTGTAGAGCAAGATCAACTTAATATTTGATTTGATTTATTATTGTCACATATATTAGTATACAGTGAAAAGCATTGTTTTTTGCGCGCTATACAGACAAAGCATACCATTCATAGAGCACATCGGGTGAAAGGAAAGAAGGTGCAAAGTGTAGTGTTACAGTCATCGCTGTGGTTAGCACTGCTGCCTCACAGTGCCAGAGACCCAGGTTCAATTCTGACCTCAGGTCACTGTCTGGATGGAGTTTGCACATTCTCCCCATGTCTGTGTGGGTTTCCTCTGGGTGTTCCAGTTTCCCCCACAATCCAAAGATGTGCAGGTTAGGAGGACTGGCCATGATAAATTGTCTCTTAGTGGCCCAAGGTGTGGACATTTGGGGAATTAGTGGGGTAAATATATGGGGTTATGGGGATAGGACCTAGATAAGACGCTCTGTCGGAGAGTCGGTACAGACTGGATGGGCCATGTGGTCTCCTTCTGCAGTGCAGGAATGCTATGACTGCTAAAACTAAATCTGCAAGTGGTAGGGTTACTAGCAACAAAACTAAAAACTATGTCAGAAACATGGACTGAAAGGATAGGATAGAAAAATTGAGCGAGCAAACCAATGCCTTTAAAACTGACCATTTAGTCAAGGAATTAAGTTATGTGCTGAGGAAGAACTGTCGTGGAGAACTCAGATTAGTTCAGTTAGTGCGGGAATATTCAGCCATCTAGTGGGCAAAACATTCAGGTCGGTGGGTATCTTTAATAACGACACACGGAATTTTGAAGCCTCTCCAGCTAGCAGGATGTTCCAGTCCCGTCGGAATCAATGGATGTTTGGATCATTCGCCGTATCCACAAAGGGGGAAGCTGGAAAGTTCCAGTCACTGTGTTGAGAATTCCTCTATACATTCTTTATAACGCAGCTCCCGATACGTTTGCTGCACGTTTCTTAACGGAAAATGAACGGGAGTACAGCGACAAGGTGGTTAGGACTACCGCCTCACAGCGCCAGGGACACGGGTTCAATTCCCGTCTTGGGTCACTATCTGTGTGGAGTCTGCACATTCTCTATGTTTTGTCTGTATAGTGCGCAAGAAACAATACTTGTTTTTAAACTGTATGCCAATACATGATTAACATCTCAAAGCACTTTACGTGAAGACTATCTGACTGAAATCGATAATGAACGAGCTACGCAGATATCAGAACAGGGGAGAGGTAAATTTTCAGGAGTGTCTTGAAGGAGAAGGGAAAGACGGAAAGGGTGGGAAAGGAAATTCTCCCTCAGCGTTACCCGAACAGGCACCGGGAGTGTGGCGTCTAGGGGATTTTTACAGTAACTTCATTGCTGTGTTAATGTAAGCCTACTTGCGACACTAATAAATTAACTTTAAACTTATACGGGGTGGGATTTTATGGCCTCGATTGAACGAGACCAGAAATTCCCAGCTGAGGTCAACAGACATTTCCGTTGCCCGCCCCGTGCCCGCTCCGATTCCACGACGGGCGGGGCAGTTGAAGTCCAGACATGGTGTTTCAACTCCTGACAGATCGCGTTCCTGCAACTATCGCCTGGGGCAGGAAGCCTGCCAAACGTACCCCCGGGAGTCTAATTAACTAACGGAGCTTATCCTCAAAATTAGAGTTGGATAATTCAGGTCTGGGCCCGATCACATGACCCGCGAGAGGGAGGTCAGCCCTTTAAAGGGGCAGGTCACCCCCTTAAAGGGGCCACGTTGCCACACAAAAGTGTAACTTATACCTCCTGGTTTTACCCAGAACCAGTTGCCTCCAGTTCCTTTACAAGTGGCACCCAAACTGTGTAGCAAGTCTGCTTCAAACAAACCTTCAGCATCACGGCTGCATAATAAAAGCAGCAAGTGCACTTTTGGTTGATTTTAATGGATGGATTAAGTGGACTCTATTACAATGTGCTTCTTTTCTGTTCCTTTTCTGTCTCCCTGTTCTAAGCAAGATAATTGAAATTAGCTGGATGCATTAGTTATTATCTCACATTCCCCTTCACATGGTTGAATATGATTAATGAGTAGCCAAAGTCCCTGAAGGGCTTGTAATGAAGCCGTTTTAATGGAAAGGTGTGTGTACGAGAGAAACCCATATTGCTTCCCAAACAATCATTCATCAGCGCCGCGAACTGGCTTAGCAAAATTAAGTGCTGTCGTGTAAAAGTCAGCGATAGAGTAACCAGCTGGAAACCCCTCCAGTTCCCAGTGGCTCCCAAATAATTCATGGCCATTTATTCTTGCTAAATCACATCAAATGGTGTCAATCAGGCAACACACGTGAGACACAAAATTCTTTAAAAAGATACTTTTCAGTACTAAACCTAAAGCTAATGGGAAAACAAAATGTAAAGGCTGCATCATGCTTTCCACAGTGACTGTGGCAAGTTTTTCATTCATTCGTGGGACATGGAGGGCACGGTGGCACAGTGGTTAGCACTGCTGCCTCACAGCGCCCGGGACCCGGGTTCGACTCCCGCCCTCGGCTCACTGTCTGTGTGCAGTTTGCATGTTCTCCCCGTGATTACATGGGTTTCCTTCCACAGTCCAAAGATGTGCAGGTTAGGTGGACTGGCCATGCTAAATATTGCCCCTTAGTGTCAGGGGGACTAGCGAGGGTAAATGCATCGGCCTGGGGGGGGATTATAATCAGAGCAGACTCAATGGGTTGACTGGCCTCCTTCTGCACTGTAGGATTCGATGGGCATCGCCGGCTGGCCAGCATTAATTGCCCATCCCTAATTGCCCTAGTACTGACTGGCTTGCCAGGTCATTTCAGAGGGGCAGTTGAGAGTCACCCACGTTGCTGTGGCTCTGGAGTCACATATAGGCCAGACTGGATAAGGACGGCAGATTTCCTTCCCCAAGAACCAGATGAGTTTTTCCAACATTGGAATTAAAAATCTACTGATGACCAGCTTTTTTTATTGAATTCAAATTCCACCATCTGCCGTGGCGGGATTCAAACCCGGGTCGCCAGAACATTAACTAGGTTTCTGGATTAATAGCCTAGCGATAATACCACTAGGCCGTCGCTTCCCATGACAGAAGGAACCTCTTTATCAAACGAGTGCTCAGTTTGTGGAACTTACTATTACGGGGAGTAGCTGAGGCAAATAGCCTAGTTGCATGTAGGCGGGGATGGGGGTTAAACAAGATAAGCAGTATGGAGGGAGGGATAGAAAGATATGTTGTGGGATTAGGTGAAAAAGGGTAGGGGGAGACTTGTGCGGAGAATGGATATATTAGGCCAAATGGCTTGCTTCAGTGCTACAAATGCTTTGTGGTATGTATACAGTCATACCACAGTGTGTGCTGGGATGTCACCAGTGGGTGGCAGACAGAACAGGAAAATTCTGCCCCAAGAGTGGGACTTGAATCCCCAGTCCTCTCAGTCAGAGTATTGCCAGCTGAACTGTTGTGGGCTGATGCCACACGGGTGGTAAAATATCTAGCTGATGGACAGAGTCGGAGCTTTGTCTTTGAGCTGGCAACTGGGAGTCAGGAGAATTGCTGATGTCTCCATCTGGCCTCCAGCCCAGCAGAACCCATTGATACTATTTTATTCCTGGGTTAGTGAGGATGGGCCAATCTAAGGCAGAGGTGTATTCAGGCCTGTGTCAAAAGGTTAAAAGTTGTGGAGTAGAGTATGAGTTCTTGCATAATTCTCTCCCTACAGCCCCTCACCACCCACACTTGCCTCCTATAACTCCAAACCTCCCTATTACACTCACTCATTATCCGCTATAAACAGAACTCATGAACCCTCTATTAACATTTGGAAGTTTTTGAAAAGCTTATAAATCTGTTAATCAAACATTATTTGAATGGCCATTTAAAAAGCATTAGCCTCTTTGAAAATAAATCTGTCATAGAAAACAAACTCACATTCTCTTTCATAGCTGTTTAAACAATCCCTGCAGAGCGGAATCCATCCATGGGTTGGGAGTCAAGCAATCATTCTCATTATGATTCTATTGAATAACCATGCCAACAAACCCTCCCAAGCAGAATCTATTAATGCTTTGGAACACAACAGCAGCTCAGGTATCTGTTAAAGCTTTGTAATGGCCAAACAGATGGCTGAGTTGAACTTCAAGTTATATGTCAAAGCATTTCACACTATCAGATATGATTTTGACTTTTTTTTTACAGTGCAGAATACCAACACATCCGATGGGTATTGTACTCAAACACATCTAAAGACCATTCCACTTGGCAAACACATGCGTAAAGGGCACTTAACTTTTCAATACAAAAAGCACTCACTCTATACTCCTAAATGATATTCGCATCATCTACTTAAACTCTCTAACTGAGGGAGATCTAAATCACCACGTCTACAATGGGGGCTAGCAATGTCAGGACGTCAATGTGTGGGATCCCAACCCATCTCCTTCCTACAGACTGGCAAAAGTTGCCGGTGATGGGAATGGGGGCAGGAATCCCAGATTTGAAGCCTGTCCCAAGGATTGCGGCCCCTAATTGGGGCTGCAGGATCCTGCTCAAGAGTGGTCATGATGGTTAATACTGAGTGGCAGGGGAGAGATAATATTGGGGGGGGTGTGGGACAGGTTGGGGGGATGCGGGACAGGTTGGGAGGTGTTGGGGGCAGTGGGAGGCTCTAGCACACTCAACCAAACGTTATGGGAAGTGCATGCATGAAACGCAACAGAGTGGTGGACTTGAAACAATTTAACATTCAGTGTGTCACTGAAAGGCCATTCATTTTTGGATGAAATATAAACAAGGTTCTGTTTTAACCAGCCTCAGGCAGCACGGGGGTTAGCACTGCTGCCCGGTTAGAACTGCTGCTGGAGTTTGCACATTCCCCCCATGTCTGCGTGGGTCTGCTCTAGTTTCCTCCCAAGATGTGCAGGTTAGAGCGACTGGCCATACTAAATTGACCCTAGTGTCAAGGGGTTTAGCAGGATAAATATGTGGAGTTATGGGGACAGGGCCTGGGTGGGATTGTGTTCGGTACAGACTAGATGGGCCAAATGGCCTCCTTTTGCACTGTAAAGATTCTATGATTCTAAGTTAACACACGTTTCGCAGTCCTGATGATATCAAGAGTATGGGACATAGAGAAAACGTGTAACAATAAGCAACAAAGGGGAAGATGAATAAGTACATTAGGGAGAAAGGAGTAGAAAGATATGCTGGTAGGGTGGGGTGAAGAATGGAGAAGAAAGAGGATGAGGGACGTGTTGCTGGTGTAGACCATTGGAACCAATGTAAATGCTGTTGAATTTTCTGTGTGATTATTTGCTTCTGTGGTTGTCAAAGACAGTGTTTGATTCTTTTTGTTTTGGTGCTTTCTTAAAAAAAAACTACAGAAAAATGCCAAAAAGGAAAGGAGGTGCCCAGGGGAGAAAGATCACCCTGAAAATGGCAAAGAACTCCATGAAAATTACGGTCGACGGGAAGCGCCGCTTAGACTTGAGTAACATGGGCATAGCAACCTTTCCCCGGTGCATTCTGAAGTTGACTGACATTGAAGAAATCGACCTGAGCCGAAACATGATCAAAAAGATTCCCGAATTCATCAGCAAGTTCCCCAAGCTGCGCTACCTCGACTTACACACCAACAAGATAGACAGGATCCCGGAGACCCTCTGCCAGTTGGAGCTGCTTTACTACCTTGACCTGTCCAACAACAAGCTCACGACCGACGGCCTACCCGTGGAGCTGACCCAACTGAAGAACCTCCGCGTCCTCAACCTGGGGCTGAACTCGGTGGAGATGATCCCCACCACCGTCGGCACGCTGAAGGAGCTGAAGGAGCTGGGCCTGTTCGACAATCGCATCACGTACATGCCGGAGAAGATCACCAAGCTGCCCAAACTGAAGAAGCTGAACGTGATGCGCAACCCCTTCACCACCCCGCAGTTGCCAGTCGAGCCGATAGAGACCATTGACCGCGTTGAGAACCTTTTCCTCGTCCGGAAGGATATGATGTGCCGGCCCTGCCTCAAGAAATGTCTGCGCGAGAGGGACAAGTGGAACAAAGTGAAGAACATCGCCGAGATGGAAGAGGATCCCGATTTTAGTGGCCTTATATCACCCAATTCGGTTGCTAAGCAAGATGAGGCATCTTGGAGAATTAACGAGTAACCGTTTACTCGCTATCATCTATTAAGGGTTAGGCACGGTTGACCTCAAACAAAATAAAACTATCTCGAGTGCCTTGTGTTTCAGAACTGGCTACGCTCTCCTGCGTAATCTGCACCAATGTGCTTTTTATCACCTACGCGCTGTTTCCAAAATGAATGAAAGGACGGCCTCAGAGGCACGGTGGTTAGCACTGCTGCTTCACCGCGCCAGGGATCCACGTTTGATTCCTGGCTTGGGTCACTGTCTGTGTGGGGTTTGCACGTTCACCCCGTGTCTGCGCGGGTTTCCTCCAGGTGACCCAGTTGCCTCCCACAGTCCGAAAGTCATGGTGCACTGGCCGTGCTAAATTCTCCCTCGGTGTCCCCGAACAGGCTCTGGAGTGTGGTGAGTTGTGGATTTTCACAGTAACTTCATTGTAATGTTAACGTCAGCCTACTTGTGACTAATAAATAAATTTAAACTTTAATCTTTTAGTGATTGTCAAGAGTTGCTCAGGGTTCAATTGATAAAGGACAGGATGAGGTCATTCAGCCCCTCGAGCGTTGTGTTCCCCCACTCCATTCAATGAGATCATGGTTGGTCCATATCTTAACTCCAGTCCAGCCACTGTGGTTCCAGTTCCTTGGCTAAGCAAAAAAAAGAATCTCATCGCCCTCGCATCTGAAACCATTGATTGAAGGGTGCACGGTGGCACAGTGGTTAGAACTGCTGCCTCACAGCGCCAGGAACATGGGTTCAATTCCAGCCTCGGGTCACTGTTAGTGTGGAATCTGCACATTCTCCCCGTGTCTGCGTGGGTTTCCTCCAGATGCTCTGATTTCTTCCCACGTTCCAGAGATGTGCGGGTTAGGTTGACTTGGCTATGCTAAATTGCTTCAAAAATGTGTCGGTTAAATAGGGCCATGTAATTATGTGAGATTACAGGGACAGGATGGGGAGGAAGGCCTGGGTAAAATACTCTGTCAGAGAGTCAGTGTAGACTCGATGGGCCAAATGGTCTCTTCTGCATAGTGGGGGAAACTATGCTTCCATGAACCCCACTGTCCTGATAACTCCCCATTCCCAGTCCATCACGCAAACCAGCCTCCCACCCATTGACTCCGTCTACACTTCCCACTGCCTTAGAAAAGCAGCCAGCATAATTAAGGATCCCATGCACCCCGAACATTCTCTCTTCCACCTTCTTCCATCGGAAAAAGATACAAAAGTCTGAAAACACGTATCAACCCGCTCAAGAACAGTTTCTTCCCTGCTGCCATCAGACTTTTGAATGGACTTACCTTGTATTCTTTGATCTTTCTCTACACCCTAGCTATGACTGTAACACTGCAATCCTTCTCTATGAGCAATATGCTTTGTCAGTATAGCACACAAGAAACAATACTTTTTACTATATCCCAATGCATGTGACAATAATAAATCAAATCAAATCAAATGATTGGGCAAGATGGTGGCACAGTGGTTAGCACTGCTGCCTCACAGCACCAGGGACCCGGGTTCACTTCCAGGTTCACTGTCTGTGTGGAGTTTACACTTTCTCCCCTTGTCTGCGTGGGTTTTTCAGGGTACTCCAGTTTCCTCCCACAGTCCAGAGATGTGTGGATTAGGTTGATTGGCCATGCTAAATTGAGTCTACTGTCAGGGGGATTAGCAGGGTAAATGTGTGGGGTTACGGGAATACAGCCTGGGTGGGATTGTGGTCGGTGCAGACTCGATGGGCCGAATGGCCTCCTTCTGCACTGTAGGGAGTCTACGATTAAATCATTATGTTGGATCTTATGCGCTGATCCACTTTACCCTTAAAACACTCAATCGCTCCTGCCTTCTAATTTAATTCCCTCCTGCAAAGTCAACTGACAGTCAGGAAACCTCAACAAGTGTGGACTCACCCGACATTTTTAAAACCATCTGTTTTGCTTTTTTTCACTGAGGGATTAGTGTTGCAGAGCCTGGGGAAACAACACAAAAGTCAGAGCTCAGGGAACAAGAGATCACGTGGCAAATAGCGGCACGATAAGTTGTGATGATGTTGGAGCTTATTTATAAGCCACTTACTTTTTATAGACTTTCTTCCGATCATTTTTCTGGAATATAAGGAACTTGGAGAATCCATTCTTAAAGAAGATTTCAAGTGCAATGTCCTAAAGAGCAAGAATAAATAATTACGTCAAAAAAAATAATTAAACCCATTGCCACAATAAATGTCTTTGTGTAAAAAATCAAAGTCATGATATATGATGCACAGGTTGTTGCAGAATATTAACCTTTGGTGTGGCACTTTATACTAATGTTTGGCCACAGGAAGATTTCACAGATGCTGCTGTTCTCAGTCTAATGGCCATCCTACTTGTGTAACCACTGGGCAGCACAGTGGGACAGTGGTTAGCACTGCTGCCTTACAGCACCAGAGTTTCCTTCAGATGCTCCAGTATGTGCAGTTTTGGGCGCCGCACTTACGCAAGGATATTTTGGCCTTGGAGGGAGTGCAGAGGTGGTTTACTAGGCTGATACCGGAGTTGAGGGGGTTGAGCTGTGAGGAGAGGCTGAATAAACTAGGCTTGTACTCATTAGAGTTTAGAAGAATGAGGGGAGATCTCATTGAGACGTATATGATGATGAATGGGATGGATGGGATAGAGGTGGAGAGACTCTTCCCACTCAAAGGACAGTAGGACTAGGGGACACAGCCTCAAGATAAAGGGGGGGCGGTTTAGAACGGAGTTGAGGAGGAACTTCTTCACTCAAAGGGTGGTGAATCTCTGGAATTCTCTGCCCGTTGAAGTGGTGGAGGCTGCCTCGCTAAATATTTTTAAGACGCGGGTTGATGGGTTTTTGATAAGCGAGGGGATTAAGGGTTATGGGGAGAGGGCGGGAATGTGGAACTGAGCCATGACAGATCAGCCATGATCTTACTGAATGGCGGGGCAGGCTCGAAGGGCTAGATGGCCTACTCTTGCTCCTATTTCTTATGTTCTTCGTCCAAAGATGTGTGGGTTAGGTGGATTGGCCGTGCTAAGTTGCCCCTTAGTGTCAGAGGGAATAACTAAGGTATGTGCATGGGGATTGGGCGTGGGTGGGATCATGGTCAGTGCAGATTCGATGGGCAGAATGTCCTCCTTCTGCCCTGCAGGATTCTACATTGCCCTGTCTGGGATCAGTGAACTCAGTAATCAGATGACTTCCCCAGACTTTGAGCCTAGAAGTGCATTTACTAACTGAACCATGAGGGGCAGTAACTTCCACCTCCTCATTCTTAGTTCTTGTGAACTGGATAGAAGAGAATGTGTCCAGGGTGCATTTGCCATGCTAAATTTTCCCTCAGTGTAGCGACTAGGAAATTTTCACAGTAGCTTCATTACAGTGTTAATGTAAGCCTACTTGTGACACTAATAAATAAACTTTTTAAAAAACTTTAATTGGTACCATCAGCTATGTTCACTCTCAAAAAGCTAAGTGCTCTAAGTTGAAGTGTGAGTGAGCAATATGCTGTCTCTAATGAGGGCTAACAGGTAACGTGACTAACAATCAGCTGTTAGGCATACTTACCGGCTGCATGGAACTGGTGTCAACTCCTTGATCAAGATGGCTGCCCACATCAACTGCGGGTTAAACTGGCATCAAGACCCCATCTTGGGCACATCTTACCCCTTCAGCATCTAAAACATTCTAGAAAAACCGACTCTCACGAATTTTCAAATGTTTTTCCCTCAACGAAAACAACAATAACTGTCCCTAAACACTGGAATTCCAATGTGATCCAGGGACACGTTGACAGCTGGAATTCCTGTGTGACCCTAGAATGTGGTAATCGCTGGAATGCCAGTGTAATCCAGGAATGTGGGAACGGAGTTCCATGTGATTCAGAAATGTGATAATCAGTGGAATTCCAGTGCGATCTGGAAATGTGATAATCAGTGGAATTCCAGTGCGATCCGGGAATGTGATAATCACTGGAATTCCAGTGCCATCCGGGAATGTGATAATCACTGGAATTCCAGTGCCATCCGGGAATGTGATAATCACTGGAATTCCAGTGCCATCCGGGAATGTGATCATCACTGGAATTCCAGTGCCATCCAGAAATGTGATAATCACTGGAATTCCAATGTGATTCGGGAATGTGATAATTACTGGAATTCCAGTGCAATCCGGGAATGTGATAATCACTGGAATTCCAGTGCCATCCGGGAATGTGATAATCACTGGAATTCCAATGCAATCCAGAAATGTGATAATCACTGGAATTCCAATGCGATCCGGGAATGTGATAATCACTGGAATTCCAGTGCCATTCGGGAATGTGACGACAACTGGAAGTCCAATGTGGTCCAGGAGAACTCTAGGCCGTATTGGGACTGCCTTTTCCAGTCGGAAAGGAGAGGACACATTGTTTTTCCTGAAGGGAAATGGATTGAGGTTACTTTGGGATGGGGAATCAATCCCCCACAATCTTCACAAGCTCAATACCTCTATGCTTGACTACCTGAAGTCAAAACCACAAAGCAAGCACGGGGCTAATTAATTTTTCAAATTTCTGGCTAAGCAGCAATGAGAACTCTGATGAGAAAATTTCCCATTTTGCTTCCGGGCAAATTTGATGTCTTTCTTATCGATTCAGTGAATCTCCCTGTGGAAAATGACAAACAACTATTGAGTTATAATCACCTCAACTTTGGGATAAATCAGCTTTCTTGGGGCTTTTCGGCCATTTTGTGGGGAGTTCTTGGCTGAACTTGCATAGTATCATAAAAACCCTACAGTGCAGAAGGAGGCCATTCGGCCCATTGAGTCTGTAACCATCCCACCATGCCCTATCCCCATATCTTCATGCATTTACCCTAGCTAGTCCCCCTGACACTAAGGGGCAATTTAGCATGGCCAATCCACCTAACCCACACATCTTTGGACTGTGGGAGGGAACCGGAGCACCCGGAGGAAACCCATGCAGACACGGTGAGAACGTGCAAACTCCACACCTACAGTGACCCAAATCAGGATTTGAACCCAGGTCCCTGCTGCTGTGAGGCAGCAGTGCTAACCACTGTGCCAGGAAGATAATCAGGAATATAGGAACCTTTCTAAAACACTGGTGCAATTGCAGATAGGGTATTGTGTCCACTTCTGCGCATGGAAAATTTTAAAAAGGAAGTTAAGGCTTTAGGTCAAAAGAATCATGCCAGTTTTAGGTAACGATCGCTCTCTATGCCTATCTTGTCCATTTGACAGAAGTAGGAGCCTTCCAGAGTCATACACTTGCAGCCTGGGCTCACACATGAAGGACGATAGCTTGAGTCAGGCATCAGTTGTCTTGTTCCCTCGGAACCAAACTCCGATGTGAGACAACAGCTTCAGGGCAGGAGAATGGGAAAGAACTGGGCTCAAAGGCACAAGGCATGGGATTGTCCAGTATGCTGACATTCTGAACAACTTCAAGAGGAATCTTCCAAGTTTGAGAGTGTCTCAGCGTCAAGTGAAATATTTCTTGATCTTTCTAGAGGTGGGTCCGCAACAAATTGGGGATGAAAGTAGGTTCAGACAAGGAGGCAACGCAGGTGGACTCCGTATTTGCCGATGACTTACAACATCCGATTGAAACTAGTGGAATTGGCTATCTGGAGAGGCAGATACAATCTAAACAGGCCATTTGGACAAAAGAGTTAATGTTCCACGCAAGTCTTCTCCCACTCCTCAGTTCACCCTCAGGGCGGCATGCTGCCTCACAGTGCCAGAGACCCGGGTTCAGTTCCCGATATGGGTCACTGTCTGTGTGGAGTTTGCACATTCGCCCCGTGTCGATGTGGGTTTCTTCCGGGAACTCCATTTTCCTCCCACAGTCCGAAAGACATGCGGGTTAGGTGCATTGGCCGTGCTAAATTCTCCCTCGGTGTACCCGAACAGGCGCAACTAGGGGATTTTCACAGTAACTTCATTGCAGTGTTGATGCCAGACTAACTTGTGACACTAATAAATAAACTTAAACAAACAAGCCATCAATGGGATTTTGTGTCTCCAGCCCTGTCCAGTTTTGCCCTCTTTGTAAATGGTTCGATTTTCATAGAATTGCAGAATCCCTATAGTGCAGAAGCAGACCATTCAGCCCATCAAGCCTGCACCAACGACAATCCCATCCAGGGCCCTATCCCTATCATAGAATCATAGAAACCCCTCAGTGCAGAAAGAGGCCCTTCGGCCCATCGAGTCTGCACCGACCACAATCCACCCAGGCCCTACCCCCATATATTTTACCCACTAATCCCTCTAACCTAAGCATCCTAGTACACTAAGGGGAAATTTTTGGCATGGCCAATCAACCTAACCTGCACATCTTTGGGCTGTGGGAGGAAACCGGAGCACACAGAGGAAACCCACTCAGACACGAGGAGAATGTGCAAACTCCACACAGCCAGTGACCCGAGCCGGGAATTGAACCCAGGACCCTGGAGCTGTGAAGCAGCAGTGCTGACCACTGTGCTACCATGCCACCCTATGTATATAGCCCCATGTATTTATCCTGCTAATCCCCCTGACACTAAGGAACAACTTAGCGTGGCCAATTCACCTCTTTGGACTGTGGGAGGAAACCACAGCACCCGGAGAAAACCCACGCAGACACAGGGAGAATGTGCAAACTCCACAGACACAGTGACCCGAGGCTGGAATTGAACTCAAGTCACTGGCGCTGTGAGGCAGCAGTGCTAACCACTGTGCCACCATGTATTTTCTGCTCGTACCTTCTTGTTTACAAATGAGAGGAACAACATAGAGGCAGGAAACCTGCGTTACGTCAAGGTTGACTTTTGCAACGTCCGAAAATAAATCCTCCTGTATTTACCGTGATTGCTGCACCATATCGTACGTGGATTAAGATAAAAGCAAAATACTGCAGATGCTGAAATCTGAAACAGAAAATGCTGGAAAATCTCAGCAGGTCTGGCAGCATCTATGGGGGGAGAATAAAGCCAACGTTTCCCATCTGGATGACCCTTTGTCAGAGGCTCCATTCTCTCCCCACAGATGCTGTCAGACCTGCTGAGCTTTTCCAGCACTTTCTGTTTTGCTTCATGGATTGCTGCACAGAGACAGCTCGGTGTCACAGTGGTTAGCACTGCTGCCTCGCAGCGCCGGGGACCCAGGTTCGATTCCTGACCTCGGGTCACTGGCTGTGAGGAGTCTGCACATTCTCCTCGTGTCTGCGTGGGTTTCCTCCAGGTGCTCCGGTTTCCTCCCACACTCCAAAGACGTGCGGGTTAGTTGGATTGGCCATGGTATATTGCCCCTTATAATGTCAGGGGACTAGCTAGGGTAAACGCATGGGGATAGGGTCTGGGTGGGATTGTGGTTGGTGCAGACTCGATGGGCTGAATGGCCTCCTTCCGCACTGTAGAATTCTATGATTAAACATCTACCAGGAAATATGTCTCTCCCGACAGCAAGTTGTATGTAACTCAACATTCCCGTTACCTGAAGGAGGAAGCGAAGTTGACGGATGTCTGCAACATCGTTATACGAATATTGGGAACATTTCAGCTTTTTCCCGCCTGCTTCCTTGTTGCACATATCATAAATGTAGGAATCGTTAATACTGCAATGCAAAAAAGAGGCCATCAACAACTCGTTAAGGAAAACACACAATTCCTTGGGTATTTAATTCGAAACAAAAACGCTTTGATCCCACCCCAGCTCAAGGTTCCATCTCGCAATAGGAGTTTCCACAGCTGCCATGTGCCTACTGGGACCCTGCTCAAGTTGCCCTGCGAGATGCCACGGTACGTATGAAAACATAGGGCGGGATTTTCCAGCTTGACCCGGAATTGGAAAATCCCGCCCAAGGTCAACAGACCTTTCCATGGTCCGCCCCTCGCCCGCTCCCATCCCCCTGGCAGGTGGAATGGGAAAATTCACCTCATAATGCCATACTCACCCGCTGTAGGACCTTCAGGCTTTACTCTGATTAATTACTGACTCAAATTAATCGATTAAAGATACTTAAACTTAACTGGACAAGCCGTATCAACACTGCGGCTACAACAACAGGTCAGGGCAACACAGTGGTTAGCACTGCTGCCTCACAGCGCCAGGGACCCAAGTTGGCTCACTGTCTGCGCAGAGTCTGCACGTTCTCCCCGTGTCTGCGTGGGTTTCCTCCGGTTTCCCCCCCATAGTCTGGGGGACGTACTGGTTAGGTGCACTGGAGTGTGGCGACTTGGGGGATTTCACAGTCACTCCATTGCCTTACTTACGGCTAATAAGTAAATTTTAACTTTAAGGGACTGGGGAACAAATAGCTTTTGTTTTTTGAAACTCTTTCATGGGGATGTTGGCGTCACTGGCAAGGCCAGCATTTGTTTCCAATTCCTAATTGCCCCTGAGCAGAGTAGCTTGCCGCACCATTTCAGAGGGCAAGTTAACAGATAGCCACATTGCCATGGGTCTGGAGTCTCTGTCTGAAATGAGTGACCCCTTCTTTTTAAACAGTGACCCCTCATTCTCGATTCTATAACGAGAGGAATCATTCTCTCCACATCCACCTTGTCAATACCCCTTAAAGATTTCAATCAAGTCACCTCTTACTCTTCTAAACTCCAGTGGATACAAAGCTGAGCTCTCCAATTTAACTAAAACCCTACGGTGCAGGTGGCGGCCATTCGGCCCATCGAGTCTGCACCGATTCTCTGACAGAGGCCTCCCAGAGGCCAATTCCAGCGACCTTCCCTGTCACTGACTCTCTGGCCTAAGCTTCTTCTTCTTCTCTCCCCCCACACTCCAACTTTACAAAATAAAGTTAAAATCACAAGCAGCACAAGCAATATTGAGGGAAAAATCATTTGAAAATAGTTGAGGGAGAGTCTTCCCAGAATGTTTTAGACGTTAAAGAGGTAAAAGGTGCCCAAGGTGCCCAGTTAACTTGCATTTAATGCAGGGTGCCATCTTGGGAAAGGAGTTGACACCAGCTCCAAGCAACCAGCAAGCATGCCAAACCATTAGTTACATTGCCTGCTAGCACACATTAGAGACAGCATATTGGTCACTAACACCCTCTCCTTGGAGCATTTAGTTGCCATAAAGAGAACATACACAATGGTATCAATTAAAGTTTTTTAAAAGTTTATTAGTGTCACAAGTAAACTTGCATGAACATTGCCAGGAAGTTACAGTGAAAATCCCCAAGTCGCCACATTCCGGCTCCTGTTTGGGTACACTGAAGGAGAATTTAGCATGGCCAATTCACCTAACTGACACATCTTTCGGGCTGTGGGAGGAAACTGGAGCACCCGGAGGAAACCCACAAAGACAATGTGCAAACTCCGCACAGACAGCGACCCAAGCCGGGAATCAAACCCAAGTCTCTGGTGTTGTGAAGCAGCAGTGCTAACCACTGTGCCACCAATAGTCACAAAGCAGTAGAATCAGTTATTCTGACTTGGGAATTGAATGGCAAACTTGGAGGATGTGTGTGCCGTTATCTGTAAACCTGCACTGTCCCAAAGCTCATCAAACATTCAGAAAAGTCTGAAGCCTTGATGCATTTTACCTCTGTACCTTGAAACAAATCCCCCCTGCACTGCCACTGGGGGCACCCTAGCTTGACCCTGCCCTCATGCAATGCTCAAATAAGTGCACTTCCCAACAGGAATCGAGGGAATTTTCCCCTTCATAGCCAAAGGAATACTGAGGCCAATTCTAGTGACCTTCCCTGTCACCAACACTCAGGCAAGATAGGTCAACACAGAATCTGGGATAGTTGGTTTCTACACTGCACAATGATTTCCTTACATAGCAACTGAGCGGTGACGCAGGGCAACGGAGCGGTGACGCAGGGCAACACTGGGACCCAAAGAAGTGATGTACTGCCCCACAAACTCCACCATAAACTGTCTGTAAAAAGGTATAAATGTTTAAGTTATATATCTTATCGGTTCTTACCATGAAGGATGGTGATTAATGCAATAAACATCCCCCGAAGCAGACAGCGTGAAGTTCTCACAGATGTAAAAGTGATTCCTGCCAAAGAGCAGAACACTTTCCATCAGCAGATGGCCATCACCGACAATGAGGGAGTATTTCATGTTGATCTGTGAAAGAAAGTGCCACCAAGATGAGTAAAACCAGCACCGCGCAGTACTAGCAACTGAATTTGCTGATAACATGATACAAAAACTCCTTTATCCACTAATTTTCTTGAAGCATACTTAGCTTGAGCTACTTAACTCAGGCAGAGACAAGGCACTGAAATCAGGCCGAGGTTTCAACAACACTGGAATCAGGCCAGGCCCAGGCTTCAGGGACATGGAACCAGGCAAGGCCCATCCTTTAGGGGCACTGGAACTCGGCAGAGACTATAGCAAGGTTTCAGAAACATGTCAAAACAGGCTCCATGGTGACACAGTGATATCGTGATCCAGGGCCCTGGATTCAAATCCCACCACGGCAGATGGTGAAATTTGAATTCGACAACAATCAGGAATTAAAAATCAAATAGAATCCCCGCAGTGCAGAAGGAGACCATTCAGCCCATCGAATCTACACCGATCGCAATCCCATCCAGGCCCTATCCCCGTAACCCCATGCATTTACCTTAACTAGTCCCCCTGACACTAAGTGGCAATTTAGCGCGGCCAATCCACCTACCTCACACATCTTTGAACTGTGGGAGAAAACCCTAACCCATGCAGGCAAGGAGAGAACATGCAGGCTCCACCCAGTCACCCAAGACCTGAATTGAACCCGGATCCCTGGGTCACAGACAGTGACCCAAGCCAGTAACTGAACCCAGGTCCCTGGGTTCAAAAGATCGTGAATGTAGCCCAATCCATCACGCAAACCAGCCTCCCAACCATTGGTTCTGTCTACACTTCCCGCTGCCTCGGCAAAGCAGCCAGTATAATTAAGGACCCCACGCACCCTGGACATTCTCTCTTTCACCTTCTTCCTTCGGGAAAAAGGTACAAAAATCTGAGGTCACATACCAACTGACTCAACAACTTCTTCCCTGCTGCTGTCAGACTTTTGAATGGTCCTACCTCACATTAAGTTGATCTTTCTCTACACCCTAGCTATGATGTAACACTACATTCTTCACTTTCTCATTTCCTTCTCTATGAACAGTATGTTTTGTCTGTTTAGTGCGCAAGCAACAATACTTTGCACTGTATGCTAATACATGTAACAATAATAAATCAAATCAACTTCAACAAAGGGTCCTTACTCTTGTATTCAATGTTTTGACCAATGAAACCAAGCATGCCAAACGCCTTCCTCACCTCTCTGTCCACCTGTGACTCCACTTTCAAGGAGTTATGAACCTGTACTCCTAGATCTCTTTGTTCTATAACTCTCCCCAACATCCTACCATTAACTGAGTAAGTCCTGTCCTGGTTTGATCTACCAAAATGCATCACCTCACATCTATCTAAATTAAACTCCACCAGCCATTCGTCAGCCCATTGGCCCAATTGATCAAGATCCTGTTGCAATGCTAGATAACCTTCTTCACTGGCCGCTATGCCACCAAACTTGGTGTCATCTGCAAACTTTCTAACCATGCCTCCTATATTTTCATCAAATCATTAATATAAATGACAAATAACAGTGGACCCTGCACTGATCCCTGAGGCACACCGCTGGTCACAAGCTTCCAGTTTGAAAAACAACCATCCTCTGGCTTCTGTCACCAAGCCAATTTTGTATCCAATTGGCTACCTTACCCTGGATCCCGTGAGATTTGTTTAAAAAGATAAGCAGACTCAGGATACAAGCACAGCGTAAGTGGCATGCTGTTAATTATATTATCCAGTTCACTTGTTCTACCTACTCACACCTGTTTCTTCATAGCCCAACCATGACAAATACAGCAAATCCCCCCTGACTTACAAACAGCAACCATATGTGCTACATATGAAGCTTGTAGCAAAGGACAATTAATATAAATCAAATAATACAGCCTCTGGAAGTGTTGCCCGGAGCAGGATTTATTGAACTGCCTGATCACTGCCACATTTTCAGCGCTTTTCCCTTCATCCCCTCAGATCCGATTCGATTTCACTCCTTCTGTGGGAATTTTCCCCTTTCAGTCCTGATTCACATCAGAGTAAGTAACAGAAGATGGGAGCGGGAGTTACCAAATCAGGATTGAGGCTTACAGAGTAAACGGGGGCTCCGGAGGCCGTGAGGCCCAGGACACCAGAGGCCGGGATCGAGGGGTCCGGAGGGATATGGAATCCGGGAGCGAGGGGGAGATGGACTCCGGGAGCGAGGGATACAGAATCTGGGAGCGAGGGATACAGAATCTGGGAGTGAGGGATATGGAATCCGAGAGTGAGGGATACTGGGTTACTTATTGAAGAAACTCACTAAAGTTAAATTCTACCACACTTCCAGCGATGTGGAGGAGACCAAAATGTGCTTAAAACAATTCCTGCAGCGACACAGCCGAGTTTAACCACTGGGCATTGTGGCCCATCAGCCTATGAAGCTTTAAAGGATAGATTCCTTACCTTCTCCTTGGCATCCAGAGCCTGAAGGATGGCCTGCCTCTCCACACAATCCTCAAAGAATTCCTCGGGCTGGAAACTTTCAATGAGAGCTGGGAAGAAGGTCAGCTGATTACAGTCTATTCCTCGTTCGTCAATGTCTTCCTCCATCAATCCCGCTGGGAGACTTCCTGCTGAATTCAAACACACAGAGTGACAAAAAGCCAACCCCCCCCCCTTTGACATTAGCCATAAGGCACGGACAAAACCAATAACTTCCGCAGCATCTGTAGCTTAGGTGTGAATTTATAAAATGTCCTGTGATTCTTACCATAAAAAGTGGTAAGCAAAAATTAAAAACAAATAAAAGCAAATTATTGTGGATGATTAGTTCGACGCCACCTCAACCCTTTCATCTTCATTTCATTTCTAACTGTTCTCTACCTTTTATTCCTTTATTGTCTTCCTTTATTTTTCTTCCCTCCCAACTCTTTCCCTCCTTTTTAATCCCTCCTTTTTCTCAATTGTACCTCTCTTCTACCCATCTCCCCGCTCCCCCCACATCTTCATCTGTCACAGTTTACCCTCCAATTTCAGTTTCTCTGCCGTTTGGCTGTTCATACCTTCTATTCTCTCTGTGAGCTGCCATTAGCAGCCTTTCTCCTTGGTTTTTGTGGCTGTGACTCATCTTTCATTCCCTCACCCGGCAGTATAAATATCTCCCACTTTCTCTGCCTTTTAGCTTTGACAAAGGGTCACCTGGATTTTCACCTGAAAAGAACATCAGTTCTTTTCTCCCCTTACAGATGCTGCCAGACCTGCTGAGATTTTCCAGCATTTTCTCTTTTCGTTAAACAACAATGAATTTGCCAGGAGTAGAATACTGCCAGAGTTTTACCTGGGTAGAATTGTTTCTCAACTGTCCCCAGATGTTCAACTGTGGAACATAACTTCATGTAAGATTCCTCATTTCCAAAATTGAGTTCCAGATTCTTTGTGGCCTAGAATGAAAGTAAATGCCTCCAGTCAACAGTCGGAAGTATGGCATGCTGTCTACCAGTACAGAACAGTCGCATGGCTTTGCCCAGTCTGAAAGCAGTTAATGCCACAATTGTACACACAAGATAGAGACACTACAGTGCAGAAGGAGGCCATTCAGTTCATCTAGTCTGCACTGACAACAACCCCATCCAGGTCCTATCCCCACAACCCCACGCATTTACCCTGCTAATCCCACTAACCTACACATCCCCTGACACTAAGGCACAATTTAGCATGGCCAATCCACCTAACATGCACATCCTTGGAGAGTGGGAGAAACTGGAGCACCCGGAGGAAACCCACGCAGACATTGGGAGAATGTGCAAACTCCACAAAGACAGTACTGGTTACGTTGATTGGCCATGCTAAATTGCCCCTTAGTGTCCCGGGATGCATAGGTTAGAGGGATTAGCAATTTCCTCCCACAATCCAAAGATGTGCGGGTTAGGTAGATTGGCCGTGCTAAATTGTCCTTTAGCGTCAGAGGGACTAGCTAGGGTAAATGCATGAGATTATGGGAATAGGGACTGGACGGGATTGTGGTCAGTGCAGACTCGATGGGCCGAATGGCCTCCTTCTGCACTGTCAGGATTCTGTAATGCTATGGTGGAGAAACACCACGGGGTGAGTTTTACCATCCTGCCCACTGCAGGAATCAGAATGGGCAAGGGGCAGACCGTAGAAAGGTCCGTTGACCTGGGGCGGGATTTTCTGGTTTGGGATCGAGCGAGGCCATACAATCCCACCCTACAGGTGCGCAGGTGTGATGGTGAAAAATGCAAGCCTTTTTCCAGTATGTAAGTTGTACCAGATTCTCTATGGCCTGAATATTTCATCTGTCGGACACGTGCCCTCAGCCCCTCTGGAAGCTGGAGTGAAATGAACTTCCGGCATAATCAGCCCCGGAACACGGTTTCACACTGACTGGCCAATGAACAGCCAACCAGCACGAAATGTGTAAATTCTTAGTGCTACCGGACAGGCTTTGTCAAGTCAGGGGGTGAGTTACTGGTTGTAGGATTCCCAGCTTCTGACCTGTTCTTGTAGCCACAGTATTTTTTTGGCTCGTCCAGTACAATTTCTGACCAATGATAACCCCCAGGATGTTAATAGTGAGGAGGGTACAGCGATGGTAATGCCATTCAATGTCAAGCGGCAATGGTTAGATTCTCTCCTGTTGGAGATGGTCATTACCTGGCACTTGTGTGGCGCGAATGTTACTTGCCACTTGCCAGCCCAAGCTTGGATACTGTCCAGGTTTTGCTGCATTTGGACATGGACTGCTTCAATATCTGAGGATTCATAGAATGACTACGGTGCAGAAAGAGGCTATTTAGCCCATTGAGTCTGCACTGATTCTCCAGAAGTACACCTTAGCCAGGCCATCCCCTCCACCCTATCTTCACAACCCCATGAGTTTACCCCACTAATCCATCTAACCTGCACATCTTTGGACACTAAGGGGCAATTTAGTATGGCCAATCCACCTAACCCGCAAATCTTTAGACATCTTTGGACTGTGGGAAGAAACCGGAGCACCCAGGGGAAACCCACGTAGACGTGGGGAGAACATGCAAACTCTGCACAGATAGTGACACAAGCCAGGATTCGAACCCAGGTCCCTGATGAGGCAGCAGTGCTAACCACTGTGCCATCCATAAGGAAAAGTTGGGAGTGGTGCTGAACATTGTGCAATCATCAGTGAACATCCCCACTTCTGACCTGGTGATGGAAGGAAGATCATTGATGAAGCAGCTGATAATGGTTGAGCCCGGGACCCTACCCTGAGGAAACTTTCTGCTTTCCAAATGGTGTAGGAAGACAGTGCATCACAAGGATGGATGTGTTGGCCAACGAATGGCTGTAGCATTGGAGCAACACGTGTGATAAAACCTCGAGGAATATCTTTAATCATGTACAGTTAGTGATTCTAATCCTGTATTCAGCTTGAAAGGGGCAACTGAGATAATGTGAATATTGTGGCAGCTACCCATCACTACAGGCGCCGTACAGTGGGTAGCACTGCTGTCTCACAGTGTCAGGGACCCGGGTTCGATTCCCGCCTCAGGTCACTGTCTGCACGTTCTCCCCATGTCTGCACGGGTTTCCTTTGGGTGTTCCAGTTTCCTCCCACAGTCTGAAAGACGTGCTGGTTAGGTGCATTGGCCGTGCTAAATTCTCCCTCAGTGTACCTGAACAGACATCAGAGTGTGTGTGTGGGGGAGAGAGGGAGAGAGAGAGAGAGAGAGAGGGTGGGGGAGGAGGATGGAGGCAGGGGGAGGAGGTAGGGGATAGGGGATGGGGGCGTCAGGGGTAAGGGGAGGGGTGAGGAGGGAGGGTGAGTGGGGGGGGTGGAAACTGAAAGCACTGCTCAGGTCACAACAGCCTCTGTGAAGCCTTAGCCAGCGCAGGCTGCCTCCAGATTCCCCCTCCCCATCCCAGAATAAAGCCCATCACCAGACCTAAAGCAGGGGTCAAAACCCCATTTACGGAAGTAAGGAGCCTCACACTCGTGTTCGAGTCTTGCTGGGAGTGCACTGGATGTGGCCCAACCAAACTTCAGCGTGGATATTTTTCAAGTGTAATTGTGACGGGGGTGGGGGGGGGAGATTTCCCTGAAATTAGGCCTGAGGCACCCATTTCCTATGGATAAAATAATCACGCTAACAAACTTTTCCCTCTCCCCTGTCTCTGCCATTAAAAGAACGACCCTTTCACTTTACCCACGAGAAAGTATGTCACAGGGACTGTCCGGCACAGACAGAGACAGAGCCTCTCCTTCCTTCTTTAGATTAAACTAATGAATATTTCCAGTCACTAGAATGAACGGCTAACGTGACTTAATTCACAGATGTGTTGTCCTCATGACCAGCAGGAGGGTATCCAGCGGAGGAAGTGGTGTGTTTAGTGGGTGAAATGTAAACTCTTTAACTCAGTGCCCAGGGCAATGGCCTGCACCTTTGTTAGTTTATAATTTCACCTTTTCTCCCCAAGCATCCAGAAGGAGAAAAAGGCACTGCTTGTGACACGAGTTAAATATTGCAATCAGATGGAATCAATTTTCCGCCTTAGTTAATAGGCTTGCCACTTCGCTGGCTTAGACAATGATGCCTGTACGGAGGCTCAGTGCATTACCCAAAAGATATCATCTTACTTCACTTTTGGCCTCTTTTGCTCGACATGCATTATTGGCACAATTGATGCAAACAGTGTTTCGCCTCATCTTCTTCCTCACTCGACAGGGCCCCTCAGCCATATCCAGTATCCATGCGTCCTGCTGTGACCCTGATGAAGGACCCCATAATCCTCGCTCCTGAAGCAGCTGTTGTTCTATCTTGGCCCAGTCTTGCGACGTTTGGTTCAGGACGCACTGCTGCATCTGGGGACAAAAGAGCGAAAAGCCCTCAGCAGATGGTGTCTGCACTGCGTACAGCTTGGGCCGTACATAGTCAATCCTTTAAACCCACACCTCCCCCCCCCCCATACCGCCCCCCCACCCCGCCTCTACTGACAAACAGACCCCGCAGTATTTGCTGCGCTGCACGGCACAGGCCCCAGGTGCTGAGCTGGGAGTGTCGCACAGGAGGAAGAGATGGAATCCTGTCACATGCATAGTTGGCAAAGCCCAAAAGAGTCCTCCGCCCTCAACTTAGAACACTCAAGGCCATTGCACGAAGTTTAACGTACAGTAAAAGAAGGAATATACTAACTTCCAAATTTTACCGAGCTTCACATGATCTCAGGAGGCCCCATGGTGCATCTGAAGTCATTGTTGTCATTTAGAAAACTTGGTAGCCATTTGGCACACAGCAAGCTCCCACAAAGGGCAATGATTGGATAATCCGATTTAAGAACATAAGAACTGGGAGCAGGAGCAGGCCATTCGGCCCCTCGAGCCTGCTCTGCCATTCAACAAGATCATGGCTGATCTTCTCATGGACTCAGCTCCAACCACCCACCTGCTCACCATAACCCTTAATTCCTTTACTGTTCAAAAATCAATCTATCTTTGCCTTAAAAACATTCTACGAGGCAGTGAGGTAGGTTGAGTGATGAATGTTGGCCAGGATTCCAGTGACAATACCTTGGGTGGAATTTTTCCATCCTGCCCACTACAGGAATTTAAGGAGCGTTTTAAGGAGAAAAGCTGGGACATTATTAAACTAGACAGAAGCCAGAAAATGTTTACTCGGATGCTATCGGGACTTGATGGTTTGAGTTTTAAGGAGAGGCTGGATAGACTGGGATTTTTTTCCCTGGAGTGTAGGAAGCTTAGGGATCATCTTATTAAGGTCTATAAGATAATGAGGGGCATAGATAAGGAAGAAGGTCAACATCTTTTCCCAAAGGTGGGGGAGCCTAAAACAAAAAGGGTATAGGTTTAAGGTGAGGGGGGAGAGATACAAAAGGGTCCAGAGAGACAATTTTTTCACACGGGGGTGATGAGTGTCTGGAACGAGCTGCCAGACGAACTAGTAGAGGCGGGTACAATTTTGTGTTTTAAAAAGCATTTAGACAGTTACATGGGTAAGATGGGTGTAGAGGGATATGGACCAAACGCAGGAAATTGGGACTAGCTTAGGGGTTTTAAAAAAAAAGGCGGCACGGACAATTTGGGCTGAAGGGCCTGTTTCCATGCTGTAAACTTCTATGACTTTATAAAAGTGAGATAAAGAGGCAGAATGGGATATGGAGGGAATTCCAGAGTTTGGGATCTTGGTAGCATGGACACTAATGACGGAGCAATTAAAATTGGGGATGCTCCAGTAGTCACAATTAGAGGAACGCTGATATCCCTGATGGTTGTAGGGTCATTGAAGGTGATTGCAGGGATAGGGAGGGTGAAGCCATTGGGTGGGGGGGGCTGACTTGAAAATATGAATGGAAACTTTAAAATCAGGTTGCAATGAAGTCAGACATCCAGCGTCCCACACTGGAGAAGACATCAGGGATTCTATTTGTCATTAGAGAACGAATCTCACTGCATAAGTAAGCAGAGAGAATTGGACAGCAGTCACTCGAAGGTCATCTCAAACATTACCTGCCAATGATCTTTGTGGAGGCTGGCAAACAATTCTTGTCCTGTTTTCCTTTGGAGGTCCATGCCAACTGTAAAATCCTACTCGAGAAAACAAAAGGATTTTGAGCTGTACCAGCCAAGGGCAAAATAACACCAGTCTGCAAATATGTGACCATGAGCAGACCAAACCTTCTCACTCCCGGATAGGAAGGAACCAAGCAGTCTAGGCCTTATCCTTCTCGTCAAGCCCTGGGCTGCACCTTCACCTCGGAGTCAGAGATCTGTGGGTTCTAGCTCAACTCCAGCGAGGCGAACCCAGGCTGACACTCCAGTGCAGCACTGAGAGAGGGCTGCACTGTTGGAAGTGCCATCTCTTTTTTTTAATTCATTCGTGGGACATGGGCATCGCTGGCTGGGCCAGCATTTAATGCCCATCCCTAATCACCCGAGGGCAGTTAAGAGTCAACCACATTGCTGTGGCTCTAGAGTCACATGTAGACCAGACCAGGTAACAACGGCAGATTTCCTTCCCTAAAGGACATTAGTGAACCAGATTGGTTTTTCTGACAATGGTTTCACGGTCATCAGTAGATTCTTAATTCCAGATTTTGTTTTTATTGAATTCAAATTCCATCATCTGCCATGGCAGGATTCGAACCCGGGTCCCCAGAGCATTAGCTGAGTTTCTGGATTAATAGTCAAGCAGTAATACCACTAGGCTATCGCTTCCCCCTGAGAAAGAGGCACTGATCCAAGGCTATGCTGGTTCCCAAGCCAAGCAAATTCCTCTGCTCACCTCCAAAATTACACGGGCGAATCCTAAAGAACATAACCCTGTGGCATTATTACATACCACAACACATCTGGATTCAATGCAGTAATATTGTAAATGCCATGTCAGTAAAGAATGGAATAATTACAGCTGGACGGATCGGTATGAAGCCAAACTTCAGGAATGGTTCCCAATAAATTACTGTACAAATAATCAAAGAATGGTTACATCACAGGAGGAGGCCATTTGGCTCATCGCGACTGTACCGGCTCTCTATAACAATAACTCACTGCTCCACGCTTCCCCTGGGGTGTTTGCATTCAGTGCAAATGACAGCAAAGATTTTAGTATGCAATAGAATCACAGAATCGTTACAGTGGAGAGGGAAACCATTTGGCCCATTGAGCCTGCACCCATAATCCCACTCAGGCCCTATCCCTATAACCCCACATATTTACCCTAATCCCCATGGCACCAAGGGGCAATTTAGCATGGCCAATCTACCTAACCTACACATCTTTGGGCACTAAGGGACAATTTAGCTTGGCCAATCCACCTAACCTGCACATCTTTGGTCGCTAAGGGGCAATTTAGCATGGCCAATCTACCTAACCTATACATCTTTGGTCGCGAAGGGGCAATTTAGCCTGGCCAATCCATATAACCTACACATCTTTGGACTGCGGGAGGAAACCAGAGCGCCTGGAGGAAATCCACGCGTACACGGAGAGAATATGCAAACGCCACGCAGACAGTGACCCGAGTCCGGAATTGAACACGGGTCCCTGGCACTATGAGGCAGCAGTGCTAACCCACTGTGCCACCCCAAGAACTTTGTACATTTGAATGAGATCACCTCATTTTTCTAAATTCCAGAGGTGAAGAGCTCGGTCTATAATTCATTTATACGTTCACAGATCATGGGTGATGCTGGCTGGCCCAGCACTTACTGCTCATCCCTAATTGCCCTCGAGGAGGCAGTTAAAACTCAACCACATTGCCATGGGTCTGGAGTCACTTATAGGTTAGACAGGGTAAGGAAGACAGATTTCCTTCGCTAAGTAGCACTGGTGAACCTGATAGGTTTTTACGGCCATTGACAATGGTTTCATGGTCATCATGTTCTATGTGTTGTGTTCACACTGTGACTGCTAGGTGAACGCTCCATAAAAATTTTTGAACTATAGATCCATGTGAAATGAGAGTCCATATTACCCGTGTACCTCGAGGTCATGGCTGTTTGTCAATGGACAATGAAGTGAAACAACTTTTTGCTGAGCGTGGGGTCCATTGACTAAGCTGGTTAAGATTAAAAGGCAAAGATACAGGAGACAGAAGAAACTTCCCAGGGTGGCGCAGTGGCACAGGGGTTACCACTGCAGCCTTAGTGCAAGGGACCCGGTGTGGAGTTTGTATGTTCTCCCCATGTCTGCGTGGGTTTCCTCCGGGTGCTCCAGTTTCCTCCCACAGTCCGAAAGACGTGCTGGTCAGGTGCATTGGTCGTGCAAAATTCTCCCTCAGTGTACCCAAACAGGCGCTGGAGTGTGGCGACTAGGGGATTTTCACAGTAACTTCACTGCAGTGTTAATGTAAGCCTACTTGTGACACTAATAAATAAACTTTAAACTGAACTTAAGAAGGACATATAACCATGACACAAGATATATAGAAGAGATTGAGAAGGGCTAAGTGCAGTTTGCTGTTCCCAATTTGCTGTTTTGATGTATATTTCATGTGCAATGAGTTAATAGTTGTTACATAGAATGAAAATCAAAGGTAAAAATTGCAAGAGAGATGTGAGTGAACTATTGTCCTCCCTGGATTGTAGAGTGTGACGTATCTGACTGCTCACATTCAATTGCGCAACGTAAACTCTGTAAAGACACACGTACTCATTCTGGGATCACTATGTGTGATGTCTCACTAGAGGCCAGATTCTGGATTGTTATAACCAATGCATGTGTGTGCTCCAGAGTTTAACGTAGACATTAGAATGAGCAAGAAACCCAGCAATCCACTCTACATCCAACATACACTGTCACCACGCACACTGTCACCACGCGCCACGCACACTGTCACCACGCACACTGTCACCACGCGCCACGCACACTGTCACCACGCACGACATGCACTTTTATTGAATCTCTTTAGAAACAGATTCCATAAAACATGTAATCATGTACACATATCGGAGGCGGCACAGTGGCAAGCACTGCTGCCTCACAGCACCAGGGACCCGGGTTCGATTCCCAGCTTGGGTCACTGTCTGTGCGGAGTCTGCACATTCTCCCCATGTCTGTGTGGGTTTCCTCCGGGTGCTCCAGTTTCCTCCCATGCTAGTTTAAGTGCTAAATTCTCCCAAACGGGTGCCAGAGTGTGGCGGCTAGGGGATTTTCACAGTAACTTCATTGCGGTGATAATGTAAGCCTACTTGTAATAAACTTTACATCATTCTGCAGTATTAAAACAAAACGTGCTCCAATTTTGTTTTAAATAAGAAGGTACCCTGACCCCCCAAAAAAAAAACACAGGTAACGGAGCGTCTGTATCGCGACTTTACTTTCAGTGAGAAATGTTGATAGTCTTGACTAAGTTCTAATTTTGACACACATTCTTTTTTTAGCTCCACGGTTGTGTACCAGTGACATCGCAGATGCAAACACAATTATATGCACCCCGCTGTGATGAGATACAGGTCCTGCTTGGTACAGATGGTTGCTGGCTGATTTCCAAGTCCAGATACCCCACTGCTAAGTTATATTCATTAGCAGCGCACAGCAGGAAACGCCTGTGTAACGTGAAGGCAGTGATTATATTTTGTTTGTTTACAGGATCATTAAGCTTTTAGTCACAGCGATGCACTGACAAAACATTATTGTTACTTAACTGATACTCTCATGGAATTAACGCATCAAACCAGAGATGGACCGGGCCCCAGCGAGGCCCATACGGCTGCTAAGCTAATAATGTCATTGAAGGTCATTCCTCCTAACTGGGACAATCCATCATTTTTGCTGATGGTGCATCATAATAGCTTGCTCGCTGCCACTAAGCTGTTAGTGTCACCGTGTCTCCTGCTTTCTACGTGAACTGATGGTGCGGTAACGAGCTGAGACGCTTATCTGAGTCAGGGAACTTAACAGGGGAATAAAACTCTTGTAGCACAGGAAGTTTATCCAGCCCCTTGTCCGTTCATGAAGTGTCCTGACCCAAAAAAAAATGCCGTTAAAGCAGAGATAGCCCAACTGCAACCAATGAGTCAAAACACAGTCCCTACCCCACACCCGTGCGCACGCACGACATTGTGGGTCAACCCACAGTGGGCTGCAGCTCACCACCACCTTCTCAAGGGCAACCAGGGATGGACAATACATGTCCACCCCTAGCTGCTAGCCAGCAATGCCCATGTCCCACGAATGAATAAAAAACACACACGTGCGCGCACACATACACACCCTCAACAAGAGCTGGAGATCCCAGTGGCGAGGGGCTCAGCCCATTCAGTTCTACTTGTGCAGAATTTAGTGCCCTCTCCCATGGTGAGTTTGGTAATGATGGAAGGGGGAGGCTGGGGGTGGTGGGAGATGCATTTAATCAGGCGGGACCTCGCCACCTTCTCACCCCCGTCCCAGTTAAGTCCACTGATGGTCTCTCCACCTCTGCCGCTCGTCCCAATGCGCCACCTGGCGAGGAGCGAGAGACCCACTGTGAGGAAAGCCCAAGCAACAGCGTGGCTTCTAGCTTCCTGGCAAAGGCCATCAGTGTCTTATCAAGGAATGTGGCATTGGGAGGGTGGGAGGTGGCTGACACCCATCCTCCACCTTGCTACCAGACCCTTCCCCTTATGACTCCCATCCACCCCCTCTCCCCCAAACATCCCTCCTGCCATCATTCACCTGTAGCCATGTCCCCCAGCATTCCAGGGCCTCGGGTGGTTGTATTACTGGCAGTAGCCACCCACCATGGTGACACTGCTGAGCAATGAAGAGCTGCCAGCCCCTGACTGAACAAGAACATGAGCAGCTTTCACCTTGCAAAGCGAAAAAAATTAACTTGGGCTACTCCAATTGACAGGACATCTGGTGTAATACACGTGCTCTGCCTGAAGGCAGAACCTTTGCTGAATGCCTGCTGATACTCCATCCTGAGCTGTTCATATATCCATAGAAATCCTACAGTGCAGAAGGAAGCCATTCAGTCCATTGGGTCTGCACCGACCACAATCCCACCCTATTCCCATAACCCCACATATTTACCCTGCTAATCCCCCTAGGGTCAATTTAGCATGGCCAATCCACCTAACCCACACAGCTTTGGAGCATCCGGAGGAAACCCATTCAGGTACAGGGAGAATGTGCAATATCCACACAGTGACTTGAGGCCAGAATTGAACCTGGGTCTCTGGTGCTGTGAGGCAGCAGTGCTAACTGCTGTGCCAGTCTGCCACTCTTCTGAGTGGCTTTTGTTAGTAATGGTTTGCCATTGCCTTCCACTCTCAGGGCAGGACAAGGAGGCAGGTGCCAAGTCTACGTCTATCAGGACAGGAGTCAAACATACACTTGGCATTATTCTGATCCCCACGCTAGCCATCTCACTAACTGAGCTAATCTAATACTTGTTACTAAGAAATAAATTACCATCGTTCTTACAGTTTCAATGACTCCGTTGCTCCATAGACTCCATTTTCTGCATTGATTGTAGTTTGTTTTGGCAGCAGAACCTACTATGAATGCCAGGCTTCATTTCACAAGCTACAGAACCACTTATCTCAGTAGGGGACAGCATTGACAGTTTAAAGAGGTTGTTAAAGGATTATCTGTGTTCATACCAAATACATGCTTTTACAATAAACTGACTACCTTAGGGGATTTTTTGAAGGTTTTTTTCAGCATGAAATATGTTTGAATAACAGCTCTATTAGATTGTTAAATGTGTATTTTTAAATGTCTCAAAGACATTTGATTGATGTTATTGATGTTTTTCTCTTTTAATCCACAGGTACTTTGGTCTGCCTTGTTGTCCAACAAGGGGCATACACGCGGTGGGTCGTGCGAGGGCTGCTCTTGGATGTTTCGAGAGTAGCCTAGTGCTTCACATCATTAGCGTACGCTTAAATTGGACCAGATGCTGGACAACACGACAGCTCAGTGACTATCACTGTTTGCTGTGCAGAGACATGGATTTGGGCCAGTGTCTGTGGGAGTTTGCGCATTCTCCCCATGCTTGCGTGGGTTTTCTCCGGGTGCTCCGGTTTCCTCCCACACCCCAAAGATGTGCTCTTAGGCTGATTGGTATAACAAATTGTCCCTAAATTAGTCTCCCCTCAATCTGGTTTCCAATGTGGAGTGCCATAAGCGTAGACAAAGGTCATGGGTGGAGAGGGGACTCACAATGTTGAAATGGTGGCACGGGCTCATTGGGCCTGTTTCCCGTGCTGTGTTGTTCTTTGTTGACATGTTGAGGTCTATCCACAGTGAATGCTGGGTTAGGGGCTATGGCTGATACTTGAGGACGCATAGAAGGGGCATAGAGGGAATTTTTTCTTAATTAATTCGTGAACAATGAGCACCATTGGCTGGCCAGCATTTATTGCCCACCCCTCATTGCCCGAGGGCATTTAAAGGTCAATCACATTGCTGCGGCTCTGGAGTCACATGTAGGCCAGACCAAGTAAGGAAGGCATTTCCTTCCCTAAAAGGAAGTGAACCAAATGGGTTTATCCAACAATCGACAATAGTTTCATTGTCATCAGTAGATTCTTAATTCTAGATTTTTTTTTATTGAATTCAAATTCCACCATCTGCTGTGGTGGGATTCGAACCTGGGTCCCCAGAACATTAGTTGAGTTTCTGGAATAATAGTCTGGCGCTAATACCACTAGGCCATCGCCTCCTCACACATGGCAATGTCATGCGTGGAGATGTGAGGGAGTGAGGAGTGAGGTTCAGAGAGCTGAGTTATGGTCCTTGGGGACAGGGCCTGTTCCACACCCAAACTCTTCCCTCATTGCGCAGTGGCTTTGCAAACCCCATCGCTCCCTGACTACATCTCTCAGGAACAAAAAATTCAGCAGACTGGGGGCAGGCTTGCATTAGGGAAACTGCAAAAGGGTTCGATTCCTGTTTTCCAACTCCTGCATGAAGTAAAATTAGCAATGGTGAACAGTTCCCTTACATGAAGAAGATATTAAATAATAATATTTGAGCAAGGCAATTATAGGGCAAGATCTTGCAGGCCATCTGTTATGGGGAATCATCTAGTCCCGTCGAAACTCAATGGAAATTTGCTTGTTTTGCCCTATATTGCATGATGGGCCCCACCACAGCGAGGCTGGAAACTTTCAGCCTTTAAAACAATACTATTCAAACAAGTTGATTATATCTCACTAACAGAATATCTGACTGGGAAGTATTAGAACAAAGTACAAAGAAAAATACAGCACAGGAACAGGCCCTCTGGCCCTCCAAACCCATGCCAATTATGATACTTTAATTCTTCCTTCTCTTTAGCTGTAATCAATTCTCTGAAATCTCTTTTAGAAAAAGGACAATTGTAACTTAGGGGATGATGATATCAAATGGGGGTAAATATTGAATTAGCCACCCATTATGCACAATGCCTAATTTTCTTTCAGTTGAAGTGAAGGCCATCCCCACCCCCCCCCCACTTCTTGCCTTCAAACAATCGCACAACCTCAAACAGACCATTGTCTGCAGTAAACTTCAGGAGAACAGTGACCACAACACCACACAACCCTGCCACAGCAAGCTCTGCAAGATGTGCCGGATCATCGACACGGGTGCCATCATCTCACGTGAGAACACCATCCACCCGGTACACGGTACATACACTTGCAACTCAGCCAACATTGCAGGAAAGGATGTCCTGAGGCATGGTGCACTGGGGAGACCACGCAGATGATACAACAATGGATGAAGGGACATCACTCAATGATCACCAGACTGGAGTGTTCCCTTCCTGTTGGGGGACACTTCAGCAGTCAAGGGCATTCAGCCCCTGATCTTTGGGTAAGCATTCTCCAAGGCAACCTTCAAGACACATGACAATGCAGAATCGCTGAGCAGAAACTGATAGTCAAGTTCCGCACACATGAGGATGGCCTCAACTGAGATTTAAGGGTTCGTGTCACACTATCAGTAACCCCCCACGACTTGCCTGGGCTTGCAAAATCTCACCAACTGTCCTGGCTTGAGACAATTCACATCTTTTTAACCTGTGCTTAACCCTCTCTCCACTCACATTGTCTAGACCTATAAAGACTTGATTACCTGTTAAGACTCGCATTCCGACCATTATCTTGTAACTGAGTACGTGTCTATATATGCCCTGTTTGTGAAGCCAACCCCCACTCACCTGATGAAGGAACAGCGCTCCAAAAGCTCACGCTACCAAATAAACCTATTGGATTTTAACCTGGTGTTTTGAGACTTCTTACTATGCCCAGTCTAACACCGGCATCTCCACGTCTTGAAGTGAACGGAAGCACAAAGCAGACATGGTTCTTAACAGGAGAACTAATATAATATTTTGCATCATCGTTCAAAACTAAAATGGCTCTGATGTGGAACCTGTGTATGGTTCACTTCATTTATACCAAGATTTCACTTTAAGATATTTCTGCCAATGGTAATTACATTTAAATGCTAAGCTTTAAAAGTTAACTTGACCACATTTTAAACTCTGCAAGCATGCTGGAATTAGCTTGAAAAATTCACTTTGAAAGTGCAATGCTAGCAGACGTGGCTTTCTCATAAGCCAAAACAAAGCTTTCATGACCACAGCTGCAAACTTTTTTATGAAAGTTAGAGACAGTGCATACCAAGCAATTTCAATACGGGATAACCTGGAGGCTATCAGGGTGGAAACATTCTCCTTATTATAACTTTTCATAGTTTTCACTATTGGGATCGTCTCGAACAAGGGGACATAACTACAGGATAAAACTGAGGTGCACAGAAATTTCTTCTCGCAGTGGGTGGTGAATCTCTGCCCCAAAGAGTGGTGGAGGCTGGATCATTAGAAGTATTTAAAGTGGAGGTGGGTAAATATTTGATAGATCGAGGGACAAAGGGCAGTGGGGAAATGGCACAGACAAGGAGCTGAGGCTGGGCTGGACCAGTCATGATTACATTGAATGGCGAGGCAGGCTTGAAGACCCTGGTGGCCATTCCTACTTCTACTTCTGATGTTGTGTTCTTATATAATCCTAGGAGGAGATCATTCTGCCCATTTAAAGTCGCGTAAAAGTTTTAAAGTTTATTTATTAGCTACAAGTAAGGCTTACATTAACACCGCAATGAAGTTACTGTGAAATTCCCACACTCTGGCGCCTGTTCGGGTCAATGCACCTAACCAGCACATCTTTCAGACTGTTGGAGGAAACCCACACAGACATGGGGAGAATGTGCAGACTCTACTCAGACAGTTACCCAAGCCGGGAATCGAACCTGGGTCCCTGGCACTGCGAGGCAGCAGTACCAACTACTGTGCCACCCATTGTGTCTGGGTTAAATCTCCAAATTCACCTAGTGCCGCTCAGCCCATGGCCCTGCACATTCAGATAATAACCCATTTCCCTCTGGAAGGCCAAGATTGAACCCACCTCCAACACCCTCTCAGACCTTAACCACCTCACTCTGTGTAGAAGTCGACCTCATGCCTACATTGTATCTTTTACCAATCACCATAAATTGGGGTATCCTTTGGTTCTTGATCCCTCTGTCACCAGGAACAGTTTTTCCCTCGTTAGTCTGTTCAGAGCCCTCATGATCCCATCTCAACCTTCCCTTCTCCAAGGAAAACAGTCCCAATTTCTTCCAAAGCCCAACTAAACCTGAATTAGAGCACCTGAATCAAATCTCCTCTTGACTTTCTCCCCTGGAATAAGAACATACTACAGCACGCGTCACCTTGTAGCACACGTGTCATTGTAAAACATCAAGACCGGTTCATGACTCTCAAGGTTAACATGCAAATTCAGTTGGCAGTTAGGAAGGCAAATTCAATGTTAGTGTTCATTTCTAGAGGGCTAGAATACAAGAGAAGTGATGTCCTGCTGAGGCTGTATAAGGCTCTGGTCAGACGCCATTTTGGAATATTGTGAGCAGTTCTGAGCTCCATACTGAAGGAAGGATGTGCTGGCCCTTGACGGGGTCCAGAGGAGGTTCACAATAATGATCCCAGGAATGAGAGGTTTGTTATATGAGGAGTGGTTTAGGAGTCTAGGCCTACACTCAATGAAGTTTAGAAGGATGAGGGGCGATCTAATGGAAACTTGTAGAATACTGAGAGACCTAGATAGAGTTGATGTGGAGAGGATATTTCCGGTAGTGGGAGAGACTAGAACTCAAGGGCACAACCTCAGAGTGAAGACACTCCTTTAAAACTGAGATGAGGAGAGATTTCTTCAGCCAGAGAGTGGTGAATCTGTGGAAATCTTTGCCGCAGAGGGCTGAGTTATTGAGTGTCTTTGAGACAGAGACAGAATGGTTCTTGATCAATAAGGAGATCAAGGATTACGGGGAGAAGGCAGGAGAATGGGGACGAGAATCATAACAGCCATGATTGAATGACAGAGCAGACTCAACGGCCTGAATGGCCTGTATCTTATGGAACGTCCCAGCCATTCACGCCAGTGGGATTTTCCAGTCCCGCCGCAGGCTTCAAGGCGACAAGGGGGGTGCATTCAGCGGGAAACCCTGGTGACAACAACAAGACCAGAAGATACCACTGCTGGCCAATGATGGGTCAACTCCTGCAAACCACGTGACGGATTGTGGGGCAAATCTTGCCCCATATCTCCATGAATAGTGAGTGCTACCTTAGCAATGTGAATGATTCAAAGGTAGCTTGCTAGCACTCAAGATTCCAGTCTATGATCAATGCTTGCTGCATGTTAACATCATCCCATCCTCAACTGCTGCTCCCTATTCAATTTTAACAATTTTTATTCCCTGAGAAGTAACAGTTTCATTTCCTTTCTTAAATACTGCACAGGGCAGTTACGGAAACTGTTAGTTTTTGATGTGAAGAGGTTTCGCTTGACGTCAATAAAAAAAACCATGGGCCCGGTTTTCCATTCCCGTCTGCTAGCGGGGTTTTCCAGTCCCGTCAAAGTCAATGGACGCAGGTGTGGGTGGGTACCTGCCCATGTAATATTATTCAGGAGTGCAGTTACCTGAAATGTACTTAAAATAAGTGATGTGAGCGGTGAGGCACAGTGGTTAGCAATAATGCCCCACAGGTCCAGGTACCCGGGTTTGATTCCTGTGCGGAGTTTACACATTGTCCATGTGTCTGCATGCGTTTCCTCCGGGTGCTCCGGTTTCCTCCCACACTCCAAAGATGTGCAGGTTAGGTGGATTGGCTGTGCTAAATTGCCCCTTATTTGATTTGATTATTGTCACATATATTAGTATAGTGAAAAGTATTCTTCCTTGTGCGCTATATGGACAAAGTATATCGTTCATAGAGAAGGAAATGAGAGTGAAGAATGTAGTGTTACAATCATAGCTAGGGTGTAGGTCCATTCAAAAGTCTGATGGCAGCAGGGAAGAAGCTGTTTTTGAGTTGGTTGATACATGACCTCAGACTTATGCATCTTTTTCCCGACAGAAGAAGGCGGAAGAGAGAAAGTCCAGGGTGTGTGGGGTGCTAAATTATGCTGGCTGCTTTGCTGAGGCTGCAGGAAGTGTAGACAGAGTCAATGCAATGCTAAATTGTCCCTTAGTGTCCAAAGATGTGCAGGTTAGGTGGATTGGCCACGCTAAATTGACACTTAGTGTCAGGGGATTGGCAGGGTGAATGCGAGGGGTTACGGGGATAGGACCTGGGTGGGACTGGCCTCTTTCTGCACTGTACAGATTGTATGATGCCATGAGACCACATTGACTGCAGCGAGTGACGAGGTAAGGTTTAATAATGTTGCCAAGTCGGTCACTGGGCCCTTATGACTTTGCCTCCAGGTATGTCAGCTCTGAAGAAGTTTTGTTTCTGTCCTGGTCTCGTCTGTCTGTGTTTTCCTGCGATCTATTTTCACAGACATATTTCCTTCCTCAGCACCCGTCTCCAGCTGAAATTTCACCCTCCAATTGGGTTCCATTTACAATCATTGATATCCTAGTTGAATTCAACACTCCTCTGACCACTGCTCTCATTCGTTTTGTCTGCTTTGTTACTTTGACAGCGCTGCCTTTCATTGTAGCTTTGACCGGGAAGACGACTAACAGCAGCGCCAAGAATACCATCGCTTCTCTGTTCTCCTTCACATCAAACTCCTGTCTCGGATATAGATCACCATTGATACTGAGCCAGAGTACTGCCACTGTGGCAGCACTGGGACTGTGCAGGCTGCAAGAGAAAGGTCCACTATCACCTTCTCAGGGCAGCACAGTGGGTTAGCACTGCTGCCTCTCAGCGCCAGGGACCTGGGTTCAATTCCTGGCTTGGGTCACTGTCTGTTGCACATTCTGCCCATGTCTGCGTGGGTTTCCTCTGGATGCTCTGATTTCCTCCCACAGTCCAAAGTTGTGCGGGTTAGGTTGATTGGCTATGCTATATTAACTCGTGTCAGAAGGATTAGCAGAGGAAATATGTGGGGTTATGGAAATAGGGTTTGAGTGGGATTATGGTTGGTGCTGACTCCATGGGCTGAATGGCCTCCTTCTGCACTGTAGGGATTCTATGAATTGTCGTAAAAACCCATCTGACTATTTATTATCAGAAGTTAGCTTACATTAACACTGCAATGAAATTACTGTGAAAATCCCCTAGTCGCCACACTCTGGCGCCTGTTTGGATACACTGAGGGAGAATTTAGCATGGCCAATGCACCTAACCAGCACGTCTTTCAGGCTGTGGGAGGAAACCGGAGCACCCGGAGGAAATCCACCCAGACATGGGGAGAACGTGCAGACTCCGCACAGACAGTGACCCAGTGCCGGAAATCGAACCTGGGTGCCTGACGCTGTGAGGCCCACGTGACTCCAGAGCTCCAACAACATAGCTCACTCTCAATTGCCCTCTGAAATGGCCTAGCAAGCCACTCAGTTCATGGGCAATTAGGGACAGGCAACAAATGCTGGTCTTGCCAATGACACATCCTGTGAATGAATTTGTTAAAGATGAACAACAGCACATTCCAAGAATACAATGTCAACACAATGTAAAATGCATGGGCACAATGGGCAGAACATAAGAACATAAGAAATAGGAGCAGGAGTAGGCCATCTAGCCCTTCGAGCCTGCCCCGCCATTCAATAAGATCATGGCTGATCTGTCGTGGCTCAGTTCCACTTTCCCGCCCTCTCCCCATAACCCTCAATCCCTTCTCTTATCAAAAACCCATCAACCCGCTTCTTAAAAATATTTAGCGAGGCAGCCTCCACCACTTCAACGGGCAGAGAATTCCAGAGATTCACCACCCTTTGAGTGAAGAAGTTCCTCCTCAACTCCATTCTAAACCGCCTCCCCTTTATCTTGAGGCTGTGCCCCCTAGTCCTACTGTCTTTTTTGAGCGAGAAGAGTCTCTCCACCTCTATCCTATCCATCCCATTCATCATCTTATACGTCTCAATGAGATCTCCCCTCATTCTTCTAAACTCTAACGAGTACAAGCCTAGTTTATTCAGCCTCTCCTCATAGCTCAATCCCCTCAACTCCGGTATCAGCCTAGTAAACCTCCTCTGCACTCCCTCCAGGGCCAAAATATCCTTGCGCAGGTGCGGCGCCCAAAACTGCACACAGTACTCCAGCTGCGGCCTCACCAATGCCCTATACAGCTGCAGCAAGACCTCCCTACTTTTATATTCAATCCCCCTCGCTATGAAGGCCAGCATCCCATTCGCCTTCCTGACCACCTGCTGCACCTGCAAGCTGGGTTTTTGCGACTCATGCACAAGGACCCCGAGGTCCCTCTGCACCGTCACCTGCTGCAGTTTTTCGCCACGTAAGTAATAGTCCTTCCTACCATTCTTCCTACCAAAGTGGACCACCTCACACTTGCCAACATTAAATTCCATTTGCCATTTCCTGGCCCATTCGCCCAGCCTATCTAGATCCTTCTGCAGACTCTCCACACCCTCCGCACAATTTGCCGTTCCCCCAATCTTGGTGTCATCAGCAAATTTCGACACCCTGCACTCGGTTCCCTCCTCCAGATCATCTATATAAATGGTAAATAGCTGAGGCCCCAGCACTGACCCCTGGGGCACCCCACTAGTCACCATCCGCCAATCCGAATAGCACCCATTGACCCCCACTCTCTGCCTCCTATTTGACAACCAATCCTCTATCCACGCTAACACCCTACCCCCAACTCCATGTCCCCTGACCTTCTGCAATAACCTCTTGTGAGGTACCTTGTCAAACGCCTTCTGAAAATCCAGAAAGACCACATCCACCGGCTCTCCTCTATCCACTGCCCTAGACACATCCTCATAGAACTCCAGTAAATTTGTCAGACACGACTTCCCTTTAATGAAACCGTGTTGCGTCCGCCCTATCAAGCAATTCCCTTCAAGATGCCTCGCAATTTCCTGCTTAATGACAGATTCTAACATTTTACCTACCACAGACGTTAAACTAACCGGCCTATAATTCCCCGCCTTTTGCCTGGCACCCTTCTTAAACAACGGCGTAACATTAGCCGTTTTCCAATCTTCCGGCACTTCCCCAGAATCCAGCGACGTGGCCTCCTTCTCTGCGGTAACTATTCTGTGATTCTACAACAGTGCACAGATCTTGACCAAGCATCGCTCCAGAAATTCCCTCAACCTCTCACTCCCCCAACAGCACCAACTCAGCACAGGTCAACTACCATGGGATTCAACCTCACTCTGCCCTTTATCCCTCTACTGCCTTAATGAGAGCCCTCAGTCTTACGAGCCAAAAGAATTTGGGATTAACCTGCCTTTACCCTTCGCTGACGGAATTACTTTGGTATCAATATTTGTGGACCACCACAAAATTGAAACGAGTTGTATTTTCAGATTTGTTCCACCCCGGATAAAAGCAAACAGATAAGGACATTCCGCAGGATAACAGATTTCTCACATATAAAAGGAAAACCACCAGAGCAACAGCTTCGGAACAAAACTCGCCGAGCGCGGGGTCAGATCACATTACGGGTAATAACAAACGAACTGGGTAACGAAGCAAAGACGGAATGGCGCACAAGGGAGAAATAAAGGAATGGATACGCTGATATTGCCAAATGGAAAAGACTCCAATGGTGCTTAAATGCCAGCACGGACCAGATGGGCCAAATGGCCTACTTCTGCACTGCAAAGTCTACATAATTCGATGTAACTATCAGTATAAAAGGTATGGAAGTTTATATTCAATTCACAAAAACCTCCCCGAGTGCAATTAACATCATGCTAATTTACATTTTAATTACTTCCCAAAAAAACAGTACAGTTATTGATAGCAGAACATAATGTTAACTTCATGGCACTGTGTTGGTAGACACTTAATGAAGTTAATTAGATAACCAGGGATGTTAATTATCTCAGTAATATGCAGATAAACATATTATGCAAATGATTCATTAACTTTGCAGGCTCACGCAAAAAAAAATTCACAGGAAGATTTGCACATTCAGTCTTCCATGCCGTGTCAGTGAGCTTGCGAACGTCGGAACAATGAACCAAAAAGATAATTCCTGATAACAATATCCTAAACTATAATGGTTCACTATTAACCAGCAATGAGGGGAAAACAGGCTGCCAATTTCTCTCATTCATACGTTAAGAGGGAGCGTTCGATTTCCACAAATACATCAAAGTGTCCAGTGCTTAGCTTTACGATGAATAAGGCAACATTTCTCTGTTTATTCATTTATTAGTCACAAGTAGGCTTACTGCAATGAAGTTACTGTGAAAATCCCTTAGTCACCACACTCCGCCACCTGTTCGGGTAGCACGGCCAATGCACCTAACCAGCACTGTCTTTCCGACCGTGGGAGGAAACTGGAGCACGCGGAGGAAACCCATGCCGACACTGGGAGAACGTGTAGGCTTCGCACAGACAGTGACCCAAGCCGGGAATCGAACCCGGGTCCCTGGTTAGGAGCCCAGCGACGTGGCCACCTTCCCGCACGTTTCACACAACAAAATATTCCACAGGTATGTTCTTAAAGCCGAGCCACGTAAGGAGCTATTTAGACAGGTGATCAGAAAACTGGCCAGTGAGATAGCTGTATCTTAAATAAGTGAAAGAGGGTGGGATTTTACAGCCTCGCTTGTGTCGAAACCGGAAAATCCCACCTGAGGTCAACAGACCTTCCCATTGTCCCCCCCTTGCCCGTTTCGATTCCTGTGGGAGGCAGGGTGGTAAAATTCCAGCCGAAAAGTTAAAAACATGGAGATTTATGGAGGGAATTCCAGAGCTCAGGGTTTAGTCTTTGATTTGATATATTATTGTCTTATAAAATTAGTATACAGTGAAAAGTATTGTTTCTTGTGCACTGTACAGACAAAGGATACCGTTCATAAAGAAGGAAAGGAAAGAGTGTAGTATTACAGTCATAGCTAGGGTGTAAAGAAAGATCAATTTAGGGCAAGGTAGGTCCATTCAAAAGTTTGACAGCAGCAGGGAAGAAGCTGTTCTTGAGTCGGTTGGTATGTGACCTCAGATTTTTGTATCTTTTTCCCGACAGAAGAAGGTGGAGGATGCAGAAGGCACAGCTTCACATGAAGATGAAAAATGGGGCTACACAACCAGCCAGTATTCATTCATTCACGGGACATGGGCATCACTGGTTGGCCGACATTTATTGCCCATCCCTAGTTGCCTGAGGGCAGTTGAGAGTCAACCACATTGCTGTGGCTCTGGAGTCATATGTAGGCCAGATCAGGTAAGGACAGCAGATTTCCTTCCCTAAATGACATTAGTGAATCAGATGGTTTTTTCTGACAATGGTTTCATGCTCATCAGCAGATTCTTAATTCCAGATATTTTTTATTGAATTCAAATTCCACCATCTACCATGGTGGGATTCGAACCCGGGTCTCCAGAGCATTAGCTGAGTTCTTGGATTAATAGTCTGGCGGCGATTAATGACCACTAGGCCATCATCTATCCAGAATTGGATGGCCACACAGGGTTATACGACTGGAGGAAGTTACAGAGACAGAATGGGGTTGTAGTCATGGAGTGACAGAATTTTCTTTGGGTAATGAATGGCTGTGATATTGGATGCTTGCGCATGCTGTGCTGTGTACAGTGCAGTATTAGGAATCCCGCTCTGGAGTGACTCGGAGTCATTCCCTATTTTCCCAGATCCCAGTCATTGAATCTGCTCCTCTAGAATTTCTGCTCAGCCAATCAAGATAGCTGGATAAATGGAATACCTGACCATTTATGCTAATTAGTGACAAGATAAGTGCTCAACAAAATGTATTACAAGTTATTTCTTTGCTATAAAAAGGATCCAACTGGCCAATTCAATTCCATCAATGTTGGTGGAGTCAGAAATCACAAACACCAAGTAAGGAAAATGGTGTCCTATGGATGTCATTGTAAAGATGTGCAGGTCATGTGGATTGGCCATGATAAATTGCCCCTTAGTGTCTAAAGATCTGTTCAGGATCTGCTTAGGAGAATATGTGGGGTAAATACATCGGGTCATGGGGACAGGGCCAGCATAGGATACTCTATTGGAGAGTCGATGCAGACCCAATGGGCTGAATGTCCTCCTTCTGCACTGTAGGGATTCTATGAAAACCGCTCCATTAATCCATTTTGGGCCCGTATCTAAGGATGGATGTGCTGGCCTTTTGGAGATGGTCCAGGGGAGGCCCACAAGAATGATCCCAGGAATGAAAAGTGTGATGTACGAGGAGCGTTTGAGGACTCTGGGTCTGTACTCGATGGAGTTTAAGAGGATGAAGGGGGGAATCTCATTGAAACTTACAGAATGCTGAAAGGCCTGGATAGAGTGGACTTGGGGAATATGTTGCTATTAGTATGAGAGACTGGGATCTGAGGGCACAGCCTCAGAGTAAAGAGACGACTCTTTAGAACCAAGATGAGGAGGAATTTCTTCAGCCAGGGGTTAGTGAATGTGTGGAATTCATTGATGCAGAAGGCTGTGGAGACAAGGTCATTGAGTGTATTTAAGACAGAGATACATAGATTCTTGATTAATAAGGGGACCAGGAGTTATGGGGAAAAGGCAGGAGAATGGGGTTGAGAAACCTATCAGCCATGATTGAATGGCGGAACAGATCTGATGGGCTGAATGGCCTAATTCTGCTCCTATATCTTATGACTTATATAATCGACAGGAAATATAAACTAGCCTTTCGTGTTCATTGTTCTGAGCTAGTATGGTGTAGTTCCACTAACCCAACTTATTATTAATGTATCATATAACACACTAATTTAACAGGTTTAAAAAAAATTCAATTGTACATTGGACAAATGCTCGATACATTTGCTGGAGTCCTACTTTCTGGTCTATTTCTCTCTCATTCTTTCCAGTGCTGGTGACTTCTGCTCCGGCCTTTGAGAGTTCAGGATAAACCTCACGACTGAATCGAAGACCTGGTCATTCTATCCAGAAAATAGGGGATAGTTTCTTGCTTTCAATTTCATTCTCAGCATTCAAAAGGAGAAATGGGAAGACCGCCCATCTTGGAATCATTGTCAAGACACTCACTCAGAACGTTGATTATGGAATTAAAACAAAAAATGCCCTTCTTTGTTGACATTACTTTCATTCAAAATGCAAACAACTTAACTGAAAATTATTTAGCTACAGAGCAAAGAGTTCATCCTGTCTTAATAGCCTGGATATTGTGGTGGGAATAATTGCAATTCCGGCAGTGTTTGCCAACACTATTCCAGTGGAATTGGCAGCAACTTCTGGAGTCTGCATTTGTGCAATTAAATGTGGAACCAAGACTTTGCTGTTGACGATTCTACCCTTCTCCAGGGGGGGGTGCTGCTGAGACACCACCACCACACACCACCCTCCGCCCCCCATCACCACCACCACCCCCACAGTGGCAAAACTCTAAATTGATGAGAACTTTCACTTTTCTGCTATTAATCAATCTCACTGTTATAGTCTTGCAAAATGTACAGCCTTGTTGAAGGAGGTACAACTCCAAAGATGTGCGGGCTAAGTAAATTTGCCATACTAAATTCCCCCTTGGTGTTAGGGATAGATAGGGTTACGGGGATAGGGCCTAAGTGGGAATGTTGTGGGTGTAGGCTTGATGGGCCGAATGGCCTCCTTTTGCACTGTAAGGATTGTATAAATTTTAAATTCATTTATAAGTGTCACAAGTAGGCTTACATTAACACTGCAATGAAGTTGCTGTGAAAATCCCCGAGTTGCCTAGGCCTGTTCGGGTACACCAAGGGAGAATTCAGCATGGCCAATCCATCTAACCAGACTGTGGAAGGGAATTGGAGCACCCGGAGGAAACCCCACGCAGACACAGGGAGAATGTGCAGACTCCGCACAGACCCGAGCTGGAAATGGAACCCAGGTCCCTGGTGCTGTGAGGCAGCAGTGCTAACTTGAGATACTTTTGAAGTGTGGTCACTGCTGTAATGTCAGAAACGCAGCAATTTGCACAACGTTACACTGCATACTCTGCCTCTCAAGTGTGACTGTGTCACATTAAGTTGCAATAACAAACTCTTGTGCAATGTTAGGAAGAGAAAACCCTGGTGCTGTTGGGAAAGATGACTATCTCTTACTGCCTGACCATGACTAATTGCAATGACCAGTGAGTCATTGGTGGATAGCATAAATTTAAAATCATCTCCAAATGGGCAAAGGGAAGATTACTACCCAAATACTGAAATAATGGACCAGTTACCAGAAAGAGTGGGGTTAGCAGGTTCGGAGGCAGTAAATGCATATCTGAGAGAGGAAAGGACAAGGATGGCGGCATGAATGCAAATGGCCTTGAAGCTTAATGGTCATTTGGTTTGGGCCAATTGTAAAGTGGGATGTGACCATCAGCCTCGGCTTGGAGAGTAGAAGTTTATTTTCAGATAGTCTGACAACTGTAACAAAGTTCAGGACCTGGGGTGAGATCTTCTGGTGCCCCCCTCCTCCCCCCACCCACATGGGTTAGCCAGTGGACTGGTGGGTGGATCACCCAAAAGGCTGGTCAACATTGACGGGACAGGAAGGGTCCACCACCAGCTAATGGCAAGCCATCACACGTGGTGGCGGTGGCGGTAAGCAGCACAGTGGCACAGTGGTTAGCACTGCTGCCTCACAATGCTAGGGACCAGAGTTCGATTCCCAGCTTGGGTCCCTGTCCGTGTGGAGTCTGCACATTCATAAGAACATAAGAAATAGGAGCAGGAGTAGGCCAACTAGCCCTTCGAGCCTGCCCCGCCATTCAGTAAGATCATGGCTGATCTGTCGTGGCTCAGTTCCACTTTCCCGCCCTCTCCCCATAACCCTTAATCCCCTCGCTTATCAAAAACCCATCAACCCACGTCTTAAAAATATTTAGCGAGGCAGCCTCCACCACTTCAATGGGCAGAGAATTCCAGAGATTCACCACCCTTTGAGTGAAGAAGTTCCTCCTCAACTCCGTTCTAAACCACCCCCCTTTATCTTGAGGCTGTGCCCCCTAGTCCTACTATCCTTTTTGAGTGGGAAGAGTCTCTCCACCTCTATCCTATCCATCCCATTCATCATCTTATACGTCTCAATGAGATCTCCCCTCATTCTTCTAAACTCTAACGAGTACAAGCCTAATCTATTCAGCCTCTCCTCATAGCTCAACCCCCTCAACTCCGGCATCAGCCTAGTAGAGGAGGTTTACTAGGCTGATACCGGAGTTGAGGGGATTGAGCTATGAGGAGAGGCTGAATAAACTAGGCTTGTACTCGTTAGAGTTTAGAAGAATGAGGGGAGATCTCATTGAGACGTATAAGATGATGAATGGGATGGATAGGATAGAGGTGGAGAGACTCTTCCCGCTCAAAAAAGACAGTAGGACTAGGGGGCACAGCCTCAAGATAAAGGGGAGGCGGTTTAGAACGGAGTTGAGGAGGAACTTCTTCACTCAAAGGGTGGTGAATCTCTGGAATTCTCTGCCCGTTGAAGTGGTGGAGGCTGCCTCGCTAAATATTTTTAAGAAGCGGGTTGATGGGTTTTTGATAAGAGAAGGGATTAAGGGTTATGGGGAGAGGGCGGGAAAGTGGAACTGAGCCACGACAGATCAGCCATGATCTTATTGAATGGCGGGGCAGGCTCGAAGGGCTAGATGGCCTACTCCTGCTCCTATTTCTTATGTTCTTATGTTCTTATGTAAACCTCCTCTGCACTCCCTCCAAGGCTAAAATATCCTTGCGTAAGTACGGCGCCCAAAACTGCACACAGTACTCCATCTGCGGCCTCACCAATGCCCCATACAGCTGCAGCAAGACCTCCCTACTTTTATATTCAATCCCCCTCGCTATGAAGGCCAGCATCCCATTTGCCTTCCTGACCACCTGCTGCACCTGCAAGCTGGGTTTTTGCGACTCATGCACAAGGACCCCGAGGTCCCTCTGCACCATCGCCTGCTGCAGTTTTTCTCCACGTAAGTAATAGTCCTTCCTACCATTATTCCTACCAAAGTGGACCACCTCGCACCTGCCAACATTAAATTCCATTTGCCATTTCCTGGCCCATTCGCCCAGCCTATCTAGATCCTTCTGTAGACTCTCCCCACCCTCCGCACAATTTGCCTTTCCACCAATTTTGGTGTCATCAGCAAATTTCGACACCATACACTCGGTTCCCTCCTCCAGATCATCTATATAAATGGTAAATAGCTGAGGCCCCAGCACCGACCCCTGGGGCACTCCACTAGTCACCATCCGCCAATCCGAATAGCACCCATTAACCCCCACTCTCTGCCTCCTATTTGACAACCAGTCCTCTATCCACGCTAACACCCTACCCCCAACTCCATGCCCCCTGACCTTCTGCAATAACCTCTTGTGAGGTACCTTGTCAAACGCCTTCTGAAAATCAAGAAAGACCACATCCACCGGCTCTCCTCTATCCACCGCCCTAGACACATCCTCATAGAACTCCAATAAATTTGTCAGACACGACTTCCCTTTAAGGAAACCGTGCTGCGTCTGCTCTATCAAGCAGTTCCCCTCAAGATGCCTCGCTATTTCCTCCTTGATGACGGATTCTAACATTTTACCTACAACAGACGTTAAACTAACAGGCCTATAATTCCCCGCCTTTTGCCTGGCACCCTTCTTAAACAACGGCGTAACATTAGCCGTTTTCCAATCTTCCGGCACTTCCCCGGAATCCAGCGACGTCTGGAAAATAACCACCAAGGCATCCACTATCACCTCCGCCATTTCTTTCAGGACCCTCGGATGCATTCCATCCGGTCCTGGGGACTTGTCCACAATCAGCCCCTCCAGTCTGTCGAGCACCACCTCTCTAGTAACAGTAATGTCATCGAGACCCTCCAGTCCTACCACCTTTCCATCTCTAACATCCGGCAAATTATTCATGTCCTCCTCCGTGAAGACAGAAACAAAAAAGTTATTCAAGACCTCCGCCATATCCCCATCCCCTACCACTAGGTCCCCTTTCTCATCCTCTAAGGGACCAACGTTCACTCTAGCCAGCCTCTTCCTTTTTATATATTTATAAAAACTCTTGCTATCCTTTTTTATATTAAGCGCTAGCCCAGCTTCATAGTTTCTCCTACCCTTGTTTATCAACTTCTTTGTCAATCTTTGTTGACATTTAAACCTCTCCCAATCCTCTTCTCGCCCACTACTCTTAGCTACTCTAAACGCCTCCGCTTTTAATTTAACACTTTCCTTCACCTCCGGGTGCTCCGATTTCCTCCCACAGTCCAAAAGACATGCTGGTTAGGAGTATTGGCCATGGTAAATTCTCCCTCAGTGTACCCGAACAGGTACCAGAGTGTGGCGACTAGGGGATTTTCACAGTAACTTCATTGCTGTGTTAATGTAAACCTACTTGTGCCAAATAAACAAACTTTAAACTTTACTCTACCTCGGAATGTTTCAGGGAATAAAAGCAAAATACTGCAGATGCTGAAAATCTGAAATAAAGACAGGAGGAGCTGGGAAAACTCAGCAAGTCTGGCAGCATTGGTGGAGAACTGATGCTTCGAGTCCGTACGACCTTTATTCAGAGTCTCGGAGGAAGTGTCAGGCAGACTCGGGAATGTTAACCCTTGCCGGAATTTTACCGCCTTGTCCACCCAAGGTTCGTAAGATCTCACCCGAGGACAATGGAGAATGCCGTTCTGCGAACCTCGCCCGCCCCAGGCCTGGGGCAGGAGAGGTGGTAAAATTCCAGCCTCCATTTCTCTCTCCACAGACCTGTTGAATTTTTCCAGCATTTTGTGTTTCAGAGAAGTTGTTGACACGATAAACAGGGTAGATTGGCGGCTGCCAAACAGGAGATCTCCAACCGCAACAATGAGTCAACCCATCAACTATTCAGAACGGACACAGAATTTCTGAGTTGCAGAGCCATCCCACTAAAAGATTAAGAATTGAATCGAGTTTGTGTAGCTGCAAACTCAAAAGTAAAGTTCATTTATTAGCTACAAGTAAACTTCATTGCAGCATTAATGTAAGCCATTGTGAAAATCCCCTAATTGTCACACTCCGGTGCCTGTTCGGGTACACTGAGGGAGAATTTAGCATGGCCAATGCGCCTAACCAGCACATCTTTCAGACTGTGGAGGAAACCAGAGCACCTGGAGGAAACCCATGCAGAGAGAACGTGCAAACTCCACACAGACAGTGACCCAAGCCAGAAATCGAACTCGCTGTCAGGGCGGGATGTCTGGTAGAGGTAAAGGCGGGAAAGGTCTTGGGAAGGGCGGTGCCAAACGGCATCGGAAAGTTCTCCATGATAATATCCAGGGAATAACTAAACCTGCAATTCGTCGGCTCGCTCGACGTGGGGGCGTTAAGCGCATTTCAGGCCTCATCTACGAAGAAACCTTGCTCCCTGGCACTTTCAGGCAGCAGTGCTAACCACTGCGCTTGCCCTCCGAACACAAGTCCTGAGAAAGTCAGTCGCGTAAAGTCCTGACTTTTGAGGATGCAGGCAAACTTTGGGACTTCAGCAGACTGATCACTGGTGCTTCTAATGATCTCTTACACCCAGGCATTTAAGGGCGAGAAAATAAACCGGCCAACAGCGCAGTCATTTATCAGAGTCTTGATAAGCTGTCGCTGGGCTCCATGTTAAGGGAGATCACAAAATGAATAATGCTTTGTCTGTTCACAATTTACTTAATTACAGAGCTTTTGTCAAGGAACTAAAGCAGGAGGCGCTGAAACACCAATTTCATGCATTCCTGCATGAGTTATGTCTCAGTTCTGCATTTTCCAGATGGCAACATATTCACTGCAAGAACTAATGATGTGGATATATTTGAGAGGAAAACCATTAAAGGAGTCTTTAACCTTCAACGGCAAAAGCTTGTTCTACAAAATGTTCCCAGGGATAAATTAACAGATAACAATTACTCTGCTTGCTGAAGTGTAATCAGCTGTAATAATCAAAATTAATTTTTAAAAATAATTAAACAGACCCCAGGGCGAATATTCTATGCTCTTCTCCTATGACATCACAGCGTACATTTGTACCTGTGTGTGAATTCTCGCTCAGAATCTTCCCCACTGAATTATGTTACCTTGCACAATTGGCCCAGAATGCCAAGAATCGTCACTGAACTCACCGCTCAAGTTTCTTGCCAAGTTTCTGGATCGCCCGCTGCACTGGGGCGACACAAAAAAAAACAAAAAAGGCACTCACTCCGCAACGTAAAAGTGAGAATACTTTCTCGCTCCTCTAGCCGGGATTTCAGGCCAATGTGATTCAGGCCAAAGTGAAATAGCCCCCATAACAAAAAGTACATGTTAGGGGGTGGGGAGGGGGGGGATTTTCTCTGCCCGCCACGGGAATCGTAGTGGATTGTACTCACTGTCCCAGAATCCACCACTCTTTGGAGTAGCGAATTCCACAGATTCACAACGCTTTAGCAGAAGTAGTTTCTCCTCAACTCTGTTTTAAATTTGCTACGTCTTATCCTAAGACTATGACCTCTCGTCGTAGAATGTCCCACAAGAGGAAGCATCTGCTCCACGTCTACTTTATCCATACCTTTTATCATCTTGTACACCTCACTTTGATCTTCCTTCATTTTTCTAAATTCCAGACAGTATAAATCAATGCTGGCTTTGCCAGTGATGCCCATATGCCATGAATGAATAAAGGAAATTTATGCATTTTGGGAACCCTGGCTCATTTGCCCTCCCCACGCCCATCTCGCTGAACCAACTGTAGACCCAGTTAAGCTGAGGACGCCTTATTCGATGCGAAGGGGAGATCAAACTCACCCAAACCTACACTCTGGGATTCTGCTCCGTACCAAATAGATCCTGAAGTTACTATGTAACACACAAATTAAACACTGAAATACAACTGTTACAAATTTAGGTTTACCTACACCCACACAAACACCATCCCCATTATAAAAGCTCTGAATTTTCATTGCCAAAGGGTTTTGTTTAATTTGCCCCTCTCTGTCCCAAGGTTTGGGGAATTCTTAGAGTAAAATGTGGGGTTACGGGAATAGGGCAGGTTGTAGGCCTGGGTAAGGTGTTCTGTTCAGGTTCGATTCCCAGCTTGGGTCACTGTCCATGCGGAGTCTGCACATTCTCCCTGTGTCTGAGTGGGTTTCCTCCGGATGCTCAGGTTTCCTCCCACAGTCTGAATGACGTGCTGGTTAGGTGTGTTGGCCGTGCTAAATTCTTCCTTAGTGTACCCGAACAGGCACTGGAGTGTGGCGGCTAGGGGATTTTCAGTAACTTCAATGCAGTGTTAATGTAAGCCCACTTGTGACACTAATACATAAACTTAAACTTTAGACACTGTACCTCTCAAAGCGCTTTAAAGTTTTTAAAGCTTAAAATTAAAGTTTGAAGTTTATTTATTAGTGTCACAAGTAGGCTTACATTAACACTGCAACGAAGTTACCCCTGATCGTGCCGATGTGACTGGAAGAGATGAAGAGTGAGTGAATTACCTTCATAGACAAGCGATCGGCCTCCTTCAAGAGTCGCCTGCTGACTGAACGCACGGCTGTCGACAGGCTCTCAGGCAGCCACTCGGTTTTACTCTGCTGCAGCTGCCCTGGGCCACTTTTACTCAACAAATTCTTCTTTTCCGAAGCTGAGGGGATTAAAAAAAAAAGTGTTACGGTTTCATCAAGATTAAAATATCATAGAATCCCTTCAGTGCAGAAGGAGGCCATTCGGCCCATTGCACCTGCATCGACTCCCTGACAGAGCATCTTACCCAGGTCCACCCAAACCACCCCCTCCCACTGCCCTATCCCCGTAACCCCACACTTTACTCTACTAATTCCTCCAAACTTTGGGGCAGTAAGGAATAATTTAAATAAATGAACAAAGAACAGTATAACACAGGAACAGGCCCTTCGGCCCACCAAGGCTGTGCTGACACAGATGCCTCTCTAATTTAACATTTTTTTGCCTCTACTTAGTCCATATCCCTCTACTCCCTGCCAATCATGTATCTATCCAGATGTCTCGTGAACGTTGTTACAGAATCTGCTTCCATCACCTCCTCCGGCAGCACATTCTAGGCATTCAGCACCCTCTGTGTGAAAGCCTTACCCCTTACATCTCTTTCAAACTTCCCCCTTTCACTTTCAACCTGTGCCCCCCGAGTAACTGACCCTGGGAAAAAGACTCTGACCATCCACTCTATCCAAGCCCGTCATAATCTTGTAAACCTCTACCAGGCTCCCCCTGCCTCATCCTCTGATGCTCCAATGAAAACAATCCAAGCTTGTCCAACCTTTCTTCATCCTCCAAACCAGACAACATCCTGGTAAATCTCTTCCGCACCCTTTCCAATGCATCAACGTCCTTCCGGGAGTGTGGCGATTTAGCACTGGCCAATCCACCGAACCTACACATCTTTGGAGTATGGGAGGAGCACCGGGAAGAAACCCACACAGACATGGGGAGAACTTGCAACAGGTAGTCACCCGAGACCAGAATTGAACCCGGATTCCCAGCTAACCACTATACCACCGTGCCATATAAGATTTATAAGAGAATAAGATCTTCCCCAAAACCTCCAGTATAGCTTAGGGAATAGTTAGGCTTTTTAAATTCTGGATTCATGGATAATTCAGATTTGTTTTCCTACTGCATTATTTATCTCCCGTAGGATGTTATACATGGCCTTCCACTATACAGAAAGCATTGTCCAAATGAGGAATCCGTTCCTCTGGCTTCAACTCCCTGGGAGTGAATATCAGGAAATCGTGGTCTCTTGTTGTTAGTGCTTTCACCTTAATGGTGCCACTTTGCAACATGAGGTCCCCGTGGGTGAGGCTGGTTATTGAAATGAAATGGATACCTGGGCAACAAGCAACATAAATTCTTGACAAGGGTTGTTACATCCATTAGTTCTACAACAATGATACTGAAGCTAAGAAGCTAACAATTACACTAGGTCATTGTGTGATATAACACCAGATATACATTGAGTTAGACAATGACATTCTATCCTGGGGTCTTGTGGCGCAATGGGTTAGTGTCCCTGCCTCTGAGCCGGAAGGTCCAGGTTCCAGTCCCACCCCAGGACTTGATGGCCAAGAAAGGTGCGTTCATAACACACACACACACACACACACAAACAGGTTGACTATCAACCTGCAAAATCCTTCCAAACACACTAATGGGTGGAGGTAAGAGCGGTAGAGACTCCTGGTCAGCCACGCTTGAAGTGGAGTAGCACCCTCAAGCTATAAGGTGACAGACTAGAATCATCGAATTCCTACAGAGCAGATGGAGGCCATTCAGCCCACCAAGTCTGCACCGACAGCAATCCCACCCAGTCCTATCCCCGCTAATTCCCCAACACTAAGGGGCAACTTAGCATGGCCAATCAACCTAACCTGTACATCTTGGGACTGTGGGAGGAATCGAAATTTCCAGGAGGAAACCCACACAGACACGGGGAACATGTGCAAACTCCACACAGGCAGTTACCTGACGCCAGAATTCAGAATCCCACAATGCAGAAGGAGGCCATTCAGCCCATTGAGTCTGCACCAACCACTATCCCAGCCAGGCCCTATCCCCATAACCCCATACATTTGCCCTAGCTAGTTCCCCTGACACTAAGGGGCAATTTAGCATGGCCAATCCATCTAACCTACACACCTTTGAACCCAGGTCTCCGGTGCTGTGAGGCAGCAGTGTTAACCACTATGCCAGCATGCTGCCCAGACTAGCGACCTGTTCTGGGAATTACTGGATATGGAACCAGAGAAAAGTCTGCCTTAGTGCATCACTAGGTGCAGGAAGCGAATTGGAATGGGAAATCCATCTTGGAACGTGCATTCAGACCTAAACCAGTCAGGTAAGATTAATGTTGCCCCTGCCCTTTGGCAGGAAGAGCCCTGCGTGAAATGAGTTGCAGTAACAACAATCTCACTGCATTAGATCAGTACTGAACTGGGAGCCTCACTGAGAAAGAGCGCAGGGTGGTTTGTGTGGGAAGAATTCATGGAGCTGTTATTCTTCTGGGATGTGGTGAAGGGAGCTCTACTTCACATCCAACTACGATCCACTAAACCTGCGAATCTTGGCGCCAGGTATTCAAACTAAACCAAAATCCCATCCACCTCAGCAAACGTCCCTCACTTTAATCAAATTAAGAAGTTGTGGCCAAACTCCCCCGGCCATTCCTGTTGGCTGGATCTTCCGTTCCCGCTGACGGCGACCCCCCCCACATTTCATCCAGGTGCGAACAATGGGAAAACCCATTGAACGGTGATGGGACCTCGAGATTCCATCACCGGTGGGCTGCCTCCCACCTCCGTAAAACACATCGGATGGGCGGGATTTTACAGCCTTGCTCGGGCAAGATTGGAAATTCCCACTTGAAGAGATTCCCGTTTGCAGACGCTCGCACGTTCCGATTCCGTGGCGGGTGCGGTGGTAGAGTTCCGGCCATCGTGGTGGGAAAGGACAGAAAATCCCGCCCGCTTTCAAAAATCAGTCACTCTGTCTGATTCCACTTTACAGTAACAGATGAATGACTTTACAATGTGGTGTTTGGAACTAACCTTTCTGGTCAGCAGCAGAGAAGAAATGTACAGTGTGGTGGGCAATAGGGGTTTTTTTTTTTATACAACCCTTATAAATTCCTTCCAGTTTAAGACTGTACTTCCTATTTTTTTTGACATACTGACCTATGTATTGATGCCAAGCCTTCGTTGCGGATTCCTCCCACAAAGGTGAGACCTCAGAAAAGGCTATGACACTCTGATTTGACTTCTGCTTCACCGAGAGGTCAATCTTGTAGCTCTCCTCCAGGGCTTGTCTTCTCTGTGACATGAGGTGGTTCCACACCCACTCGACTGAGTCCATAATATCCTTTTGAGCTTCCAAAAAGAAATGGCAGAAATTACAAAACACAAAACCTGCGTGGGCATCGCTCGTTGAAGAAGACATATTGCATCAGCCTTTGTGAACTCGAAGGGCAGCACAGTTGCGCAGTGGTTAGCACTGCGGCTTCACAGCTCCAGGGTCCTGGGTTCGATTCCCGGCTCGGGTCACTGTCTATGTGGAGTTTGCACATTCTCCTTGTGTCTGCGTGGGTTTCCTCCGGGTGCTCTGGTTTCCTCCCAAAAATGTGTGGGTTAGGTTGATTGGCCATGCTAAAAATTGCCCCTTATTGTCCAGGGATGTGTAGGTTAGAGGGATTAGTGGGTATAACATGTAGGGATATAGGGGTAAGGCCTGGGTTGGATTGTGTTCAGTGCAGACTCGATGGGCCGAAGGGCCTCTTTCTGCACTGTAGGGTTCTATGATTCTATGACTCAGAGGAACCTCTCTACAGCACTTAGTTATTGGAAATTCATAGAATAGAACAGAGTCACCAGCGCAGAAAGGGGGTGCACCAACTCAACATCTTTTCCAAGCCCCCACACCCCACCTCTGCCGAATCCCTGTAACCCTCAATCCACCTAACCTGCACATCTTGGGACACAAAGAAACAATTGGGTTGGCCATGCTAAATTGCCCCTTAGTGTCCCAAGATGGGTAGAATGGGGGATTAGTGGGGTAAATACTTGGGGTTATGGTGAACAGGTCTGAATGGGATTGCCCCTTAGTGTCAGGGGGATTCGGTGGGGTTACAAGGATAGGGCCTAGGTGAGATTATTGTCAGTGCAGACTAGATGGGCCGAGAGACCTCCTTCTGCACTATAGGGATTGTATGATTCTATTCTACAATTCAGCCTGGTTAATCCACCTGACCTGCAGACCTTTGGACTGAGAGGGGAAACTGGAGCACCCGGACAAAACTCACAAAACATGGGGAGAACATACAAACTCTGCACAGTCAGCCAAGGCCAGAATCAAACCCGGGTCCCTGGCACTGTGAGGCAGTAGTGCTAACCACTGTGCCACCGTACTGGAATGAAAATATGCAGTGGCTGGAGTGTGAGATACATTAATTGTGATTTCCCAGTACACATTGCACCAAAATTTAATTCATTTATAGTCTTTATACACTTATGCCCAGAACAACAAAAGGGTAGGATAAATAAGGTGCATCAGTGGTTATAAAATCACTAATACACCAGGGGAGGTGATGGTCGAGCGGTATTATCACTTGACTATTAATGCAGAAACTTAGCTAATGTTCTGGAGACCAGGGTTCAAATCCCACCACGGCAGATGGTGGAATTTGAATTTAATAAAAAAACATCTGGAATACAGAATCTACTGATAACGATGAAACCATTGTCAGAAAAACCCATCTGAGTCACTAATGTCCTTTAGGGAAGGAAATCTGCCGTCTTTAGCTGGTCTGGCCTACATGTGACTCCAGAGCCACAGCAACGTGGTTGACTCTCAACTGCCCTCAAGCAGCAAGGGATGGGCAATAAATGCTGACCGGCCAGTGATGTCTGTGTCCCAAGAATGAATAAAAGAAAGACTAGACTGGCAACAACGGTGACATGAGTTCAAATCCCACCAGGGGCAGTCAGTAGCAAATAACCATAAAATCCACCAGATAGTTGGAACAACTCAACTGGACCAGCAATGTCCTGAAGGGAAAGGAACCAGTGACCCTGACAATGTCCAACCTTTATGTGATTCCAATCCCATGCAACATGATTGACTCTTGATACCTTAAGAGTGAGCACTAAATATTGCCTAACCAGTAACACAATTAAAATCTACGAACCTACTATATTAGCAAGAGTATAGGTGATCTATTTCATTTTCCTCATGGTTAGATTACTAATTTATTAATTGAACTTGCTTCCACTTTATACCTTGAACCAGATGCTTCTTACCTTCCGCATTGTGGATCGCTTCAAAGGACCCATCGTAATCTTCGCTGCTTGATGCTGACGGTAAAATCCAAGGGGCTTTTTTGCTGCTTGTCCTCACACCAAATCCATCAGGATAGCTGGAAAACGACACAGGCGTTCACACGCTGAAAGTTTACACTGGAGTTTACAGCTCTGGGACGCAGTAGACATGATTTGGGTATGTCCACAAAATATTATCCATAGCATGCCTTACGGTTATCATGCACTCTGTTACAGACTGAATAAGAGTTAACATCAGTCAATCAACATCCCCCCCCCACCCACCGCCCTCACCCCGGGCCTGCCTCACCATTCAATATGATCAATGCTGGCGTTGGACTGGGGTGGGCACAGTAAGAAGTCTTACAACACCAGGTTAAAGTCCAACAGGTTTATCTAGAATCACAAGCTTTTGGAGCGCTGCTCCTTCATCAGATGAGTGGAGGGTTAAGTTTCACAAGCACAACACATAGACAAGAATTCAATTCTGCCAGTCAGCCAATCTTCAATCCATGGTAATATGTTGCCCCCTATGTCTTGAGCTATTATTTTTTGCAATAACCTTTGATGTGGTACCTTATTAAATGCTTCCTGGAAATCCAAGTACAATACATCTACAGGCTCCCCTCTAACCACAGCACATGTTACCCTTTCAAAGAACCCCAGTAAATTCGCTAAATATGATTTCCTTTTCATAAAACTGAATTGATTCTTCCCAATTACCTTGAGCTAATCTAAGTGCTATAAAAAGTCTTTGAAGGCAGAAGTCCCCACACCAGAATCCTTTTATTTACAATTCCAGCAGCAGTACAAAGAGTGCTATCAATTGGGAGTGCCAGAGGAATTGACAGTGCAATGAAGTTACTGTGAAAATCCCCTAGTCGCCACACTCCAGCGCCTGTTCAGGTACACTGAGGGAGAATTTAGCATGGCCAATGCACCTAACCAGCACATCTTTCAGACCATGGGAGGAAACTGGAGCACCTGGAGGAAACCCACGCAGATATGGGGAGAATGTTCAGACTCCACACAGACAGTGACCCAAGCTGGGAATCGAGCCCGGGGGTCCTCGATGCTGTGGGGCAGAAGTGCTAATCACTGTACCACCGTGCCGCCCTATATAAAGGCAACCCTTCATTGTAAAACAGTGCCCCTTAGTCCCCACAGGAGGAAGCATTCGTTCAACTGCCACTTTGTCGAGACCATTCAGGATCTTATGTACTTCAAGTAACTCTCCCCTCACTCCTTTTACTGCAGTGGATACAAGCCCAATCTTTACAACCTATCCTCATTAGACAACCCACTCATTCCAGGTAGCATTCGAGTAAACCCCCTCTGAGCAACATCCAACACACTTACATCCTTCTTAAATAAGGAGACCAAATGTCTACGAATGATATTTTTTGTCTGTATAGCACGCAAGAAACAATACTTTTCACTGTATCCCAATACATACCTTCCAGTTTTTATTTGACAAAGGCAATGAATGAGACAAATAGTGAAAGGCAAACTGGAGTTATATGTCGCAAAAACAATGTCCCATTGTTCTTGTAGGAACTTCAGAGTATTCAGCAAGGTGAGCAGGTCAGAAGGTGACTGTCGTGGCCTTGACAGGCAATACAGAATGGCTCTGTTCAAAGTGCTGTACAGGTTGCTCATGACATGATCCTTCTGGGAATACACTTGTTCCATCACCTGAGGGAAAGAAGGAAAATGTACAAGGATAATCAGCTACAGGACTGACTATAGCCAGTGGACAAATCAACCAATGCAATAACGTGTATAACAATTCCCTAAAAGAGCCATCACTAGGGTAGTTTGTGGTGATGTTGTATCATCCGGTCACTAAAATTACTTTCCTATAAGAAGTTCACTTGATCAGAATTTTCAAAGTATGGACATTGTGAACCTGGATCCATTACAGCTGGATCAAACCACGGATACATTGCAAATCTCCTGTTTTTTGAAACTAATTAACCTTATTATCTTTTACCATACAGTCTAAACAATATACGTATGGGGTGTCTGTGATCTGAAGGGGAGGCAGTGCCATACTGGAATGGTCACTGGGCTAGTAATCCAGATGCAGAGCGATGCCAACAGCTGGGGTTCAATTCCTGTACCGGCTAAGGTTAGTTATTAAGGCCCCACCTTCTCAACCTTGCCCCTCGCCTGAGATGTGGTGATCCTCAGGTTAAATCACCACTAGTCAGCTCTGCCCCTCAAAAGGGGAGAACAGCCTACGATCATCTGGGACTATGGCCACTTTACCTTACCCAGAGACCCCAGGGTAAATGCTCTGGGGACCAAGGTTCAAATCCCATCTGGGCAGATGGTGAAATTTGAATTCAATAAAAATCTGCGATTAGAAGCATAATGATGACCATGACGCCATTGTTGATTGTTCTAAAAACCACCTGAGTCCTTTAGGGAAGAAAATCTGCCATCCTTAGCTGGTCTGGCCGACATGTCACTCCAGACCCAAACTGGATGACTCTTAAATGTCCTTTGCATCAGCCAAGCAAGCCATTCAGTTCAAGGGCAATTGATACTGGCCCAGTCAGTGATACTCACATCCCAAGTAAAAATATACAGGGAAATTCTCCCAAAAAGTGTCGAATTCATGTGAAAACTGGAGTAAATCTCATTGGTTTTTACAGAGGGATTTTTAAAATGAATTTCCCACACTCTGTGCGCTGCAGAGTGCCCGAGCGTAAATCCCGTGGAAAATCAATGGACAGGATATATTCCTGCTCGAAAGGCTGGCAGCATCGCACTGAGGGGGCCACTGCGCACGCGCAAATCTGCAGTGCTAAGATCGGCACATGCACAGTTGCCCCACACTGCCGACCTTTCGATTGCTAGCCAGTCCTATGATATAAGCACTAGGAGCAGGAGTCGGCCATCTGGCCCCTCAAGCCTGCCCCGCCATTCAATAAGACCATGGCTGATCTTTTCATGGACTCAGCTCCACTTACCTGCCCGCTCACCATAACCCTTAGGTCCTTCATTGTTCAAAAATTTACTTATCCTTGCCTTAAAAATATACAATGACTCCCGCATCGTCAGCCCTCCAAGCCCCTCCCACACCCACATGGCCCGAACACTGGCCCTGTGAACACACCTGGGCCAGCCTCAACTCCACCCCGCGCCCCCCCCACCTTGCCACAATCTCTCTCTTCCCAACCCCAACAGCAGTCTTGACCCCATTCCCCATCCGGTTGGCCAGCCCCAATACCGGCCCTCCCTCCCTCTGCTCGCAATCCCTCCGCAGAGTGGCAGCGGGGACCCCTGACCGATCTACCTCCCCAGAGTCCCTGCCCCTTTAGGCCCCAAGTCATAAGGGTGCCCCCCCCCTCCCCCCACCCCCCACCCCCCTCACACCCTGCCCTTGACACTGCCTGATACCCACCAACAACTCAATCAAAATGAATCCATTCCCTGCTGAAATCAATGCCAATTTGGTGCAATCCGAGATTTACAAGAAAAATAGCAAACTTGAAAAAACTAGGCAAAAAATGGTTCGGCACAGACAAGAGGGGCCAGAAGGCCTGTTTCTGAGCTGTAAATTTTCTATGGTTCAATCTCTGAGATCCTGAAAGGTTGCGTCAAAACTCCCAATTATACTCAGACGTTTTTCAATATTCCACCATTGGTATTTTGAAGGAAAATCAGAGAATGCTGGAAAAACTCAACATTTGTCAGGAGAGAGAATACCATTGATTCCAGCTTCTGCACCACTCTGTCTGTTTCTCTGCTGGTGTTACCTTGTTCCAGGAAGATAAGCACGATTCACAATTAAACTACACAGAGCAAAACAGTTTGAAAACGTTGCACAGAGTGTGGGGACATAAATAGATTTTCTGGTAGACATCTTTCTAGAATTTTCAGTACTTATTTCCTCTATTTCTTCAGGGAGGGTTTTGTTATTTTTATGTTTACCAATGCTTCCTGTTTCACTTTCATCAAAAATGGTAAAATTGCACGCAGTAAACAATGATAGGGAGTGGGATAGCTTGATCTTGAGTTTGGACACAGCTCGGCACAACATTGAGGGCCGAAGGGCCTGTATGGTGCTGTACTGTTCTATGTTTCAGGGTAATCCTCTTGGCCTCCCCCCCCCTCTACTACAAACAGTGGCATAATCATTCTCTGCATCGTTACTGAGGGAAAACCATTGGCATTTTGCAGAAAGTCTTCTTCAGATTTAACAGGCCAGGGTAAGTAACTCTCACGGCCGGGACTTTCTGGCCACGCTCGATCCAAGGCCGGGAAGTCCTGCTCGAGGCCAATGGGGCCCTTTGCTCGGTCTGGGGCCCCACCCGCGATGATTCCCGTGGCAGGCGGGATGGGGAAATACTGCCTTTCTGTCTCTCTCTCTCTTCAAGTACTGTGTCTACAAAGCAGCATTGTCGACCATTGACCTCCATGTTAGCCTTGCTCTGGAGGTGGCGGCCATCTTTGTTGGGTGCATACATCCGGTTTGTGAAGCTCTTTAGAAAGTTTGCTCTTCGTCTACCTCAACCTCTTCGATCTTTCCAATCAACACCAGACTTTTGAGATCACAAATTCTTATTTCCGAGTGTAGAGGATACGAGGCCACACAACCAGAAGGATGCAGATGCTTTGGAGAGGGTACAGAAGAGGTTTACCAGAATGTTGCCTGGTCTGGAGGGTATTAGCTACAGGGAGCGGTTGGGATAAGCTCGGTTTGTTCTCATTGGAACAACGGAGGTGGCGGGGTGACTTGATAGGGGTTTGCAAGATGATGAGTGACATGGACAGAGCGGATAGTCAGATGTTCTTTCCTAGGGTAGAAAAGTCGAGTACTGGGGGCATAGGTTTAAAGGTGCGTGGGGAGAAGTTTAGAGGAGATGTGCGAGGTAAGTTTTTAACACAGAGGGTGGTGAATATCTGGAACGCGCTGCCCAGGGAGGTGGTGGGAGCGGGTATGATAGCAGCATTAAGGGGCATCTAGATGAATTCATGAATGGATGGGAATAGAAGGGTACGGACTCTAGGTGCATATGGTTTTACCTTAGGCAGGCATCATGGTCGGCACAGGCTTGGAGGGCCGAAGGGCCTGTTCCTGTACTGTACTGTTCTTTGTAATGTGGGGTGATGGCTATTTAAATTACATCCCCCCCTCCACTTACTTTCATCAGTTAACACTGACTTTACCACTTCCCATTCTCAAAAGCAGTTGGATTGAAATCTAAAAGTGAAAGCACACAGAGGGCAGTTTGTAGAATGGAAGCGTGTATCTCACCATACAAATCTGTTGAGTTAAAAAGTGAAGGATCTTCTCTGGGTTCACATCAAACATTTTTGCGTACAGCTTGTCAACAAATCTTTGGCTGAAGTAAGTGATATTCTCAAACATTATAGCTGTGGCCCCCTCAACGGTTCTGTGCGTGGCACTCTGACCTATTCAACAAAAGAGGGGGAGAAAAGAAAGAAACGTTTTTGAAGAAGTGAAGAGGTTTAAGGAGGGTGTAATAAGTCTACAGAGGCAGAAGTCCCATCACGAAAATCCCTTTGTTGAGTAACTCTACCAGCTGTACATAGTGTCAGCAGTCCAAATCCGGGGGGTGCCAGAGGAACTGACACTCCCGGTTAAATACAAGACAAAGACTTCCCAATTGGGCAATCAACTGGATCCTTAATCAGGGACTTCACACTCCAACAGGCCAACATCAATGACCTGATTGACGTCATTACAGAGGGAACTACAGAGCTTACAGTCTGGACAGCTGAAGACACTGCGGGTAAGGCTGGAGAATCACAAGTCGATGACGCACAAGGGGGCTGAATCAAAGTGGCACAAATGTCTGGAAGGGGTTTTGGGCTGGGGATGGTTTGAAGACAAAGGGAAGGGTGAGGCCATGGAGAGGTCTGGCCTCTTTTAAAGGTCAAACCAAATAAAAAAACTCAAATTAAATTAGGGCAAAGTAAAAGGGGCAGCTCCCCAAAAGGAGGGGGAACAGCCCGAACAAAATCCAAGTACAAAGGAAACTTGAAAACATCAAATTAAAATGTGATCGTCGATAATGCATCCCAGCCCCTGTAGTGCCCAATGGGCACGGAAGGCGATGGAGGGGTTTGGGAACAAGAATGAAAGGAAGTCAGGGACCAAAGTAGGCCTGTGAGCACAGGGATGATGAGTAAGTGGAGTTCTGGTGCTAAGTAGCAGCAAAATGGACTATTATTTAAATGGTAAAAAAAATGCCACATGCTGCTGTGCAGAGGGACCTGGCTGTCCTTGTGCATGAATCACAAAAAGTTGGCTTGCTGTTAATAGCAGGTAATTAAGAAGGCAAATGGAATTTTGTCCTTCATTGCTGGAGGGATGGAGTTTAAAAACAGCGAGGTTATGTTGCAGCTGTATAAGGTGCTGGTGAAGCCACTCCTGGAGTACTGTGTACGGTTTTGGTCTCCTTACTTGAGAAAGGATATCCTGGCACTGGAGGGGGTGCAGAGGAGATTCACTAGGTTGATTCTGGAGTTGACAGGGTTGGCTTATGAGGAGACATTGAGTAGACTGGGACTATACTCAATGAAATTCAGAAGAATGAGGGGAGATCTTATAGAAACATCTAAGATTATGAAGGGAATAGATAAGATAGAAGCAGGGAGGTTGTTTCCACTGGCGGGTGAGACTAGAACTAGGGGGCATGGCCTCAAAATAAGGGGGAGCAGATTTAGGGCTGAGCTGAGGAGGAACTTCTTCACACAAAGGGTTGGGAATCTGTGGAATTCCCTGTCCAGTGAAGCAGTTGAGGCTCCCTCATTGAATGTTTTTAAGGCAAGGATAGATAAATTTTTGAACAGTAAAGGAATTAAGGGTATGGTGAGCGGGCAGGTAAGTGGAGCTGAGTCAATGAAAAGATCAGCCATGATCTTATTGAATGGCGGGGCAGGCTCGAGGGGCCAGATGGCCGACTCCTGCTCCTAGTTCTCATGTTCTTAAGGCATGGGGCAACAATACCCAAAGTTTGGTAGATATTGTTTGAAAACCAGGCTTAAGGTGATTATAATCAATAGTGAGGGTGTAATGTATCACTAACCATCTCCAATCAAGGTCTTTACAACTGTTTGATCTTCACTGATGATCTGAAATATGTCCATGATGAACAACAGGATCTGAGTTTGGAAAATCTTTCTTTGATCACCAGTGGCTCTCAATGGTGAGACCTACAGATAGAAGAAAATTAACACTTGTGGTAATTGGCAAGATTGGTGGCCACCAGTTAGTATACGAGTTACAATGGTTTATTCACAAGCAGATAAGTATATGAGGTACGCTCATGATGTTAACATTTCCAGCTCTTCAGATCTATTCTGGTCGCAAAAGCCTGCATTGTGTGCCAAGATCCCCATGCTCGTTCCTATTGAGCAACTGGGCCACATGACCCTTCTGGTTTAAGGATCAACTATTACAACACTGGCAAGTTTGGAAATTTTCTTAAGTAATGAAATAAGTAATGTTATTCCATTCAATAACTCTATTCCTAATGAAAGGGTTAATAGTCACACAAGTTTAAAAATCATGCAAGCTGCTATGAAAAACAAAGGTCTTCATAGAATCCTTACAATAAAAAAGGAGGCCATTCAGCCCATCAAGTCTACCAACCACATCCCATCCAGGCCCTATTCCCATAACCCGCACGCATTTACCCTGCTAATTCCCTTGACATTAAGGGGCAATTTAGCATGACCAATCCACTTAACCTGCATATCTTTGGACTGTGGGAGGAAACCGGAGCACCCGGAGAAAACCCACGCCGACACGGGGAGAATATGCAAACTCCACACGGACAGTGACCCGAGGCCGGAATTGAACCCAGGTCCCCGGCATCATGAGGCAGCAGTGCTAACCACTGGGCCACCCCTTCTTACAAGAGCCTTCACAGGCAGGCACCAAGGCCATTAGTCTGGGCAACACTCACTATATCAGATATCTGTAACTAGGAAGAAGGGAGTGAGCCAAGAGCTGGACTATGGTTGTTAGTAGCCAGGATGCATTAAATTTTCACACTGCTTGGATATTATAAGTAGATGTAAGATGATTGTAGTTTGTTTTAAAAACTGTACTTTTTCTAATGTAACCTTCATTAATAACTATGATTGGATGGAGATAAACCCTATTCTTTATATTGCTATATGCTAATTACTTGTAATCGATGATGAGACTTTTATTGCCTATATATTTCTAAGTTTTTCACTCTGAATGGTCCGAATGATTTCATTCAGAGTCCTATAGCTATCGTAAATCATCTTGAACCGCTCCGTAACTTGGTCTGGCTACTCGAGTGGAATGGTAGTTTTAAATACAACAAGTAAACCCATGGTAACAGCTCCGTAACAGCATAAGTAGTAACGGCGAGGTGGCAGAGTGTTGAGCACTGTTGCCTCACAGTGCTAGGGACCAGGGTTTGATTCCCAGCTTGGGTCATTGTCTGCGTGGTGTTTGCATGTTCTCCCCATGTCCGCGTGGGTTTCCTCCCACAGTCTGAAAGATGTGCTGCTTAGATGCATTGAGCCAAACAGGTGCCGGAGTGTGGCAACTAGGGGAATTTCACAGCAACCACTATAGCTAACCATTGTGCCCCTGCAACTCATACTCCAGAAGAACCAACTCATGGACTTTGTTGAAGTCATTACAAGATACCTTTGAAGTTTCATCACTGTTTTAACGTAGGAATTACAGCAAGCTAATTTGTCCAAAGCTAACATCCCATAAACAACAAGACGCCTGACACCATTGTATCAACGTGAAAGCAGAAGTATAACTCTAGTTTCTCTTTTGAATATTGCAGAATGCATTGACTGCATAAACTTCACAAACATGGCTTATAGACTGTCAAACAGGCCAGGAGCAACCATCCAGGGGCAATTTAGTATGGCCAATCCACCTAACCTGTACATCTTTGAAATGTGGGAGGAAACGCACGCAGACACGGGGAGAATGCGTGGGGTTTGCACATTGTCCCCATGTCTGCATGGATTTCCTCCGGGTGTTCCAGTTTCCTCCCACAGTCCAAAGATGTGCAGGTTAGGTTGATTGGCATGCTAAATTGTCCCTTAGTGTTCCAGAGAGCACAGGTTAGGGGAATGAGCAGGGTAAATGTTGGGGGGCTGGTGGGGATAAGGCAGGGTGGGGTGCTCAGTCCACAAGACAGTGCGGACTTAATGGGCCAAAAAGCAACTCCTGACTGTAGTCTAAGGGTCTGCCATAGAAAGAGTTAGCAGGGAATTGGGTACAGCGCCATCCATATTGTCATGTAAAGTAACACATGATCTCAGTCTGGAGGGCAAACCTAGATTGGAAGAGACGTGTGTAGAGGGAAGCATGGAGACAGGTCTTATCTTAGACCTCATACAGTACATGTACCATACCCCTGTCTACATCCATGGGGAAAAAGTAGAAATGGTCGAGACCTTCAAGTTTTTAGGTGTCCAGATCACCAACAATTTGTTGTGGTTCCCTCATACTGACACTATAAAGCCCCACCAATGCCTCTACTTTCTCAAAAGACTAAGTAAATTTGGCATGTCCACTATGACTCACACCAATATTTACAGATGCACCATTTCTGGTTGTATCACAGCTTGGTATGGTTCCTGCTCTGCCCAAGACCACAAGGAACTACAAAAGGTCATGAATGTAGCCCAATCCATCACGCAAACCAGCCTCCCATCCACTGATTCTGTCTACACTTCCTGCTGCTTCAGAAAAGCAGCCAGCATAATTAAGGATCCCATGCACCCCGGACATTCTCTCTTCCACCTTCTTCCTCCGGGAAAAAGATGCAAAAGTCTGAGGTCACGTGCCGACGGACTCAAGAACAGCTTCTTCCCTGCTGCCATCAGACTTTTGAAAGGACCTATCTCACATTAAGTTGATCTTTCTCTACATCCTAGCTATGACTGTAACACTACATTCTGCACCCTCTCCTTTCCTTCTCTATGAACGGTATACTTTGTATAGCACACAAGGAATAACATTTTTGACTGTATGCTAACACATGACAATAATAAATCAAATCGAATGTGTTGATAGTTATGGGCGGCACGGTGGCACAGTGCATAGCACTGCGGCTTCACAGCTCCAGGGACCTGGGTTCGATTCCCGAGTCGGGTCACTGTCTGTGTGGAGTTTGCACATTCTCCTCGTGTCTGCACGGGCTTCCTCCGGGTGTTCCGGTTTCCTCCCACAATCCAAAGATGCGGTAGTCAGGTTGATTGACAGTGCTAAATTGACCTTAGATGCATAGGTTAGAGAGGATTAGTGGGTAAAATATGTACAGGTGGGGCCTGGGTGGGATTGTGGTCGGTGCAAACTCGATGGGCCGAGGGGCCTCTTTCTGTACTGTGGGATTTCTATTAATGTTTCTATGAGTAGTTAATAACCTCTTTGTCAGGCCTACCAATCAACGCACATCATCTTACAACACTGACCTCAACTAGAATATCAATAGGATGCAGCTGCTTGTTGGCGGGAATGTTTAAGAAGCTGTACAGGAGAAGGATGCGGATGAAATTGGTGACTTGCTTCCTCCCCGGGTGTGTCGAAAAGTGCAGTTGCGACTCTACTTTGCCAGCAAGGCTTTCCTGTGGCGAGGCTCCTCCATCAACCTAACAAAAGTGGGGGAGAAAGAGAGGGAAGAAAGAGACTTTTAGACAAGTATATGTCACTTCGCATGACCACAGGACATCTCAAAGCGCTTGGCTGTCAATGGCGGATTATTAAAGGGTGGTTCTTGACATAGAGTGGCACATTCGGGTGGCACAATGGTTAGCACTGCTGCTTCACAGTGCCAGTGACCTGGGTTCAATTCCCAGCTTTGGGTCACTGACTGTGATGAGTTTGCACCTTCTCTCCGTGTCTGTGCGGGTTTCCTCCGGGTGCTCCGGATTCATCCCAAAAAACGTGCTGGTTAGGGTGCACTGGCTATTCTAAATTCTCCCTCACTGCACCCAAGCAGGCGCCGGACTGTGGCGAGTGGGAGATTCTCACAGTTACTTCATTGCAGTGTTAATGTAAACCTACTTTTGACATTAATAAATGAACGTTAAAACTTTAATGTAGAGAAAACAAGCAGCAGCCAGTGTGCACTCAACAAGATCCAATCAACAACAAGGTGATAACGACGAGATAATCCGCTTTTGTCACATCGATTGAGGGATAAATATTGGCCAGGACTCCAGGGACAATTCCTCTTCTCCTTTGAAATAGTGGCATGTGATTTTCTACGTCCAGTTTGGAGTGAAGAAGAGCCTTGGGGTGACATCACTTCAGGAAGGTAGCAAATTCACCTCTCTCGCTACCATAAGGGAATGAGATTTTCCTGCTCACCTCCTGGACTGTGGCACTTCACCCCAGAACATTGTGAGCCAGAGGTCAGAGTGTCAGAATACTAGTGTAGAAATAACACAAGAGGAAAGGTTTCCTCAAACAGTCCACTTCATAGAAACATTGAAGATAGGAGCAGGAGGAGGCCATTTGGCCCTTCAAGCCTGCTCTGCCATTCATCACAATCATGGCTGATCACCCAACTCATTAGTCTAATCCTGTTTTTCTCCCCATAACCTTTGATCCCATTTGCTCCAAGTGCTATATCCAGCCGCCTCTTGAATACATTCAATGTTTTGGCATCAACTACTTCCTGTGGTAATGGATTCCACAGACCTGTTAGAATGTAACCAGAGGCAACTCTGTATCAGATATAATGTGACCAATGGCAACAAGCTGCAAGGGTCAGCTGACCCAGTGAACCATGGAACCAATGACAGAATGATGTGATGGTCAGCTGACTCACTATAAATAATAACCTGTTGGGAACCTTGGATTGGCCCAGGGTGAGGCCCCAAGTTTGGAGTTATGAAGTTTCTGTATTAAACTCTTTTTGATTGATATATTGGAGTAAGTTTCATTATAGGTTTATTGTCTGCATCTGAAGGTTCCTTCTGAGGAAACTTGGAATATAGTGTTCAATTCTGGTCACCACACTACCAGAAGGATGTGGAGGCTTTGGAGAGGGTACAGAAAAGATTTACCAGGATGTTGCCCTGGTATGGATGGCATTAGCTACGAGGAGAGGTTGGAGAAACTTGGTTTGTTCTCACTGGAATGATGGGGGTTGAGGGGCGACCTGATAGAAGCCTACAAGACTATGAGGGGCATGGCGAGAGTGGATAGTCAGAAGCTTTCTCCCCAGGGTGGAAGAGTCAATTACTCGGGGGTATAGGTTTAATGTGCAAGGGGCAAGGTTTAGAGGAGATGTACGAGGCAATTGTTTTACACAGAGGGTGGTGGGTGCCTGGAACTCACTGCCGGGGTGGGTAGAGGAAGCAAATACAATGTTTTAAGGGGTATCTGGACAAATGGATGGAGAGGATGGGAATGGAGGGATATAGTCCCCAGAAGGGTAGGAGGTTTTAGTTCAGTTGGGCAGCATGGTAGGTGCAGGTGTGGAGGGCCGAAGGGCCAGTTCCTGTGCTGTAATTTTCTTTTATTCTTTGAAACAGGCTCACCACTCTTTAGGTGAAGAAACGTCTCCTCATCACCATCCTAAATAGTTTACCCTGAATCCTCAGACTGTGACCCCCTTCAACGCCCAAAGTTCCATTTTAAATCCTATTTCTATTTATTGGTGTATCACGAAAGGTCATTCAGACTCGAAACATGGGCTCTATTCTCTCCCCACAGATGCTGTCAGACCTGCTGAGATTTTCCAGCATTTTCTGTTTTTGTTTAGATTCCAGCATCTGCAATAATTCGCCTTTGTGAACTCGGTTTATGAATTAACTGTCATATTTAGATTCAGTGTAACTTTCCAAGAAAAACACCCCGATTTTTCTCTCTTGAAACCTCTTCTGTACCGAACTTCCATTAAAAATGACCAAGTATAGGATCTCCCAACACCCTGGTGGCAAATTACTTCAATCAATCATAGCTACGTCACTTGAAGGAGGGGGCACCTCTTGAGTTTCAGAAACACCAGAGAAACATTAGTCGGCTTACACAGAAATAGACAATCGAGTAGCATTGGACACTGAATTCAATCAGGTTAAAGAAATGGATACTCAGTGAACAATAAATGTCACGAGGGAAGTGCCTTCAGATTCATTGAAGATAACTGAGGTATTGTTCAGCAAAGGGATTTAGGTTTGCTAATCAAATCAGCTCAATGCTATTACGGTAGCGTTTTAGAACAGAGTTACAGAATGGGTCTGGGTACAGAAGGTAGCCATTTATGTCTGTGATGTGGAGAGCTCTCTCCAAGATCATCTCAACAAATCCCACTCTCCCGTCCCTTCCATGTAGCCCTGCCAACCTTTTCCCTCTAGGTAACAATCCAATTTGTATTTGAAAACTGGAACAAATCTGCCTCCGTCCCAAACCCTCACCCGCAATCTTAACTTTGATTTGATTTGTTCACAGGATATGGGCGCCGTTGGCCAGGCCAGTATTTCTTGCCCATCCTTTACAACAGTTAAGAGTCAACCACGTCACTGTGGCTCTGGAGTCACGTGTAGGCCAGACCAGGTAAAGAATGGCAGATTTCCTTCCCTGAAGAGCATTAGATGGGCTTTTACAACAATCAACAATAGTTTCATGGTGATTGAGGGATCTGATGTATGTGTAACCCTGTTTGCTTCAGTCTATGCAAAGACTTCATTTCAAGATATTTCTGTTTATGCACAATAACATTTCAATGCTAGATTGTCGGAGATAACTAACTCTGCTAAGCTAAAAATTTGTAGCTAACTTGACCACACGTAGGATCAGAAGGCATGATGAGTTAGCTAAAAATTGACTGCATTCCTGAAGGGTACACAATACAGACAAACAATGGCTTCCCATAACAACAGCCATGAGGATTGCTTTTCTGGATGGAGACAGCATGTGAAAAACACTTCCAATAATGAGATAAGGGTTCAAATATATTTTGATTTTAGAGTGTGAGAATTCAGTTCAGTTCTATGATTCCATTCATTTCAGTACATGTTTTTTCATAGAGGTTCTGGCCAAGTAGCCAACTTCAGATGATTAGTTCCACCCCACCTTGACCCTTTGTTTTCATTTTTCATATATTTTTAAATTTACTTTTTAACTGTTCTCTACCTTTTATTTCTTTATTGTCTTTCTTTATTTTTCTTTTTGCCTTCCCCACTCTTTCCCGCTATTATATCCCCCTTTTTTACCTTTTCTCTCCCTTTTTCTCCATTTTACGTCTCTCCCACCCATCCCTCCCCACTACCCCCACCCCCCCCAAATCTTCATCTGTCACAGTTTACCCTCTGATTTCTGTTTCTCTGCTGTTTGGCCATTTACACCTTCTATTCTCTCTCTGAGCTGCCATTAGCAGCCTTTCCCCTGGTTTCTGTGGCTATGACTCATCTTTCATTCCCTTCCCCTGCAGTATTAATATCTCCCACTTTCTGTGCCTTTTAGCTTTGACTAAGGGTAAGCTGGACTCGAAACGTCAGCTCTTTTCTCTCCTTATGGGCGCTGCCAGGCCTGCTGAGATTTTCCAGCGTTTTCTCTTTTGGTTTCAGATTCCAGCACCCACAGTAATTTGCTTTTATTCAGTCCCCAAGTTCCCATTTTTGCTTCTGTCATGTTAATTCTTTGGGTTCTTTTCAATAAAATAAAACCATTTTAAAACCTGTACCAGTGTTGTCCTTTCGTCTCTTCAGATGAATGAATGGATCCAACAGTCATCATTAGTCTTTTCATTCCAGATTTATTTTTACTGATTTCATATTTTACCATGATGGGATTTGATCCTGGGTCCCCCGAGCCCAATCCCCAGGGTCTCTGGATTACTAGTCGAGGACAATACCACTACCCTACCACCTCTCCCAAACTGAATAGCAGAACAGGCTCAGGTGTCAGGAAAAGCTGAATGACCTATCCCCGTTTCTGTGTAAGGAATTTAAGCTTGGGAAAAGATGGATGGCATTTCACAAATCGGACACTCCAGCCTGGTTCTACGAACTATCCAAGTGAGGGCCAGCACAGTGGTTAGCACTGCTGCCTCACAGCGCAAGGGACCTGGTTCAATTCCGGCCTCAGGTCACTGTCTGTGTGGACTTTGCACATTCTCCCCATGTCTGCATGGGTTTCCGCCAGGTGCTCTGGTTTCCTCCCACAGTCCAAAGATGTGTGGGTTAGGTTGATTGGCCAAGCTAAATTGACCTTTGGTGTCAGGGGGATTAGCAGGGTAAACATGTGGGGTTAGGGCAATAGGGCCTGGGTGGGATTGTGGTCAGTGCAGACTCGATAGGCCGAATGGACTCCTTCTGCACTCTAAGATTTTATGGACTTTCACTCTTTACTGGCACACTAGCAACTCCAGCTCAGCCATTCTAATCAGTGATAGAATGATTATCATTTTAGTCAGAGCCAAATCAACCTAGCCCAGACATCTTTAGGAGTATAGGAGGAAACCTGAGCACCCGAAGGAAACCCAGGCAGACACAGGGAGAACGTGCAAACTCTACACAGACAGTGACCCAAGCTAGGAATCGGACCCGGGTCCCTGGCGCTGTGAGGCAGCAGTGCTAATTTAATCCCATCATTCTCAGCAACATCTGGTAGCACACCCATTGACAGGAGTCTTGGAGGAATAAAGTTACCAACTGGCAACAGGAACACCATCACTGGGGACTCCCAGCTCCCCCAGTGTGACTCAGTCATGGAATTATTTCATGTGGGACCGGTAAACAACTGGCAAGAGCTGCCAGCTCCATAATAGCGCCACTAGGAGCTATGGCAATGGGTATTGCAATGGGTCCTAACCACAGGATCTGCAATGAATCCTCTGCGGACAGTTAAGTGGGGAATGACAGAGATACCAGGGAGGGAGGAAGTAAGTCCCACAAGGGTGGAGTTCTCCAGCTAGGGAAGAGGGCAACTTCTTAGGGATGAACCCCTTCCTGATGCCTGGTTACCCCAATCGGGAACAGGGAATGAGGAACACTTTCTCCGCAATACCACCCCCCTCCCCCCACTCAGCAAAAGCTGCAGACAAACCCCGAAAGATGTCCTCACAAGACGAGTCCCACATCCACCCCTGATTGATTACAAATGGAGGCAGGATGGGACTCCCAGCATACCTCCCTGTCCAGGCCTAAATCAGGGGGGAGGTGAGGTGGTGGCAGATGGATCACCCCGCACCCTCCTCCCCAGTCACAAGGCCTGGCCCACCTCTGGACAACCTCTGGTGGGGGAAGGGGATGGAGGGCGGACATGTAATTCCATCCAAAATGCCCGATTGCCTTCTCTCTGACGCATTTGGAGAATTGATCACCTTTCTAACATCTGAGGACATTTTTATCCCCACACAAATAAACCCAGGGTGGTCACTAACTGGGCAGGGTGCGGAAAATGTCAGATAAATTCTGAAGTTCGATTGGAAAGATTTTCACACTGGAGAAAGGAAACCTGCAGAGATTCACTGAAGCGAAGGTTTGCCGAGGGGACGTACCGTGTAACAGGGCGAACCGACAGTCGGAAAACCAGCTGCTGCCAGGCCGTGAAGAAACTCCGGTGACCTCCACATGGGTTCATCTGGGACCATGTAGTAGACGAGACAAAAGAACTGCATCACACTGCCAGGGTACGTGACCTCCCACGAGTCGTCAGTACCTGAAATTGGCTAAAAATAGCAACAACATTTTGTTTAGTTTTAGTTTAGTTTATCTATTAGTGTCACAAGTAGGCTTACATTAACACTGCACTGAAGTTACTGTGAAGTTCCCATGGTCGCCCACACTCCGGCACCCGTTCAGGTACACTGAGGGAGAATTTAGCAGAGCCAATGCACCCTAACCAGCACGTCTCTTCGGACTGTGGGAGGAAACCAGATCACCCGGAGGAAACCCACACAGACGTGGGGAGAACTTGCAGATTCTGCACAAATAGTGACCCTAAGCCAGGAATCGAACCTGGGTCCCTGACACTGCAAGGCAGCAGTGCTCACCACTGTGCCACCCTATTTGATTACTGATCAATTGTAATCTTTTTCTTAAATTCATTCTTGGGCCATGAGTGTCGTTGGCTGAGCCAGTATTTACTGATCATCCCCAGTTGCCCGAGGGTAGTTGAGAGTCAACCATGCTGTTGTGGCTCTGGAGTCACACGTAGGCCAGACCAGGTAAGGACGGCAGATTTCCTTCCGTAAATGAGCGTCAATGAACTAGATGAATTTTTACAACAAATAACAATGGTTTCACTTAAATTTAGATTTTGATTGAATTCAAATTTCAACAGAGAATTACCTTGTGCCTCTGGGTCACTAGTCCAGTGACAATAATATCACACCACCACCTCCCCATCTGGCTGCCAGCACCTTGGGACATGGCAGAGTGACCTATTGATGACTGACCTGTTGGGGCGGTACAGGGGTTAGCACTGCTGCCTCATAGTGCGAGGGGCCTGGGTTCGATTCCCAGCTTGGGTCACTGATTGTGTGGAGTTTGCACATTCTCCCCATGTCTGCATGGGTTTCCTCTGGATGCTCCTATTTCCCCCCAGAGTCCAGAAGACGTGCTGGTGGCACATCAATATTTCAGAATTGGTCACTGTGCCGCTATATTGTCATGTCCCAAGGTGCTTGTAGCCAGATGGGGAGGTGGTGGTGTGATATTATTGTCACTGGACTAATGACCCAGAGGCACAAGGTAATTCTCTGTTGAAATTTGAATTCAATCAAAATCTAAATTTAAGTGAAACCATTGGCCATGCTAATTTACCCGTTAGTGCAGATACAGGGAGAATGTGCAAACTCCACACAGAGTGATCCAAGCCGGGAATTGAACCTGGGTCCCTGGCCCTGTGAGGCAGCAGTGCAAACCACTGTGCCACCCATAATGTCCAAAGATGTGCAGGTTAGGTGGATTGGCCATGCTAAACGTGTGGAGGTTACAGGGATAGGGCTGGCCGCTCTGTCAGGGAATCGATGCAGACTTGATGGGCCCAATGGTCTCCTTCTACATTGTACGGATTCTTAAATATCTTTTAACTTGATAAGAAAGGCATCCTGCACTGATTGCTTTTAGAAAGATGTAAATGTGAAACATATTTGTTACGAACAGGCAGCAGCCGAGTCAAAATAATAAGTCCCGTAAAGACATGAGCAACCGTCAGTGAAATTCACATCATCTATAAAATGACGATATTAAACACATCTCCTAAAGGTTTACCCAGCAATAAACAGCGGTCTGACTCAATGTTACTCAGCATTGAGTGCTAGTCATGTTTTAACATTATTTGAACCCTGTGCAATGCATGTTCCTCTCAGAACTTTCCACCTGTCAAACAGCGACTCACTATGTTACAGAATCAGCAGTCTCTAGAATATTTGAAACCTGAAGCAATGGTTTCAGGAACTCCATGACTGGTCTATAAAAACCATGTTTGGGAGTCTATAAAAGATTTTTAACGTGCCAACCAGACACCCACGAAGGGGGAGGAAATCTGCTTCACAGTACCATCAGGAGCAATAAACTAGCCTTCACGCCAATAAAATTACTTCCAAAATAAATACGTTGTGCTTGATTATAGTTTTTAACTCATGCTTAACTAACACATGTGGAATCACATTTTTACCTTACTGATAGGGTGGCACGGTGCCACAACGGCTAGCACTGCTGCCTCAGCACCAGGGACCCGGGTTGAATTCCTCACTTGGGCCACGGTCTGTGTCTCCCCATGTCTGTATGGGTTTCCTCCGGGTGCTCCGGTTTCCTCCCACACTCCAAAGATATGCGGGTTAGGTGGATTGGCCATGGTATATTGCCCCTTAGTATCAAGGGGACTAGCTAGGGTAAATGTGTGTGGTTATGGGGACAGGGCTTGGGTAGGATTGTAGTCTGTGCAGACTCAATGGACCAAATGTCCTCCTTCTGCAATCTATGACTCTATGATAGGATTGACTTTCCGAGTTCAATGATTTGTTTATTTAGAATTCCATTTTGTCTGCCATTAAATAAAAATGTTGATCCGTCAATCCACACATTTAACTGGTAATGACGCTAACCTCGCAGGGATTCCAACTATTAAAAGTCATTTATATAAATAATAATTTTGTAAGATAAAGTTTGTGAGCACAGTAGCACAGTAGCACAGTGGTTAACACTTGATTCCTCTGCCTGTAAGTTCTTCCTGATTTGATACTTTTTGCTAGTTAGACGGTGCGTTCTCTTAAGAGATATCTGAAGCTGGCAGAGTTGAGAGCTACTCGGTCACTCTCGAGGATTGAGAGGTAGCAGTTTTTCAGTTGCTCTTCTGTCCCCCACCCCCACTCTCTTTTATACCTGTGATGACCGATCAATTATTCCTACAATAGGATTGGTCTAATGTGCTCAACACCATCAAATTCAAATCATGTAGGTTCTTGGTGCCTGTTTTAAAATGATTGGGCTAAATTGAAGAAAAAGTAGCTTATCTTGTCAAGACTACTGCTCAACTTTGAAACAAATATTTCAGTCTGGACCCTGGATGTACTTTGTATTTTAACCCTCCAAGCACAAACAAAACTCTAGCTTTTAAAGAAACCATGCGATACTGTACTCTAGAATTTTTCCAATTTTTTCACATCTTTACCAACATCAAATTCTAATTTCACAAACTCAACAATGCAAAGGATGGCAACTCAATAGGATGGAACCCAGCAAGTTAATCATACCTATCACCTTTTACCCGTGTTTAAATATTCTACTCTCTCTGTTAATCCCTCTGAAACATTGCTTAATAATGATTATACTGCAGAGTACTGGAACATCTCTCAATAAACTTCCAGACAGACTTAAATGGACCTACTGCATATTAATTGTCATGGAAATCCCTCAAGGAGGAATTATTCTTTTAAGAATAAGTATATTGTCTCATCACATATTTTGCTCAAAATTTTAATCTGATCAGCAATTTGCCAACAGCGAGAGCAATAATTTAAGGCATTTTGGATTTGGGAGCAGGTCCGTGAGATCGTAGTAGATGTTCAGAAGCCTCTTCCACTGGGGCTTTCTTTGTATTTGTAAATGGGATGTGGGTGTCACTGGCTGGGCCAGCATTTATTGCCCACCCCTGACGGCATTTGAGTGTTAATTACATTGCTGTGGTTTGGAATCGCATATAGGTCAGACCAGGTAAGAATGGCAGATTTCCTTCCCTAAAAGGAAATTAGTGAACCAGATGATTTTTTTCCAACAATGGGTTAAAGGTCACAATTAGACTTTTAATTCCAGATTTGTTTCTTATTGAATTCAAATTCCACCATCTGCCCTGGTGGGATTTGAACCCGTGATCCCAGGGCATTATCCTTGGTCTCTGGATTACTAGTCAGTTACAACATCAGTATGCCAGCTTGTGCCACCCCCTGCAGGTTAAGCCATGTTAAATCGCCCCTTAGTGTCAGGGAGATTACCAGGATAAATAGGTGGGGTTATGAGGATAGGGCCTTGGTGGGCTTGTTGTCAGTGCAGGCTCGATATGCCACCACCTCCCCAGTCAGAACACAGTGGACATTGCCCTCTCATGACCTTTCCCCCCTGACGTCAAGGAACAAATTCTGGCCCACCAGGCTTGTATCGGGTGGAGGAGGCCTGGGAGTGTTTTGTGGCAGCAGCAGTTCTGTTTCGAGGGCTTGCTGCTCGTTAGGGGCTCGCGGTTTGTGTTTCACTGCCCAATATTGGAAAGCAAGTTTTCACGCCCGAGTGTACCACCTCACCTTGCTTAGAGTCTCTGTCACCATCCCCAGCAGAAGCAAAGCGGCTTCAGTGCACAATCCATTTGGGATCTTTATGGGCCTTTCGCACGATTTTGATTTCACCTGCTCGAGAAGCGAAGTAATCATCGCGTCGAGATCCATCTGGGATGGGGAAACAATCCACATTTTAGAAGCTTGATCATTGTTCACTCATCAAAGGTATACCATCGCCTTTAAATAAAGGCATAAATATCATAGAATCCCTACAGTGCTGAATGAGGCCATTCGGCCCATCGCGACTACACTGACAACTATCCCACCCAGGCCCTATCCCATAACCTCCACATATTTAGGCAGCTAGTCCTCTCTGATAGGAGTTTCTAAAAGTAGGATGAGCAGTTAGAAGCTTTTTCCCTGGGGCAGAAATGACAATAACACAGGGGGCATAAGTTCAAGTTAAGGGGTGGGGAATGTTCAGTAGAGATTTGCGGGGTAAGTATTTTTTAAACACGGAGGGTGGTGGGGGCCTGGAATGCACTGCCAAACGAGATGATTGAGGCATTTACGTTAGTCACATTTAAGACTTATCTTGATAGGCAGATGAACAAATGGGGAATAGAGGGATATAAGCGGTAGACGCACATTGGACAATGGGGTCAGTGCAAGGTTGAAGGGCCTGTTCCTGTGCTGTACTGTTCTTTGTAAGCAGAAAATTTGCTTTACCAATCAAACTAACTCTCACGTCTAATATTCCATCTTTCGTTTACCATAGGAGTGGTCGATTTTTTCTAAACTGCGGGCCTATTAATGTTTATCTGTCAGGAATTAAGGAAATTATTACATTAAAGTTAAAAGTGGCATGATGGCACTGTGTCTCACAGCGCCAGGGACCCAGGTTCAATTCCCAGCTTGGGTCACTGTGTGCGTGGAGTTTGCATGTCCTCCCCGTGTCTGCGTGGGTTTCCTTCAGTTTCCTCCCACAGTTCAAAGATGTGCGGGTTAGGCTGATTAGCCACGCTCAATTGCCCCTTCATGTCCAAAGATGTGTATGTTAGATGGATTAGCCATAGGAAATGTGTGGGGCTACAGGGATAGGGTAGGGGAGAGGATCTGGGTGACCACTGTGCAGGTTAGGTGGATTGGCCGTGCTAAATTGCCCCTTAGTGTCAGGGAGGTTAGCAAGATAAGTAGGTGGGGTTATGGGGATGGGGCCTAGGCGAGCCTATTGTCGATGCTGGCTCGATGGGCCAAATAGCCCTGTCTCTGCAGTGTAGGGAATTCTATGATTCTGTTGATGGGGTAGTGTTGCTATAAGAATGTCAAAAGCAGCACATCATCAATTAAGTATTCTGCGGATCTTTAGCAGGCCTTTTCAGACCTTAAACGCCAACTATATAATTATGTACATGTCACAGAACGAGGATAAAAGCGCACCTTGTCACACCCTGCTGTGAATCACATGTTCTCGTTCTGCTTCACGCAAATCACATTCAGTGATTACACACTGTCACTAATCTCATTCTGCAACACCTTCCAGCTGTCACTTGCTGCTCTCCTGCCTGATTACCAGCACAAAGCCATATCCCCTTTTCCAAGCCCCTCAAGCTGTGCCGGGGACGTCTTTCAGGTTACACAGGCTGACTGCTCCACCGCTCCCCCCCCCCCCCCCCCCCACCCCCCACCCCCCGGAACTCCCTAGCCGATGTCGGACATTCGGGCGTATCCATCGCGGCGGTGATCCAAACTTTCAAACAGGACCGGACTCAACTGGCGGACGCCGTCTGGGACTCTGGCACCAGGACGGCGAAAGACGGCTGAGTCTGGAAAAGTGCAACTCATTCCAACTATTGAACAGCAGCAGAATTGTCACACGATAGCAAGTAACCCGAATACACTCCAAAACCTGCCACAAGCATTGACAGGCAAGCCGTAAATAGTACTGTGTAACTGTACTGTGTACAGTTCTGGTCACCCCACTATAGGATACAGGAGATACACGGATACAGGGAATCTACGCTCCCTCTCTGGCAAGCAAGGTGGAACCCACCTCCTCCCATCCAAAATAAGGGGAACACGCCCCCACTCTGTAAGTACCTGGGCAACCATCTGATTCTCCCTCCCCAGTGCCTCTGCACAAGGACTGAGATGGTACCTACCCCATACATAAGGCGAACTCTTGTGAATTTAGCACCTAACCAGACAGTGGGAGGAAACCAGAGCATCTGGAGGACACCCACGCAGGGAACATGCAGACTCCTCGCAGACAGTGCCCCAGGAATCGAACCCGGGTTCCTGGCGCTGTGAGGCAGCAATGCTAACCCACCGCGCCGCCGATTTTTGGGTCACAGCTGCCACGTTGGACAAAGACACAGTCTCGCAGTCACAGCACAACTTCAACAAGAGCCGCAAAAGGTACGTTCTCTGGAAACTAGGGATACCTTGGGATCCTCTGGCATCTCAATGGGCATCTGTAGGACCAGTGCAGCCAGGAGCAGGTACAGCTCAGGTATGGCAATGTGATGGTTCAAAAACATCTGCATCATTTCACATCCAGGAATTAAACGGGTCGTTGGGCTGTAAGCTTGGGGCCGTGATTTGATGTTGTCTGGAACAAGGAGCAAACAATAAGGATTTGGCATTGTATTGGTAAATCTATAAAGACTTTTCCATGATAGTTTTATTTGTTTCGGTTTACTGTTACACATCGCAGTTTACACCTACAGTTACAGGAAGGCATTAAAAATTAAACATTGTATTAATCCCCATCATCAAAAGATGAATGTTACCTAGACTCTACAGGCGGGATTTTACAACCTTACTCGAGTGAGTCCGGCAAGTCCCGCTCGAGGTCAATGGATATTTCCGTGTCCTATCCTCACCCACTCCGATTCCAAAGCGAGCGAGGTGATAGAATTCTGGTGCACGGATTACAGGACATTATTGAATTTACAGACAAGCAGCAGAGAAAGGTAGAGCGAAGATTGACTCATTTTTCAAAGGACGGGTGGAATTTTCTGACCGTTCATACCAGCGGTGGGATTCTCCAGTCCCGCTGCAATGGATGGAGATTTGGCTGAGTACCAAATTCTCCAACCTCGCCGCAGCAGTTACAGGACATGAACGGCTGGAGAATCCCAGCCTGTCAATGCAGGCATGAGGGACAGAATGGCCTCGTCCTGTGCTGTAAGCTCCTAACTGTTCCTCACAACAATAGGCCATGATTTTCCCAGTAAGAAAAGTAACACAAGGTTAAAATCCGACAGGTTTATTTGGAATCACGAGCTTTCAGAGCACTGCTCCTTCCTCAGGTGAGTGGAGGTAGGTTCACAAACATATATAGACAAAGGTACAATTACAAAATAATTGCAGGTTGGAATGCAAGTCTTTACAGGTATAAACAGTGTGAGTGGAGAGAGGGATAATCACAGGTTAAACAGGTGTGATTTGTCTCAAGCCAGGATAGTTAGTAGGATTTTGCAAACCCATGCAGAATATTGGGCATTACAAGTAATGTGACGTTAACCCAAGATCCTGGTTGAGACCATCCTCATGTGTACGGAACGTGGCTATCAGTTTCTGCCCACCCCAGTCCAACGCCACCTCATGGTTTTCCCAGAAAGTTATTTTTGGAAACTTGTCCAGTATACGTGTCAAGTTTACTGTCATGACAATCCAGGAACCTCAGTTCTAGCTGGCAAGACCTTGTCCAGTGGCCACGTAGATAGAGCCCTGACTTGCAGAGTGGCACAGCCACAGACAGGAGGCCAGTCCTAGGTTCAACCACCAATTGGATTTGACCTCGGGCAAGGTCACTTGCAGGGGGTGGTGGGGATTACAACTGACCTCCCTACTGTTGGGCTGGGAGGGGGACATTCCATCCAACTGAGTAAATGCTGAATGAACAGGTCTGTATGTCAGGCAAAGATGGGACCTGTCTCTGCCATGATCTTCTAAACTATTAAAATTCATCCTTCTAGATTTGCACACAAGGAAGCTCTACTTGTGTTTATTTTCTCTTTATTTGTTCAAGAGATGTGGGCATCGCTGGCTGAGTCAGCATTTTTTGCCCACCCCGAGAGCATTTGACAGTCAACCACATTGTTGCGGCTCTGGAGTCGCATGTTGGCCAGGCTGGGTAAGGACAGCAGATTTCCTTCCCTAAAGGTCATTAGTGAACCAGATAGGTTTTTCTAACAATTGGCAAAGGTTTCATAGTCATCGTAAGACTTTTAATTCCAGATTTTACCAAATTCAAATTTCACCATCTACCATGGTGGGATTCGAATCTGGGTCCCCAAAACATCACCCTGGGTCTTTGGATTACTAGTGCAGTGATAATATCTGGGAGGGGGTTGGGGGGGGGGGGTGGAATTTCCAGCAGGGTTAGAAATTCCTATCCCCAAAGTCAATGGATCTTTTCGCTGGTCCGTTAGATTATCCAGCCTACCCCCACGAGCCAATCCCACAGCGAACAAGACCGGAAAATGTTGGCTTGACTTCTACTTCACGGTAAGTTACAGAGAGTTGACCTCTTGGAGTATGAACTCCCTGATTGTGGTCATCACAAAAAGATGTCCCTGATTGAGGTCATAATAGTCTGCCCAATCATGGAGCCTCACCGATAGATAAATATGGCAGCGCCAGGTCCACCGGCGCTCCGGATTTGTACTTGAAACACTCTAGGATTGTGTAAATAAAGGAAATTTGGTGAAGGGACACAGGCCACTGTGGAGTTATTCCAGTAGTGATGAGGGTAGGATGGTGTAATAACCTCAACAAGGCTACTGATGTTGACATCTTGGAGTATGAGCTCCTTGATTGAGGGATATTGGTGTCTGAGGAGTTAATTCAAGAACAAAAGTTATAGAACTATAAACTGAATGAATGAAAAAGGAGCTACATGTGAAAATGTGAGTTGTGGGTGTAAGGTGAGAACTCCAGTTTCACCTACATTAACACATACCCATTAAGATTTTACAATCCGCCGTGTTGCTCTCCAGCCACACATTCCCCGTCATACCATCTCGGAACTTGGCCAGCAGCGCTGGGTCATAGAGGAAGTGGATGAGCAGTCTCGCACCCAGGATCAGAGTGCTCGGATGAAGGTGAGGTTGCAGGAAAAGCAGGAACCAATCGGGCCCCAGCGAGGTAAACATTTTCTCCTGATCTCTGGTGGAAACAAATATATTGTTTTTTTTTTAAAAAGGATACAGAAAGAGCACTTAGTTTAGAAGAGAACAGTCTAAGCAATGAAAGTGGACCATGAGGACACCTACTTGGAATTCCGATTAACACAATCCCAACACACAACATCGAGCAGTGTGTTCAATAGCTGGTTCCGCAGCCATATCGTTCTTCCAGGTACCTGATTTATGACTTTGTATAACAAAAGAAATTAAGGGTAAGATGGATCTTAAGTGAGGCACATCCGGAATATAATTGTTTTAAATAAATTAAAACGTCTCACCATCTATCGACGTATCAGAAACTCTTTCTAGTGAAATTAATTTTTCATCCATGGATGCTGGAGGCAAAGTATAAGTAAGGAATAATCCAATCCTTTAAGAGAGAATATTAAATATTTCAATGGTAATTCTTCTCCAGATGTGTCTCTAATTATACCACTATGTTTCATTATTATTTATGTCAGTCATTTTAGATGGCAGCCAAGAAATAATGTTATCTTTTCAAATTTCGCCGTATAGGAATTGTTGGCGTATTGTCCAAATTTAAGAAAAAGTAAGCAAAACAAAATCTGCCAATGCTATAAAGTTGGAGCAAAGACACATTTTTAAATATGGTATATTTGATGTTGGGACATGCACTAGTGAGGCATTATAGACAGAGAAAGAACCACTACAACAATGATTTGAACAACCATAATGGCAGTAGTGGCTTTAAAATGGCCACTCTGGCTAACAGTAAAGCATGCTGGGATTTCTGGTCAACTTATAATTAAAATCAGATGCAGGTCGTAAAGTTACTCTGAGTCGGGGGTTCTGGTCTGGACACTGTGATGGGAAGCTTCCTGTGTTGACCAAACACAGGAAGTTATTTACATTCATTTAGACTTGATGGCATTGAATTTTATAGCTGCTATGTGAAAGATATGCCATTTGAACCAAACAAAATGGTGTCATTTACAAATAATTTCATTGGCTGTTTTGAGCTGTGAGATCCATTTCTGGTTACACAATTGGCTGAGAGACAGAGAATCAAATGAAGAATTTGTAGATAAAAGACATTGAAATCCTTTGTTTGCCAGTGACAACTCCATAAGCGATTAACCACCGTAAGAAGTGTGCCCTGAAGGATCCTTCAGAGAGAGAACTATGACGCTAGATTCTACACTGGGGATACTTCTTGGCCAAGGTTTCCCTAAACTCGGTCACGTCTATTTTCAGTTAAACAATTAATCAAATTAATGTTCAGTTAAAGTTCAGTAAAAGTGTTAGAGAGTTGCAGATGTTTAAGTTTGAGTTGGTACCTAAAGTGTTAAATAAAAAGAGATTGTTGAATGAATTAAAGAATCCAGTTCTTGCTTTTCTTTTTAAACTGGAATATTTGAAGGGTGTTTAAATTAATCGCTGAATAATAGTATTATTTATTCTCAGTCCTGAGATACATTGAAGAGTGAACGACACAACGTGGGACTGGAGTCACATATAGGCTAGACTGGCTTGGGGTGGCAGTTTCCTTTGCCAGAAGGATATTAAGAATCTTTGTAAAAGTCCAACAATTTCCACAAATGGCCAGGAATGTTGGGATTAGCTCCTCTGTATTGCTAGCCCAATTACAATTACCACAGCTAGTGTACATTCATTATAACATTTTCATATCCCTTCATGGGATTGTGGATATCATTAACTAGGCCAACATTCGTGCCCTGTCCCTAATGGCCCTTGAGAGGGACCACTGCATCACCATCTCCCCTAAAATTACACTGCAGTGAGGGGGATTTTCCAGCTGTTCCCGCTAGCAGGGTCTTCCAGTCCTGCTGTGGGTGGTTTCCCCCCCGCCGTGTGTTTCTGGCGGTGGAGAGTGCGGACAGCAGGAAACCTCATTTATAATGGTGGGACTAAAAGATTCCACTGCCTTGGGCAGGAGTTGGGGCGATGAGGGGGATAGGGGAGAGGGGGGTAGGGGTGTGAGGGTTGGGGTTGGAAAATCATAGAAATCGCACAGTGCAGAAGGCAGCCATTTGGCCCATCGAGTCTGCAGTGACAGCAATCCCATCCAAGCCCTATCCCCACAACCCCATGCATTTACCCTAGCTAGTCCCCTGACACTAAGGGGCAATTTTAGCATGGCCAATCCACCTAACCCACACATCTTTGGACTGTGGGAGGAAACCGGAGCACCCAGAGGAAACCCATGCAGACACGGGGAGAGCTCTGCACAGACAGTAACCCAAGGCCGGAATCAAACCCATGTCTCTGGCGCTGTGAAGCAGCAGTGCTAACCACTGTACCACCGCGCTGCCCAAAATCCCACCTAATGAGTCAGTAGATGAATGATAAAACTGATGAACATTAAGTTAGTGGGTGGCACGGCGCACTGGCAGAACCATTTGGTAAATTCACCACACAAAATATTACTTCAGAAGGTCCGTTGTAGTGAAGTAACTTTTCAGCAATCCAGCCAGGATGGTGCATATGATCTGAATCTTTGATCTGGTATTGTTTGGGTCATTCAGGAGGAAGACAAGTCGGGGTACCACCTGAAGTCTGTGCATGACTTGAGCATTTCTGTGTCCATCACTGCAGGAGGAAGATAAGAACACTTCAGTGGATCCTAGATACTGCGCAATCTGAATTTAAAAAACAAGTGTCTCAGTTGGTTCCAGGCGTGACCAATATTACTGCCCCCAACAAAGGAAGAAGCAGTGACCCTTTATAATCTCTCTTCGGATAGAGTACAACATTGCTAAATGTGAGGTCATCCATTTTGGTAGGAATAACAGCAAAATGGACTATGACTTAAACGGTAAAAAATTGCAGCATGCTGCTATGCAGAGGGACCTGGGTGTCCTTGTGCAGGAATCTCAAGGAGTTGGTTTGCAGGTGTAGCAGGCAATTAAGGCGGCAAATGGAATTTTGTCCTTCGTTGCTGGAGGGATGGAGTTTAAAAACAGTGAGATTATGTTGCAGCTGTATAAGATGCTGGTGAGGCCGCACCTGGAGTACTGTGTTTTGGTCTCCTTACTTGAGAAAGGATAAACTGGCACTGGAGAAGGCGCACAGCAGATTCACTAGGTTGATTCCGGAGTTGAGGGGGTTGGCTTATGAGGAGAGACTGAGTAGACAGGGACTATACTCATTGGAATTCAGAATGAGGGGAGATCTTATAGAAACATATAAGATTATGAAGGGATTAGATAAGATGGAAGCAGGGAGGTTGTTTCCACTGGTGGGTGAAACTAGAACTAGGGGGCATGGCCTCAAAATAAGGGGGAGCAGATTTAGGGCTGAGTTGAGGGGGAGCTTCTTCACACAAAGGGTTGTGAATCTGTGGAATTCCCTGCCCAGTGAAGCAGTTGAGGCTACCTCATTGAATGTTTTCAAGACAAGGAGAGATAAATTTTTGAACAGTAAAGGGATTAAGAGTTATGGTGAGCGGGCGGGTAAGTGGAGCTGAGTCCACTGAAAGATCAGCCAAGATCTTATTGAATGGCGGAGACGAATATTAAGGTTACTTATAAAAAGGGGAAAAAAAAAGAGGTAGGAAATGTAAAACAAAATCAATTGGGCAGGATTTTCCAGCCCTTCCCACTGGCAGGATACTCCGGTCCTGCCGAAGGCCGTCCCCGGGATGGGTTCACCCGCAATGGAGCAGGCAAGCCTCACAAAACGTCATAGATATTGGTGGGCCCAAAAGAGAAAATGCTGGAAAATCTCAGCAGGTCTGGCAGCATCTGCAAGGAGAGAAAAGAGCTGACATTTCAAATCCAAGTGACACTTTATCAATACATAAAATTCTTGCAGACAGGCTTTGACAAGGGTCATCTGGACGTGAAACATCAGCTCTTTTCTCTCCTGACAGATGCTGCCAGACCTGCTGAGATTTTCCAGCATTTTCTCTTTTGGTTTCAGCTTTCAGCATCCACAGTAATTTGCTTTTATCTAGATATCAGTGGGACTGGAAAATCCCTTGGCAGCCAATGGTGACCCGCCTCCATTGCCAGAAAACACGCGGCGGGGTGCAAAATCCTACCCAAATGACTCAGCAATGGCCAGAATGTTATAGCCATTCCTGCCAACGGGATATTCCCATCCCGCTGCGGTGAACAGAAATCCGGCTCACCGCCAAATTCTCCAGCTTCACTGGAGCGGGAGCGTGGCGTGAACGCCCACTGAAATGGCACCTAAGGATTAAAACTCCGCGGCAGGATTTTACAGGCCTTGTGGTTTGTGGAGGTGGCCCCCCTACTGGATGGTGGCGGGGTTTTCCTGTCCCGTTGATGCCAGCCAAGTTTCTCACTGATGCACCACCACCACCCCGGTCCCCAGGAAACCTGCAGTGGGAGTGCGCTGTCAGCGGGACTGGAAGATATTCCAGGCGTGAACAGCTGGAAAACTCCGGCCAACATTTCAATTTGGGGATTTTGGTGAGCCTGTGGAATTCATCACCACAGGAAGTAGCTGATGCCAAAACATTGAATGTATTCAAGAGGCGGCTGGATATAGGACTGGGAGTGAATGGGATCAAAGGTTATGGGGAGAAAGCAGGATTAGAGTTGGATGATCATCCACGATCGTGAAGAATGGCAGAACGGGCTTGAAGGGCTAAACAGCCTCCTCCTGCTTCTATGTTTCCATGTTACCAGAGTCACTCCCGGCTGGAGAGAAATGATGGAATGATACGGATTTCATAAACCGCAAACAGCAATATTTCCGAGTTCAAAAGTAATTATTTTCCTGTCCTCTGTACATGTGTTTAATAAATTCAATGATTCACATTCTCCATTGCGCCTTTGAGCATACAGATATTTTAATTAAATCAGCGAGCAGTCAGATGACAATGATTCCGACACATCCTCTTACCTGCTTGACAGAAGTTCCAGGAAATGTTTGAAAAGCAGCAAGTCAAGTGTCTCTGGAGAATTCAGCCAGATCTTAAACAAGTAAGAGAAGCTATTCCGTTAGCGACAATGAGAAGGCAGTTGAACACACCGTGGACACAAACTCTGCGCGCCATTGTACCAACAGCATTCATTCCCAAAAAGCTACAGACAAAAAGGCTGCTTCCAGCACAGGCAATAATCCGAGCTGAAATCAGCCGTAAAGCACAAAGAGGCCCTTCAGCCCATCGCGTCTGTGCTGGCCATCAAACACCGATCTATTCTAATCCCATTTTTCAGCCCTTGGTCTGCAGCCTTGGACGCTAAGACATTTCAAGAATTCATCTAAATGCTTCTTAAATGTTGCGAGGGTTCCCGCCTCTACACACCCTTTCAGGCAGTGAATTCCAGATTCCTGCCATCCTCTGGGTGAAAAAGTTTTCCCTCAAATCCCCCCTAGATCTCCTGCCCCCTTCCGGGTGCTCTGGTTTCCTCCCATAGTCTGAAAGACGTGCTGGTTAGGGTGCATTGACTGTGCTAAATTCTCCCTCAGTGTACGCAAACAGGAGTGTGGCGACTAGGGGATCATCACGGTAACTTCATTGCAGCGTTAATGTAAGCCTACCTGTGACTAATAAATAAACTTTAACTTTAAGTCTCTGCCTCCCTTGTTACTGACCCCTCTAAAGAGAAACATTTCTTCCTATCTACCCCGTGTGCCCCTCATAATTTTGTACACCTCAATCAGGTCCCCCCTCAGTCTTCTCCATTCCACCACCAGTCTATTCAGCCTCTCTTTATAGCTGAAACACTCCAGCCCAGGCAACATCCTGGTGAACCTCCTCTGCACCCCATCTCCAGTGCAATCACACCCTTCTTATGGTGATGTGACCACAGCGGCACATTATTCTACCTGTGGTCTAGCAAGACTTTTATCCAGCTCCGTCATAACCTGCTTGCTCTTACATTCTATACCTTGGCTATTAAAGTCAAGTGCCCCATGTGCCTTTATAGCCACCTGATCGACCTGTCCTGTAGCCCTCAGTTTGGAAATAAAGTAAAGCCAGTGATGGCCAATCCATGCAGCCACAAATCTGGAACATCCCTGCGGGGGAAACGGAATCAGGCAGAGATCCAGTCCTGAAAACTATCTGATGTCCCCCACCCCAAACCACAAAGTGTGTTAACCCCACAAAACAAAGTCAAACTCAACCATGAGTCATGGGGAAGCATTGTAGTACAGTGGTTAGCACTGCTGCCTCGCAATGCCAGGGACCCAGGTTCGATTCCTGGCTTGGGTCACTGTCTGTGTGTGGAGTATCTCCCTATCACTGTGAAGGCTTCCTCTGGGTGTTCCGGTTTCCTCCCGCAATCCAAAGGTTAGATGGATTGGTAATGCTAGGTTAACCCTAGTGTTAGAGGACTAGCTAGGGTAAATGCATGGAGTTACGGGGATAGGGCTTGGGTGGGATTGTGGTCAGTGCAAACCCGATGGGCCGAATGGCCTCCTCCTCTATTGTAGGATTCTACGATGGCCTCCACAATTTGAACAACCGACCAACGCTTGGGGTGGGATTTTCTGACCAAGCTCACCCCAAGGCCGGAAAATCCCACTCAAGGTCAGCAGACCTTTGTGTGATCCGTGACCCGAATCCCGCTGCGATTCCCATTTACCTCAAAGTCACAGAGCAGATCTCTGAAAGCGCAGACATTCCGGATTGTCGAGGTTCCCTGGCCCAGCTCTGCGGTTCCAACTATCGTCAGTATCAGTTGAAAAATTCTTGCATTTAACAGTCGCACTCTCCTCCTTATCAGCAGCGCTAACAGCTACAAAGGGATAGAAAGAGTGGAGTGGAATTTATCTGAAGCCACGACAGTAGACAGACTGTAAGCATCGCACAGCGTGCGAGGACCAGGTCAAACAAAATAAAACAAATTTAGAGTTGCTCGCAAAGTTCAAACTTATAGTTTATAGAGATGGTATCTGAATGGTATTATTGCTTGACTATTAATCCAGAAACTCAACTAATGTAGGGGTGGCACAGTGGTTAGCACTGCCACCTCACAGCGCCAGGGACGCGAGTTCGATTCCCGGCTTGGGTCACTGTCTGTGCGGAGTCTGTACATTCTCCCCATATCTGCGCGAGTTTCTTCCAGGTGCTCCGGTTTCCTTCCAAAAGACGTGCTGGTTAGGTGCATTGGCCGTGCCAAATTCTCCCTCAGCGTATCCGAACAGGTGCCGGAGTGTGGCGACTAGGGGAATTTCACATTAACTTCATTGCAGTGTTAATGTAAGCCTACTTGTGACAAATAAATAAACTTTACTAATGTGCTGAATCCCGCCAAGGCAGATGATGGAATTTGAAATCAGTTAAGCCAGCCACATCGCTGTGGCTCTGGAGTCACATGTAGGCCAGACCAGGTAAGGACGGCGGACTTCCTTCCCTAAAGGACATTAGTGAACCAGGTGGGTTTTTCCGACAATGGTTTCACGGTCATCAGTACGTTCTTAATTCCAGATTTTTTTTTAAAACTGAATTCAAATTCCACCATCTGCCATAGCAGGATTTGAACCCGGGTCCCCGGAACATTAAGTGAGTTTCTGGGTTAATAGTCGAGTGATAATACCATTAGGCCACTGTCTGCGCAATTAGGTTGACAATAAAATGTTGGTCTAGCCAACGACGCCTGCATTCCATGAAAGAATTTAGAAATAAAGGGAATTTAAAAATGTGCGACAATCTTCAGCTCAGAGTCTGTGTTTGTCTTCTGTTTAGCAGATCACTTGGTTTGTGGTTCAGTTCAAAAAGAAGACAAAATCCTCAAGTCAATCTTTGACTAGCCTTCCATTGCGCATCATTCTGATCAAAAGATTGTGCACCGTCAAACATTTTTAATGTTCGTGTAGAGTTAAAAAAAAATCAACTGAGACTTGCACGGGGGTGTGGGGAGGGGAGAGTTTCCTCGTCCCGCCCGTCACGGGAAGTGCAGCAGGTGGGGAGGGGGGTGCGGCCCATGCAGAAGTCCACTGACTTCAGGTGGGACTTCCCAGTTCTGGGGCAGGCAAGGCCAGAAAATGCCCCCCCACCCTTTACACCTGAAACCGATATGGCCTCTTGAAATTTTATAAACTTCAAGGCTCAATTGCATTTATTAGAATCCCACAAGACAACTGCTCAGCTACCAATAAACTTTGGGTCATCTGCAAGTTGGTCCATTTACCCTGTAGCCTCCGATGCGTCGCATCTCTTTTTCAGACAGCGTGCTGCTATTGAGAACAGATATCAGAACCTTGACAGCTGCGTACATCTCATGGTCGTCAGAAGCCATGGCAACGAGGCCTAATATCACAGCGGGGCCACCGACAAACTGCAAGCAGTTGGCAGCCGGATTTGAAAAGAACGTTCTGACTCCTAAAGAAAGGATAAATCACGGCTGTTGAGTGTTCACTTCGCGAAGGAATTCAAACCAAACTTTTGAGACACAGTTCCGTGCAGAGGTCAACGGTTCCCTTGCCCTTCAGAAGGAATCGGACATGGTATAAGTAACAATACGTAGAGGGGCTGATTAGATCCGTCTCTCGCTGCTTTTCAATTATACCTTTGCGCTGATAGGCTAAAGCATTATGAAATTTGAACATTTGCATGCGTTTGACCAATACTGCTCTGACCAAGACAATTTTTTACAGATGCATCACAGAAAGTGTTTTATTTTCTGGTTGAATCACAGCTTGGTATGGCTCTTACTCTGTCCCAGATGGCAAGAAACTACAAATTGTTGTGAATGTAACCCAGTCCATCGCGCAAACCAGCCTCCCATCTATTGACTCTGTCTACATTTCCCGCTGCCTTGGAAAAGCAGCCAGCAGAATCAAAGACCCCACACACCCCAGACATTCTCTCTTCCACCAAAAGAGAAAATGTTGGAAAATATCGGCAGGTGAGACAGCATCGGTTAGGAGAGAAAAGAGCTGACGTTTCGAGTCTAGATGACCTTTGCCAAAGCTTTGACAAAAAGTCATCCAGACGTGAAACATCAGCTCTTTTCTCTCCTTACAGATGCTGCCAGACCCGCTGAGATTTTCCAGCATTTTCTGTTCTTGCTTCAGGCTCCAGCGTACGCAGTATTTTGCCTTCAACTAAGAAGTTCAAACCCTGAGACCAACTTTCTCCAGGATACTATAAAACCTATTACCAAGCCAATAGACCAAATCCAAGTTTTTACAAATTAATGTTTGATGAGGTTCTGTCCTGGGAAAGAGAATTGCAGATTGATACTTTGGAAGTATTTCATTGGCCGCAAAGTGATTGGTGATGCCTTGAGGTGGTGTGAGGCATTGAATCATAAAAATCGCTACAGCGCAGAAAGAGGCCATTCAGCCCATCGCATCTGCACCAACCACAATCCTACCCAGACCCTATTCCCATAACCCCACATATTTACCCTGCTAATCCCCCTGATAATTTAGCATGGCCGATCCACCTGCTCTGCACATCTTTGGACTGTGGGATGAAATTGGAGTACCTGGAGAAAACCCACGCAGACACAGGGAGAACATGCAGACTCTGCACAGGCAGTCATCCGGAGTTGAACCCGAGTTCCCTGGCACTGTCAAGCAGCAGTGCTAACCAATGTAGCACCAGGCCACTGCGTAAATGCAATTTTTTTTTCATGAAAGAACATAAGAAATAGGAGCAGGATTAGGCCATCTAGCCCTTCGAGCCTGCCCCGCCATTCAATAAGATCATGGCTGATCTGAAGTGGATCAGTTCCACTTTCCCGCTTTCTCCCCATAACCCTTAATTACCTTGTCTATCAGAAATCTATCTACCCGTGTCTTAGATATATTCAACGAGGTAGCCTCCACCACTTCAATGTTCGAACCACTTAACGTTTGATGAGGCTCTGTCCTGGGAAAGGGATTTAAAGTTTATTTATTTATCAGTCACAAGTAAGGCTTACATTAACACCGCAATGAAGTTACTGTGAAATTCCCCTTGTCGCCACTCTCCGGCGCCTGTTCAGGTCACTGCACCTAACCAGCGAGTCTTTCGGGCTGTGGGACGAAACCGGAGCACCCAGAGGAAACCCGCACAGACACGGGGAGAATGTGCAGACTCCACACAGACTGTGACCGAAGCTGGGGATCGAACCCGGTCCCTGGTGCTGTGAGGCAGCAGTGCTAACCACTGTGCCGCCGTGCTACCCACATTTATGCAGCAAGTTACTTATAATTCCTGTATAACAAATTAATCTTTTTTTTTCTGACGTGCACTTTGTTATAACATAGGGAACATCGGGTTCAAATGTACACAGTAAGGCCTTTCAAACAAAGAACGTGTGGTTGACCAACTAACGTGGACACAGCAGCACTGGATGAGGTCTTTGTGCTGGCTGGCACACCAGAAGAACTCCCTGTACTTTTTCAAATAGTTCTTCTAGATATTTAAGCTCCTCAAGAGCTGGTACAAAGGGTCTCACTGTAAAGTCCCATCTGAAAATCATCACCTATAACACTCTGTCAGTTCTGCAGTGAACCATCTGCTTAGTCTGCGGGTTGCAGTCCTAGAGTGGGACTTGAACTCGCAACTTACTGTTTTCGTGGCAAGATTGCTACCAGTGGGCCAGACTGGCACTGCGGGGCCATTTCGCTGTAAACCTTTAATATTAAAGGTGCTATAAATTGGTGCGTGCCAGGTAAAATATTGATCTATTTTGCTGTTTTTAATTAAAGGATTTACTCAAAGGGGATGGAACGCACTGTAATTGCTACAATAAACTAAACCGATCCAAAATATTTCATCAAAAAGTCCTGAAAGGTCTTGATGACTTGTTTACAGCAGAATGTTGTCACAGTATGGGGTAAATAATGATACAGAAATTAGGCAGGGCAATTTGTCCAGGACCTCAGCCTTTAGTAGGTCTGTTCATTACAGAAGGCACCGAGGGACCTTTTCCAGGCTCGGTTCAGTCGTGCAGGGCAGACAGGGGCTTGGGTTTTGTCGCCTCATTCAAGAGATGAAGGGAGCCATTTCCACGGACTAATTACAGCAATCAAATAAATAACGAGGATTATCTTCAAAACGACTCCCTTATCAATCTCGGCGAGCTCTCGGGGTCTTGTCAATCCTTCAGCAATACTTCCACACCAAGCCATTTGCTAATCCCTTGTATCCTATCTGATGGTAATGGCGGTGGCACTGGGCCAGAACGATGACTTAGCCAAGTTTTTCCCAGCAAACCACCTTATAGGAAGATATTTTAATCAGTGCAACGTTACAGTCACGGAACAGCGTCTTCTTTTTGGAGTTATAAATGAATAAAGAAACGCACAGGAAAGATGTTTAAAATGGAGGACAACTTGCGTGTAATGTAACCAAATCTCAGGCCATCCCAGAATACTTTACAGCTAATGAAGTGGTTAGCACTGCTGCCTCGCGGTGTCAGAGACTCAGGTTCATTTCTGGCTTTGGGTCACTGTCTGTGTGGAGTCTGCACATTCTCCCCGTGTCTGTGTGGGTTTCCTCCTGGTGCACCGGTTTCCTCCCACAGTCCAAAGATGTGTAGGTTAGGTGGATTGGCCGTGCTAAATTGCTCCTTGGTGTCCAAAGGTGAGCGGGGTAGGTGGATTGGCCATGATAAGTTGCCCCTTATGTCCATAGAAGTGTAGATTAGGTGGATTGGCCATGATAAACAGCTCCTTCGTGTCCATAGATATGTAGGTTAGGTGGATTGGCAATGCTAAATTGTCCCTTTGTGCCACAGGGGCTAGGATTTGATTTATAATTTCACACGTATTAGTGTAAAGTGAAAAGTATTGTTTCTTGCACACTATATAGACAAAACATATCATTCAGAGAGAAGGAAAGGAAAGAGTGCAGAATGTAGTGTTACATTCATTGCTAGAGTGAAGAGAAAGATCAACTCAATGCAAGGTAGGTCCATTCAAAAGTCTGATGGCAGCAGGGAAGAAGCTGTTCTTGAGTCGCTTGGTACATGATCTCAGATTTTTGTATCTTTTTCCCAAAGGAAGAAGGTGGAAGAGAGAATGTCCAGGGTGCGTGGGGTCCTTGATTATGCTGACTGATTTTCCAAGGCCAACCAGCCTCCCATCCATTGACTCTGTCTACACTACAGGGAAGTGTAGACAGAGTCAATGGATGGAAGGCTGGTTTGCGTGATGGATTGGGCTTTACTCACAACCCTTTGTAATTTCTTGTGGTGCTGGGCAGAGCAGGAGCCATACCAAGCTGTGATAAAACCGGAAAGAATGTTTTCTATGGTGCGTCTGCAGAATTTGGTGAGAATTGGAGCGGAAATGCCAAATTTCCTTAAGAAAGTAGAGGCATTTGTGGGCTTTCTTAACTATGGGACCAGGGCAGGTTGCTGGTGATCTGGACACTTAAAAACTTGAAGTTCTCAGCCATTTCTACTTTGTCCCTGTTGATGTAAACAGGGGCATGCGTGGAGTTATGGGGATAGGGCTAGGGTGAAATTGTTGTTGGTGTAGTCTCAATGAGCTGAATGACCTCCTGCTGCACTGCAGCAATTCTAATGATTGGATTCTATGAATGTAGGAAATATGGCAACCAATTTGTGCACCGCAAGCTCTCAAAGAGAACCTCGGCTCTTTATCAAATAATGTTATGGGGCCCCTTGTCTCAATCTGAGAGGGAAGATGAGGCCTGGTTTCAATGACCCATCCAAAAAAATGGCACCTCCAATAGTGGAGCACACTCACAAAGGGTGCAACGTCAGGCTGGATTATGTGCACATTCAGCCTAGCACTGCGCCCTTTTCTCTCAGTTTGAGACAAGAGGCCCCACAGCATTATTTGATAAAGAGCCAGAGTTCTCTTTGAGAGCTTACTGTGCACAAATTCTGCACTCTCTCCTTTCCTTCTCTCCAAACGGTATGCTTTGTCTGTATAGTGAGCAAGAAACAATACTTTTCACTTTATACTAATACATGTGACAAAATAATAAATCAAATCCATTGTCATCTACAAACTTACTTATCATCCTCCCCACATTCTCATCTATGTTACTTGTACGTATTATGAACAATAAGGGACCTAGCACTGATTCCTGTGGTACACCACTGTAGACAATGGCTGCCAGTTACACCACCACTTGTCTCCTATCACTAATCCAATTTTGGATCCAACTTGCCAAGTTACCCTGGATCCCACGTGCTTTTACCTTCTTTCAGTCTCCCAAGTGGTTTCTTGCGAAAGACATGGTTAACCCTGCTGCTTCACAGCTCCAGGGACCTGGATTCGATTCCCCACTTGGGTCACTGTCTGTGTGGAGTTTGCACATTCTCCTCATGTCAGCGTGGGTTTCCTCCCACAGTCCAAAAACGTGCGGGTTAGGTTGATTGACCACACTAAAAATTGCCCCCGCTTAGAGTCCTGAGATGCATAGGTTAAAGGGATTAGTGGATCAGAGGGATGTGGGGATAGGGCCTGGGTGGGATTGTGGTTGGTGCAGACTCGATGGGCCGAATGGCCTCCTTCTGCATTGCAGGGTTTCTATGAAGACATTCATTCAAATCCTAATCCCCGTTCACAAAGGGGTAATTTAGTATGGCCAGTTCACCTAATCTACACATCCATGGACATCAGGGGCAATGTGGCATGGCCAACCCACCTAACCTACACATCTTTGGACCATGGGATGAAACCGGAGCACCTTGGTGGACCTGAACCCACCAAGCCCTGCACAAGAGTGCTACCACCGAGAGACGGCTCCGCTGCAAGTGAGGGCAGAGAATTTAATGTTCAGGAAAATCCAGCTGGCAGGAACGGGCAGAAAATTTCCACCCAGGGTCTTTTAAAACTTACCCCAAGGGGGAAGACGTTGGTGTGGTCGGGGGTGGGGGGGGAGACAGCACCACTGACAGTACAGCACTCCCTCTGCACTCCATTGGAAAGCCAGACTAGATAACAACGTTCAAGACCTTGTGTGGGGCTTGAAAACTGCACCCTTGTGATTCAGCGTGTCATCATCATCAGCTGAGCCGCCAGTCCCCAAAGCTAAGCAGCCCACTTGTACATGACGAATATCCACTTGATGTATGCAGAGCCGCACACACATCCCAGTCAATCAGCACTTTAGGGACAGGCAGAGAGGGGAAAAAAAGCACTTCCCCATGAGATATCGGAGGTGGGTGGTGAAGCGTCTTGTTCTCTTCTTAGTAAGCAGAACTGGTCAGCAGTCAAACTTAATTTATTAAACATCATTTAAAATTAGCGTTTACAGTAAGTGAAAAATATTAATTTTCTAGAGAGAGAAAAAGAAAGAAAGAGAGACAGAGAAAAAGAAAGAAAGAGAGACAGAGAAAAAGAAAGAAAGAGAGACAGAGAAAAAGAAAGAAAGAGAGACAGAGAAAAAGAAAGAAAGAGAGACAGAGAAAAAGAAAGAAAGAGAGACAGAGAAAAAGAAAGAAAGAGAGACAGAGAAAAAGAAAGAAAGAGAGACAGAGAAAAAGAAAGAAAGAGAGACAGAGAAAAAGAAAGAAAGAGAGACAGGCAGATAGAGGGAGCGGGGGGGGAGAGAGACAGAAACAATGCAGACTCGAATCAAAAAGCTTGTACAGGATTCAAGACAGATGAACAGAATCGAACTGACTACATCACCCTTATTAACAATGTAGCTTTCTGACTATCTGTGTTTTTAAAGAGCTGGGTACAAACAGTGTCTCGCTGCATAAACAATTAGCATCTGCGACCATGAAAGCTTCATTTTACCTTTTGAGAAAGCCCGTTTATCTCATTGTACTTTAAAAGAATGTAGCCAATTTCTAAACTCAAACCTCAGAATTCCAAGCTGAGTTTTAGAATGTGGCCAAGTTAGCTTTAAAGCTTAGCATGATTGGTTACATTAGGCAGAAATATCTTCAAATAAAGCCTTTTAACTGAGGTAAACCATACAGAGGATCCCACAGTTGGGTCTGATCAACAACAGGAAGTATCCCAAATAACTGATCCAAGATTATTTCTAACCTAACAGCACATCTATCTTTTGCCCCTTTAGTTCTTATTTTTTTTGAAGCATTCGTACAATTTACGATTCCTTACCAAAGAAGCTCGCAATCGGCGCCCCGATTGTTCGGGCGGGACCTGGGAGGTGGCTGGCCGTATTCTTTGCCAGAACGATGGGCATGGCGTCATCTCGCGATGAAATTCCCAACTGCTCCGAGCAAAAGGGGAGGGAAAACGTTGCAACGTCAGTGCCAGAAAATTGGAAACATCTCAGCATCCCCCACGCGTCCTCACTGAAGGTGAAGCCGGAATGAGGATTTCCCTCCTGTCTCTCCTTCCTTTTTCTCGTAATCAAGGCACTTGGCCACCAAATGAGCAACGAGAAAGGCAACTGCTTTGTTGCTAATGGTGAAGGATGGGCAAAGCTTCACATACGCACATCCAAACAGCAACGGCTGACATTTATGTAGTGCCTTTCATGCACTTCAGGAATAACAATCAAACAACATATTCTGGAATTCTTTGAGGATGTGACCAGGAGAGTGGACAAGGGTGAAGCAGTGGATGTTGTGTATCTGGATTTCCAAAAGGCTTTTGACAAGGTCTCACACAAGAGATTAGTGCACAAAATTAAAAATGATGGTATTGGGGGTAATGTATTGACATGGATAGAGATCTGGTTGGCAGAGAGTGGGAATAAATGGGCCCTTTTCAGAGTGGCAGGCAGTGATTAGTGGGGTACTGCAGGGTTCAGTCCTGGGACCCCAACTATTCACAATATACATTTGTGATTTGGACGAAGGAATTAAATGCAATATCTCCAAATTTGCAGACGACACTAACCTGGGTGGCAGTGTGTGCTGTGAGGAGGATGCTAAGAGGTGGCAGGGTGACCTGACCTGGCTGACAGAGTGGGCAGCATCTTGGCAAATGCAACACAATGTGGATATATGTGAGGCTATTCACTTTAATGGCAAAAACAGGAAGGAAGATTATCTGAATGGTGGCAGTTTAGGAAAAGGGGAAAGTGCAACATGACCTGGGTATCATGGTAGAACAGTCACTGAAGGTTGGCATGCAGGTACAGCAGGGGATGAGGAAAGCTAATGGCATGCTGGCCTTCATAGAACATTACAGGTGCAGCAGGTGGTCAGGAAGGCGAATGGGATGCTGGCCTTCATAGCGAGGGGGATTGAATATAAAAGTAGGGAGGTCTTGCTGCAGCTGTATAGGGCATTGGTGAGGCCGCAGCTGGAGTACTGTGTGCAGTTTTGGGCGCCGCACCTGCGCAAGGATATTTTGGCCTTGGAGGGAGTGCAGAGGAGGTTTACTAGGCTGATACCGGAGTTGAGGGGGTTGAGCTATGAGGAGAGGCTGAATAAACTAGGCTTGCACTCGTTAGAGTTTAGAAGAATGAGGGGAGATCTCATTGAGACGTATAAGATGATGAATGGGATGGATAGGATAGAGGTGGAGAGACTCTTCCCGCTCAAAAAAGACAGTAGGACTAGGGGGCACAGCCTCAAGATAAAGGGGAGGTGGTTTAGAACAGAGTTGAGGAGGAACTTCTTCACTCAAAGGGTGGTGAATCTCTGGAATTCTCTGCCCGTTGAAGTGGTGGAGGCTGCCTCGCTAAATATTTTTAAGAAGCGGGTTGATGGGTTCTTGATAAGAGAGGGGATTAAGGGTTATGGGGAGAGGGCGGGAAAGTGGAACTGAGCCACGACAGATCAGCCATGATCTTATTGAATGGCGGGGCAGGCTCGAAGGGCTGGATGGCCTACTCCTGCTCCTATTTCTTATGTTCTTATGTACAGGCCCTTCGGCCCTCGATGTTGTGCCGACCTGTGAAACCAATCTAAAGCCTATCTAACCTACACTATTCCAATATCATCCATATGTTTATCCAATGACCATTTAAATGCCCTTAATGTTGGCGAATCCACTACTGTTGCAGGCAGGGCATTCCACACCTTTACTACTCTAAGTAAAGAACCTACGTCTGACATCTGTCTATGTCTATCACCCCTCAATCTAAAGCTACGTCCCCTCGTGCTAGCCATTTCCATCCGAGGACAAAGGCACTCACTGTCCATCCATAGCAAGAGGATTTGAGTATAGGAGTAGGGATGTCTTGCTGTAGTTATACTGAGCCTCAGTGAGGCCACACCTCGAGTATTATGTGCAGTTTTGGTCTGAGGAAGGACATTCTTACTGTTGAGGGAGTCCAGCAAAGGTTCACCAGACTGATTCCTGGAATGGTAGGACTGACATACAAAGAGAGATCGGGTCAACTGGACTTGTCCTCGCTGGAATTCAAAAGAACGAGAGGGAATCTCATAAAATCCTGATGGGACTGGACAGGCTAGATGTGGGAAGAATGTTCCCGCTGTTGGAGAAAGTCCAGAACTAGGGGTCACAGTCTAAGAATAAGAGGTAAGCCAGTCAGGACTGAAATGAGGAAGAACTTCTTCATTCAAAGGGTTGCGAACCTGTGGAATTTTCTACCACAGGACGTTGCTGAGGCCAGTTTGTTAGATATGTTCAAGAGGGAGCTGGATGTGGTCCTTGCGACTAAAAGGGGTATGGAGAGAAAGTGGGCGTGGGATACTGAAAGTGCATGATCAGCCATGATTACGTTGAATGATGGCGCAGGCTCGAAGGGCCGAATGGCCTACTCTTGCATCGATTCCTCTATGTTTCTATCGGACAATGGGCTTGGATTCCCCCCTCACCCCCATGCTCCCACAGTATATTTTATAGTAGCTGCCATCAGCCAGCAGCGCATTTTCCAGCCCCGCTGCTGTCAATTGCTTTTCCCATTGCTCACGCCCTCTGCAGCCAGTGGCAGGTGTGGGAGTCACCATTGGCGGGACTGGAAGAACTCATCGGCAGGAAGGACCGGAAAATGAGTCACATGAGGAGTCATTAGGGTAAAGGAGTGGTCGCAGAGGTAGGTTTTGAAGAGAGGTGGGGAGGTTTAGGGAAGGAATTCCAGCAGTTGGGGCCTAGACTACTCAAGGCCAGTAAAAAGAAAATCATTGACATACAAGAGGCTGGAACAGGAGAAGCAGGTTGTAGGAGTTGGATTGAATCATTCCAACTAGCCTCCAAGGAAAAGAGATTTCTGAGCAGTAAAACAAAGTTAATAAGATATTCAACCCTTTTTAGCCATTAAAAATGAACACAGCTGCTGGAAAGATCAACCGTTGATGCTTAAGAGAACAGAATAGAGACAGCACTCAATTTTTGCCTGTGGAATAAAAGACTATTTCCATTGCCCTCCTCTCTCCTTTCATCCTTTATCTTTGATTTCGTGAAATCATAGAATCCCAACAGTGCAGAAAGAGGCCATTCAGCCCATCGAATCTGCGCTGGCTCTCTGACAGCGCTTTCTTCAATGTCGAGAAAAGAGGAGGAAGTTTCGCCGCAACCACTTCCTGTGCAAAGGCAGCCCCAATTCTCCAGAGCGCGTGGGAAGAAATTCCTCCGAATGCCTTCTCTCAACCGCAGCGACAATGTTAGATTGGAGGGTGACAGGGTGGCACTAATGGTTAGCAGTGCCGCCTCACAGTGCCAGGGACCTGGGTTCGATTCCCGACTTGGGTCACTATTTCTCCCCTATGTCTGTGTGGGTTTCCTCCAGGTGAAGATATGTAGGTTAGGTGGATTGGCCATCCTTAATTGTCCCTTCGAGTCTGCACTTCTCCCTGTGTCTGCGTGCGTTTCCTCTAGGCGCTCTGGTTTCCTCACACAATTGCAGTGTTAATGTAAGCCTACTTGTGACACTAATAAATAAACTTTAAACCCTTCATCATTGGCTCCAGAAGAGGAGAAGATGGACTAAAAAGGAGGAAAATTATCTCCTTGAATCTTCTGATAAAAAAGAACTCTCTTAAATCTTCTCTTAACCTTCTCCAATCCAGTGGGACAAATTCCAGTCTCAATTAGAGTTGCTTTTGAATGAGTTTGCCCCTCATTTTACACTTTTAAATCGGATAAATCCGATTGGTTATACATAGAATCCCCTATAATGCAGAAGGAGGCCATTTGGCCCATCGAGTCTGTACAATCCAACCTTGGCCCCACCTCCATAATCCCACATATTTACCCCACTAACCCCTCTAACCTAAGCATCCCGGGACACTAAGGGGCAATTTAGCGTGTCCAATCCATCTAACCCGCACATCTTTGGAGCATGGGGGAAACTGGAGCACCCAGAGGAAACGCTGGCAGACACTGGGAGAAAACTCCACACAGACAAATGACCCAAGCCAGGAATTGAACCTGGGGCCCTCTCACTGTGAGGCAGCAGTGCTAACCACTGTGCCACCAGGCCACCCAAAGACAAATGTTGTTAAAACGAATTAGTGGACATACCTCACTTGATATTAACCGGCTATCCACTTCATTATAATGATTTCTGATATCTTTAATGGTCATGACCGCTGATGATACTACATTGATACTGAAGGATAATTTCTCTTCCGACACAAACACCGAGGGCACTGATGTGTTGGTTAAATCATCGTCTGCAGGAAAGGAAAGATTTGTTTTAAACAAAAGGGAGCGAAGCATCTCAAGGTAGTGGGTGAAGTAGATCAGTGTCTTAAATTGATACATCAACCTACCAGGTAAATGAACAGACTGGAAATTGCCTAAGTAGTTGGGTCCCAATTGGTGAATGGCTTGGACAGTTTCTGGAGGGGTCACCTCTTCGAACAAGCACGTTGGGCCCAGACGCCAAACCAAAGAGGATTGCTGCTTCCAAATCTGCGGAGTCCCAATAATTCCATGTACGTCAATGACAGCTGATGATGAATCCCCAGAAAAATACATCCCTGGAAACGTCTGAATGTATTGTATCTGTTAACAGAGCGGGGATTCAGAGTTACTGTGAGGAATTGGCATTGCACTAAGTACACTATTATCTTCTCATTTCATATCGGTATTTAACTAATAGACTACCTTGACGATTTTCTTCTTCGGGGTGGCACATTGGTCAGCACTGCTTCCTCACAGCACCAGGGACTCGGGTTCGATTCCCGGCTTGGGTCACTCTGTGTGTGCGCGCGTGCGTGGAGTCTGCACATTCCCTGCGTGGGTTTCCTCCCACAGTCCAAAGATGTGCGGGTTACATTGATTGGCTATGCTAAATCGACCATTAGTGTCAGGGGGATTAGCGGGATGAATAGGTGGGGTTAAAGGGATTGGGCCTGGGTAGGATTGTTGTCAGTGCAGGCTCAATGGGCTGAATGGCCTCCTTCTGCACTGTAGGGATTCTATAATTCAAAGCAAGCAACCCTGGAATATCCTACATATCTACACGTTATTAAAGGTTTTGTACAGAGAGCACAATCGCTGCAGGTGCAGGAAGTGAAACAAGAACAATTCTTGCCCACAAACCTGATTTTCTATTGAAGGAACCAACCACTTAGGATAGGGGCCAGAGCATTACTTTATTTATTCATTCGTGGGACATGGACATCACTGGCTGGCCAGCATTTATTGCCCATCCCTTGTTACCCAAGAGAAGTTGAGAGTCAACCACATTGCTGTGGCTCTGGGATCACATGTAGGCCAAACCAGGTAAGGACGGCAGATTTCCTTCCCTAAAGCACATTAGTGAACCAGATGGGTTTTTCCGACAATGGTTTCATGGTCATCAGTAGATTCTTAATTTTAGATATTTTTATTGAATTCAAATTCTACTGCCTGCCATGGCGGGATTCGAACCTGGGTCCCCAGAATATTAGCTGGGTTTCTGGATTAATAATCTAGTGATAATACCATTAGGCCTTCGCCTCCTCACCAATTATGAAAGGGGCAGAGGGTTTACGAAATGAGGACGCAACAAGAACCAAAATGATGCAAGTTTGAGATTTTGAGGCTTTTGAATACTGAAGGGGGTGGGATAACAGTTCTGCAAATGACCCATCCACAAACTGTTACTTTCTTAGAACATTGATGCGGGGATGCCAGTGATGGGCTCAGTAAATTCTCACAACACCGGGTTAAAATCCAACATGTTTATTTGGAAACACGAGCTTTCAGAGCGCTGCATGACCCACCTGACGAAGGAGCAGTGCTCCGAAAGCTTGTGATTCCAAATTTACCCGTTGGACTTTAACCTGGCGTCGTGAGACTTCTTAGAACATTAGAAGCTTTCACGAGGGAAAAAATAAAGTGATTTCATTTTGCGACGTTACAACGGAAATGGGACGTGTATAAAATCACATTAATTCAAAAGTAAAATCCACCTTAGCGGTTCCTATGACATTTCCGTTTAAATACGCCAGCACGGTGGTGTTCTTCCGAGCGTCCTTGCTCAATACCACAGCTAAGTGATGCCACTGTCCAATCAGTAAGTACTTGGAGATGTTGAACTCCACAGAGGTCAATGCTGAAGATTGCTGAGTCGAGCCTGAGTCACTCCAATCTAAAGTGCACAAGAACAAGAGAAAAGGCACCCTCAGCTGGGGGTATCGAGCATATCCTGTAGAGTTCAAATACAGAGTGCCCCTTTGGACCATTTCCCTCCCTCTTATCCCTTTAAGAGAGCTTTTATTGACCACTCGGGAAGCAAATCGTCTTGGAGGGTGTGGGAAGCCAACACTTTGGCTGGTGGAGTTTTACACCAGTGGGATTTTCTGGTTTCCCCCTCTGGTCAACCTGCTTCTGAATGGCCATAAAATCCAACAGTTTGGGCCCTCAGCCATGCCATTGGAAAGGGAGTGGAAGCCATAGTTTTCTCCAGCAGCAAGGAAAAGGGATCCAGAATATACATATCTGCAGATAGTTCTTGAAGAAACTTGAAAAGAACCAACTGTAGAGTTGGCTGATTATCCTCCATTTTCTTTTTGAATCAGGGGGCAGGGGAGGGGCTACTTATGAATGGAAAAAAAATCCAACATCAACAGTTACAGGCAGTGGGGTAAACTTTGATTAAGTTTTAAGTTTATTTTCTTAGTGTCACAAGTAGGCTTACATTAACACTACAATGAAGTTACTGTGAAAATCTCCTAATTGCCATACTCTGGTGCCTGTTCGGGTACACCGAGGGAGAATTTAGCATGGGCAATCCACCTAACTAGCACGTCTTTCGGACTGTGGGAGGAAACCGGAGCACCTGGAGGAAACCCATGCAGGCACAGGGAGAACGTTAAGGCTCCACACTGACAGTGACCCAAGCCAGGAATCGAACCTGGATCCCTGATGTTGTGAGGAAGCAGTGCTAACCACTGCGCCATCCCATAATTCTGTGCAAACTGTCAGCCACACTTTCTACATTAACACTTCAAAAGTACTTGGTTGGCTGGTGAAGTGACCTTGATGTTGTGTGGGATGCCGTATAAATGCAGGACTTCCACTCATAGAATCCCTACAGTGCAGAAGGAGGCCATTCAGCCCATCAAGCCTGCACCGACTTTCTGACAGAATATCTTATTCAAGCCCTCTCTTCCATCTTATCCCCATAACCCCACATATTTAACCATGGCTAATTCCCCCTAACCTACACATCTTGGGACACTAAGGGGCAATTTGCTATGGCCAATCTACCTAACCTGCACATCTTTGAAGTATGGGGGGAAACCTACTGTGCTAACTCCTGTGATCTGCATGGGGAATCACTAACTGACCCCCCCCCCCCCCTCCCCAGTTGGCCTTGTTGAATATGAGCTCCCTGGGGATTGGAAATTAGCCAACCAGGTGGAGCTCGTATACCGAGCCTTATATAAAGCAAGACCCTGAGAGGTTCCATTAACCTTTTAATCCCAGTTGGGGCTCATCACAGGCTTATGGGTTGTGTTTAATTTCATTTTGTGCAGCAAGAACACAGTTCCTTCACAGCCAGCTCCTGGAGTTATTATGCCTAATTTAAACATGGGGCAAAAGTGCAAACTCCACAGTCACCTTCAGCCAGAATTGAACCCAGGTCCCAGGAGTTGTGAGGCAGCCATTGTGCCAGCCTGTATGTCTAATGAAGATGGCAGCTTGAATTCTATAACCACACTGACCATACTTGGGTCTTAACATCAGAAAAACAGTCATGTCTGTTTCCTTCACATTGATATATGGTGTTTCAGACAAGTAGGCTTCACTTTTGTCTCAGAAGATTATATGTGCAGGCCAAACTAAGGAGACAGAGTTGGATCTTTCTGTGCGTCGCTTTGGTCACCTTGAGCTGCCGGACTCGCCTGTCTCTCACCCACACTGTTAGGCAACGCTGCGTAGCCTTGAACTAAGAGATGAAAAATAAACTGAAATCTCAGCACTCTTGTTCCCAAAATCCTGAGTAAAATTAAAACAGTAAATTATTTTAAATCCAACCCCCACCATCACCGCAGGATAATGCTGAATAGAATAATATTGAAGTGGGAAAAGTTTAAATATTTTAGAAGGGATACTAATTACTCTACGTCACATGGCATAACTCTTGTCACAGAAAAGGATTATCATAGAATCTCTTACAGTGCAGAAGGAGGCCATTTGGCCCATCGAGTCTGTACCAAACACAATCCCACCCAGGCCCTATCCCCTTGCATTTACCCTATAGCTAGTCCCCCTGACACTGAGGGGCAATTTAACATGGCCAATCCACCTAACCCGCACATCTCTGGACTGTGGGAGGAAACCCACACAGACACGGAGCAGAATGTGCAGACTCCGCACAGACAGGGACCCAAGCCAGGAATCGAACCAGGGTCCCTGGTGTTGAGAGGCAGGAGGGCTAACCACTGTGCCACCTGTGCAGGTTGCCTCCCGCCTGAACTTGCTGAGCTACTGAATAAGATGCAAAAAAGAAATTGACTAGAATGATATCAGGTGAATGGTTAGACCTATCAAGATGGATTAGAGCTCTTTCCCTGCTAAGGATTGATGGAAATCTTCATCTTGGGAAAGGGATTGTTAATAAGGAGGAGGTGTTCCCACTTGCAACTGAGAGCAGAACCGATGTAAGATAGTTACTGATCACTCTAATGGGCAAATCAAAAAAAGCTTCTTTAGCTAAAGAGTAGTTAGAATATGGGGTTCATGACCCCATGGGGTGGATGAGGTGAACAGCACAGATGCATTCAAGGGGGGAGAAATAAGTGGTTAGCGCTGCTGCCTCACAGTGCCAGGGCCCCGGGTTGAGTTCCAGCTTTTTGTGTGTGTGTGTGTGTGTGTGTGTGTGTGTGTGTGTGTGTGTGTGTGTGTGTGTGTGTGTGTGTGTGTGTGTGTGTGTGTGTGTGTGTATATATAGAGTTTGCATCTTCTTCCTGTTTTTGTGTGGGTTTCCTCCGGGTACTCCGCTTTCCTTCCACAGTCTGAAGATGTGCAGGTTACATGGATTGGCCTGGCTAAGTTGCCCCTTAGTGCCCAAAGATGTGCAGTTTAGGTGGTGGATTGGCCATACTAAATTCCCCCTTAGTGTCCAAAGATGTGCAGGTTAGGTGACTTGGCCATGCTAAATTGACTCTTAGTGTTCCAGGATGTGTGGGTTAGGGAAATTAGCAGGGTTAATATATGGGGTTGCGGGGTAAGGCCTGGGTAGGATGCTCTGTTGAATAGTTGGTGCAGCTTCGATGGGCTGAATGGCCTCCTTCTGCAGTGCCGGGTTTCTAATAGACTTTCAACAAAGATGGTTTGGAGGAGGATATTGTCGGGCCAGTTAAACAGAATGGCCAGTTTCTCCATTATGAATACTTTCACAGTTCTCTCCTATCCATTTGTCTTGAGCAGTGCTGCTGCTCTGTCAGTCCAGTCTGAGTGCATGACCAGGCTATGAACCATAGGATAACTGACCTGTCCTCCCACACACACTTTCCAGCAAGATCGGCCATTGGATGGAGAGCAAACCCCTATTCAATAATCCTCTCCTCAAATCAAGGGCACTGATGCCTATCGCAATTGTGCCCCCTCCACCCTGATGGAGACTTAAAGTAGACGAACTGGAATGTTCCTTCACTACATGGTTCAATCTTACACTAAGAAAAGCATTTGCTACTTCAGTGCCTAATGGAACTTGTTTTTCATTCATTCATGGGACATGGGCACCGCTGGTTGGCCAGCATTTATTGCCCATCCCTAGTTGCCCATGGAGGGCAATTGAGAGTCATGGGAACTAGGACCAGAAGTAGGCAAATTCAGCAATTCGAACCTGCTCCGCCATTCAATCAGATCATGGCTCTCCTGGTCTCCAATCCTCCTCCCCACCGGATCCCCTTACCCCTTTTGTTAATTAAAAACAGATCTATTTTATTCTTGAAACCATTCAATGATTCAGGCTCCACTGTGCTATAAGTTAATCACATTGCTGTGGCTCTGGAGTCTCATGTAGGTCAGACCAGGTAAGGATGGCAGATTTCCTTCCCTAAAGGATATTAGTGAACCAGATGGATTTTTCTGACAGTGGTTTCATGAATTCAGTAGATTCTGAATTCCCACTATTTTTTATTGAATTCAACATCCATCATCTGCCGTGGCGGGATTCGAACTCGGGTCCCTAAAACATTAGCTGGGTTTCTGGATTAATAGTCTACTGATAATACCTCGAGATAATTGCCTCTCCAGAAGTGCCAAGGAACAGAAAGAAAATCTTGTAACGCCAATAGCAAATTTACCGTTACAACAAAATTGTGCACAGTTGCGGTCTGCTTATTTAAGGAAAGATATAGTGATATTGGAGGCAGTTCAGAGGGGGTTCATGAGATTGATTCCAGAGATGAGGAGTTGTGGTACGAAGAGAGGTGGAACACTTTAGGCCTATACTCTCTGGAATTAAGAATGAGGGGAGATTAAATTGAGGTACACAACATGATAAAAGATATGGTTAGAGTAGACATGGACCGGATGTTTCCTCTTGTGGGACATTCTGGGATGTGAGGTCTTAGGATAAGGGGCAGCAAATTTAAAACAGAGTTGAGGAGAAACTACTTCTCCCAGAGGGTCGTGAATCTGTGGAATTCGCTACCCCAAAGTGTGGTGGATGCTGGGATGGTGAGTAAATTTAAGGAGGAGTTAGACAGATTTTTAATGGGTTGAAGGGTTATGGGGAGAAGGCAGGAAAATGGGGATGAGGAGCAAATCAGCCATGATCGAATGGACTCGATGGGCCGAACGGTCTAATTCTGCTCCTACACCTTATGAAGAAGGGATAGTAACTCTGTACCTAAGGGTTCGAACACTTCCTCCTGGGTGGAAATGACCAATCGCTCCGCCGGTGCCGAGATTCGGATTGACAAGCAGGTGAAGTCCTTCTCCATCTTGGACGTGTGACGGAAGAGGGTGAGGAAACGTACCGGGTGGGCCTCGAAAGCAGAACTGAGGCTGATGATGGAGAACCAAGTGGAGTAGGTGAAGCCGGCAGCTGGTGGAAAGCCCCGGCAACCTGAGAGCACCAAAGGGAAGTCAGGTCACAAAAGCAGAAGTTAAACCAGTAAAACCTATCTGCATTTCTCACCGACACTTATCCCAGAGGCTAGAAGGTGCTGGCCCGTTCTCTATCCCTGTCACCTGGTGTTGGCATCAGAGACCATCAGCTCAGGAACACACTTCACTCAGAAGGTAAGAAGAGTGTCATAGTGCCCTCCTAGCTATTTTAACACTGGCCTCCCACTTTCTAGTCTCTGTGAAATTCGATGAGTGCATCTAACTGGCCTCTCATGCCACACTCCCGCTGCAGAGAGGCCGGAGAATTTAGCACCTCGCCAAGTCTCCGCTCACCGTGATGGGACGGTAAGAATTAGCACGAACGGTAGTAAGATTCTGGCCAGCTCCTCCAAAGTTCTGCACCCTGACTCACACAAGACTTTGTTCAACCCACATTCATAGAATGGAATCCTGACAGTGCAGGAGAAGGCCATTCGGCCCATCGAGCCTGCCCCAGCAACAATCCCACCTGACACCCCCTGTATTTACCCTAGCTAGTTCCCCTGATACTAAGGGGCAATTTAGCACGGCCTATCAACCTAACCCACACATCTGTGGACTGAGGGAGGAAACCGGAGGAAATCCAGGCCAACAAGGGGGCGAATGTGCAAACTCCACACAGACAGTAACCCAAGGTTGGAATCGAACCCGGGTCCCAGGCGCTGTGAGGCAGCAGTGCTAACCATAGTGCTGCCCTTCTGGCACTTGCTACCCGAAAATCCAGGTGAGCCTTCTGTTTAAAATCACCATCTTTGTTTTCAAATTCCTCTCCCTTTTTCTGTACCCTCCTGCAACCCTAAAATGGGGGTAATACAGTGGGTTAGCACTGCTGCCTCACAGTGCCAGGGACCCGGGTTTGATTCCCGGCTTGGGTCACAGCCTGTGCGGAATCTGCACATTCTCCCCGTGTCTGTGTGGGTTTCCTCCAGATGCTCCAGTTTCCTCCCACAGTCCAAAGGATGTGCTGGTTAGGTGCATTGGCCATGCTAAATTCTCCCTCAGTGTACCCCAACAGGCACCAGAGTGTGGCAACTAGGGATTTTTGCAGTAACTTCATTGCAGAGTTAATGGAAGCCTACTTGTGACACTGATAAATAAACTTTAAAATCCCTCCAGATTGCTGTTCCCAGTCATCTGTCCATCCCTGATCTGCTTTACGTTGGAACGTGTTATGCAAACCTGTCCCCACCACACAAACAGATCATGGCTGATCATCGAATTCTACACCAGGTTTTTGTCCCCCATTCTCCTCATATTCCTTGATGTCATTAATCTCCAGAAATCCATCAATCTCTGTCTTGAACGTACTCAGCGACTTGGCCTCCACATTCCTCTGGAGTAGAGAATTCCAAAGGTTCACCACCCCCTGACTGAAGAAATTCCCGCCGAGAAACACCTTGGAATGCCTCACCATGTCAAAGATGCAGTTAGAAGTGTCAGCCGTGGAAAGCACTTTCACCTCCTGGTCATGAGGTTGGAGCGGGGGGGGGGAGGGTTCAAGTCCCACTCAAGGACCTGACAAAATCCTGCACTGACACTCCAGCACTGTACTGAAGGGGTGCCACCTTTTGAATGGGATTTTAAACCAAGACCATATCTGTCCATTCGGGTGCAAGGGATTCCATGGCACTAAGGTGAAAAAGTGCAGGGGGAGGGGGTTTCAGTGCTATTTACTGGGCTTTACCATGCTCAATTTGATTCTCTACATTAAAACCATGACTACACTGATTGTGTTGCACTGATTATTAAATAGGATAAACCAATATTCATAAAAACAATTTAAATGTACAAAAAGTCTTTGGGAAAAATGGTTTGACTAAAGAATCTCTGCTATGTCTATTAATACTCTGCTAATAATCATGTAAAGAGAATAGAATCACAGAAAACTACAGTGCAGAAAAGGCCCTTCGGCCCATCAAGTTTGCACCAATGCCTGAAAAGCCCTGACCTGCCCACCTCATCCCATTAACCAACACTTGGCCCATAGCCCTGAATGTTATGATGTGCCAAGTACTCATCCAGATACTTTTTAAAGGATGTGAGGCATCCCACCTCTACCACCCTCCCAGGCAGCGCATTCCAGACCCTCACTGCCCTCTGGGTAAAAATGTTTTTCCTCAAATTCCCCCCAAGCCCCCCACCCCTCATTTTTAACTTGTGTCCCCTCGTGACTGACCCTTCACCTAAGGGGAACAGCTGCTCCCTCATCCACCCTGTCCGTGCCCTTCATAATCTTGAGCACCTCAATCAGGTGTTCTCTGCTTCAGAGAAATCAACCCAAGCCTATCCAACCTCTCTGGATAACAATAGATACAATGAAACTGCGGTAAAATACTCACCATCTCCAATCCCACCAGCAATTGGGGATTCTGCATTTACCCCCACTGTCGCCAGTGTAGGTAAAAAACAGCACCTAATAAAAACAGAGTGAGAGTTAGGCCTGCATTCAAGGACTGACAAGATCTGAGATCATTTTCTCTTTGTAATTTAACATTAACAATGTCATTTTACATTAGTTGGTCTTTAGCTCACCCTGGGCTGCACAGCCTCCCTACACTGTCATACTCAACGGCGAGTACTGCCCTGTACTCTCGTACTGAAAGGGGTGCATAACGTGAGCTGTTACCTTCTCATCCTCCCTTCCATCCTGTGTTGGAGCACTTTAACCCTCTGGTCACCATCAGTAACATCAGGGACATGTCTCATGGGCATGCAGAAGCCATCTAGGTTGCCCCTCCCGCTCCTCTGACATGCTCCTTAAAACCTAACTCTTTGAGCAAGTTCCCCAGCCAGGCATGGACACCCAATAGCATCACCAACATAGATGTGGAGACTTTGCAAATGTGGCGGTAATGCTTATCTAGATAATGCACTCACAAATTGGGTGTCACGGTGGCACAGTTGTTTGCACTGCTGCCTCACACCACCAGGGACCCGGGTTCGATTCCCGACTTGGGTCACTGTCTGTGTGGAGTTTGCACGTTCTCCCCATATCTGTGCGTGGGTTTCCTCCGGGTGCTCCGGCTTCCTCCCAGTCCAAAGATGTGCGGGTTAGGAGGACTGGTCATGCTAAGTTGCTCCTTAGTGTCAGGGGACTAGCTAAGAATGATGTTATGGGGATAAAAGCTGGATGGGATTGTGATTGGTGCAGACTCGATGGGCTGAATAGCCCCCTTCTGCACTGTAGGATTCTATGAATCTACGATAAACTGCCCCCTAATGTCCAAGATGTATAGATTAGATGGATTGACCATGCTAAATTGCCCCTTAATGTCCCAAGATGTGTAGGTTAGATGGATTGGCCATGCTAGTTTGCCCCCTAATGTCCAAAGATGTGTAGGTTAGGTCGATCAGAGGGGTAAATATATGGGGTTAAGAGAATGGGACTGAGTAAAATGTTCTGTTGGAGAGGGTGTGCAGACTTGATGGGCTGAATGGCCTCCATCTGCACTGCAGGGATTCTTCTATTCTAAAGCTTCATCAGCAAACATACAGCCTCTCTGTACATGAGGGGCCAAGGGCAACAGACAGACGGCAGCACTAACACCTCAAAGATCTCCTACGGGTCACACACCATCCTATATCATGGCTTGTTTATCAGTCCTGGGTCACAATCCTGGAACTCCCTCCCTAACTGTGCGAGATCCCCTTCATTACATGGGTGCAACAGGACATAAATACCCATTACCACTTGCTCAGGGCAGGGCAGGGCAGTAAATACCAGCTTTGTTGGCCACACCTATATCCACAGGATGATTCTGTTTTAAATGCTGAGTGGGGCTGCTTCATTCTCACAAGCATTTATGTTTTGTGTACACACCTGGCATTGTTATTAAATACCCTGTGCCAACCTGGACTGGCAAAGCTATCAACCCTAACTCTGGCAATATGAAAAATTCAATGCACACAAACAGCAAGGCACCGTCGCCACCGTAATCTCCCTTCCTCTAGATCCGCCATCTGCTGACACACCACACATCCAAAGTTAATAACTGTAATTACAACACTGGGAGTGCCAGACATTGAACAGAAGCCAGGTTCAATACGCCTTCGCAACTCTACTTGTCATTTCACAACTGGCTGAGGAAAAAGTATCCGACCCAGCACCAACCACTCGCGAGGGTTGTCTTTAGGTATCGGACCACAAGGGGTTAATTACAATTTTCCTGATGCCCCCTTACTGCAGGGTGGCACTGTTCCCCCACACCCTCTGACCCAGAGAGTCCACCCAGTTCCACAGACTCAAACACAATGGCTGGAATTCGCCAATCTCTTTCATCCAGCGAGAATTTAGCACTCAGCCAAATCTCCAGTCACTGCAGTGGGATCGGGAAATCCCAGCCGTGGATCGCAAGGTCGGAGAATTTCGATCATAATCTACCTATTTATTTATTAGTGTCACAAGTAGGCTTACATCAACATTGCGAGAAGTCTCACAACACCAGGTTAAAGTCCAACACGTTTATTAGGAATCACGAGCTTTCGGAGCACTGCTCCTTCATCAGGCGAGTTACGAGCATCGTCCCACCTGATGAGGGAGCAGCACTCCGAAACCTCGCAATTCCAAATAAACCCGTTGGACTTTAACCCGTGAGGCTTCTTACTGTGCCCACCCCAGTCCAACATCTCCACATCATATATTAACACTGCAATGAAGTTACTGTGACAATCCCCCAGTCGCCACTCTCTGGCTCCCTGTTCGGGTGCACTGAGGGAGAATTTAGCATGGCCAGTACACCTAACCAGCACTGTCTTTCGGACTGTGGGAGGATGCCGGAGCACCAGGAGGAAGTCCACGCTGACAAGGGGGTGGGAATTTTACGGGAATTGAGTGGGTAGGTCTGTTGACCTCCAGCAGGATTTTACAGTTTCAGGATGAGCCAGGCCATAAAATCTCACCCGGGGAGAACTCTGGACAGTCAGTGACCCAAGCCAAGAATCGAACCCGGATCCCTGGCACCGTGAGGCAGCAGTGCTAACCACTGCGCCACAGTGCTGCCCAATGTCAGCTAGCAGTTCTAAGCAAGAGCAGTTCTAAGCAAGAACCCTATTTTATCTTCCCTTTCAGGAGGATGTCAAAGATCTCACAGCATTCAAAAAAAGAGGGTTCACATTGTGTTTTGGCCAACATTCATGCCTCAGTCAATACCACAAACAGAATACCATTGCTGCTTGTGGGACTGTGCTATGCTTAAATTGGTTGTATCTCTCCCTGCTTAACTATTGTTATGACATTTCAAAAGCACTTTACTTGGGCTCTTTGGATAGTGAAGGGCACTATATAAATGCAAGAACTTTTCTTCATAATCCTGCCACGTGAAGTCACTCAGATCATCATCTTTCTCTTCATCGATTACACTTCACATTTGTCTCTGCCTTCTTAATTCTTTACTCACCAATCATATTCTTACCAGCTTCAATATTGAATCAGATGAATTTAATTTAAAGTTTTATTTGTTCATGGGACATTGGCATTATTGACTGGCCGGCATTTATTGCCCATTAGTGAGTAATCAGTGAAAACCATTGCCTGGGGGAGTATAGAGAGCACAGGGAGAGTTCGGGGTGGTTCCGTGGATAGGTTTATGGACGAAAAGGGTTTGGTTTAGGTTAGTGGGTCATTGTTTTGTAACTGGTCGGCGCAACATCGTGGGCCGAAAAGCCTGTTCTGCGCTGTAATGTTCTATGTTCTATCCCCAGTTGCCCCTGGAGAGCAGTTGAGAGTCAACCACGTTGCAGTGGCTCTGGAGTCACATGTAGGCCAGACCAGGTAAGGGTGGCAGATTCCCTTCCCTAAAAGGCATTAGTCAACCAGATGGGTTTTTCTGACAATCAACAACAGAGTCGCACGGTGGCACAGTGGTTAGCACTGCTGCCTCACAGCGCCCAGGGTTCAATTCCTGGTTTGGGTCACTGTGTGTGTGGAGTTTGCACATTCTCCCAGTGAGTGTGTGGGCTTCCTCCCACAGTCCAAAGACATGCAGATTAGGTGGATTGGCCATGCTAAAAAAAGCCCCTTAGTGTCAAGGGGATTAGCTGGGGTAAATACAAGGGTTTATAGGGGTAATGCCTGGGTGGGATTGTGGTAGGTGCAGATTGATGGGCCAAATGGCCTCCTTCTGCACTGTAGGATTCTGAGACTCATGGCCATTAGTGGATTCTTAATTCCAGATATAAAGTTTATTTATTAGTCACAAGTAGGCTTACATTAATAAAGTTATTGTGAAATTCCCCTAGATATTTTATATTGAATTCAAATTCCATCATCTGCTGTGATGGGATTTGAACCTGGGTCCCCACAACATTAGCTGAGATGAATAATCTAGCAATAATACCACTCGGCCATTACACATTTTTACCCAGACTATGTCTCATAACCATGTTGCCCCTTTCTGTTGCCCTTGGAGGACACTTGAGAACCAACCACATTGCTCCATGTAGGCCAGGCCGGGTAAGGACGGCAGATTTCCTTCTCTAAAGGGACGTTAGTGAACCGGATGGGGTTTTCCAACAATCGACAATGGGGCGACACGGTGCACACAGTGGTTAGCAATGCTGCCATCCATCACCACCAGTCTCAATAATTCATATCAATGTTTCATACCCATAGCCAACAACCGACATGTCAAACTCCGCAAAGGAGGGGGCAGTGGATGACTTGATTGGGTTGAAATGCCGAGAGGACATCATGGAGACTAAGCTCATGACGCGGTGTCGCGGTATTGCCCTGCGCCTTGACATGTGGGAGATACTGAATCCCCATATCGGTTTGTTCTTTGCAATCAGTGACCCCCTCCGGCTGACGGTTTCTCTCTGGCCCGGGTCTGTAGCTGTAAGAGAGGAAGCAAAAGGGTTGTGCGTTAATCACCTCTGCAACAGAACCTACTCGCCATACAAGCAAATCACTGCGGATGCTGGAATCTGAAACCAAAGGAGAAAATGCTGGAAAATCTCAGTAGCATCTGTAAGGAGAGAAAAGAGCTGACGTTTTGATGAAGTTTGACAAAGGGTCGTCTGGACTCGAAACGTCAGCTCTTTTCTCTCCTTACAGGTGCTCCAGACCTGCTGAGATTTTCCAGTGTTTTCTCATAGAATCCCTACCGTACAGAAAGAGGCCATTTGGCCCATCGAGTCTGCACCGACCACAATCCCACCCAGGCCCTACCCCCATATCCCTATATATTTTACCCATGAAACCCTCTAACCTACACATCTCAAGACACTAATGGGCAATTTCTCAGCATGGCCAATCAACCTAACCCGCACATCTTTGGACCGTGGGAGGAAACCGGAGCACCCGGAGGAAACCCACATAGACACGAGGAGAATGTGCAAACTCCACACACTCAGTGATCCGAGCCAGGAATCGAACCCAGGTCCCTGGTGCTGTGAAGCAGCAGTGCTAACCACTGTGCTACCGTGCCACCCTTTTGGTTTTAGAGCCCACTCGCCAACCTCACATCGATTAACCACCTCAAACGTATTTCTACAAGGAAGCTGTTTACATGAATTAAAAAGCACTGAGCTATTTAGTTACCACAGATAAATAACAGGCTGGCCAGTGAAGACAAAGCTACTGTTGTCTGCATAAGTCAATAGAAATTCATTTTTACGTCCCGCGCCTCTGCACCATCGAGGAATCTATAAGCTGCCTTTCGCTTCAACGTTCAAAATGAATAAATGTCACTACATTTGGCAAAAAAAATCTTGAAATTGCAAAAAAAAACTTGAAAAAAAGCTGAAGATTGCAGCTATGAGAATTACTGCTAATATTCAGAAAGCTGGGCCTTTGAACAAGTGCTGAAGAATGATCCGTTCTGTTGAAAAGATTCTGCGCACGGTTCCCCCATTCACAAGCACATGTTCCCAGTCCCAGTTTTTATTTCAATCTGCAACAGGGTGGGGGGTTTAAATTTAATTCCGCTCTGTATTTGCATAGTGCAAATTTTTTTTGGTTCAACTCGAGGAAGAAGAACCATCAAAACAAACATAGCAAACTGAATCTGTGGACACAATGGGCATAAATTACTGAGTTATGCTGGTGTATATTTGTGCGAGATCCATTGATATTTGGCATGGATTCTACTTGCACAACTGCAATGATGATGTGGAGACGCCGGCGTTGGACTGGGGTGGGCACAGTAAGAAGTCTCACAACACCGGGTTAAAGTCCAACAGGTTTATTTGGAATCATGAGCTTTCGGAGCCCTGCTCCTTCATCAGGTGGGTCATCTGATCAGGCACTCAGTTGAAGAAGGAACTGTGATAATACACGATCCAAGACTTGACTAGTGAAAGGACTTATTTCCAAGGATCTACAAGAGCAGTAACATGTCTGCAGCCAGTTCTAGAATGCCTCCTGCCTGACAGAACTCCTCCTCTTGGGGTGATTCCCCACTGAGTCCCGATTGGTCACCTAGGCCACATGATTATTACTCTGCTGTGTTGCCCTTGAAGGGACAACCTCTACAGATGTAAGGTAGTCATGAAGGGGCAGCACAGTGGTTAGCACTGTTGCCTCACAGTGCCAGGGACCCGAGTTCAATTCCCAGCCTTGTGTCACTGTCAGTGCAGAGTCTGCACATTCTCCTCATGTCTACATGGGTTTCCTCTGGCTGCTCCGGTTTCCTCCCACAGTCTGAAAGACCGCGCTGGTTAGGTGTATTGGCCGTGCTAAATTCTTCCTCAGTGTACCTGAACAGGCGCCAGAGTGTGGCGACTAGCAGATTTTCACAGTAACTTCATTGCAGTGTCAATGTAAGCCTGCTTGTGATGCTGATAGATAAACATTGAAATTTATTAGGCAGGTTCAAGAAAGCCCCACCTTTACATTTTGCACACTGACCTCCTAACCTTAACACTTAGCCCACAACCAGCAATGTTTCTCGTTGTTCTCCGTGGAAACTTCCTGTGGGTAAATTGGCTTCATGCTTTTCTATATTACAAAGGCAGCTTTCGATTGGCTGTGGAGCACTTCGAATCAGAGAATCTATGGCACGGGGACAGGCCCTTCAGCCCAAACTTGTTCATGCCGACCTAACCCCATTTGCCTGCATTTGGTCAATATCCATCTCAACCGTTCGTATCCATGTATCTGTCCAAATCCCTTTTAAATGTTGTCAACGTTCCTGCCGCAACCACGTCCTCCGGCAATTCATTCCACATACGTACCACCCTTGGTGTAAAAAAAAGTTGCCCCTCAGGTTCTCATTAATTCTTTGCCTTCTTAACTTAAGCCTATGTTCTCCAGATCTCGATTCCCCAGCCCCGGAAAAAAGACCGAGTGCATTCACCCTCTCCATGCCTCTCATGATCTTATACACCTCTATAAGGTCACCCCTCAGTCTCCTGTGCTTAGGGAGTATCCTGATGTAACAAGGGGCATATGATAAAGATACAAGTTGCTTTTCTCTTGAGAACAGTAAACGAGGAACTTGGTGGTTAAAAGAATGATTTGCACTGGGATAAATGGCTAAATCATGAGGGGTAGATAAGCGATTTCAAAATGTTAAAAACTAAAGGTGAACAATGGTGTAAAATATATCCTATTTTTAAGGAAAGCAATTGTCCATTGGAAGGTGTTAATAAGAATATAAGAACTAGGAGCTGAAGTAGGCCCTCAAACCTGTTCTGCCATTCAATAAGATCATGGCTCTTTTTGTGGACTCAGCTCCACTTACCCACCCGCTCACCATAACCCTTAATTCCTTTACTGTTCAAAAATCAACCCATCCTTGCCTTAAAAACATTTATTCTCGGATGCAACATCTTTTGTCAGCCTACATGCTAACACGACAAGGTCTAAAAGCTTTGGGCATAACATTTTTTAAAATTCACTTACGGGATGTGGGTATCGCTGGCTGGACCGACATTGAGTGCCCAACCAGAACTGCCCTCCATTTGAGAGTCAACCACACCGTGTGGATCTGGAGTCACATGTAGAAACACAGAAATCCTACAGTGCAGAAGGGGGCCATTCAGCCCATTGAGTCTGCACCAACAACAATCCCACCCAGCCCTAATCCCTGTAACCCCAAATACTTATCCTGCTAATCCTTCTAACCTCAGCTTCCCAGGACACTAAGTGCCAATTTAGCATGGCCAATGCACCTAACCCGCACATTTTTGGACTGCGGGAGGAAACCAGAGCACCCAGAGGAAACCCACGCAGACTTGGGGAGAACGTGCAAGCTCCACACAGACAATTATCCAAGCTGGGAATCAAACCCGGGTCCCCGGAGCTGTGAGGCAGCAGTGCTAATCACTGTGCCAAAGTAGGCCAGGCCAGGGAAGGACGGCAGATTTCCACCCCTGAAGGACATTAGTGATGAGTTTTTACAGCCATCAACAATGGTCATCATTCGATATTTAATCCCAGATAGTTGCTGAATTCAAATTTCACCATCTGCCATGGTGGGATTTAAACACAGACACCCAGATCCTGACCCAGATTCCTGGTTTACTACTTTATTTATTATCATTTATTAATCATCACAAGTAGGCTTATATTAACACTGCAACGGAGTTACTGTGAAAATCCCCTAGTCGCCACACTCCAGGCCTGTTTGGGTACACTGAGGAAGAATTTAGCATGGCCATTGCATCTAACCAGCACGTCTTTTGGACTGTGGGAGGAAACCCCAAGCAGACACAGGGAGAATGTGCAGAATCCGCATAGATAGTGATCCAAGCCAGGGATCGAACCCGGGTCCCTGGCACTGAGAGGCAGCAGTGCTAAGCACTGTGTGCCTCCATGCCATCCCAATGCCACTGACTCCCCACTGACAAACATGCTTTGCACAGTGCTGTTCTGCCACCAGTTCCGACTGAGCCTTCATTCTGCAGAATGGTTCCGGCCGCTCCCATCATTCCGACCCACCTGTCGTGCGCTTACCATTGGAGCCAGCCAGTTGGCAGGAAAGATCGATTTGATGTTTGCCAGATGAGTCACCCACTTGGGTCTTTCCAACCGTACAATTCAGGGGACCACCAAGGCGCAGGAAACGTCTGTGAATTGTAAATCAGAAACATGGCACAATCGCAACATAGATACAACACAAAAGGCAGCCATTCAGCCCATTATGTGTGTTCCAGCTCTTAAGTATCCAATTAACTCCACACCCATGCTCTTACCCTAATTGTACTCTAAGTTGATTTTGACACATTTATTGTAAAGTGTAAAATGCAAGCAAATTGCTACATTAACACTTGTATTATTGAGGCTATATCCCTTTCGGAGGGAGGGTTTTCTGGTAATTTCACCAAAGCTAACAATTTATGGAAAACCAGAAGGATTTTTTTTCAAAGTTTATTTATTAGTCACAGATAGGCTTACATTAACACGGCAATGAAGTTACTGTGAAAATCTCCTAGTTGCCACACTCCACTGCCTGTTTGGGTACACTGAGGGAGAATTTAGCGTGGCCAGCACACCTAATTAGCACGCCTTTTGGACTATGGGAGGAAATCCACACAGAAAGGACATGTAGACTCCGCACAGACAGTGACCCAAGCTGGGAATCAAACCCGGTCCCTGGCCCTGGAATTCCCTCGCTCCACCCCTCCCCTCTCTATCTCCCTTTCCTTCCTTAGGAATATCTTTCAACAATTATTGAGGCAGCAGCGCTAACCGCTTTACCTCCTGTGGTTGAGGTAGAGGATCAGCCATGGTCATGTTGAATGGCAACAAAAGAGGCTCAATGGGCTGAACGGCCTACACCTTCTCCTATTTTTCTGTGTTTCTACGTTAACGTTTTGAGTCCAGTTTGGCTCTTCCTCAGAACATAGTTCTGAAGTGGAAAGGCGGGCAGTCAATTTACATGCAGTAAACTCCAACAACTAGCATTGCAATGATGGCCAGATCTGTTTGAGACACTGGTCGATGGAGAAATATTGTCCAGGGATATGTGGACAAAGAGAACATGGACATCAAAGTCCTCCTGTTTTTCAATTAACTATTCTTTCACTAACAGGGAGAAACATAACAGCGAGAGACCTGGGTCAGCTTTTCTTTGAATTTGTTCACGAGATGTGGGTGTCACTGGTTAGGCCAGCATTTATCGCCCACCCCTAATTGCCCTTGAAAAGGTGGCGGTGAGCTGCCTTCTTGAACTGCTGCAGTCCATGTGCTATAGGTACACCCACAGCATTGTTAGGAAGGACATCCCAGGATTTTGTCCCAGCCACAGTGAAGGAACACTGATATAATTCCAAGTCAGGATAGTGAGTGGCTTGGAGGGGAACATGGGTGGTGTCCCCATGTGTCTGCTGCCCTTGTCCTTCTGGTTGGAAGTGGTCACAGGTTTGCAAGGTGCTGTCGAAGGACTCTTCACAACTTACTACTGTGCATCTTGCGACAGTGGTGGAGGGAGTGGATGTTGGCGGATGAGATGCCAACAGAGCAGGGCTGCTTTGTCCTGGACAGTATCGAGCTTCTTGAATGTTGTTGGAGCTACACCCATCCAGGCAAGTGGGGAGTATTCCATCTGACTTGTGCCGTGTAAGTGGTGGACAGGCTTCGGGGAATCAGGAGGTGAGTTACTCGGTGCAGAATTCCCAGTCTCTGGACTGTTCTTGCAGCCACAGAATTTACATGGCTGGCGCAGTTCAGTTTCTGACAAGATGTTGTCAATTTCAATGCATTGTAACTATGAGTTGAGCTGGATTGTAATTGACAAGGCTCTGGATGAGGGAGCCAACATTGTATCAAAAAAAGCGAGAAATTCCTACACTGTAAGAACTGTAGAATTTATCACCAGCATTAATATTTACGACACCTCTCTGCCTTCCCAGCACAGTGCCCCAATAAAATTGCCATTTCATCATAAGAAACTGACATAAGTGGTAGGTTTTAAGAAGAGCAATGCTATAACTTCAGTAACAACAATATGCATTTGTGTTGCCCCGTTAACATTGTAAGTCATCCCAAGCTGATCAACGGGGGTCCTTCCAGACAAAATTTAAACACCAAAGGAAATATTAGAAAAGAGTGAACAATAATTTGTTAAAAGAGATTCCTAAGGAAGGAAAGGGAGATAGAGAGGGAAGGAATTCCAGGGCCTCGGCAATCGAAAAGACAACACCACTACTTTCTCAGGAGGCTACAAAAATTTGGCACATCCGCTACGACTCTCACCAACTTCTATAGATGTACCATGGAAAGTATTCTTTCTGGTTGTGTCACAGCTTGGTATGGCTCCTGCTCTGCCCAAAACTGCAAAGGGTCATGAATGTAGCCCAATCCATCCAGCTTCCCCTCCATTGACTGTCTACACTTCCTGCTGTCTCAGCAAAGCAGCCAGCACAATTAAGGACCCCACGCACCCCAGATATTCTGTCTTCCACCTTCTTCTGTCAGGAAAAGGATACAAAAGTCTGAGATCACACAGCAAGCAACTCAAGAACAGCTTCTTCCCTGCTGCTGTCAGACTTTTGAATGGATTTACCTTGCATTAAGTTGATCTTTCTCTACACTCTAGCTATGACTGTAACACTACATTCTGCACTCTCTCCTTTCCTTCTCTATATACCGTATGCTTTGTGTATAGTGCACAAGAAACAATACTTTTCACTTGTCCCAATACACGTTGCAATAATAAATCAAATCAAAAAAGCAATGCAATGTGGAAAAGAGCTTTGCCAAGTGTATCCAAGTGAGAGTGAGTGAAACAAAGAGATGGAGAATACCTCAGGATTGGAGGATCAATTGTCTGGCAAGCCAACTTCTCGAAAATCCTGATGAGAGGTAAGTGTAATGGGTGGCCGTTATCAGCCAAGGCCTCCTGGCAGCGGCTCATCAGGACGGTCAGAAGTCCAGATGCACACATGGTCTGGCGGTTCCTGTCAGATTTGACAAGCGACAGAACGTAATCTGCCACGGCATACTGCAACTCCAGGGACTGCTGTAGGGGGCAAAAGGGAAAGTTGGCTTTTCTCACATTGCCAAGCACGAGAAAGACTTGAGGACACCAAACATCCTCTTGTACTTTACCATAGAATCATAGAACCATACACAGCGCAGAAGAGGCCCTTCAGCCCATCGAGTCCACACTGACACCCTCTGATGAAGGAGCTTTTGTATTTTAATGGCACATTTAAACTAACATTTGTAAACTAATAAGTAGAAAACAGATAACAAAAAGTAACTGAACAAATGTATGAGAAAGCTCCTTTTTAAAATATTAAACTAGAGCAGGGGTATATTCCACAATATACCAGGGGTATATTCCACAATAAACTTGTGGGCCTGTATACAGTAGCTCTGGCTACTTGTGTTAATCTTACACCATATCCTATGAGTGTGATGGGAAGTCAGCTCACTGACCTACTCCCTCCCCACTCCAATTTGTACTGCCATTTTTGCGTAACGACCCACCCCACATCAGACAAACTGGTGAATGCCGGCACATTAGCAACATTTAACAGGCATCTGGATGGGTACGTCTACAGCGTGACACAGGCCCTTCGGCCCAACTTGTCCATGCCACCCTTCTTTTTTAACCACTAAGCTAGTCCCAATTGCCGGCATTTGGCCCATATCCCTCTACCCATCTTACCCATGTAACTGTCTAAATGCTTTTTAAAAGACAAAATTGTACCCATCTCTACCACCACCTCTACCAGCTCATTCCAGACATTCACCACCCTCTGTGAGAAAAAATAGTCCCTCTGGACCTTTTCATATCTCTCCCCTCTCATCTTAAACCTATGCCCACTAGTTTTAGACTCCCCTACCTTTGGGGAAAGATATTGACTCTCGAGCTGATCTATGCCCCTCGTTATTTTATAGACCTCTATAAGATCACCCCTGAGTCTCCTATGCTCCAGGGAATAGGGAAGGAATAGAAACATGGTCCAAGTTAGCCAGAAGGTTTCTTTTTTAATTTAGATAGTGCATCATGAGCGACACAGGCTTGGAGGGGCCGAAGGGCCTATTCCTGTGCTGTATTTATCATTGTTCTTTGCTCTTTATAAATGTTAATACCTTCTTGCTCTCATTTTCCACCCTGCTGCCCACTCTCACTGACATATTCTCAATCAATGGGAAGAGGCCAGTTGTTTGTTCTGTGAGGGAGGCAATGGCCCAGTGGTATTATCGTTAAACTATTAATCCAGAAACTCAGCTAATGTTCTGGGGATTCGGGTTCGAATCCCGTCACGGCAGATGGTGGAATCTGAATTCAATAAAAAAAATCTGGAAGTAAGAATGGACTGATGACCATGAAACCATTGTCGGAAAAACCCCACAAATAAAAGAAAGTAAAGTATTTAGTCCAATTTCATTTATGTATATGAAAGACAACCATGTAGACCATTGGCTTATGCTCAGTGATCTACACTTCTCGCCAGTGACCACTGTTTGGCGCCACTCAGCACAGTGATAGGTGGCACAGTGGTTAGCACTGCTGCCTCACAGCTCCAGGGTCCTGGGTTCAATTCCTGGCTTGGGTCACTGTCTGTGCGGAGTTAGCACATTTCTCCCCCCCCCATCTGCATGGGTTTCCCTCGGGTGTTCCACTTTCCTCCCACACTCCAACGATGTGTAGGTTAGGTGCATTGGCCATGCTAAATTGGCCCTTAGTGTCCTGGGATGTGTAGGTTAGAGGGATCAGCGGGGTAAATGTGTGGGGTTACGGGGATAGGGCTAAGGTGTTGTTGGTGTAGACTCGAGGGGCTGAACAGCCTCCTTCTGCACTGTTGGGATTCTATATCTATGCCAAACATGTTAAAGATACTGATACATCAATAAGTTGATGCAGTTGAACAGCACATCTGAGGATACAAATAAAAGAAAAAAATATCAAAAATAATAAAGTTCTGTACATGGAACAAAGAGTGAGTCAGGATCCCTTGCTGTGCAAGAACCCTTGCTTCTTTTTATGCAACATAAGTTACGTTCACCCAAGCCAGGCTCCTAGTATACAGCTAATTCAAATAGCATGCAGAGAAGGATCATCACACTCCAATGCCAATTTACTGACCAGTCCTCCCTCACCAGTGAGAACAGTCAGTGCTTCCTCGATGGGCTGAATGGCCATCTTCTGCACTGTAGGGATTCTATGATTCTATGATTCTATAAATAGCCTAGCTCCAGTTCCTAGATTTTGGATTCTGGAATCCCCCATGAGCAGAAATAACTCTCTCATACCTCCCCTGTCGAATCCCCTCATGATTTTCCACATCTCAATTCAATCAGTCTTCATTCCTCAAGCTGATGTGAATCAGGATATGTGGACTGGCCTCATCATTTAATCTTATAAAGCCATTGTTTTTATTCATCTGTGGGACGTGGGTGTCGCTGGCTGGGCCAGCACTTATTGCCCATCCCTAGTTGCCCCTTGAGAAGGTGGTGGTGAGCTGCCTTCTGGAATCGCTGCAGTCCACATGCTGTGGGCTGACCCACAGTGCCGTTAGGGAGGGAATTCCAGGATTTTGGCCCAGCAGCTGCGAAGGAACAGCGATATATTTCCAAGTCAGGATAGTGAGTGGCTTGGAGGGGAACTTGCAGGTGGTGGTGTTCCCATGTATCTGCTGCCCTTGTCCTTCTAGATGGAAGTGGTCGTGGGTTTGGAAGGTGCTGTCTAAGGATCTTTGGGGAATTGCTGCAGTGTATCTTGTAGATAGTACACACTGCTGCTACTGAGCATTGATGGTGGAGGGAGTGGACGTTTGTAGATGTGGTGCCAATAGGGCGGTGTACTTTGTTCTGGGTGGTGTCAAGCTTCTTAAATGTTGTTGGAGCTGCACCCACCCAGGCAAGTGGGGAGTATTCCATCACACTCCTGACTTGTGTCTTGTAGATGGTGGACAGGCTTTGGGGAGACAGGAGGTGAGTTACTCGCTGCAGTATTCCTAGCCTCTGACCTTGTAGCCATTGTGTTTATGTGGCGAGTCCAGTTGAGTCTCTGGTCAATGGTAACCCCAAGAATGTTGATAGTGGGGGGATTCAGTGATGGTTACACTATTGAATGTCAGGGCGTGATGGCTAGGGTGATGGTGATGGTCATTGCCTGGCATTTGTGAGATGCGTATGTTACTTGCTATTTGTGTTTTGGTGCATCACCTCCGTATCTGCTGGTCAATATGTCCTTTGCGAAGAGCATTGCCATTTAGTAAATAGGGAAGATTCAGCTCAGAAGCTCAGGCCAGCTATCTTACAAGAGTTGAGAGTGAAAGCAAACAATGGATTACACTGAAAAGCTGTATGAGGTCAACGCATTTCACTCTCAATGATGACGACACAATGAAAGACTGATAGATAAATACCTGTGGGTTTTCTTCACATCTCAGGTCTGGTAGCAGATCCATGATCACACAGATAGCACCCGGATGGACAAGCACAGGGTCTGTCGCAAACCTTCATAAAGAAATACAAATCTGTGAATCCACCTCATTAGCTGTGTATTATAAACAACTGCGGCCTCACAGTTCCAGGGATCCGGGTTCAATTCCCGGCCTTAGGTCACTGTCTGTGTGGAGTTTGTACGTTCTCCCCGTGTCTGCTTGGGTTTCCTCCGGATGCTCTAGTTTCCTCCCACTGTCCAAAGATATGCAGGTTAGGTGGATTGACCATGCTAAATTGCCCCTTAGTATCCCAAGGTGTGCAGGTTAGGGGGATTGTCGAATGGCCTCCTTATGCACTGCAGGGATTCTATGATTCTTTGGAGATGCAACACGCAGCTTGAGACATCAGGCTTAGTGAGTCCTTTGTCCCGGGAGACAAAGTCTCCAACAACAGTCAAAAAAATAATTGGTTTGAGAGTCTAAAGTTGGGTGATTCTGCTCCTTTACCCAAAGAGCTAATTTCAAACTGAACCAGAATTTCACTCAAGCTTGCTTCTCATCACCAAGAATAAATCCTCAGAGACGAATCCCGAGAATTTCTTACAAGGATGTACTGGAGTCTTATTAAATTAAGAAATGGAGCTTTCTGTAGCCTTAATACAGATATATTCCCCGGCACAAGAGACTTTAATGCAGTGGTATTATTTCATTTTATGAAGCGTAGAATTTATTACAGGAGAACAGGGGTGTGATTGAAAAGTGCAGGCACATCAATCTCAGATGAGATCACTCCAGGCCGGGCTAATTAGAACTGCCTTTTGAAAAATCAGCCTCATAAACCACTACACCGAAAGAACTTTCTCACACGGAATGGTTATTAATGCACCGGGGAGGATGTGCAGGTTAGGCGCATGGGGCCATGCTAAGTTGCCCCTTAGGTGTTCCAGGATGTGTAGGTTAGAGGGATTAGCAGGGTAAATATGTGGGGTTACAGGGATAAGGTCTAAGTGGGATTGTCATTGGTGCAGCTTGTCATTGGGCTGGCTTCTGTGCTGTAGGGTTTCTGTGACCCTATTTTAACTGGTTCTGGCAATCTCGTTCTCCATTCTAAGTTATGGACAAGGAACTTTAAAAAAGCAAAGTGTATTTATTAGTCACAAGTAGGCATGCATTAGCACTGCAATGAAGTTACTGTGAAATTCCCCAAGCGGCCACATTCTGCCGCCTGTTTCAGGTCAATGCACCTAACCAACATGTCTTTCGGGCTGCGAGAGGAAACTGGAGCACCTGCAGGAAACTCACGCAGATACGGGGAGAACATGCAAACTCCACACAGGCAGTGACCCCAGCAGGGGAATCGAACCCTGGTCCCTGGCTCTGTGAGGCAGCAGTGCTAACCACTGTACCGCCACTAAAGGGGAGGGAGAATGAATAAAGAAGTTACTGATTGAGGAGTAAAGCATAATTATCCACCAGATCTATACATCACATTACCTGCAGTTTGGTAAATCCTTTAATTAGAATTCCTTGACTTAAACTGCACGGAATTACTGGAAGGAATTAAATTAATGCACAGTAAGATTTAATATAGATCGAAATGTGAGTTGCACGAATCTACACAGCTCTCCTCTGAATATTCTAGTTAACTGGTACTTTTGCTAATGACGGTCCTACCTCTCTTCAACAACCTAAACCTGGCAGCATGGTGGCACAGTGGTTAGCGCTGCTGCCTCACAGTGCCAGGGACTTGGGTTCAATTCCAGGCTTGGGTCACTGTCCGTGCGGAGTTTGCGCGTCTCCCCGCCCGTGTCTGTGTGGGTTTCCTCCGGATGCTCTGGTTTCCTCCCACAGTTCAAAAGACAGGACGGTTAGGTGCCGAGTTTTCTCTCAGAGTACCTGGACAGGCACCAGAGTGGAGCGATAAGAGGATTTTTTTACAGTAACTTCATTGCAGTGTTAACACAAGACTACTAATACACAATGGGTGGTATGGTGGCACAGTGGTTAGCACTGCTGCCTCACAGCACTAGAGACCTGGGTTCAATTCTGGCCTTGGGTGACTGTGTGGGGTTTGCACATTCTCCCCATGTCTGCGTGGGTTTCCTCCAGGTGCTCCGGTTTCCTCCCACAGTCTAAAGATGTGCGATTTGGTGGAATGGGCATGCTAAATTGCAGCTTATTAACAGGGTAAATAAGTGGGGTTACAGGGATAAGGTGTGGGAGTGCAGACCCAATGGGCCAAATGGCCTCCTTCTGCACTGTAGGGATGCTATGAAACTTTAAACATGGCTTGTGTGTTTTCAGTAATATCCTACCTGTCCTCAGGTTCAACATGTAACAGCTTCTCTGCAGGTTCCTCTGTGCTGTTGGATGCATCGCAATGACTCCCAGTCACCTCCACCTCACTGTCACGGCGCGATTCATTGAGACTTGCGGGCAGATAGATCTGCTGAGTGGAACAGGGAGAAGACAACTTGCCTTTGGCCATCTGGTCCAGGAAACCAAAGAGTTTCAAGCACTTCCTCAATTTTGGCGGGATGTCCTCCTTGGAATCGTGAGCGGAAGTCAGCAACTCCTCAAACGTTCTGCTGGTACCGATACTCGACGAGCACTCCAACCTTCCCCCTTCACCACCGAAGCAACCAAAGAGGCGGAGGTCTTCCGTCACCTTGTCGAACTGGCCCTGAGTCCTGAAGAAGTGACAGTTGACAGGGTCGGAGTGCATGGCGAAGGTGAGGGTGCAGAGCGTTGACTGGATCAGGTCCCAGACGTCATTCTGATCCATCGCGGCCCAATTGCCCGATGGCGGGTCGCGCAGCGCCCCCTCCGTGTCAGCCAGCACCGATTGCAAAGCGTTGAACCCGCCAGCAGTCCGGAACGCGGTGCGGGCTTTTGGCATTCCCAAGACGTTTAACAGGGACTGCAGCGGAAGGAGAGATACAGGAGGTCACAGTGTTAAATTGCATGTCCGATTATACAACTATAAATGTATTACCTGGTCACAGAAAAGCAGCGATGCTGAGAAATTCTCATTGTTTTGTTTTTGCACAGTGCATTGTTTGCCAACCTCATTCAGGAGCACCCTATGTGGGTGGATGAGACGCCTACAACGTAGTTTCGCATATCAGAAAGGAAGTTTAAATTGATCAGATAATCTTAAAATAGAGATAGAAGGCTACTTGTACAATCAAGCCTCTGATGGCTGTTTGAAGAGCAGCGTCATCTAAAGAGTCTCATTCCCCCTCCTTGTTTCCCTTCTTCTTTTGCAAGTTTTTTTTTGAGGTGGCACAGTGGTTAGCACTGCTGTCTCACAGTGTCAGGGACCCGGGTTCGATTCCCGACTTGGATCATTGTGCAGACTCCACACAGACATTCTCCCCGTGTCTGCGTGGGTTTCCTCCAGGTGCTCCGGCTCTCTCCCGTAGTCTGAAAGACGTGCCGGTTAGATGCTAAATTCTCCCTCAGTGTACCTGAATGGGGGTACCAGAAGCACAGACGTGGGTCAGGGTGGAGGAGGAGAAACGCATTGTTAAGATGGCAGCGCGGGCTCGTTGGGCCGAAGGGCCTGTTTCCCGTGCTGGGTTGTTCTTTGTCTGTTGGCACCGGAGTGTGGCAACTAGGGGATTTTCACAGTAACTTCATTGCAGTGTTAATGTAAGACTACTTGTGACAGTAGTAAAATAAAGTAAATAAAACAAAATGTTCATTGAATCTGCTTCCAGCTCATACCAACTCATTGTACAACTTATTTCTCCTAACTTACTCTCTGATTTTAGGCCAACTATCTTGAATCAGTTCCCCAAGGTCACTGACCTACCCACTAGTAGAATCCATCACCTTAGTGATGGGAAGAGATAGGCGTGAACCTCGGGTCAGCAATTTTAGCTGGGGTAAGGGCGATTATGAGGCTATCAGGAGTGAATTAGGAAGCATGGATTGGATTAGGGGATTACAGGGACTGGGAACATCTGAAATGTGGAATTTTTTCAAGGAGCAGCTACTGCGAGTCCTTGATAGGTATGTCCCTGTCAGGCATGGTGGATTTGGTAGATCTAGGGAACCGTGGTGCACTAAAAGAGTTGAGTCGATGGTTAAAAAGAAAAAGGAGGCTTATGTTCGGATGAGATTGGAGGGCTCAGATAGTGCACTAGAAAGCTTTAGATTGGCTAGGAGGGAGTTGAAGAGTGAGTTGAGAAGGGCTAAAAGAGGACATGAGAAGACTTTGGCTGATAGGATTAAGGAGAATCCTAAGGCGTTCTATAAGTATGTCAAGAACAGAAGGTTGGTCAGGGCAAGATTAGGGCCAGTTACAGACAGCAGGGGGAAGTTGTGTGTGGAACCGGAGGAGATTGGAGAAGTATTGAACCAATATTTCTCTTCGGTGTTCACGCAGGGGGACATGAATATAGCTGAGGAGGACATTGGGTTGCAGGGGTGTAAAATAGACAGTATTACGGTTGATAAAGAGGATGTGCTGGAAATTCTTGAGGGGCTGAAAATAGATAAGTCCCCTGGTCCGGATGGGATCTACCCTAGGATTCTCTGGGAGGCTAGAGAGGTGATTGCAGAGCCTCTGGCTCAGATCTTCAGGTCGTCATTGGTCTCTGGTGTAGTCCCGGAGGATTGGAGGATAGCGAATGTTGTCCCATTGTTTAAGAAGGGGAACAGAGACTTTGCCGGGAATTATAGACCGGTGAGTCTTACTTCTGTTGTGGGCAAGGTCTTAGAAAAAATTATTAGGGATAGGATTTATAGTTATTTGGAGTGTAATGAATTGATTAGAAATAGTCAGCATGGTTTTGTAGCAGGTAGGTCGTGCCTTACTAACCTTATTGAGTTTTTTGAGAAGGTGACCAAAGAGGTGGATGGGGGTAAGGCAGTTGACGTGGTATACATGGATTTTAGTAAGGCGTTCGATAAGGTTCACCATGGTAGGCTTCTGCAGAAAATGCGGATGTATGGGATTGTGGGTAATCTAGGAAGTTGGATCAGGAATTGGCTATCAGATAGGAGACAGAGGGTGGTGGTGGATGGTAAATATTCATCATGGAGTGCAGTTACGAGTGGTGTGCCTCAGGGATCTGTTTTGGGGCCACTGTTGTTTGTAATTTTTATTAATGATCTGGATGAGGGTATAGTTGGGTGGATTAGTAAATTTGCTGATGACACCAAAGTTGGAGGTGTGGTAGATTGTGAGGAAGGGTGTCATAGTCTGCAGGGAGACTTAGACAGGTTGCAGAGCTGGGCCGAGAGGTGGCGGATGGAATTTAATGCGGAGAAGTGTGAGGTAATTCACTTTGGTAGGAGCAACAGATGTGTCGAGTATAGGGCTAACGGGAGGACTTTGAATAGTGTGGATGAACAGAGGGATCTAGGTGTGTGTGTACATAGATCCCTGAAAGTTGGGAATCAAGTAGATAAGGTTGTCAAGAAGGCGTACGGTGTCTTGGCGTTTATTGGTAGGGGGATTGAATTTAGGAGTCGCAGTGTAATGTTGCAACTGTACACTACTCTAGTGCGGCCGCACTTGGAGTACTGTGTGCAGTTCTGGTCCCCGCATTACAAGAAGGATGTGGAGGCGTTGGAGAGGGTGCAGAGGAGGTTTACTAGGATGTTGCCTGGTATGGTGGGGAGGTCCTATGAGGAGAGACTGAGGGATCTAGGGTTGTTTTCGTTGGGAAGAAGGCGGCTAAGAGGGGATCTTATTGAAACATATAAGATGATTAGAGGTTTAGATAGGGTGGATAGTGATAGCCTTTTTCCTCGGATGGAGAAAGCTAGCACGAGGGGGCATGACTTTAAATTAAGGGGGGGTAGCTACAGGACGGATGTTAGGGGTAGGTTCTTTACCCAGCGGGTGGTGAGGGATTGGAATGCCCTGCCTGCTGCAGTTGTAGATGCGTCTAGTTTGGGGGCGTTTAAGAGATCTCTGGATAGGTTTATGGACGAAAAGGGATTGGTATAGGCTAGTGGGTCATTGTTTTTGTAACTGGTCGGCGCAACATCGTGGGCCGAAGGGCCTGTTCTGCGCTGTAATGTTCTATGTTCTATGTTCTATGGAACCATAGAATCTCTACCATGTAGATGGAGGCCCTTCGGCACATCAAGTCTGTACTGACTCTCCAAAATAGCACCTTCCCCAGAACTGCCTCCTTGCTATCCCCTTTAACCCTGCAAATTTACCATGCCATCTTGGGACCCTGAAGGACAATTTAGCATAGCCAATCCTCCTAACCTGCACATCTTTGGAAGCTAAGGATCAATTTAGCATAGCCAATCCTCCTAACCTGCACATCTTTGGACGCTAAGGATCAATTTAGCATAGCCAATCCATCTAACCAGCACATCTTTGGAGTGTGGGGGTAGACCGGAGCACCCGAAGGAAACCCACGCAGACATGAGGAGAATGTACAAACTCCCCAACAGACAGTCACCCCGAGGTCAGAATCAAACCCGGGTCCCTGGCGCTGTGACGTAGCAGTGCTAACCACTGTGCCACCCAAGGATTGTCACCCACGTGGAAACATGTTTTCCTTCTGTACTATAGCCAAACAGCTGATAATTTTGGACATCTGAATTAAATCTCCCCTTGGCCCCAAGAACAAGCCAAGCTTCCTAATCCTTGCAATTTAACACTCCCATTGATAGGCACAGCTATGGATTCAAACGAATCTTAGCTTTTGAGGGTGGGGGAGATCCCAATTCAAACTACCACACACACAGGAAATTGAAACAGGACTAACCAGCGCATTGCTGAATCAACTGCAAATAGAACACAGCAATAAGAGAACCAGGAAGAACAAGGATGAGAGAACAAGAAGTCCTCTGCATTTGTATAGCATCTTTCACTATCCCGGAAACACCTAGTGTCCAGCCACTGAGGTTGTTTAGAAGTATAATCATTGCTCCAGTACAGTGTGCACAGCAAGCTCCCACAAACAGTAATGGCCAGGGAATTTATTTTGGTGCTTTTGGTTGGAAGGTAAGTCAGCATACCTCATCCATTCTTTTCTGAGCTGGTGCTTTGGGATTTTTGACACCCAATGGGAGAGGGAAGGTGAGGCCTCTGTTTCAGTCACATTTAGGAAAATCCGCGGCACACAACACCCATTTGTCATCTCAGTAGCTGTTGTACACAGCCTTTATATAGAAAGGGAACTTTTGCCAAACACAGGATACTGACGTGAAGGAGCTGCTCATTTGCACAAGTCACATGGAGACACCCCCTGACAGATGACAGGGACCCTCCCCACCAGTCAACACAAGTGACTGCTCCCCCTTCCCCCCCTCGGACACAGGCGACTGGGCCGCTCCCCCCAAAACAGGCGACTTGGACCCCCTCTCAACGACACAGGCAACTGGGGCCCCCCACCCCCCACTGACACAGACAATTGGGCTCCCCCCCACAACACAGGCAACTGAGGCCCCCCCACCGACACAGGCGATGGAGGCCCTAGCAGAAACCCCAGATCACCTGGAGGTAAGAACATCTCCTTCCCATCCCATCAAAATGGAGAATAGATCTTTCAGGAGTTTTTAACCAGGATACCAAACAGATTAATCCCAATGGCTATGAAACAAAGGCTAAACGGAGACTATGCGAGGCATCAGCCAGTCCTCACTATTCTTTTCAGTATACAACCAACAGGGAGAGGGGATAATGTGATAGAAGGTCTGGTACGGGTTGCTGGTGTTAGGATCTAAGCAGATATCACACAGGTAGGCAAGTCTCCATTCCACCCCCACCTCTCTACAGCATTTAATTGAAGTTTGCACCCTGTTTGGCTGAGGCAGGTATCTTCCATCCATTTCCATCCCTACAACAAACATTTTATTGACAATGATTCCAGGAGAAAAAGGAAGTGTTTCAGTGATGAACAGAGGTTTACAAGGTGATGAGTGGCATGGACAGAGTGGATAGTCAGAAGCTCTTTCCTAGCGTAGAATAGTCGAGTACTAGGGGACATAGATTTAAGATGCGTGGGGAAAAATTTAAAGGAGATGTGTGAGGCACGATTTTTGCACAGAGGGTGGTGAATGTCTACCCGGGGAGGTAGAGGGAGCAGGTGCAATAGTGGCATTTAAGGGGCAGCGAGATGAATACGTGAATAGGATGGGGATGGAAGGATACAACTCCATAGGTATATATGGTTTTAGTTTAGGCAGGCATTCATGAACAGCGCCAGCTTGGAGGGCCGAAGGGCCTGTTCCTATGCTGTATTATTCTTTGTTGCTCTTTGAACCAGATTGCAGATACAATCAGTAAATTTTTATTGACTGACTTCCCTTTTCATCTGCATCTTACTTGGCCAAGTTTAACTTTGCAAAGTTGTTTTCTGTTCTGCGTGTATGGGGTTTGAATGCGTGTTGGTGTGTTTGTGAGAAAAAAAGCCCATTTGATGTTTAATATTTTTACCTGAGTGGGTTTTCGTACAGTAAACTTTAAAGTTTATTTATTACTGCCACAAGTAGGCTTACATTAACACTGCACTGGAGTTACTGTGAAAATCCCTTAGTCGTCACACTCCTGTTCGGGAACACTGAGGGAGAATTTAGCATGGCCAACACACCTAACCGGCATGTCTTCCGGACTGTGGGAGGGGATCGGAGCACCCGGAGGAAACCCACATAGACACGGGGAGAATTTGCAAACTCCGCACAGACAGTGATCTAAGCCAAGAATCAAACCCAACAGAGACTCTAACACTGACAGCAGGGTGTCTCTTGCACTGTGAGGCAGCAGTGCTAATCTAACCCCCTCATGCGCTTAACTCAAGAATATCTGCCCGGCTTAATTTTGACGAACTGTCCACATCCAAGTACATATTGCACACCAATATATCATCCTCTTAAAATTCAAAGCCTCTGCTTTAGCCAGACCGGGAGTGAGAAGGCAGGAAAACCAATCTATCCCTCCTATACCTCTTTGGAAGCGTCAGCCTAAAATTTGTGCTGTAAATCACGGGAATATCTGGGAACATCTGGCTCAAGATTGCTGGCATTGCTGTGCCACATGGCTCCCAGAAGGGAAAAAAAAAAGAGTAGATTGGGGAAATAAGAATGCTGGTCTGAACTGGTGTTATAGACTTTAAAATGGAACACCAGTAAAACGGGGAGATGAGAATACTGGTCTGAACTGCTTTTCCTTCCTGGGAATTTATTCTGGAGCACAATTAAAATTTGAAAATGAGCAATGTTCCAGCACAGCAAGTGTTTCAGGGCGATGAGGAAACCCATATCAAACAGCCGGCTATTAGCTATTATAAGAAACATCTTTCACAACCTGCACCTTGCACATCTGGGAGAACTGGGAGCCTCACTAAAAGAGAAAACAGAATAAGTTGAGTGAGAGGTGGAATTCTTTCGCAGGTTACAGAGTAACAGTCGCTGCCAATGGAACCCATTTTTATGTCACCCTGTTGATTTAGATTCCAGGAACCATCAAAGCTGTTATCATAACATCCCTACAGTGAAGGAGGTGGTCATTCGGCCCATCGAGTCCGTACTGACCACAATCCCATCCAGGCCCTATTCCCGTAACCCCACATATTTACCCTGCTGTTCCCCTAACACTGGGGTCAATTTAGCAATCCACCTAACCCACACATCTTCGGACTGTGGAAGGAAACCCATGCAGACACGGGGAGACTTTACACAGACAGATTGGAATCGATTCCAGGTCCCTGGTGCAGTGCTAACCACCCACACAGACAGTGACCCGCGGCTGGAATCGATCGCAGGTCCCTGACGCTGAGAGGAAGCAGTGCTAACCACTGTGCCACCCTTGAATTTCAGTACAGGAGTAGTAAACCTGTAAGTCACAGTTCATCTTTACAAATTGCCAAATAATTTCAACAGAACAAATGCTAAGAGTAGAATTGTCCCATCCCATAAGAACATAAGAAATAGGAGCAGGAGTAGGCCATCTAGCCCCTCGAGCCTGCCCCGCCATTCAATAAGATCATGGCTGATCTGTCGTGGCTCAGTTCCACATTCCCGCCCTGTCCCCATAACCCTTAATCCCCTCTCTTATCAAAAACCCATCAACCCGCGTCTTAAAAATATTTAGCAAGGTAGCCTCCACCACTTCAACGGGCAGAGAATTCCAGAGATTCACCACCCTTTGAGTGAAGAAGTTTCTCCTCAACTCCATTCTAAACCGCCCCCCCTTTATCTTGAGGCTGTGCCCCCTAGTCCTACTATCCTTTCTGAGCAGGAAGAGTCTCTCCACCTCTATCCTATCCATCCCATTCATCATCTTATACGTCTCAATGAGATCTCCCCTCATTCTTCTAAACTCTAACGAGTACAAGCCTAGTTTATTCAGCCTCTCCTCATAGCTCAACCCCCTCAACTCCGGCATCAGCCTAGTAAACCTCCTCTGCACTCCCTCCAAGGCCAAAATATCCTTGCGTAAGTACGGCGCCCAAAATTGCACACAGTACTCCAGCTGCGGCCTCACCAGTGCCCTATACAGCCGCAGCAAGACCTCCCTACTTTTATATTCAATCCCCCTCGCGATGAAGGCCAGCATCCCATTCGCCTTCCTAACCACCTGCTGCACCTGCAAGCTGGGTTTTTGCGACTCATGCACAAAGACCCCCAGGTCCCTCTGCACCGTCGCCTGCTGCAGTTTTTCGCCACATAAGTAATAATCCTTCCTACCATTATTCCTACCAAAGTGGACCACCTCGCACTTGCCAACATTAAATTCCATTTGCCATTTCCTGGCCCATTCGCCCAGCCTATCTAGATCCTTCTGTAGATTCTCCACACCCTCCGCACAACTTGCCGTTCCACCAATCTTGGTGTCATCAGCAAATTTCGACACCCTACACTTGGTTCCCTCCTCCAGATCATCTATATAAATGGTGAATAGCTGAGGCCCCAGCACCGACCCCTGGGGCACTCTACTAGTCACCATCCGCCAATCCAAATAGCACCCGTTGACCCCCACTCTCTGCCTCCTATTTGACAACCAATCCTCTATCCACGCTAACACCCTACCCCCAACTCCATGTCCCCTGACCTTCTGCAATAATCTCTTGTGAGGTACCTTGTCAAACGCCTTCTGAAAATCAAGAAAGACCGCATCCACCGGCTCTCCTCTATCCACCGCCCAGACACATCCTCATAGAACTCCAGTAAATTCGTCAGACACGACTTCCCTTTAATGAAACCGTGCTGCGTCTGCTCTATCAAGCAATTCCTCTATCAAGCAATTCCTCTCAAGATCCCGCCACGGGAATCGTAACAGACGAGGGGGACGTGGCGGAAATCATGCAAAGGTCCTGGGGTGGGATTTTCTGGTGTTGGGGCCGAACGCGGCTGGAAAATCTCCACCCTAAGAGTCAACCCGTGGACTCAAAATTACAAAGACAACTCCTACGAGGAGATGGCTGGAGAAAATGTAACAGGAAACAATGAACAAAACACATTATTGTCATTCAACGTCTTACAAGAGCCACAGGTTAAGAAGAGAAGATAAATTTAATAAAACCCAATAGAAATAAAGCAAATGGTTTTGACACCTTTCAGTAAAGACCATAGATAACCTTATTGATACAGCCTTTAATATAGTTACACTTTAATCCTCGGCGACTTAATATTCCTCTAGCCTCAATATGTAAAATGCAAACTGAGTTACACATAAGCAAATTTGCCTCCCTTTCTGTAATTTGATACAGCGTACAATTTTCAGTTGTGTCAAGCTCGGATTGTGGAAGTATAATGATATTTATTTTGCGTTAGTTGCTAAATATATATTAGCAAATCAATCTGAGTTTGTGCGTAACACAATAAGGATCCTGAGGGGGAGAGATAATAAATTCAGTCGCTTATTATATATTGGGACTGCTTCACAATTTGTCAAAATTAGATGCACTCACTAGATTTAGGATAATATATCAGCTTAATCACATAAATACATATTTTGCATGTATAAGATTATTCTGTTTATTTACTTGCACAGAAAATACAAACTTTTCTGTAGGCTAAAAACTATCAATTTATGCCAGAGGTTTCCCTGCAATATCTTTGTGTTTGAGTAGAGAAGGATTTGCATTTAGAGAGTCATAGAACCTACAGTGCTAGAAGGAGGCCATTCGGCCCATCGAGTCTGCGCCGACCACAATCCCACCCAGTCCCTATCCCCACAACTTCAGGCATTTACCCTAGCTAGTCCCCCCTGACACTAAGTGACAATTTAGCACGTCCAATCCACCTAACCGGCACATCTTTGAACACTAAGTGGCAATCTAGCATGACCAATTCCCCTAACCTACACATCTTTGGACTGTGGGAAGCAATTCTCTTGATCTCATTATCTCTATTCCCACTCCCTGTCACATTGCTCGTTTTAGCTCATTGTCTGCTGAAACCATTGCTACCTTTAGATCTGAATATTCCAACACTCTCCTGCCTGGTACCTCCATAATTTATCTTCCACCAACTGGAGGTCATCCCAACTTCAAACTTTTCCTGGTCCTTCCACACCAATGCTAGCATTTAGTGAGCCCACCAATGTCTCTACTTTCACAGGAGGCTAAGGAAACTTGGCATGTCCGCTTCAACGCTCTCCAATTTTTACAGATGCACCATGAAAAGCATCCTGTCTGGTTGGATCACAGCTTGGTATGGCTCCTGCTCTGCCCAAGACCGCAAGAAAGGGTTGTGAATGTAGCCCAATCCATCACGCAAACCAGCCTCCCATTCATTGGCACTGTCTACACTTACCGCTGCCTCAGAAAGTGACCAGCATAATCAAGGACCCCACGTATCCTGACCTAGTCTCTCCCACCTTTTTCCGTTGGCACAGTTAGAAGTCTCACGACACCAGGTTAAAGTCCAACAGGTTTATTTCGAATCATAAGCTTTCAGAGTGTTGCTCCTTCATAACCTGGTGTTGTGCGACTTCTTACTGTGCCCACCTCAGTCTAATGCCAGCATCTCCACATCATTGTCCCGTTGGGAAAAAGATACAAAAGTCTGCGGTCACGTGCTAACTTAAACTTAAACTTACAAGTTGCAGCTTCCTTCAACTGGGCTACCTACTGACCCCCATTAAAAAATTAATGATTCAAAGTCTAAATAAGTAAAGGATTCACGCTCAAATACAGCCTGCATTGTGACATTAAATGCAATTGCAGTTTCCATTTATTACCACATGGCTGGAGAGATTCACTGAAGCAATGAGAATTATTCTCTGTTTCCTGTCCCATCCCACCCAAGTGAAGGAGGCCATTAGGATAACAAGAAGGTACCTGAAGAAGGTCGAGTTTCAGGGTTAATTCTGTCTGGGTAGCTGAGCACAATACTCCAATGATCACCCGCATGTACTCCTCCGCATTCACAATGAACAGCTGCTCCAAGATGGTCAGAGCGTGACTGCGGTAGAACGTGTCATCCAGGAAGATCTTGACGTAGGGAGTCATCCCGTATTCTCGAAGAATCACTAAACGGAAAGGGGAAAGGTCAGTCATGCCTGCACTGTGAGCCTTGACAAAGGTCAGACAACGGAGGGTAACGTTACGAGTGATATAGTTGCACTGGTCAGTAGAGGTCAATTAGCTGCACAGAGGGAGCAGATATTAGAATCATAGAACCCCTACAGTGCAGAATGAGGTCATTCTGCCCATCAACACAATCCTACTGCCCTATCCCTGTAACCCCATGTATTTAACCTGCTAGCCCCCACTAAGGGGCAATTTAGTATAGACAATCCATGTAATCGACACATCTTTGGACACAAAGGGGCAATTTAGCAATGCCACCTAACCTACAAACCTTTGGATACTAAAGGGCAATTTAGCATAGACAATTCATGTAATGCCATATGGTGAACGGTATGGTAGCACAGCGGTTAGCACTGCTGCTTCACAGCGGTTAGCACTGCTGCTTCACAGCTCCAGGGACTTGGGTTCGATTCCCGGCTTGGGTCACTGTCTGTGTGGAGTTTGCACATTCTCCTTGCGTCTGCGTGGGTTTCCTCCGGGTGCTCGGGTTTTCTCCCACAGTCTAAAGATGTGCAGGTTAAGTTGATTGGACATGCTAAAATTGCCCCTTAGTGTCCTGAGATGTGCAGATTAGAGGGATTAGTGGGTAAATATGTGGGGTTAGGGCCTGGGTGGGATCATGGTTGGTGCAGACTCGATGGGCCAAACAGCCTTTTTTTGCACTGGGGGGTTTGTATGATCTTTGGACGTTAAGGGGCAATTTACCATGGCCAATCCACCTAACGTACAAATCTCTGGATACTAAGGGGCAATTTACCATGGCCAATCCACCTAACCTACAAATCTCTGGATACTAAGGGGCAATTTAGCATGGCCAATCCACCTAACCTACAAATCTTTTCGCGATTGCCTGGATGAGAGACCAACAGAGAGCCTGGAAGAAGAATCAACGTTATTTCAGGAACAGATCAATTTCCTTAACTCACCAATGTTCTTCACAGAGCCTTGAAGCATGATAGCCACGACCTGTAACATCAGACATGAGGCTTCTCTCCGGTGCTCCTGCTCGCTGGAAGGTACGTTTTTCCCTGCTGGAAATAACCATATCCAAACACAAATCCGTGGATTATTTATTGAAAATTAACAAATTATGAGCGGCACAATGGCACCGTGGTTAGCACTGCTGCCTCACAGGGCCAGGGACTCGGGTTCAATTCTGGCCTTGGGTCACTGTCTGTGTGGAGTTTGCACATTCTCCCCGTGTCTGCATGGGTTTCCTCCGGGTGCTCGGGTTTCCTCCCACAGTCCGAAAGACGTGGGAGGAAATTGCCCTTTAGTGTCAGAGGGACTAGTGGGTAGAATACTTTGGGTTACGGGGATAGGGTCTGGGTAGGATTGTCGTCAGTGCAGGCTCGATGGGCTGAATGGCCTCCTCCTGCACTATAGGGATTCTATGATGATGAAATGCAATATAGTGCTGATTAATCCACCAAACCAATTTTGGTTGCATGCACGTGTACAGGGCATTGGTGAGATCACATCTGGAATATAATGCACATTTTTGGTCTCCTTAGTTAAGGAAGGATATAAATGTGTCAGATGCAGTTTAGAGAAAGTTTACTAGACTAACACCAGGAATGGGCCGGTTGTCTTACGAGGAAAGGTTGGAGAGGTTAGGTTTGTATCCACGAGAGTTCAGAAGGTGACTTGATGGAAACATGAAAGATCCTGACAGGGTATTGACAAGGTGGATGTGGAGAAGACATTTCCTCTTGTCACAGAATCTAGAACTAGGGGGTCACTGATTAAAAATAAGGGGTCCTTCTTTTATGGGCGGCATGTTGGCACAGTGATTAACACTGCTGCCTCACAGCACCAGGGACCCGGATTCAATTTAGCCTTAGGTCACTGTCTGTGCGGAGTTTGCATGTTCTCCCCGTGTCTGCGTGGGTTTCCTCTGGGTGCTCTGCTTTCCTCCCAAAATCCAAAGATATACAGATTAGGTTGACTGGCCATTGTTAAATTGCACCTTGGTGTCAGAGGGATTAGCAGGGTTACAGGGACGGGGCATGGGTAGGATTGTAGGTTGATGGGCTGAATGGCCTCCTTCTGTACTGAAGAGATTCTACGAAAACAGAGATGAGGAGAACTTTCTTCTCTCAGAGAGTCTTGAGTCTCTGGAACTCTGTTCTTCAAAAGGCGACGGAAGCAGAGACTCGGAATATTTTTTTTAAGGCAGAGCTGGATAGATTCTTGCTTAGCAAGGGGGTGAATGTGAGGCTGAGGTTACAATCAGATCAGCCATAATCATATTGATGAGGGGGAGGAGTACACTCGAGGGGCTGAGTGGCCTACCCTTGCTACTGATTTGTACGTTCATTCCTGGTGTCATCACTTGCCCTCATGCCCAGCACTCTCGTACCTACCACTGGAATCTAATACTACCTTCCCAATGGGAAAGATTTCAGTTAACACAACACTTATTCATCGTGGGTTTTTTTATAATTAAAAATGAAAAACTTTGAAAAGAAAGTTTAACGTGAAGATTATTTTTTCAATGCACCCCTAATATTTTTCCCAGGTTCCTCGTTGTCCAGAGATTAATCTTCGACTCTTGGCCAATCCAGGGGGATTGGGAACCCACCCGTTAAATATGGTGATTTCTCTGCTAAGAATTGGTAGAGTAAATTGAGCCAGACTAAAATCCTGTAACCGAGCTTTCATAGAATCCCTTCAGTGCAGAAAGAGACCATTGTGTGTGCACCGACTCTCCAACAGAGCATCTTACCCAGAGCCACCCCTTCTCCAACCCTGTAACTTCATGCATTTACTCCCTAATCCTAACCCCCCCCAACCTACTCATCTTGTGAAAGGGACAATTTATCATCGAATCATAGATCCCTACAGTGCTGAAGGAGTCCATTCAGCCCATCGAGTGCACGGCTCTCTGACAGAGTATCTTCCCAAGCCCTCTTCCCTGCCCTATCCCCATAACCCCCTTATTAACCCAGTAATCCCCCTGAGCTAAACATCTTGGGACACCAAGAGGCAATTTAGTATGGCCAATCCATCTAACCTGCAAATCTTTTGACACTAAGGGGCAACTTAGCATGGCCAATCCACCTAACCTGCACATCTTGGGACACTAAGGGGCAATTTAGCATGGCTAATCCACCTAACCTATACATATTTGAACACTAAGGGGCAATTTAGCATGGCCAATCCATCTAACCTGCACATCTTTGGAGTGTGGGAGGAAACCAGAGCACACGAGAGGAACCCACGCAAACACAGAAAGAACATACAAACTCCACACAGACAGTGACCCAAGATCAGGATTGAACCCGTGTCCCCGGTGCGGTGAGGCATCAATGCCAACCACAATGCCACCATGCCGCCCTGTTGGGTGCGTGATGGAGATGGGGCTACATTATCACGGGCCCCGGTTTTCCAACATGACCAAGGAAGGCAGCACTTAAAGTTCGCTCTGCAGTGCCTTCGAACATCAAGAACAAAAGAAGCCTGAGGGCACAGTGGGGTCAAAGAGACCCAATCCTTTTAACGCAAACTAATCAATAATTCAAAACTAATGAAGAGGAGAAGTGAATGTAGGAAACTGAACGCAGACTGAACTCTTTCAAAATTAATAAGATGGGATGATCAGGCTTTAAGGAAGTGTTCGTCTTCCTGCTTGATATTACTTTATTGCCAGCAATCCAATGCACCCAGGCAGATCGATTTTCTAATTGCCATCGCTAAGCACTGAGATCTAAAAGTCAGAGAAATAGTTCTCTGCTCGCCATACCTGCTTTCTTCAGCAGTTTCGCATTTCTCTGGAGCTGTGTGAGGAGCATCTCAAGGAGCCTGGTCTCTCGGAACACCACGGTGAGCAGTGGGTCGTACTTGGCAATGTCCAGCACGCACTCCAGGGCCAGCAGGGCGCAGGGCGGAGACAGGCTCTCCCGGATGATGGCCTGCACCCTGGAAAAGACCTCGTGGGGGATGTAAGCCAGGTCGAGGACGACGTAGCGCAGCATCTGAAAGTACTGGACCTGCACAGGCCGCGACTTGAGGTATATCACCTCGGTGAACTGGAAGAGTGCCTGTTGCGTCCATTCCAACAGGAAGAAGTTGGCCTTGTCCCAGCTCCAGATCTTTCTGATGCTGCTCAGGATAATGGACGACAGGCAGGAACAATGAGCTTTTAAGAAGACAAGTTGCAAGACTTTGAAAGCCTGGAGATTCTTCACGGTTGTTTCTTGACGGAGAAACAAAAAAAAAGTCAGCAACTTGGAGCGAAGTCAGACACGCACAATAAACCAATAATTGTTTAAATTATTCTTTTTTTTTGTTCCTCTTTCATGGGATTGGGCGTCATAAGCAAGGCCAGCATTTGTAACCATCCCTAAGTGGCTGTAACCACATTGCTATAGGTCTAGAGTCACACATACACCAGACCATAGAATCATAGGATCCCTACAGTGCAGAAGAGGTCATTCGGCCCATCAAGTCTGCACTGACCACAATCCCATCCAGGCCCTATCTCATAACCCCATGCATTTATCCTAGCTAGTCCCCCTGACACTAAGGAGCAATTTAGGTAAGGCAAGGCCATCAGATTTCCTTCCCTCAAGGGGCATTAGTGAACCAGTTAGGTTTCAGGAGGGGACTTTCACAGTAACTTCTTTGCAGTGTTAATGTAAGCCTTACTTGTGACTAATAAATAAATAAACTCTTTTCTTTACAACAATCGACAATGGTCACCATTAGACTTTTAATTCTGAATCCTGATGCAAGGGAGGCCGAGATATTCCCTGCAAGGTGAATTAATACTCCCAGGGCCCGGATTCTGGGAATGTGGGTTCAAATCCCACCACAGCAGCTCATGGAGTTTAAATTTGATTAATTAATAAACCTGGAACTGAAAGCGGTAATGGGGACAATGAGACTGTAAAACACCTTCGAAGCTTCCACATCCTTCTGGTAGTGTGGTGACCAGAACTGCACGCAATACTCCAAATGCGGCTTAACAATATTTCATTGCTTGTATTGCAAATAGAACTTTATTTTAAAACATTTCTCCCAAATTAAGATTCCAATTTCCAAAGAGTTGCCAAGATGCCACAAAGTCTGACCATATAAAACCTTGGTTCAGTCACATTTGGAGCATTGTGTGCAGTTCTAGTCACACAACTGCCAGAAGGATGTGGAAACTTTGGAGAGGATGTAAAGAACATAAGAACATAAGAAATAGGAGCAGGAGTAGGCCATCTAGCCCTTCGAGCCTGCCCCGCCATTCAATAAGATCATGGCTGATCTGTTGTGGCTCAGTTCCACTTTCCCGCCCTCTCCCCATAACCCTTAATCCCCTCTCTTATCAAGAACCCATCAACCCGCTTCTTAAAAATATTTAGCAAGGCAGCCTCCACCACTTCAACGGGCAGAGAATTCCAGAGATTCACCACCCTTTGAGTGAAGAAGTTCCTCCTCAACTCCGTTCTAAACTGCGCCCCCCTTTATCTTGAGGCTGTGCCCCCTAGTCCTACTGTCTTTTTTGAGCGGGAAGAGTCTCTCCACCTCTATCCTATCCATCCCATTCATCATCTTATACGTCTCAATGAGATCTCCCCTCATTCTTCTAAACTCTAACGAGTACAAGCCTAGTTTATTCAGCCTCTCCTCATAGCTCAATCCCCTCAACGCCGATATCAGCCTAGTAAACCTCCTCTGCACTCCCTCCAAGGCCAAAATATCCTTGCGCAGGTGCGGCGCCCAAAACTGCACACAGTACTCCAGCTGCAGCCTCACCAATGCCCTATACAGCCGCAGCAAGACCTCCCTACTTTTATATTCAATCCCCCTCGCTATGAAGGCCAGCATCCCATTCGCCTTCCTGACCACCTGCTGCACCTGCAAGCTGGGTTTTTGCGACTCATGCACAAGGACCCCGAGGTCCCTCTGCACCGTCGCCTGCTGCAGTTTTTCACCCCGTAAGTAATAGTCCTTCCTACCATTCTTCCTACCAAAGTGGACCACCTCACACTTGCCAACATTAAATTCCATTTGCCATTTCCTGGCCCATTCGCCCAGCCTATCTAGATCCTTCTGCAGACTCTCCACACCCTCCGCACAATTTGCCTTTCCCCCAATCTTGGTGTCATCAGCAAATTTCGACACCCTGCACTCGGTTCCCTCCTCCAGATCATCTATATAAATGGTAAATAGCTGAGGCCCCAGCACCGACCCCTGGGGCACCCCACTAGTCACCAACCGCCAATCCGAATAGCACCCATTGACCCCCACTCTCTGCCTCCTATTTGACAACCAATCCTCTATCCATGCTAACACCCTACCCCCAACTCCATGTCCCCTGACCTTCTGCAATAACCTCTTGTGAGGTACCTTGTCAAACGCCTTCTGAAAATCCAGAAAGACCACATCCACCGGCTCTCCTCTATCCACTGCCCTAGACACATCCTCATAGAACTCCAGTAAATTTGTCAGACACGACTTCCCTTTAATGAAACCGTGTTGCATCCGCCCTATCAAGCAATTCCCTTCAAGATGCCTCGCAATTTCCTCCTTAATGACGGATTCTAACATTTTACCTACCACAGACGTTAAACTAACCAGCCTATAATTCCCCGCCTTTTGCCTGGCACCCTTCTTAAACAACGGCGTAACATTAGCCGTTTTCCAATCTTCCGGCACTTCCCCGGAATCCAGCGACGTCTGGAAAATAACCACCAAGGCATCCACTATCACCTCCGCCATTTCTTTCAGAACCCTCGGATGCATTCCATCCGGTCCTGGGGACTTGTCCACAATCAGCCCCTCCAGTCTGTCGAGCACCACCTCTCTAGTAACAGTAATGTCATTAAGACCCTCCATTCCTACCACCTTTCCATCGCTAACACCCGGCAAATTATTCACGTCCTCCTCCGTGAAGACAGAAACAAAAAAGTTATTCAAGACCTTAGCCATATCCCCATCCCCTACCACCAGCTCCCCTTTCTCATCCTCTAAAGGACCAACGTTCACCCTAGCCAGCCTCTTCCTTTTTATATATTTATAAAAACTCTTGCTATCCTTTTTTATATTAAGTGCTAGCCCAGCCTCATAGCTTCTCCTACCCTCCTTTATCAACTTCTTTGTCAATCTTTGTTGACATTTAAACCTTTCCCAATCCTCTTCTCGCCCACTGCTCTTAGCTACTCTAAATTCCTCCGCTTTTAATTTAACACTTTCAGGTTTACCAGGAAGTTGCCTGGTCCCGAGGGTGTTGGCTATGAGGAGAGGGTTGAATAAAATAGGATTGTCTTCACTGGAAAGACAGAGGCTGAGAGGAGACCTGACAGAGGTCTACAAAATTATCAGAGGCGTAGACAGGTGGATAGTCAGAGGCTTTTCCCCCAGGGCGGAAGTGTCAGTTACAAAGGAGCACAGGTTAAAGGTGAGGGGGGAAAGTTTAAAGGTGTGCAGGGGAAGTTTTTCACACAGATTGATGGGTGTCTGGGCTGTGGTACCAGAGGAGATGGTGGAAGCAGGCACATTAGCAACGTTTAAGAGGCATCTGGATGGGTACCTGAATCAGGAGATAGAGGGATATGGACCAAGTAAGGGCATCATGATCGGAACAGGCTTGGAGGGCCGAAGGGCCTGTGTTGTACTTCTCTTTGTTCTTTTCCAAAGGTTCATTTCCTATGAAATTTGTGGGGATGAAATTGCTCTTTTCATGAAAGATGGGAGGTTGCTTCTCCTTCGAAGCAAAACCGTTAAGTTCAGAAATCATATTTCTAAACCATGGGGACAATTTTAATGGAATCTGGTAGAACGCAAGCAGGCAGCGAAGTCCCTGCCCGTGAGACGCAACTCTGAAGCGCATTAAAATATTCCAAAATGGACTCCTGCCCCATAGCGGCAGGAGTGACATCAATGGGTTTGGGAATGGAAGGTTGCAATTCGAAGATTGCCGGAGACTTAAGGAAGCAGTAACTGTCAATGTAAGGTTCAATGGGCCGAGTGGCCTACGTTCTGCCCCTACACAGAATCCCTATAGTGCAGAAAGAGGCCATTTGGCCCATCGAGTCTGCACTCACCACAATCCCACCCATCCGCTATCCTCTTAGCCCCACTTATTTACCCTGCTAGCCCCCCCGATACCGTAGGGCAATTTATTAGGGCCAATCAATCTAACCCACAAATCTTTGGAGTGTGGGAGGAAACCGGAGCACCCGGAGGAAACCCACGCAGACACGGGGAGAATGTGCAGACTCCGCACAGACAGTGACCCGAGGCTGGAATTGAACCCTGACACTGCGAGGCAGCAGTGCCACCATGCTGCCCACAACTTATGGTCTCATGGACTGGGGGGAGGAGGGGAATCGGAAACATTGACTCAGGACAGCAATGGTGGTCCCAGGGGTAAGGGACCCTCAAGACTTCCTCCACAGGGATTAGCAGAAGCACTAGAATTCCACAGCAAAACCACTTTTCCCAAAGACACCTTGCCCTTTTCCGCCCACTCCCTGGCCTCCTGCCACGTTTGGCATTTTGGTTTGGCTCCACAGAGGTTCACACGTTGAAATATTTGCCCCCACTGCCCCATTGGTGTAATTGGATTGCAATTAAAGACTTAAAGTAGGTTCCCAGCTGCTCGTAGCTGGAGCCTTGGCCCAGTCCATAGTTAGTAAATACAAAATGGCAACAGGCCAAGTCTAGATGCTCACAAGCTGCCGAGTGGAGGCAAACAACCTTAAACTTGCCCCGTGTCCCATTCCAATTTGGCACTGGGAGTTAAACTCAACTGCCCCAGCATTCCTTCAATTCCTAATCAAAGACAAACATACGTCTTCCAGTATTCTCCTTATTGAAGTAGGGAACTCCTCCCTTCCCCCACCACCCTTATTAACAGGGTGGTAAATTAGTTATGACAGTTTGTACTTGGAGAAAGGTGCACTCTTCTCATCATTCCTGTCATTATTCAGTGGTGACATTGAGTAATGACTTGTTTCTCCTGACAGAATGTAATCCATTCCCAAAGTGTAGGGGGAGTCCAAAACGAAAGGGCGCAGGTTCAAAGGTGAGAGGGGAAAGATCTAAAAGGGACCAGAGGGGCAACTTTTTCACACAGAGTGGTGCGTACATGGAATGAGCTGCCAGAGGAGGTGGTAGAAGTGGGTACAATTACATTTAATAGACATTTGGACAGGTACATGGAGGGGAAAGGTTTAGTGTGACATGGGCTCAAACGCAAGCAAATAGGACTAGTTCAGTTTACCTGGTTGGCATGTTGGGCCGAAGGCCCAATTTCTGTCTGACCCCTTTGCTAACAACCTGGAGACTCTACAGAGTGTCACCACTTGCACAGAGAACTCAGAGCTCATCAAGCGGATACAAAGACGCCCTACAGCTCATTCGGCCCATCGAGTCTGTATCGACTCTCTGAACGAGCATCTTGCCCAGGCCCATCCCACACCCTATCCCTGTAACACCTTCCCCCAGGGGTAATTTAGCATGGCCAATCCACCTAACCTACACACCTTTGGATACTAAGGGGTCAATTTAGCATGGCCAATCCACCTAACCCACACACCTTTGCAGTGTGGGGAGAAACCCACGCAGACATGGGGAGAATGTGCAAACTCCACACAGACAGTGACCCGAGACTGGAATTGAGCCCAGATCCCTGGCGCTGTGCCACCGTGCCTGCAGAGTTCAATGTTAAAAGTCAAATACCGGGGTCATGAAAGTTTCAAGTAATTGAGGCGATGTGGAGAATTGTCAGTGGGGCCACCACTCCAGAAGCCACAGCTCATGTCCCGGGGACACGCTGAACCCCACCACAGCAGCTCATGGAGTTTCAATTCGATTAACAAATCTGGAAATAGAAAGCTGGCCTCAGTAATAGTGATCACTGAGTGTCACAAAAACCCATTCGGTTCACTAATGCCCTTTAGAGAAGGAAATCCGCCGTCCTTACCTGGGCAACTGCCACATTCCTCAGGTAGTTCCTTTACAATCTGTACCTGTGTCCCTGCTATTCTGATCACTTAATGGACACATTCAGCACTTTCTCAGCCTTCTTCATCACCACATTACACCCCCCCCACCCTCAGTATGATTTCCTTTTCTCTTAAATCTGACGAATGCCCCTGTCTACATCAACGGGAATGAGATAGAAATGGTTGAGAGCTTCACCTTTTCCTACTAGTGGAAACATCCGCTCCACATCCACTCTATCCAGGCTTCGCAATATCCAGCAAGTTTCAATAAGATCCCCCTTTGTCCTTCTAAACGTCAACAAGTACAGACCCAGAGTCCTCAACCGTTCCTCATACGACAAGCTCTTCGTTCCAGGGATCATTCTTGTGAACCTCCTCTGGACCTTTTTCAAGGCCCAGCACATCCTTCCTTAGACATGGTGCTCAAAACTGCTCGCAATACTCCAAATGGGATCTGACCAGAGTCTTATCCAGCCTCAGAAATACATCCCTGCTCTTGTTGAGAGGGCTAGAATACATGAACGTGAACATTGCATTTGCTTTCCTAACTGCTGCCCAAACCTGCACGTTAACCTTGTTGAACAATGACCCCCACATCCCTTTGTGTTTCGGATTTCCTAAGCATTTCCCCATTTAGAAAATAGTCTATGCCTCCATTCCTCCTTGCAAAATGCATAACCTCACACTTTTTCACTGTATATTAATACATGTGACAATAATAAATCAAATCTCAATGTTGGCTCAATTCCTTCTCCACAGATGCTGTCAGACCTGCTGAGATTTTCCAGCATTTTCTATTTTTGTTTCAGGTTCCAGCGCTCGCAGTATCTTTGCCCTTACCCGGTCTGGCCTACATGTGACTCCAGAGCCACAGCAACGTGGCTGACTCTGAAACAGTCTAGGAAGCCACACAGTTCAAGGGGAAATTAGGGGTGGGCAACAAATGTTGGCAGCGATACCCACATCCCCGTTAAAGGAATAAAAACAAACAAACTTGCCATTGTTAACCGGTTCACACAGAGGTGGTTACCTGATTTAGGAGGCTGTTGAAACTTAAAATTTGGGAATTGCGAGCCTGCAATGCTGGGCGTGACCTTCAGCTCCTTCTGACCATAGATTGTGAGAGAGCTCAAAAAATCAACCAGCTCTTCCAAGGTTTTTGCTTCTTCTTTCTCCAATTCTTTATCGCATCTAATGAGAGAGTACGATTGGAGTCCATTCATTCAAAATAAATCACACATATTAACTGAGAAGATAAGTGTGCGTCAAAAGACAAAGAATCCTTGGACAAGGATTGTTGGCTATTGGTGTCTTTCCAGCTCTGTGCCCTCAGCGTAAATCCAGGTCAGAATGGGAGCAAGAAATTCTTGTACTCTCAGTTAAACTCCCAGGGCGGCACAGTGGTTAGCACTGCTGCCTCACAATGCCAGGGGCTCGGGTTCAATTCCCAGCTTGGGTCACTGTCTGTGAAGAGTCTGCATGTTCTCCCAGTATCTGCATGGGTTTCTTCCGGGCGCTCTGGTTTCCTCCCACACTCCAAAGACATGCTGGTTAGGTGCATTGGCTATGTTAAATTCTCCCTCAGTGTACACAGAATTCCTACAGTGCAGAAGGAGACCATTCAGCCCATTTGCACCAATCACAATCCCACCCTAGTCCCATGACCCCACATCTTTACCCACTAATCCCTCTGACACTAGGGTCAATTTAACATGGCCAATCAACCTAACCGGCACATCTTTGGAGTGTGGGAGGAAACCAGAGCACCCGGAGGAAACCCACGCATGGGCAGAATGTGCGGCATGGGCAGAATGTGCAAACTCTACACAGACATAAGAACATAAGAAATAGGAGCAGGAGTAGGCCATCTAGCCCTTCGAGCCTGCCCCGCCATTCAATAAGATCATGGCTGATCTGTCGTGGATCAGTTCCACTTTCCCGCCCTCTCCCCATAACCCTCAATCCCTTCTCTTATCAAAAACCCATCAACCCGCTTCTTAAAAATATTTAGCGAGGCAGCCTCCACCACTTCAACGGGCAGAGAATTCCAGAGATTCACCACCCTTTGAGTGAAGAAGTTCCTCCTCAACTCCGTTCTAAACCGCCTCCCCTTTATCTTGAGGCTGTGCCCCCTAGTCCTACTGTCTTTTTTGAGCGGGAAGAGTCTCTCCACCTCTATCCTATCCATCCCATTCATCATCTTATACGTCTCAATGAGATCTCCCCTCATTCTTCTAAACTCTAACGAGTACAAGCCTAGTTTATTCAGCCTCTCCTCATAGCTCAATCCCCTCAACTCCGGTATCAGCCTAGTAAACAGCGTGGAGTTCGATACACGAATAGATGTTGGAGTGTGGCGACTTTGGGATTTTCACAGTAACTTCATTGCAGTGTTAATGTAAGCCTACTCATGACACTAATTAGTAAACTTTAAAAACTTAAATATGTGAAATGAGTTTGGCCACTTAGTTCTGAGCTGGTTTTGTATACCTTAAAATGGATGAGTACCAGTCATTCCCAAACTGGATTGGTCATTCCTTCTGGGAAAGGGTTTTGGTTGTGAGGCATGGAGAATTGGTACTTTGGAATGGATGAGTGGGGGTGGAGGAGTTTACACTTCTTAAACACAGTTCTTTCACAAGAACAGAAGGTAATCTTTACTTGGGTTCACATTTATTTCCCCAATTTGAATTGCATCATGTAACTCCTGACTATGCAATGACCCCACCACTGGTGTCAACATTCATCGAAACCTCACCGGAATCTGACACACAAACGGCAGCATCTGCAGAATTTTGCTTTGATTCTAAGCAGAGCTTTGATGTTCAAAAGTGCCTTACACAAATCTCTTGTCAATAAGATGCCTAAGACCATTTAGAAATACTTGCCCGAGGAGCAGGGTGGTCAGTAGTTGGTACCCATCGCTATTTTCAAAATCATTGAGTAACTCTGGAGAAATGTGGTAAGAGTCCTTTACAAAGCAGAGCACGTTGACCGCAGCTTGAGCTGTTTCGTAGATCGATGACCTCTCCACCATTGTAGATAAACTCCGAATGCACCTCTTTATGCAATCGCTATCTGTACAAAATGTAAATCTGCTGTTAGTGTCCCTGGCCACACGCCATGCACACAGAAATAGAATTCTCCAACCCCGCCTGTAACCGGGATTATCCAGTCCCGCTTGCTGCAAAGAGCCAGCGCTAAATTCTCCAGTCTCACTGGCAGCAGTAGTGGGCCAGGCGAGTCTGGAGAATTCCGATCAATACCTCAGCAAAATGAGTTGCTTGTTCATCCACCAATTACCCACCAGAACAAATATTTTCCTGAAAGTTTATGATACACTTAAAAACATGTAGAATCGATGTGGAAAAATTGGCAAGCAGTTCCCAGAACTTGAGAGATATGCCGTGAATTGTAAATCTCCAGCAACTAGCTGGTTGATTGACACAGTAAGTAATCTCACAACACCAGGTTAAAGTCCGACAGGTTTATTTGGTAGCACTTTTTCGAGTGACACTCCGAAAGCTGGTGCTATCAAATAAACCTGTTGGACTTTAACCTGGTGTTGTAAGACTACTAACGGTGCCTACCCCAGTCCAACACTGGTATCATGGTTGATTGGCACCATTGGTTGGTTTGCGCCAACCCTTAGCCTCCTTTTAAGACCTATTGAGTGTGTACACCAATTGACCAGAAAGCCAGGGGAGGCCTTAGCCTAGTGGTATTATCACTAGGCCGTTAATCCAGAAACTCAGCCAATATTCTGGAGACCTGGGTTCGAAACCCGCCATGGGAGATGGTGGAATTTGAATTCAATTTTAAAAATCTGGAATTAAGAATCAACTGATGACCATGAAACCATTGTCGGAAAAATCCATCTGGCTCCTTTGGGGAAGGAAATCTGCCATCCTTACACAGTCTGGCCTACATGTGACTCCAGAACCACAGCGATGTGGTTGACTCTCAAATGCCGTCAGGCAACTAGGGATGGGCCATAAGTGTTGGCCCAGCCAGTGACACCCATGTCCCACGAATAAGTTAAACTCAAATAAAGTCTGGTTTGACAGAAGCTCTTTCACGAACAGTGTTTATTAATGACAATCAACATCTCTGTTCTACTAAATGAACCATTTAATATAAACTCATTTCTTCAGGAATGGAATTGTTATCGGAGAGTTTAGAAAATGTCAAACTTTAAACATCTTTTTTTCCCCTTTCTGTCTCTCGCATTCGCTTCTCTTAATCAGGCCTTTCCTTCCCTTTCCTTATTTTACTTTCTGCGCTGGGTTTGATTAACTTTGCCCATTCCCATTCACCCTCTATCTCAGTCACTCCAGGCGTGATTTTACGCCTTCTTCCCACCCGACCGTTATCAAGGTGAGGTGGCACTTGGTTCCTCACCTCCCCAGATCGGACCAGCCCTATTTTGCACAAAGCTCATTTCAATATTAATGACATTAGTAGCAAGGCCCGGTCGCATTGTCAGGGGTCACTTACCTGCCCACTGGTCGAGCTTCCCACCGGTGAGAACCGCAGTTGGTCTCCACCAGCGGTGAGCAGACGTGATGGCTTCGCCAGGGCGGGGAGGGGGACATCGGAGGCCATCGAAACCCCTGGTGGTTGGGGCAGTGCAAGCCTGGCGCTGCCCACCTGGCACCATGGCACTGCCCCCTACCCCACTGATGAGAATCCCATCCTGGCACACCTTTTGCACTCAGTGTCATACGATTGCCACTTGCATCTCATCCAAAAGATTGGCACGATTCCTGTTTTGCTGCTCATGGCATTTGGAAATTTTTTCTTAAGACTATGCTTTTCATTTCTTTCTTAATCCTTAAATTGCATTGATTAATGACAGACACTCGTACAGGAGCCTTAGATATAAAATAGTCAGTAATAAATCCAATAGTGAACTTCAGAAAAATGATTTTATCCAAAGAGTAGTTAGAATTTAGAACTTGCTACCATGAGGAGTATTTGATGCAAATTGCATGGATAAATTAAAGGGAAAGTTTGATAAATGCCTGAGAAAGTAGGAACAGATGATGTTGCTGTTTGGCCAGGATGGGGAAGTGTTGGAGGGGTTTCAAATGGAGCATAAATATGAATGACTGGGTTTCTGTTTGATGTAATTCTCCGTGATTTTCTGACTGTGAATCTGCTTTTTCTTATTCACTCATGGGACATGGACAGCATTTATTGCCCATCTCTAGTTGTCCAAGAGCAGTTGAGAGTCAACCACATCACCGTGGCTCACATGTAGGCCAGACCAGGTAACGACGGCAGATTTCCAACCCTAAAGGACATTAGTGAAGCAGATGGGTTTTTCTGACAATAGTTTCATGGTCGTCAGCAGATCCTTAATTCCAGATTTTTTTATGGAATTCAAATTCCACCACCTGCCGCGGCGGGATTCGAACCCAGGACATTAGTTGAGTTTCTGGATTAACAGCCTAGCGATAATACCACTGGGCCATCCCCTGAGATAAAAGAGTAGGAAAATAATCCTGTCCATTGTGTTTCCAAAGGGCTCAGTTACGAAATTGTGTACGAGTCAAATTTTGGAAATTGTTTCACTAACGTCTGATTGCTTTCGTTCAAAGAATTTTGAAACTTGAACTAGGGGGCATGGCCTCAAAATAAGGGGGAGCAGATTTGGGACTGAGTTGAAGAGGAACTTCTTCACCCAAAGAGTTGTGAATCTGTAGAATTTCCTGCCCAGCGTTAATCTCGAGTTGACAATGTGGCTTAATCCCATAAAAGTCTAGCAGATAATCAGGAAGGGTGACGGAGGAAAAAGTGCATCTTAATTAATAACATAAGAGCTAGGAGCAGGAGTAGACCCTCTGGCCCCTTGAGCCTGCCCCACCATTCAATAAGATCATGGCTGATCTTTTTTATGGACTCAGCGGCACTTACCCACCTGCTCACCATAACCCTTAATTCCTTCACTGTTCAAAAATTTATCCATCCTTGCCTTAAAAACATTCAATGAGGTAGTCTCAACTGTTTCACTGGGCAGGGAATTCCACAGATTCACAACCCTTTGGGTGAAGAAGTTCCTCCTCAACTCAGTCCTAAATGTGCTCCCCTTAATTTTGAGGACATGCCCCCCTAGTTTGAGTTTCAAAATTCTTTGAACAAAAGCAATCAGACGTCAGTGAAACCACGTCCAAAATTTGACTCGTATGCAATTTTGTAACTGAGCACTCTGGAAACACAATGGACGGGATTATTCTCCCTTTCTGCGATGGTGGGAGATGGCTTGCTGATGTCAGGATCCTCCATTGTCAACAGGGGTTCCCGCTGAACGCACTCTTTGACACTGGAAAACCCGTGGCGGGGGTACGGCGCACCGTTAGTGGGATCGTAAAATCCCACCGGAGTGAGAGGCAGCAAAATTTCGGTCAATTCTTATTTGTCAAGCAATTTCTATAAAACACGTACCGGCAACACGCATTCCGATAGAGAAAAATGCGAACCCACCGTGTAAATATCTGACAGTATTTTTAGTTGGCGTCTTTGAAATTGCTTTCAGCACATGACCTGTATATTTCCTCCAGCAAGAATTGTATAGGTCCCACTCGCTGGCCACTGTTAAAATCAGGCATCTGAGGTCATCGGTTTGAACCATGGCCTCCACAGTGGAAACCTGGCTGCACAGATACAGCAGGATCTGAAAGAGAGGAAGGGCGGAGACCCAATGTTACCTTACGCATGTTAGAATCATGAGAGGCATTGCTACAGTAAAGCTACAATGCATCTTAATTGCAGCAACTAATACTTAGGCCCAAATTCTATTGTCAAAAAGGCTATGCAAGGGGAAGTGTGGCTTGGAGGGAAAATTCGAGGCCCTGCATTCTCCCACCTCGTATACGACTGGGATTCTCCGATCCCGCTGCTGTGGTTGGAGTTTTGGCTGAGCGCCAAATTCTCGCTGGCGTCCGCAGCAAGACTGGAGAATCTTGGCTGAGGAAACATGAATTTGCGTGCACTTAATTTGCAGCACAGTGATTAGCACTGCTGCCTCACAGTGCCAGGGACCCGAGTTCAATTGCGGCCTTGGGTGACTGTCTGTGTAGAGTTTGCCCCTTCTCCCCGTGTCTGCGTGGGTTTCCTCCCACTGTCCAAAGACGTGCGGGTCCTTGTGGATTGGCTATGCTAAATTTACCCTTAGTGTCAGGGGGATTTGCAGGGTAAACACATGAGGTTAAGGGATAGGGCCTGGGTGGGATTGTTATCAGTGCAGAGCCGATGGGCTGAATGGTCTCCATCTGCACTGTAGGGATTCTATGGATCAGTTTATACACTTCAGACAACAGCATCCTGAACATCACAATGCCCTTCGTGTAATATTTTCCTGCCTGTGCCTATCATGGCTTGACTTCACATTTAACATCCTGATTTTCTGTGATTATGAACTTTTGGGATTGACTAGAAGAGAGCTATGAAAAAACAATTTCAACATTAGCCAATTAGCAAGGTAAAGGCCAAAAACAAATAGTACATTTTTTGATAAACTAATTAAAAGAGATTTCAGGATTTATTTCCACTTGAAACATTACTGTAAATTCAACTTGATTTCCACTTGAAACTGTAAATTCACACAAAATTTATTTGTCCAAAGCAGCACAGTGGCACAAGGGTTAGCACTGCTGCCTCACAGCGCCAGGTTCAATTCCCAGATTGGCTCATTGTCTGTATGGAGTCTGCACATTCTCCCCATATCTGCATGGGTATCGTCCAAATGCTCCAGTTTCCTCCCACAGTCCAAAGATGATGCAGGTTAGGTGGATAGGTTATGCTAAATTCTCCCTCAGTGTACCCGAATGGGTACCAGATGTGACAACTAGGGAATTTTCACAGTAACTTCATTACAGTGTTAATGTAAGCCTACTTGTGACTGATAAATAAACTTTAATTTTACTTACTTGACTTGCAGGAGTGACACATTTCTTTCACAAAACTTAGAGTGTCGTTCGAATAATTCACAGCCCATCTGTGGGGAGATAGTGGTGAAGTGGTAATGTAATCCAGCGGCCCAGGCTAATGCCACATGGGTTCAAACCTCATCACAGCAGTTGGTGAAATTTAAATTCAACTAATAAATCTGGAATATAAAGCTAATCTATATCAAGTGTTGTAAAACCCTCATGCCCTTTAGGGAAGGAAATCTGCTGTCCTTACTGGTCTGGCCTACATGTAACTCCAGAGCCACAGCATTTGACTTCTAACAGCCCCAGCAAATCAATTGGGCAACAACTGTTAGCCTTGCCAGCATTCATCCAGCATAAGGATAATTCAGTTGCAAGAAATAAAGGAACTAATTTCACAAAGTAAATCAAAGAAAAAAGTTTAATATTAAAAAATCATTACACCAACACTTGGAACTACAACCTGAGCCAAACAAGCTTCCCACAATCCCCTACTGCTTTCTATTTATACCAGGTCAGCTGACCATCACTTCATTTTGCCATTGGTTACATTGGGTCAGCTGATCATCACAGCATGTTAGCATTAGTTGTATTGTAGCAGATTCCAATTTTATCATTGGTTATATTATAAGAGATTCCAGTGTTACCATTGGTTATATTATAAGAGATTCCAGTGTTACCATTGGTTATATTATAAGAGATTCCAGTGTTACCATTGGTTATAGTATAAGAGATTCCAGTGTTATCATTGGTTATATTATAACAGATTCCAGTGTTACCATTGGTTATATTATAGCAGATTCCAATGTTATCATTGGTTATATTATAGCAGATTCCAGTGTTACCATTGGTTATATTAGAACAGATTCTAGTGTTACCATTGGTTATATTATAACAGATTCCAGCGTTATCATTGGTTATATTATAGCAGATTCCAGTGTTACCATTGGTTATATTATAGCAGATTCCAGCATTACCATTGGTTATGTTATAACAGCCAGTGCTGCCTACATGAAAAAATAAACAAAATACAAATGCCTATCCGAGAAGTCACTGAGTGAGCTTTCACCTTCATCCTGTGGCCAGCAATCATTTCCACAGAGGTTGGACGCCTTATCCACAATGCCTATCTTGAGGTGAAGAGGCTCAAGGGATACTGGGCGGGCGGGGAGTGGGATCAGACTATTGAGTTGGCTGATCAACCACGACCACAATGAATGGCGGAGCAGATTCGAAGGGCCGAATGGCCTCCTCCTGGTCCTATTTTCTATGTTTCGATAGCTTGTCACAAGCCCAGGCTAGTGGCTTGAAAATCTCTCGACTATTCAACACGAGAAACCAAAAGAAAAAGAGAATTGGGGCTTAATTAAGCATTTTCACTTGAACAAAAATAATCTCGACAACGAACAATGAAGGCAGAAAATCCAGAATAAAAATGTTTTATACACACAGCAACTCAATCAGCAATGGAAAGGCAAGTTTCAAAAGAAGAACATCAAACACAGCAGGCTTTTAATCTCTCCTTCCATATTGTATAAGTTCAATTAAGCGTAACATAAGCATACTGTGTGTTTATATTTCAATGTACTAATTTCAAGGGAGAATTTTAAAGCTTATTTATTAGTATCACAAGTAGACTTATATTAACACTGCAATGAAATTACTGTGAAAATTCCCTTGTTGCTACACTCTGGCGCTTGTTCAGGTATACTGAGGAAGAATTCAGCACCTAACCAGCACATCTTTCAGAATGTGGGAGGAAACCAGAGGAAACCCACGCAGACATGGGGAGAATGTGCAAACTCCACACAGACAGTGACCCAAGCCAGGAATCGAACCCAGGTCCCTGGCACTGTGAGGCAGCAGTGCTAACCACTGTGCCACCAGTGATGGTTGAAAGAAAAGAATGCACCTATCTCTCCAAGCATTTTCTGCCCATCCTGAGCACAACTGATTTGTTGTGTGAGCGACATGTCACATTTCAATTGGCATTGCTTCTCAGGCCTCACACGGAAGTTGCAACTTACGTGGGTTATGGTTTCCTGAAATACTGTACTCTCGTCTTGGGTCTGCGGTTTCATCATTCCCACTCCTGTTTTGTTTGGAAAAGCGAAGAAAAGGTGCAGGCACTTTAAAAGAATTAAAGGCAGTCCTGTTTTCACAATACAACTCAGCGTTTCCTGTAGATTGGAGAGATAGAAAATTTGGATTATTTATGTTGCTGGGTAAAATGTTGAAAGTTTATTTGTTAGCGTCAGAAGTAGGCTTACATTAACACTGCAACAAAGTTACTGTGAAAATTCCCTAGTTGCCACACTCCAATGCTTGTTCGGGTACACTAGAATTTAGCACGGCCAATGCACCTGACCAGCATGTCTTTCAGACTGTGGGAGGAAACCCATGCAAACACAGGTAGGACATACAGGCTCCGCACAGACAGTGTCCAAGCTGGGAATTGAACCTGGTTCCCTGGTGCTGTGAGGCAGCGGTGCTAACCACTGAGTCATCATGCCACCCAAGAGTGCTCTTTTTCACAGAATCATAGAATCCTACAGTGCATAAGAAGGCCATTCAGCTCATCAAGTCTGCACTGCCACAATCCTACCCAAGCCCCATGCATTTTACCATAGCTAGTCCCCCTGACACAAAGGGGCAATTTACCACAGCCAATCCACCCAACCCGCACATCACTGGAGTGCGGGAGGAAACCGGAGCGCCCGGAGGAAATCCACGCAGACACGGGGAGAATGTGCAGACTCCACACAGGCAGTGACCCAAGCCGGAAATCACACTCGGGACCCTGGCACTGTGAGGCAGCAGTGCTAACCACTGTGCCACCGTGCCACCCAAGAGGGTTCCATTTCATGTTATCTTCCAACACTTGAGTATATGCTGGAGTCAGACAATTCTAGCTGATTAAATATTAATTTTGTATTAAGTTCTAAATTGAATCTGATATGCAGTGGGACATAGTTTAGGATCTATAGGAGTCTCAGTGAATACATTCATCTCACAGAAAGTAATTAGCAGAGTCCAACTGTAAAAGCATACTTTGCTAAAAAAAAGAATGCAAACTTTGTGATATATCCTGTTGTAAGATAGACAGACTGATTTTGGTGATCACTTATTTTTATTCATCCAAGGCAGGGCCAGTCAGGAACTGCTGTGTCATTTAAGTCTGACTCAGATTAAAATTAATATTGATTTTTGGTTTGGAAAAAGCATTTATGAAACCCAGATAGTGGTGATTCACATTTCAGCAATACAATCCAATACTAGTTCAGATTAGTTTTCCAAATGCAGTACTGGACTGGAGAGAATTGCCAACAAAGACAAAATCTAGCTTGGCATTCCAGTCACTACAATGCACAGCACCACTGAGGGAGTGCTGCACTACTGTCAGAGCTGCCACCTTTTTAGCTGAGACTCGTCGAGACCTTGGTGTCCATCAGTCGCTGAGAGTATGCGGGTAGGTACAGCAGGCAGTAAAGAAAACAAATGGTATGTTGGCCTTCATGGCGAGAGGATTTGAGTACAGGAATAGGGATGTTTTACTGCAATTGTACTGCAGATGTTGGTGAGGCCACATCTGGAGTATTGTCCTTACCTGAGGAAGGATGTTCTTGCTAGAGAGGGAATACAGTGAAGGTTTACCAGGCTGATTCCTGGTCTGTCATATGAGGAGAGACTAAGTCTGGCATTTAGAGGAGTGAGAGTGGAATCTCATAGAAACTTGTAAAATTCTAACAGGGTTAGACAGGGTAGATTCAGAAAGAATGTTCCCGATTGTGGGGGAGTCCAGAACTAGGGGGTCATAGTTTGAGAATAAGGGGTAAACCTTTTAGAATTGAGGAGAAATTTCTTCACCCAGAGGGTGATGAATATGTGGAATTCACTACCACACAAAGTAGTCAAAGCCAAAACATGTGTGATTTCAGGAAGAAATTAGATAAAGCTCTTGGGGCTAAAAGGATATGGGGGGGGGGAAATGGGGGGTTCAGGATATTGAATTTGATGATCAGCCATGATCAAAATGAATAGTAGAGCAGACTCGAAGGGCCGAATGGCCTTCTCCTGCTTTCTGTGTAAACAATCCCATGGCACTATCATGAAGGGGTGTTGTCTCTGATATTTTAGCCAGTATTTATCCCTCAACCATCATGGCTAAAAAAAAATTATCTGGACATTATCACATTGCCAAGTCTGGGAGCTGTGCGTAGGTTCCCAAAACCCTGGAGATTTATGGTAAAGGTCCTTCACAAAGCAGAACGCATTGACTGCTCTTGGGTTTCATCTTAGATCACTGACCTCTCTCCAAAGGAGGAAGAATGCAAGCTTCACCAACTATTCCTCTGATAATATTCATGTTGAAAGTAACTGCCAACACATCTCAACTCTCCCATATCCAGCTGCACATTCTAAAATGTCACTGCGCCCAAACAAAGGCCACACCCAATGTATGGTGTACAGGGCTGGTAGGAATCTACACCAAAAACTATCATTAATTAGATCGTACTCAAGGTTACAAATGTAAATGGTAACCACAAGACCAGGGAGGCCATTGGGCTCACCTTTCAAAGAAAGCTAGGATCTCTCCATCACAGAATCTGTTCCAAACTTCAGTCATTGCTACTTGACCCAGGTGGACGTTAAAGGATATTGGCGGGAATTTTCCAGTCTTGTACACCCCACTATCCCTTCCGGTGAAAACGGAGAATTTGGCGCTCAGCCAAATCTCCAATCACTGCGGCGGGACCGGAGCGAGTTGGAGAATTGCGACCGTTATCTACTCTCTGTGTGAGGAAGACTTGCTTTCTAATCTGAGACTTGAACTGGTCTCTTGCCAAATTTACTTGTGGCTTCAATTTCTGCAACTATTATTTGACCTGATAAAAGCAGATTACTGCGGATGTTGGAATCTGAAACCAAAAAAGAAAACGCTGGAAAATCTCAACAGGTCTGGCAATGTCTGTAAGGAGGGAAAAGAGCTGACGTTTCCAATCCAGGTGTTCCTTTGACTTGAAATATTGGATAAGACTTTTGATACTTCTCGTTATCTTACGCATCTCTATATGATGTTTTATATATATATATAATACACAGTAAGTTGCTTTTTTGTATAGTATACACTCATTCAATATATAATATAGAATTTTCCTGTTCCATCAGCAACAGTATTGTAATGGACTTGATACTGGTAAACCCAAAAACCCCAAGGTAGAAACACAGTGGTATAGTGGTTAGCACTGCTGCCTCAGTGTCAAGGGCCAGGGTTTGATTCCCAGCTTGGTTACTGTCTATGTGGAATTTGCATGTTCTCCCTGTGTCTGTGCGGGTTTCCTCTGGGTGCTCTGGGTTCCTCCCGTATGTGTGGATTAGGATGCTAAATTGCCCATTAATGTTAAAAGACATGCGGGTTAGGCGGATTGGCTGTGCTAAATTGCCCCCTGGTGTCAGGAGGACGAGCAGGGCAAAGATGTGGGGCTGAAAGGGATAGGGTCTGGCTGGGATTGTTGTCTGCGCAGGCTTGATGGGCTGAATGGCCTCTCTCTGCACAGCGGGGATTCTGTCACCTTAAACCCATGGCAGTTTGAGGATTTGGATTCAGTTAAGAACAAGCAGCTGGATTTCAGAAATCTTTTTAAAAAGTCGATTGTGTGCAATGGCTCTCTTAGTTTTGTACTGCGGTGGCTCAGAGAGAGAGAAGGCAACTTGAGGCGGGCATTGAAAGCAAATGCCAGCCTTACCAACAATACCCACTTTCCAAGAATGAGTAATAAACAAAAGCAGGGCGACTTCACATTGACCCAACCATCCCTCTGACAATGTTCACACTTCAAGTAATTGCTAACACGTCGTAACTGTTCCGTATGTTAAAAACATTGCACGGGGCTTGTGAAAGAGAACATGACAAAAACACATGTCGAGCATAATGCCACTCAGTAATGCACTTCCTTCATACAGTACTTCCACTGTGGAAGGCTATAAACCTTAATTGAGGCCAGGTTTGATTTGAAAGCTCACATACGATCGGTAGGAGATATTTCTCAATGAGTCGCTTCAAGGGGAATTTTGCCATTGTTAAACTTGACAGCCCAAGGCTTCAGATATTATCACTCGAGTCTCACAAACGAGTGCTGAGCACCTCCTGCTGGCTGGCAGGGGAGTTACTCTGTCAGCATATTTTGCATTAAGAAGTTAAAACAGCTTTTTTTGTTGCCTGCTTCTTAAAGTCAGCTTTTAAGTTTATTTATTAGTGTCACAAGTAAGCTTCCTGCAATGAAAGGACTGTGGAAATCCCCTAGTCGCCACACTCCGGCACCTGCTCAGGTACGCTGAGGGAGAATTTAGCGTGGTTAGCATGGTGCTGTGAGGCAGCAGTGCTAACCAGTGTGCCACCATAAGCAATGCGTAAGCCAGAAAAACCATTTTGGGGGTAAGTAAGATCACCAGGCCAGCTGAGTTAATCCAGTCCTCAGTGCTTCTATTTAAAAGCATTATTGTCTTCAGCTGCTTTATCCCACCGTCAGCTTGTGAGAGTCCTGCAGGTGACACGATTTTCTTAATTCTTCAACTGGTGACACACTGAACTGTCCCAGCCTCATGGTGCTGCAAGCATTGGTTGGCATGTCTTACTGTGACCAGAGCGTCAATTTGATGGAGAACTGTGTGTGGAGTTGGATCAAAGAAATAAAGGTATTTTATGAAGAATTGCTTAGTCGCCACACTCCAGCGCCTGTTCGGGTACACTGAAGGAGAATTTAGCATGGGCCCCACACCCCCTGGACATCCTCTCTTCCACCTTCCTCCGTCAGGAAAAAGATACAAAAGTCTGAGGTCATGTACCAACTGACTCAAGAGCATCTTCTTCCCTGTTGCTGTCAGACTTTTGAATGGACCTACCTCGCATTAAGTTGATCTTTCTCTACACCCTAGCTATGACTGTAACACTACATTCTGCACCATCTTCTTTCCTTCTCTATGAACGGTATGTTTTGTCTGTATAGTGCACAAGAAACAACACTTTTCACTGTATGTTAATACATGTGACAATAATAAATCAAATTAAATCAAATTTAAAAAATCAAAGAAGCAGAACTCCTGCTCTGCCCAAGACCACAAGAAACTACAAAAGCCCAATGTAGCCCAGTCCATCATGCAAACCAGCCTCCCATCCATTGACTCTGTCTATACTTCCCGTTGCCTCGGAGAAGCAGCCAGCAAAATTAAGGACCCCACGCACCCCAGACATTCTCTCTTCCACCTTCTTCCGTTGGGAAAAAGATACAAAAGTCTGAGGTCACGTACCAACCGACTCAAGAACAGCTTCTTCCCTGCTGCTGTCAGACTTTTGAGTGGACTTACCTTGCATTAAGTTGATCTTTCTCTGCACCCTAGCTGTGGCTGTAACACTACATTCTGAACCCTCTCCATTCCTTCTCTATGAACAGTATGATTTGTCTGTATAACACGCAAGAATCAAGACTTTTTGTTTTTGGAATGTGGGAGGTAAGAGGATCACCCAGAGGAAACCCACACTGACATGGGGAGAATGTGCCAACACCAAGCAGACAGTTACCCAAGGCCAGAATTGAATCTGGGTGCTGGGTGCTGTGAGGCAGCAGTGCTAACCACAGTAGCACCGTGCCACCGCATTGTTTCCAAAACTCCATTCACTTTCAGCGGCATCGGAGAATCCCAGCCGGCAACCAAGATGAGGAATTTGGCACTAATGTTGTCAGTTCAAACTCTGAATTCCCTCCCAGTACAAAAGGTGTTTTATCGCTCACTGCTCATCAATGTAATTTTATAATACCAAATAAACTGGACCACTGAGTGAACCTGAAATGAAAATATGCGCCTTACCTGGTTACGGAATTACACACAGGAGCACCAGTCCAGAGTGAATCATCACAGTGCCAGAGACCCAGGTTTAATTCCAGCCTTGGGTCACTGTGTGGAGTTTGCATATTCTCCCCATGTCTGTGTGGGTTTCCTCTGGGTGTTCCGGTTTCGTCCCACAGCCCAAAGATGTGCAGGTTAGGTGGATTGGCCATGATAAATCACCCCTTAGTGTCCCAAGATGTGCAGTTTAAGGGGGTTAATGGGATAAGTGTGAAGGGTTTGGCCCGGATATGATGAACCGTTGGAGAGTTAGTGCAGACTCGATGGACCAAAATGCGGAATGGCAACACTGGGCAGCATGGTGGCACAGTGATTAGCACTACTTCCACACAGCGTTAGAGATCTGGGTTCGATTCCCAGCTGTGCTGAGTCTGCACGTTCTCCCCATGTCTGCGTGGGTTTCCTCCGGATGCCCGCAGTCCGAAAGATGTACTGGTTAGGTGCATTGGCCTTGCTAAATTCTCCCTCAGTGTACCCAAACAGGCACCAGAGTGTGGCGACTAGGGGATTGTCACAGTAACTTCATTGCAGTGTTAATGTAAGCCTACTTGTGGCACTCATAAATAAACTTGTAGGGGTTCTCCGAACCAATGAAGGACTATTTCTGACATGACTTCCCCTTAGTGTTGCTTATTGATTGACACTTGAATAAGTCAGCAGAACCACAAGTTCACCTTTCTACTTACTGAATCAGCTGCAGCTAATAGTTGAATTGTTTTTAGTAACTGCCACCCGTCACTGCTTCCCACATCTTGGTTCCAGCAGAGGAACTCCTCAATAACAACTCGTGCTTCCTCTGTCACAAGAATAGCAGGAAATTAGCTTGAAATTATTCAATGATGTATCGCTGAAAATGGACGTGGTGTTAAATTTGGAACACTTCACCAAAAACAATGCACTCTAACTTCATAATACGGGAACTGGAGTCCTTTTCATTTAAATTTGGTCAATTTGGCCATTTAAAAGTAGATGTTTGCGGCACGGTGGCACAGTGGTTAGCACTGCTGCCTTACTGTGCCAGGGACCCGGGTTCAATTCCCGGCTCGGGTCACTGTCCAGACACATTCTCCCCGTCCCTGCGTGGGTTTCCTCCGATTTGCTCCCACACTTCAAAGATGTGCGGGTTCGGTGGATTGGCCGTGCTAAATTGCCCCTTGGTGTCAGGGGGACTGGCTAGGGTCAATGCATTGGGTTATAGGGATAGGGCCTGGGTGGCATTGTGGTCAGTGCAGACTCGATGGGCCGAATGGCCTCCTTCTGCACTGTCGGGATTCTATGGTTCTTCTCGCACGGGGTGGTGAACCTCAGGAATTCTCTGCCCCAAAGGGTGGTGGAAGTGGGATCATTAGAAGTATTTAAAGTGAAGGTGGATAAATATCTGGTAGATGGAGGAACGGAGGGGAATGGAGAAAATGGCACAGAGAAAGAGCTGAGGCCGGCATACATCAGCCATGATCATATTCAATGGCAAGACTTGAAGGGCTAAATGGCCAACTTCTGCTTCTATTTCTTGTGTTTGGATTGTGAAATGATGATGCTGTTAGTGAGGGAGTTCCATATTTAGGGCGTGCATCGTGTGTGCTAACTGCTCACAGGCCTGAACTGTGGCACTTGATTAGTGTTTGCAATGACTCACACTGGGGCGGCACGGTGGTTAGCATTGCTGGCTCACAGCGCCAGGGACCCGGGTTCGATTCCCAGGCTTGGGAGTCTGTCTGTGTGGAGTTTGCACATTCTCCCCGTGTCTGCGGGGGTTTCCTCCGGGTGCTCCAGTTTTCACCCACAGTCCTAAGGTGTGCAGGTTAGGTTGATTGGCTGTGCTAAGTTAACCCTGGTGTCAGGGGGATGTGCAGGCTAAATACATGAGGTTACGGGGATAGGGCCTTGGTGGGATTGTTGTCAGTGCAGGCTCGATGGGCTGAATGGCCTCCTTCTGCACAATAGCTAGTATATGATTCTGTGACTCATGCACTGTCCAGTAAAGATGAAGATTTGGTTTAAGATGTGTAGATGAGGTGGATTGACAATGCTAAATTGCTCTTTAGTATCCCAAGATGTGCAACTTAGGAGGGCTTAACCATAGTAAATGTGTGGAGTTGCAAGGGATAGCACGGGGGAGAGGGCCTGGGTAAGATACTTTGTCAGAGAGTCGTTGCAGACTCGATGGGCTGAATAGCCTCCTTCTGCACTGTAGGGATTCTCTTCTTAAGAACTAACAAAGTACCACGTAGACTCCATGATGCCCAATAACAACACTTGTCTTCAGAACACACCCTCAATATAGTTAGATTCCAGAGCCACAGCAACATGGTTGACTCTCAACTGCCCTTGGGCAACTAGGGATGGGAAATAAATGCTGGCCCAGCCAGCGATGCTCATGCCCCACAAATGAATTTAAAAAAAAGCATCAGGTATGTTTGAAACTGCCCCTAGCAAAAAACGCATGTAGATAATCCAGGAATCAGTGGAACTTCAACATTTGCAAACTGGTTCATTAAATCACAGTTACCTCCTGTTCTGTTGGCCAGTTTCTCTTTGATTGTCTGCACCATTGTTTTGGAAGCTTCAACACAAAACGGCAAAATACACGGGGACATCATCATCCAATTATTTAATCCATGGTCAAAAGCCTGCAAGAGTAAATAACAATACAAGCAAATCACTGCGGATGCTGGAATCTGAAACCAAAAGAGAAAACGCTGGAAAATCTCAGCAGGTCTGGCAGTATCTGTAAGGAGAGAAAAGAGCTGACGTTTCGAGTCCAGATGGCTCTTTGTCAAAGCTAAAAGGCACAGAAAGTGGGAGATATTTATACTGCAGGGGGAGAGAATGAAAGATGAGTCATTGCCACAGAAACCAGGGGAAAGGCTGCTAATGGCAGCCCAGAGAGAGAATACAAGGTGTGAATGGCCAAATGGCAGAGAAACTGAATTCAGAGGGTAAACTGTGACAGATGAAGATTTGGGGAAGGAGGGGAGAGTGGGAGAGAGGTAAAATTGAGAAAAAGGTGGAAAGGGGAAGCAAAGGGGGAGAAAAAGGAAGAAAAGGGGGATAAAATTAGGGGGAAAGATTGGGGGCAAAGAAAAATAAAGAAAGACAATAAAGAAACAAAAGGTAGAGAACAGTTAAAAATTAAATAAGATGATAGAGCGAATCATCTGAAGTTGTTGAATTCGATGTTGAGACTGGAAGGCTGTAACGTGCCCAGGTGAGATGGTGTTTCTCCAGTTTGCGTTGAGCTTCACTGGGACATTGCAGCAGGCCAAGGACGGACATGTGGGCACGGGAGCAGGATCGTGTATTAAAATGGCAAGCAACTGGAAGGTCAGGGTCCTGATTGTGCACAGACTGAAGGTGCTCAGCAAAGTAATCACCCAGTCTACGCTTGGTCTCTCCGACATAGAGGAGACCACATTGGGAGCAGCGAATGCGATAGACCAAATTGAAAGAGGTGCAAGTGAAACGCTGCTTAACATATATTAACGCTGCAATGAAGTTACTGTGAAAATTCTGTAGTTGCCACAATCCGGCGCCTGTTCGGGTACACTGAGGGAGAATTTAGCATGCCAAAGCACCTAACCAGCACATTTTTTGAACTGTGGGAGGAAACCGGAGCACCCGGAGTAAACCCACGCAGACACGGGGAGAATGTGCAGACTCCGCACAGACAGTGACCCAAGCCGGGAGTTGAACCCATGTCCTCAGTGCTGTAAGGCAGCAATGCTAAGCACTGCGCTACCGTGATGAATGTTGTTGCCTGGCATGGAGGGTATTAGTTATGAGAAGAGGTTGGAGAAACTTGATTTGTTCTCACTGGAGCGACGGAGGTTGAGGGGAGGCCTGATAGAAGTCTACAAGGTTATGAGCAGTATGGATAGTCAGAAGCGTTTTCCCAGGCTGGAAGAAGGGGCACAGGTTTAAGGTGCGAGGGGCAAGGTTTAAAAGAGATGTACGAGGCACATTTTTTACACAGAGATTAGTGGCTGCCTGGAACTCGTTGCGGGGGGAGGTAGTGGAAGCAGATACGGTAGTGACTTTTAAGGGGCGTCTTGATAAATACATGAATAGGATGAGAATAGAGGGATATGGTCCCCAGAAGGGTAGGGGGCTTTAGTTAAGTCAGGCAGCATGGTCAATGCAGGCTTGATGTAATTTTCTTTGTGCTTTGTTCATTGCAAGAATTAACAGAACTAACTTCAGATAGTAAAATCAAAGAAAAAGATTTGATAAAGAAACTTCGTTTCTCCAACACATGGGATCAAGCTTCCCATAATTCCCATTGCTTTCCATTTATACCGGGTCATAGCGAGGGGGCATAGCTTTAAATTGAGGGGTGGTAATTATAGGACAGATGTCAGAGGTAGGTTCTTTACTCAGGGGGCAGTAAGGGCGTGGAATGCCCTGCCTGCAACAGTTGTGGACTCGCCAACTTTAAGGGCATTCAAATGGTCATTGGATAGACGTATGGATAATATTGGAATAGTTTAGGTTAGAGGGTCATTAGATTGGTTCCACTGGTTGGCGCAAGATCAAGGGCCTGCACTGCGCTGAAATAGAAAGACCGGGTATTTGCTGGGAAGCTGTTGGCTACAGAATGTTATCTCTTAAATGTTCTATGTTCTATCTGACCACCGCACCGTTTTGCCATTGGTTACCGGGTCAGCTGACCCTCACAGCACGGTACCATTGGTTACATTATAACATCGGGACGCACGACGCTGGAAAACCCCACCTCATGAAACCATTGTCAAACACCATAAAACCCATCTGGTCCTTTAGGGCAGGAAATCTGCTGTCCTTACCCGGTCTGGCCTATATGTGACTCCAGAGCCGCAGCAATGTAGTTGACTCTTGACTGCCCCTCTGAAATGGTCCAGCAAGCCATTCGGTTCAAGGGCAATTAGGGTTGGGCAACAAATGCTGGCCCAGCCAGTGACACCCACATCCCGTGAATGAATTTTTAAAAAGCCATTAGCACCAAAATAGAATTAAAAGAAATAAAATGACCGCACAATGAACCTCCAGTATGCTTGCGGGTAGAGGAAATAACAACAGATGTCTCGATTGATTTCAATCCCCCGACCTATTTCAAAGATTCAGGTGATAGTTTCACACCCAGTGACTTTCATTGCTATTACAGGAGTGGTGTTTCTCTATTAGGTTACTGCCTCGTAATCACTCTCTCGAAATTTATGGCTAATTATTACTTTCTTCTTGTCATTTGGGAATCAGAATTAAGTCAGGGACATGGGGCTCAGATGCAGGAGAAAGTATGGTTTCTTGCGCACTATACAGACAAAGCATACCATTCATAGAGAAAGAAACAAGAGAGTGCAGAATGTAGTGTTACAGTCATAGCGAGGGCGCAGAGAAAGATCAACTTAATGCGAGGTAGGTCCATTCAAAAGTCTGACAGCAGCAGGGAAGAAACTTCTTGAGTCAGTCGGTACGTGACCTCAGACTTTTGTATCTTTTTCCCGATGGACGAAGGTGGAAGAGAGAATGTCCGGGGTGCGTGGGGTCCTTGATTATATTTTCTCTACCCGCAAGCATACTGGAGGTTCTATGGGTTCATTGTGCGGTCATTTTATTTCTTTTAATTCTATTTTGGTGCTAATGGCCATTCAGCCCTTCAAGCGGTACGGTGGCACACTGGTTGGTATTCCCAACCAGCCTCCCATCCGTCGACTCTGTCTACACTTCCCGCTGCCTCAGCAAAGCAGCCAGCACAATCAAGGACACCACACACCCCAGACATTCTCTTCCACCTTCGTCCATCGGGAAAAAGATACAAAAGTCTGAGGTCATGTACCAACTGACTCAAGAAGTTTCTTCCCTGCTGCTGTCAGACTTTTGAATGGACCTACCTTGCATTAAGTTGATCTTTCTCTATGCCCTCGCTATGACTGTAACACTACATTCTGCACTCTCTTGTTTCTTTCTCTATGAATGGTATGCTTTGTCTTTATAGTGCACAAGAAACAATACTTTTCACTGTATGTTAATACACGTGACAATAATAAATCAAATCAAATCAAAATCAATTCCAGCCTTGACCAATGTGGACTTTGCATGTTCTCCCCATGTCTGCATGGGTTTCCTCCTGGTGCTCCAGTTTCCTCCCATATTCCAAGGAAGTGTAGGTTAGGCGGATGGGCCACGCTAAATTGCCCTTTAGTGTCCCAGAATGCGTAGGTTACATAAATTGGCCACGCTAAATTGCCCCTTAGTGTCCAAAGATGTACAGGTCAGGTGGATTGGCCATGGTAAATGTATGGGACTGCAGGGATAGGGCATGGGGAGAGGGCCTCTGTACGATATTCTGTCAGGGAGTCAGTGCAGACTCAATGGGCCAAATGGCCTCTTCTGCGTTGTTGGGGAGTCAATGAGCCTGCTTCACCATTCAATAAAATCATGGCTGATCTGGTTGAGGTCAAGATTCCAGTTCCCTGTGGAGCTAGTCCACCCGTGCCAATAGCTTTGGAATGGGTCAATGGGCAGGTCATGATGATACAGCCATTGTCTTGGAACAATGTGTGTGGCATCCCGCACAACGAAAGATGTGATAGTCTTGCCACCACAGCTCTCTCACTGACTAACGTATGGAGAGAGATTGAACAGTTTAGGCCTATACTCTCAAGAATGAGGGGAAATCAAATTGAGGTATACAAGATGATAAAAGATATGGATAAAGTAGACGTGGAGCGGATGCTTCCTCTTGCAGGTCATTCTAGGTCAAGAGGTCATAGTCTTAGGATAAGGGGTAGCAAATTAAAAAGAGTTGAGGTGAAGCTACTTCTCCCAAAGGGTTGTAAATCTGTGGAATTCACTGCCCCAAAGTGCTGGGACAGTGAGTAAATTGAAGGAGGAGTTAGACAGATTTTTAATGTGTTGAAGGGTTGTGGGGAGAAGGCAGGAAAATGGAGATAAGGAGCATACCAGCCATGATCGAATGGCAGAGTGGACATGATGGGCCAAATGGCCTAATTCTGCTCCTATACCTTATGAACTTACAACGTCAAGAGGGCAGCAACAGATTATGCAACTGAAGGACACACTCCACCTGTATCTTTAATGCCAAATAAGAACTCTATGTCAAGTACCGTTAGACAGAATTATTCCTTCTTGTTCCAAAGCTGCTGCCTTGTACCCTGGGAGTGGTTTCACAGGCAGATCTGCTACAGTGTGCAAGTGCGGGGCATTCTTAAAGGTCAGGCTGGGCGTGTGGGTTGGCCTCCAATCGCAGGGGTCTCATTGTGAATGTAACCCCTCTTCGCAGTTTGAACATCCCTGTGGGACACGCTCAGTAATGCTCAGAAAGCAGGCAGCCAAAGCTTACCCAACATGCACACTTCAGCCTGGGACACGATCAGATAATCCAGCGCAGGGCGGATATCAAACCTCCCTTTGAATCACCAGGGAATCCCAGACAACATATTGTCTCATTATCAGAAATACCAGCGGCACGGTGGCACAGCAGTTAGCACTGCTGGCCTCGCAGCGCCGGGGACCCGGGTTCAATTCCCGGCTTGGGTCACTGTCTGTGTGGAGTTTGCACGTTTTTCCCGTGGCTGCGTGGGTTTCCTCCGGTTTCCTCCCTCTGAAAGTCGTGCTGGTTAGGTGCATTGGCCGTGCTAAATTCTCCCTCAGTGTACCCACACACGTGCTGGAGTGGGGCAACTAGGGGATTTTCACAGTAACTTCCTTGCAGTGTTAGTGTAAGCCGACTTGTGGCACTAATAAATAAACTTTAAATACTGCACCGTCGAATCCCTATAGCGCAGAAGGAGGCCCATCGAGTCTGCACCAACTCTACAAAAAAGCACCTTATCCATGCCCACTTGCGCCCCCCCCATCACGCACACACACGACAATGATAAATAAACTTTAAATTTGAAATACTGTACCATAGAATCCCTACCCCGCAGAAAGAGGCCATTCAGTCCATCGAATCTGCACTAACAGTACAAAAGAGCACATAATCCAAGCCCACCCACCCACAACACCCCATCCCCCTCCCAATCTCACACGTACACATATACGCACACACACAGAGTATGCACGTACTTAACTAAATACACACATGTGCATGGAACTGATTGAATTCATACATAGAAAACAAAATCTCATCATATCTCAGCTTCCTCTCGGAAAGCTTCCTTCCTGCTTTAAGTTCAGACTAACTGGTATTTTACTTAGCCTGCAGTGTTATGAAAGTACAGTGCCAAGAGAAAGGGTGTACCTGCAGAAAGAGGGAAACGAGCTCACTCCAGGCTTTGTGTTTCTCTTCCTGTGTGAGATGTGGAAGTGAGTGGAGATACTCAGAGAACTGCCTCTCCAAACGTTTCAGAGCCGCAGCGCTGCTGTCCTTCTGCTCCGTGGATTTTACAGGCTGGCTGGCGGGTTTTTGCTGCCCTGCCTGTGGCGGGGTGGCATTACGCTCTGATGGATCGATGTGCCCCGCCAGCTCTTTCAACCTGTCCATGTCTCTCTCCATCTCCTCGAGCCCCTTCCTCCCGCAATGAGAGACAAAGCCAGGTTACAATCTGTGCAAAAAATAATAAAAATACCCTGATTTCACCACAAGTAGAACCAGACTGAAAAAAAGACTTAACACACAACGCCTTTCATAACCTCAGGATGTCACAAAATGTACCAACAGTTGTAATATAGGAAACGAGTCCAATGGCAAACTGAAGTCGATTTTGATCATCTAGACTCGAAATGTTGGCTCTATTCTCTCCCCGCAGCCGCTGTCAGACCTGCTGAGATTTTCCAGCAATTTTCTGCTTTTGTTTCAGATTCCGCCCGCAGTATTTTGCTTTTACTATAGGCTTTCCGTTTGGCGCCTCGCTGCAGCAGAACCCAGGGGCAGCCCGGTGGGCACAGTGGTTAGCACTGCTGCCTCACAGCGCCAGGGATCCGGGTTCAATTCCCTGCCTCGGATCACTGTCTGTGTGGAGTTTGCACGTTCTCTCCCGTGTCTGCGTGGGTTTCCTCCGGGTGCTCTGGCTTCCTCCCACAGCCCAAAGATGTACAGGGTTAGGCTGAGTGCTAAATTGACCCTTCGTGTCAGGGGGTTTATGTGAGGTCCGGGTGGGATTGTTGTCATTACAGGCTTGATGGGCTGAATGGCCTCTTACTGTGCTATAAGGATTCTATGAACCTATGATTCTAAGGTCTAAAGCATAGTGATAATAATGTCAAAATAGAATTAGAATCATAGAATCCTTACAGTGCAGAAGGAAGACCATTCAAATCAGCACCGACTCCCAACAGCACATTACCTGGGCCCAGCCACCAGCTTTCCCCTCCACAGTTTCTTAACCCCACGCATTTACCCCATTAATCCCCCAAACGTACACATTTTTGGACACTAAGGGGCAATTTAGCATGGCCAATCCACCTAACCTGCACTTCTTTGGACACTAAGGAGCAATTTAGCATGGCCAATCCACCTAACCTGCACTTCTTTGGACACTGAGGGGCAATTTAGCATGGCCAATCCACCTAACCTGCACTTCTTTGGACACTAAGGGGCAATTTAGCATGGCCAATCCACTTAACCTGCACTTCTTTGGACACTAAGGGGCAATTTAGCATGGCAAATCCACCTAAACTGCACTTCTTTGGACACTAAGGGGCAATTTAGCATGGCCAATCCACCTAACCTGCACTTCTTTGGACACTGAGGGGCAATTTAGCATGGCCAATCCACCTAACCTGCACATCTTTGGACACTGAGGGGCAATTTAGCATGGCCAATCCACCTAACCTGCACTTCTTTGGACACACAGGGACAATTTAGCATGGCCAATCCACCTATCCTGCACTTCTTTGGACACTGAGGGGCAATTTAGCGTGGCCAATCCACCTAACCTGCACTTCTTTGGACACTAAGGGGCAATTTAGCATGGCAAATCCACCTAACCTGCACTTCTTTGGACACACAGGGGCAATTTAGCATGGCCAATCCACCTAACCTGCACTTCTTTGGACACTGAGGGGCAATTTAGCATGGCCAATTCACCTAACCTGCCCATCTTTGGAGCGTGGGAGGAAACTGGGGCTTGCGGAGAAAACTCGCGCAGACTCCATATAGACAACCAGCCAAGGGCGGAATCGAACCTGGGTCCCCCGGCGCTGTGAGACGGCGGTGCTACCCACCATGCTGCCCAGAAATTTATTTTATTTTGCATTTCAGTCAAATTTATTTCCTGCGCTGTGATTACCAAGTTTGTGTGGAAGCATCTTCACACACACACACACACACACACACACACACACACACACACACACACACACACACACACACACACACACACACACACACACACACACACACACACAAGTGGCAACGTATATCAGACATAGGGGCTGGTGCAGTGAGGATCTGCAAGACCTAGAGCAATAAGAGCACTTACCTGACCTTAATCACTGCTCACAGTAAACTCAGAATCCCCTGTTGCTTCAGGTGTCGACACACGTAGCCTTTCTCCTGGAATATAGCTTCATAGCCCTCTCAAAATCGATAGCGGTGAACTGACCCAAACACCATGAAAAATTATTTTGTCTCATTCCATACCTCAGGGACCCAAGTCATGTGGCTTACTTCCTGTTAAAAGAAGAAGTGGTTGAAATGTGAGCTGGCGTTAGATCATAGACCAATGAGAGATCTTTGCAGAAGTTCTTCTGAGCAAATGATTGTTGAATCAGTGCTGTCTGCGATTACCACCTTCAGTTGCGTAGCAGTACGAGATTTACATTCAGATGCAAATCTAAATGCTTTCACTGATCAGTTACCGGCTGTCAAATAAAATTGTCAAAGCGAAGGGGCAGGAAGGAGGAAATGTTTCGGCTTGTTTATACAGTGAGTTCTCACAATCTGGAATGCGGCACCACTGCAAGCGGATTCAACAGGAACTTTCAAAAGGGAAAAAGATACTGATTAGAAAGGGAGAAATCTGCAGGGAAGGACTGTGGGTAATGTGGTGGCACAGCGGTTAGCACTGCTGCCTCACTGTGACAGGGACCTGGGTTCGATTCCGATCACGGGTCACTGTCTGTGTGGAGTTTGCACATTCTCCCCGTGTCTGCGTGGGTTTCCCCGGGTGCTCCGGTTTCCTCCCACACTCCAAAGATGTCCAGGTTAGGTGGATGGGCCATGCTAAATTGCCCCTTATTGTCCAAAGGTGTATAGGGTAGTTGGATTAGCCATGCTAAATTGTGCCTTTGTGTTCAAAGGGTCTAAGGTAGGTGGATTGGCCATTCTAAATTGCCCTTTAGTGTCCAAAGACATGTGGGTTGGGTTGATTGGCCATGCTAAATTGTCCCTTAATAGCCAAAGATATGCAGGTTAGGTTGATTGGCCATGCTAAATTGCCCCTTAATATCTAAAGGTGTGTAGGTTAGGTGGGTTGGCCATGCTAAATTGCCCCTTAATATCCAAAGATGTGTAGGTTAGGTGGGTTGGCCATGCTAAATTGCCCCTTAATATCTAAAGATGTGTAGGTTAGGTGGGTTGGCCATGCTAAATTGCCTCTTAATATCCAAAGATGTGTAGGTTAGGTGGGTTGGCCATGCTAAATTGCCCCTTAATATCTAAAGATGTGTAGGTTAGGTGGGTTGGCCATGCTAAATTGCCCCTTAATATCTAAAGATGTGTAGGTTAGGTGGGTTGGCCATGCTAAATTGCCCCTTAATATCCAAAGATGTGTAGGTTAGGTGGGTTGGCCATGCTAAATTGCCCCTTAGTGTCCAATGATGTGCAGGTTAGGTGGATTGGCCATGGTAAATTGCCCCTTAGTGTCCAAAGTCACGTAGTTAAGGTAGATTAGGAGTAAGAGGAATCAGTCGGGGGGGGGGGGGGGGGCTGTGTGTGTGTGGACCTGGATAAGATGGTGAGTTGGTGCAGACCCGATGGGCCGAATGGCCTCCTTCTCCGCTGAAGGGATTCTATGACAAATTGGATTGCTCTTTCATAAAAAGCAGACAGGGACACGGTGGGCGAGGTGGTTATTGTCCCGTACTCTCGGGTGAAGTTTCATGAAAGGGTTTAACTGTTCAAAACCTGTTCCAACACCTTTCGAACTGAAAGGTGGCAGTGCTCCCTAAGGCAGTAAGTTATCGGTGTGCATGCTCAAACAGGCAAAGCAAAACTGAAGAGGCTAATATGCACTTTTAATTCACGAGGAGGTGGGTGGGGGGGGGGGTGAGTTTTGGGGACTCTCACTGGCTGAGGGGAACGTAGTGAGAACAAAAATGGGGCACATTTCACAAACCCTCTTGAGAAAGAGCACATTTCTTAATGTGACAATTGCTGGTTCGCTGTAGTCAAAGGAAAAATCCCTAGTTCCCCTAATTATTGACAAACTCAAGTAGTCGGTAAATTTAATGCTGCCAACCTTCCTTGCAATAGCAGATCATCAACTGTTAAGACAGCACTCACTACATGGGCGGGATATTATAGACTTACTGAAGCGAGACTGGAAAATCCTGCCCGAGGTGAACGGCCATTTCCATAGTTCCCTCCCTCTTCGCCCGCTCCAATTCCGTGATGGGTGGGGCGGTAGAATTCCGGCACATATATCTCTCTATCTGTGTGGAACTCACACTGGCCCTTAGTTCAGTATTACATTCGCGACGTAGACAGAGGCGGGAGAGCTACGCACTGAGCCACAGCCTGAGGAAAGCAACATCAAATGGGAATCCAACACGCATCTAGAGTCCAGACCAAGACTGATATTTTTTAACCCGCTCTCCTCTTGAGATGAACAGTTTTCTAAAGTGCCAAGCGCTGATGGTAAGCTCCCTGAGGTAAAATTGCCAACATCCACAGGCATATAAGAACATAAGAAATAGGAGCAGGAGTAGGCCATCTAGCCCCTCGAGCCTGCCCCGCCATTCAATAAGATCATGGCTGATCTGTCGTGGCTCAGTTCCACATTCCCGCCCTCTCCCCATAACCCTTAATCCCCTCGCTTATCAAAAACCCATCAACCCGCATCTTAAAAATGTTGAGCGAGGCAGCCTCCACCACTTCAACGGGCAGAGAATTCCAGAGATTCACCACCCTTTGAGTGAAGAAGTTCCTCCTCAACTCTGTTCTAAACCGCCCCCCCTTTATCCTGAGGCTGTGCCCCCTAGTCCTACTGTCCTTTCTGAGCGGGAAGAGTCTCTCCACCTCTATCCTATCCATCCCATTCAACATCTTATACATCTCAATGAGATCTCCCCTCATTCTTCTAAACTCTAACGAGTACAAGCCTAGTTTATTCAGCCTCTCCTCATAGTTCAACCCCCTCAACTCCGGAATCAGCCTAGTAAACCTCCTCTGCATCCCCTCCAAGGCCAAAATATCCTTGCGTAAGTGCGGCGACCAAAACTGCACACAGTACTCCAGCTGCGGCCTCACCAGTGCCCTATACAGCTGAAGCAAGACCTCCCTACTTTTATATTCAATCCCCCTCGCTATGAAGGCCAGCATCCCATTCGCCTTCCTGACCACCTGCTGCACCTGCAAGCTGGGTTTTTGCGACTCATGCACAAGGACCCCGAGGTCCCTCTGCACCATCGCCTGCTGCAGTTTTTCGCCACGTAAGTAATAGTCCTTCCTACCATTATTCCTACCAAAGTGGACAACCTCACATTTGCCAACATTAAATTCCATTTGCCAGTTCCTGGCCCATTCGCCCACCCTATCTAGATCCTTCTGCAGACTCTCCACACCCTCCGCACAATTTGCTGTTCCACCAATCTTGGTGTCATCAGCAAATTTCGACACCATACGCTCAGTTCCCTCCTCCAGATCATCTATATAAATGGTGAATAGCTGAGGCCCCAGCACTGACCCCTGGGGCACTCCACTAGTCACCAACCGCCAATCCGAATAGCACCCATTGACCCCCACTCTCTGCCTCCTATTTGACAACCAATCCTCTCTCCACGCTAACACCCTACCCCCAACTCCATGCCCCCTGACCTTCTGCAATAACCTCTTGTGAGGCACCTTGTCAAACGCCTTCTGAAAATCAAGAAAGACCACGTCCACCGGCTCTCCTCTATCCACCGCCCTAGACACATCCTCATAGAACTCCAATAAATTCGTCAGACACGACTTCCCCTTAACGAAACCGTGCTGCGTCTGCTCTACCAAACAATTCTCCTCAAGATGCCTCGCTATTTTCTCCTTATATTATATAATTATAATTATATTATAATTATAATTATATTATATAATTAATTATATTACATAATATGTATTATATATTACATAATATATAAAAGGCATTTGTACCAATTTTGCCAACCCTTCAACTAGCAGGAAGGAAGCTGCCCGCACAGCTTAGGTAGAGAGGGACCCCTAACACCCCCACCTACCCCCAACACACCACAGTCCCCCCCTCCCCCCAGCTTGCAATCTCCTCTGATCCTCCTTCAACCCTCCAAGTTTTTACCTCTTGCACATCCCTGGTATTCAGCACCTTAGTAAGAAGTCTGACAACACCAGTCCAACAGGTTTATTTGATAGTAAACGCCACTAGTTTTCAGGGTTTGCCCCTTCGTCAGGTGAGTGGAGAGTTCAGCACCGTGCCATTGAGATGCGGTGGGCCCTCACCTTCGAAAACCCCCTCCCTAAATCTCTCCTCCGACAAGATCTGCCTGCAGACCGAGCTCCGCCTAGAAAGATGTGGACATCCGGCCCGAACAGCTGACATGCCCCACTGGGGCTGGGTGTCAAATTTTGTCTGAGAACCTTCCTGTACCACACTGAAGATGCCGCATAAATGCAGATCGTTGTTGTTGAGCTAGTGTCAACTTAACTTGAAGCTTTTGTACTTGTTTTGGAAATGGCATTTTTAAAATGTGTTTATTCGTCACAAGTAAGGCTTACATTAACAGTGTAATGAAGTTACTTCATCGAATTCCACACAGACAGTGACCCAAGCCGGGAATCGAACCTGGGTCCCTGCCAGTATGAGGCAGTAATAAAACGCTTAACACGTTAATAAAAAATGATTGGTTTCAATATGAATGTTGTTTCTGATCTAGAAGCTATAGTTAAGACCTGAGGAAAGGAACTTGCATGGTATTTTAACTTCCTAGAATCATACAGCGTAAAAGAGACCCTTCGGCCCATCAAATCCACACCAACACGTGAGAAATACCTGAACTCCCACCTAATCCCACCTGCCAGCACCTGAATGTTACGATGTGCCAAGTGCTCATCCAGGTACTTTTTAAAGGATGTGAGGCATCCCACCCCCACCACCCTCCCAGGCAGCGCATTCCAGATTCTTAAAGGGACGTTTTGTTATTGTTGTCACAGGTAGGCTTACATTAACACTGCAATGAAGTTACTGTGACAATCCCCCTAGTCGCCTGTTTGGGTACGCTGAATTTAGCACAGCCCAATGCACCTAACCAGCGCGTCTTTCGGACTGTGGGAGGACGATTGTGACCTCTGGCAGTGCGCGGAGTTCAGAGATTCAGGCCTGGAGCCGCACTGAAAAAAGAAATCACGATCTAGACCAACTTTCTCACCAGTTCAGCACATTTGGGAGAATCGCACCCCCAGCCATTGTTACGGAAAACGGCCTTGGAACAGATGGTTAGATTGTTTCAGGGCTGCAGTAACAAACTTGACTTTCGCTTTGTCCGGCAAGAAAGGGTTGTTTCACTTGAAGAAACCGTCCTTTAATTTAACGAGCCAAAGTCAGCTTTAAGCAAATAAAACATTGCGAGTGTGGGACACTGAAGTCAGGCCTTATATCAGTGCTGCACCAGATACTTTAATTAGAGAAATGGACATATAATATTTTGTTTGGCAGTTTCCCCGACTTGGTGCCAAGTTTCATTTCTGCTTTCCAGTTGAATGCGATGAACTGCTTTTCAGATGATTATTTATTTCAAGAAACAAACATGTGGGAGGATCTGGTGGGGTATTCAACTTGCAGTTTGTTCCTTTATTTAAAAAAAAATCCCCTATTGCTGTCACCGCGTAATTAATCCCCACCAGAACCCAAGTCAGTTTCCTCCTTGAAATTGCATTTTTAAATGCTGACTTACTGTCAAAGGAGTTTGGGTTGCTCTTGTGAGCTTGAGTTTCACAGCTTGTAGATGGAGTTACAGAAAGTGAAGGCTCAGATTTCCAAATCACGAGGTACTTCTTTAAAAAGCTCCCGGACTGGTTGTACAGAAAGCTGGGAAGCGCCTTCTGCAGTGCAGGATTAAGGGGCCCGCTTCATGGGATCCTACAGCGCAGAAGGAGGTCATTTGGTCCATTGAGCCTCCATCGATCACAATCCCACAATCCCATCCCCATAATCCCGGCTGGTCACCTAGCACTGAGGGGCTATTTACCAAGCCAACCTACCTAACCTGCATATCTTCAGGCACTAAGGGGCAATTTAGCATGGTCAATCCACCTAACCTACACATCTTCAGACACTCAGGGATAATCTAGCAAGGCTGATCTACCAAACCTACATATCTTCAGACACTAAGAGGCAATTTAGCATAACCAATCTACCTAATTCACACATCTTTGGACACTAAGGAGCAATTTAGCATGGTCAATCCATCTAGCCTACACATCTTCGGACACTAAGGGGCAATTTAGCATGGTCAATCCATCTAGCCTACACATCTTCAGACACTCAGGGATAATCTAGCATAGCCAATCTACCAAACCTACATATCTTCGGACACTAAGGGGCAATTTAACATGACCAATCTACCTAATTCACACATCTTTGAACACTAAGGGGCAATTTGGCATGGCCAATCCACCTAACCTGCACGTCTTTCAGACTGTGGGAGGGAATAGGAGCACCCAGAGGAAACCCACGCAGACATGGGGAGAATGTCAAACCTTTTGAAGATTCTAGCAAAATACTGTGAATGTTGGAACCTGAAACAAGAATATAAGAAGCTGGAAAATCTCAGCAGGTCTGACAACATCTGTGGAGAGAGAATAGAGCCAATGCTTTGTGTCTGGGTGACCCTACATCAGCTCGGGACTGCACTGGAGGAAGAGGACTGACTTCTATATTCACAAGACCTGGAACCACATAGCACAGAAGCAAAAGTGTCACCAACTGAGCCACATGGCCAACCAGTCTTTGTTGACTGGCTTGAGCGTGATGGGCCGAATGGCCTCCTTCGGTGTGCAAACGTCTATGGACCTACAAATGGTTAGCACTCACAATGCCGGGGACCCGGGTTCAATTCCTGCCCTGCGCTACTGTGCGTGTGGAGTCTGCATGTGCTTCCTGTGTCTGCGTGGGTTTCCTCTGGGTGCTCTGACTTCCTCCCACATTTCAAAGATGTGTATGTTAGATGAATTGGCCACGGTGAATGTGTGTGGTTATTAGGTTAGGGAGGGAGAGAGAGCTCGGGTAAGATACATTATCAGAGAATGGGGTGGGGTGCCCCCTGCTGCACTGCAAGGATTCTATGAATTGGCAACCATATTCAGAAGCTCAGGAGAAAGCTAAACTCCTCAATACATTGGCTGGAAACTTGCTTCCCTCCTGAATTCTAAACATTCATCTAGTGATGGATAATCCCAGATTAATCAGTCAGTTATGATATGGAGTCACCAGGAATTAAAGGTGAATCCCAGAACTAGTGCGATGACATCATCTTTCCCTCAATGTCAACAAAATGAAAGGGATTGTCATTGATTTCAGGAAGTGTAGTGGAGAACATGCCCCACCTACATCAAAGGGGTTGAAGTAGAAATGATTGAGAGCTTGAAGTTTTTAGGTGTCCAGATCACCAACAACCTGTCCTGGTCCCCTCATGCTGACACTAGAGTTAAGAAAGCCCAACAACACCTCTACTTTTTCAGACAACTAAGGAAATTTGGCATATCCGCTACAACTTTCACCAACGTCTACAAATACACCAAACAAAGTCTCCCTTCTGGTTGTATCACAGCTTGAAACAGCTCTTGCTTGACCCAAGACTGCGATAAACTACAAATGGGTCGTGAATGAAGCCCAGACCATCACTCAACCCAGCCTCTCATCCATTAACTCTGTCTACACTTCCCGCAGTCTCAGCAAAGCAGCCAGCATAACTAAGGACCCCACGCACCCCGGACATTCTCTGTTCCACCTCCTTCCTTCAGGAAAGAGATAAAAAGGCTAAGATCACGAACCTACTGACTCAAGACAGCTTCTTCCCCGCTGCCATCAGACTTTTAAATGGACCTACCTCGCATTAAGCTGACCTTCGTCTACACCGTAGCTATGACTGTAACACTACATTCTGCTGTCTTTCCTTTCCTTCTCTGTGAATAGCATGTTTTGTCTCTATAGCGTGCAAGAAACAATACTTTTCACTGTATACTAATACGTGTGACTATAATAAATCAAATCAACTCAACTGCAATGAAAAAATCATGGAGACATTTAAATAATGTGTTGTTTATATTTTCTCTTATTCATTAATACAGAGAGGTGGGGGCAATGATACGGTGTTTGACTGAGAGTCAAGACTCATCCAATCAGATAATGAAGTATGCATCCACCATCCAATTGGATTGGGAGGGCAGTGGCCCCAAAATAGATTGACATATCTGACAACCAATGGTATGAGAGCGTGCGGAGACATGGTCTGAGCATCATAGAATCCCTACAGAACAGGGGAGGAGGGAGGCATTTGGCCCATCAAATCTGTACAGGCAACAATCCCACCCTGACCTTTGCCCTGCTAACCTCCCTGACACTAAGGGGCAATTTATCATGGCCAGTCGACCTAACCTGCACATCTTTGGACTGTGGGAAGAAATGGGAGGAAATCCGGGGAGAATGTGCAGACTCTACAACAGACAGTGACCCAAGGGTGGAATTGAACCTGCGTCCCTGGCGCTGTGTGGCAGCAGCGCCGACCATTGTGTCACCATGTCTCCCAATGTGAGGCAGTAGGTCATGTGACAAAACCTTGATGGATACGTCCAATAGAATCGGCAGTCCTGCCTTCACAAGACCACACAACAGTTACCATGTACAGCGATATGACGGAGGTTTGTGTGGCACAGTGGGATGATTAATGTTCAGGGCACTGGGAAATGGGGGTGATTGTCCCGTTAAGCATCCATCTGCAGAGTAAGGGTCACATGACGAAGGGAACCAAACAGGAAGCCGGGTGTGGGATCACCCTGCTGAGCTCGGGTTTCAGGCATGTCCCCGCCTCTGAGCCGGAAGCTCCGGGTTCGAGTCTTACCCCCGGACTTGATGGCCGAGGAAGGTGCATTTGTAGTGTAGCCAAACAGATTGGTTAGCCACTTGCAAATCCTTACAGCAATGGCGGGTGGAAAGAGCGGGTCCGTGTGATGGAGAAAGAAATGGAAGCCTTGCCATCGCTATCCTTAACTCCAGATTGTAACTAGTGTATAAAAGTGCATGTCGCCACAGCAACTTGGTCCCCTGGAATGAAGTGCCTCCTGCAGAGTGATGCGGTGCTGGACTTTTAACTGTAAAAAAAAGTGTAATTTGTGAGCTGCAGATTGGTTAATCGTGAAGTTGTTCTCCCAGATGTGGAATCTCGCACGCTAAGAGGACATTTTGAGCATTCTCTTCCTGAATGAAATGGAAATTCACGGAGCATTGTACCCAGTTTCCCAATATGAGCCAACAAGAATCTCCTGGCAGCTGGCAATCCGATAGATTAATGGAAAATGCTGAGGATACGCTGCTGCAGATCAGGCTGCATCTTCAGAGAGAGAAACAGGGCCGATGGCCGGAATTCTCCGGCCGTTTACACCTCCCCCCACCCCCACCGCTGCCAGCGAGGATGGAGAATCTGGCGCTCAGCCAAATCTCCATTCAGTGCGGCGGGACTGGACAATCCCAGCCACAGGCAAGGTTGGAGAATCCCAGCCCAATGTGTCAGGTCAATAATCATTGATCAGAACACTATCCTGTCATTAGTCATAGAGGTTTACAGTATGGAAACAGACCCTTCGGCCCAACATGTCCATGCCAGCCCTTTTTTTTAACCATTAAGCTAGTCCCAAGTTCCCGCATTTGGCCTATGTCTCTCTATACCCATCGTATCTGTGTAACTGTCTAAATGCTTTTTAAAAGACAAAATTGTGCCTGCCTCTATTACTATCTCTGGCAGCTTGTTCCAGATACTCACCAGTCTCTGTGTGAAAAAATTGCCTCTCTGGATCCTTTAGTATCTCTCCTCTCTCATCTTAAACCTATGCCCTCTAGTTTTAGACTCCCCTACCTTTGGAAAAAAGATGTTGACTATCTGGCTGATCTGTGCCCACCAATATTTTATAGATCTCTATAAGATCACCCCTCAGCCTCCTACACTCCAGGGAAAAGAGTCCCAGTCTATCCAGCCTCTCCTTATAACTCAATCCATCAAGTCCCAGTAACATCCTAGTGAATCTGTTCTGCACTCTTTCTAGTTCAATAATGTCATTTCTATAATAGGGTGACCAGAATTGCACACAGTATTCCAAGTGTGGCCTTACCAATGTTTTGTACAACTTCAACAAGACGTCCCAACCCCTGTATTAAAGGTTTGCGAGCTGAAACACTGTGAACTCATTTTCCCCCTTCACAGATGATGCTAGATTTGCCCAGTATTTCTAGAATTTTCTGTTTTTACCCTTAGTGTGAAAAATTCTGGTAAGGCAGGTTTCCAAGCCAGGGTTGTGACTTGGAGGTCTCCTTGTGTGACCTCTCTTTTACACTGATATAAATCGATTTGGGATGGACATCAACTGAAATATAAACTAAGGCCCGGGTCACATTCTGAGTCCATTAGAAACAAGAGGTCACACTAGCTTCAGGGCTTCCGCCGAATGTAACCCAACCCCAACATGGAAAGGTCAAACCAAAAACATTCCCATGATCCGGAGTAACTTTCAAGTGTAAGGGCCGGATTCTCCAACCTTGCCCGCAGCTGGGATTCTCCGACCACACCCATGGCTGGGATTTTCCAACCTCGCCCGCAACTGGGATTCTCCAACCTCGCCCATGGCTGGGATTCTCCAACCTCGCCCGCAACTGGGATTCTCCAACCTCGCCCATGGCTGGGATTCTCCAACCTCGCCCGCAACTGGGATTCTCCGACCTCACCCATGGCTGGGATTCTCCGACGTCATCTGTGGCCGGGATTCTCCAGTCCCGCTGCGGTGAATGGAGGTTTGGCTGAGTGCCAAGTTCGCCATACTCACCGGCAGCAGCGGCCGTGGGGAGCGAACAGCTGGAGAATTTCGGCCATGGTTTTAAATATATTGAGAATGCACGTCCTTTTTGAGGTGGCACAATGGTTATCACTGCTGCCTCACAGCGGCAGGGCCTCGGGTTCGATTCCCGGCTTGGGTCACTGTCTGTGCAGTGTCTGCATCTTCTCCCTGTGTCTGCGTGGGTTTCCTCCGGGTGCTCCGGTTTCTTCCTGGTTAGGGTGCATTGGCTGTGCTAAATTCTCCCTCGGTGTACACGAACAGGCACCAGAGTGCGGCGACTAGAGGATTTCCACTGTAACCTCATTGCAGTGTTAATGTAAATCTACTTGTGAGACTAATCAATAAACTTTTAAACTGGGGCAGCCAGACTCAGAATGGCTCAATCTGTCAGCAATCCTCACCCTCCCCCCACAGCCCAGTCCCCGAATTCTGAACCAGTGCGGTTGCGTTCAAATGCCCACAGCACCTTTCTCAGCAGTTATGTTGTAAACACCATGAGTCCCCAGCCTCTCCAAAGCACTCGAATTGTCCCCAGGTGAATTTAAAAAAACAGTGCCCTGGGGAAATCACTTTCAGTAAGGCTAAATCTACAGCATACACACCTCAGCATTGAAACCCCCAGTGACAGGATCTCAGTGCCACAATTAAAGGTGAGTAGTTCTGATCTGCAACATTGTAATGTGCTGATCACATCTCGAGGTTTAACAAGGAATCTCTGCAGTTTCTAAGTATCAACAAGCCAGCTTGTCTTCAAATCGTTACTGTCCTTTTGATTGACAATAACCATTCTGAATAAAATGTACTTATTCAGTCACAGGCATGGCAGCTACAATATAACAGGAAGTGAAAGAGATTGCGAATTCGGGTAAAAGTGGAGAATGTCACAAGGAAAGGCTTTGGGGGCAGAGAGGAGAGTGAATTGCTATGAAACAAATAGCAGTGTAGCACCCAGTGCCTTCATATAGCGCCTTTGATGTAGTAAAAATAATCCAGGTGGCATGGTGGTACACTGCTGCTTCACTGCGTCAGGGATCCCAGGTTCGATTCTGGCCTCGGGTGACTGCGTGGAATTGGCACATTCTCTCCGTGTCTGCGTGGGTTTCCTGTGAGTGCTCTGGTTTCCTCCCACAGTCTGAAAGACGTGCTGGTTAGGTGAATTAGGTGCTAAATTCTCCCTCAGTGTATCCAAACAGGTGCCAGAGTGTGACGTTTAGGGGATTTTCTTCATTGCAGTGTTAATGTGACACTAACAAAATAAACATAAATAAGGTTCCGACTCCGGTCTTGATTTGTGTGGAGTCTGCACATTCTCCCTGTGTCTGCATGGGTTTCCTCCAGTGCTCTGGTTTCCTCCCACAGTGCCAAGATTGGTCATGCTAAATTGCTCATTGGTGTCCCAAGATGTGTAGGTTTGGGGCATTAATGGGGTGTAGAAATAGGATTACGGGGATAGGGTTTGGGTGGGATGCTCTGTTGGAGAGTCAGTGCAGACTCGATGGGCCGAATGGCATGTTATCAAACAAAATTTGACACCGAGTGCCATGAGGAGATATTAGGAAAGGTGAGGAAAGATACGATCAGAGTTTAAACATATTTAAATAACACCTTTAATAGGACATCTATGTTTTAAAAAGGGCTTCACTAATTGATTGGCCATGCTGAATTGACCCCAGTGTCAGGGGATTAGCAGGGTAAATGTGTGATCGATCGGACCTGGGTGGGATTGTGGTCAGTGTTGACCCAATGGGCTGAATGGCCTCCTTCTGCACTGTAGAGTTTCTATGAAACTGAAGATTAGAACTACCGTGTGGAGTCTGCACATTCTCCTCGTGTCTGCGTGGGTTTCCTCCGGGTGCCCCGGTTTCCTCCCACAGTCCAAAGATGTGCGGGTTAGGTTGATTGGCCGTGCTAAGAAATTGCCCCTTAGTGTCCTGAGGTGCGTAGGTTAGAGGGATTAGTGGGTAAATATGTAGGGATATGGGGGTAGGGCCTGGGTGGGATTGTGGTCGGTGCAGACGCGATGGGCCGAATGGCCTATTTCTGCACTGTAGGGTTTCTATGATTTCTAGAACCGTACAGTGAGGGGGATATTTCACTAATTTAAACCTCTAAACAAAATACTCAGAAAGCCAAAAATAAATGGGACTATAAATCCAATGAAGATTTTTAACCCAATAGAATAAGCCTCAATAACAGGACGTGTTTTTAAAAAACTGGTTCACTTGCATCCACTCATTTTCTTTTTGTAGCCGACCGTGTGGATTTTCCCCGGGGTTTAAATTCTGCAAACATTGTGTTTATTTTTTTTTCCCCGTGGATTATTTAATTATTTCTGTTTCCGGGTGTTTGGGGAGCTGGACTGAGGTTGGGAAGTGTGTTGGGGTTGCAGTGGATGGTGCCTGGATGCTGCCTGCAGCCCCCCTGCCTGACTGGGCTGCTGCCTGCAGCTTCGCCGAAGCGCTGAGACTGGGGGACCTGCAGCAGTGCGCTCGCTGGCTGCAACAGGACCCGACTGTGCTGACTGCCAGAGGTAAGAGCGTTATCTCTCCCACACAGATGGGGGACCGTTAGGCAGCGCTGCACTGTCAGCCCTCAACCCGGGGGGAAACCACTCACCCTCCAGCTTGGCAAAAAAATACTCTCCTCTGTATAGCTGAGCACACTGCAGTTATCTCCCTTGCCCTGTTCAGCATTGTGTTCATCCTGAGAAGCTTCCTTTCCTGTAAGGAGATTGACAGATATGGACTCCCTCTCTCTCTCTCTCCCCCTCTGCAACCTGTTTCATAGAATCCCAACAGTACAGAAGGAGGCCATTCGGCCCATTGAGTCTGCACTAGCAACAATTCCACCCAGGTTCCCATCCCACGTATTTACCCTGTTAATCCCCCCGACACTAAGGGGCAATTTAGCATGGCCAATCCCTCTAACCTGCGCATCTTTGGACACTAAGGGGCAATTTAGCATGGCCAATCCCCCTAACTTACACATTTCTGGACACTAAAGGGCAACTTAGCATGGCCAATCCACCTAACCTGCACATCTTTGGACACTAAGGGACAATTTGGCATGGCCAATCCACCTAACCTGCACATCTTTGGACACTAAGGGACAATTTGGCATGGCCAATCCACCTAACCTGCACATCTTTGGACACTAAGGGACAATTTGGCATGGCCAATCCACCTAACCTGCACATCTTTGGACACTAAGGGACAATTTAGCATAGCCAATCCACCTAACCCACATATCTAGGGTGGCACAATGACACAGTGGTTAGCACTGCTGCTTTGCAGCACCAGGGACCTGGGTTTGATTACAGCCCTGGATGAGTGGCTGTGCAGAGTTTTGCACGTTCTTCCTGTGTCTGCATGGGTTTCTGCCGGTTGTTCTGGAATCCTCCCACACTCCAAAGATGTGCGGGTTAGGTAGATTGGCCATGCTAAATCGCCCCTTAAGCAGATTAACAGGATAAATACATGGGGATACGGGGGTTGGAGCCTAAGTGGGATTGTTATTGGCGCAGGCTCGATGGGCTGAATGACCTCCTCCTGCACTGCATGGATTCAAGGTGAGTGGGGTGGTGAAAGTGGATTCAATAATAATTTTCCAAATTGGACTTGGATATAACGTTGGTAAGGGAGAAAAGGTGGGGCAATCTCTAGATCTGGATGAATTGTTTCCCAGGCTGCTGTGGGAGGCAAGGGAGGAAAATACAGGGGCCCCGACCCAAATCTTAAATTCCTCCCTGGCCACAGGAGAGAGGTGCCTGAAGACTGGAGGACAGCTCTTCCAAGGAGCCAGCAGAGACGTGTGGACCAAAAGGCCTCATTCTTTGCTCTTAGAGTACTTAGTTCCCAGACAGTTGGGCCTTGGTCGAGTAGGGAGTTGAAGCTATAGAACCATAGCATTGCAATTGGCGACAGTGCCTATGGGCTGGAGAAGGAGAGGAAGAAGGAAGTTAACCAGATTTGGATGTTGTGGATACTGAGTGCTTGGTTAGGGCAATGTCTGCAGAGCCTGTAGCATTGAACTAGTTGATAGATTACCAGTGTTTCTGAGGCTTAATCCAGCCTGACTCAGCACCTTAGAGAATAGGGTTGGGGCAGAGACTTTATTCGTATCATTTTGCTATATGTGTTATTGCCTAAAAAAGTGAAGTGTTGGACTACTGAAATCGAATCTGATACACCATCAGGCACCTAACATATGTACGTAACGTGTTAGGTAAGTGAACACATTGAGTAATGTATGGGACTAGCCAACTTGTTCTTGCAGAGAGTTAGCCTGAACACAACTGGTTGCATGGCCTCCCTCTATCATGTAATCCAGCATTTGATGCCCATCCTTAATCACCCTGAGCCTAGGCCTTAAGTGTCAACCAAATTGCTGCAGGTCTGGAGTCACATATAGGCCAGACCGGATAAGAATGGCAGATTTCCTTCCCTATAGTTCATTAGTGAACCAGATGGGTTTTTATGACGATTGACAGTGGTTTTGTGGTCACTATTACTTAGACTAGCTTTATTATTTCCAGATTTAATAATTGAATTTAAATTCCAGTGGTGATGGTGGGGTTTGAACCCATGTCTCCAAAACATTAACCTGGATAACGTTCTGGAATCCACGTGCATCCATCGTGCACCTTGCATCAGTCTGCTACAACTGAGTAACTTGATGATTTATTGTTGTCACATCATAGAATCATAGAATCTCTACAGTACAGAAGGAGGCCATTTAGCCCATCGGGCCTGCACCGACCACGATCTCACCCAGGCCCTACCCCCACTTTCCTACATATTTACCCACTAATCCCTCTAACCTGCGCATCTCAGTACAATAAGGAGCAATCTTAGCATGGCCAATCAACCTAACCCACACATCTTTGGACTGTGGGAGGAACCAAAGCACCCAGAGGAAACCCACACAGACACAAGGAGAATGTGCAAACTCCACACAAACAGTGACCCAAGCCCAGCATCAAATCCAGGTCCCTGGAGCTGTGAAGCAGCAGTGCTAACCACTATGCTACCGTGCTGCTCCAAACTGTATACATGTATCAGCATACAGTGAAAAATATTGTTTCTTGCGCACTATACAGACAAAGCATAGCATTCATAGAGAAGGAAAGGAGAGAGTGCAGAATGTAGTGTTACAATCATAGCTAGGGTGTAGAGAAAGATCAACTTAAAGCAGGGTAAGTCCATTCAAAAGTCTAACAGCAGCAGGGAAGATTTTTGAGTTGGTTGGTACATGAATTCAGACTTTTGTATCTTTTTCCCAAACGGAAGAAGGTGGAAGAGAGAATGTCTGGGGTGCGTGGGGTCCTTAATTGTGTTGGCTGCTTTTCCAAGGCAGTGGGAAGTACCGACAGAGTCAATGGATGGGAGGCTGGTTTGCGTGATGGATTGGGCTACATTCACAACCTTTGAAGTTTCTTGTGGTCTTGGGCAGAGCAGGAGCCCAGACCAAACTGTGATACAACCAGAAAGGATGCTTTCGATGGCGCATCTGTAAAAGTTGGTGAGAGTTGTAGCTGACATGCCAAATTTCCTTAGTCTTCTGAGAAGGTAGAAGCATTGCTGGGCTTTCTTAACTATAGTGTCAGCATGGGGAGGGGGGGGACCAGGACAGGTTGTTGGTGATCTGGACACCTAAAAACCTGAAGCTCTTGGCCCTTTTTACTTCATTCCCATTGATGTAGACGGGGGCATGTTCTCCTTTACGCTTCCTGAAGTTGATGACAATCTCTTTCGTTTTGTTGACATTGAGGGAGAGATTATTGTCACTGCACCAGTTCATCAGATTCTCTATCTCAGTGCTGTACTCTGTCTCTTCGTTGTTTGAGATCTGACCCACTATGATGGTGTCTGCTGGGCCATTTCAGAGTCAACCTCATTGCTGTGAGCCTGGAGTTGCATGTCGACTGGGTAAGGGTGTTAGATTTCCTTCCCTAAAGGGTGTCCCTTTAGGAATTAGATGGGTTCTTATGACGGACTAGTCATTTCATGATGATTATTAATTATGACCAGAATTCTATTAATTATTTCTGTTTGAATGTGGCAGGATTTGAACTCAATCTCTGGAGCAGTAGTCTGGACCTGTGGATTTTTAGTCTGGTAACATTACCATTGGGCTGCTGTCCCCTTATTCTAATAATTACAATCAATTAAACAGCACTACATCAAAAGGAAAATTGAAATTGAGTACAATGAAATGTATGCACAGTCGAGAGGCTGATTCATCAAAGTAGTCAAGTAAGATGATTATTTTTTGGATGGATAGCATTTGACTGGGAACAAATCGCCCTGATATTGGTGTGGCACGGTGGCACAGTGGTTAGCACTGCTGCCTCACAGCGCCAGGGATCTGGGTTCAATTCTGGCCTTGGGTCACTGTCTGTGTGGAGTTTGCATGTTCTCCCCATGTCTGCGTAGGTTTCTCACCGAGATCAATGGATCTTCGCATGCCTCTGCCCCACCACTCTCTACAATTCATGGGTGGGATGAGAAAATTCCCCACAAAGTCTGAATGAAGAAAACGGTATGTACTTTAAAGTTGAAAGTTTATTTATTAGCATCTCAAGTAAGGCTTACATTAACGCTGCAATTAAGTTAATGTGAAAACCCCCTAGTCGCCACACTCCAGTGCCTGTTCAGGTACACTGAGGGAGAACTTAGATGGCCAATGCACTCTAACCAGCACGTCTTTTGGACTGTGGGAGGACATCGGAGCACCCGGAAGAAACCCACGCAGACACGGGAAGAATGTGCAAACTCCACACAGACAGTGATCCGAGCGAGGAACTGAAGCCAGGCCCCTGGCGCTGTGAGACAGCAGTGCTAACCACTGTGCCTGCGAAATACCATGTGGCTCTTTGCTGTAAGTTGAAGTTTTCGCCATGGGGTGGCAGTGTTGCCTGTTATTTGGGAATGAAAGCCAGGCAGACTGTTCCAGGGAGTTCACCCAAGCTGAATTTTACACTCTGCTCCAGCAGAATGGTCCACTGCCCCTTTTCAGCATCCGGTCACTGCTTATTCTGTGTTGTTAGTGCAAGCCATTTTGTTTTGAGCGCAGAGATGGCACTTTATGTGAGTAAAATGCATGTGTGAGGAGGTTAGTGTGAACCACAAGCACTGGCAGAGACCAGTCAAGCTAAATGACCCATTTCTGTGCTTCAGACTGGGTTTTAACTTATATATTGCAGCGATCTCCAGGCTGTTTAAGCTTACTGGTTGGATTTAGCAACAAGCACTGGTCTAAAACTACTGTCGCTAACCATACTTGTCTTATAACCAATGATCCTCGTGATCTTTACCTGGGTTCTTCCATCACTGTCCATCTCTCAGCCTCTTGCTGCTTTCTACCCAATGCTGCTCCTCAGCAGTCTGTCTATCGCTGTCCCTCTCTCAGGGTGTAAGGGCAGCACAGTGGTTAGCACTGCTGCCTCTTAGCACCAGCAATCCGGCTTCAATTCTGGCCCTGGGTAACTAGAAGTAGAGAATAGCCAGTTTTTCAGTGGGCGGCATGATGACACAGTGGGTTAGCACTGCTGTCTTTCAGTGCCGGGGACCCGGGTTCGATTCCCGGCTCAGGTCACTGTCTGTGTGGAGCTTGCACATTCTCCCCATATCTGTGTGGGTTTCCTCCAGGTGCTCCGGTTTCCTCCCACAGTCCGAAAGATGTGCGGGTTAGGGTGGATTGGCCATGCTAAATTACCCCTTAGTGTCAGGGAGACTAGCTAGGGTAAATGTGTGGGATAGGGCCTGGGTGGGATTGTGGTTGGTGCAAACTCGATGGGCAGAGTGGCCTCCTTTTGCACTGTAGGGATTTTACGATTCGATCTGTTCAGTCGAACACCTCCGGTATTCGCCACATTTAATCTTGTCAAATTCTTCACCCGTTTGCATTTTAAAAGTTAATTGATGGGGTGTTGGTGTTGCTGGCCAGGTCAGTATTTATTCCCAATCTCGAGTTACCATTCAGAAGGTGGTGATGAGCTGCCTTCACGAATCGCTGCAGTCCCTGAGGCGTAGGTACACCTACTGTGCTGTTAGGAAGGGAGTTTCAGGATTTTGCCGCAGCGACAGTGAAGGAACGGCCAACATGGAATCATAGACTCCCCACAGTGCAGGAGGAGGCCATTCACCCCATTGAGTCTGTGCTGACCACAATCCCAACTGGGCCCTATCCCCGTGACCCCCATTAATCCCTCTAACCTATGCATCCTGGAACACTCATGGGCAATTTAGCACGGCCAATGCACCTAACCTGCACATCTTTGGACTGTGGGAGGAAACCGGAGCACCCGGAGGAAACCCACGCAGACTCTGGGAGAATGTGCAGACTCCACACAGACAGTGACTCAAGCCAAGAATTGAACCCGGGTCCCTGGCACTGTGAGACAGCAGTGCTAACCACTGTGCCACCCTTTATATTTTCAAGTCTGGGTGTTGGGTGGCTTGGAGATAGGTTTCTGATCGACAGGGGAATTAAGGGTTATGGGGAGAAAGCAGGAAAGTGGAACTGAGCCACCTCAGATCAGCCATGATCTTATTGAATGGCGGGGCAGGCTCGAAGGGCGAGATGGCCTATTCCTGCTCCTATTTCTTATGTTCTTGGAGGGCAAGTTGTAGGCAGTGGCGTTCCCATGTATCTGCTGCCCTTGTCCTTCTGGATGGAAGTGGTCGTGGGTTTGGAAGGTGCTGTCTAAGGATCTCTGGTGAATTGCTGCAGCGCATCTTGTAGATAGTACACACTGCTGGTATTGAGTGTCGGTGGTGGAGGGAGTGGATGTTTGTGGATGTGGTGCCAATCAAGTGGGGCTGCTTTGTTCTGAATGGTGTCGAGCTTCTTGAGTGTTGTTGGAGCTGCACCCATCCAGGCAAATGGGGAGTATTCCATCACACTTGTGCCTTGTAGAAGGTGGAGAGGCTCTGGGGAGTCAGGAGGTGAGTTACTCGCCGCAGGATTCTCAACCTCCGATTTGCTCTGATAGCCACAGTGTTTATATATTACTACAACAAGCAAAGCACATTGGTGCTATTCAAGCTGGTGTTTAATAAATAAAATTGCATTTGTATAGCACCTTACAGCAAAGTACATACTTATTGAAATGTAGTCACTGTCTTAATGTGGCAGCCACTTTGCACAGAGAAAGCTCCACAAAATAGCAAGGTGGTGTCATGATCTGACAAATCATTTTTTATGATGTTAATGGAGGGATAAATAAGTTAATTTATTAGTGTCACATGTAGGCTTACATTAATACTGTAATGAAGTTACTGTGAAAAATCTCCTGGTCACCACGGTTTGGGTACAGCGAGGGAGAATTTAGCATGGCCAATCCACCTAATCAGCACATCTTTCGGACTGTGGGAGGAAACTGGAGCACCCTCGGATATGCGGGTTAGGCGGATTGGCCATGATAAATTGTCCATTAGTATCAGAGGGATTAGCAGGGTAAATGTATGGGGTTACAGGGATAGGGCCTGGGTGGGATCATTGTCAGTGCAGGCTCAGTGGGCTGAATGGCCTCCTTCCGCGCTGTAAGGGTTTTATGAGGAAAGCCACGCAGACACAGGGGAGAACGTACAGACTCTGCGCAGACAGTGACCCAGGCTGGGAATCGAACCCGGGCCCCTGGCGCCGTGAGGCAGCAGCGCTAACCACTGGGCCACCCAAACGTCGGTCAGGACCCGGGGACGCACGTCCCGCTCTTCTTCGAAACAGCGTCACTGGGGATCCACTGCCACCGGCCGAGCGGGCAGCGATCTCGGCTAAAATCCCCCCTCCTGCTGCACCGGGTAACGTCTCTCCTTCCCTCTTCTCCCCAGGTTGGCATGGCTTCACCCCGCTCCACCACGCGGCCTACCGCGGCCACCAGGCATTGTCACACCTACTGCTGGAACACGGAGCTGACAGCAACCTCCCCAACGACGCAGGGGAGACGCCCTTTCATTTCGCCTGCAGGCGAGTATGGATTACTGCACCCCCCCCCCCCCCCCCCCGGGGCAGTCCGATGCGTAGGCCGGGATTTTCCCACTGATGGCAAACCCCCCCCCCCCCCCCCCCCCTCATTGCGGGTTCCCCAGCAACGCGATGGGAATAACCCACTGACCAGCAGCGGGAGCGGAAGTTCCCACCGCCGGCCAACCTCCTACCCATAATTCCTGAAGCCGGGCTGCGGCCAGGATAAAATGGCAGCTAGCGGTTTCCATGGCAACCGACTGGGCCCGGTTCAACATCCGGGGGGGTCATGAGATGGGACGTTGGCCTATCAAAGGCCTGTGTTGGAACCAATAGAGCCACTGCCCACCTCATTCTCACAGATTTACAAAGACAGGAACAGATGGTAGGCCATTCGGCCCTTCGAGCCTATCATCGAATCCAAACAGTGCAGAAGGAGGCCACTCGGCCCATCAAGTCAGTACCGCCCACAGTCCCACCCAGGCCCTATCCCTGTAACCCTAGACATTTACCCCGCTTGTCCCCCTGACACCAGGGGAAATTTAGCACGGCCAATCCACGTAACCAGCACGTCTTTCCCCCTGGGGGAGGAAGCCGGAGCACCCGGAAGAAACCCACGCAGACACGGGGAGAACGTGCAGACTCCACACAGACAGTGACCCAGGCCGGGAATCGAACCCGGGTCCCTCGCACTGTGAGGCAGCAGTGCTAACCACTGTGCCGCCCATACACGTGGAACAATAGCCCATCAAAGGCCTGTGTCGGAACTAATAGGGCCACTGCCCACCTCATTCTCACAGATTTAGAAACACAGGAACAAAATGGTGGACCATTCAGCCCTTCGAGCCTATCCCACCATGAGTAGCTGAACTCCCAACACCAGCATTCATTCTCTATCCCCTAACACCTGAGCTTAACAAGAACATAGTAAACTGAGTTTATAATTGAACCCACCCCGCACCCCCCCCCTCCCCCCCCACCGTCCCCCGTCCCCCTCGCCTCTAGAGTGTGGGAAACAGTGCTTCCCGACCTCGGGCCTGAAGGGCTTCATTCTCATCTTCAAGTCAACTCCCTTGTTTTGGAATTTCTCATCAGGCAAATCCCTTTCTATCTGTCCCTCATCCTTACATAGTTATACTTACGGCATGCATGTGGATTGGTTCAAACCAGCGTCTCTCCTTTTGGTGATCACTCCAGGCGTGGACAACTCAACATTATGCACGAGATGGTGCAGAAGGGAGCGAACGTGACCACACTGGATCACCAGGGGAGGACAGCACTTCACCAAGCCGTGTCTGGTGGCAGTGTGTAAGTATTGGCATTTCCGGACAGTGTTGGTGGATATTTTCCTTTTATTCATTCCTGGGACACGGGCGTCGCTGGCTGGGCCATCATTTATTGCCCATCCCTACTTGCCCTTGGAGGGCAGTTGAGAGTCAATCATGCTGTTGTGGCTCTGGAGTCACATGTAGGCCAGACGGGGTAAGGATGGCAGATTTCCTTCCCGAAAGGGAACCAGTTGGGTTTTTCCGACAATGGTTTCATGGTCATCAGTAGATCCTTAATTCCAGATATTTTTTATTGAATTCAAATTCCACCACCTGCCGTGGCGGGATTCGAACCCGGGTCCCCAGAACACTAGCTGAGTTATTAAATTAATCGTCTAGCGATAATACCACTGGCCATCGCCCCCATTTTTAGTGTTGGCATTTCTGGGCGGGCTGTAAGTCCACTTCACGTCATCAGTCCCGGACATGCTAAAATCCATTGGAAATTGCCCAAGAATTCCTACCCGCATTTATCCCCCAGAGTGACAGAGTGCGAGAATTAGAGAGTGATTTCAATAACCCTAGTATCAACCAGGATAGGGTTAAGAGGAAAGGGGGCAGCACAGCGGCACAGTGGTTAGCATTGGTGCCTCACAGTGCCAGGGACCCGGGTTCAATTCCAGCCTAGGATCACTGTCTATGTGGAGTTTGCACGTTCTCCCTGTATCTGCGCGGGTTTCCTCCGGGTGCTCCGGTTTCCTCCCACAGTCCAAGATGTGCAGGTCAGGTGGATTGGCCACACAAAATTGTCTCTTAGAGTCCACAGATGTGCACATTAGGTGGATAGGCCATGGTAAATGTGTGGGGTTACGGGGATAGAGCAAGCGGGGCAGTGGGCCCGGGTAAGTTACTCTTCTGGAGAGTTGGTGCAGACTCAATGGTCCGAATGGCCTCCTTCAGCACTGCAAGGATTCTATGGTGAGGAGGTGGAGGAATTTCTGAAATGCATTCAGGAGAACTTCCTTGATCAGTGTGCAGCTCGTCAGGCCTGGTCGGTGTGCAGCTCGTCAGGCCTGGTCGGTGTGCAGCTCGTCAGGCCTGGTCGGTGTGCAGCTCGTCAGGCCTGGTCGGTGTGCAGCTCGTCAGGCCTGGTCGGTGTGCAGCTCGTCAGGCCTGGTCGGTGTGCAGCTCGTAAAAGGGGGAGCATTTGGGTAAGAGTAATCATTGTATAGGAAAGTTAGATTTGTACTGGAGTAAAGCAAGGAACTATTGTTGAAATTGGAAGAGGGCTAACTGAGAGAGGCAGGGGAGTAGAACAAAACCAAAGAGTAACATAAAAAGCAGTAATGGAACAACGGGTGATCTTTAAGGAGAAGATATTTTAGGTACTGTTGAGGCACATGAATAAAGGGAAGAGGAATCAAAGCCAGAGTTCTTTGGATAGTGAGTGAGATAGAGAATACAGTGAAACATAAAAATGGGTGTGTGACGTGAAGCCACCAAGGGTACACGAGCGGTGCAGTGGTATTGTCGCTGGATTAGTAATCCAGGAACCCAGGGTAATGCTCTGGGGACTTGGGTTCAAATCCCACGATGGCAGATGGTGAAATTTGATTTCAATAAAAATCTGGAATTAAAAGTCTAATGATCAAACTATTGTTGATTGTTGTAAAAGCCCATTTGGTTCACTAATGTCCTAACTGTACCTCAAACACAGCAGAATCCACAAGCTAGAAAATGATATGTGAAAATGGCCAATTTATGTAAACCTCCTGTCTGTTCTCAATGTTGATTAGACTGCATTACATACTTAGTCAAGTATTTTAATTGGTAAACATTATACTAATTCTTTTTCTTGTATTTTAACTGAGTTGTTGAATAAAGTTTGTTTAAAAAAAGCTCCCTAGTGTGTCAATGGAATCATACCATGAGCAAAACACCTTATGCTCACCCTAATACCAAAATAGTTGGGGTCTAGGCTAACTTCATAAAATACCTTGGAGTTTCTGATCTGGTCCCTAATAGGGTGCTATATAAGTGTAGGTTGTTGGGGCTATACTTATTCAAATTTAGAAGAATGAGTGGGGATCTAATAGAAACGTATAAGATTATGAAGGGAATAGATAAGAAACAGAGAGGTTGGTGGGTGAAACTAGAACTGGGGGGCATGGCCTCAAAATAAGGGGGAGCAGATTTAGGACTGAGTTGAGGAGGAACTTCTTCACCCAAAGGGTTGTGAATCTGTGGAATTCTCTACCCAGTGACACGGTTGAGGCTCCCTCATTGAATGTTTTTAAGGCGAGGATGGATACATTTTTGAACAGTAAAGGAATTGAGGGTTATGGTGAGCGGGTGGGTAAGTGGAGCTGGGTCCACAGAAATAGCAGCCATGATCTTATTGAATGGGGGAGCAGGCTCGAGGGGCCAAATGGCCTTCTCCTGCTCCTAGTTCTTATGTTGTAGGTAAACATCTGTCTCCCAAGGTTAATTAGACCCCCTTTCCTTCAGTGTAATGACTTCCGTCAGGTCATTGAGGTTGACCTGTTGGAGTGGGAACTCCGTGATTAAGAATTCAATTGATGGGCCAATCAGGGAGTCTTTTTGTTGTATTTAACCAGTAGTGTCAGTTCCTCTGGCACTCCGGGAGATAGGCTGCCGATTGATAGCACTCAGTGTATGGTGTTAGAGTTTGTAAGTAAAAGGATTCTGGTGAAGGGACTCTTGCTTCGGCAGACGTGTTACACTCAGCTCATCGTTTCACTGTTTCTCTGCCCAGAGCCGCCATTCAGTACCTGGAAGAAATGGGTCAGTTCAACTTCCGTGACCCGGACAGGTTTTTGCAGACGCCCCTACACATTGCGGCGATGATCGGCAATGAGGATGTGATGAAGTACTTGCTGCGAAACTCGGTGAGGAATCTTTCGCCCAGAAGATTGCCTGAGCCTGCTCTGAAACTCCCTCGGCAGATAAGTAGTGGAGAGGTGTCCTGCACAGTGTGCACAGAGAGAGCAGTTTCAGGCAGTGTTTCAAGGTTGCCTTGGCTGAGCCCTGCAATCTTGCGTCACAGGAGGCCATTCGTCCCACTATGCCAGGACTGGCTCTTTGAAATGACTGTCCAATTAATCCTACTCTTTCCCCATAGCCCTGTAAGTTTAAAGTTTATTTATTAGTGTCACAAGTAGGCTTACGTTAACACTGCAATAAAGTTACTGTGAAAATCCCCTAGTCACCACACTCTGGCGCCTGTTCGGGTTCACTGAGGGAGAATTTAGCAATGCCTAACCAGCACGTCTTTTGGATCATGAGAGGAAACTGGAGCATCTGGGGGAAACCCACGCAGACACGGGGAGAACATGCAGACTCTACACAGACAGTGACCCAAGCCGGGAATCGAACCAGGCTCCCTGGCACTGAGAGGCAGCAGTGCCAACCATTGTGCCACCGAGAACAGTCCTTTTAGTTTGTGACCGTAAGACGTGGGGGGCAGAAATAGGCCATTCAGCCCATCAAGGCTGCTGTGCCATTCGATCGTGACTGATCTGATGTGTGATAATCCTCAACTCCGCTTTCCCGCCTTATCCCCATAACCCTCGGTTCCCTTACTGATTAAAAATCTGTCTATCCCAACCTTGAATAAACGACCCAGCTTCCAAAGCCCCCTGGGGGAAAGCATTCCACACGTTCACCACCCTTGGCAAACAGTTTTATCAACTGCACACTGGGGAGAAGTGAGACAGGGAGACATCTGGTCGCACTCTGGCAACTGCCGGATTCCCTCTACTCGCCTTCCAGTTCAGACGATCGGTATTTGTACCCTCAGTAATTCACTTTTAAACCGCGTACAGAAATCTGTCAAAGTACCTCGGCCATCAAGGCCATAATTACACCAGCTGTCCTATCACAAAAGATCTTCAGATGATCCCATTCAGAGTCGCAGCTGACTGACCTCTTTTGGACTGGCAACCTTTGACCCTTGACCCCTGTCACCTTACAGTTACTGCTGGCTGGGTTGAAAGGACGGTGTTGACCAGTCCTGTTTACTAGGCCGCTTGACGAAACAACCTCTCCAGACAGAGTTCTACGTACTCGGGGACAGTGCTTGAAATAATGGCACTTACTTTAGAATCAACAGATCGATCCCTTTTTAGTAGGATTGAGGAGGGATGGGGAGGAGTGAGTGAAGGGGTTGCCCTACGACGAGAGGCTCAGTAAGGGCTTATATTCACGGTGTCACAGTGGTTAGCGCTGCTGTCTCAGGGCACCAGGGCTCGATTGGGTCACTGCCTGTGCGGAGTCTGCATGTTCTCCCTGTGTCTGCGTGGGTTTCCCCCGGATGCTCCGGTTTCCTCCCACAGTCTGAAAGCCGTGCTGGTTAGGGTGCTAAATTCTCCCTCGGTGTATCCGAACAGGCGCTGGAGTGTGGCAACTAGGGGATTTTCAGAATAACTTCATTGCAGTATTAATGTAAACCTATTTGAGACACAAATGAATAAACTTGAACTGAATATTCCCTGGAGTTTAGATAATGAGAGTTGTTCCAATTGGAGTCTACAAAATTCAGAAGAGGTTTATAGGGTGAACACTGAGAGATTGTTTCTGCTGGTTGGGAAACCCAAAACACGGGGTCACGGTCTCCGAATCATTTAAGATTGAGATGAGGAGAAATTGCTTCACTCAAAGGGATGTGAATTTGTGGAATTCTCTACCCAGGGGCTCTTGTTGTTGAACACATCTGAGGATAGGCGGATTTTTGGAGTCTCCAGAGAATTCAGCGATATGAATAGCGGGTGGGACGATGAAGTTGAAGCCTAAGATTAGCCATGATTATATCGATGGGTGGAGCAGGTTTGACAGGCCATCTGGTCTACCCTTGCTCCTATTTCTTGTAGTCACCATACAGAAGAGGCCTGTTTCCAATCTCAGAAGGTCAGTGGGTTTTTTTTGCTTCTAAAGTCACCTTGTTGCCAGCACCACACCCCAACCACCCAAGGAGAATGGACATTGACCTGATCGAGCTTTTGGAAGGGCTTGATTGGGTAGATGTAGTGAATATATTCTCATTTGCAGAGAAATTGGAAGCCAAAAAGGGCTTCCAGCTTGGTGGCACAGCAATTAGCACTGCTGTCTCACAGCGCCAAGGACACGAGTTCAATTCTGGCTTTGGGTGACTCTGCGGAGTTTGCGTATGGGTTTCCTCCGGGTGCTCCGGTTTCCTCCCACCGTCCAAAGATGTGCAGGTTAGGTTGATTGGCCATGCTAAATTGTCCCTCAGTCTCCGAAGATGCCTAGGTTAGGGGGATTAGCGGGGTGAGTATGCAGGGTTGGTGGGTCTGGGCGGGCGTGGGTTAGATGCTCTGTCATAGAATCGGTACTGACTCGAAGGGCCAAATGGCCTAATTCTGCTCCTACATTATATGGGCTGATGGTCTACTAAGGGGCAATTTAGCATGGCCAATCCACTTAACTATCTATCTTTGGACACTAGGAGGCAATTTAGCATGGCCAATTCATCTAACCTATACATCTTTGGACACTAGGAGGCAACTTAGCATGGCCAATTCATCTAACCTATACATCTTTGGACACTAGGGGGCAACTTAGCACGGCCAATCCACCTAACTATCTATCTTTGGACACTAGGGGGCAATTTAGCATGGCCAATCCATCTAACCTATACATGTTTGGACATTAGGGGGCAATTTAACATGGCCAATCCACCTAATCTGCTCGTTTTTCAGACTGTGGGAGGAAACCGGAGCACCCAGAGGAAACCCACACAGACACAGCGAGAACGTGCAAGCTCCATACAGACAGTGACCTAAGGCTGGAATTGAACCCGGTCCCTGGCGCAGTGAGGCAGCGGTGCTAACCACTGTGCCACCGTGCTGCCCTTTGGAAATAAATGTGCTAACAGGCTCTATCTCGATTTCTCACAGAGGTGCAGAGTGGAAACGACTGACATTTGGGGAATGACGCCCATGCACGTGGCGGCTCAGACCGGCTCGGCTGCCGTTTGCTGGCTGCTGATGATGGAGACAGGCTTCGGCCTACTCCAGGCACAGAACAACAACGGCCTCACTCCATTGGATCTCGCTACGCAAGGAAAAACGTACAGGTTGGCCACCAATTATTCAAACATTCCCAATCAGAGCTCTCTTGAGTGGGGGAGGGAGGAAGGGCAACTGGGCCTTTAGCTTTCTTGCGAATTCTTCAAGCAAATTTGGCACTTAAAACTTTGGGAGAATCCCGGCCAAGGTATCTGGTCCCGTTTGGAATATCTTGAGCGGTTTTGGGCCTCCTATCTAAGGAAGGATGTGATGGCCCTGGAAGGGGTCCAGAGGAGGTTCATAAGGATGATCCCAGGAATGAAGGGAAGGGTTTGTCATATGAGGAGTGATTGAGGAGTCTGGGTCTGTACACGATGGAGTTTAGAAGGATGGGCGAGGGATCCAGTTGAAGCTTACAGAATACTGAGAGGTCTGAATAGAGTGGACGTGGAGAGGATGTTTCCCCTGGTGGGAGAGACTAGAACCCGAGGGCCCAAGTTCAGGGTGAAGGGACACTCCTTTAAAACTGAGATGAGGAGGGATTTCTTCAACCAGAGGGTGGTGAATCTGTGAAACTCATTGCCACAGAGGGGGCAGTGGAGGCCAGGTCATTGAGTGTCCTTTACACAGAGATAGGTTCTTGATCAAAAAGGGGATCAAGGGCCAAAAAGGGGGTCAAGAGAGAAGGCTGGGAGAATGGGGATGAGAATCCTATCAACCATGATTGAATGGTGGAGCAGACTCGATGGGCCGAATGGTTTAATTCTGATCTTATATCTTATGAGTCAGATACCTCCAAATACTATCCCTAATGCTGGGAAACATGAAACAGCCAATGACAAAGGACAGGAATTAATCCTAGTGACATAAAGCAATGGAATTAATTATGTAAAATTTGTTTAAAGTAATTGGATTTATACAGTGCCTTTCATGATGTCAGGATATCCCAAACTGCTCGTCAGCCAGTGACGAACTTTATAAATGTAGTCAATGTTATGTAGGAGATGCAGAGCAAGATCCCACTGCCGATAATGAGACAAATGACCTGATAATTGTGGGCGGCACAGTAACACAGTGGTTAGCACTGCTGCTTTACAGCTCCAGGAACCTGGGTTTGATTCCCAGCTCGGGTCACTGTCTGTGTGGAGTTTGCACATTCTCCTCGTGTCTGCGTGGGTTTCCTCTTGGTGCTCCGGTTTCTTCCCACAGTCCAAAGATGTGCGGGTTAGGTTGATTGGCCGTGCTAAAATTGCCCCTTAGCGTCCTGAGATGTGTAGGTTAGAGGGATTAGAGAGTAAATGTGTAGGGATGTGATAGGGCCTGGGTGGGATTATGGTCGATGCAGACTCGATGGGCTGAAGAGCCTCTTTCTGCACTGTAGGGCTTCTGTGATGACTTCTACGATAATATTCTGTTTACTGATGTTGGCAGGTGCAGGAATGATGTGCAGATACTGAGACAGCACCCAGCTTTCTTTCTGTAGGTCGTTCATCCGAGAGGGACTTCTGTTCAATAGCTCACCCAAAATACAGCACCTCTGACAGTGCAACACTCCTTCAGCACTGCATTAAAGGTCATCTACTCAGTGTCAGGATTGAGGGTTGAACACAAAACTTAATGCGGATAAGATGCTGCAATGGCTGTTAACCATTTAGATTTGCCATTCTACACCATCGTGAGACACTCAGGAAATAGACCTGGCTTCTTCTTCCAACTCATGTTCATAGAATCCTGACAGTGCAGAAGGAGGCCATTTGGCCCATTGGGTCTGTACCTGACTCTCCAACAGAGTGTCTTACCCAAGCCCTATCCCTGTAACCCCACATATTTACCCTGCTAATCTCCTTAACCTACACACCTTGGGACTCTAAGGAGCAATTTAGAATGGGCAATCCACCTAACCTACACACCTTTGGAGTGTGGAAGGAAACCAGAACACCTGGAGGAAACCCATGCAGAGACGGGGAGAATGTGCAGAGTCCTCAAGGAGAACCAACCTGCCAAAAAGATTTTCGTCCCGCAACCAATCATCTCAATAACCCATGTCCATTTCTTACAGACACCAGGAAGTGGTAAAACTTCTGAGCAAGTACAATAAGGAAGAACAAAGTGGCAAACCCAGAGAACCAATAGGTAATGATTTTAACTTGCGTCAGTTGGATTCTTGTACACTGCTGCAATATTCTATCGAATGATTAGCACTCTCTGGAGCTGCACCTTCTCAATCTTTTCTCTTTCAGGTCAATATTACATCTCTCTGCTGCTGCCAGGGGTGCTGAGTGCAATGGTGTTTCTCATCGCGAGCTACCTCGGGGAATACGGGGGGATTTTCAGCCTGGTGGCCTTTGCTGTCCTTGCCAGGAAGGTATTTTTCCAACATCACCGCATTGCTCACTTTTCCAGGTAAGCTGACCTCACCCTGGGCTTGGTACAGACCTTGTTGACCTTCAGCTGAACGTGATGACAGTGTCTGGTGCTGTCACATCGTGGGCCCACAGCACATGCTGTGCGCAGTTCTGGTTGCCTCACTACGGGAAGGATGTGGAAGCTATTGGGACGGTGCAGAGGAGATGTACAAGGATGTTGCCTGGATTGGGAGGCACGCCTTATGAGGATAGGTTGAGGGAGCTGGGACTCTTCTCCCTGGAGAGACGAAGGTTGAGAGGTGACGTGATAGAGGTTTATAAAATGTTGAGAGGAATAGATAGGGTGGATTCTCAGAGGCTATTTCCCAGGGCTGAAATGGTCGCTACGAGAGGACACAGGTTTGAGGTGCTGGGGAGCAAGTACAGAGGAGATGTTGGGGGTAAGTTTTTCACTCAGAGGGTGGTGAGTGAGTGGAATCGGCTGCCATCGGTGATGGTAGAGGCGAAATCGCTGGGGTCTTTTTTAAAAGACTTCTGGATGAGTTAAAGGTGTTTAAAAAGCAAAGGGTTTATTTTCCATTTCCTGTGGGCATTCTGGTTATAAAACTGTTGGGATTGGAGGAAGGGCTGTTTGGGTGGGGCGGCTGGATGCCTTTTAATTCGCTCATGGGATGTGGGCCAGCATTTATTGTCCATTCTTGAGGGCAATTGAGAGTCAACCACATTGCTGTGGCTCTGGAGTCACGTGTAGGCCAGACCGGGTAAGGATATGAGTGAAGCAGATGGGTTTTTCCGACGATGGTTTCATTGTCATCAGTAGGTTCTTAATTCCAAATTTTTCTTATTGAATTCAAATTTCACCAGCTGTTCTGGCGGGATTTGAACCCGGGTCCCCAGAACATTAGCTGAGTTTCTAGATTAACAATCTAGTGATAATACCATTAGGCCATCTCCTAGTGGTGTTAGCCCATCCTGGGGTTGCCAACTGTGATTAAATACATTCCTGGAGGTTTCATCACATGACTTGTTCCCACTCTCCAGCCATTAGTCGGCCTACACCCTTATGACACACGGCCCCCCTACGCAAAGCAAAAAGACCCATTACCCGACTGGGTGAAGATGTCTGTAGTCGGACAGCTGATCCCCTACCCCGCAACCGTTTTCAGTCTCACAAAAAAATTTTAAAGATGATCTTTTTGATTGCCCCCATGATTTTTCTCCCAGTTTGCGTACAGCAGTGTCCTGGAGATCGAACCTTGGCGTCTCCAGGCCAATCCTGGAGGGTTGGCAACCCTGAGGTGTACTCACTTCTGTACCTAACCCGTACTCTACAACTGACTCAATGCACTGATGGTCAATAAAGTGTTCAGCTGGGAGACCTGGGTTCCCAGCTCTGAAGGTATACTTGAACGTTTGATCACATGATTTTTTTTTTTGCCACTCTACCCTCCACACATCCCCCCCCCCATGGGTCGCCAGGCCTGTCCATCATCACAGCTACCCACTTCCCCCTTCCAACCAAAGTGAATGGGCTCCTCCTTACCTGATTGGATGATTCTTGACTGCCACACAAGCCCTACAGTGCAGAAGGAGGCCATTCAGTCCATCGAATCTGCCCCGAGTCTCCAACAGAGCATCTTACCCAGCCCCTATCCCCAGTACCCCGCACATTTACCCTGCTAATCCACCCTGACCTACATATCTCGAGACACTAAGGGGCAACTGAGCACATCTTTTGGACTGTGGGAAGAAATCAGAGCCCCTGGAAGAAACCCGCGCAGACACAGGGAGAATGTGCAGACTCCACACAGATAGTAACCCAAGGCCAGGAATCGAACCTGGATCCCTGGCATTGTGAGGCAGCCGTGCTAACGTCTCTGCTACCGTGCCGCCCATACACCATGTCATCCCCAGATCTGAAAAAAACAATCCTAAATCCCTGGAGGTTTGCGAGCAATCCCAATGGATCTTATGGGGACCACACTAAAACCTGATTCTGCTTGCAGTCTGCATGTGTACTTTTTAGAAGTGGCCACCAGATGGTGAACAGGAGCAAGGACTCCTGCCAACCATTTTCCTGGTCTGTGTTCCTAGAATCCCAGTAAGAAGTCTCGCAACACCAGGTTAAAGTCCAACAGGTTTATTTGGTAGCAAATGCCAGTAGCTTTCGGAGCGCTGCCCCTTCATCAGGGAGTGGGGAGTTCTGTTCACAAACAGGGCATATAAAGACACAAACTCAATTTACAGAATAATGGTTGGAATGCGAGTCTTTACAGGTAATCAAGTCTTAAAGGTACAGACAATGTGAGTGGAGAGAGGGTTAAGCACAGGTTAAAGAGATGTGTATTGTCTCCAGACAGGACAGTTAGTGAGATTTTGCAAGCCCAGGCAAGTCACGGGGGTCACAGATAGTGTGACATGAACCCAAGATCCCGGTTGAGACCGTCCTCATGTGTGTGGAACTTGGCTATCAGTCTCTGCTCAGTGACTCTGCGCTGTCGTGTGTCGTGAAAGCCACCTTGGAGAATGTAACCATTATTCTGTAAATTGAGTTTGTGTCTTTACACGCCCTGTTTGTGAACAGAACTCCCCACTCACCTGATGAAGGAGAAGCGCGCCGATAGCTACTGACGTTTACTACCAAATAAACCTGTTGGACTTTAACCTGGGGTTGTGAGACCTCTTACTGCGTTTACCCCAGTCCAATGCCGACATCTCCACATCGTTCCTAGAATCCCTGCAGTGCAGAAGGAAGCCATTCGGCCCATTTAGCGTGCACCGACCACGTTTCCACCCAGGCTCTATTCCCATAACCCCACATTTTTTACCCTAGCTAGTTCCCCCTAACACTAAGAGGCAATTTAGCACGGCCAATCCACCTAATCCATCACATCTTTGGACTATGGGAGGAAAGCGGAGCACCCGAAGGAAACCCCATGCAGACACGGGGAGAACAGACAGTGACCCGAGGCTGGAATTGAGCCCAGGTCCCTGGCGCTGTGAGGCAGCAGCGCGAACCGCCGTGTTGCGTTGCTCCTTTGTACGCAGTCACTGAGTGTGATCGGAGAATTCCGCACAGGGTAAATTTAAAATGTTTCTGATTTCTCCCCGACTCCCAGCCTGAAACGGTGGGTCAGGGTGACATTCTGCAACTCACTTTGAGAATCTGAGTATTGGGTGCCTTCAGTTGCATGAAAGATTTTAAACTGGGTAAAATATGTTTGTTTTTAAACTTGTTTTGTCATCCCCACAAGTGCTGCAGCTCCTGTGTTTTACCACTGCTGGCAGTGCTGAGCTGCGGGAGATGTTAAGGCTGTTCCACTTCTCACTGCTTCCTTATTTGGCCAAGCGTTGTTTCAATTTCCTCCCCTGAGGCGTGACGTTTAATCATCACGCCTTCTGCCACTTGACCCAGTGTCCGTTTCCGTGGGAAGTGGGAAGGATATTCGACTGTGGTGGCTTCACAGACCTGCCCGATCCTCTTCCCATCAGCACGCGCGTGGTCACTAATGATGCACACCGCTTCTGACCTGCCAGTCACCACGTCTAGGAACAGGAAAACTTTTCCCCTGCTTGTTGAAACAACAGGGTGGCACAGTGGTTCGCGCTGCTGCCTCACAGCGCCAGGGACCCGGGTTCAATCCCGGCCTCAGGTGACAGTGCAAACTCAGCAACGTTCTCCCCGTGTCTACCTGAGTTCCCTCCGGGTGCTCCGGTTTCCTCCCGCCCTCCAAAGATGTACAGGCTAGGGGGATTGGCCGTGTTAAATAGTCCCTCGATGTGCAGGTTAGGTGTGCTAAATTGCCCCTTAGTGTCAGGGGAATAGCTAGGGTAAATACACGGAGTTATGAGGTTAGGTCGGGTGGGATTGTTGTCAGTGCAGACTCGATGGACCAAATGACTTGCCGTCTACACTGTAGAGATTCTATGATCTTTGGACTGGGCGATCAGCAATATAACAGTCACAATGTCTTCTTAAAGGTGCTTTCCCTTCAAAGGGGGAGAAAGAAAAGTCAGTCGAATTTTGATTAATTGATTTAAAGGGATCATCACGTCACTTGTTCATCGCTGTTTTACTTACACTGAGAATGTACTTGTGGGTCCCTGCTCTCTCCCTCTCAGAATAAGACAGGTGTCAAGGCTGCTGTCGAAAAGACAGCAGTTCATCAAAGTTGGTGTGTGAGGTAGTCAGGTTTCAGACCTTGTATCCTGGCCTGAGGGCAAATGTCTCACTTTTAATTAAAAACACACGCACTAAGATATTGCTGTTGCGCCTCGGGGTATTCGAGTGGTGAGATCAGGCGTTAACGCTAACACTGTCTTTGTTTCTCCCGTGTCACAGGTTACCGAACCCGATGTACGTCGGCACTTTAGCTGCTGGAATCTTTCATTCCTTATTCTGCTTTTACTGGAAGATCCTGCCAGATATCCTTTACACACCTTTATTGTCTTTAACAGATGGGTCAGTAACCTTCGTGCTGCGGATTATTCAACCGGCTTTAGTGAACCCAACGAATATGTTTCAGTGTGTGAAAGAAATCAGCATTTTGCTTTGGGAATGGTGTTTAGTCACCCCAGAGGCATTACTCTACCACTAACCGGAGTTACAAACTTCTTACCCTAAGTCCCATCAGATCTATGGAAGGTTCAAGTCGCCCAAGCATTTGGAACATTGTGCAATTCATCACAGAATCCTATAGTGCAGAAGGAGGCCACTCAGCCCATCGAGCCTGCACCGCCAACAATCCTACCCAGGCCCTATCCCCATAACTTCATATATTTACCCTGCGAACACCAAGGGGCAATTTACCTTGCCCATTCCACACATCTTCCAGACTGTGGGAGGAAACCGGAGCACCCAGAGGAGATGATAGAATGATAAAATCCCTACAGTACAGGAGGAGGCCATTTGGCCCATCCAGTCCACCGACCACATCCCGCCCAGGCCCTGTTCCCGTAACCCTCTTTACCCTGCTAATTCCCCTGACACTAGGATCAATTTAGCACGGCCAATCAACCTAACCCGCATATCTTTGGAGTGTGGGAGGAAACCAGGGGAAACCCACGCAGACACAGGAAGAATGTGCAGACTCCGCACAGACAGTGACCCAAGCCGGGAATCGAACCCGGGTCCCTGGCGCTGTGAGGCAGCAGGTGCTTGCCACCGTGCTGCCCCTCAACCTTCACAACTAGGCCAGCTTTTATTGCCCATCCCTAACTGCCCTTCAGAATGTGCTAGTGAGCTCCCTCCTCGAACGGCCGCAGTCCGCAAGGTGTAGGTACACCCGCAGTGCTGTTAGGGAGGGAGTTCCTGACCCAGAGCAAACTCCCGTAGGAGACAATCACGTAACGGGCAGGTAACCTGGTTTAGAAATCAATCCCAAAGCCAAATACTGTGGACGCTGGAGGTCAGAGATGAAGACAGAAAGTGCTGGAAAGAAACTCAGGCAGCGTCAGTGGAGGGGAAAGCCGGAGTTAACGTTTCAGGTCACGTGACGCTTTCTCGGGAACTCTGGTGAAGGGTCATCGACCTGAAACGTTGAGGTAGAACTTTCTTTCGCTCAGAGTGCTGTGTGAGGCGAGAAACCAGGCGTGCAGCTTTCCAGCTAACACAGGGGCCGTTCCCCTGGCATTGTGTGGCACTCAGCCCAGAATAAAAACTGGGGCCTGGCCCACAGTCATACAAAATATGGTGGAGCCATAGAATAATGATTAAGGAAAACAAGATTGTGGTCAGTGCAGACTGGATGGGCTGAATGGCATCGTAGGGATTCTATATTGTTGGACAGAACAGTATAAGATTATTGGTTATTTTTGTACTTTGACGTGAAGACACTTAGCCCACGTTGACGAGTGTCCCCGAAAGGGTGAGTTGGGATTGCAGAGATTATTCCTTGACGAGCGACACCCCTGTGGCCAGCTAAGTTCTTGCTGTGGTTTATGACGGCTCTGTGCACCCTCTTGCTGTGGATGTTCAGGGAGCTGCTGACGAGAGACCCAGGGAACCTGCAGCAATCCGGCTGCCAGGCCGAGTACTCAACAATCACTCAACTGATCGAAGCAAATCAGAATCCAAACAGGTTCTGCATCTACTGTGAGGTAAGCACTGTGGAGGCAGCCTGCGGTCTACATTGCCGGCAGTTCGCCACTCGATGGAACTTTTCCGTATTTAGGGGAGTAAGAATTGTCAGCCCAGGCTGGCGAAGGCTTCACTGGGTGGGATTTTACAGCCTCGCTCGTCCCGACATCCCACCCGAGGTCAACAGAGCTTCCCAACGTCCTTGTGTCTGCGTGGGATTCCTCCGGGTGCTCCGGTTTCCTCCCACAGTCCAAAGATATGCAGGTTAGGTAGATTGGCCATGCTAAATTGCCCCTTAGTGTCCCAAGGTAGAATCTTAGAATTCCTACAGTGTGGAAAGAGGCCATTTAGCCCATCGAGCCTGCACGACCCAATCCCACCCTATCTCCATAACCCCGTGCATTTACCCCAACCAGTCCCCCTGACACTAAAGATGTGCAGGTTAGGTGGATTGGTCATGCTAAATTACTCCTTAGAGTGTGGCAGGAAACTGGAGCACCCGGAGGAAGCCCACGCAGACTCGGGGAGACTGTGCAGACGCCAGACAGACAGTGACCCAAGGCTAGAATCGAACCTGGGTCCTTGGTGCTGTGAAGCAGCAGTGCTAATGACTGTGCCACTGTGCAGGTTAGGTGGATTGGCCATGCTAAACTGCCCCTTAGTGTCCAAAGATGTGCAGGTTAGGTGGATTGGCCATGGTAGATCCACAGAGTTACCAGGATAGGGCAGAGGGGAGGGCCTGGGTGGGATGACCCTTCAGGAGGGTCAGTGCAGACTCGATGGGCCGAATGGCCTCCTTCAGCACTGTAGAGGTTCTGTAGCTCTATTACTCTCTGTCACTGACCTGAGGAGGAGAATCATGAAGGTGTTTAAAAAGCAAAGGGTTTATTTTCCATTTCCTGTGGGCATTCTGGTTATAAAACCGTTGGGGTTGGAGGAAGGGCTGTTTGGGTGGGGCGGCTGGATGCCTTTTAATTCGCTCATGGGATGTGGGCCAGCATTTATTGCCCATTCTTGAGGGCAATTGAGAGTCAACCGCATTGCTGTGGCCCTGGAGTCACGTGTAGGCCAGACCGGGTAAGGACATTAGTGAAGCAGATGGGTTTTTCCGACAATGGTTTCATGGTCATCAGTAGGTTCTTAATTCCAAATGTTTTTTATTGAATTCAAATTTCACCAGCTGCCGTGACGGGATTCGAACCCGGGTCCCCAGAACATTAAACGGGGTCAGAGAAACTGGAAGCCGGAGTAGGCCCTGCAAGTCTGCTCCACCATTCCTTTTGATCATGGCCGATCATTGAGTCCAATCTCCTGACTGCCTCTTACCGCACCCCCCCATCTCTCGATTATTAGTTCAATGACGACACCAGTATGTTACCGTCTCCCCTTGACGGAGATCATGTGATGAAGCCCAGAGCGTGCGGTCAGCGATCTATTTTAACTAGGGAGTGAGGGGCGGGGAAATGGTTGCCACTTTGTTCCTAAACGCCGTTTGTTTGTCTGTTGTAGCTCATCCAGCCGCAGTTCACGAAGCACTGTCGACTCTGCAACACCTGCATGGTGGGCTTTGACCACCATTGCCTATTCCTGATGAAGTGCGTGGCCAGGGATAACCACCGGCTCTTTGTCCTGTTCCTCGTGGAGATGGTCTCCTGCCACCTGAGCTTCGCAGCGGCAGCCCTGTATTGCCTGGAGCTCCAGCACGGACTGAACCTGGAGGTCGCCCAGACCGTCCTCAGCCACGAGTCCTGGGTGCTGGGCCTGGCCTTGATGAACCTGGCCACGGCCCTGTGGGAGCTGGTGGTCTTGAAAGACCAGCTGGCCATGATTGCCGTCAACTGCACCACCACCTTCCGGCACGGGCCGCAGGCCACCGCCTACACGTGGGGACGCCAACTGAAAAACGTCACGGCGTTCCTCCTCACCGGGAGCAGGCCGCAAAGTCACCACGGCAAACTCTCAAGCCAGTTCTAACCATCATCCTCCCCTTAATAAACTGACGATGTAGTCAGAATTCAAGTCAAGGGTCGTCCGTTGGACGGAATTATTAATGAAGAGGTCATAGTTACGCGTGAAGATTGGAGGAAGGATGACCAAGGCTGATCTGGCTCTTCATAGCTCGGTACTTCCCAAACATTTCCCCACCCTGATGCCATTTTGGCGCACTCCAAATGACATGACTCATCCTAGAGTGAGTGAGGTGGGCTACCGGGTGTTGTGAGGGTGGAGACGTGGGGTCCCCACAGCATTAAAGTCACTTCTGGTCAAGCGGCAGCTTTTCGAGGCTGGTCGTGACGTGGGAGTGCCCCCTCGCTGCCTTGCTCCAGGGAAACGTGTTAAAATAATGCACCCCCGGGGTGGGGGGGAGTTAGGATTTAGACTGCAATGCCTGCTGTGGAGGTACCTGTGACAGCAACGTTGCCACCTCCCTCCCCGCTTCCCGCCATGTCTCTTCCGAGGGTCGCGGGGCAATTGCCACAGGCTCAAACCCCAAGGCAACAAACTGGAGGCAGATGGCGCAATAACTAGCCAGACCCTTGCCGGCAGAGAGGAGGTGGTACCTCAGTCAAAGTGGCCCGTTGACTGATCTCCATTAAGCTGCTATAGGGCCACCATTACCATCCGGGGGCGTCATGAGCCATGGTTTGGGAACCCCTGTCGTTGGTGCTCCCACTGTCGCGATAGCCCCTCTCCTCTTTCACACGTCCAATTAGCTAACTGACAGATTGGAAACTTTCCTGAGGTGAGAAGAGGCGATGGGGAGATCATTTCTCTGAATTATTGCCTCAGACACAATGAAGCGTAAAGCCCCACCCAGCCACTTTTTGTTTTTGTCATCACGCTCGCAGTGATTGTGGGGCCTGCCTCTTTAAGACACCGCAGCAGAAGAGGGTCAGCTGGCTTGAGGGACCAACAGAAGCCGAGAGCGAGTGCTCCCCCTAGAGGGTGGAGTCCTCTCTCAGGCAGAATGCATTGGGCAGCCATGTAGTCAACATGTAAAGGCTGGAGATCTGCTCCGAGGCAACCAACATAGCTGAGTTCTCTTTATCAATAAATATCTTGTATTCATAACGGAGTCTGAAGTGACTTGATGTCACCAGAGGGTTGTCACGTTGTTGCAAGTTAATCTGTGGCGACACCTTTATCTTCCCTTCGTCCATTATTCTCATTTTTACTGCGGGTCGAGAAATAGAATGTTTTCCCTTGCTCCACCTCCTCCATAGAATAGAGCAATAGACTCCTACAATGTTGAAGGAGGCCATTCGGCCCATTGAGTCTGCATTCTTCCCCCACAATCCCTATCCTCATAACTCCCCCAAATTTATCATGGCTAATTCACCTAGCCTACATATTTTGGGACACTAAGAGGCAATTTAGCATGGCCACTCCACCTAATCTGCGCATCTTTGGACACTAAGGGGCAATTTAGCATGCCCAATCCAACTCTGGAGTGTGAGAGGAAACCGGAGCACCCGGAGGAAACCCGTGCAGACACAGGGAGATTGTATTCCCGAGACTGGAATTTTACCTGGAACTCTAGTGCTGAGAGGCAGCAGTGCTGACCGCTGCCACTGTGCCAACTATCCTACATTTTTCATTGTTTTGCTCGCTATCCTTTCATCCTTCTGGATTTTATTTCTCTGTGCGCCAGTTGAGGTGCCAAAAAAGCGGGGCTGCTTTGTCCCGGATGGTGTTGAGCTTCTAATTGCCTCATTCATCGAAACTGTGGGATGCGATATTATGGGAAATGGACGATTGGCTCACTGTTGTAGTAGGGGTGCTTGAGGATAAGACCCAGAGTGGACTGAGGGATACATTACATTACCCCAGGCTACTTACGACCCCCAACATCTTTCATCTTGAGTAGCCCAAAATTAAAGGGGGGGGTGGGTGGGAGTGGAGTAAGGAAGCGAGAGAGGGAGTGGGAGAACTTGCACAAGGAAATGAAACTGGGGTGGAGGTGGGCTGCAGAGTGTATATGTTTGCTTTCTCACTTGAGTTTTGCAGCTCCAACAGGAACTTTGAAGCATAATCGACCTCGGTTCCAAAATATCTTTGTCCTCAAATGGCCCACCCAGGGTGTAGAAGAGGACCAGATTGCTCACTGTTGATACTTAATAGTCCTCAGATCTCTTTCCCAGCTGCGGTCAGTCACCTCTCTGGTGAATCTCCACTCTCGTCAGTGGCTTTGCTGAGCTGCTGGCTTTTATTGGGGATCAGTTGAAGCCAGAGATTTATTCAGAACACATGTGCGGAGAGATGGTTGAGGAAAAGAGGAAGGGGGGGAGGTGGATTGGCGGGGTGCTTTCAAAACAGAACTATGAGCCATAAATTAGTTTTCACAGATACTTCCCACCTAAAGATGGCGGTGTGATCATGTGAGAATAACCAGATGAATCCTGTCCTGGGATTGGAAACCAAAGCCTCGATTATCCGAGGCTGACCAACATACATCATAGAGGATTATCACAGAATCCCCACAGTGCACAAGGAGGCCATTTGGCCCATCACGTCTGCACCCACTCTTACCCAGGACCCTATCTTCATAACCCCCCCACATGTTATACCCCACTAATTGCCCTCACCTCTATATATCTTTGGACACTGAGGGGTAATTTAGCATGGTCAATCCACCTAACCTGCACATCTTTAGACTAAGGGTTAATTTATCATGACCAATCCCCCTAACCGACACATCTTTGGACACTAAGGAGCAATTTAGCATGACCAATCCCCCTAATCTATACATCTTTGGATGCTAAGGGATAACTTATGACCAATCCCCCTAACCTACACATCTTTGGACACTAAGGAGCAATTTAGCATGACCAATCCACCTAGTCCATACATCTTTGGACACTAAAGGACAATTCAGCATGGCCAATCCCTCTAACCAACACATCTTTGGACACTAAGGAGCAATTTAGCATGACCAATCCCCTAATCTACACATCTTTGGACACTAAGGGACAAATTAGCATGCCAGTCCACCTAACCTACATATGTTTTGAGTGTGGGAGAAAACCAGAGCACCCGGAGTAAATCCACACAGATAATGGAGAACGTGCAAAATTCCACCTGTACCTGGAATCGAACCCGGGTCTCAGGCACTGTGAGGCAGCAGTGCTAATCACTGTGCCATCACAAGAGCAGACATGTTGGCTATTAAGCACATCAAGCCTTGGTGACTCCCAAAGATTTTTTTCTGATTCATTTTATGGGACATGGGTGTCGCTGGTGAGGCCAGCATTTATTACCCATCCCTAGTTGTCTTTGAGAAGGTGGTGGTGAGCTGTCTTCTTGAACTGCTGCAGTCCCTGAAGTGTAGGTACACCGTAGTCTAATCTTTTATAGTCTTGTAATCCTTTTTATTTTATAGCCTTTGCTTTTTTTTTTGCAAAGATTTGTTCACATTCCTTTTCGAAGTGATTGTAGCTTTTGGTTCCTCTGCTTGTTAAGCTAAAACCACATCTTAGCACCGCTCTGTATAAAATCACTGGCAGGCAGGGCAAAGCTATGTAGTGAAATCCACATAGTCTGCACGTGTGGGTACACTTGTAGATACACCGATAGATCTGGAACGTCATTCCAACACTCCTAAACAGGTGGGGAGAGAAGTTAAGAATATTTTAAAATTCTCGAACCCAACCCCAGCCAGTTCAGGTCAGGCACCCAAGCCACTGGGTTGACCAGTTAACTATGTTAATGGGGGTTGCTAGCCTTCGATTTAACCTGGTATAACTGCAGACAGTAGCTTTTTCAGATCAGGTTCTCATCCCCACCCCTGGACACTGTTGGAGAGGAGAATTGAGTTTAGTAGGGGGTTGGCCTGGGGACCAGGAAAATTAGCAGCATCCTCGCTGTAGACTGGCTGTCTCTACACGAAATAGTCAGCGCAGACAAAACGTGGATGTTATACTATATCACAGCTGAATGTCCTCGCTAACAACACCAAAACTGTGGTTAAGACATGATTAAGTGACCATTGTCTGCTCGGACATTCCATCTGTCCACTACTAAAGATTATGACGTGACTGTTGGGACATGATTAAACAGCTATTGTCTCAGGCCTACCTCTTTGTATCGTATGTAAATAATTTACCCATGTGTGTGACTAGAGGCAATCATCTTTATTAGAAGTTGTGCCCTATTAGAAAAATTAATTGTACATAATTGAGCAGGGCAGACTGAAGAAGCCTTAGTCATTCTCCAGTCCTCTCCTTATCGATAAGGGGGCAATAAAGGATCCAAAACTCACAAACTATGTGCCTGAATATCTTTTTAGTTCCAACCATGCCCATACACTCCTTCCATTCCACGACCACATTCCTTTCCCCAATCCCCCTCCCTCATCTCTCCCCACTGCCCCCACTCCTCCCACTGCCACATTCTCTCCCCCTCCCCCACTCCTCCCACCGCCACATTCTCTCCTCACCCCTCTCACTGCCATATTCCCTTCCCCAACCCAACCACCCCCTCTCACATTCTCTCCCCAACAGTCCTCCCTTCCCCTGGAAGTGGCCCGAGAGGGGGTGGGGGGGGAGTAGTGATTAAATTCCATTTGGCACGGGTTCGAGGCTCAGGTGATGATTGGCAATTGGCCTCAATTGGCTGCTGACCCCTTGGTGACAAGATGCTAATCCATCCCCTGACCACCCGCTCTGTGGTCAGGATTGTGCCAGCGATCCCACTAGTAGCCCCTCCCCAAAATCCCAACCACAACCATTAAAAACACCCAACTTGCCCAAATCCCCACCCGAAGACCATTATTTAGTTTCAACTTGCACCATTCTGTTATGAAGCAGAGGTCAATCTCTTTGAGAACTAACATGCAACTACTCAAAGAGAAGTACTTCCCTTCATAATCTGTTGAGTGTGAGAAGGGGTAATCTGTGCTTCAGCAACTTTTAGTGGTTACGTCAAAATCACTTACTGAGACTTTCTCTGTAAACGTACAGAGGGTAGGTGTACCGCTCGCTGGCTGCTAGCAGATAACCAAGGGGAAAACCGAAACGCGTAAAGGAAAGGAAATAAAATGAGAAGCGAAATGATGACTCAGGGTTAAGTCCAAAAGGCTGTGAAGTGCCTTATCGGAAGATGAGACTCTGTCCCTCAAGCTTGTGTTGAACTTAACAGCGACAGGTCGAAGGCGTAAAGGTCAACACGAGAGCTAAGTGGAGGTTTAACATGACAGATTCATCGTAACCTTGGGGTCAAACAGAACGGAGGTGTGGCACAATGCAGTAGGAGAGAGCACATAGAATTACAGAATCCCTACAGTGCAGAAGGAGGCCATTCAGCCCATCAGTTCTGCAACCGCTCTCCGTCAGAACATTTTACCCAAGCCCAACCCCTGCCCTATCTCCATTACCCCATCCTCCTATCCCACTAATCCACCTAACCTCCACATTTTTGGACATTGAGGGGCAATTTGACATGGTCAATCCACCTAACCAGCGCATCTTTCGACACTAAGGGGCAATTTGGAATGGCCAACCCACCTAACCTACACATCTTTGGACGCTAAGGTGCAATTTAGCATGGTCAATCCACCTAACCTACACATCTTTCGTCTGTGGGAGGAAACCGGAGGAAACACGCAGACAAGGAGAGAACGTGCAAACTCTGCACAGACAGTGACCCGAGTCCAGAATCAAATTTAGGTCCCTGGTGCTGTGAGGCAGCAGTGCTAACCACTGTGCCAGCCAATACAGTAGACTAGATTGAAGGAAGTATATATAAATCACTGCTTTACCTAGGAGCATCCCACTCATTCCCCCTTGTCCTCCTAAGTGGTCGAGGTTACCTATTTGGAAGGTGCTGTCATAGGAGCCTTGGTGAGTTGCTGCAGCACATTTTGTAGATGGTACTCACCGCCGCCACTGTGGGTCAGTGTTGGAGGGAGTGAATGTTGAAGCTGGTGGGTGGGGTGCCAATCAAGCGGGGCTGTTTTGTCCTGGATGGTGACGAGCTTCTTGACTGTTGCTGGAACTGCACCCATCCAGGCAAGCGGAGAGTATTCCATCACACTCCTGACTTGTGCCTTGTGGATGGCGGACAGGCTTTGGGACGTGAGTTACTCGTTGCAGGATTCCCAGCCTCTGACCTGTTCTTGTAGCCAGTCTAAATTGAAATCCTCGAGGATGAAGTGAGATTGGAGAGTTTAATTCATCAGTAAGAGGTAAGTATTAGGATGTAGACACGTAGCTCCTTTCACAGAATCATAGAATCCTACAGTGCAGAAGGAGGCCATTTGACCCATTTGAACTGACCACAATCCCACCAAGGCCCTATCCCCATAGACCCACAGATTTACCCTAGCTAGTTGCCCTGACACTAAGGGGCAATTTAGCATGACCAATGCACCTAACCCGCATATCTTTGGACTGTGGGAGGAAACCCGAAGCATCCAGAGGAAACCCACACAGAGAATGTGCAAACTCCAAACAGACAGTGACCCCAAGCCGGGGATCAAACCCAGGTCCCTGGCTCTGTGAGGCAGCAGCGCTAACCAGTGTGCCACCATGCCACCCCTTTACCACCAAGGGGACCAAATCCTAGATGTTGGGAGCATTTTCACTACAAGGATGGGAGTGGTTCAGTAAGAGGGCCAATCATGCTCGCAATGCCTACATCCCAAGCGCAAATGGCTGACCGGAAAAATTGTCATTTTAACAATACTTAGCCCTTCTCTCTGACCTGAAGGAACCATCAGTGCCCCACCTGAAACATGAGTTGGGTCTTCTCCCCCGTCCGAGACTTGTGCATTGTCTCTTCCCAGTTATGACTCTGCAGTGAAAAGAATCTTAATGTGTTAGCAGAATAATATGAAAAATGATAATGTCCCGCTCCCGGTAAAGTGATCTGGCATCAATTCCTTGGCACCCATCGATTAGAACTCATCCGCTTTGGGATGACTTACATTTGGATGCTAGCCCAGTAAAGTCTGTTGGATGCTGCAATGCAGACTCACCAGATGAACTGAAACAGGATAATTGCAACTTTGGCCCACAGCGGCTACACTTTGGGAAGTAATTCTCCACGCAAAGTGTACTGAGACTTTTCAACAGGACAGGGCACTTTAGAAATGAGAGCATTAGTGCGTTTTTCGGTGGGTGGGGAGGCAATGACGTTCGAGACAGATTCAGAAAGGTTGTCCGCACTGAGGGAGCAGATTTCACAAAGCAAAAGGGTAACAAGGTAAAAAGTTAAAGCTTATTTATTAGTGTCACAAGTAGGCTTACATTAACACTGCAATGAAGTTACTGTGGAAATCCCCTAGTCGCCACACTCCAGCACCTGTTCGGGTACACTGAAGAAGAATTCAGCCAATGCACCTAACCTGCATGTCTTTTGGATTGTGGGACGAAACCGGAGCACCTGGAGGAAACCCACGCAGACACGGGGAGAACATGCAGACACCGCACAGGCAGTGACCCAAGCCAGGAATCGAACCTGGCGCTGTGCGGCAGCAGTGCTAACCCACTGTGCCATCATGCTGCCTCTTAAAATGACTCCAAGTTGAGCACCAAGCCAGGAAGCACAAGATTCAACCACATTTTGTGACGTTCTGTTGCAAAACTGCAGCACTGTGCGGTGACACAGTGGTTAGTACTGCTGCCTTCCAGCGCCAGGGATTCGGTTCAATTCCTGGCTCAGGTCACTGTCTGTGTGGAGTCTGCACATTCTCCCCGTGTCTGCGTGGGCTTCCTTCAGCTGCTCTGGTTTCCTCCCACAGACTGAAAGATGTGGTGGTAAGGTGCATTGCCCTGCTAAATTCTTCCTCAGAGTACCCGAACAGACGCCGGAGTGGGGCAACTAGGGGGTTTTCACAGTAACTTCATTGCAGTGTTAATGTAAGCCGAATTGTGGCACTAATGAACTTTTAAAAAAACTAAATAAAGGTGGCCTTAAAATGAGACCAAGTTGTTTAGCCATCGTACAAACTTATGAACAAGGAGAAATAGGTCTTTCAGCCCATCGAGCCTATTCCGCATTTAATAAATTCAGGGCTCAGCTGATTATAATCGCATCTCTGTACCCCAACCACAACAACCGGAAGTGGGGCTGGAATCCAGGCAGATGCATTAAATAGAACCATAGAATCCCTACAGTGGAGAAAGAGGCCATTCAGCCCATTGAGTCTGCACCAACCTTCCAAAAGAGCATCACACTCAGGCCATCTCCTTCCATAAACCCATCCAGTTAACTTGCCAATCCACCTAACCTGCATATCTTTGGATACTAGGAAGCAATTTAGCATGGCCAATCCACCTAACCTGCACATCTTTGGACACTAAGAGGCAATTTAGCACGGCTAATCCACCTAATCTGCACATGTGACCACTAAGAGGCAATTTTGCATGGCCAATCCACCTAACCTGCACATCTCTGGACTGTAGGAGGAAACCGGAGCACCTGGAGGAAGCAGGGAGAATGTTCAAACTCCAAAGAAACATCACCCGGGCTTGGATTCGAATCCAGGTCCCTGGCACTTTGAGGTGCAGTGCCAACCACTGTGCCAACTTCGAACTTAAATCTAAGGCTATCCTGGTACATCAGGAGGTCAAATGAGTAAAATCAACAGTGCGCAAAGTTCCAAATCCGACCTTCCCCATGGATGGGTTGCCAGTGACAGTCCGGGTATGGGAAATAAATCCAGTTTGACCTCAAAGTGACATCTAATCATCGGAATCACATCCAGTCCGATGTTGACCAATTGAAGTGTATCTGCCGAGGAAGAGTAGGAGGATAGAGGGGCGCACGAAAGACGGGTGGCAGTAACACTGTGGGTTAGAAAAGCAGTAGTCTGTTCACAGTAAAATGCAAGCGTGGGTTCCTGCGTCAGACTTATGAAGTGTCCTCACTGCTCTCACAATCTCAGATCCTTCCAGTTGACTCTCTGCCTTGTTTTTTCAAGGGGAATGATGCATGAGGATGTGGTTACTTAGTACATTCTTTTGCCTGTAACGAGTGAAGTGGGGCGCCAGATGCAAGAAAATGTGGAGAGATCTTGACTGCAGCAGGAACGATGTGGAAACAAAAATCAAGGACATGCCAGTTTGGTACGTTGTGTTATTTGCTTTGTGAAATGCGAGCACTGTTTAAAAAAAAATTAATTTTGACATAAAACAAGTAGACAATTATATTGGAACATAATTGGCCAGAGCAGAGGCACTAATCTCTCCCTCCTGCTAAAACATTTAAAGGGTTTTATTCAGATTTCAGTGTAGTTTAGCATACTGGCCGGCTGCCTGGGGAAACATTAATAACACTTTGCATAAAGAGAAGTTTAATGCGATAGACTATCTCACTAGTCACGGAGGTGGCGAAGGGGGGGGTGGTGTCTGCAAACACAGGGTCAACGTCAGTGAATTGTAACACTTAGTTTGTCAACTTGTGCTTCTGTCTGCCTGCCCCCTGCTGAAGAGAGATCCCACTGAAAACCGACTAACTAAATAAGCCCCGCACTTTCTCTTCTCAAAAGTACTTTTCTCCACTTGACACAAACATTGGGAATGAGCGAGGATGTGGTTTGTCAGCCTTCCTGTGTTTCACGTCTCGTTAACCCGGAGTTCACTGTGACTTCTGACCTGTGTGACAAAAGTGGGGGCTTCTGCTGTGCGGAGAAGTCCTGCAGAGCCGAGGTTTGGGATTTACATAACTGCGAAATCGCTTGGTAGGTTTGAGAAAGTGGTTTTATTTGCGCAGCGAGGATGTCCTTTCCTTCCTGTAAAATAGATTCAGCACAGAAGAGCTTTTCTTGCTCGGTCGCCTGTTACTAGGGAGGCGATGGCCTCGTGATATTATCGCCAGACCATTCATCTGGAGACTGAGGCTTGAATTGTTGATGGGCTGAATGGCCTGTTTTTGTGCTGGAAAGCCCTTTTGGTCCATTCTGCTCAATGCTTAATGCTCTGGGGACCAGGGTTCGAATCTCGCCATGGTAGAATTTGAATTCAACAAAAAATATTTGGAATTAAGAACCGACTGATGACCATAAAACCATTGTCGGAAAAACCCATCTGAGTCACTCATGTCTTTTCAGGAAGGAAATTTGCCGGCCTTACCCAGTCTGCCTACATGTCACTCCAGACTCCCAGCAATGTGGCTGACACTCCACTACCTGAAATGGTCTAGTGAGACACTCAGCTCAAGGGCAATTAGAGATGGGCAATAAATGCTGGCTCAGCAAGTGATGCCCATCTCCTACGAATGAAAAAAAATCCAGAAATTCAGCTAATGTTCTGGGGACCCGGGTTCAAATCCCGCCAAGGCAGATGGTGGAATTTGAATTCAATATAAAAAAATCTGGAATTAAGAATCTACTGATTGTCGGAAAAACCCATCTGGTTCACTAATATCCTTTAGGGAAGGAAATCTGCTGTACTTACCTAGTCTGGCCTACATGTGATTCCAGAGCCAGTGCAATGTGGTCGACTCTTAACTGCTCTCGGGCAACTACGGATGGGCAGTAAATACTGGCCAGCCAGTGATGCCCATGTCCCATGAATGAATAAAAAAAAATCCAATGTAGGCATCATGATTTCGGCAGAATTTTCCTAATCACTGGTCAGACCTTAGCCAGATTATTCTATCCAATTCTGGGAATCACGCTTCAGGAAGAATGTTGGCCCTTTGGACGTGAAGATTCACTAGAATGAACAACAGTCTTAGTTGAGGTCTGCTGGAACACCATTCCTTTGTTGTCAATACCTTGGCCATCATTACAACTCTTCATTGATTATCCATCTTGACTATTCCTCCTCATTGACCATCATTCATGCCCAATGATTAGAATTATGCCCATTGCTTGAGATCCATTCAGATGATATCCGGTAGAAGGGCGCCGCAACAGCTCAGTGACTAGCACTGCTAGCTGTGCAGATACATGGATTTGGGCCTGTGTCTGTGGGAGTTTGTGCATTCTCCCTGTGGATGCGTGGGTTTCCTCCGGGCGCTCCGGTTTCCTCCCACACCCCAAAGATGTGCTCTTAGGCTGATTGGTTTTACCAAATTGACACTATTCTCCCCTGAATCTGGCTAAGTCAGGGGTTCTATTCGTAGACACACAGGGTAGAATAGGTGTAGGGTGATGCGGTGGCGCGGGCTTGTTGGGCCGAAGGGCCTGTTTCCCGTGCTGGGTTGTTCTTTGTTGTTCTTTTTCTTTGATATAGAGCGGCCACACAACTGCCTGATTTGAAGGTCAACCCTTGTCTTTAATCTCATTCAAAACAAGATGTTTATACCGTTCCAATAAATGAAGACTGAAAGCTGGGACACATTGGGAAATGCTGGGTGGGATTTTACAGCCTTGCTTGCCCCGAAACTGTAAAATCCCACCCAAGGTCAATGGACCTTCCCATGCTCCGCCCCTCTCCTGCTCCAATTCCCAATCTGGGCAGGCCAGTAAAATTCCGGTCTACATGTTTTGTTGAAGACTGCCTGCATGCGGGTCATACTGAGTGAAAAATAGGACACTGTGTTTGCAACGAAGAATCCAAACCCTTTGACTCAAGGAACCAAAATATATTTAGGCTAAATTGCCCCTTAGTGTTCCAGGATGCATAGGTTAGAGAGATTAGTGGGGTAAGTCTGTGGGGTTACAAGGGATAGGGGCTAGGTGGGATTGTTGTCGGAGCTTACTCAGTGGGCCGAATGGCCTCCTTCTGCACTGTAGGGGTTCTATGATTCTCTGATATCATGAACTGACTGACACTTGAACTGTTGACGGGCCGAATGGCCTGTTTTTGTGCTGGAAAGACCCTTTGGTCCTTTCTGTTCAATCCATTTGAATCCACAAGCAGAAATGATGACAGGGTTTTAATAATGGGAATGCTCAGTAATTCTCAGAACAGGGCCAATTCCTGTCTGACAGTGAAAGATCTCTACAAGAATCCGACTGTAACTGATCTCTCCTTTAAGATGTGGACTTTTGCCAGGCTTGCACAAGGGGTTCAGTCAGTAAACTGTGGTGTTCCCTGAATCATAATTCCATATCTGCTAAATGCAAGCTTAACAATCTCACCAGGAATGGGAAAGTAAATCTGGATCTGGTTTATTTGAAGCTGTAATACAGGATAGTTCTGCAGAAAGATTTAGTACAAAGATTCAACAGCTATTGTTAACAGGTTTACTACAAAGACTCAACAGCTATTGCTAACAGAGAAGGAGAGCTGCGACTCCTTCATAACACATGGCTGCTCGCTAAACTGAAAGCAACCGCTGCGGCTCACATCTTAGCTACAGAGTAATTTGGCATATTTTCTCTTAGAGTGTCACAACAGTTATCATTAATGATGGGTGACCCTCTGCAGTAAGTGACACCAGTTCTATTACACTAGGAGCAGCAAGATGATTTGATTTGACTTGGTTTATTTATTGTTGTCGCATGTATTGGAATACAGTGAAAAGTATTGCTTCTTGTGTGCTATATAGACAAAGCATATCATTCTTAGAGTACATCAGGGAGAAGGAAAGGAGAGGGTGCAGAATGTAGTGTTACAGTCATAGCTAGGGTATAGAGAAAGATCAGCTTAATATAAGAACATAAGAACTAGGAGCAGGAATCGGCCATCTGGCCCCTCGAGCCTGCCCCGCCATTCAATAAGATCATGGCTGATCTTTTTGTGGACTCAGCTCCATTTTCCCGCCTGCTCACCATAACCCTTAATTCCTTTACTGTTCAAAAATTTATCTATCCTTGCCTTAAAAACATTCAATGAGGGAGCCTCAACTGTTTCACTGGGCAGGGAATTCCACAGATTCACAACCCTTTGTGTGAAGAAGTTCCTCCTCAACTCAGTCCTAAATCTGCTCCCCATTATTTTGAGGCCATGCCCCCTAGTTCTAGTTTCACCCGCCAGTGGAAATAACTTCCCTGCTTCTATTTTATCGATTCCCTACATAATTTTATCTGTTTCTATAAGACCGTCCCTCATTCTTCTAATTCCAATGAGTATAGCCCCCGTCTACTCAGTCCCTCCTCATAAGCCAATCGCTCAACTTCAGAATCAACCTAGTGAATCTCCTCTGTACCTCCTCCAGTGCCAGTATATCCTTTCTCAAGTAAAGTATAATATAAGGTAGATCCATTCAAAAATCACTCACCTGATGAAGGAGCAGCGCTCCGAAAACTTGTGTTACCAAATGAACCTGTTGGACTTTAACCTGGTGTTGTGAAACTACTTACTGTGCCTACGCCAGCCCAACAATAGCAACTCCACATCAAAAGTCTGATGGCAGCAGGGAAGAAACTATTCTTGAATTGGCTGGTAAGTGATCTCAGACTTCTGTATCTTGTTCCCGAGCAAAAAAGTGGACGAGAGTATGTCTGGGGTGTGTGGAGATCCTTGACTATGCTGGTTGCTTTTCCGAGGCAGCGAGAAGTGTAGACGGAGTCAGTGGATGCTGAGCATTGTCATTGGACCGATGTAGTCGAAGGTGATCACGCTCACCGACTGGTGATCAGTAAGTAGCGGGTAACCTCGTCCCATTTCCTTCCTACTCGCTCAATGGTACAGAAGGTAATGTTCCCCTACTTAAGATCATTCTAGCCGACATTAGATTAGTAAGAAGTCTCACAACACCAGGTTTAGTTGGAATCACGAGCTTTCATCAGATGAATGGAAAGGTAAGTTTCACAAGGACAGTATATATAGGCAAAGATAATTGTAGATTGGAATGTGAGAAATGGTTGGAATGCAAGTCTTTATAAGAACATAAGAAATAGGAGCAGGAGTAGGCCATCTAGCCCTTCGAGCCTGCCCCGCCATTCAATAAGATCATGGCTGATCTGTCGCTGCTCAGTTCCACTTTCCCGCCCTCTCCCCATAACCCTTAATCCCCTCTCCTATCAAAAACCCATCAACCCGCATCTTAAAAATATTTAGCGAGGCAGCCTCCACCACTTCAACGGGCAGAGAATTCCAGAGATTCACCACCCTTTGAGTGAAGAAGTTCCTCCTCAACTCCGTTCTAAACCGCCCCCCTTTTATCTTGAGGCTGTGCCCCCTAGTCCTACTGTCTTTTTTGAGCGGGAAGAGTCTCTCCACCTCTATCCTATCCATCCCATTCATCATCTTAAACGTCTCAATGAGATCTCCCCTCATTCTTCTAAACTCTAACGAGTACAAGCCCAGTTTATTCAGCCTCTCCTCATAGCTCAACTCCCTCAACTCCGGTATCAGCCTAGTAAACCTCCTCTGCACTCCCTCCAAGGCCAAAATATCTTTGCGCAGGTGCGGCGCCCAAACTGCACACAGTACTCCAGCTGCGGCCTCACCAATGCCCTAAACAGCTGCAGCAAGACCTCTCTACTTTTATATTCAATCCCCCTCGCTATGAAGGCCAGCATCCCATTCGCCTTCCTGACCACCTGCTGCACCTGCAAGCTGGGTTTTTGCGACTCATGCACAAGGACCCCGAGGTCCCTCTGCACCATCGCCTGCTGCAGTTTTTCGCCCCGTAAGTAATAGTCCTTCCTACCATTCTTCCTACCAAAGTGGACCACCTCACACTTGCCAACATTAAATTCCATTTGCCATTTCCTGGCCCATTCGCCCAGCCTATCTAGATCCTTCTGCAGACTCTCCACACCCTCCGCACAATTTGCCGTTCCCCCAATCTTGGTGTCATCAGCAAATTTCGACACCCTACACTCGGTTCCCTCCTCCAGATCATCTATATAAATGGTAAAAAGCTGAGGCCCCAGCACCGACCCCTGGGGCACTCCACTAGTCACCATCCGCCAATCCGAATAGCACCCGTTGACCCCCACTCTCTGCCTCCTATTTGACAACCAATCCTCTATCCACGCTAACACCCTACCCCCAACTCCATGTCCCTCGACCTTCTGCAATAACCTCTTGTGAGGTACTTTGTCAAACGCCTTCTGAAAATCAAGAAAGACCACATCCACTGGCTCTCCTCTATCCACCGTCCTAGACACATCCTCATAGAACTCCAGTAAATTTGTCAGACACGACTTCCCTTTAATGAAACCGTGCTGCGTCTGCTCTATCAAGCAATTCCCTTCAAGATGCCTCGCAATTTCCTCCTTAATGACAGATTCTAACATTTTACCTACCACAGACGTTAAACTAACCGGCCTATAATTCCCCGCCTTTTGCCTGGCACCCTTCTTAAACAACGGCGTAACATTAGCCGTTTTCCAATCATCCGGCACTTCCCCGGAATCCAGCGACGTCTGGAAAATAACCACCAAGGCATCCACTATAACCTCCGCCATTTCTTTCAGAACCCTCGGATGCATTCCATCCGGTCCTGGGGACTTGTCCACAATCAGCCCCTCCAGTCTGTCGAGCACCGCCTCTCTAGTAACAGTAATGTCATTAAGATCCTCCAGTCCTACCACCTTTCCAACGCTAACACCCGGCAAATTATTCACGTCCTTCTCCATGAAGACAGAAGCAAAAAAGTTATTCAATACCTTAGCCATATCCTCATCCCCTACCACTAGGTCCCCTTTCTCATCCTCTAAAGGACCAACATTCACCCTAGCCAGCCTCTTCCTTTTTATATATTTATAAAAACTCTTGCTATCCTTTTTTATATTAAGCGCTAGCCCAGCTTCATAGTTTCTCCTACCCTTCTTTATCAACTTCTTTGTCAATCTTTGTTGACATTTAAACATCTCCCAATCCTCTTCTCGCCCACTACTCTTAGCTACTCTAAATTCCTCCGCTTTTAATTTAACACTTTCCTTCACCTCCTTCATTATCCACAGCTTATTCTTTACAGGTAATCAAGTCTTTACAAGTACAGACAGTGTATGTGGAGAGAGGGATAATCACAGGTTAAAGAGGTGTGAACTGTCTCAAGCCAGGACAGTGAGAATTTAGTCCAACGCCGGCATCTCCACCTCATGACATTAGATTACTTATGGGAGACAGTGAGCTAAGCATAGCACCTTCCTTTCTTTCCCAATCCCACTCCTACTGACACCTTCACCCACCAACCACAGAGGGAATGTTTGTTCTTCCTCTCCTGGACACAGATTCTCTATTCCTCTCTCGGTTTTCCCTCTGGGAGAGAACAGGGAAGGAGCAGAATCAGCTTCCGACTGGACCATGAGTTCATGACAGCAGAGTGGAGCACTGCAGGATTGAAACAAGGGAGCTCCTTTTCTGATCAAACAGGACCTTGGATTCCCACAGAAACTCAAACGAAACAAAAAACCCACAAGGGAGTTCATTCTCAGTGGCTCACGATTTCTCGCTGAGGTAGAGATGGTTTCCTGAATCTCAGGCGATGTGTCTTGCAGTAATGTTGCTCATGTATCAAATCCCCCAAGACTGGATTGTTGACACATTGTTGGGAAGAGCCAGCTGAGATCTTTGATCTTTGGTGGATTGAGTGGGCTCTGTGGGAGGGTGGGGAGTAGGGGGCGGCCACACTTTTTTAAGGTGAGAGGGGAGAGATACAGAAGAGTCCAGAGGGGCAGTTTTTTCACACAGAGAGTGGTGAGTATCTGGAACGAGCTGCCAGAGGCTGTGGTAGAGGCGGGTACAATTTTGTCTTTTGAAAAGCATTTAGACAGTTAAATGGGTAAGATTGGCATAGAGTGATATGGACCAAATGCGGGCAATTAACACTAGCTTAGTAGTAAAAACTGGGCAGTATAGACAAGTTGGGCTGAAGGGCCTGTTTCCATGCTGTAAACCTCTATGACTCTGGTGCCTGTTTGGGTACACTGGGGGAGAATTTAGCTTGGCCAATGCACCTAACCAGCACATCTTTCAGACTGTGGGAGGAAACTGGAGAACCCGGAGGAAACCCAGGGAGAACATGCAAACTGTACACAGACAGTGATCCAAACCAGGATTTGAACCCGGGTCCCTGGCGCTATGAGACAGCAGTGCTTGCCATCGTGCCACCCCAGCGGTTTTGAGCCCCTGCTGCAAACCCATGTTTGTTTCAAGTGCGGGATTGTTATGACTCTGTTTTAACATACTTTAGCATCCGACCCATTCACTCGCCATCCTAGATGCCCACCCCTGCCGCAGTGAGCAGTAATTATGTCCTGTTTGGGATTCAAGGGCAAATTGCCAGCTTCAGGAGAAACTATTGATCAAACTGCAGGACAACCAGTTTTAACGATGGCGCCATGCACAACTGATTAATAATAGATTTGATGTCAACTGCCATTGTTGCAACCAATAAAAAAATGGTGTGCCAAATTCATTTCTTCCACGGAGATTGTGCTTTGCGAATTGCTTTGGCTCCGGTGTTAGCTCTAGTTGCCAAAAACTGAAAAAGCAACACGAATTGGATCAAACATTTTTCTACTTGTCTATCTGAGCATTACTTTTTTGCTGTTCTCAGTGCTGCTCCCCATTATTGCCTCATGGGATGTGAGCGTATTTGGCAAGGCCAGCACTTGTTGCCCAGTCTCCTATCCACTGACCCTGTCTCGGAAAAGCAACCGACATAATTAAGGACCCCACGCACCCCGGACATTCTCTTCTCCATTTTCTTCCTTCGGGAAAAAGATACAAAAGTCTGAGGTCACGTACCGACCAACTCAAAAACAGCTTCTTCCCTGCTGCCGTCAGACTTTTGAATGGACTTACCTTGCATTAAGTTGATCTTTCTCTACACCCTACCTATGACTGTAACACTGCACATCGCTCCTTTCCTTCTCTATGAATGGTATGCTTTGTCTGTATAGCACGCGAGAAACAGTATTTTTCACTGTATGTTAATACATCTGACAATAATAAATCAAATCAAATTAAATCATTCTTAATGCTTTGAACTGAGGACAGTTAAGAGTCAATCTCAGGATCATACAGTCCACACCAGGCCCTTCGGTCCATCACCAAAACGTGAGGACTACCTACCTATCTACCTAACCCCACTTACCAGCCCTTGATCCAAAGTCTTGAATGTTATGACGTGCCAATTACTCATCCAGGTACTTTCTAAAGGATTTGAGGCATTCTGCCTCTACCACCCTCCCTAGAAGCACATTCCAGACCATCACCCCCCTCTCACAGGATCCCTACAGTGTAGAAGGAATCCATTCAACCCACTGAGGCTGCACCAACTCTCCAACAGAACCCAGGCCCTAACCCCACGTATTTACCCTGCTAATCCACCTAACTGACACATCTTGGGATAGTAAGGGGCAATTTACCTAAGGGTCTAATCCACGTAACCTGCACATCTTTCGGACTGTAAGAGGAAACCGAAGCGCCTGAAGGAAACCCACACAGACATGGGGAGAACATGCAGACTCCACACAGTCAGTCACCCAAAGCTGGAATCAAACCCGGGTCCCTGGTGCAGCACTGACCACTGTGCCCCAAACGATGGCGCCCAATGTGAAGCCATGTGGAGAAAAAATATGGACAAATAATATTTGTCAGTGTACCCGAACAGGCACTGGAGTGTGGCGACTAGGGGATTTTCACAGTAACTTCATTGCAGTGTTAATGTAAGCTTTTTTTTATTTGATTTGATTTATTATTGTCACATGTATTAGTATATAGTGAAAAGTATTGTTTCTTGCACACTATACAGGCAAAAGGGGGGGCAGTTCAGAACGGAGTTGAGGAGGAACTTCTTCACTCAAAGGGTGGTGAATCTCTGGAATTCTCTGCCCGTTGAAGTGGTGGAGGCTGCCTCGCTAAATATTTTTAAGAAGCGGGTTGATGGGTTTTTGATAAGAGAGGGGATTAAGGGTTATGGGGAGAGGGCGGGAAAGTGGAACTGAGCCACGACAGATCAGCCATGATCTTATTGAATGGCGGGGCAGGCTCGAAGGGCCAGATGGCCTACTCCTGCTCCTATTTCTTATGTTCTTATGTTCATAGAGAAGTAAACGAGAGGGTGCAGCGTGTAGTGTTACGGTCATAGTTAGGGTGTAGAGAAAGATCAACTTAACGCATGATAGATCCATTCAAAAGTCTAATGGCAGCAGGGAAGAAGCTGTTCTCAGACTTTTGTATCCTTTTCCCGATGGAAAAAAAGTGGAAGAGAGAATGTTTGGGGTGCGTGGGGTCCTTAATTATGTCGGCTGCTTTTCTGAGGCAGCGGGAAGTGTAGACAGAGTCAATGGATGGTTTGCGTGATGGATTGGGCTACATTCACGACCCTTTGTAGTTTCTTGCGGTCATGGGCAGAGCAGGAGCCACAGAGCAAGCTGTGACACTAATAAATATATAAAATAAGTTCAATGCGTGTCTGGAAACTCAACGGTTTTGGGAAAACAATTGGTTGCTTAGCGTATTACTAATTTGAATGGACCAGGGGACATGGTTGGTTGTGTTAGAAATGTGTCTGCTGTATAGGTATGTTACTCATTACCAGCATCCAGACAACAGCTTCCAACTGTGCGGACTAACAACGTGAAGCTGTCATGGAGAAATATTGAGTCTGCATTCAAATGGATCATTCAGAAATCACTTAGGATCATTTATTTTCTGCATTTGATTGTAGTGCCATCCCTGGATGCAGTTTGTAAATCAAAAGTGCCAGAAATGCAGAAACACTTTGTTTTTCATGACTGCATCACGTGACAATATGTCTCAGGTTGTCGGTTAGCGAATCGTGTGGGAGTGTTGCTTTAGGTTAATCTGGTAAATGGTTCCCTGCCCATCACATCTCAGATAAACATCTCAGCATCATCGCTGTGATGAGTGTGCAGGAGGCTGGAGGTGCACAGTAACCTCAAATGTTTATCGGGCAGGGGGAGGGAAGGTTATACAGATAAGGGGGACTGAGGCCATGCAGAGATTTGAACACAGGTGGGCGGCACGGTGGCACAGTGGTTAGCACTGCTGCCTCACAGCTCCAGGGACCCGGTTTCGATTCCCAACTTGGGCCACTGTCTGTGTGGAGTTTGCACGTTCTCCCCAGGTCTGCGTGGGTTTCCTCCGGCTGCTCTGATTTCCCCCCACAGCGCAAAGGTGAGCTGGTTAGGTTGATTGGCCAGGCTAAATTGACCCTTAGTGTTAGGGGAATTAGCTAGAGTAAATATGAGGGCTTATGGGAATAGGGCCTGGGTGGGATTGTGGTCGGAGCAGACCTCGATGGGCCAAATGGCCTCCTTCTACACGTAGAGATTCTATGATTCTAACAAATAGACTTTAACTTTTACTTCAACGAGGGCTGCGATTTTCCGGGATTCCCAGCACTCAGCCGGTTCCCTAGCACTGCGGCCGGTAAGCCATGGAAAACGCCATTGGTCTGGAAGATTGTGCCATCGGCCAATGGCTGGCCAGCTCTGTCACTGGAAAACCCACTGCAAAGGGCCCAGAAAGTCCTGGTCAAGGATTTGAGCTGTTGGTGGATGTGGTGCCAAGGGGGTCAGTGCACCCACAGGTGTTGGGTGTTCGAAACTTGGTGAGGCTTCAGAAACGAACAGCGGTGTTTCTGAAGGAATTACGTTTTCATTGGTTCTCCAGACTGGAGCACAGAATTCCTACAGTGCAAAATTCCTACATTTGGCCCATCAAGTCTAGCAACTCCCTAACACAGCATCTTACCCAGGCCCACTCCCCTATCCTATACATTTAACCCAACACATTTACCACGGCCAATCCAACAAACCTACACATCTTGGGACTGTAAGAGGCAATTTACCACAGCCAGTGCACCTAACCTGCACATCTTTGAACTGCGGGAGGAAACCCACACAGACATGGAGAGAAAATACAAACTCCACCCAGACAGTAACCCAAGGCCAGGAATCGAACCCAGGTCCCTGGTGCTGCGAGGCAGCAGTGCTAATCACTATGCCACCGTGCTGAGGGATGATGTTTTGCAGTCGTTATCCAACCCTTGCCCTGGTTGTGTCCTTTCCGCTCGATCTTTTCCGTCTCACATAAGATCGGAAAATGGAAAACAAAATTTAAAACTATGAAGTCTATATCCAGGCCAAATATTTTCTGAAGCGAAATGGGTGGAAGTAAATGGATACAAATGGTCTCTCGAATGGATAAACAGAGAAAGCAAAACAGAGAGAGGGAAGGATGATTGATTAAATTTGTGAGGGATATGTGGCAAGGGTATAATCTGACTCCTTAGGACTAATGGACGTGTTATACAAAGAAACTAAAAGCAAGAGTAGGCCATTCAGCCCATCACTCCTGCTCTGCCATTCGTTATGATCATGGCTGGTCATCAAATTCAATATCCTGATCCTGCCTTCCCCCACCACCCCCCCCCCATATCCTTTGATCCCTTTAGCCTCAAGAACTATATCTAATTTCTTCTTGAAATCACAAGGTTTGGCCTCACCTACTCCCTGAATTCCATGATGTGGAGATGCCGGCGTTGGATACATTCACCACTCTCGGGGTGAAGAAATTTCTCCTCATCTCAATCCTAAAAGGTTTACCCTTCATCCTCAAACTATGACCCCTACTTCTGAACTCTCCCACCATCGGGAACATTCTTCCTGAATCTAGCCTGTCTAACCCTGTTAGAATTTTATGATTTTCTGTGAAATCCTCTCTCACTCTTCCAAACTCCAATGAATATAATCCTAACCAACTTAGTCTCTCCTCGAATGACAGACCTGCCATCCCAGGAATCAGCCCGACAGTCGCAAAATAAGGTATGACGAATAATGAGGTTACAATGCATTCCTAAATGGCAAGATCAATCTCTTACTTTCCACCCCACCGTTGGGGTAATTTTCCGAACCTATTTTTCCAGTGGGCGGATCTTGTCCGTCAGAATTCCACAATCGGAATTTGGGCTGATGAAGCATTGATTTCAATTACACGCCATTCTACTTAAAAAATATATCGTCAGGGTAGACGTAACCACAGAGTGTTTATTTGCAAAGAATTGCTGATCTGGAATTCATGGTCCAAATTGATGGGCTATCCGCAATTATCCTTGAAATATTGTCCAATTTGCTAATGGATGTTGCAGCTTTCAGTGCGGGAGTTTTGCTAAATATTGTGTTTCTTGCGTTGATGGCTGCTAAGGATTCTAATAATCCATCATTCTTGGCAACGTGTGGAGGGGCTGCCTGGCCAATCCACCTAACTTGCACACTTTTGGACACTAAGGGGCAATTTAGCATGGCCAATCCACCTAACCTGCACATCTTTGGACACTAAGGGGCAATTTAGCATGGCCAATCCACCTAACCTGCACATCTTTGGACACTAAGGGGCAATTTAACATGGACAATCCACCTAACCTGCACATCTTTGGAGGAAACTGGAGCATCCGGAGGAAACCCATGCAGACAGAGGGAATTGTATAGAGTCCACACAGACAGGGACCCAAGCCAGGAATTGAACCCATGTCCCTGGAGCTGTGAGGCAGCAGTGCTAACCACCATGTATGATTTGTATTTGATTGTGGCAAAGAACAGGAAAAAAACAAAGGAGAGACAGGAATGTGGCAGGCGTTGTATAGACAACACCGACTTAATGGTTTAGACCCTCTGCTTCTGCTGAGAGTTGACACAGCAAAGGTTAATTGATGGGATGATGTAATGAGACTTAAACTGAGTGAGCAAAATAACCTCATTTCAGACGATAGCCTTCCCGGCGCTGTGTTAACCCTTCCACAGCATGGCTCCAGATCTGTTCCCAGTTTTTACCGAGGCTCAGCATCATATCCGGGCACCCACCCGCTCTCAGTGACACTCTGATCGCCTGCTTGATGTGGTGAAGGACAAAGTGGCCAAACAGAGATGGTACAGCCAGTCCGCCATAGAGAAAGAGGTGGAAAGGCTAGCAGTGATTGGCTGCAACAGCAAAGTCCACACCGCCCCCCCCTCAAAGAATCATCGAATCCTTTAGTGCAGAAGGAGGCCATTTGGCCCATCAAGTCTGCACTAACCACAATCTCACCCAGGCCCTATCCCTGTAACCACATATATTTACCCTAGCTAGTCCTCCTGACACAATTTAGCATGGCCAATCCATGCAACCCACACATCTTTGGAGTGAGGGAGGAAACTGGAGCACCCGGAGGAAACCCACGCAGACATGGGGGGAATGTGCAAACTCCACACAGACAGTGACCCAGGCTGCTTCAGGGCCTCAGGTTCGATTCCCGACTTGGGTCACTGTCTGTACGGAGTCTGCATGTCCTCTGTATGGGTTTCCTCCTGCTTTGGTTTTCTCCCACAATCCAAAAGATGTGCTGGTCAGGTACATTGGCCGTGTTAAGCTCTCCCTCAGTGTACCCGAACATTCTCCCCGTGTCTGTGTGGGTTTCCTCCGGGTGCTCCGGTTTCCTCCCATGGTCCGAAAGATGTGATGGTTAGTTGCATCGGCCGTGTTAAATTCTCCTTCAGTGTACCCGAACAGGCGCCGGAATGCGGTGACTAGGGGATTTTCACAATAACTTAATTGCAGTGTTAACGTAAACCTACTTGTGACACTAATAAATAAACTTTAAGATAGGGGAGAAACTAGAGAAGGATGCGTGTTCAGGGTGAGATGGGTGAACGTATGGAGGAAGTATCGCCAGGTGGATGAGGGAGAGGGAGAGAAATTGACAAAGCTGCTGACTGAATGGCCTTGATCTTCATGGTCTACTGGTTATTATTGGAGGTGACGTAAACAGCACAGAGGGGTTTAAGTGTAACGTCAAAAAGCAGCCCACAATTATATTTGCATTTCAGAAATAGAAAGGGGCTTTTGACAGATATGATTGCTGTTTAACATGCATGCTAAGGCTCATTAATAATTGACAATGTAGAATTTTGGTGATTAGCACTTCAGTTATCGCCCACTCTGAGCAGCGATCGACTGTTGGTGAGTCGACATGGAATTGATATCAGTTAGAAGCGCTGTTTAAGTCTTAAAGGGACCAACACTATTCAAAGGGACCCTCATTATTTAAAGGGAAACTCTCTATTTTGTGATCGGTGCGGCTGGAGCTGGGGAATGAACCCACAAGCGTCTCGCGTGCCTTGCACGCATTCATTTTAAAAACCTCTTCTGTCGAACGGCGCGGCGGCGCAGTGAGCAGTGGTTAGCACTGCTGCGTCACAGCGCTAGGGACCCCGGTTCAGTTCTGGCCTCGGTCTGCGCGGAGTTTGCACGTTCTCCCCGTGTCTGCCTGGGTTTCCTCCGGGTGCTCCAGTTTCCTCCCAAAGTCCGAAGATTAGGGGGATTGGCCGTGCTAAATTGCCCCTTAGCGTCAGGGAGGTTAGCTGGGTAAATATGCGGGGTTACAGGGACAGGGTGGGATTGGGTCGGTGCAGACTCGATGGGCCAAATGGCCTCCTGCTGCCAGGAGGGATGCTATGAATTAGAACACAGTGAGGTTCCTTCTGTCACTGAGTAGCCGGTGTTCTCAAGAAAAGCACTTGATGGTTTAATTCCTCTCAAGGTTCAGATACTCGCTTGGTTTGCTAATTTGTCACAACACAATTAAAGTTGAGGAGACCTGGATTTCAGGGGCAGGAGTGCTGGGGTTTAAGGGCTGTTTGTGACTCATTTAGTTCCAATTAGTGACATTCATGAGGAAGTGACAATTATAGAGTAAGAATAAATGAAGTATTAAGTATTTGTATTTGAGCAGCATCTTTCATAGTCTCAGGATGTTTCGAAACCACATCGCAACCAACCACGGACCTTTAAAGGATACACCCCCCCCCCCCCCCCCCCCCCGAAGGAAGCATGACAGCCAATCTATGCACAGCAAGATCCCACAACCATGAGTGAAGCAACTCACCAGAAAATGATCAGTCCCCTTGACACTGAGGGGCAATTTAGCATGGCCAGTCAACCGAACCCTGACATCTTTGGACAGTGGGAGGAAACCGGAGCACCCGGAGGAAACCCACGCAGAAACGGGGAGAACGTGCAAACTCCACACAGACAGTGAGCCGAGATTAGATTTGAACCTGAGTCCCTGGTGGTTAGCACTGCTGCCTCACGGCGCCACGGTCCCAGGTTCGACTCCCAGCTTGAGTCACCGTCTGTGCGGAGTCTGCACATTCTGCTCTGTGTCTGCATGGGTTCCCTCTGGATACTGAAAGACGTGCTGTTTAAGTGCATTGGCCATGCGAAATTCTCCCTCAGTGTACCCGAACAGGCGCAGGAGTGCGGCAATGAGGGGATTGTCACAGTAACTTCATTGCAGTGTTAATGTAAGCCTACTTGTGACTGTAATAAATAAACATTAAAACTTTAAACCAAAGGAGAAAACGCTGGAAAATCTCAGCAATTCTCAAGCATCTGTAAGGAGAGAAAAGAGCTGACGTTTCAAGTCCAGATGACCCTTTATCAAAGTTAAAAGGTAGGAAAAGCAGGAGATATTTATACTACAGGGGGAGGGAATGAAAGATGAGTCATAGCCACAAAAAGCAGGGGAAAGGCTGCTAATAGCAGCCCGCAGAGAGAATAAAGGGTGTGAATGGCCAAACGGCAGAGAAACTGTAAGCTGTGACAGATGGAGATGTTTGTGGGAGGGGGTGGGACGGAGGTAGAATGTAGAAAAGGGGAAATGGGGGGAGAAAAAGTAAGAGAAGGGGAAAGAGTGAGGGTGAAGAAAAATGAAGAAAGAAGTAAAAGGTAGAGAACAGTTAAAAGTTAAATAAAATATAATGAAAACAAAGGGGTGGAGGTGGGTAGAGCAAATCTTCTGTAGTTATTGAATTCGATTTGAGACTGGAAGGCTGTACCGTGCCCAGGTGAGATGGTGTTCCTCCAGTTTGCGTTGAGCTTCACTGGGACATTGCAGCAGGCCAAGGACAGACATGTGGGCACGGGAGCAGGATCGTGTGTTAAAATGGCAAGCAACTGGAAGGTCAGGGTCCTGATTGCTCACAGACCGCAGGGCACCACTGTATGGTGCTACCACTGAGCCAAGGGTGATGCTTTGCAAATGTAAGTCGGAATATTGCACTTAGAGGCACAGCCTAGGTCTCAACAGACCTCCTGACCCTCCAAAGCCTATCCAGCACCTACAAGCCATAAGTCAGGAGTGGGATATTCTCCTTTTGCCTGGGTGGGTGCAGCTCCAGCAAACCTTAAGAAGCATCCAGGACAAAGCTTGATTGTTACCCTTTGCAGAAACTTCCATTCCCTCCACTGCTGACACACATTGGCAGTTTAGATCAGAGTTGAGGAGGAACTTCTTCACTCAAAGGGTGGTGAATCTCTGGAATTCTCTGCCCGTTGAAGTGGTGGAGGCTGCCTCGCTGAATATATTTAAGTCACGGGTAGATAGGTTTCTGATAGACAGGGGAATTAAGGGTTATGGGGAGAAAGCGGGAAAGTGGAGCTGATCCACTTCAGATCAGCCATGATCTTATTGAATGGCGGGGCAGGCTCGAAGGGCTAGATGGCCGACTCCTGCTCCTATTTCTTATGTTACCTGGAGAATCCCCTTCAAGTCACTCACTGTCCTAACTTGGAATGCAGCACAGTGGCACATTGGTTAGCACTGCTGCCTCACAGCATCAGGGACCTGGGTTCGATTCCCGGCTTGGGTCACCATGTGTGTGGAGTGTGCACATTCTCCCCGTGCTTGCATGGGTTTCCTCCGCGTGCTCCGGTTTCCTCCCACAGTCTGCAAGAAGTGCTGGTTAGGTGCATCGCCCCGAATGGGTGCCAGAGTGTGGCAACTGCGGGAATTTCACAGTGACTTCTTTGCAGTGTTAATGTAAGCCTTACTTGTGACTAATAAATAAACTTTAAATTCCCACTAACTGCTGTGGTGGGATTCGAACCCGGGTCCTCAGAACATTAACTAAGTTTCTGGATTAATAATCTAGCAATAATACCACTCTACTACCCCCTCCCTGACAGAGAATTTAACAGAAAATCTGGGTGAAAATCTGAACACAATAGGCTGGATTTGTGTATCTGGTTTAGATTATAGTTTGTGGTGTACTTGAATGTAATCTGATCAAGAAGGATTGAACTTTTGTTTGGTTTTTGTGACCAACACTGATAGTTTTCATGTGTGCATATTTACTGACTGTAGGCTTTGACCACTGCGTTATCTGCATGCTTTAGAAAAACTCCCACAGTCTTGGGCAGCTCCCCAGGGCTACAGATGTCTGATATTGGTCACAAACGCAGCTTCTGGATCTGCTGCCTAGATACAAGAGCTCTATCATCTGCTAATCACCCTTCAAAGACAGTGGGTGCAATCTTAATGGTCGTTCACACCACTGCAACGAGGTCGGAGAATTTAGCGCCCAGCCAAATCTCCGTTCACTGCAGCAGGAATGGAAAATCCCGCCCCCGTGAACGACTGTAAGATTCCAGCCACTGTGTTGCGTTGGCTATTATTTAATGGAGGCATATCCGTGTGATGTTTTCCAGGCAAAGAACACAGGGATCTGTGAACCGGGGCTGAGCCACGTGATGTGGTCTCGCTGGAGAACATAACATTTAGGGCAGCACAGTGATTAGCTCTGCTGCCTCACAGCGTCAGGGACCCAGGTTCAATTCCGGCCTGGGGGTCACTGGGGGCCCTGGGGGTGTGGAGTTTGCACATTCTCCTCATGTCTGTGCGGGCTTCCGCTGGGTGCTCCAGTTTCCTCCCACAGTACAAAGATATGCAGGTTATGTTGATTGGCCATATTAAATTGGTATCGAGGGGTTAGAATCATAGAATCATACAGTGCAGAAGGAGCCCATTCGGCCCATCGAGTCTGCACAATCCCACCCAGGCTCTATCTCCACAACCCCATGCATTTACTCTGACACTAAGGGGCAATTTAGCATGGCCAATCCACCTAACCCGCAGGGTAAATGTTTGGGGTTATGGGAATAGGTCCTGGATGGGATTGTGGTCAGTACAGAGTTGATGGCCCAAACGGCCTTCTCCTGTACTATAGAGATTCTATGATTCTAATCTGCTCCACTTTCATTCCTTAGACAGATTATGGTATTTTGATGGCTATGATATGAGATCAATAACCCTGAGGTTGTGGTAATTTGTGAAATAAGACTCAGTGGGTGGGATTTTCCAATCGCCTCAAAGCTGGAAAATCCTGCCCGAGGTCAATGGTCCGTGTCCCGCCCGCTACAATTCCCGTGGTGGGCGGGACAGGATAATTCCGTCCAACGAATCTGGTACAAAAACAGAGGATGCTGGGAAAATTCAGCAGGTCTGGCAGCATTTGTAGTGAGAGAAAGACAGATTTAATGGGCAGGATTTTACAGCCGAAACTGTAAAATCCCGCCCGAGGTCAACAGACCTTCCTGTTGTCCACCCCTCACCAACGTTTGGCCAACATTTCGAGCCCCGTTGACATTTCATCAAAACAAAACGATCGAGAGAAATGTATTGGATGTTACACTGTGACTGGGAGAGGTTGCAACAAAAATTTAGCAAACGTGAGAACAAGACATAGACGGAGGAGAAAGATCACAGCCTGAAGTTGTTGAACTCAATGTTAAGGACTGTAATGTGTCCAATCGGAAGATGAGACGCTGTTCCTCCACATTGCATTGGGCTTCACTGGAGCAGGCCAAGGATGGACAATAAATCTACTGATTTTTGGGCCGGCGCAGAGACTATTGACCTTGAAAGCTGACAGTCGATTGTAAAAATAGAACCGATTCACTGTGGTCCTTCTGGAAAAGCATCCCCACCTGGTCAGGCCGGTGTGTGACTCCAGTCAAATAGTACAAGGTTGCCTCTTAGAGTGACCAGAGATACACACAATACCTTGACACCTCCCCAGAAGAAATATAAATCAGAAATCACAATCCATGAAGAAAACATGGCCAAAATTAAATTCCTAATGGAAAATAGATACATAGAAAATAGGAGCAGGAGTCGGTAACCCTCTGGTTGCACATGTTACAGCTCTTAACATTGAATTCAACAACTTTAAACGGTGATCTTTCTCTTCCATCTGTCTCTTGTTCTCAAGTTTGCTACATTTGTGTAGCAAACATATCCAACACATTTCTGCGCTGGCCCACAATGGCAGGAGGAGGCTATTCAGCCCTTCAAGCCTGCTCTACCATTCAACATGATCATGGCTGATCCTTTATCTCAACACCATAGTCTAGCCTCTCCCCACACCCCTTAACATTTCTACAGTCTAGAAATCTCTCTGCTTCCTCCTTAAATATATTCAGAGACCTCCGCAGCCTCCTGTGATAGAGACTTCCACAGGTTCACCACTCTGAGTGAAGAAATTTCTCCTCTTGTCTGGGTTAAATGGCCAACCTTGTATCCTGAAACAGTGACTCCCTTGTTCTAGACCAGCGGTGGGCTACATGCGGGTTCTGAGTGTGGCCCCCGCGAGACATTTTGTTGACCGTTTCCCATGCGCAGGGTTGCCACACTCCGCTGATTCCCGTCCGTGTAGTTTTTTTTTCCTCCTGGTATGATTGAAGTGATTTGCATGTGAAGGAAGAGCAAGTGAAGTGAGGTGTGTGCTGATTGCTCACAACATTGAGTGTGAGAGCTGTACGCTCCCTCTGTGTCCAAAGTGTCAATATTTCTTCCGTTTTTACTATTTGAAGTTGACGAGAGTTCGATCAATCTATAAATGATGAAGCATTTTCTGTAACTCATTACGAAATATTTGGCGTATACTAAATATATTTAATCTTATTCAGAGTGTTATGGTTAGTGAACAATTTCAATCTTGCAGCCCACTGAAATGGAGGAGGGTCCTTCACATGGTCCACTCACGAACCTAGGTTACTCATCACTGTTCTAAATCACCAACCACCCCCCCCCCCCCCCCGTCCCTTTACCACACTCTAAAGATGTGCAGGTTTGGTGGATTGGCTGGGCTAAATTGCCCCTTCAGGTCCAAAGATGTACAGGTTAGGTGGATTGGCCAAGCTAAATTGCCCCTTAGCATCCAAAGATGTGCAGGTTAGGTGGATTGGCCCCGCTAAACTGCCCCTTTGTGTCCAAAGATAGGTAGGTTGGGTGCATTGGCCAGGTTAATTTGCCCTGAGTGTCCAGAGATGTGCAAGTTAGGTGGATTGGCCATGCTAAATTGCCTCTTAGTGTCCAAAGATATGTAGATTGGGTGGATTGGCCATGCTAAATATGCGGGGAATGGGAATGGGATGGGAGAGAAGGCCTGGCTGGTATGGTCCTTTGGAGAGTTGGTGCACACTCAATGGGCCAAATGGCCTCTTTCTGTACCGTAGGGACTCTATGATTCAAAACTTCAGCTTTTCTCTTAACATTACGACTAAAATCAAGGCAATTGATTAAAGGCTGAAATCTCTTCCAATTCTTTTTCAGTTTTGCTCTTAACAGTTGGCTTTCTAGAAAAGTGTCCAGAAATTTCTATGTTATAAGAGAGAAATGCCACCTTGGCCACCAGCATGTGGGTATTAGATTGCCCACCAATTGGGGAACCTGGCCAATTGTCACCCCCATGAGATCAAAAGTAGGTGGCTTTTAAATTGGATAAGCAGTTAGATTACCCCTGATGCACTGAGGGCAATAAACTACCTCCAAAAGGTCTTTCTTACTTAATTTCTACATTTCACTGACTGCTTTTCTTCATGTTATGGAGGCAATGAATATGGAAGAGCAAACCTTTAAGAGTTACGTAGAGGTGGTTGGGAGATCATGTGGCGCAGTGAGGTAGCATCCTTACCTCTGAGCCAGAAGCTCCAGGGTTCAAGTCCCACCCCAGGACTTGATGGCCAAGGAAGGTGCGTTCACAACGCGGCCAAACAGGTTGAGTGTCAACCTGCAAAATCCTTCCAAACGCACCAATGGTTGGCGGTAAGAGCGGGAGAGACTCCTGGTCAGTCACACTTGTTGTGGAGTGGCGCCCCTCAAGCTATAAGCCCCCTGGCAACAGAATAGCGACCTGTTCCAGGAATTACCAGCTACGGAAACACAAAAATCTGCTTTAGTGCACCACTAGATGCAGGAAGAGAATTGGAATAAATGGGTGACCATCCTGTCAACCAATCATAGAATCCCTACAGTGCGGAAGGAGACCATTCGGCCCATTGACCCTGCACTGACCACCGAGGCCCTTTTCCCATAACCCCACATAGCTACAATGCTAATCACCCTGGCGCTTAGGGCCAACTTAGCATGGCCACTTCATGCTAAATTGGAGTGTGGGAGGAAACCGGAGCACCCGGAGGAAACCCACGCAGACATGGGGAGAAGGTGCAGACTCCACACAGAGAGTGACCCAAGCCGGGAATTGAATCCGGGTCTCTGGCGCTGTGAGGTAGCAGTGCTAACCGTCGTGCCAGTATACCATGGACAAAGTGGCTGGAATTTTCCAGTCCCGCCTGCTATGGGAATCGTAGTGACCACACAAAGGTTTGTTGATCTCGGGCAAGAATTTGTTGTCTAGGGGTGACAGCGACCTCAAAATCCCGCCCCATTACTTGCTCCCTGGATCAGATCGAGACAGCCTATCAAGGCACATAATTATCTTAATGAGTGGATTACCGGACACCATTGGAGGGAGATCAGTACTGCAAACTCAGATCACAGTCCGCCTCATAGGTTTACAGGAAGTACAGATTAAACAAGCAGCAGAACTGAAAGTCTCAACCACAATGAGAAAGCTTCTCTCCTGAAAAATAGACTAATTGATGCATTTTTAAAAAAAAACACAAAATCCTTTCCTCTGGGCCGTCTCTTTAATGTTACTTTTGGATGCGTTACAAAACATTGTAATGTTTTATTGGTTGTGGGTAAGGCCACGATATCAGCAAAATGATGACTGCAGAGTGTGTTTCTTGCACATTCCCCCTCTACCCCTCCACAACCCACCCCACAGTTAACTCCGGACATTTGTAAATCATAGAATCCCTACAGTGCCAAAGGAGGCCATTCAGCCCATCGAGCCTGCACTGACAGCAATCCCACCCACGTCCTATCCCTGTAACCCCACATATTTGCCCTGCTCATCCCTCTAACCTGCACATCCCGGGACACTAAGGGGCAATTTAGCACGGCCAATCCACCTAACCTGCCCGTCTTTGGACTGTGGAAGGAAACCACAGCACCCGGAGGAAACCCACGCAGACACAGGGAGAATGTACAGACTCCACAGGGACAGTGACCCAAGCTGGGAATTGAACCCGGGTCCCTAGCGCTGTAAGGCAGAGGTGCTAACCACTGTGCCGCCATGCTGTCACATGTAAAATAGGATGGGTGTCCACTCCAAGACCTTCCAAGGTGGGGCGGGTGTCCAACTGTCATACTTAAGTAGATAATAAAGTGGGCTTGTTACCAATTAAGCCCATTGACCCTGAGCCCCTGTGTTAGATATAGAGAGAGCCTAGAGGAACATTTCTTCCATTTCCCATTTGGGAACCATTTGTCTAAACTTTTCGTAAAGAAAATGTGCCTTGTTGCAAAACAATTTTATAAATAATCTTTTATCTCATTTTGAAACAAGCAACGATTGGTGAGCAGTGTGGGTGACATTTAAGATAATTGGATATTTTCATAACAGGCCAACTATTACCCAATCCCCCAGGGTTGTCAAGGACCATCCACAGGGGGCATCATCTACTGATCTAGACTGATTGTTTGGACAGGGCATGCTTTGACCCCACTATTTGCGTGAACTTAGTGCTATCAGGAATGATGTACATAATGTTACAAGGCAAAAACTCCTTGAGGGCCATTTTGTAAATGTCAAATTGGGGTGACGGCTATAGGCCGTAAATATGTGATATTTACAGACTGCCCTGCAAGCTCCCAGCCCAAACAAACTCATGAAAATCCTTTATATGGTGGCAAATAGAACCAATTCTGCACTGTGTATAAACCCACCCCCAGTCCTGTCAGTACGTGCTGTGTTAGAATCAGTGAAGTAGCTGGCCACCTGGGTGTCTAACAAAGGTACTTGCCATAGTGGTTGGCTTGACAATGGCAGCATTATCACACTAAGCTCCAGTCACTTCTGTATGTGTGCTACATAATCACTGTTGCTCTCTTGGGTGGCACAGTGGTTAGCACTGCTGCCTCACAGTGCCAGGGGTCCGGGTTCGATTCTCGGCTTGGGTCACTGTCTGTGTGGAGTTTGCATGTTCTCCCCGTGTCTGCGTGGGTTTCCTCCAGGTGCTCCGGTTTCCTCCCACAGTTGAAAGACATGCTGGTTAGGTGCATTGACCGTGCTAAATTCTCCCTCAGTGTTCATGAAGTGTGGCGACTACGGGATTTTCACAATAACTTCATTGCAATGTTAATGTAAACCTACATGTGACACTAATAAATAAACTTTAAACTTTCTTCCCACAGTCCAAAAAACATGCTGGTTAGAATGGTTGGCCATGCTATATTGCCCCTTAGTGTCCAGAGATCTGTAGGTTAGGTAGATTGGCCATGTTAAATTTCCACTTAGTGTCCCAAGATGTGTACGTTAGGTGGATTGGCCATGCTAAATTGTCCCTTTGTATCCCAAGATGCGTAGGCTAGTTCGATTAGCCATACTAAATTGCTACTTAGTGTCCAGAGATCGGTAGGTTAGGTGGATTGGCTATGCTAAATTGCCCCTTAATGTCCCAAGATGTGTAGGTTAAGTGGATTGGCCATGCTAAATTGCTCCTTCATGTCCAAAGATGTGTAGGTTAGCCAAGGGAAATGTGTGGTGTTGGTACACCCACAGAGCTGTTAGGGAGGGAGTTCCAGGATCTTGATCTGATGACAGTGAAGAGATGTTGATAGAGTTACAAGTCAGGATGGTAAGTGACTTGGAGGAACTGGTGATGTTTCTATGCCTCTGCTGCCCTTGTCCTTTTAGATGGACAGCTATTTGTTTCAATGGGGACCTTCAGAACTCCTGTATTTGTATCATAACTGCAGGCACTTTTAACCAGGCTCCCATCTCTTTCATAAATAATAAATCTGCTATTGATGTTTTTTGCCTTTTACTGCTCTTCATGCTGTCCATCGTGTATGCATTGAATCAAGGAGATTCAATTATCACAGACACTCGGAGCACATTACAAAATAAACAAGCAATGCATCATTTCAAATGTAAAATCCACTTGTCAAAGTTGCCATCACCTAACCTTCCTGATTTATCTCACCTTCTCTGTGATTTTTTTAAAACTTTGTTGAGTCCAAAGATGTAAGGGTTAGGTGATTAGCCATGCTAAATTGACTCTAGTGTCAGGGGGATTAGTAGAGTAAATGTGTGGGGTTACGGGATTATGGTCAGTGCAGACTCAATGGGCTGAATGGCCTCCTTCTTCACTGTGGGGCTTCTATGATTCTATGAGTTCCTACATTATATCCTTCACTGAGACGCCTCGAAAAACCTAGAATTCTCAGAAAATTTGCTTTCCCAACTAATATCTGTTTGACTGGGGCGGCACGGTGGCACAGTGGTTAGCACAGCTACCTCACAGCGCCAGGGACCGAGGTTCGATTCCCGGCTTGGGTCACTGTCTGTGTGGAATTTGCATGTTCTCCTTGTGTCTGTGTGGGTTTCCTCCGGGTGCTCCGGTTTTCTCTCACAAACCAAAGAAAAGCAGGTTAGGTGGATTGGCCATGCTAAATTGCCCCTTAGTGTCCAAAGATGTGCAGGTTAGGTGGATTAGCCGTGTTAAAGTTTCCTTTAATGTCCAAAGATGTGCAGGTTAGGTGGATTAGCCATTCTAAATTGCCCCTTAGTGTCCAAAGATGTGCAGGTTAGGTGGATTAGCCATTCTAAATTGCCCCTTAGTGTCCAAAGATGTATAGGTTAGGTGGATTGGCCTGTTAAAGTTCCCTTTAGTGTCCAAAGATGTGCAGGTTAGGTGGATTGGCCATGCTAAATTGCCCCACCTTAGGGTGACTGTGTGGAGTCTGCACTTCCTCTCTGTGTCTGTGTGGGTTTCCTCCGGGTGCTCTCGTTTCCTCCCTACGTCCCAAGATTGGGGGGGATAAATACTTGGGGCTACAAGGATAGGACCTGGGTGGGATACTCTGTCAGAGAGTCTGTGGGGACCCGATGGGCCGAATGGCCTCTGTCTGTACTGTTGGGATTCTATGACAGGAGCTACAGCAGAACAATTGGGTCGAGTTAAGGACAGAAGGAGTGATCGGGAATACCACAGCGTGGAGGTTAGGAATGGATTCAGACTAGCTCTATTGACAAGTACTGTTTGTGGATAAAATGGACAAATTTACACAAAAGATTTGGGAGAACATTTTGGATTTATGAAGCTGGCATGACAGAAAATCCAGAGGGAAAAGCCACGGGTGTCCAATTTCTCAAGAGTTTGCAAGATCCACACATTAGCTCTGAGAACATTTCTTTAACAGCCTTAGATTCCCAGAGTGAGTCAGTGCTCACCCTGACCCAGAGAAATTAGAGCTTCCATTGCAGTCTGTAACATTTTACATTTTTGCAAGATTATCAAGTCTGCTTTTAACAGTTCCACCCTTAGGTACAACGTTACTGATTTGCAAATGACGCAAATCAGATTTAGGCAAACGAGATGATTTGCAATTTTTAAATATTAATTCCGTATAATGAGGAAGATTGCAAAGCATACACTGAACTAACCCAGTCAAGGTGTCACCTGTGTGAAGCAGTCATTTGACTGAAGCATAGAATCCCCACAGGAGACCATTTTAAGTTTGTTTATTAGTGTCACAAGTAAGGCTCGCATTAACACTGCAATGAAGTTACTATGAAAATCCCCTAGTCCCCACATCCTGGCACCTGTTCGGGCAAGACTGAGGGAGAATTTAGCATGGCTAATGCACCTAACCAACACGTCTTTCAGACCATGAGAAGAAACCAGAGGAAACCCACGTAGACATGGGGAGAAAGTGCAGACTCTGCGCACCTGCGACCCAAGCCGGGAATCGAACCCAGATCCCTGGCTCTGTGAGGCAGCAGTGCTAACCACTCTGCCACCCAATCTCACCCAGGCCCTATCTCTGTAACGTAACCCCCACGTATTTACCTTGCTAGTTCCCCTGACACTGAGGGGCAATTAGCACGGCCAATCAGCCTAACCAGCACATCTTTCAGACTGTGGGAGGAAACCAGAGGAAAGCGTGCAGACACGGGGAGAATGTGCAGACTCCACACAGACAGTGACCCAAGCTGGGAACTGAACCTAGTTCCCTGGCACTGTAAGGAAGCAGTGCTAACCACTGCGTCATCATGCCACCCACCGATAAACTGGTTATTCTCTACTTCCTCAATAGCTCCATGACACACTGTCCTCATGCACAATTCTGGGACTTAAGGGGATTTTCAAAGTGACTTCATTGTTGTTTTGAAAAACTTTGTTACATACATTATTAATAAAAAAAAGTGACATTGCTCACATTACCATTAACTGCTTTGTACTTCCATAGACCTGTGGTTGGGAATGCCAGCAATATATTCAGGTTGCTTCAATATGTTCAGGTTGCAGGAGACAGCACAGCTCCCCTTGTGACTCAGACACTAAGTTCAATGCCAGTCCGTGATGACCTGATCTCAGCACAACCGTCAATATGACTGGGCTCCATCCACATTGCATTCGGTGGGAAGAAAGAAACCTCTTTGTGTTGCCAATTTCAATTGTTGTCCAATGATCTGCTTGTGGGACATCTGATGAGGGTGAGGTGGGGGGAGGGTGTGGGAGGTGGGATTGGGGGTGGGGGGTGGTGGAACTGAAAGGAAGAGATCAAAGAACAAGTGACTTAAATGTGTACAAACATCCAATGAGAAGAGGCTTTCCACAGTGGCACAGTGGTTAGCACTGCTACCTCACAGCATCAGGAACTCGAGTTCGATTCCCGGCTTGAGTCACTGTCTGTGTGGAGTTTGCACGTTCTCCTCGTGTCTGCGTGGGTTTCCTCCGAGTGCTCTGGTTCCCTCCCACATTCCAAAAATCTGCAGGTTAAGTGGATGGGCCATGCTAAATTGCCCCTCAGTGTCCCAAGATGTGCCAGCTAAGTGGATTATCCATGGTAACTTGTCCCTTTGTGTGTCAAGATGTGCTGGTTAGGTGGATTGGCCGTACTAAATTGCCCCTTAGGGTCCAAAGATGTGCAGGTTAGGTGGATTGGCCATGCTAAATTCCTCATTAGTGTCCAACGATGTGCAGGTTAGGTGGATTGCCCATTAGTGTCCAAAGATGTATAAGGTAGGGGGATTTGCCACAGTAAATGCACAGAGTTATGGGGATAGTTGGGGGTGTGGGTGGGCCTGGATGGGATACTCTTTCAGAGAGTTGGTGCAGAGTCAATGAGCCGAATGGCCTCTTTCTGCACTCCTTTTCCTTCGGGTGTCCGTATAAATTTCAGTCATCTGTTCTTTGACCTCTTTCCTTCTGATCCCTCCCTTTCCACCACCTCCCTCCCCCTTCCACCACCCCCTCCCCCCCACCCCACCCCCCACTATCGGATGTCCCAGAAGCAATGGACAACGATTGAGATTGACAGCTGAGAGAAGTATCTTTCTGTCCACTGATTCTGGAGGATCAGGATTAACTGTGGCACAAGTCAACACTTAACTCCAAGTCTCCCCATTTGGGAGAGGTACTGAATGGTGGCCAGTACATTTGGAACGGGACTCAAATCCCACCCCCCCAGAAGTGAATCAATGCCTTCAATATAATTTCACACGGGCCAATGCACCTACATTAAAATAGCACAGCAGAATTTGGCAATGGACGTATTAAAGGATGCTGATCTTAATTGCTACCCCATGATGTCTATTCTTCCTTCGCCTTTGGAGTGACAGGCTCTGGTGAAATGCTCCAGTGAGCACATTGGCTGAATTCTGACAGCTCTTGAACTGACTGCAGCAGATGGATGTGAGTAAACCCAAAGCCCGAGTGTGAGTGACAGTATCTTTAAAGGGAGAGAATAGTGAGAGGAGTCTTGCTGCGGCTGGCATTAATTCTGTTTGTCATTTCTGTCCAAACATCAAAATGTTCACTTTTTAATCTGCGTGGGGTAAAAAGGGAACAGCATTCAGCGAATCCTGCCCTCCCGGGTCCATCTGAATGATGGCAGATCTGTCTGGGAACCTTGAGGGCAAATTAAATGATTTTAAAAATGAATACATTCAGGGATTCAATCATAAATTTTCACATTCAGTTACTTAACCTATTGCAAAATATGCAGATAGGTTCAGCAAGATGTTAACATAATTTGCAAATCCAAGTTAATTGATGGCCACATTTATGTCAAATTATTGTGCCAAGCAGTTAAAAACTTGGGAACAAAAGGTTCAGGATTCTCCACCCTCGCCCGCAGCTGGGATTCTCCAGTCCCGCTGCAGTGAATGGAGGTTTGGTTGAGCGTCGAATTCTCCATTCTCGCCGGCAGCAACGGAAGGCATGAACGGCCAGAGAGTTCCAGATAAAAGATCCTTTCAGAAAAAATTGATAGCTGGGGTTTTATAGCTGTCCCCTGTGGCTTGTTTCCTGACAGCGGGATCTAAGGCGACACGGTAGTTAACACTGTTGCCTCACAGCGCCAGAGACCTGGGTTAAATTCCAGCTCTTGGGTTGCTGGAGTTTGCACGTTCTCCCCGTGTCTGTGTGGGTTTCCTCCAGGTGCTCCGGTTTCCTCCCACAGTCTGAAAGACGTGCTGGTTAGATGATTGGCCGTGCTAAATTCTCCCTCAGTGTACCCGAACAGGCACCAGGGTGTGGCGACTAGGGGATTTTCACAATAACTTCTTTGCAGTGTTACTGTTTGCGTCATTAACAAATAAACTTTACACTTAAAACTTAAAAGGAGAAAAGACCAATGTATATAATACCACAAGAACTGCACACAGACAGATGTGCTAACCAGGCAGGCTGATCCCAAGCAAAGATCTTTGGTAATACTCAGTGTTCTGTGTACAATTTAGTATTATATATTAATAACTCTCTGCAAGTGTACTCTGGGGTGGCATGGTGACACAATAGTTGGCACAGATGCCTCCCAGCACCAGGGACCCGGGTTCGATTCCTGGCTTCGGTCACTCTATGTGTGGAGTTTGCACATTCTCCCCATGTCTGCGTGGGTTTCCTCTGAGTGCTCCGGTTTCCTCCCAAAGGTGTGTAGGGTTAGAGTGATTAGCGATGGGAAATGTGTGGGTCATGGGGATAGGGCAGGGAAGAGGGCTTGGGTGGGATACTCTGTCAGAGAGTCGGTGCAGACTCGAGGGGCCAAATGGCCTCCTCTGTACTGCCAGGATCCTATGATTGCTACATCTGTAACCCAGTGATAAAGTTACCTGTGAATGGTGTTGGGCTCAGTTTTGTCGCAACAGGAGATGGGATGGGGGTGGGTGAGGGGGAACAGAAGGAAAGAGGTCAACGAACAAGCGACTGAACAAGCGCACTCAGAATATAGGGTTCAGTTCTAGTCACCACACTGATAGAAGGATGTGGAGGTTTTGGAGAGGTTGCAGAAAGGATTTACCAGGATATTGCCCTGGTATGGAGGGCATTAGCTTTGAGGATAGGTTGGAGAAACTTGGTTTGTTCTCACTGGAGCAACGGAGGTTGAGGGGAGACCTGATAGAAGTCTACAAGATTATGAGAGGCATGGACAGAGTGGATAGTCAGAAGCTTTCTCCCAGGGTGGAAGAGGCAATTACTGGGCGGGGGGGGCACAGGTTTAAGGTGTGAGGGACAAGGTTTAAAGAAGATGTACGAGGCAAGTTTTTACACAGAGGGTGATGGGTGTCTGAAAATCGCTACGGGGGGAGGTAGTGAAAGCAGATACAATAGTGACTTTTAAAGGGTGTCTGGACAAATACATGAATAGGGTAAGAATAGAGGGATATGGTCCCCGGCAGATTAGGGGGGGTTTTAGTTAAATTGGGCAGCATGGTCAGTACAGGCCTGGAGGGCCGAAGGGCCTGTGCTGTAATTTTCTTTGTTCTTTGTTAGAAATTTATACAAACATATGAACAAGGAGCGGGAGGCCATTCAGCCCCTCGAGCCTGCTCCACCATTCAGATGGCTGAACTGATAGCAACCTCAAATCTGTATCCTGCCTACCCTCAATAACCTATCACCACGCTCCCCCCCCCTTCCCTTGTTTACCCAGGATCTATCCATGTCTGACTTAGGAATATTCAAAGACTCTGCTTCCAACAACCCTTCAGGAAGAGAGCTCCAAACCTTGGCTTTCATGCTATGGGACTACCAGAATGGTAAATACCGCAGGAGAATGGACCTGTACTTAGGACAGATTGGAAAACAATGCAAGGCAGAAATAAGGGAATAAGAGGCAGAGGGGATGACATCGAGATGGTGATGTGAAAATAGGAAAGGAAGCAACAGCGGAAACAGATATAAGCAAAAGACTGCGGATGCTGGAATCTGAAACAAAATGCTGGAAAATCTCAGCAGGTCTGACAGCATCTGTGGACAGAGAATAGAGTAAGAGCGCCAGATTAAAGTCCAACAGGTTTATTTGGTAGCAAAAGCTTTCAGAGCGCTGCGGCAGCTAGTGGCGTTTGCTACCAAATAAACCTGTTGGACTTTAACCTGGTGTTGTGAGACTTCTTACTGTGTTTACCCCAGTCCAACGCCGGCATCTCCACATCGAGAGAGAATAGAACCAACGTTTTGAGTCTGGATGTCTCTTCGTCAGAGGTAAAAGCAAAGAAAAGGTTTCGTAGGGCAGTACTTCTGAAAGACGTGCTGGTTAGGGCGCATTGACCCGAACAGGTGCCGGAGTGTGGCGACTAGGGGAATTTCACAGTAACTTCATTGCAGTGTTAATGTAAGCCTTACTTGTGACTAATAAAAAACTTTTACAAAAAACTTTTCTTCAGGGAAGGCACTCCTGGAAGAGAAGTGACAGTGAGTTAAACAGAGGTTTTGGTCAGAAATGGGTGCAGAGGCGGGGAGAGATGTGTAAAGGAGCCGAGATAAAAGTGCTACTGCATTAAAAAAGCTGAAGGGGCAGGCCGGGGAAATAAAAATAGCTCCCCTTGGACACATCCCGTCTTAGACCACACATGCAAAATAGTAGTAACAAGCTCCTCGAGATTGTTTTAGCACAGTGGGCTAATATTTTACAAGCTAGAAATTGCTTTAGCATCAGTACAGTGTAATTGGAAACCACAGAGGACTTTACAAAAAGTCACTTATGGGTCTTGCAATGTTACAGACGAATTTGAGTGCTGTAGTGCAAAAGAAAGCTTATGCTGCCTTTAAATAATTAACATGAAGGGACAGGACGTGCCCGGTTAACAAGACAGCCACAGTACACAAATCAGGGCAATTCATTGCATTCCTCTTGTGCTCGCAAAGTGGTGAGACTCCCGCAGGCACATTACAATAAATATTTCTGCCTCACTGTCTCTCCTCCTGCAACACAATCCGATTGCCCTTCACTGCAGCCTGTCACCGTGCCAAACCTGTGTCCGCAGCGCTGCTGGGTTTCAGTCACAGCGGAGGAGTGGGCATCATTTATGGTGGTGGGAGAGAGAGAGATAGGGATGCGGATGGAGAAAGATCAGTGTGATTGTGGGGTGGCCAAACCTCGCAAAGCCAAAGAAGAACGCAAGCGGGGGAAGGAAGATTTATCGACTCCTCATTATGGCAGCTGTTTCAGAGGGCACTGAAGAAAGATGTGCCTTTCTGTGCCAGAGGAAATGGCTCATTAAGGGGTAACGTTTTCTCACTGGTAATTTTGAAGAAGGTCTGTCTTCTTAAGCACAGATTGGTAGAGATTGAATATCATCTAAGTGGGGACATGTTTAAAGTGTAAAATGTAGTTATTAGTGTCACAAGTAGGCTCACATTAACACTGCAATGAAGTTACTGTGAAAATCATAGAATCCCTACAGGAGGCCAGTCGGCCCATCGAGTCTGTACTGTTAACAATGCCATCTAGGTCCTATCCCCGTAACCCCACCTGTTTACCCTGACACCCCGAGAGAGCTTAGCACGACCAATCAACCTAAACAGCATGTCTTTCGGAAGGAAACCTGAGCACCCGGAGGAAACCCACACAGACACAGGGAGAATGTGCAAACTCTACCCAGACAGTGACCCAAGCTGGGAATTGAACCCTAGTCCCTGGCACTATGAGGTGGCAGTGCTAACCGCTGTGCTGCCCCCACGCTGCCAACCACCACCCCCCCAGCCAATCAAGATTCCTCATCATTTTTAACACCCAGAAATGTTAAGTTTCTCTGTGATGCACAGTCCCAGCTTCTCCAGTCTCTCCATGTTGCTCAAGATCCTCATTCATTCTAGTGAATCTCTGCGTCTGAAGGGCCCAATGCTCTTCCTGAAGTGACATTCCCAGAATTGGGCAGGACAATCTGGCTAAGGTCTGAACAGTGATTAAGGAAATTATGCTGAAATCATAGTACCTAGACGGGATTATTTTTCATTCATTCATGGGACATGGGTGCCGCTGGCTGGCTAGCATTTATTCCCCATCCCTAGTTGCCCTTGAACTGGGTGGCTTGCTCAGAGGGCAGTTGAGAGACAACCACATTGCTGTGGCTCTGGAGTCACATGTAGGCTGGACCAGGTAAGGACGGAAGATTTCCTTCTCTAAAGGACATTAGTGAACCAGATGGGTTTTTCCAAGAATCAACAATTCCAACCGTGGGTCACTGTCTGTATGGAGTTTGCATATTCTCCTCATGTCTGTGTGGGTTTCCTCCGGGTGCTCCAGTTTCTTCCCACAGTCCAAAGATGTACGGATTAGATGGATTGGCCATGCTAAATTGCCCCTTAGTGTCAGGGGGACCAGCTAGGGTAAATGCATGGGTTTATGGGGATAGGGCCTGGCTGGGATTGTGGTCGGTGCAGACTCGATGGGCCGATTGGCCTCCTTCTGCACTGTAGGGATTCTATGATTTATGATTCTTTCCGTAGCTCTCACTCCCTCAGAAAGTGCAAACTGCAACTCAATTGGAGGAGGGAGCTACTTCCAAAGAACAGAAGGCAAAACTCTTGACTATGCTTCAATTCTATCAGTGAAGACAGCAGCCCATTACTGCAGGGGCTACTGTGATGAAAGGGCCTGTACAGAGATAGATCAGCAGCATCTTAACTCCGGAGGAAGAGGAATAAAGGAAGAATGGATCGGATTCTCCGACCTCGACCGCGGCTGGGATTCTCCGTTCCTGCTGCCGTGAATGGAGCCGAGTGCCAAATTCTCCTTCCTCACTGGCAGCAGGACTGGGGCGTGAATGGCCAGAGAATTCCGCAGGTGCGGTCAGGGGTTTTTGACGCTTATGAGGAAACCAGACATAAACATATGAGGAGGGAAAGGATTGGATCGGCCTATTGGTGGAGATGAAAGGGTTAGTGAGAAGAGGCTCATGTAGAGTATTGATGCTGGCATGGACCAGTTGAACTTTCCAGCTTCTTCCTCAGGGATCACTTGCTAACGAGTGTCTAGCTAAAAAAAACTCTGCGTCACGGGGTCCATGCATGGCTTGAGCCCCATCCTAGATCACATCTTCGACCAAACCACTTGACAGGCGTTTCCCAGGAGGTGGGCTTGGATCTTGGACTCCAGATCACTGGGATCCCTTTCTCAGGCTCCTTTTCTGGACCCCCTCTTGTCTTCAGGTGTTCACGAAGAGTTGTGTCCCTTCAATCCGGAGGTTCTTCCAAGTAGGTCTCTTCTGAGCAAAGGTCTCCCAGATATTGACCTCTATGTTGCATTTCTTGAGGTCAGTCTGCAGGGGGTCAAAGAACAAAGAATAGTACAGCACAGGAACAGGCCCTTCGGCCCTCCAAGCCAATCATGTTGTCCTACCTACCTAGACCAGCCACCTGTATCCCCCAATTCCCCACCTGTTCATATGTCTATCCAGATAAGTCTTAAATGTTGCTAACATGTCTGCCTCAACCACCTCACTTGGCAGTGCATTCCAGGCCCCACCACCCTCTGTGTAAAAAAAACTTCTCCCGCACATCCCCGCTGAACCTTTCCCCGCTTACCTTCAACTTGTGCCTCTTCATAATTGTCATTTCTGCCCTGGGAAAAAGCTTCCAGCTTTTCAACTTATCCATTCCCCTCATAATTTTGTAAACTTCTATCAGGCTTCCTCACAGCTTCTGTCTTTCCAGGGAAAACAATCCCAGTTAATTCGATCTCTCCTCACAGCTAAAACCCTCCATACCAGGGCAACATCCTGGTCAACCTTTTCTGTACTCCCTCCAAAGCCTCCACATCCCTCTGGTGGTGTAGAGACCAGGATTGGACACAGTATTCTAAATGTGGCCTTACCAATGTTTTAGATAACTGAACATAATTTGCCGACTTTTATACTTGTCGTTGAAGCATTCCCGCTGTCTTCCTCTTGTCTGGGAGTGTCCTTGTTCAGGGCAAAGATTAGCTTTGGCAGGCAGGACTCTGGTGTCTTAGCTGGCCAAACGGAATTGGTTTCGGATGAGCATGACCTCGATGTTGCTGATCTTCAAAGTCGCTGGTGTTAGTACGCCTGTCCTCCCAGCTGATGGAGAGAATCTATCTTATACAGCACTGCTGGTACCTGGGTGACACAGTGACTCAATGTTAGCAGTGCTGCTTTCCAGCACCAGGGATCTGGGTTCGATTCCCGGCGTGGGAATCAAAGTCTGTGTGGAGTTTGCACTATGTCTGCGTGGGTTTCCTCCAGGTGCTCCAGTTTCCTCCCACAGTCTGAAAGGCGTGCTGGTTAGATGCATTGGCCGTGCTAAGTTCTCCCTCAGTGTACCCAAACAGGCACCAGAGTGTGGCAACTGGGAGACTTTCACAGTAACTTCATTGCACAGTTAATAGAAACCTACTTGTGACTGATAAATAAGCTTTAAAAACAACTTTTACCTCTCCAGTGCCTTGAGATAACATCTGTACATAGCCCAAGTAGGTGAACTATAAGTTTAAGTTTTAAATTTAAGGTTGATTTATTGGTGTCACAAGTCGGCTTACATTAACACTGCAATGAAGTTGGCTGTGAAAATCCCCTAGTTGCCACATTCCAGTGCCTTCGGCTACACTGAGGGAGAATTCAGCAAGGCCAATGCACCTAACCAGCACGTCTTTTGGACTGTGGGAGGAAACCGGAGCACCTGGAGGAAACCCACGCAGACACAAGGAGAACGTGCAGACTCTGCACAGACAGTGACCCAAGCTGGGAATCGAACCGAGGTCCCTAACGCTGTGCGGCAGCAGTGCTAACCATTGTGACCGTGTTACCCTGGATGCTATGTAATTAAACAATTCTTCCGTGAGTTTCTGTGCTCAATTAACAGAACACACAATCATAATATGTAAAAGAAACTGGACATATATGAAAAATATGTAAAATTATGGAGAATTGTATACTGTAACATTTTTGGTTGCACTCTGAGAAATATGAATGTTAAATAGTCCAGCAGGCATCCCACATTAACTCTCCATTATCCACCCTAATGAAGCTATGAATGTGTTTGTCTTCTCCTTATGATTGTCCCACAGGCAGTGGACATTCAAAGATAATAAAAAGAGTACAAACACTTGGCGCGTAATGTTACAGCAGGACCTCAGACACTGAAGATGAACCCAATTCAAAAGGCATAAATTAGGTTCAATCCATCTCGGATTGTGAGGGTGATTCACACCTGAGCGAGGGAGATTGGCGAGGGGGGTTTGTTCAGCGAGGGAATATCGCACAAACGACTTTGCAGCACAGGCTTTCCAGTGGATGTCATAGAATCCCACAGTGCAGATGGAGACCAATCGGCCCATCAATTCTGCACCAACAATGACCCCACCCTATCCCCATAACCCAGCGTATTTAACCTGATAATCCCCCTGACACTAAGGGGCAATTTAGCATGGCCAGTTAACCTAACCCGCACACCTTTGAAGCGAGGGAGGAAACTGGAGCACTCAGAGGAAACCCACACAGACATGGGGGGGGGGGGGGGGAATGTGCAGACTCCGCACAGATAATCAGAAGGATGGATAATTGGGATGGGAATATGGAGGCTCCATATTCTTTACCCAGAGAGAGTGGTTAGAATGTATAATTCTCCATCATGGGAGTAATTTAGGTGAATGGCATAGATGACATGGCGTCATTGTTTAAAATAAAGAGTTGCCCATTTTATGCAGGTGAAGATCTTGTGATGTAGTGGGTTAGTATCCCTGCCTCTGAGCCAGAAACTCCAGGTTTGACTCCCACCCCAGGACTTGATGGCCAAAGAAGGTGCATTCATAACGCGGCCAAACAGGTTGAGTGTCAACCTGTAAAACCCCTCCAAATGTCTGGCAGTAAGAGCGGGAGAGAGTCCTGATCATCCCCGCTTGATGTGGAGTAGCGCCCCTCAAGCTATAAGGCTTCCTGGCAACAGATTGGCGACCTGTGCTGGGTAGAATCTGCTATGGAAAGAGATGAATGTCTGCCTTTTTCCACGCTAGGTGCAGGGAGAGAAACAACAACACTTTAAGAGGTGAGGAAAATGTTTTTCTCTTTGAGGGTAGGGAGTCTTTGGAACTCTCTCCCTCAAAAGGTGGTTGAAGAGGAATATTGGAAAATCTTGAAACCACAGGTAGATGGATTTGTGGTTAACAAGGTTATTAGGGCTAGGGGGAATGTGGGGTTGAGGTTATAATCAGATCAACCACGATCCTATTGAATGGGAGAGCAGGCTCGAGGGACTGAGTGGCCTGCTCCTACTGCTAGTTTGTATGTTTATATTCATGTACATTTAAGGGGAAGCTAGATAAGGGAATGAGAGAGAAAGGATGAGCAGGTTATACAGCAGTTAGCATTGCTGCCTCACAGCACCAGGGACCTGGGTTCGATTCCCGGCTTGGGTCACAGTCTGTGCGGAGCCTGCACGTTCTCCCCGTGTCTGCGTGGGTTTCCTCCAGTTTCCTCCCACAGTCTGAAAGACATGATGGTTAGGTGTATTAGCCATGCTAACTTCTCCCTCAGTGTACCTGAACAGGTGTGGTGACTAGAAGATTTTCACTGTATCCTCATTGCAGTGTTAATGTAAGCCAACTTGTGACACTAGATAAAGGAATGAGGGAGAAAGGATCAGTAAGTTACACAGTGGTTAGTACTGCTGCTTCACAGCGCCAGGAACCCGGACTCAATTCCCGGCTTGGGTCACTGTCTGTGTGGAGTCTGCACATTCTCCCCATGTCTGCGTGGGTTTTCTTCCGCAGTCCGAAAGACATGCCGGTTAAGTGTATTGGCCGTACTAAATTCTTCCCTCTGTGTAGCCGAACAGGTGTGGCGACTGGGAGATTTTCACTGTATCATTGCAGTGTTATGTTATCCTACTTGTGACCCTAATAAATAAATGTAGGTGAGACAAAATAAAATCAGGTGAGAGGAGTTTGTGTGGACTAGCGTAGACCAGTTGGGCTGAATGGCTTGTATTTGTGCTGGTAAATTGTATGTAAAGTAATGGGTATATTAACTCTAGAGGGATACTAGTCACAGTAAGAGCTGGAAGCATAATAACAAGGAATAGGTATGGCCTTTGTAGCCAAGGGGTGCAGGTTACTGTGGTATCCCCCACATATTAACCCCTATTAACCCACTCACCCAAAGATACATTAGAAAACACACGTCTCCCTCTCCGAGGGATGGGGGCTATTGTTTCGCACTGGGCGCAGGCTTATCAACTCTGTGTCCGTCCTGACCTCTGTGTCCCTGTTTGTTCCCCTCAAACGAGAATGCAGGACCTATCGATTCGATTCTTGTCACCGCATACATTAACCGGACAATGAGTTAATGCTGTCCTTCCCATATTAAAGGTATATTAATAACACTGGGCATGGGCCAATTAGGGAAAGGAGACACTAGCGATCACCCCCACCACCCCTCCAGTGTGATTTATCAGCTGTAATGTCTCAAGTACTTAATGGTTAGTTTTGAAGCAGAATTAATTCAGAAGGCAGATAAATAATGCATGAGGGTTTTATTTTAGCCTGATGCGGAGACATCATTCCGGGACTGTCAGTGCGGAGGGTGGAGGTTGGGGGGGGGAGTGGATGGCACGACGGTTCTCACTGGTGGAACTGGCCAGAGGGAGTCGGCTGGCAAAGGGGTAATGGTATCAGGAGTGCGAGGAGGGAGATTGACGGTATGCTGAGTGCTTTAAGCCGGGAGACAGAGGATAGAGAGCATGCTGAGTCCCAAAATAAGGCAGGTCAGGAGAGGTAAGTGCAACGTGTTATTGACTGTTTTCTCTTGTACTTAGACTGATTACCTGAGGTACAGAGGAGAGATGCAGCAGTCACACTGACTGTCGTACAGTCCAGCGATACCTTTGTCTTATCATTACACTCTTTGTAAAGCTGGAGGCTGTTGGAAACTAATATTGATTTGTAGCCTCTGCTACTGAGTGCCTGGCTGTTCTTTTGCAAAAGCAGAGAGGCGAAGGGAGAATTAAGTACGAGTTAAGATGTAGTGATGCAGAACTGGATTGAACGGAAAGATAACTTAAAGTGAAGACTCAAATCAGGTCTCGAAGCTTAACAGGAATGAAACAGAGAGCTAGTATCTCCCTCCCTGCAATATTAAATTCAACACAATATATTCTCCCCCCGAATAAACAGAATGGTGGTATAGTGGCTCGTACTGTTGCCCCACAACTCCAGGGAACCAGGTTCAATTCCTGTCTGTGTGAAGTTTGCACTTTGTTCCTCGTGTTTGCATGGGTTTCCCCCAGGTGTTCTGGTTTCCTCCCACAGTCAAAGATGTGCAGGTTAGGTTGATTGGCCATGTTAAATTGTCCTTTAGTGTCCAAAGATGTGCAGGATTAGCCATGCTAAATTGCTGCTTAGTGTCCCAAAATGTGTAGGTTAAGTTGATTGGCCATGTTAAATTGTCCTTTAGTGTCCAAAGATGTGCAGATTAGATGGATTGGCCATGCTAAATTGCCCTTTAGTGTCCAAAAATATATGGGTTAGGTGGATTGACCATGGTAAATTATTGCTTAATGTCCAAAGATGTGCAGATTGGGGGGTTGGCCATGCTAAGTTTCTCCTTAGTGTTAAGAGGACTAGCAGGGCAAATATGTGGGACTATGGGGATAGGACCTGGTTGGGATTGTTCTCGGTGCAGGTTTGATGGGCCAAATGGCCGCCTTATGCATTGTCGGGGTTCTATGACTCTATGATTCTATGTCAGTAAGCCAGGATAGTTTGTTCCAATGCTAAGTGCTCCCTAATATAATTGACAATTAGGTCCTGCTGCATCATTGAATCGTACTTTGATTTATTTTACACACAAGTTTCACGGCAGCATTAATCTCATCCTGCTGAGAAGGGTAAAAAGCTTGTACTGCAAGATGTGCTAACTTGAGACCTCCGCACAGGCAGGGACTGATTTTTCCCTTTTGCTTGTTGTTCAAACGGAAGGCTGAGTGGACAGCAGACGTATATTATCGGGCAGTTGCTCATCCTGATGAGTGCTTCCATTAGAGCGATTGGCATTGGGAGCTGCGACGTAGGGTCAGGAGCTGTGCTCCGTCTGCAGCCTGCCTTTCCTCGCTATCAGCAGAAGGAGAAAACGAAAGTCAAAGTCCTCATTCATTCATTGATTTTTTCAGCAATAAAGTATCGATCGTCTGTCTGTCACGGGGAACGGAACGAAGCAGGATTCTGGTGTCCTCGGAAAGCAGGTTATAAATAATCCGGGGTGAAATGGGTTTGCAAGCACGCTTCCGTCCAATTATCCGTGGGGGACTTTGGTTTGTGAAAGACTTTCAACAGCTTTCTCTCTCCCTCTCTTTCTCCCTGTGTGGCAGTACGTCGCTCACAGGCAGTTCAGTTAAGCAGCTTATGTGCTGCAAAGGATCATAGACTCCCGACAGTGCAGAAGGAGGCCATTCAGCCCATTGAGTTGGCACCAGCTCTCTGACAGAGTATCATATCCAGCCCTCCCCCTGCCCTATCTCCATAACCCTGTGCAGTAAGCATGGCCAACCCTTAACCGACACATCTTTGGACACTAAGGGGAAATTTAGCGTGGCAAATCCACCTAACCTATACATCTTTTGACACCAAGGGATAACTTAGCACAGCCAATCCACCCAACCCACACATCGTTGGACATTAAGGGACAATTTAACATGAACAACCCACTTAACCTGCACATCTGTGGACACTAAGGGGCAATTTAAGCATGGCCAATCCACATAACCTACACACCTTTGGACACTAAGGGGCAATTTAGCATGGCCAATCCACCTAACCTGCATATCTTTGGATACAAAGGGGAAATTTAGCATGGCCAATCCACCTAACCTACTCATCTTTGGACACTAAAGGGAAATTTAACATGGCCAACCCACCTAACCTACACACCTTTGGACACTAAAGGGCAATTTAACATTGCCAATCCATTTAACTTGCATATCTTTGGATACAAAGGGGTAATTTAGCATGGCCAATCCATCTAACCCACACATCTTTGGACACTAAAGGGCAATTTAACATGACCAATTCATCTAATCTGCACATCTTTGGAGTGTGGGAGAAAACCGGAGCACCCAGAGGAAACCCACACAGACATGGGGAGAATATGCAAACTCCACACAGTGATCCGAGGCCAGAATTGAACTCAAGTCCCTTGCGCTGTGAGGCAGCAGTGCTAACCACTGTGCCACTGTCCCGCAGAACTGTACAGCTTGATGAGATCACATCAGAGATTTTTGCAAAATGATCAATACTAACAGCATTGGCGTTTTATCACAGAGTCCAGCGAACAAAGCTGTTTCCTCAGCTATAATTCTGGCCACATTTCCTCTTTCACACACCTCGAGCTTCACTTCCCTGCCTAAACTGGCATGTTGAATGATTTGATTTCAGTTTTGTTCACCCTCTTTATGCCACCTAACACAGGGTGGCACCGAAGTGGGTTCGATTCCGAGCTTGGCTCACTGTCTGTGTGGAGTCTGCACATTCTCCTCGTGTCTGCGTGGGTTTCCACCGGGTGCTCCGGTTTCCTCCAGTCGGAATGATGTGCTGGTTAGGTGGATTGGCCATGCTTAATTCTCCCTCAGTGTACCCGAACAGGCGCCGGAGTGTGGCAACTAGGGGATTTTCACAGTAACTTCATTGCAGGGTTAATGCAAGCCTACTTGTGACACCAATAAATAAACTTTAAAACTTAAAATCTTCCATTCAATGTCTGTGGACACACATGAATTAGGCATAAGATTAAGTCCCTCGCATCTGCTCCGCCATTCAGTGCGATCATGGCTGATTTGACATAAACTTATTGTACTCATCAGATTGTTTTTAATTGATATAAATCGCCAACTGAAACAGAGTAAAATGATTTACTCCCCACTTCGGGAAGAAACCTTAAATTGTTCATTGCAGGAAGTATAGAAAAGGTTTAGGTAATTCAATTGGCCAGACGGTTTGTTTCTGAGAGGGAGCGATGCCAACAGCGTGGGTTCAATTCCCGCACCGGCTGAGGTTATTCATGAAGGCCCAGCCTTCTCAACCTTGCCCCTTGAGGTGACCCTCAGGTTACATTTTGATTTGATTTGATTTATTAAAGTCACATGTATTATTGTTGTGAAAAGTGTTGTTTCTTGCGCGCTATACAGACAAAGCATACCGTTCATGGAGGAAGAAATGAGAGGGCGCAGAATGTAGTGTCACAGTCATAGCTAGGGTGTAGAGAAAGATCAACTTAGTGCAAGGTGAATGTAACCCAATCCATCACGCAAACCAGCCTCCTATCCGTTGACTCTACGTACACTTCCCACTACCTCGGCAAAGCAGCCAGCACAATCAAGAATCCCACACGTTCCGGACATTTTCTCTGCCACCTTTTTCCATCAGGAAAAAGATACAAAAGTCTGACATCACGTACCAACTGATTCAAGAGCAGCTTCTTCCCTGCTGCCATCAGACCTTTGAATGGACCTACCTCGCATTAAGTTGATCTTCCTCTACACCCTAGCTATGACTGTAATACTACATTCTGAACTCTCTCCTTCCCTTCTCTATGAACGGTATGCTTTGTCTGTATAGTGTGCAAGAAACAATACTTTTCACTGTATGTTAATACATGTTACAATGATAAATCAAATCAAACCAAAATCAAAGAGGTAGGTCCATTCAAAAGACTGACAGCAGCAGGGAAGAAGCTGTTTTTGAGTCAGTTGGTATGTGACCCCAGACTTTTGTATGATTTTTCCGAACTGAAGAAGATCAAAGAGAGAATGCCTGGGATGTGTGGGGTGCTTAATTATACTGGCTACTTTTTTGAGGCAGTGGGAAGTGTAGATGGAGTCAGTGGGTGGGAGGGTGGTGTGTGTGATGGATTGGGATTCGTTCATGACCCTTTGTAGTTCCTTGCGGTCTTGGTCAGAGCAGGAGCCATTCCAAGCTGTGATACAACCAGAAAGGATGTTTTCTATGGTGCATCTGTAGAAGTTAGTGAGAGCTGTGGCTGACATGTCAGTCTGACATCTCAAATCACCCCCAGTCAGTTCCCCCCCTTTGATGGGAAAGCAACCTTGGGGACTGTGGCAACATTTACATTTTAATTATGTAAGTGTGATTGGATTTATAAACTTGATCACAAGGGTGAAATCCAGAGCGCAGAAAAACCATTTGTGTCCCTTATCATCTTTGGATTTGGAATTTGATGAGATCTTTGAGTTAAGCATCATCGACCAACTGGGAAGCTTGCTTCAGAGGTGTTTGCTTCAATGAAAAGGTGCTTGCTTAGAAAATTTGAACAGAGCTCAACACTAGAGGCTGGAAGTTAACCCTTGCAAATCTCATGGATGGTCATTCTTGGCCTTTTGGCTAAGACCAGGCATCAGTTCAAGCCCATGGTAAGGTGCAATGCCTCATCTTGTCAACTTGGATCTTGTTTGCCTCTCTTGCGGGGACTATGAATTGGATTCAGTTTGAATTTGGTTTTTGGAGCCAGCAAGGAGATGGATTTGGGTTTGCCCAATCCATTCTGAGCATTGCCTTTAAGAATGGAGTAAAAAGTTTTTAAAAATCGAGTGCATGAACTCTCACTCTGCTTATATGATATTCATGTCTTTTTTATGATTATTCTCTGTGGGCGTCACTGGCTAGGCCAGCATTTATTACCCATCCCTAACTGCCCCTTGTGAAGGTGGTGGTGAGTTGCTGATTTGAATTGCTGCAGTCCCTGTGGTGTAGGTACACCCACAGTGCTGTTGGGGAGGGAGTTTCAGGATTTTGACCCAGCGATAGTGAAGGAACGATGAGACATTTCCGAGCCAGGATGGTGAGTGGCTTGGAGGGGAGCTTTCAGGTGATGGTGTTCCCATGTATCTGCTGCCCTTGTCCTTCTAGGTGGAGGGTTTGGAAGGTGCTGTCTTGACGACAAATCTGGGAACTTGCCATTAAATAAAGGGATTGTTTTGGCTTGTGCTCAGGATCCAGCTAGAGTTCTTTCCATAGAATCCCGACAGTACAGAAGGAGGCCAGTTGGCCCATCAGGCCTGCACCAACTCTCCAAGGAAGTATCTTACCCAGGTCCACCCCCTGGCCTACCCCTGTAATCCCACGCACTTCCCATGACCAATCCACCTAACCTGCATATCTTGGACACTAAGAGGAAATTTAGCATAGCCAATTCACCTAACCTGCACATATTTGGACTGTGGGAGGAAACTGGAGCACCCGGAGGAAACCCACGCAGACATGGGGAGAATGTGCAAACTCCACACAGACAGTCACTCGAGGCTGGAATCGAACCAGGTGCTTGGTGTTGTGAGGCAAATTTATCGTATGCAGTGAGTGAAATACATCACCTGAAAGAGTGAAAGAAGCAGTAACTTTTACAAAAAGGATTGACAGTATAAAGTTTAAGGAGAATGGGCCGTGGAGTGAGACTGTGTAACTCTTTAAAGAGCTGGAACTTACCCAACGGGCCAAATGGCCTCCTGTGTTGCATGATGCTACAATACTCTTATATTCTCAGCTTCGAGTTCAGATCCCTAGGGTAATCGACATTAGCCTGTCCCCATCTGAAAAAGCAGGTTTGCTGCATCAGTGAATCCTCCCAGCATGATTCCCTTCTCTTTAATCAGAGTGTAGCCTCCATCCCATCAATTAGCTCATTGTGGCCTGGGTCCGTGGCTTCCTGCTCAACAGGCCTGGATTCCCTGAAGACGGCCTCAAATGTCCCCCAAGCACAGACGCCCCAGGCTCGTACACGTCCTCCCTGAAGCTTCCCTTTCAAGGCCGTTTCGACTCCCGGAGGATGCCCGCAGGCTTGTCCCCCTGCACTAATGATAACTGAATCTTCCCTCTCAGAGGTGACACAGCAGCTTACTCGAGTCAGCATTGTGAGCCTAACCCATACTGACAATCTGAACTTAACCCACCTCCCACTCATCAGGTTACTGGAGCCTTTGGCAAATACAAACTACAAAGTACAGCACAGGAACAAGGCAGCATGGTGGCACAGTGGTTTGCACCTCTGCCTCACAGCGCCAGGGACCCGGGTTCGATTCCCAGCTTGGGTCGCTGTCTGTGTGAAGTCCGCACATTCTCCCCGTGTCTGCGTGGGTTTCCTCCGGGCGCTCCGTTTTCCTCCCACAGTCCAAAGATGTGTGGCTTAGGTTGACTGACCGTGCAATATTCCCTTAGTGTCAGGGGGACTAGCTGGGATAAATGCATGGGGTTATGGGGATAAGGTCTGGGTGGGATTGTGGCCAGTACAGACTCGATGGTCTGAATGGCCTCCTTCTGCACTTTAGGGATTCTATGATTCTGTAACAGGTCCTTTGGCCCTCCAGGATAGTGCCAATCATGATGCCCTGGATAAAATAAAACCTTTCTTGATCCGTATCCCTCTATTCCCTCCCTATTCATGTACCCACCCAGATGCCTCTTAAATGTTGCTAATGTGCCCGCTTCCGCCACCTCTTCTGGCAGCGCGTTCCAGGCACCCACCACTCTCTGCATGACAAATTTCCCCAGTGTATCCCCCTTAAACTTTCCCCTGCTCACCTTGAACCTGTGACCCCTTGTAATTGACACTTCCACCCTGGGAATAAAAGAACAAAGTAAAATAAAGATATACACTCACTCACATAGAAAGAAAGCAAGATAGGGGGAGGTGAGGAAAATTATTTACTCTGTGACTTGGGGTCTGCAATTGACTTGATTTATTATTGTCACATGTATTGGGATACAGTGAAAAGTATTGTTTCTTGCGCGCCATACAGATAAAGCATACCATTCATAGAGAAGGAAAGGAGAGAGTGCAGAGTGTAGTGTTACAGTCATAGCTAGGGTGTAGAGAAAGATCAACTTAATGCAAGGTAGGTCCATTCAAAAATCTGACAGCAGCAGGGAAGAAGGTATCCTTGAGTCGGTTGGTACGTGGCCTCAGACTTTTGTATCTTTTGCCCGCTGGGAGAAGATGGGAGAGAGAATGTCCGGGGTGCGTGGGGTCCTTAATTATCCTGGCTGTTTTTCTGAGGCCATGGGAAGTGTAGACAGAGTCAGTGGATGGGAGGCTGGTTGATAGTGGACGCATTGCCTGATCGTGTGAGGGTGGAACTAACTCCTTTGTGTTCCAAAAGGATACTCGATACATTTTGAAAAAAAGGTTTGCAGGGGCTGTGAGGAAATGGCACTCGAGTGGGACTAATTGGATAACTCACCAAAGAGTTGGCATAGGCGCGATGGCCCAAATGGCCTCTTTCCTTGCTCTGAACAATAATATACTGTAGATTATTTCATTGGAAACCCAACCAAGTTTTGCAAGTGGAGTTGCCGCAGTGTTGCCATGTATTCCTAGATGTAGCCGCACAAATTTATCTCACTAACCCCCCCTCCTGATACTGAGAGCAATTTAGCACGGCCAATCAACCTAACCCACACATCTTTGGACTGTGGGAGAAAACGGGAGGACCCGGAGGAAACCCATGCAGACACGAGGAGAATGTGCAAACTCCGCACAGGCAGTGACCCAAGGCTGGAATTGAATCCGGGTCCCTGGCGCTGTGAGGCAGCAGTGCTAACCACTGTGCCACCTTGCTGCCCCAAGAGAGACCTGAAAGCTGAGAGCTGAGAGAGTGCAGCTCTCCATTAGTACTCAGTGCAGCTCTCCATTAGTACTCAGTGCAGCTCTCCATTAGTACTCAGTGCAGCACTCCATTAGTACTCAGTGCAGCACTCCATTAGTACTCAGTGCAGCACTCCATTAGTACTCAGTGCAGCACTCCATTAGTACTCAGTGCAGCACTCCATTAGTACTCAGTGCAGCACTCCATTAGTACTCAGTGCAGTGTTCATTAGTACTCAGTGTAGCTCTGAGTACTAATGAACACTGCACTGAGCACTAATGGAGAGCTGCACTGAGCACTAATGGAGAGCTGCACTGAGCACTAATGGAGAGCTGCACTGAGCACTAATGGAGCAGTGCACTGAGTACTAATGGAGCAGTGCACTGAGTACTAATGGAGCACTACACTCAGTACTAATGGAGAGCTGCACTGAGTACTAATGGAGAGCTGCACTGAGTACTAATGGAGAGCTGCACTAAGTATTAATGGACTATTCGGAGAGATTGCAACATAGATGTACCAAAAAGTAAGGACAAGTGATAGATGACCTATGGGTGAGGGAGAGAAGATTTTGATATTGGAACAGAGAATGTATGGGATATATTAAAGAAAGGTTAACATGAAGGAAGAGTCTAAAGTTGTTGAACCCAATGTCGAGTCCTGAAAGCCATAACCTGCCGAATTGGAAGCTGAAGTGCTGCTCCTCCAGTTTGCATTGGGCTTCACTGGAGCATTGCAGCAGCTCAGGGACGGACATGTGGACACAATCACAAGATGCTGGATTAAAAGCCAGGGTCACAGATGCCGGGCTGAGCGAAGGTGTCTAATGGGGCTTGGGACCCCACAGCAAATACATACATCCCAGATTCAGGCCAAAAATGTCCTTTTTGCTGGTAGATCCTGTCTTCAATTACACAACAACAGATTGTCACCCCCAAGAACTTCTTGACGACAAAACGATAATGCTGACTAGAGTGGCTTTTACAGCAATTTCCAATCATCGTCGAAAATGCCTTTCAACATGGATATATTAAGTCTTCCTTTGACTGAATGGCCACACGTCATCTCTTCAGAGTTTCATCAGCAGTCATTTTTGTTTTAAGTTTGTCAGACTTTTTAACCCAGCCTCTGTCCCACACTTCTTGCTTGATGTTTAGGACTGCACTATTTTTGCTCAGTTCCCCTTTTCTGGTGAAGAAATAGGAGTCAGAGACTTAAAGCAGTCAATCCTCTGCTCGAAAGCCACACAGTGTGTTTTGCTGCATAGAATAAAGTAACTATACACCATCAACAGCACTGAACATTCATTGAGAATATTGCAGGTGGGAGTGTGTTACCAAATCTCAAGGGGCGACTGGACAGATACATCAATAGGATTGGGAATAGAGGGATATGGTCCCCGGAAGGGTAGGGGGTTTTAGTTCAGTCGGGCGGCATGGTGGGTGCAGACTTGGAGGGCCGAAGGGCCTGTTCCTGTGCTGTAATTTTCTTTGTTCTAAACCATGCATCACACAGTGAGGCGTAGAGATTTGGAACATTTATAAACTGAACTGGAGACTGTATTATAAGCTGCGCTCCCTTTTAATTATTGAATTCATCTTTATAATTCTTGCAGCTCTTGTGGGCGGCACGGTGTCGCAGTGGTTAGCACACTGCTGTCTCACAGCGCCAGGGACCCAGGTTCAATTCCGGTCTCGGACTCTGCACATTCTCCTCGTGTCTGCATGGGTTTCCTCTGGGTGCTCTGGTTCCCTCCCACAGTCCAAAGATGTGCGGGTTAGGTGGATTGGCCGTGCTAAGTTGCCTCTTAGTGTCCCAAGATGTGTGGGTTAGGGGGACTAGTAGGGTAAACACTTGGGGTTATGGGGAACACTCTGGGTGGTCATCCCCCTTAGTGTCAGGGGGATGACTTGGGGCTACAGGAGTAGGGCCTGGGTGGGATTGTGGTTGATGCATACTCGATGGGGCAAAATGGCCTCCTACATTGGAGGTACATTGACACAAATAGGCACCGGACTGTTCATTGAAGTGTTAGTGTAAGCCTTACTTATGACTAATAAATAAACTTGTAGGGATTAATTAATGATCCAAACTTCACTGTATCATGATATACTATTTCCTTCTGCTCTCCTCAGAGTATTTCTGTTAATTTTCTTTGATATGGACAGCACTTTGCTGGTTGGTGTGTCAGAAGTATTTTGTTTCGTGTCGCATAGAGGAGAACGTCGATGAAATCATCTGTTTTTCTGTATGTGATGAACTCTTCCCCATTCAATGAAACCACATTCCCTCTTCTCCTGAAAGAGTTATCTCCATGACCTGGGCACCAACAACTCAATGTTCGTGTGTGAGCACTGGGAGAGCCAGGTCTGTGTCTAGGTTTCATGGCCTTGCACATAGAATCCACCAAATCACTACAGTGTAGAAGGAGACCATTCGGTCCATCAAGTCGGCACTAACTTTCCAAAAGTGCATCCCACCCGTGCCCTCCATCCCACAGCCCGATGCATTTAGCATGGCCAAATCACCTAACCTACACACCTTGGGATACTAAGGGACATTTTAGCATGGCCAATCCACCTAACCAATATATCTTTGGATACTAAGGGGCAATTTAGCATGGCCAATCCACCTAACCAATATATCTTTGGACACTAAGGGGCAATTTAGCATGGCCAATCCACCTAACCAATATATCTTTGGACACTAAGGGGCAATTTAGCATGGCCAATCCACCCAACCTATATACCTTCGGACACAAAGGGGCAATTTAGTATGGCCAATCCATCCAACCTATATATATATTTGGACACTAAGGGGCAATTTAGCATGGCCAATCCATCTAACCAACACATCTTTGGACACTAAGGGGCTATTTAGAATGGCCATACTACCTAACCTGTACATCTTTGGACACTAGGGGCAATTTTAGCATAGCCAATTCACATAACCTATACATCTTTGGACACTAAGGGGCAATTTAGCATGGCCAGTCCACCTAGCCTGCACATCTTTGAACACTAGGTGCAATTTACCATGGCCAATTCACCCAACCTACACATCTTTGGATACTAAAAGCAGCTTACCATGGCCAATCCACTTAAGGAGAACGTCGATGAAATCATCTGTTTTTCTGTATGTGATGAACTCTTCCCCATTCGGCAGGTTATGGCTCTCAGGACTCGACATTGGGTTCAACAACTTTAGACTTTTCCTTCATGTTAACCTTTCTTTAATATATCCCATACATTCTCTGTTCCAATATCAAAATCTTCTCTCCCTCACCCATAGGTCATCTATCACTTGTCCTTACTTTTTGCTACATCTATGTTGCAATCTCTCCGAATAGTCCATTAGTACTCAGTGTAGCTCTCCATTTGTGTAGCATCCACTTTGGATGCTATGAGGCAATTTAGCATGGCCAACCCACCTAAACTTCACACTTTTACACTGTGGAAGAAATCCAGAACACCCAGAGGAAACCCACACAAATGGATTATGTTACAAAATGTTAGGATGCTATTAAATTGAATGCATGGCTTTTTTTGCACAAGTAAAATCAAACTGCAGTGTGTTTTGTGAACTATGTCTGGGCAGCTGCCAAGAGAAAGGAAGGAAGAATAGGGAACCGGGTATTTTTTGCAATAGACAGAGTGCTCTGAATCAGGAAGCTGTTTAGACACTGATGAGGTTTCGAAGAAGCAGCAGCAAGAGAGAGACAGAGAGGCAGCCACTCTCAGGATTCAGCTCGAGTTGGAGTACTGACGTCAAAATGCAAAAGATCATTTTCTTAACCGAATGAAACAACTGGCCACCTTAGCTGTGCAGCTGGTAGTTGTTGGCTAGATTTGACCAATGGGTTCATGGTTTTCATTTGGAAAACGAGGTCCCAGAGAGTTTAGGTGTGGGGAAGCAGATATTTTTGTTTTTTCAATCTTTGATAGACTATATGTGGACTGCTAATTTGCCGAATTATTCTTTGTAGTGTTTTGTGTTTATTTATTAGTGTCACAAGGAGGCTTACATTAACACAGCAATGAAGTTACTATGAAAATCCCCCTGTTGCCACACTCTGGCACCTGTTCGGGCACACTGAGGGAGAATTTAGCACGGCCAATGCTCCTAACCACCACAACTTTCGGACTGTGGGAGGAAACCAGAGCACCCAGAGGAAACCCACACAGACACAGGGACAGCATGCAGTCTCTGCACTGACAGTGACCCAAGCTGGGGATCGAGCCTGGGTCCCTGGCGCTGTGAGGCAGAAATGCTTTAACAGCTACTTTTTATTTGTTGTTTGTTGCAAGAAAGGTCAGAGATCTCACAGAATCCCAACAATGCAGAAAGAGGCCATTTGGCCCATCGAGCCTGCGCTGACAACAATCCCATCCAGGCCTTATCCTTGTAACCCTACGCATTCACTCTAGCTGGTCTCCCTGATACTAAGGGGCAAGTTGGCATGGCCAATCTTTGGACTGTGGGAGGACTTGAGTGCCTCAAGGATCTGTTCTGGGACCCTTGTTGTTTGTCATTTTCATAAATGACCTGGATGAGGAAGTGGAGGGATGGGTAAGTAAGTTCGCTGATGACACGAAGGTCGGTGGTGTTGTGGATGATCTGGAAGGATGGCAAAAGTTGCAGCAGGACATAGATAGGATGCAGGACTGGGCGGAGAAGTGGCAGATGGACTTCAACGCGGATAAATGTGTTGTCGTCCATTTTGGCAGAACCAACGGGATGAACGAGTACACTATTAAGGGCAGAAGTCTGAGTAGTGTTGAGGAGCAGAAGGATCTTGGGGTCCGGGTCCACAGGACTCTTAAATTGGCCTCGCAGGTGGAGGAGGTGGTCAAGAAGGCGTATGGTGTACTGGCCTTCATTAATCGAGGGATTGAGTTTAGGAGTCGGGAGGTAATGCTGGAACTTTATAAGACCCTTGTCAGGCCTCATTTGGAGTATTGTGCGCAGTTCTGGTCGCCTCACTATAGGAAAGATGTAGAAGCTATTGAAAGGGTGCAGAGGAGATTTACAAGGATGTTGCCTGGACTGGGAGGCATGCCTTATGAAGTTAGGTTGAGGGAGCTGGGACTCTTTTCCCTGGAGAGACGAAGGTTGAGAGGCGACCTGATAGAAGTTTACAAAATGTTGAGAGGAATAGATAGGGTGGACTCTCAGAGGCTATTTCCCCGGTTTGAAATGGTCGCTACGAGAGGACACAGATTTAAGGTGCGGGGAGGGAGGTTCAGAAGTGATGTTAGGGGTAAGTTTTTCACTCAGAGGGTGGTGAGTGAATGGAATCGGCTGCCGTCAGTGGTGGTGGAGGCGAACTCGCTGGGGTCTTTTAAAAGACTTCTGGATGAGTATATGGGGTTTAATGAGATTGAGGGTTATAGATAGGTCTGTAGGTTGGTAGGTGATGTGGTCGGCGCAACTTGTGGGCCGAAGGGCCTGTTTGTGCTGTAGTGTTCTATGTTCTATGTTCTATGAAACCGGACCACCTGCAGGAAACCCTGGATAGTATTGTGGTCGGGGCAGACACGATGGGCTGAATGGCCTCTTTCTGCACTGTAGGATTCTATGATTCTATTTTATGAGATCACAGGGTCTTTGCAATGTCCATGTCCACCCACTGTGATTCCCGAGGTGGTCGGGATGGGAAAATGTTCCTGTTTTATCTTCATAAATCATGTACTGTTCCTATTTATTGATGGGACAATCTTGAAGCTACTTATGTTTGGCCAAATGATTATTATTTCAGCTAGATTATCTTTTTAAATTGGACACACTGTACAAACTGACACCATCAGACAGCTGCACTGAGCTGGGATTTCATTCTGCTGAATGGAGGAAGAGGATTGTCCACTTATTAATAACTTCCAGATATAAATACTTCAAAACCCCAAAAAAGTGACTTTATAGGAAGAGCGAGCCCAGTTCCAGGCACACTGGGCTATTGAACATCTGCAGTCAAGTCTAGGAACAGCTGCGTTGCTGCAAATCTGTTCTGGCTGTTGAGTAGTTCTCACTGCCAAGGTGATCCGCATTGTTATCCATTGCTGAATCACAGTGGTTGCTTTGTACAGAAAACTCCCAGACAAGATTTTGCAGTGGTTTTAACTTTAGTCTGTTCAGCGGCTGACTGGGTGAGTGCAGCAGTACTGGCCTCACAGAGCTGTTTCTCAATCTGTGCTGTCTGAACACATCTCAAGGAGGGCAGGAACTCGAGGAAAAGATGGGGATGGAGGGGGTTAGTCGGATTTGTGAAAGGAAGATTGTACTGGGGGTTTCTCTGTCGGTGGCCTGGTTCTCTTCAACCTTAAGAAAACTTAAGAATTAAACTCACAAAGGCGAGAAGTCTCAGTTCAAGATGTAATTAAAAATTTATTGAAACATAGAAGACAAACAAAACAATAACCTCGGACTTGGGAGTCCTTCAAGTAACTCTGAGTCAGTGCTAAAGACCCCTCTGAAATCTGAGGCACTGAACCAAAATCCAATAATATCTTTCCTATATCTAAGTACTTCTCCTAATTAACTAAAGTTTATTTATTCGTCACAAGTAAGGCTTACATTAACATGGCAATGAAGTTACCGTGAAATTCCCCTAGCCGCCACGCTGTTCAGGTCAATACACCCAACCAACATGTCTTCCAGACTGTGAGAGGGAAACGGAGCACCTGGAAGAAGCCCAGGCAGACACAGGGAGAACATGCAAACTCTGCACAGGGACCCAAGTCGGGAATCGACCCTGGGACCCTGGAGCTGTGAGGCAGCAGTGCTAACCACCGTGCCAGACTTGATTGCATTACACGTTAACATGTCAATCCAAAATATGACGGGTTACCTCAGCCAATGGTGATACACCGTTCGACCTAATGATCTTTCATTTGCCAATCCAAAGACCGCATTTCCTTCCCTGGCAAGATTTACTCCCTCATTGTTATGTCTCTCCGAGGATGCTACTATTCAAATAACTTTTCCACCAACACTTTCCCAAGACGAGAGGTAGTATCAGCCCTGGGCCCTCGGACTGATACCTAAGACTGGACAATAGGACCTTTCACCTTGACATTAAATGTTTCAGAATTTGTCCTTATTTTGAAACTTTATTGTGTTTCTGCTGACTAAATGTTGCCTGGCATAGAGGGCATTAGCAATGAGGAAAGGTTGGAGAAACTTGGTTTGTTCTCGCTGGAATGGCAGAGGTTGAGGGGCGACCTGATAGAAGTCTACAAGATTATGAGGGGCATGGACAGAGTGGATAGTCAGAAGCTTTTTTCCCAGGGTGGAAGAGTCAATTACTGGGGGGGGCATAGGTTTAAGGTGTGAGGGGCAATGTTAAAGAAAATGTACAAGGCAGGTTTTTTACACAGAGGGTGCCTGGAACTCGCTGCTGGGGAAGGTAGTGGAAGCAGATACGATAGTGACTTTTAAAGGGCCCTTTGACAAATACATGATTAGGATGGCAGTATAGGTACATGGCCCCCAGAAGAGTAGGGGGCTTTGTTCAGTTGGGCAGCATGGTTGGTGCAGGCTTGGAGGGCCGAAGGGCCTGTTCCCGTGCTGTAATTTTCTTTGATCTTTATTCTAAATTACTTTTGGCCATTGAACTTCTAAAGTCTCTGCAGTTCTCGCTTTTGGTTGTGATGAACAAATATTTCCAGAGAACCGTAGAAAATTACAGCTCAGAAACAGGCCTTTTGGCCCTTCTTGTCTGTGCCAAACCATTTTTTTGCCAAGTCCCACTGACCTGCACTTGGACCATGTCCCTCCACACCCCTCTCATCCATGAACCCGTCCAAGTTTTTCTTAAGTGTTAAAAGTGGGCCCGCATTTACCACTTCATCTGCAAAATAACCTATTATGCAGAGACAGAAATTACTAGAGCTTAATTTCAATTAAACTTAATATATTAATATATTATTATTTAATATAAATATAGATACTTAACGTTAAAATCATTCCTCATTCATTTCCCTAGCATTTAGCCAGTCAAGGGGTTGGTTTCTGAATGGGTCAGAGACTTTGGCTTGCGTGCTTCCCTTGGTTTCATCTTTGTGTCAACACAGTAAACAGGTCCTTAGAGAGGATATATGGTTCGTTGGATAAGTAGATCAGTAAGCTCATTCGAAAGTTTAGAAATCATCAGTTCATGGCAAGGTGAAGCTAAATTATTCACTAAGGTTCTTCACTGAGTGCTCGTGGAGTAATTTACGTCAAAGGGGCTTTCCTCAGATCCCCGAGTTGAATTTAATTCTCGGTTGAATGTTCTTCAGTGGGATTGCCTTTGTCCTCAAGCAGTTTTACAGGAGAGGAACTCAGTTTGATCTCCCTCATTCTTCTAAATTCCAGTGAGTACGGGGCAATGGGCAATAATATGGGGCAATAACTGATGATATTTGCATACTCCAACATTTGAATATTTGGGTGACACGGTGGTGGGAACTGCTGCCTCACAGCACCAGGGACCCGGCTTTAATTCCCTCCTTGGGTGACTGCGGAGTTTGCACATTCTCCCCATGTCTGCATGGGTTTCCTCCAGGTATATGATTAACTCCCGCAGCCCAAAGATGTGCAGGTTAGGTGGATTGGCCATGCAAAATTCTCCCTAAACGTCCAAAGATGTGTATATTAGGGGGATTCGCGGGATAAATCTGTGGGGTTACAGGGATAGGGCAGTGTGTGGGTCTGGGTAGAATGCTTTGTTCGAGTTCCAGTGCAGACTCGATGGGCCAAATAGCCTCCTTCTGCACTGTAGGGATTCTATTCAAATCTAATCCAGGATATTGGGAGAAAGTATTCTGAAATCATTATTTTGTGGTGTTTAGGAAGGGTGCCTGTCAGTGAGATGCTCGAATTTCTACATTCAGTAAATTACCGAAGAATAGATATGTACCACATGGGGATCAAGTGTCTTATGATCAAAGCTGAGACCAAGAGGAAGAGATAGGGAATTCATCTCATCCAACATTACTTGCTGCTTGAATTCTCTCATGGGTTGTCATAACTGAATTATTGAATTCTTACAGTAACATCTTAAAATATTCATTTTCTAAATCTCAATGCCTGGTGACCACATCAACCCATTAGCTTTAAGTTTTAAATGATTTTGGCCACAGGGAAACTTGTCTCTAATGCGGTGGGGGCCAGGATAAGCCACTCAGTTGTGCTCCCATTTCGACCAGAAGCTTGTGGGTTCTAGCCACACTTCAGCACATGAGTGGGGCTGGTGTTTCAGGGAAATCTTGCATTACCTCTCAGACGAGACGGGAATTATATCACCTCGCAAACAATGATGAGATGGAGTACAGGAAAGAAATAGAGAATCTGGTCAACTGGTCCGATGACAATAATCTCTCCCTCAATGTTAACAAAATGAAGGAAATAGTCATTGACTTCAGAAAGTGTAGAAGAGAGCATGCCCTGTCTACATCAATGGGGACAAAGTAGAAATGGTCGAGAGCTTCAGGTTTTTAGGTGTCCAGATCACTAACAACCTGTCCTGGTCCCCCCCATGCCAACACTATAGTTAAGAGAGCCCACCAATGCCACTACTTTCTGAGTTGTAGTGGCTATACCAAATTTCTTTAGTCTTTAGAAGACTAAAGAAATTTGGTATATCCACAACAACTCTCATCGACTTTTATAGATGCATGATAGAAAGCATACTTTCTGGTTGCATCACAGCTTGGTATGGCTTCCGTTCTACTCAAGACTGCAAGAAACTACAAAGGGTTGTGAATGTAGCCCATCTGTCATGCAAACCAGCCTCCCACTTATTGACTCTGTCTACACTTCCCACTGCCTCAGGAAAGCAGCCAGCATAATTAAGGACCCCATGCACCCCAGACATTCTCTCTTCCACCTTTTTCCTTCAGGAAAAAGATACAAAAGCCTGAGGTCACATCACTAACCGACTGACGAACAGCTTCTTCCCTGCTGCTGTCAGGCTTTTGAATGGTCCTACCTCACATTTAGTTGATTTTTCTCTGTATCCCAGCTGTAACTGTAACCCTACATTCTGCATTGTATCCTGTCCTTCCTTATGAATGGTATGCTTTGTATAGCACGCAAGAGACAATACTTTTCACTATATTGCAACGCATATGACAATAATAAATCAAATCAAATCAAAAGCTCTATCAGTACTCAAGAAGTTCAGCACCATCCAGGATAAAACAACCTATTGAGTGGCACCCCCATCTGCCACCTTAAATCTTTATTACCCCAACGCATAGTGTGTACCATCTACCAAATCATTGCAGCAGCTCACCAAGGCTCCTTCAACATCACCTTCCAAACCCATGACCGCTACGATCTAGAAGGACAAGGGCAATGGGTACATAGGAACACCACTATCTGCAACTTTCCTTCAAACACCATCCAGACTAGGAAATACATCGCCATTCCTTCACTGTCACTGAGTCAAAATCCTGGAATGCCCTCCCTAACAGCACTGTGGGTGCACCTACATCACATAGATTGCAAGAAGGCAGCTCACCACCACCTTCTCAAGGGCAAGTAGGAATGGGCAATAAATGCTGGCCTAGCCAGCAATTCTTCCATCCCATGAAAGGATAAAAATAGGATTTGTAACCTGATTTCCAAACCCAAAGAGCTGGATATTGAGTGACCAGCTCCCTCTCAGTATCTAGTATCCTCTAGTGGACAGTTCACTGAGAAAAGATGATCTGATTTGCGAGCCCTAGTTACTGCCCATGGCTGGCAAATCTTCAAAATGTGTAGATAGTGAATGTTTTTACAATTGAGGAATACTAAGGGATTGTTTATATACATCTGAGTGGCCAATGGAACCACAACTTAGTGTCCCTTCTGAAAAAACAATACCATTGATTGTTATTATGGCTCAGGTCAGAAACTCCAAAGTGTTTTATGAAGCCGCCTGAATCATTATTTTTGTGTCTTGAATTTGGGTAGGATAAGCGTGAGATATTTCACTTCAGGTATGTTTCAAGTGACCCACTAGGGAGCTTTATCAAACAAAGTTTATTTAAGAATATAGCTAGCATGTATAGTAAGAAAATTATCAATTACAAACAAGAAACAAACAATCATGATAATGTATAGCCCGTAACAAAGATCTCTACAATGTTCCAATCCCACAGACAAAAGACCTTTCTCACAGGTTTAATACAGCACAGACTAATGCTCACATGATACTGGGACTGAGGCAGTTAGTTGAGTTCTGTGGTCAAATACTCGTGTGACTCAAAACAGTTTGAAGACAAGACAGCTTCCCAAAACACCAAAGAGACCCTGGCCCAACCCCCAACAACAGCAGATTTGTTCCCTCAGGAAGGCAAAACCAGCAGAATTTCCAAATAAAACCGGGAGAGAGGGAAAACATTTCTTTTTAGCTTGCTGTCCCTTCCAAAACTGAAACTCAAACCTCCAGCTCCAACTGAAAATGAAAAAGAACTGTCCAAAAACATATGACTGTCTTCCTAACAAAGCAGGATTATAAAACTAATTCCAGAATAAACATAAACAACCCCCTCCCCCCGCTCCAAACCACTTAATTAGCAATAAAAGGACTCATCGTAGACAGCCTGGCAACAATGATAACACTGAAGTTGTGAGCTGCAGAAATCATGTTTAAAAAAAAACTTTTCTTAAAGGTACACTGACATCTCACTGTGCGGCAGTACTGCTGGAGAGTCAACCATGAAAAATAAACCCCTGTTAAATCAATGGGCAATATCTTTCTTTCAGAATCTTAACAATTATTTCCTTTAATAATTTAGTTTTGGGGCCAAAATACTGGGAAAAAGCAACATGGTGGATGTGATTTGACATCCATTTCTTTCAGGCTGGTTATAGGAATGTCAAACACATTGGCCGGAGTCTCCGACCACACCCACGGCTGGGATTATCCAGTCCCGCCGCAGTGAACAGAGCTGAGTGCCAAGTTCTCCATTCTCGCTGGCAGCCGCAGCAGGGTGTGTGAGGCTGTGGAATCTCGGCCATTATTTTTCAGGGATGGCTGGGGAAGTGTATAAGGAACGAGAATCACAGAATCGTAGCATCCCTACAGTGCAGCATCATAGAATCACAGAATCATAGAAACCCTACCGTGCAGAAGGAGGCCATTCAGCCCATTGAGTCTGCACTGACCAGAATCCCTCCCATACATATCCCTACATATTTACCCACTAATCCCTTTAACCTACGCATCTCACAACTCTAAGGGGCAATTTTTAGCATGGCCAAATTAACCTAACTTAAAATTTTAATAAAACTGAGTTTTACATATTAGTGATATGGGCAAACATTTACCTTCTGGCAAAAGTACCAATAATGCAAACTATACCATCCTTTACATCTATAAGAGCAAATAAATTACGGCTTGGGGAATTTTCTGTAAATACGCTGGATAACTTCAGTCACGGCTCTAAAACAAATGGGACCCATCTTTGCAAGGGGGTCATTTGCCCCATCGAGCCTGCACTGACGACAATTCCACCCAGGCCCTATCCCCGTAACCCCACATATTTACCCTGCTAATCCCCCTGACGCCAAGGGGCAATTTATCATAGCCAATCAGCCTAACCCGCACATCTTTGGACTGTCGGAGGAAACTGGAGCACCTGGAGGAAACCCACCAGGGAGAACATGCAAACTCCACGTAGACAGTCACCCAAGGCCAGAACTGAACCCAGGTCCCTGGTGCTGTGAGACAGCAGTGCTAACCACCGTGCCACCATGCCGCCCATGAGTATAGTAAGGGGCTGAGCTACACACTCCAACATTTGAACGTGTGGGCGGCATGGTGGCACAGTGGTTAGCACTGCTGCTTCACAGCACCAGGGACCCAGGTTCGATTCTGGCCTCGGGTGACACTCTGTGCGGAGTTTGCACATTCTCCCCGTGTCTGCGTGGGCTTCCTCAGGGTGCACTGGTTTCCTCCCACGGTGCAAAGATGTGTGGGTTAGGTGAATCAACCATGCTAAATTGACCCTTAGAGTCAAGGGGTTTAGGAGGGTAAATATATGGTGGTTACAGGGATAGGACCTGGGTGGGATTGTGATCGGTGCAGGCTCGATGGGCCAAATGGCCTCCTTCTGCTCTGTAGGGATTGTATAATTCTACAGCGATGTCACAGCAGACATCAATATTGATACATTCTGTTGAATATTTACCTTGGCATGTTTGAAAAGATGCCTTGGCAGCGCTAATAATGTTGCTCTTGTCTTTGCCAGCCCGGTCTAAAAGCATGGTTATGGGAGAGCAGAGTCGGGTCTCCAGCAGGCCGTCCTCCCCCAGCCCACAGGATAAAGCACTGAAATCAGGATGGCTGAAGAAACAGAGGAGCATCATGAAGAACTGGCAGCAACGCTGGTTTGTCCTGCGGGGCGAGCAGCTCTACTTCTACAAAGACGAGGAAGAGAATAAGCCCCAGGTAATGGCGAGGCACCGCATTCTCGCAAAGGCTCTGAAACCGCACTTTCCCAGAGACGCACGCTGGCACAGTGGGTTAGCACCGCTGCCTCATCGCGCCGGGGACCTGGGTTCGATTCCCGGCTTGGCTCACTGTCTGTTTGGAGTTTGCATGTTCTCCCCATGTCTGCGTGGGTTTCCTCCGGTTTCTCCCACATATGTGCAAGTTAGGTTGATTGGCCATGCTAAATTAACCCTAGTGTCAGGGGATTAGCAGCATAAATGTGTGGGGTTATGGGGATAGGGCCTAGGTGGGATTGTGGTCGGTGCAGACTCGATGGGCCGAATGGCCTCCTTCTGCACTGTAGGGATTCTGTGTAACTCTATAAAAGAGATACTCAGAAATTCCTGTTGGCCGTCCCTGCGTCTTAACAGTCCAGCTGACTTGTTGGATGATTTAACACAGCTTGGTGCTTTTGAACACTAGAATCCTTACAGTACAGAAGGAGACCATTCAGCTCATCGAGTCTGCACCAAGTCTCCAAAAGAGCATCCCACCCATCTCTCCTCTATCCCTGTAACCCCACACATTTAGCATGGCTAATCCACCTAACCTGCACATCTTAGGACACTCGGAGGCAATTTATCATGGCCAATCCAACTATGTTACACATTTCTGGGCTGTGGGAGGAAACCGGAGCATCCGGAGGAAACCCAAACAGATACGGGGAGATCATACAAACTCCACACAGACAGTCACCCAAGGCCAAAATTGAACCTGAGGGACCCTGGCGCTGTGAGGCAGCAGTGCTAATCACTGAGCCACCATACTACCCTATATAGAGCTGGATTTTGTGACCCCACTGGCAGTGGATTTGTGGAAGGAAAGGCTTATAAAATACCATGGGTCCTGTGCCCACCACACACCTGTCAGTTCATGCCATTATTTTATGGGGAAACCTCAGACAGTCTGCCCAACTGTAACCCACTTAAGACCCTCATGTGACCAATCAGTGCCCACTTCAGGGCTCATTCCACTGTTGCGTGGATTTAACCAGCAGTGACACGGACCCAATCCCACTGTCCAACCTGGCAACCTTCTGTGTGGGCTGGTGATGGGCGATGGGTATGCCTCTTTAACCGGCTCCCTGGAATCATCAGAGGCCTCACTAATTCTCGATCCGCTCCCCCCCCCCCAACCTCCCCCCCCCCCACTCCAGCCTTGCGATGCCCTCCTTCCAACCACCGCCCTCAAACCTTACCTCCCCCCTCCCCCACTAACCCCATCCCCTTGCTCCCCACCACGAAACTTTCACTCTGGCTCCAGCCATTTTGCACCAGGGATTGGTCACAATCCCAGCAGTGGCCACCACTGCCAGTGGCGCTGCTGCGCCTCATTTGAGCAGAGCTCGCAGGGGGTGAAAACTCCTGCCTAGGTTGCGGGTGGGAGTCATGCCTCGAATCGATGGAACACCCCTCCCAGGGTTAAATGGCGGCAGGTGAGTGGGGATAGGCTGGCCACTGTCTTTCCCACTGGAGGGGGGGACAGGGGAAGGCCGGGAACTTTAGAGTCCCATTAAATCCAATCTACAGTCGCAAAGTAACACCACCTAATGCATAGGGGTTGCAGTAAACTCCGAGACCAGGACAATGCTTCCACTCAAGGTCATTTCCATTTCAAAAGTTGTAACTCAATGTTGGCAAACAGAGCTATTAACTACAGTATTGATCAACGTGCTACTAATGGAAGGACAAACAGGTGACTGGTGTAGCAGTCCTTTCCTCTTACACTAAATCACAACACAACAGAAGGTCACATCGCTGCATTGTCAGCAGGTAGTCCAATAGCGGCATTTAAGGGGTAACTAGATAAATCCATGAAAAGGATGGGAATCGAAGGATACGGACTCTGTAAGTGCGTACAGTTTTACTTTAGGCAGGCGTTTCGGCCCATCGAGTCTGCACCGACCACTATCCCACCCAGGCCCTACCCCCATAACCTCTACATAGTTACCCACTAATCCGTCTAACCTATGCACCTCAGGACGCTAAGGAGCAATTTTGTAGCATGGCCAATCAACCTAACCTGCACATCTTTGGACTGTGGAAGGAAACTGGAGCGCCTCGAGGAAACCCACGCAGACACAGGGAGAATGTGCAAACTCCACTCGGACAGTGACCCAAGCCGGGAATCGAATCCAGGTCCCTGGAGCTGTGAAGCAGCAGTGCTGACCACTGTGCCAATATGCCGCCCCCTAGCTAGAGTAAATACGTGGAGTTATGGGGATAGGGCCTGGGTGAGCTTGTGGTTAGTGCATAGCCATGCTAAATGTTCCCGAACAGGCACCAGAGTGTGGCTACCAGGGGATTTTCGCAGTGTTAATATAAGCTTACTTGTGACTAATGAATTTTCTTTACTTTATACTTTATATGGAGCACTAATTGCGATATCTGTACATCCAATGTTCTTCCAACAAAGATCAATCTGCCCCTGGGGATTTTAATTGCAACCAAAGCATTAGATTACTCCCATTAGACACCAGAGCAGGTTATTAATTCATTTTTTGAATATATTTATCAGGACACAGCAGTTCCCTGCCTTGAATACGCCGGGTAAATGATAAATGGAACCCAAGAGATCACTGATCACATTCACTCGTTAAATTGAGACATCTATATTGCAACATACGGTGGAGATGTTCTCTCATCCTTTCTTTCCCAGTGCACTTTGTGTTTAAACTCTCCGTTCAGCCCTACAAGCTGCCAGGATGTAACAAAGCCAGCATGCGTAGATGCCTCTGTAACGAGAGGTCAAGTCCAGCACTGCAGTATTGACTTGACATTGTCAAATGAAGTTTCTATTTAAAGCTCCGGTTCCCTAATGCAAGGCAATATGTACCAGAATCGATGAAATCATTGATGAATAAACAAAGGATGTTGAAAGAGGTGGGGAAGAGAAATGTTTCTTTTTAGGTTTATAGGCACTTCTCATAAATGTTGTTCTTAAATTAGAAGACATCCCACTTTAGGCTCTCCTATTTTTAACTGGGGAAGCACGCCCCTGCCTATTAGCACTGCGATGTACTGTATCACAACCACATTCTGTGATATGATTCTTGTGTTAGTCAGTGTGGGATCCGCTTATGCTTTGCATCAGTTAAACTGCTTCATTTTAAGGTAATTCTGTCCATATAACTAATTATACTAAAGCTGAATTAAGATAGCTTGACCACATTTTAGACTCAGCTGGGAATTCTGGGATGAGCTTACAAATTGACCACATTTGGAAATGCAATGTTATCAGAAATAATCTTTGTCATAAACAAGCTTTCATGGTCACAGCAATCAGGAACAGCCAGGAATCTGGGAAGCAGCCTTACTTTACCGTAAAGTATCATTGCATGTGGATATCATTCCACATTAATTGGGGCGGCGCGGTGGCACAGTGGTTAGCACTGCACAGCGCCACGGACCCGGGTTCAATTCCAGCCTCGGGTCACTCTCTGTGTGGACTCTGCACATTCTCCCCGTGTCTGCGTGGGTTTTCTCCAGGTGCTCTGGTTTCCTCCCACAGTCCAAGTTAGGTGCACCAGTCATGCTAAATTGCCCCTTGGTGTCAGGGAGATTATCTGGGTAATGTGACAGGTCTCGGGCTTGAGTGGGCTTGTCAGTGCAGGCTCGATGGGCCAAATGGCCTCCTTCTGCACTGTAGGGATTCTATGATTAAAAGTCACAATGCCCTAAATCCTTGATAATCTTTTAAATATTATCACTGAACATAGCATTCATTGTTCTTGAGAACAATGAGAACACAGTCCTTGAGATCTATTGGCCAAGCTGAATTCACCCTTAGTGTCCCAGGATGCGTAGGTGCGAGGGATTAGTCAGGGAAATATGTGGGATTACAGGGATAGGGCCTGGGTGGGATTGTGGTCGCTGTAGACTCGGCACCATAGGGATTCCATGAGACATTGCAAATTTGGAAAAATGGTGCTACCGGAAGCCAAATTAATTTTGGATAGTTCAGGCTGACCCTTAGCTTTTCTGGGCTGTGTGAGGTTAATTTGCCCAAATCAGTGAAAAAGTTAAATAATTAAGCATTATTATTCTCTTCATCTGTCCTAGACTATTCCAACGGAATCTAAAATTTACATAGATGCTTTCACAGATTCTGGCATTCTGTTCTTAAAGCATTAAATGTGGCATTGTGGTCTAATTAACATCTGATTCAGCTATTAATTAGGGGAGGCAGTGGCCTAGTGGTATTACTGCTAGACTCAATCCAGAAACTCAGCTAATGTTCTGGAGACCCAGGTTCAAATCCTGCCGCAGCAAATGGTGGAATTTGAATTCAATTAAAAAAAAACCTGGAATTAAGAATTCACTGATAACCATGAAACCATCATTGATTGTTTGGAAAAAAACTAATCTGTTTCATTGGATCAAAGCAAATTACGTTGGGCTTTGACAAAAGGTCATCCAGGCTCGAAACATCAGCTCTTTTCTCTCCTTACACTTGCTGCCAGACCTGCTGAGATTTTCCAGCATTTTCTCCTTTGGTTTCTGGTTCACTAATGTCCTTGAGGGAAGGAAATCGGCCGTCTTTACCTGGTCTGGCCTAATACTTAGATCAGCTAAACCGCACCTGAAGTACTGGGAGCAGTTTTGGCCCCCTTTATCTGAGGGCGGATGTTATTGCCATAAAGACAATGCAACAAAGATTCACCAGACTTGTTCCTGAGATGGTGGGACTCTCCTATGGAGAGAGATTGGGCAAACTGGAGAGGGAAATGAGAGGTGATCTCATTGAAACCTGCAAAGTAGGTAAGGAAAATGCAGAAAAAACTTCCCCTGGCTGAGGGGTCTAGAACCAAGGGGCACAATCTCAAAATAACTTCATTCTGTGAGATGAGAGAGAATTATTTTTGCACGTAGGATTGTGAATCCAAGTGAATATCGTCCAGAACTCACTAATGACATTCCATTAGTGTCATAAATATTTAAATTTCCCTTTCTGAGGTCTTGCCAGCAAATCAGTACCAGTACAGTCAATCAACCTAACCCGCGGGTCTTTTGGATTACAAGAGGAAACCGGAGCACCCGGAGGGAATCCAAGTAGGCAGATGGAGAATGTGCAGACTCCACACAAACAGTGACCCGAGGCCAGAATTGAACCCGGGTCCCTGGTGCTGTGAGGCAGCAGTGTTAAACACTGTGCCACCGTGCCACCCCAAATTGTAGGCTGGGCGAGGGAAAAATAGCCTCACCCCAGATGGGAGTTGAACCCACAATCCCTGGCTGAGGAGGCCAGTGCCTTATCCATCAGGCCCTGTCCCTGGCTGTATTCATACTGTAACTACTGATCAATAACTGGCAACTGTGTTGTGGGTTCCAACAAGCAGAAAACTGTTTGAATTTCTTGCCTTGTACCTGGCTGGACTCAGGGTGGACGTGGGGTGGTGAGAGCTTGCCCGCACACTCAGAGATGTTCTTGAAAGGTGGCCATTTATGGACCATTCCCGTTTGCGCTGGGCACATGGTGATTGGCTGCCATCTTGAACCACTGGTGTGAATTTTTGTAGCGGTTTCAGGATTGGAATGGCTTGCTTAAAGTCAATCCCATTGGCTTGTGGCTGGAGTCTCATTTTGGCCGGAGTGAATGAGGACAATGGGCTCTCATCCCTAACGGGTATTGGTCAAAGTCTTGGACAGAGTTCTCACAGCCTAGTGAAGGTGGGTATCGGTGCATGTGGGGAATTACCTTCCCTGAGATTGGCATCTAGCTGGGATTCTGACATCATCTCCCCCACTCCTGGCTTTCGCCATCGAGAATTCCAAGCTCAGAGGGGGGAATCTCCTTCCAATCATAGAATCCTACAGTACAGCAACAATCCCTCCCAGGTCCTATCCCCGTAACCTCACACATTTACCCTGCTAATCTCCCTGACACTGACGGGCAATTTTAGCACGGCCAATCAACCTAACCAGCACATCTTTGGACTGTGGGAGGAAACTGGAGCACCCAGGGGAAACCCACGCAGACAAAGGGAGTATGTGCAAACTCCTCACAGACAGTGACCCAAGGTCAGGGTTAAACCCGGGTCCCTGGCGCTGTGAGGGAGCAGTAGAAGAAATAGGAGCAGGAGTAGGCCATCTGGCAGGCTCAAAGGGCTTGATGGCCTACTCCTGCTCCTATTTCTTATGTTCTTATAGCAGTGCTAACCACTGAGCCACCATGTCACCCCATCTGGTGAGGAAGTGATTGAACTAATTAAAAAAGAACCCTGGATCCTTTTCTTTCCCCCCAACAGTGCGCTGGGTTTTGATAGACAAGGGAATTTTTGACAGACAAGGGAATTAAGGGTTATGGGGAGAAAGCGGGAAAGTGGAACTGATCCACTTCAGATCAGCCATGATCTTATTGAATGGCGGGGCAGGCTCGAAGGGCTAGATGGCCTACTCCTGCTCCTATTTCTTATGTTCTTATGGGTTCACCTTGCCGGAGTCAGAGGTAGGTTTTACATCGGGAGTGTTGCTTTAGTGAAACTGGCAGGCTGGGAAGGCTTTGATGATTAACGTGGATGAGTTCTAGCCATGGTCAGGGCCTGATGTTGAAAATATTTCTTCCCTCAAACAGTCATTTCGCTGTTTAATGGGTGATTGCTAACTCTTCGGAAGGCACAGTAAGGTCTTTAGCGACTGCTTACTGTGCCTACCCTATTCCAACGCCAGCAACTCCACTTCTTGGAAGGCACCTCACCCGTCCAGCATTTCATTCACTTTCGGCTTGCCCATCCCCTGATGCCAGCCTTCGCCCGGGCATGGGAGCAGCTCCACCTCTTAGCTCTGCTGAGGATTAAGAGTGGAAGCCGCCCTGTTGCCAAGGACTCCTGCAGCAGGAGTAACACCAGCAACAACAGTGGCTGCCTTCTCCTCATGCCACTCCCAGGGCAGAAGAAGTGAAATGTTCAGAATCCTACCTATCTTCTCTGTTAGATCAGAGTCTTTCACAATGTTAATGTAGCAAGCTTGTTCTGGGAGACATTTGGGAGGTTGCTTCCTAAACATTATGCAGCAAAAGAATTATTTGTTGTTAATCTCACTAATGAAACTCAGCTTTTGCACCCGCAGACCCCACATTTGAATGCTCAGAAAGATAGAAAGAAAGTCTGGCAAGAACTGTCGGTGCAGCATTTGAAAACAAGTGCTCAAATACGGTTGCCAGAGATATTCTCAAGTGGTTTCACTGGCTCAGTAACAATGATGTCAAACTGACTTGCTGTGGTTAAGCAAGAGTCTCCAAGTCTCCCGGACGGTCTGCCAATCTCTTAGAATGAAAGAGATCTCTAATTATTGCAAGCACAATAAGAAGTCTCACAACACCGGGTTAAAGTTCAACAGGTTTATTTGGTGGTAAAACCCACAAGCTTTCGGAATGCTGTTCCTTTGTCAGTGGAGAGTTCTGCCACTCACCTGATGAAGGAACAGCATTCCAAAAGCTTGTGTGTTTTAATACCAAATAAACCTGTTGGACTTTAACCTGGTGTTGTGAGACTTCTTACTGTGTTTACCCCAGTCCAATGCTGGCATCTCCACACATCATTATTGAAAGCAACCAGGGAGAGAACTCACAGGGGTACTGAAAAAGAAATTTCGTCTCTTGCTTTTCATTTTCTTCAAATGTCTTAAGTCAATAAGATGGGCGGCACGGTGGCACAGTGGTTAGCACTGCTGCCTCATAGCGCCAGCAACCCAGGTTCAATTCCAGCCTCGGGTCTGTGTGGAGTTTGCACCTTCTCCCCATACCTGCATGGGTTTTCCCTGGGTGCTCCAGTTTCCTCCCAAAGACGTGCTGGTTAGGTGCATTGACCATGCTACGACTCTCACCAACTTTTACAGATGCACCATCACGCTTTTGAATGGATCAACCTCACACTAAGTTGATCTTTCTCTGCAGCCTAACTGTGACTGTAACACTACATTCTGCACTCTCTCCTTTCCTTCCCTATGCTGGTCTGTTTAGCAGGCAAGAAACAATACTTTTCACTGTATAGTAATACTTGTGACAATAATAAGTCAAATCAGATCAAATCAAATCAATGACAAATTCTCCCTCAGTGTACCTGAACAGGCGCCGGAGTGTGGCGACTAGGGGATTTTTCACAGTAACTTCTTTACGGTGTTACTTGTGACACTAATAAATAAAACTTTTTTAAAAACCCAAGCGGCAACTATCAATGATTTATGTGCAAATCTCTCTGTTCCCGCATCCCCTTTGGAACGATGAAGGAGCAGCACTCCAAAAGCTCACGATTCCGAATAATCTTTTGGACTTTAACCTGGTGTTGTGAGACTTCTTACTGAGCTCCTTTGGAACGGTTACAGTCCAGTAAGATGGCAGAATGGCTGCTCTCTTTTGCTTCTGCTTAGTTGACCACAACAGGTGTAATGTTTTTAGAATTTTCTTGCCAGTTTATTGAGTGTTTAACTGTTTAAGTGCTGTGACTGTAAAAATCACAGGCGAATTCGGAGAATTCCAGCCACAGAGTAGGGTTAAACGCGCAGCGAGCACTTTTCATCGCATTTCTGAATTATTATCAGTGGTTATGGAAAACTAGCTTTAACATATTTGAGGCCTATGAAATAAAACTCCGCTGAGTGAAAGTAGAAAGGTGGTGAACTCCTGGATCCACGGGTCGTATCGATCCAGACAGTTGCCGTCACTGCTGGGAGTACGATTACTAAAGTCAGATAGATTGATGTGTCCTTGTTCATCAGCCATTTAGTCTGCATTAACCTTACTCGCTGACTCGACACAAGCCCCGCTCCCTTAATGAGGTTTTAGGCCCGGCAACGCACCGTGGGGGCCCCACACAGGGTGGCAACTGGAACAAAACACAGAACTTCCCATCGGAGATCATTCCAGAACAAGTAGCAGATGCAATTTGCGGGGTGAAGGGCCTTTCAGAGAAAAGGAAAGGAAAGATTGACCAGCCCAAATCTGTAAAGTAATTTCAGGCCTCACCCACTGCTCACACATCAAGGCAACAAATCTTCCAGGCAGAGTTTTCCCATCCCGCCCGCCATGGGAATCACAGTGAGCGGGGAGCGGACCATGCAAAGGTCCTTTGACCTCAGGTGGGGTTTCCTGGTATTTGATGAACGCAGCTGGAAAATCCCGCCCACTGTTTCTAATGTAATCTTGGCGTCTCCGCAATGTCTGTTGTAAGCATAAATGATAAATGATGGGTGGCGCAGTGGCACAGTGGTTAGCACTGCTGCCTCATGGCGCCAGGGACTTGGGTTCAATTCCCAGTCTTGGTGGAGTTTGCATGTTCTCCCCATGTCTTCATGGGTTTCCTCCAGGTACTCTGGTTTCCTCCCGCACTCTAAAAATGTATAATTATTTCACAACTTCAGGATGCCCAAAAGTACTTTACAGTATTGAAATATTTTTTAAGTGCTGTTACTGTTATATGTGGGAAACACCACAGCCAGTTAAACTCCTGTGACAAGCAGTGACCAGGTAATCCTTTTTAGGCGATGACATAGGGATAAATACTTAACAAGCCGCCCATGGAATCTCCCCTGCTCTTCTTCCAAATATTATCAAAGGCTCTTAGGGGTTAGTGGAAGGAGGGGGCTTGGCGTTGGGGGCTTGAAAGGACATAGGGATGAGTGGGGCTGTGGCATGGGAGGCAAGAGAAAACATGGGAGTGCTGGGAAAGGAAAAGCTTGGCATTGGGGGTATGAGGGGATATAGGCATGGGTGGAGATATAGAATCATAGAATGCAGAAGGGGGTCATTCGGTCTATTGAGTCTGCACTGACCACAATCCCAAATAGACCCTATCCCCATAACCCCGTGCATTTACCCTAGCTAGGCCTCCTGACACTGAGGAGCAATTTAGCATGGCCAATCCACCTAAAGAGGCCCTGTGTTCGGATATCAGATGCAAAGTAGGACTGGAGAACCGGCACATCTTTGGACTGTTGGAGGAATCCCACGCAGACATGGGGAGAACATGCAAACTCCACACAGACAGTGACCCAAGCCCGGGAATCAAAAACGGGTCCCTGACACTGTGAGGCAGCAATGCCACTGTGCCAGTGTGCTGCCCATGCCATGTAGCTTGGCATGAGAGTGCTTGAAAAGGAAGAGCTTGACATTGGGGGCAAGAATGACATAAGGGGTGACATGGTGCACAGTGGGACAGTATAGTGACATAGTTTTTCACACTGCTGCCTTACAGCGCCAAGGACCCAGATCCAATTCCTGGCTTGGATCACTGTCCATGTTGAGTTTGCACATTCTTCCTGTGTCTGCATGGGTTTCCTCCCACAGTCTGAGGATATGTAGGTCAGTTGGGTTGGCCAGGATAAATTGCCCTTTAGGACTAGCTAGGATAGGTGCATGGGGTTATGGGGATGGAGGCTGGGTGGGATTGTGGTCGGTGCAGACTTGATGGGCCGAATGGCCTCCTTCTGCACTGTAGGGATTCTATGATTCTATGGATGGGTGGTGGGCATAATGTGGTGTGGGGAAACTTTTCGAACTTACCTTCTTAAAGGTCCCCTCATGCATACTAGAGTTCGCAACTTCTCTCAAGGGCCTGTGACACTTTCAAAAACCTGGCCCAACTCCCTGAAAACTGGATCTCCACGTTGGATCCGGTCAGGTCGGGAAGCAGGCTACAGACCGGAACCAGCCCGCATAAGCAGTCCCGTGCTTGACAGCCTGGAATGGGGTTGGTCGGAAATCCTGAAATCGGGATCGGCCTGTTCATTTTTAAAGGGCTCAACCGGACTCAGTGACAATCCGGGTCTTAGCGCCTGGGAAAGGTTAGAACCCTATCGGTGATGCTGTGTGTGCAAGGTCTAACCAGAGCTACAGCACCCGACTGCTGCAGATCCCATTTCCAATTCCAACAATACCCCAGCGTGTGAAAGCCTAATTAATCCCAGCAATATTGTGGATTTATATGTACAGATAGAGGCTGCCTGCAGACTGCTTCCCTTGTGACCTTTTATTAGTCATCAAAGCATCGGCATTTCCTTCCTATTTGCCTCAGCTGGACTCAAACCCAGGTGTCAAGGACAAGACAGAATTGTAAAACACTTCCCCAAGCACAGTTGGCTGTGTCCAAATCCGAAAGCCATCGGAACTACAGAAGATGCCAATTTTGAGATATGCACAATGCGCTTTGAGATGTTACTGACACCGTCAGTGTGTACATACACTCTACCCGGAATCCATTAAGGTTGCTAATGCAGCTCAGCTTAAACTTTGACAGACCTTCTTCATTCAGAGCCCCACTGACAGGAGCTATTATTCACGTTAAGGAAGATGTAACCTTACTCCATGAGATTCAGCAAGGCATCTTACAGAATGTCTGAGGGGGCGATGGCCGAGCGGTATTATCAATATGCTGTTAATCCAGAAACTCAGCTCTTGTTCTGGGGACCCGGGTTCGAAACCCGCCAAGATGGAATTTGAATTCAATTAAAAGATATCTGGAATTAAGAACCTACTGATGACCGTGAAACCATTGTCCATTATCGGAAAAACCGTTCTGAATGCCCTTTGGGGAAGGGCATCCGCTGTCCTTACCCGGTCTGGCCTACCCGTGACTCCATAGCAGGAGGGGAATTGGGAGATGGCTCAGGTTTGCTCAGTCAGGTTATCCTGCAGGCTGGTGAAGAAATACAGCATCCCTGGCTGGTTAGATTGTGTAGAATGGTTTTATCCATGGGGTGAGGGGCCACTTTGGTATGGAAACCTGTTTGCATCTGTTCCATGCCACCATGTTTGGACGATGAGGACCATGGATGCGACATTCCTTCAACTACTTGTCCATAGCGAACTTGGTCTCAGAACCAAACTGGCTCTCCTGGTTGGAGTCTGACACATTTCAGGGACCCGGATTTGATTCTGGCCTTGGGTCACTGCCTGTGTGGAGTTTGTTCGTTCTCCCCGTGTCTGTGTGGGTTTCCTCCGGGTGCTCCGGTTTCCTCCCACACTCCAAAGATGTGCAGGTTAGGTGGATTGGCCCCCAGTGTCAGGGGGACTAGCTAGGGTAAATGCATGGGATTGTGGGGATAGGGCCTGGGTGGGATTGTGGTCAGTGCAGATTCAGTGGGCTGAATGGCCTCCTTCTGCACTGCAGGATTTTATGTTCCCTACCTTCCGAAGTTTATCACAGTTCAGCATCGGACTGGAATGATATTTGCCCTCTTTCTCTCTCATTTTGTCTAAATCATCAGTTTGCGCTTGCAGCGTGAGTATGTGGAACAGTAAGGAGTTGGGTTGTTGCTGGTGGAGTTGTGGTTGTTGTTGAGACAAATCATAGAATCCCTACAGTGCAGAAGGAGGCCATTCGACCCATCGAGTCGGCACCAACCAGAATCCCACCAGGCCTTATTCCCATAACCTAATGCCTTCACCCTAGCTAGTATCCCTTAACACTAGGGGGCAATTTACCACGGTCAATCCATCTAACCTGCACATCTTTAGACTGGGAGCGAACTGATGCACATGGAGGAAACCCATGCAGACATGGGGAGAACGTGCAAACTCCATATAGACAGTGACCCGAGGCAGGAATTGAACCCGGGTCCCTGACACTGTGAGGCAGCAGTGCTAATCATTGTGCCCACTGTGCCACCCAATTTAGATAAAAGCAAAATACTGCGGATGCTGGAGTCTGATTCAAAATCAAAAAAAATGCTGGAAAATCTCAGCAGGTCTGACAGCATCTGTGGGGAGAGAATAGAACCAATGTTTTGAGTTTGGATTACCCTTTGTCAGGGATCCAGGAACAATTTAGCATGGGCAATCCACCTAATCTGCACATCTTTGGGGCTGTGGGAGGAAACCGGAGCGCCCGGAAGAAACCCACGCAGACATGGGGAGAATGTGCAGACTCCACACAGGCAGTGACCCAAACTGGCACTTGAACCCGCGTCCTTGGCGCTGTGAGGCAAGGGCTACGTCACCTGATTTGGCCGTTTTAACAAGGGACAAAGTATCCACTGTATGCTGCTGCCCTCCCCAAACATTCTCTGTCTTTGCAGGAAATATTATCAGGCTCTGAGTAAACCTGTTTGAGTGCTATAATAACATAATGGTTATTGATAGCCTCTTTGGTCTGAGGAATAGATTTTAAGCTTGTGACCATTACTGTTCCAAATATAGAGCAGACAATAAATTATTCTGAATGTCCCATTAGAAACCGTTATCCTGAGATTCAATAGCTGAAAAATGGTCTTAATCCCCATTCATCTGAAATTAAATATTGTTTTAAAGTTGGCATTTTTGACAAAATGATGCTTAAGAATAAGCCCCTTTATCAAAAAAATGTTACAAAAGCACCAAGGAAAATCATTCTTTGACTTTTAGAATAGAATTCCTACAGTGCAGAAGGAGGCCATTTGGCCTATCGAGCCTGCACCGACCACAATCCCACCTGGGCCCTATCCCCACAACCTCATACACTTACCCTAGCTCCCCTACCCTTAACACTAAGGGGCAATTTAGAATGACCAATCCACCTAACCTGCACCATCTTTGGACTGTGGAAGGAAACTAGAGCACCTGGAGGAAACCCACGCAGACACGGGGAGAATGTGCAGACTCCACACAGATAGCGACCCAAGCCAGGAATCGAACCCAGGTGTCTGATGCTGTGAGGCAGCAGTGCTAACCACTGTGCCACCATGCTGTCCCCAGAGCCTAGGGTCAATCTCAGGCCAACATGTAGCTTACTGAACGCAACCACACCAACAGTAGGGATACTTCAATGAGCCGTGACCTTATTGAATGGAAGAGCAGGCTCAAGGGGCCAAGTTGCCTACTACTGCTCCTAATTCGTATGTAGTATTGTCTGAGCATTTTGTATTTTGTTCAGGGGATGAGTATTCGCTGTCCATCATTGAAGTATTTAAGAGTCAACCACACATCGCTGTGGAGCTGGAGTCACGGGTAGGCCACACTGGGTAAGGACGACAGATTTCCTTCCCTGAAAGACCTGATGTGCGGTATTTTCCCATCCCACCATCCGCGGGAATCACAGCAGCAGGACACGGACCATGCAAAGGCCCGTTGACCTCGGGAGGGATTTTCCGGGCGAGTGTTGCCGGGAAATCCCACAATATAAGCATACAGCCCTTAACCCAACAACCACAGCTTTAGTCTCTCCTGTTTTCTGGGATTCTATGAAACCCTGATTAATGTCAACAATGAAACACAATTAACTACATCCCAGAATTCCAAAAGAGATAGCTGAGGAAATTGTGGAGGCATTGGTGGCGATCTTTCAGGAATTATTGGAGGCAGGGAGGATCCCAGAGGGCTGGAAAGTAGCTAATGTAACACTGCTGATTAAGGAGGGAGGGAGGCAGCAGACGGGAAATGATAGACCGGTTGGCCTGACTTCGGACATTGGCAAGATTTTAGAGTCCATTAGTAAAGATGAGATCGCGGAGTACTTGGAAATGCAAGATAAAGTAGGATTGAGTCAGCACGGTTTTGTCAAGGGGAGGTCATAACTGACAAATATGTTATAGAGTTCTTTGAGTAAGTTAGAAGGAAGTTAGATAAAGGAGAACCAGTAGACGTGATTTATTTATATTTCCAGAAGGCCTTTGACATAGGAGATAATAAAATAAGTTAAGTGCCCATTGTGTTACGGGTAAGATCCTGGCGTGGATAGAGGATTGGCTGACTGGCAGAAGGCAGAGAGTGGGGATAAAGGGATCTTTTTCAGGCTGGCAGCCAGTGACTAGTGGTGTACCGCAGGGGTCAGTGCTGGGACCACAACTTTTTACATTATACATTAACGATGTGGAGGAAGGAACTGAAGGCACTGTTGCTAAGTTTGCAGATGATACAAAGATATGCAGAGAAACAGGTAGCATTGAGGAAGCGGGGAGCTACAGAAAGACATGGACAGGTTAGGAGAGTGGGCAAAGAAGTGGCAGATGGAATACAATGTGGGAAAGTATGAGGTTATGCACTTTGGAAGGAGGAATGGAGGCATAGACTATTTTCTAAATGCTTAGGAAATCAGAAGCACAAAGAGACTTGGGAGTCATTGTTCAAGATTCTCTTAAGGTTAGCATGCAGGTTCAGTTGCCAGTTAGGAAGGCAAATGCATGTTAGCATTCATGTGAGGCTAGAATACAAGAGTAGTGATGTACTTCTGAGGCTGTATAAGGCTCTGGTCAGACCCCATTTGGAATATTGTGAGCAGTTTTGGGCCTCATATCCAAGGGAGGATGTGCTGGCCTTGGAAAGGGTCCAGAGGAGGTTCACAAGAATGATCCCTGGAATGAAGAGCTTGTCGTATAAGGAATGGTTGAGGACTCTAGGTCTGTACTTGTTGGGGTTTGGAAGGATGAAGGGGATTCTGCGAGGCCTGGATAGCATGGACGTGGAGAGGATGTTTCCACTAGTAGGAAAAACTAGAACCAGAGGGTCAACCTCAGGCTAAAGGGACAATCCTTTAAAACAGAGATGAGGAGGAATTTCTTCAGCCAGAGGGTGGTGAATCGTTGGAACTCTTTGCCGCAGAAGGGTGTGGAGACCAGGTTATTGAGTGTTTTTAAGACAGGGATAGATAGATTCTTGATTAATAAGGGGATCAGGGGTTATGGGGAAAAGGCAGGAGAATGGGGATAAGAAAAATATCAGCCATGATTGAATGGCAGAGCAGGCTCGATGGGCTGAGTGGCCTAATTCTGCTCGAAAGTCTCATGGTGTTATGGTCTAAAACAAGATACAGGAGGGACGGGGTTAAATTGTTGATAAAATTTGCTATTAAGCATGCATTAAATAAATTACCAATCATTTTTGTTTCATGTCTTCCTCCACTCTAACTCAGAAATGTCAGATGGAGCCCTGTCACCCTCATTAAACATTAATAATTCTGGAACAGCCTCTGTTCTTCTGAATACACGAAAGCGGTTGTAAGTGAATCTATTATTCAAACCATCAGGTCATTTCTTCACTGCTTCCGCAGATTAGAGATACGTGAGGGTTTGCCGCAGCTGTGCCCTAACCTGACTGACATCATACCATCTGTATCTGAGGCTAAAACTCTTCACCCTCCCCTTGCTAGCGGGTCCCCGAATGAATGTTGTCTTTTTGTGTGTGAATGCCAATACGTGCGAGAATGTAACGTAGAAACTAGAAGGAGGAGCAGGCCATTCGGCCCTTCAAGCCTGTTGACTATCACACTTGTAATTGTACACAGCCACAAGACTGTCTTGTAAATCCTTTTAGCGCTGCTGCCTCATCGTGTCAGGGGTCTGGCTTTGATTCCCGGCTCAGCTCACTGTCTGTGTGGAGTCTGCACATTCTCCCCGTGTCTGCGTGGGTTTCCTCCGGGTGCTCCGGTTTCCTCCCACAGTCCGAAAGACGTGCTGGTTAGGTGCTAATTTCTCTCTCAGTGTACCCGAACAGACACTGAAGCCAGGGAATTTTCACAGTGGCTTCATTGCAGTGTTAATGTAAGCCTAATTGTGAAGCTAATAAATAAACTTTAAACAATCGCAAGAAGCTTCTTTGATGATATCCCTCCCATATGTCAATATATCTCTAGGGGAAAGTTGAGGGGGGGGGATCAGGATATTGAATTTGATGATCAGCCATGATCAAAATGAATGGCGGAGCAGGCTTGAAGGGCCAAATGGCCTATTCCTGCTTCTAGTTTCTATGTTTATATTTCCCTATTCATCACACTGCGTTACTTGTCATATTGCAGTTTCTGGCTCTGGGCACCTGATGGTGCTGTGAAGTCACTTTCTGAAGGAGAACTTGCTCTTCGTCAAAGAAAAACCCTTCAGCTGATCATTGGCAATGCCTTTATTTGTAATGAGTGAACCTGTTGACCATTTGATATATTGGGGTACTCATGTGCCCTCCCGGTGATGGGTTTGAGGGGCAGGGGCATTTAATCGGGCAAGAGATAGTCCCGCCAGCCTCCATCCCTAATTAATCCAGCCTGTGGACCACCTCCCTGTCCCAGCACCAGTTGAGACCCTTAAACAGTCAATTAATGCCCACTTGAAAGCCTCATCCAGCCATCACAGGTATTAACCCCAGATCATAGAATCCCTACAGTGCAGAACGAGGCTATTCGGCCCAGTGAGTCTGTGCTGACTCTCCGAAAGAGAGAGATTTATTTATCCAGGCCCTATCCCCATAACCCCATGTATCTAGCCCACTAATCCCCCTAATTTGCACATCTTTGGACACTAAGGGGCAATTTAGCATAGCCAATGCACCTAAACCTTGGGGTGGCACAGTGACACAGTGGTTAGCACTGCCGCCTCACAGAACCAGGGGCCTGAGTTCGATTCCTGGCTTGAGTGACTGCCTGTGTGGAGTCTGCACATTCTCCGTGTGTCTGCATGGGTTTCCTCCGGGTGTTCCATTTAACCAGCACAAAGTTATAGATTGGCCATGGTAAATTCTCCCTCAGTGTATCCGAACAGGCGCCGGAGTGTGGCGACTAGGGGATTTTCACAGTAACTTCACTGCAGTGTAAGCAAGCCTACTTGTGACTAATAACTAAATTTTACCTCACATCTTTGGACACTAAGGGTCAATTTAGCACGGCCAATCCTAACTTGCACATTTTTGGAGTGCTGGAGGAAACCGGAACACCCGGAGGAAACCCACGTAGACATGGGGAGAGCGTGCAGACTCCACATGGGCAGGTATGGGTGGGGTGCTGACAATGCAGGGGCGGGGAATGTAACAAGCAATCACTGGTAAGTTTACTATGGTCTCCTAGGAAGGATCACTGGTTCAAACACATTCAGGAAGAGTGGGGACCAACTAAAAGCCATCCCTTGGTGCCAGCTTCCACCCCAACCCTTACCCTGAGAGTCCCTGCCCGTGACCCCTCTCCCTGCCTTCCGCTGCCATCGTGACCTCGGATCCAGCGATGATCTTAGGCCTCAGGTGGGTGTCAGGTTGGTATTAGCCATCATGTCTCCAGTGGCCTGGCAGGGTACAGAAGAGCTGCCAGTCTCCAGCTCGCAGCAAGCAGCTCGTTCGACTGTCTCCCTCGCCTCCCTCCAAGGATCCTCAACGCTGGGGGCACATCCACCACAAGCCTGTCAATTGGCACGAGATGCAGTGGGCCTCCCCAAAATGAGGCAATATGGGGGGGACCTCACCTGCTCCCCAGATAGGGGCAAAGACCCCTCCCTCCATCCCCATCGCCCACATCAGTTCCACAAGATTCCACCTTTTATCTAGAAAACAGCTTTGAGATTCAGCATCCACTGCGGTGAAGAACTTTTAAAGTCAGATTTATACAATTTATCTGCATCGAAATTTTCACAGGGTGATCCAGCACTGAGGGAGGCCCTTTGACCCACTGTGTGTCTGCTAGCTCTCTGTGTGAGTTCTCCAATTACTTCTACCCCTCTGCTCTTGGTCCATAGTCTGGCAATTCCGTCTCCTGCTTCCCAAGGACAGCACATGGCACATCTGTGTCCCTGGAGCTATGAGGATCCAGGGAGCTCCAGTGTTCAATTCTAACTTTGGGTGACTGTCTTAATGGGGTTTGCATTTTCTCCCTGTGTCTGCATGGGTTTCCTCCTGTTGCTCTGGTTTCCTCCCACAGCACAAAGATGTGCAGGTTGAGTGGATTGGCCATGCTAAGTTATCCTTTAATGTCCAAGATTTGCAGGTTAGGCGGATTGGCCATGTTAAATTGCCCCTCAGTGTCCAAAGATGTGTGGGTTAGATGGATTGGCCATGCCAAGGTTCCCTTAATATCTAAGGATGTACAGGTTATGTGGATTGGCCATGCTAAATTGTCCCTTTGTGTCCGAAGATGTGCAGGTTAGAGGATTAGTGGGGTATAAGTGTGGGGTTATGTGGATAGGGTGGGAGTGGCCCTGGGCAAGATGCTGTGTTGGAGGGTCAGTGCAGACTTGATGGGCTGAATGTCGTCCTTCTGCACTGGTGGGATTATACAGTGTTTATCCAGCTCCTTGTAATTTTTGCTGAAATTGCTCCAACCATCCATCTAGTGCTGAGTAGGTCGTGATAACGTAAACTTGTTTATGATCATTTTCTTGTGCCCACCACCATAACAATTGATTAAAACAGATTCAGATTGTACTTCATTGAAGAGTAGAAAATATTGCACGCTGTGTGTCTGTATCCATGCTTCAAAAATTCATTTTAAATGGATTACTGTCTCATTGACACGGCATGGTGGCACAGTGGTTAGCACTGCTGCCTCACAGCGCCAGGGGCCCGGGTTCAATTCCAGCCTCAGGTTACTGTCTGTGCGGGGTCTGCGTGTTCTCTCCGTGTCTGCGTGGGTTTCCTCCTGGTGCTCCGGTTTCCACAGTCCAAAGGGGTTAGGTAGATTGGCCGTCCTAAATTGCCCCTTAGTGTCAAGGGCTTAGCAGGGTAGGTAAGTGGGGTTACGGAGATAGGGCCTGGGTGGGATTGTGGTCAGTGCAGACTTGATGAGCCAAATCACCTCCTTCTGCACTGTAAGGATCCTATGATAGCAGAGAAATGAGAATGGGTTGATACATCAATACTGATATCAGCCCTTTTGTTACTTAGATTATCCAATATGTCAGCAATGTTGTCTGTAGAATGTTCTTGGATCCTCACGTCCTTTTTAACTGTCACATGTGTTAGCAACATGCTTCACTTCAACACTTACCCAAGAGAACACGTTCAAAACAGCTGTTGCCGTGACAGCAGACAGAATAGGGGAGCGATTCTCCACTACAATAGGCAACTTGTGTTCTTTCAGAGTTTCTACACAAGAAACGCGCACAAACAACAAATGACTAAATAGTGCAGCCTTTCAGAAAGTGACAAGTGCAATGTAAACAAGGATTAGCATTGAGCCACTCAAGGTTAGTTCAATCCGAACATGCTGTCTGGATCGCTCCCAAAGCAACAAAGCCACAAAGGAAATCACTCGCTGTATCCAATTACAACCAAACATTCCGGATGTATTAATCCTGAAGGAATATCTCCAAGAAAATCTGTGGGCCTCTCCCATGTTGTGTGTGGGAAAGCTTCTCTCTAAATTGTTGATCAGTCACTTGAGACATTGGTCTGGATCTTGTGGTTGTAATGACGGTGAAATTGTTGCTGCCTTCGCCACTATTATTCTGTGAAACCCACCGCAACTTCTGGCATCTTCGCACGTGTGCAGCTGAACACGGAAATCCAGGAGAATCTGCAGCCTGTGATTCCCTCTCTTCCTCCACAGGGTGCGCTGTTGATGTCCCCTCTGATGGCAATCTTTAGAAATCACTGAATTGACACAAATCTCCTCCATAATAGTAGAATATCACTGTTAACATCTTCTGAAAATGTTACACATTATTCATGAGGTGTTAAGTGGGTTTTAATGCTGTATTAGGTCATAAGATCATAAGGTATAGGAGCAGAATAAGGCCATTCGGCCCATTGTGTCTGCTGTACCTTTCAATCATGGCTGATATGTTTCTCAACTCCATTCTCCCACTAACTAATTAACTAACTAACTAATTAACTAACTAACTAACTGACCATTGTTGAACAACCTCTCTGGTCCTGATAAACTAATTTTATGTTTGTGTTATGGTGATCTTTTTCCACTCCTATAAACAAATCAGTTTCTTAAAATAATAAGTTTCTTTACGATACGTCAGCTTGTATGCCCCGATCTTTGTTTTGCTCTCTGCCACATTTAGAAAAAGCCAAGGATAATCGGCACATTTTCCTTCCCGGCTTGCAGTCTGTGAGAATCCATCCTTGTGATTGGCTGCCCACCCTATTGCTGTTGCTGGTCACTTAGTGATCCCCTGGACTTGGCACCGGGTTCAAGTCAGCGTTGGGAAAGGGGGAACCAACACCACAGAGACCATAAGACCTCAGTGGGCAGCTTTCTTTGAGGCCAGCAGTGAGCACGCCCACTTCAGCACTCGCTGTGGGTCAGTAATCTGGAATTACCATGGAGACAAAAAGATGTCTGGCAGTTTGTTTTGGAGTGGTCATGTGTGGAACTTCCAAGTTCATAATTAAAACTAAAAGTGTCTGTTTTAAAAATTCTACCCCACTGCCAAGAGTTTGGGCTCATTTAATTCACCAAAGGAGGCCATTCGTCCATCATGTCCATCCTAGTCCTCTGCTAGAGAAACTCCCCCCACCCCAAACTCCTGCCCTGTTTTCAGCAACCACACTTTTATGCCCCCTGAAAATAATCTTTCTACTCCCCCCACCAATTGTAAAATCATACAATGCAGAAGGAAGCCATTCAGCCCATCAAGTCTGCACTAACTACAATCCCACCCAGACCCTATCCCTACAACACCTAGCATTTGCCCTCACTAGCACCTCCTGATCACAGAGCTAAAAAGATATTTGGCACATGACTGATGGATCTTTTGTTGCCTTCTTATCGATAAGGAGAGCAGAACTCAAGAATTCTTAAAGCTTCTCCAGTCTGCCCTGCTCAATTATGTACAGTTAGCCTTTTTTATAACTTCTAGTAAAGATAATTTTTTCTAGTCACACACACCAGTAGAGGTAGGCTGGAGACAATAGCTGTTTAATCGTGCCCCATCGATAATGTCAAAATCTTTAGTGATAGATGGGTGGAATGTCCATTCAGACAGTGGTCATTTAATCATGTCTCAATCACAGTTTCAGTGCTGTTAGCAATGACATTCAGCTATGCCCTGTTGTTAGATATAGCAAGATATCCTCTTTGTCTGCGCTAGCTCTTTCACGTATATGCAGAGACAGCCAGTCTGCAATACGGGTGCAGCTAATTTTCTCGGCCCCCTGGCCAACCGCCAGCTGACCTCAGTTCTCTGCTTCTACACCAACACTAAGGGGCAATTTAGCATGGTCAATCAACCTAACCCGCACATCTTTGGATTTTGATGGAAACTAGAGCACCCAGAGGAAACTCATGTAGAAAGGGGGAGAATGTACAGACTCCACACAGAGAATCACTCGAGGCCAGAATCGAACCTGGGTCCCTGGCACTGTGAGGTAGCAGCACTAACCACCACGCCTCCCCAAGTAATTGGTGCTCATCTGAAATTTGTTGCATTTGTTACCCAAGCATTGAAGCTTGCTTGGTGTCTTTTCTTGTTTTTGCTCAGGTTTGATAGCCTTTCTCAGGATCAAATCCCAACCCTCCAGTTCCCATTCACCGTGTGTGTCCATTTTGATCAATAGATCCTCCATCTTGCAACATTTTCTTCAACTTATGGACTTTGTGGAGATAGGGTTTGACAAAATTCCAAATAAAATCTCTGTCTGAGGCATTAAATTAGAACATGGTCCCTCTTTCTTACCAAGCTTACCAAGGCAATAGATTAAAACATCACTTCAGTGGGACTTATTTGGACGCTGGTTTATGAACAAGAGGGCCTGATTGCTGACATGTCTTGTGGCACAGAGAGCAATGTCCCTATCACTGAGTTCAGGTGCCACTCTGGAACTTGATGACCACAGAAACGTGCATTTATAGCATTGCCAAATAAGTTGTACATCCTTCCAATATGGTGGGCAGTAAGAGTGGGAGAGTTTCCTGGTTAGCCATACTGCAGATGTCACTGCGGTACTTTGCCAAGTGTAATCACGGGCCAACTCAATGGAAGTTCATGGTCGCCAACACCCTCTTAGAACATGGTCCCCGAAAGAGAAAGAGTTAGCTTCATACATCAGTGGGTCGGTTAAAGAGGCAGAAACTTTTAACAAATCTAGAATCATTAACTGCGAAAGTACACAATCAGAAACTAATGAGAAACACTGAAATATTCAATTGTTAAAAGTAGGAGCAAGAACTCATTCTTAATCACCTATAAGAATTTTGCAGACATCCTTGTAGATAAATTAACAGGTTGGTTGTTAGTCACATTGGTAAAGAGTGTTTGATGATGGCCTATCATATCAGCACTGGCCACCTACCTATCTCTCCAAATCCCATATTCCAGCACCCTGCCTTATTTATATGCTATTTACAACACCCTTGTGAAGGATCTTGCTATAGCGACTTGCATTAAAGGGTGCTACAGAAATACAAATTTGTTTCTTTTCTCAGTTAAGAATATTAACTCAGCCTTCCTTTGTCCGCAGGGTTCCATCCAGCTACAAGGGAGTCAGGTGAACGAGTTCACAGCCAATCCTGAGGAACCAGGCAAACATCTGTTTGAGATTGTCCCAGGTAAGAACATTGTAGTTTGGTTGCTCCCCCACTTTTCCTGTGTCCAGTTGTCAGGAACCTAATTCAGAATATCTTACAATGATTGAACTATCACTAGAGTGTAATTTGTATAAATGGTGTATTAAAGTACAGTATGTTTGCTATCAATCACTTTTATAATGCAGCGTGGGCCACATGACAGGTATTTTGATTCATTTCGTTAATCAAACATTTTTTTTAAGTTCATTCATGGGACGGGAATCGAACCCTGGGTCCCTGGCGCTGTGAGGCAGCAGTGCTAACCACTGTAGTACCATGCACTAGCACTGGGGAGTGAAATTCCCACAAAAATATTTGCAAAACACTGATTTGCATCCAGTTCAAGATTAGTTCAGTAGAAATCAGAATTCTGCTTCAGTTCTTGATCTAGTACACTGCAACTGCAGGCGAAACTAGGGGCAGAATTTCAGATTCCCCCTGCTGGCGGGTTTGCAGATTGGGTGCGGATTGTAACATTTCTCTGGTGGCCTTCCCACCGGACATGGGTGTCGCTGGCTGAGCCAGCATTTATTGCCCATCCCTAGTTGCCCTTGACAAGATGGTGGTGCGCTGCCTGCTTGAATCGCTGTAGTTCACATGCTATGGATTGACCCACCATGCCATTAGGGAAGGAATTCCTGTCCGCCCACACCCCTCTGCCATTTTATGCTTGGACGGGCCTCCCCCGCATCAGTTGAGGTCTTCAGGACCTAAAATGGCAGTGTTCATGGCCCACAACGGGGTCTCTCCTACAGTGGGGAGGCTGGGTGACTGCTTGGTGGAACACCTTCGCTCGGTCCACAAACCGACCTTGCCGTCGCTTGCTATATTAACTCGCTATCTTGCCCGCATGCTCATCCTCAACTTGCCACAATGCTTCAGTGAAGCCCAACACACACCACAGGAAGAGAACCTCATCTGCACATTAGCCACTTTCGACTCAGTATTGAGTCCACCAATTTCAGACCATGAAGTCTCCCCTCTCATTCCATTTTTCCCTAACCCAGTGATTAGTGACCTCTCTGGGAAGGGAAATGGGTCTTTCCTATCCACTCCATCTTCATAAAACCATAAAACAGAGGAGCAGAATTGGGCCATTCAGCCCATCGAGTCTGCTCCGCCGTTCAATCATGGCTGATATTTTTCTCATCCCCATCCTCCTGCCTTTTCCCCATAACCTCTGACCCCCTTATTAATCAAGAACCTTTCGATCTCTGTCTTAATGACACTTGAATTTGAATTCAATAAAAATCCAGAATTAAGAATCTACTGATGACCATGAAACCATTGTGGATTGTTGTGAAAACCCATCTGGTTCATTAATGTTCTTTAGGGAAGGAAATCTGCCGTCCTTACCCGGTCTGGTCTACATGTGACTCCAGAGCCACAGCAATGTGGTTGACTCTCAACTGCCCTCCAAGGGCCAATAGTGATAAGCAGTAAATTTTGGCCCCGCCAACAGCACCCAAGTCCCGCAAATGAATAAAAAAACTCAATGAACTGCGCCCCCCCCAACCCATCCCCTCCCCCCAGCCTTCTGCGGCAAAGTGTTCCATAGATTCACCACTCCCAGGCTGAAGAAATTCCTCCTCATCTCTGTTTTAAAGGATCGTCCCTCTTATTTCAACCCCTCATCATTTTATACATCTCAATTAAGTCTTCCCTCAACCTTTTGAGTTCCAAAGGACACAACTCCAGCCTTGCCAATCTCTCCTTCTGGCTAAAAACCACCCCCATTCATTCCTATCAACTTCCTGGTAACTCCCCGCTGTGCTGTCTCCACATCCTTTCCATCACACAGTGACCTGGAGCTGAATGCGATACTCTAGCTGCTGTCTAACTAGTGTCCTCATGATAAGGGTAAAGGATCTTGTACTTCAAGCTTGGAAGAAGAAGCGAGAGGGATGTTCAGAAATGGGGTAGATAAATTAGTATTTACAAAATAGAGGCACACAAGAACGCTGGAGTGATTGAAGTGAGAGAGTTTGAATGCTCAAGGCATGAAATGTATTGCCTGTCGAGCAGCAAGTTCTTTCCTGTAATCAATCAGGTGTGGAGATAGGCGCTGACAGAATTATGGCTTTAAATTCCCAGCATCTCGTTATTCTGATCCTCAAGCTACTGATTTCTCTCACTTTCGACACTCTGGGTCCCTTCCGGATCCCTATCACCGTGTTCTGAGTAGAGTGAGATCGGCAGTTATGGTCCTCGTATGTGTCTCCCATTACTCCAGCTTAGATCACGGGCTTTCTCTCTCTGTAAACACAGTAAGAAGTCTCACAAGACCAGGTTAAAGTCCAACAGGTTTATTTGGAAGAAAAGGCCACGAGCTTTTGGGGCTCTGCTCCACTCACCTGACGAAGGGGCAGAGCCCCGAAAGCTAGTGGCGTTTGCTACCGAATAAACCTGTTGGACTTTAACTTGGTGAAGTGAGATTTCTTATTGTGTTTACCCCAGTCCAACGCCAGCATCTCCACATCATTTCTCTGTGAATGCAGTGATGGAAACATAGAATCTAGAAACAGGAGGAGGCCATTCAGCCCTTCGAGCTTGCTCCGCCATTCATGTTGTTCATGGCTGATCATCAAATTCAAAACCCTGATTTCCCCCCACCCCATATCCTTTGATCCTTTTAGCCCCAAAAGCTATACCTAATTTCTTCTTGAAATCATGCAATGTTTTGGCCTCAACTAATTGGCAATGAATTCAAATAGGACCCCTACCACAACCTCTAAAGGACTGCAGTGTTGTTTGAGAGTGAGTAGATCCAGGAACAACCAGTTAGATGCTTTGTCAGGGATGGCACAGTGGTTAGCACCGCTGCCTCACAGTGCCAGGGACCCGAGTTTGATTCCTGGCTTGGGTCACTGTCTGTGCGGAGTCTGCACATTCTCCCCATTTCTGCATGGGTTTTCCTCCAGGTGCTCCAGTTTCCTCCTACAGTCCGAAAGACGTGCTGGTTAGGTGCATTGGCCATGCTAAATTTTCCTCTGTGTACCCAGAGTGTGACGTCTAGAGAATTTTCACAATAACTTCTTGGCAGTGTGAGCCTACTTGTGGCACTGGTAAATAAACTTGAGTCAAAATTTCTTGTGCAAAGCACATCTCCATATGACTCTGTGCAGTGAATTCAGGATTACTGTCTGGTGTTGATAACACTGATACAAAGAGAGGTGAATTCACTTGTCAACATAGATTAAATTTAGAATTGTCCTAGTGCTGATCTTAATCTTAAAATGTTGTTAGGTTTCATGCTAAACCCAGGCGGATGTTATTTGAGAGCTAGAAGACCTCATATCCAAACAAGTGTCATATTAATGCTAATTTAAATAAACGATTGTCATTTTGAAGCCATTGTACAATTTTTTAGCAGTGCTATTTTATAACTACCCATAGTCAGATGAGCTAGCAATTGGGTAAAATATAACGATGTATTTTCAGCTGACAGACAGACCAACAATATTGTACTAGTATTTATGCTGCTCTGTACGTCTCCAACACCCTCTAACCCCATCAACACATCCTTCTGTTCCTTTCTCCTCCATGTTAGTTAGTTAGGCTCCTTGTCCCAGGTGGGATATAAGGCTGCAGCATTGTTCCTTCATTAGGCCCCGTCTTGTAATGCACTGAGGCCTCTCAACATGCATCTGTGCTGATCGCAACTAGTGGCAGCAAGTTTCACACTCAGCCATCTCTAGGTAAAGGGGGGGTCCCCTAAATTCCCGATTGGATTTATCAGTGACTATATTCACAACATCTAGTCCCAATCTCACCTGCAATGGAAATATCTTTGTCTACTTTATCAAATCTCTTCATAGCGTCAACAAAAGGAGGCCATGCGGCCCATCAAGTCTAGTCCAGCAAGCTGTAGAGAAACCCAGTCAATGGCATTTCCTCACTCTATCCCCTCGCGAACGCCTCTCCGTTCTCCCTTTGCAATCCTTGCTTCTGTCGGACTGGCAGACAATGAGTTCCAAGTCATGTAAGAAAGCTCTTTCTCACATCCCCTCCCCACATTTCTTGCCCAAAATCTGTGTTCCTGGTCCTTGTGCCATCGTTAAAAAGTCTGACAACACCAGGTTGCCGGCACCTTGTACCATCAGCCAAAGGGAACATCCCAACCTGAACTAAATCTGTCACAATCTTATACACCTCTGTTTAAAAAAAAATATTTATCCATGGGCATCGCTGGCTGGGCCAGCATTTATTGCCCATCTCTAATTGCCCTTGTCCACTTCAGGGGCAGTGAAGAGTCAACCACATGTAGGCCAGACTGGGTAAGGACGGCAGATTTCCTTCCCTAAAGGACATTAGTGAACCAGATGGGTTTTTACAACAACAACAATGGTTTCATGGTCATCATTAGGGTTCTAATAACCAGATTTTTACTGAGTGATCGAGTTGGCTAGCGATCAGGAAACTAGCAGTGCGGGGTCACTGTGCATGCACCAATCTCAGTGCTGACAGATCGGCACACACGCAGTGCCTTTCTCAACGCTATGCTGCTGGTCTCTCCAGCAGGAATAGGCCCTGCCCACTGATTACTTGTTTGAATTACACTAGTGCACTCTACGGCGCAGGGAGTGTAGGAGATTCACCTTGAAAATCCTGCTGAAAAAAAACAACAGGATTTCCTTCAGTTTTTACGCAAATTTGGGACTCGGAATTATCTTGGGAGAATCACCCCCCACCCCCCCAGACGCTTAAAAGATTGACTCTTCTGTAAAATCTGTACAGCCGAATGGAACCTTGTCTTGAGAAAGCTAAACTTGATAGGATACCGAGGGAGTTGTCAGACGAGCTCAGGTGCTTTCTGAGTGACACAGTGTTATCACGTTACCAACTTGCATCGTTCCTTAAAACCAACCCAATGTAGCCACAGAATTCACCTGAAGCATATTTCTGACATTTATACTCTGCTGAAACATTAAGGGGTGGGTGTGGGAATAAGACTTGTGCTAAGAATGCTATCTGAAGCCTAGGTATTGTAGACATGGTGAGACGGTGGTTAGCACTGCTGCTTCACAGTGCCAGGGACCTGGGCTCGATTCCTGACTCAGGTCACTGTCCGTGTGGAATTTGCACAGTCTCCCTGCGTCTGCGTGGGTTTCCACTAGTTGCTCTGGTTTCCTCCCAAAAGTGTGTGGGTTAGGTTGCTGTGAATCTGGAAAAAGCTTCTTTAATATGGTTAATATTTGATCACAAATATATATTTGTTGGCCATGCTAAACTAACCGTAGTGTCGGGGAGTTAGCAGGGTAAATAAGGGTTACAGAAATAGGGTCTGAGTTGGATTGTGTTCAGCACAGATTCGATGGCCAAATGGCCTCCTTCTGTATTGTAGGGAATCTAAGTATAATAGATTCATAGACTAATACAGCATGGAAACAACCCCTGTAATGATAGACTTCCACCTGTCTTTCCCCCATCACAAGAACCTTTGCCAAACACATTGGGAGCTCACAGGAGTATTATGTATTAGGGGATATTCACAGTAATTTCATTGTAATGTTAATGTAAATCTATTTGTGACACTAATAAACGGCAGCTTTTTAAAATTTTATGTATTTGTCACAAGTTACATTAACACAACAATGAAGTTGCTGTGAAAATCCCCCAGTCGCCACACTCCGGCGCCTGTTCGGGTACACTGAAAGAGAATTTAGCATGGCTGATGCATCTAACCAGCACGACTTTGAGAGGAAAGTGCAGCATCCGGAGGAAACCCATGTAGATACGGGGAGAACATGCAGACTCCAAGCCAGGAATTGAACCCAGGCCCCTGGCACTGTGAGGCAGCAGTGCTAACCACTGTGCCACTATACAAGACAGAAACGATCACCCAATATAAGATCAGAGAAACCTGAGCTCTCCAATCCTAAGAGGGGAAGGTTTAAGACACAGATCAATTTATTGAATGGCATTGACAACTTTCACCCAGAGTGTTGGCTCAGAGTTGAGTCAAAGATGAGCTTCAGTTGGGGGGCGATTCTTTCAAAACGTCTTTATTCAGGGCAGGAATGTTCAGGACAATCTGTCACTCATGAGAGTAACGTGATAAATTTGACAAACATTCAAGATGCATTTGGCTGCTGGGCCGGGTGACAGCTGAGCTTGAATGGGGTGAAAGGAAGTGACTTCTTTCTCTCTCTCATTCCTGGAGTTTAGCAGCAACTGTCCAGTAGGTGTCAGGGCTTTCTTTGTACAGAAAGGTCCCACCATCAGGTTAAATATCCCTGTTTGGTGAGAATTCACCGCAGTCCTTTGGAAGCAAACAGTTTAATGAATTTAAAATGTCTTTCTTTATTTTCTTTTTATTTTTCTTATTAATCACAGTGCCATGGGGCGGCACAGTGGTTAGCACTGCTGCCTCACAGTGCGAGGGAGCTGGGTTCGATCCCTGACTCGGGCCACTGTCTGTGTGGAGTTTGCACATTCTCCCCATGTCAGATTAGGTAGATTGGCCGTGCTAAAAAATTCTCCCTCAGTGTACCCAAACAGGTGCCGGAGTGTGGTGACCAGGGGATTTTCGCAGTAGTGTTTGCAGTGTTAATGTAATCTTACTTGTGACGCTAATAAACAAAGTTTAAACTCTTCATTTTTCATACCAAACTTCCATTATTTGAGGCTGATGGAAGGGTTATAATTTGGGCTGTAGTTTTGCAGGCACAGTGTGCATTAATATACCATGAGGGGTAACCATAATACATTGGGGTGGCACAGTGACACAGTGGTTAGCACTGCTTCCTCGCAGCCCTCGGGACCCGGTTTCAATTCCAGTCTCGGGTCACTGTTTGCAAGTTCTCCCCGTATCTGTTTGGGTTTCCTCTGGGTGCTCCGCTTTCCTCCCACACACCAAAGGTGTATCGGTTAGGTGGATTGGTCATGATAAGTTGCCCCTTGGTGTCCAAAGGTGTATAGGTTAGATGGACTAGCCAGGGAAAGTGTGTGGGGTAACGGGGATAGGGAGAGGACCTGGGTAAGATACTCTGTCAGAGAGTTGGTGCAGACTCGATGGGCCCAACAGCTCTTCGGCACTGTAGGGATTCTTCGGCGTATGAAGCAATTGAGGATATGTTTATTATGCATCCAACCACCTTCCTCCACCCTCCACGCACACCCCCTCCCATCCCCATCCTCCATGCACCCTCCCACACACATCTCCAACCATCCCCCCCCACAGGTAAAATCCCAAAACTGAGGTGTCTACAGACAGATTAGAACCGACATCCTCCTTCCTTTCTTTTGTAATGAAGCTCTTTATTCTCAATCTAAAAAGGTTTGTATAGGTCTATAATGCAATATGTCCTTTGAACTGTTGTAAAATGTAACAGGCAAATACACAAGTCTGGCAGTGACACTCTCAGGAACTTGAAAACTTGATGTTTGACTTGTGGGTTCTTCCTCACTAACCATCTGGAGGGACAGTGAGATCATTACAAACTGCCCTTTTCCAATTTGGGAAAGGAAAAACTATCTGCTCAAGCGATCCCTATGGAAACTGAGAATGTGTAGACAAAGATGTCACTGGAGCAGCTGGTCTTCCTGTTCTAGGTGGCGCTGTCAGAGTAGGCTCCTTCTGAATACACCTACGGTGTTGCCAAAACAATTGGACCACTTCCCATCGATAGTGACTGTCCAGATTCTCAGAGGGCAACTTTCTGCACTGCCTTGGGTGGACTATGGTGCCTGCTGGAACATACGTTGGCATAAGGATCCAGCTCTTCTACAAAGCCTACAAAAGATGAAGTTGGGGTGGGGGTGCGGGCAAGTCATTACACAGTGGGAGCCGGGTCACTGAGTATGTTTAAAACAAAGATAGATAGATTCTTGATTGATAAAGGAATCGAAGTTTACAGGGAAGAGGCGGGAGGATGGTATTGAGAAACTTACCAGCCATGATTGAATGGCAGAGCAGACTTGATGGGCCAAATGGCCTAATTTTGCTCCTATATCTAATGGTGTGAATCAGAGGACAGGGCTGTAGCTTGAGTTCATGGAATCATAGAACCATGCAATGTGCAAAAGGCCCTTTGGCCTATTGGGTGGCATGGTAGCACAGTGGTTAGCACTGCTGCTTCATAGCTCCAGGGACCCAGGTTTGGTTCCTGGCTCGGGTCACTGTCTGTGTGGAGTTTGCACATTCTCCTTGTGTCTGTGCGGGTTTGCTACAGTTTCCTCCCACAGTGCAAAGATGTGCGGGTTAGGTTGATTGGCCTTGCTAAAAATTGCCCCTTAAAATCCCGAGATGCAAAGGTTAGAGGGAATAGCGGGTACATATGTGGGGGTAGGGCCTGGGTGGGGTCGTGGTCAGTGCAGACCCGATGGGCCAAATGGCCTCTTTCTGCACTGTGTGGATTCTATGAGGCTGCACTACCCTGACCTCCCACCTCATCCCATTTACCAGCACTTGGCCCATAGCCCTGAGAGTTATGGTGTGCCAAGTGCTCATCCAGGTACTTTCTAAAGGAGGTAAGTCATTCTGCCTCCAGTGCCCTCCCAGGCAGTGCATTCCAGACCCTCACCACCTTCTAGGTAAAAAGGTTCTTTCTCACACCCCCTTCCTTAAACTTCCTGCCCCTCATCCTAAACCTATGTCCGCTTGTAATTGACCCTTCAACTCAGGGGAACAGCTGCTCCTTATCCATTCTGTCCACGCCCCTCATAACCTTATACACATCGATCAGGTCACCCCTCAATCTTCTCTGCTCCAATGACGACAACCCAAGACTATCCAACTTCTCTTTGTAAGTTAAATGTTCCACCCCAGGCAGCGTCCTGGTGAATCTCCTCTGGACTCCCTCCAGTGCAATCACATCCTTCCTATAATGTGGCAACACACACTACTCCAGCTGTGGTCTCACCAAACTTCTATACAACTCCGACACAACTTCCCTGCTTTTATAATCTATGTCTCGATTGATAAAGGCAAGTGCCTTTTTCACCACCTTACTAACCTGCCCCTCTGCCTCCAGAGATCTGTGGACAAACATACCAAGGTCTTTTTGTTTCTTGGTTTGCCAACAGATGGAATGTCAGTGAAACCATCGCCGTTTTTACCGATATCGTCGCAGCGGAGAAAAGGTGGTTTAAAAAAAACAACCTATTATTTTCAATTTTAGTTTGAAATAGTTAGACAGCAAACTCAAAGCCCAGAATGATGATGTTAACTATATCGAGTGTGGATATGAGACAAGGGAAGAAAAAGAGAGAAAGTTGAGGGGATGGAATAAACATGCGACCCACTGAAGTCAGAACTTCACCTCCCTCCTTGCCAACCAACGCACTTAAAATGGCCACACAGGTGGTCATTATAGAGTAAAGAATAGGCCAGCACAGTGGCACAGTGGTTAGTACTGGACCCCGGTTCAATTCTGACCTCAGGAAACTGTCTTGTGCATGTTCTCCCCGTGTCTGCGTGGGTTTCCTCCCACAATCCGAAAGACATGCTGGTTTAGGTGCAAGTTGAAAGCTTATGCTCCGAAACTATGTGCTACCAAATAAACCTTTTGTACTTTAACCTGGTGTTGTGAGACTTCTAACTGTATGCCCACCCTAGTCCAACGCCAGCATCTCCACATTAGGGGCATTGGCCATGCTAAATTCTCCCTCGGTGTACCTGAACAGGTGCTGGACTGTGGTGATTAGGGGATTTGTTACACCTACGATGTCAATGTTTACAGCAGTGTAGCGGCCATTTTGAATCACTAACACTTCCTACCATGTTTCCTGTGACCATGACTTTTGATCCATACAGATTTGGCCACACTATTTAACCATTATGACTTGCCATGGAAGAACACATGGAAGGCACAGTGGTTAGCACTGCTGCCTCACAGTGCCAGGGATTAGAGTTTAATTCTGGACTTGGGTGCCTGTCTGTGTGGAGTTTGCACATTCTCCCCGTGGCTGCGTGTGATTCCTTTGGGTGCTCCAGTTTCCTCTCACACTCCCAAGGTGTATGGATTAGGTGTAATAGCCATGATATTGTCCCTTAGTGTCCAAAGATGTGCGGATTAGGTGGATTGGCCATACTAAATTGTCCCTTAGCGCCCTATGATGTGTAGGTTAGATGGATTGGCCATGCTAAATTGCCTCTTAGTACCCAAAGATGTGTAGGTTAGGTCAATTGGCGATGCTGAATTGCCCTTAGTGTTCAATGATGTGTCGGTGGGGTGGATTGGCCATGCTAAATTGCTCTTAGTGTTCAATGATGTGTAGGTGAGGTGGATTGGCCATGGTAAATTGCCCCTTAGTGTTCAATGATATGTCGGTTAATAATGTAAATGTGAGGAGTTGTGGATATCGGGGGTGGGCTTGGGTAAGATGCTCTTTCAGAGAGTTAGTGCAGGTGCATCCCTCCTTCTGCACTGTTGGGATTCTATAACATATGATTACCATCACACTTTCTTGCCAAGCGTAAGAAATGAAAGTGAATGTGAAAACATCGGCAAATATAAAAGGTGCAAAGGCTGTTTTTTATTGCCTGTTGGAGGATGGTGTTGAACAGTGTGATATATCAGCTGTACATGATGCGATTAACTCAGCCACATTGTGTAACCTTACTGCATAATCGCGGAGCCTCTGCATATTCACCATCAGCAGAAATGCTGACTTCCGCCTCCAAACAAACTCCCAGCTCCTCCCTACTGAGGCTGAAACTCTCATCCATGCTTCTGTCGTCTCTGGAGTCGACTACTCCTCTGGCCAGTCTCCCCTCTTCCACAAACCTGAACTCATCCCTACCTCTCACTGAATCTCCTTCACCCATGATTAACACAGACCTCCACGGGCTCCCAGCCCAGTAACATTTCAAATTTCCAAGTCCTCATCCTTGTTCAAATCCTTTCGAGACTTCTCCCAACCTCCGCACCCTTCCCTTTGTAGCTTGCTCCAGACCTACAACCCTCCAAAACTTCCACATTCCACCAATGTGATCTTGTGTACATCCCTGGATTCTTTCTTCTGCCATTGTCATTGGACGGGCGTTAATATGTGGAGCTCCCTCTTTAAATTGTCTACCTTTCCCTCTCCTTGAAGACACTCCTTAAAGCCAGCCTAGTATGAGGCATGGGGTAGAATATTCCCATACCGCCCACCACGGGAATCGTAGCGGGGGAAACAGAGCCATGTAAAGGTCAGTTGACTTTGGGCAGGGTTTTCCAGTCTTGGGGTGAGCGAGGCCGGAAAATCCCACTCAGGGAGGCCAATTGTGTTCAGTAAAGTCTTTGCAACATCTTATTACATACAGTAAAGGAGCTACGTTTGGAGGAGTGGGTTACTGTCCCTGCTTCTGAGCCAAAATCTCCAGGTTCAAGTCCCATCCCAGTCCTTGATGGCCAAGGAAGGTGCGGTCGTAACACAGCCAAACAAATTGAGTATCAACCTGCAAAATCCTTCCAATGGCTAACATTTTCTTTTGATTTATTATTGTCACATGTATTAACATACGGTGAAAAGTATTGTTTCTTGCGCACTATGCAGACAAAGCATAGCATACGAAGAAAAGGAGAGGAGAGAGTGCAGAATGTAGTGTTACAGTCGTAGCGAGGATGTAGAGAAAGATCAACATAATGTGAGGTAGGTCCATTCAAAAGTCTGTTGGTAGCAGGGTAGAAGCTGTTCTTGGATTGGCTGGTGTGTAACCTCAGGCTTTTGCACCTTCTTCCCGACAGAAGAAGAGAGAATGTCTGGGGTGCGTGGGGTCCTTAATTACGCTGGCTGCTTTTCCCAAGGCAGCGGGAAGTGTAGACAGAGTCAATGGATGGGAGGCTGGTTTGCGTGATGGAATTGGGCTACGTTCACCACCCTTTTGTAGTTTCTCCTGTCTTGGATGGAACAGGAATAACTCGTTATGAAATATCCGGCACGTATTAAATGTATTTAATCTTACTCATGGTGTTATAGTTCGTGAACAAGGCCGATTTCCATCTTGCGGCCCACTGAGGTGAAGGAGGGCCTCTCACTAGCAGAGGTTCCCCACCTCTTGCCTGGGCAGACTGGACTTGATTTTGTTATTGCCACACGTATTAACATACAGTGAAAGGTGTTGTTTCTTGCGCACTATACAGACAAAGCATACCGTTCATAGAGAAGGAAACCAGAGGGTGCAGACTGTCAAAAGTCAGGTGGGGAACTCAGCAGCTGAATGAGTTCCAGTTCCCCATCCCGTGCTCAGCCGTGGCACTGATGCAAGACTTATATATGAAAGTAAATTCCGTCACAGGGCAGGAGCTGAGCTGTGTGCCCGTCTAATGGCAGGGGACACCTCCAGGAGACAGGAGCTGCCTGCGCGTGTCTTACCGAGAAGAGCAGGCATTGACTCAGAGGGATAACAGCGTGAAACGCCGAGAGTAACTGGATCAAACTGAGGTAACGCTCATATCCCAAGGGCCCCGTATCATCTGCCATCAAAAGAACTGCTCTGTGACCCTGTGGTGAACCTGACATCTGTACGCTAACGTGCACCAGACTGTTTGGGTTTGCCCAAATCAGCTTAAAGAACCGCAGCCCTGAGTGCCCCCCACTCCATTAACAAGCTCCTGAAGGAGCTGTTAGCGGGACTGGAATTGGGGATGAGTTAGTTTTCTATCCCCTCCATCCCGCCCCCATCGCCCACCCCCCCACAGCCAGCACTTTTTAAACTGTCCCAGAGGCTTCGGGATCCAGAGATGACCTCCGAGAACCACGGTTTTCAAATCGAGCCTACACTGCTCACTCCACGTGGAATGTTAGGACCACCCCCCCCTCCCCAAACAGAGTGCTTCAAATATCACCCCCCCCTTCCCCTCCCCAATGCTGAGTGGACTTGGAGCCTTCCCCACCTAGATGATTTTTGATTTGATTTATTACTGTCACATGTATTAGTATACGGTGAAAAGTATTGTTCCTTGCGCGCTATACAGCATACCGTTCATAGAGAAGGAAAGGAGAGAGTGCAGAATGTAGTGTTACAGTCATAGCTAGGGTGTAGAGAAAGATCAACTTAGTGTGAGGTAGGTCCGTTCAAAAGTCTGACAGCAGCAGGGAAGAAGCTGTTCTTGAATCGGTTGGTACGTGACCTCAGACTTTTGTATCTTTTTCCTGATGGAAGAAGGTGGAAGAAAGAATGTACGGGGTCCGGGGTGCACGGGGTCCTTCTCGATTATGTTGGCTGCTTTTCTGAGGCAGTGGGAAGTATGGACAGAGTCAATGGATGGGAGGCTGGTTTGGATGATGGATTGGGCTACGTTCACAACCTTTTGTAGTTTCTTGCGGTCTTGGGCAGAGCAGGAGCCCATACCAAGCTGTGACACAACCAGAAAGAATGCTTTCTATGGCACATCTGTAAAAGTTGGTGAGAGTCGTAGTGGACATGTCAAATGTCCTTAGTCTTCTGAGAAAGTAGAGGCATTGTTGGGCCTTCTTAACTATAGTGTTGGCATGGGGGGGACCAAGACAGTTTGTTGGTGATTCGGACACGTAAAATCTTGAAGCTCTCGACCATTTCTACTTCATCCCCGTTGATACAAACAGGGGCATGTTCTCCTTTATGCTTCCTGAAGTCGATGACAATCATTTTGTTAACACTGAGGGAGAGATTATTGTCATCGCACCAGCGGTCTGGACTTTTATCCGCCAAACTCCCAGCGAGGGTGACTGCCTTCTCCCGTCCGATCCTGATTTTAGCCGGGAATATTGAAATAGCAGAAACTGAGCTACTCTGGAGAGCTGTGACGTGACGATTGGGAGTTGGGTTTATATTGCTGCAGAGTTCAACAGTGCAAACTGAATCTGACCCTTGGAGGCAGTGAAACGTTACCTGGCCAGCTTCCCTCTCTAACGTCGCGTACGGCTCACACATTGACCTCGTGGCACTTCTAAGGTGACCCCGGCCTTCAGAGTCTGCTGGGAGGCCGCTGTGCAAACGTTACTGGGCAGCCTCGGAGATTGTTAATCATCAGCAACCTCGCTTCACCAGTCAGGGGCAAACTAATTAACTATCGCCGGCAAACAGCTTTCATTTCCTTTGCTCACACAGCAATAAAAATCAATGAGAGTCGCCCGTGTTAATCAGATATCGCTGCAAGCCAGCTGTGCCCCCGCACTGTCCTTGTCTGGCACCCCAGAGATTCACTTTGCTTATTCCATTCTCATTAAGAGGGAGAGTGCATTCTAATTGTCACTCTGCGCTCAAAGGGGTTTTACATACAGCATCCCCCAGTTAGTGCACTTTCGAAGCTCTGCCATTCTGAGAATTATCTGGGGCCGCGTAACCTGTCTATCACGGTGGCACAGTGGGTTAGCACTGCTGCCTCACAGCGCCAGGGACCCAGGTTCAATTCCCAGCTTGGATCACTGGGAATTGATCTGGGCCCTGAATAGACTGGGCTTGTACTCGTTAGAGTTTAGAAGGATAAGGGGGGATCTCATTGAGACGTATAAGATGATGAAAGGGATGGATAGGGTAGAGGCGGAGAGGTTCTTCCTGCTCAGAAAGGACAGCAGGACTAGGGGGCACAGCCTCAAGATAAGCGGGGGGGGGAGCAGTTTAGAACAGAGTTGAGGAGGAACTTCTTCACTCAAAGGGTGGTGAATCTCTGGAATTCTCTGCCCGTTGAAGTTGTGGAGGCTACCTCGCTAAATATATTTAAGACGCCGGTAGATAGGTTTTTGGTAGGCAAGGGGATTAAGGGTTATGGGGAGAAAGCGGGAAAGTGGAACTGAGCCACTTCAGATCAGCCATGATCTTATTGAATGGCGGGACAGGCTCGAGGGGCTAGATGGCCTACTCCTGCTCCTATTTCTTATGTTCACTGCCTGTATGGAGTCTGCACATTTCTGCACGGTTTTCGTCCAGGTCCATAAGACGTGTTGGTTAGGCACATTGCCCGTGCTAAATTCTCCTGAACAGGTGCCGGAGTGTGGCATTTAAGAGGTTTTCACAGTAACTTCATTGCTGTATTAATGTGGGTCTAATAAATAAATTTAAACTTTGCAGAAAAAGGATCTTGAAAGTGAGAGATAATAATTTGCCTTAACTTTGACCCTTAACAATCCTGTAACTATCAATGCCAGTATGATTTTCTCCTTCTGTCATTCCATCTGCCTTTGTGACCTTAGTACCAACTTGTGGACACATGTATGATGTGTGTCATCTGCCATGGTGAACCAGGTTGCATCTAACTGTGTGATTGTTCTGTGCTACCCCACTGTCTCCAATAAACAATCATCTGAATTAAGGGCAGGAGTTGGCCATTTGGCCCCTCAAGCCTTCTCCATCATTCTATCTGATCACAGCTGACCAGACGGTGGCTCAACTCTGCATTCCATCTGCCCCTTGTAAACTTTGACTCCCTTCTTAGTCAATAACCTGTCTACTCTGCCTTTGGGTGGCACAGCGGTTAGCACTGCTGCCTCACAGCGCCAGGGACCCGGGTTCGATTCCTGGCTTGAGTTGCCGCCTGTGCAGAGTCTGCATGTTCTCCCTGTGTCTGCATGGGTTTCCTCCCACAGTCCGAAAGACGTGCTGGTTAGGGTGCACTGGCCATGCTAAATTCTCCCTCAGTGTACCCAAACAGGCGCCGGAGTGTGGCGACTAGAGAATTTTCACAGTAACTTCATTGCAGTGTTAATGTAAGTCTACTTGTGACACTTTATATTCAGTGACCCAGCCTCCACTGTTCTCTAGCTGCCACTGTCTGTACACCATAGAATCATAGAATCCCAACAGGGCAGAAGAGGCCATTCGGCCCTTCGAGTCTGCACCGAGATCATAGAATGGTTAGCACAGCTACCTCACAGCACTAGGGACCCGGATTCAATTCCAGCCTTGTGTCACTGTCCATGTTGCATGTTTTCCCCGTATCTGCGTGGGTTTTCTCCGGGTGCTCCGGTCTCCTCCCACACTCCAAAGATGCGCAGGTTAGGTTGATTGGTCACGCTAAATTGACCTTAGTGTCAGAGTGTTAGCAAATTGGTTACGGGATTAGGGTCTGTGTGGGATTGTGGCCGGTACAGACTGGATGGGCCAAATGGCTTCCTTTTGTACTGTAGAGATTGTAAGAGTAATGGGATCGAGGAGGAACGCAGCATTGGGAAAAAGGCCCTCGTAACAATAAAGTTCCATCCTGTCTTTCCGCTATTGTAGTAAGAAGTCTCACAACACCAGGTTAAAGCCCAACAGGTTTATTTGCAGCAAACGCCACTGGCCGCTATCGTAACAGCTATCTCCAAACACGATGGGAAATCACAGGGGTATTATGTGTCAGTCGAGAGTCTTTTCAATCAAGCTGAACTGGTTACGCTCGACAAATAAATTTCACTGTCAACCTGTCAGGGAGATGTGATTAAATAATCAATCATATTGTACCTCAATATATTTTCAGTTATTCTATCATTGGCTTTTGTTGGGGAAACACACCATGACAGTTGGTTAGAAGAGAATAGCAACATTTCACAGTTCTCCAGTTCGACAGAATATTAAGTTACTGAAGAGGTTCGATTTCATACCTAGAATAATCCTTTAGCTACAGTGAGGTGGGGTCTGTATTTACAAAGAGGCCAGTCTGGGTTTTCTGCAGCCGTTTTGTGAGGTCACTTCTGATCTGTTGTATCTGAGCTATTCACCGTCCAACATGTCTGGAGTCTGTCTGTTACTGTACGCGGACAGAGTCGGTGTAAATAATTGCACTCAGGGAAGGTGGGGTAGTGTTACAAGTGAAATGGAGCAAAAACCATTCCTTTCTTTCAAAGAAAAAGGTTGCAGTAGCCCTCGCGCTAGTCTAGCGTATCGCTTTGGACTGACTGGATCATGGGAACAAGGCAAAAAAAGGCTGATATAATGGTGTCTGCAATGAGCTGAACAGGCAGAAGGTCATCGTGGGAGGATGGGGGAGGCAGCAGTATAGAGGTTATGGGCAGGATTTTACACCCTCACTCATTCCGAAACCATAAAATCCCACCCGAGGTCAACTGAGGTAGCTATGCTAACCATTCTATGATCCTGGTATAGATTTGATGGGTCAAATGGCCTCTTCAGCCATTATACACCCCTCACTCATTCTGATTCCCATGGCAGGTGGGGCAGTAAAATTCCAGCAATTGTCACTGGTAACCCAAGTTAATGATCAGGGGACCCAGGTTCGAATCCAACCATTGTAGATGTTGAGATTTGAATTTAATTGAAAAACTTAGAATTAAAAGTCTAATGATGAAATCATTGTCGATTGTCATAAGAAAAAACTCATCTGGTTCACCAGTGTTCTTTAGGGAAGGAAATCTGCCATCCTTACCCGGTCTGGCCTACATGTACCACGGTGGTTAGCACTGCTGCTTCACAGCGCCAGGGACATGGGTTTGATTCTCGGCTGGCTCACTGTCTGTGTGGAGTTTACACATTCTCCCCGTGTCTGCAGGGCCTTTTTCCGGGTACTCTGTTTCCTCCCACAGTCCAAAGATGTGCGGGTTAGGTGGATTGGCCATGCTAAATTGTCCCTTAGCGTCCAAAGGTGTGTCGGTTAGTTGGATTGGCCATGCTAAATTGTCCCTTAGTGTCCAAAGATGTGTCAGTTAGTTGGATTGGCCATGCTAAATTGCCCCTTAGTGTCCATTATTAAGACTATTACTTACGGGGCGAAAAACTGCAGCAGGCGACGGTGCAGAGGGACCTCGGGGTCCTTGTGCATGAGTCGCAAAAACCCGGCTTGCAGGTGCAGCAGGTGGTCAGGAAGGTGAATGGGATGCTGGCCTTCATAGTGAGGGGGATTGAATATAAAAGTAGGGAGGTCTTGCTGCAGCTGTATAGGGCATTGTTGAGGCCGCAGCTGGAGTACTGTGTGCAGTTTTGGGCGCCGCACCTGCGCAAAGATATTTTGGCCTTGGAGGGAGTGCAGAGGAGGTTTACTAGGCTGATACCGGAGTTGAGGGGGTTGAGCTATGAGGAGAGGCTGAATAAACTGGGCTTGTACTCGTTAGAGTTTAGAAGAATGAGGGGAGATCTCATTGAGACGTATAAGATGATGAATGGGATGGATAGGATAGAGGTGGAAAGACTCTTCCCACTCAAAAAAGACAGTAGGACTAGGGGGCACAGCCTCAAGATAAAAGGGGGGCGGTTTAGAACGGAGTTGAGGAGGAACTTCTTCACTCAAAGGGTGGTGAATCTCTGGAATTCTCTGCCCGTTGAAGTGGTGGAGGCTGCCTCGCTAAATATTTTTAAGACGCGGGTTGATGGGTTTTTGATAGGAGAGGGGATTAAGGGTTATGGGGAGAGGGCGGGAAAGTGGAACTGAGCCACGACAGATCAGCCATGATCTTATTGAATGGCGGGGCAGGCTCGAAGGGCTGGATGGCCTACTCCTGCTCCTATTTCTTATGTTCTTATGTTCTTATGTCCAAAGATGTGTCGGTTAGTTGGATTGGCCATGCTAAATTGTCCCTTGGTGTCCAAAGATGTGTCGGTTAGTTGGATTGGCCATGCTAAATTGTCCCTTAGTGTCCAAAGATGAGTCGGTTAGTTGGATTGGCCATGCTAAATTGCCCCCTAGTGCCCAAAGATGTGTAGGTTAGGTGGATTGGCCATGCTAAATTGCCCCTTAGTGTCCAAAGATGTGCAGGTTAGCTGGATTGGCCATGCTAAATTGTGCTTTAATGTCCAAAGATGTGTAGATTCAGGAGGAATTAGCAGGGTAAATATGTGGGGTTACGGGCTTCGGGCACAGTTCAGATGCTCTGTCAGAGAGTCGGTGCAGAGTCAATAGACTGAATGGCCTCCTTCTGCACTGTAGGGATGCTATATTCTATAATTATGCAAACTTCACAGACACACTCACCCTAGGCCGGAATTGGACCCGGGTCCTTGACACTGTGAAGCAGCAGTGCTAACCACTGTGCCGCCGTGCTGCCCAGAATCGGACAAACGTATGACAATTCCTTACTGGAGTTTACCAGTTCCCATTTCTGCCTCAATTCTAGTCCACACTTAGCTGCAGATGGGTGGGATCTAATCATCAGACCTGCACCGTAATGAGATCAGAAATAATGACACTAGGAATGTATCCTGAGTGTGTTACAGAGAGAAAAATGGACTGTAAATTGATGACAAACACACTTAAGATATTCTGCAATGTTACAGTGTCCAGCCTCTCGTAATGGCAAGCGGTTAGGAAGATTTCCTAGTTCTGGTGCAACTGTTTTGCAGCTTGAACAGGCAGACGCTGAAATGTGGAATTCTTTTTTAATCAGCAAATCCAACCCCTCTCCCCTATCACATTCCCAACAGTCTGCTCTCCCGGTGGCCATTCTGGCAGATCCTGACCTTTGATGGAGTGAGCTGTTGGCCGGAAGCATAGAATTCCTACAGCACAGCCATTCAGCCCATCAAATCGAGACTAACTCTCTATCCAGGCTCACCTCCCTGTCCTATCCCTGTAAGACCACACATTTACCCCGCTAATGCTTCTAATCGACACATCTTTGGACATTAAGGGGCAATATAGCGTGGTAAATCCAGCTAACCTGCACATCTTCTACACTAAGGGGCAATTTAGCATGGCCAATCCACCTAACCTGCACATCTTTGTTCACTAAGGGACAATTTACCATAGCCAATCTACCTTATCTACATATCTTTGGACACTAAGGGGCAATTTAGCATGGCCAACCCACCTAACCTGCACATCTTTGGAGTGTGGGAGGAAACCGGAGCACGGGGAGGAAACCCACGCAGACATGGGGAGAACATGCAAACTCCACACACAAGGCCGGAATTGAACCCCGGCCCCTGGCGCTGTCAGGTAGCAGTGCTAACCGCTGTGCCTGTGCCACCCTCATTCTCCGACCTCACCCGTGGCTGGGATCCTCCAGTCCCACTGCAGTGAATAGAGTTTTGGCCGAGGGCCAGCTTCTCTGTTCCCACTGGCGAATTCCGCCTGTTATCTGTGCTCCCGCTCATTGTAAACTGGTCATTTCGAGGTTACCTTGCAATTGGGTGAGGCTGAGAAAGTGAGCGAGGGTGAATGAGGACTGAGGTGTGATTGTGTGGGGGCTATCTCAGTTAAAACACCATCTCTTGTCATGAGGACACCTGCCCATGGAATATTTACTGTGTTAAAAGTTTATGTGGTGCTGTGGGACCCTTACTGCATCATGTGACCCATTTTTTTACTGGCTCAGTGCTTAGTTGCTGGAGATTGTGTCCGACATTCCATACAGATTATATACCCAGGACTAGGGAAAAGGTTCAATAAAAACAAAACTAGATTAAAATAAGGCTTTCCCTCTACGCATAGCAAATGGAACTTCTTTGCATATAAGCAAATGCAATATAATGGATAAATTTAATTTTTTTTTTAGCTATTTATGGGACATGGGTGTCGCTGGCTGGCCAGCATTTATTGCCCATCCCTAGTTGTGCCTGGAGGGCAACTGGGAGTCAACCACATTGCTGTGGCTCTGGAGTTATATTTAGGCCCAGACCGGGTAAGGAAGGCAGATTTCCTTCCCCAAAGGACATTAGTGAACCAGATGGGATTTTCCAACCGTGCTTTCATGTGATCAGTAAGTTCTTAATTCCAGATATATTTTACTAAATTCAACTTTCACCGTCTGCCGTGGTGGGATTCGAACCCAGGTCCCCAGAACATTAGCTGAGTTTCTGGATTAATTGTCTAGCGATAACACCACTCAGCCATTACCTCCTCATGTTTAAATTTAAGTTTATTTATTAGTGTCACAAGTAGGCTTATATTAACACTGCAATGAAGTTACAGTGAAAATCCCCTAACCGCCACACTGTTCGCTTTTCATTGTATCCCAATATAGGTGACCATAATAAATCAAATCAAATCATAGAATCCCTACAGTGCAGAAGGAGGTTATTTGGTCCATTGAGTCTGCACTAACTCTCTCTGACAGAGTATCTTAGTCAGGCCCTTTCCTCCCACCCTGTCCCCATAAGCCCAAATATTTATCATAGCTAATCCATCTAGCACATCTTAGGACAATTTAGCATGGTCAATCCACCTAACCTACATTTAACATAAGAACATAAGAAATAGGAGCAGGAGTAGGCCATCTGGCCCCTCGAGCCTGCTCCACCATTCAATAAGATCATAGCTGATCTGATAGTGGTTCAGTTCCACTTACCCGCCTGCTCCCCACAACCCTTAATTCCCTTATTGATCAAAAATCTATCTACCTGTGACTTAAACACATTTAACACGGTAGCCTCCACTGCTTCAATGGGCAGAGAATTCCAAAGATTTACTACCCTCTGGGAGAAAAAGTTCCTCCTCAACTCTGTTCTAAATTGACTCCCCCTTATTTTGAGGCTGTGCCCCCTAGTTCTTGTTTCCATTCTAAGTGGAAATAACCTCACTGCTTCTACTCTGTCTAGCTCCTTCATTATCATCTATGTCTCTGTAAGATCTCCTCTCAAACTTCTAAACTCCAATGAGTACAAGCCCAGTCTACTCAATCTGTCCTCATTTTTTTGGGAAGAAACCAGACCACCTGGAGGAAACCCATGAAGACATGGGGAGAACATGCAACCTCCACGCAGACAGTGACCCAAGGCTGGAATTAAACCCATCCTGCCATTATGAGGCAGCAGTGTTAACCATTGTGCCACCGTGCTGCTGTCCTACCCCATATCTTGAGACTGTGACCACTGGTTCCAGAACCCCCAACCCCGGCCAGGGGGAACATGATCCCTTCACCTAATCTGTCAGAATTTTATACATTTCAATGCGTTTACCAGAATGTTGCCTGTATGGAGGGTCTTCAGCTGTGAGGAGAGATTAAATAAACTGGGATTGTTCTCCCTGGAAAGACGGAGGCTGAGGGGAGACCTGACAGAAGTTTATAAAATTATGAGGAGTATAGATAAGATGAACAGTTGGAAGCTTTTTCCCAGGACAGAAATGGCAATTACAAGGGGGCAGAAGTTGAAGGTAAGGGGGGGAAAGGTTCAGTAGAGATGTGTGGGGGAAGTTTTTTACACAGAGGGTGGTGGGGGCCTGGAATGCACTGCCAAGTTGAGGCAGATACGTTAGCGACATTTAAGACTTATCCGGATAAACACATGAACGAGCGGGGAATAGAGAGATACAGGCCGTTGGTCTAGTTAGGACAACGTGACCTTCCCTCCAGAACCAGGGGTCACAGCCTGAGGATTAAGGGTAGACCATTTAGGAAGGAGATGAGGAGACATTTCTTCAGCCAAAGAGCGGTGAGCCTGTGGAATTCATTACCACAGGAAGTAGTTGAAGCCAAAACATTAAATGTATTCAAGAGGCGGTTGGATATAACACTTGGAGGCGAATGGGATCAAAGGTTATGGGGAGAAAGCAGGGTTAGACTATTGAGTTGGACGATCAGCCATGGTATTGATGAATGGCAGAGCAGGCTCGAAGGGCCAAATGGCTTCCTCCTGCTCCTATGTTTCTATGATCGGGTAGGCTTGGTGGGCTGAAGGACCTGTTTCCGTGCTGTACTATTCTTTGAGATCCTCTCTCATTCTTCCAAACTCCATGGAATGGAGGACTGGTCAATCCAATCTTTCCTCATACAATGTCCTCCCATGAATCAGTCCCGTGAACCTTCGCTCGGTGGCAAATATATTCTTTCTTAGGTAAGGAGACTGCAAATGTGTGGTGTTACCAAGGCACTGTACATCTGCAGTAAGATATCCTTGCTGACCCATTGAAGTGGAAATGCGCATTTTTGCCAGGCTGATTTTTCAATGTACTTTTCAATAACTTTCTTTGGTATTTTTAATATTTTTATTTAATATTTATTAATATTTAAAAATATTAATATTTTTAAGCTCAACTACAACTTAAATTTCCACCTTTGGAATATAATGCAGATGAAACAGGAAGGGACAATAACATGATGGCGAGGGAACAGGGGCAATCAATGTTTACTTAACACTTAACATTCTTTGAGTAAATATTGAGAGCTCTGAGGAGTGGATTAAACACAGCGTCCCTTATTTTTCATGTTACACCGATACACAGGAAGCAAAGCAGACGTAATCTACAATTAGACATGTTTTCATTAAAGACTTGCCTACAGTTCCACTCCTACACCTGAACTTAAGGTATTTTCGGTATTTTCGTGTTTTTTTTAAAGCCTTTTAAATTTTGAACGAGGGAAGTTCAGGATTAGACCCTCTGTGCACCTAGCCTAAACTCAGCAACCCTAGCGAAGGGCTTAGCTTGGAATGGAAGGAGGGTCTGCATTTCTGTAGCGCCCCCCTCAGAGCTTTACAGCCAATGAAGTACTTCTGAGGAGTAGCCACTGTTGCAACCAATTTGTGCACAGCAAGATCCCACACAAAGCAATGGGATAATGGCCACTGCCATTGTCTGATTTCAACAAGAAATTAGATATGTCTCTTGGGGCTAATGGGGTGAAGGGATCTGGGGGCAAACGGGGGAATCAGGATATTGAATTTGATGATCAGATTAAAATCAATGGTGGAGCAGGCTCGAAGGGCCAAATGGCCTCCTCCTGCTTCTAGTTTCTACATTTCTATGCTTTTTTTTAATGTGGAGATGATGCCCTAGTGGAATTATCACTACACTATTAATCTAGAAACCCAGCTAATTCTCCAGGGACCCAGGTTCGAATCCCACCACGGCAGATGGTGGAATTTGAATTCAACAAAAAGTACCTAAAATTAAGAATCTGCTGATGACCATGAATCCATTGTCAGGAAAAGCCCATCTGCTTCACTGATGTCCTTTAGGGAAGGAAATCTGCTGTCCTTACCCGGTCTGGCCTACATGTGATTCCAGAGCCACAGCAATGTGGTTGACTCTCAACTGCTTTCCAACGGCAACTAGGGATGGGCAATGAATGCTGACCCAGCCAGCGATGCCCATGTCCCACAAAAGAGTTTTTAAAACAATCTGCTTTAGTGGCATTGACAGTAAGAAGTCTCACAACACCAGGTTAAATTCCAACAGATTTATTTGGTAGCAAAAGCTTGAGTGGGAGTTCTATTCACAAACAGGGCATATAAAGACACAAACTCAATTTACAAAATAATGGTTGGAATGCGAGTCTTTACAGGTAATCAAGTCTTAAAGGTACAGACAACGTGAGTGGAGAGAGCGTTAAGCACAGGTTAAAGATACGTGCATTGTCTCCAGGCAGGACAGTTGGTGAGATTTTGCAAGCCCAGGCAAGTCGTGGGGGGTTAAAGATAGTGTGACATGAACCCAAGATCCCAGTTGAGGTTGTCCTCATGCTTTATTCTTGGTTACTGCTGTTTATCTGTATCATCCAGAGTGTAAACACCCAACATGGTATCACTGGGCTACCCAAATTTTTATTGTGTCTTTGGCTAAATCCTTGGAACACACACACTTTATCAGGCAGGTCACTAAATTGGCAATGGAACCAGGGTACAGGGATGTACTGAGGCCGGTGTTTCATGTATTCTCATGTCAATAATGTTGTCCCCTGAAAGATGTTCCCCACTTGCCATGGTTTGAATCCAGGAGAACCAGATGCCAGTCCGAAAGACGTGCTGGTTAGATGGATTGACCATGCTAAATTCTCCCTCAGTGTTCCCGAACAGGTGCTGGAGTGTGGCAACTAGGGGCTTTCCACAGTCACCTCATTGCACTGTTAATGTCAACCTACTTGTGAGGCTAATAGATAAAAATTGGGGTGGCACGGCAGTTGGCACTGCTGCCTCACAGCGCCAGGGACCTGGGTTCGATTCCTGGCTCAGGTCACTGTCTGTGCGGAGTCCGCACGTTCTCCCCGTGTCCGCATGGGTTTCATCCGTGTGCTCCACTTTCCTCCCGCCATTTGAAAGATGTGCTGGCATTGGCCGCACTAAATTCTCCCTCAGTGTACCCGAACAGGAGCCGGAGTGTGGCAACTAGGGGATTTTCACAGTAACTTCATTGCAGTGTTAATGTAAGCCTACTTGTGACTATTAAGTAAATTTTACCTTACTTTTTACTTCCTAATGTCCCATCCGAGTGGCTATTATTCTTGTTGGAGCCTCAACGGTGACAATGGGCTATTCAACAGGGGAAGACTCACATCCCAGTCAATCCCGTCTACACCCAGTGTTGGCACGATGCTCAAGGAATGCCAGAAGGTGATCCAGAGGAAAGCATAGCTAGTCTCTTCTCAGCTGTGTGCTCAATTGTAGTATCTGTAACACCAGGTTAAAGACCAACACGTTTACTTGGTATGACAAGCTTTCGGAGTGTTGTTCCTTTATCAGGTGAGGTTAATGAAGGAGCAGTGCTCTGAAAGCTTGTGCTACCAAATAAACCTGTTAGTTGGACTTTAACCTGATCTTGTGAGACTTCTTACTGTGCCCACCCCCAGTCCAACACTGGCATCTCGACATTGCATCTGTAATGCATCATAGAAGCCCTGCAATGCGGCAGAGGCCACTCAGCCCATCGAGTCTGCACATCTCTCTGAGTCAGTATACTCCACCCTATCCCTGTAACCCCGCACATTTCCCATCAATCCAGCTATCTTAAATTTTAAAAAAGCTTATTTATTAGTTTCACACGTAGGTGTACAATAACACTGCAATGAAGTTACTGTGAAAATCCTCTAGTCGCCGCACTCTGGTGCCTGTTCGGGTACACTGAAGGAGACTCAGCACAGCCAATGCACCGAACCAGCACATCTTTGGGAGGAAACCGGAGCACCCGGAGGAAACCCACACAGATACAGGGAGAACATGCAGACTCCACACAGACAGTGACCCGAGCAGGGAATCGGACTCAGGTCCTTGGTGCTTTTGGGCAACAGTGCTAACCACTGTGCCACCGTGCCTACCTGATTGAACCAACCCCTCAGCTCCCCATTTTGCTCCTAGTTATGATCTTAGTTGATTTTTATGATTGCCACAATGATAGAGGCATACGTACTCCTCTCCCCCTCACCCCCAGCTTCCCACTGGCACTTTTATTTGATTCTCGATTCCTCTACCACCCTTCGCATTCTCCAAGGGCACGTTGGCACACTTTCAGCCTCAGGTGCTACATCCCCCACCCCCCGACCCTGATGTGCTGCTCCCAGACCCTCTCCACTGCGCATCCCCGGAGTTGGGTATTCCAGCACTGGAGGCTCGGAAAGCAATCGGAAGGATCCCGCAGGCTGGGATGACAAGTCAGACTCCGGGATCGGGTGGCAAGGCTGGCAGTGCCATTGAAGGTTGGAGCTGGGAGTGGGACCGGGTTGTGTTTGGGAATGCCCGTGACCAGTCATTGGGGATGCCACCACCAACTGCCCACAGGAAGTTGGGCATGGGGTGGCACTTAGGGAGCCAGGATTGGGTGCGGATCCTTGCTGGGTCCACAATGTAAAGAGGTGATTGAACTCAGGCAACTGAGTTGTCTTGAAGCACTCAGTGTCCAAAACCATTCGCTGGGGAAGGGGTTGGCGTGGATAGGAAATGTCGCGCTAACAGTCAAGACACAAACGTCAAAATTGGTCACATGTTTGATGCGGAACCCACGTTCTGGTTAACAGAAGCAACACATGACCTCTGAACTCCAGTAAACCCACTCCCACTGCCTTTTGGACAACACCATCTACCCCAGAGCCAATTGGAAAGCAAATAAACAGTTCTGATGTGCAACTTGATGGATCAACTGGCTTGTTGAACATCATTTTCATTCCCTCTCCATCTCTAATACTTTTCTAAGTAATGAACTGGTGTAATAAAAAAAGAACGTTTTCCAATGGAATGTCCCCTCTGAATATCCACCCAGATTGCTTGAAGTACTGTCCTCCAGGTTCTTCTTTCATTCCTGGAGACCACTGTGCCATGGGGTGGCATGGTGGCACAGTGGGTTAGCACTGCTGCCTCACAGCGCCAGGGACCTGGGTTCAATTCCAGCCTCGGGTCACTGTCTGCGTGGAATCTGCATGTTCTTCGTGTGCCTGTGTAGGTTTCCTCTGGTTTCCTCCTACAGCCCAAAGATGTGTAGGTTAGGTGGATTGGCCATGCTAAATTGCCCCTTAGTATCCAAAGATGTGTAGGTTAGTTGGATTGGCCATGTTAATTTGCCCCCTCGTGTCCTAAGATGTGTGAGTTAGGTAGATTGGCCATGCTAAATTACCCCTTAGTGTCGGGGGTTAGTAGGGTAAATATTTGGGGTTCTGTGAATTGGGTAGGATTGCTGTCGGTGCAGACTAGATGGGCCGAACGGCCTCCTTCTGATTTATAGGGACTTTTTGATTCTTTAGGACAATCCTGTAGGCTTGGTAACTCTGACTACACGGGCCACTGACGGTCTCAGGTGTCGGAGAATGTCTACCTCCTTGTGAAGCCCCCTCACCACTCCCTCCCCGGCGCCTGGGGCCTGGTGAGAATTTGATAATCAATGCAAATTGATCTTTCGAACACAACTCAGGGACTCGCAGACAGCCACACTCAGATACACAGCTGCTCCTTTGATCAAGACCACGCAGTGTTACAGATCTGATGTTCCCCAGTAGTTTAAATCACTGCGTCGTTAGGTGTTGGTCGGGAATCTGGGAGGGGAGGAGGGGCGAGTTCATTGGGAGGAAAGTCATTCTGCGCTGCCGCTTACATTCAAAGCCAGTCTGCTGCCCTGCAGCGACTGGGGATAGAAGGCATCTACTAATGTGCAGATTGATTTCCCCTTCCCACCTCTTCAAAAGCAAGGAGACAATTAACAAGCTCCAGGATTTACTGGGAAATTGACATGAGGTGGGGGTGGGAGGGAAATTGGCGTGGGGAACAGGGAGGGGAGTAAAAGAAACTGGCATGGGGAGGGGGAGGAGGGAGGGACTTCGATATCGAAGGGGGGAATTGATGTGGGGAGGGGGAGGGGAAGGCAAACTGACATGGAAATGGCAGGAGAGAGGAAGGAAAATTAATATGAGGGGGAAAGTGACATGGGGGAAATTAATGTGGGGAAATTGATGTGGGGGAATTGATGTGGGGGGGAGTTGATGTGGGGGGGAAGTTGATGTGGGGGGGAGTTGATGTGGGGGGGAATTGATGTGGGGGGGAAGTTGATGTGGGGGGGAAGTTGATGTAGGGGGGAAGTTGATGTGGGGGGAAGTTGATGTGGGGGGGAATTGATGTGGGGGGGAAGTTGATGTGGGGGGAAGTTGATGTGGGGGGAATTGATGTGGGGGGGAGTTGATGTGGGGGGGAATTGATGTGGGGGGAAGTTGATGTGGGGGGGAAGTTGATGTGGGGGGAATTGATGTGGGGGGAAGTTGATGTGGGGGGAGTTGATGTGGGGGGGAGTTGATGTGGGGGGGAGTTGATGTGGGGGGAGTTGATGTGGGGGGGAGTTGATGTGGGGGGGAGTTGATGTGGGGGGGAAGTTGATGTGGGGGGGAGTTGATGTGGGGGGAATTGATGTGGGGGGGAGTTGATGTGGGGGGGAGTTGATGTGGGGGGAAGTTGATGTGGGGGGAGTTGATGTGGGGGGGAATTGATGTGGGGGGAAGTTGATGTGGGGGGGAGTTGATGTGGGGGGAATTGATGTGGGGGGAATTGATGTGGGGGGAAGTTGATGTGGGGGGGAGTTGATGTGGGGGGGAATTGATGTGGGGGGAAGTTGATGTGGGGGGAATTGATGTGGGGGGGAGTTGATGTGGGGGGGAGTTGATGTGGGGGGAAGTTGATGTGGGGGGAATTGATGTGGGGGGAAGTTGATGTGGGGGGGAGTTGATGTGGGGGGGAGTTGATGTGGGGGGGAATTGATGTGGGGGGGAATTGATGTGGGGGGGAGTTGATGTGGGGGGGAGTTGATGTGGGGGGAAGTTGATGTGGGGGGGAATTGATGTGGGGGGAAGTTGATGTGGGGGGGAATTGATGTGGGGGGGAATTGATGTGGGGGGAAGTTGATGTGGGGGGGAATTGATGTGGGAGGGAGTTGATGTGTGGGGGAATTGATGTGGGGGGGAATTGATGTGGGGGGGAGTTGATGTGGGGGGGAATTGATGTGGGGGGGAATTGATGTGGGGGGGAATTGATGTGGGGGGAAGTTGATGTGGGGGAATTGATGTTGGGTGGGGGGGAGGTTGATGTGGGGGGGAGTTGATGTGGGGGGGAATTGATGTGGGGGGAAGTTGATGTGGGGGAATTGATGTTGGGTGGGGGGAAGTTGATGTGGGGGGAGAATTGATGAGGGAAAATTGATGTGGGGGGGGGAATTGATGTGGGAAGGGAGGGGGGAAATTGACATTGGGAGAAAGGAAATTGGCTCCCAAACAAGATAGAGGGAAGGGAGTTGAAGTGGAACACATGTTGTTGGCAAGATACACAATCCACTCCCTCCACAATTGATTAGTTCAGTCTGTCTGCCTGTAGTTGGGATTGTGTGCTGTAATTGCCATTGATGATCTGGACTGCACATCCCTGAGTGAGAGAGGGAGAGAGAGGTGAAGAGTATATGATCTCCAGGGTCTCTGGCAGAGCGAGTGCAACGAAGGGGACACCCTAAAGGTTGGAATGGATGAGAGATCTCTTGCTGTGTGCAAAAGCCTGGAATACTGCTGCACTGGGCTACCTCTGTCTGCCCCCCTTGGGCAGCAGGGCTGGCTGCACTGAGAGCTGCAATGTGTGAATATCTTTCTGCCTGAGCCGGGACCTGGCAATGACAAGCTGAGAGTGACTGTCCGAGGAGCTGGCAACATGGGACAGTGCTGTTGTAGGAACAGCACCAAGCCATCCCCGCAGCTAAGAGGTACAACCTTAAGTTTAAAAAAATAATGTTTCAATCCAACTTTCTTCCACTTGTCTGACGAGTTTTTAAAAAATGACACTGATATAGATCATTCAGAAATGCTTTCTGGTTTAACTCAGCTGTTCGGGTCACCTCAGACTGAGTGCGTTGAGAAATCTTGTGTTGGGAATTTAGCAGTGTTCAAAGGTTCTAGTATTCAAGAGTGAGCGCATTAATTATCTGAACAGATCAGTCGTTGCATTCATTAATGTGTTACTGGGGTTGAGGATCCAGGACTCCTTTGCCCAAGGCACCACTTTAAAGAGACACTAACGTGCCTTCACAAATTAAAGTGTTTGACAAAACATTGTTTGATCCTTGCAAGCGTGGATTGACTGGGATTAACCGTTGCCTCACAGTCGGGGGTTTATTAGTGTCAGAAGTAGGCTTACGTTAACACTGCAGTGAAGTTACTGTGAACATCCCCTAGTTGCCACGTTCTGGCGCCTGTTCGGGTACACCGAACTGACATGGGGAGGGGGAGCTGAGCGTGGTTAGTCTGCCTAACCGGCACCTCTTTCGGGTGGTGGGAGGAAACCCACGTAGACACGAGGAGAATGTACAGATGGTTCGGGTACGCTGAGGGAGAATTTTAGCACGGTCCACGCACCCTAACCAGCACGTCTTTCAGACTGTGAGAAGAAACGGGAGGAAACCCCTGTAGACGCGAGGAGAATGTGCAAATGGTTTGCATATACTGAGGGAGAATTTTAGCACGGCTGCTGCGCTCTAACCAGCATGTCTCTCAGACTGTGGGAGGAAACCCACGCAGACACGGGGGAGAACATGCAAACTCCACACAGATAGTAACCCAAGCTGGGAATTGAACCCAGGTCCCTGGCACTGTGAGGGCAGCACAGTCTTCAGGGAGACAAAGCGATGGTTCCTATCCATCCCTGGCGTCCAATTTCATTTTAAGAAATCCATTTCTCGTGAAGTTATGAACCCTGACCTCTGCTGAGCTGCGAGTAAAGTTCCTCATCTCAGCAGTGCAGTCAGTTGCAAAATCAATACAGCTTTTATTGAAACTCTGTCCCGTGTATGTGTGTTAAAAAAGAAACTTACTTGTGGTGTGGTTGTGTGATTTCATTACAATCTGTGAATTAACCGTGTGGCTTCCTTAAGGTGCACCCACTGACACTGACCTCTACACCTCTTTATAAAAGTGATAATGCTTTGAGACTGGTCTTATCCTCAGGCGCACACGTCACAGAACAGTTCGCAGGAAAGGAGTGGGGCTTAAAAAAGGGAGGATTATTTGCTACTGCATTGAAATAATGATTCCAACAACTTTCATCCACATTTAACCGACAGCTCAACTGTCGTCAGCAGAACAAAGCATCCTGCAAACATTGCAATTGTACATTATTTCTCTCCCATCAGCAACTGCTATCAAATCTGCCTGTACACCAATCCCTAATGACCATAAATTTCAGGATTCCGGTCAATTATTCTTTTCTTTTTGCGGCACCAGCTTTCAGCCCCAACTCCTGCCGGAAAAATAGATTTCCACAACACAGAGGTGTCACTCAAGGAATGAGCACTGCTGCCTCGCAGCGCCAGGGACACGGGTTCGATTCCATCCTCGGGTGACTGTGTGGAGTTTGCACGTTCTCCCCATGTCTGCATGGGTTTCCTCCGAGTGCTCCAGTTTCCTCCCACAGTCCAAAGATGTGCGGGTCAGGTTGATTGGCCGTGCTAAATTGCCCCTCAGCGTCAAGGGGATTAGCAGGGTAAACATGAAGGGTTACGGGAGTAGGGCCTGGGTGGGATTGTGGTCAGTGTAGACTCGATGGGCCGAATGGCCTCTTTCTGCACTGTAGAGATTCTGTGATTCTACGTGACGGTGCAAAAGGATGCTAGCTCTCGATAGAGCAAGAATAGGGCAGCACAATAGTTAGCACTGCTGCCTCACAGCGCCAGTGACCCGGGATCGATTCCCGGCTTGGGTCACTGCCTGTGCGGAGTCTGCACGTTCACCCCGTGTCTGCGTGGGTTTCCTCCAAGTGCTCCAGTTTCCCCCCACAATCCAAAAGAACTGCTGGTTAGACGCACTGGCCGTGCTAATTTGTCCCTCACTATTGATACATGTGTAGGTTAGGTGGATTATCCATGGGAAATAAGTGGGGTTACGGGGACAGAGTGGGGGAGCAGGGCATGGGTAAGATACTCTGTCAGTGAGCTGATGCAGACTCAATGGGCTGAGTGGTCTCTTCTGCAGTGTAAGAGATTCTATGATTCTAACCTTCTATGATTCTAACTCCAACAATGTGTAGGTTAGGTGGCTTGGCCTTGCTAAATTGCCCTTTAGTGTTGGGGGATTCGAAGGGTAAATACATGGGTTACGGGGAGAGGATCTGGGTGGGATTGTTGTCGGTGCAGACCAGATGGGCTGAATGGCCTCTTTCTGCACTGTAGGGATTCTATGATTCAATGATATGCCATGGATAAATTTGAATCTTGTGTGTTGATGCTGAATTGCCCCTTAGTGTCCCAAGATGTGTAGGTTAGGGGGATTAGCGGGGATAATATGTGGGGTTATGGGATAGGGTCTGGGTAAAATGCTTTGTCAGAGAGTCAATGCTCCTTTTGCACTGTAAGGTTTCTATGAATATAATTCAGTCAGACCCACTCCTACCCTGCTGTTCCCCCCCACTCCAGAGCGCTGCAATTTTTATTTCCCTTGCGCACTCTTAAAGTTTGAAAAAAAAGCTCAAGTTTATTTATTAATCACAAGTAGGCTTATATTAACATTGCAGTGAAGTGTTAACCCCCAAGTCACCACACTCTGGCACCTGTTTTGGTACACTAAGGGAGAATTTAGCATGGCCAGTGTACCTAACCAGCACGTCTTTCGGACTGTGGGAGGAAACTGGAGGGAGCCCATGCAGACACGGGGAGAACGTGCAGACTCTGCACGGACAGTAACCCAAGCTGGGAATCGAACCCGGGTCCCTGGCCCTGTGAGGCAGCAATGCTAACCACTGTGCCACCGCGGCGCTCTTCCCAATTTCCTTTTGAAATCATTCATCGTCTCCACTTCCACCACCTTCATGGGCAGCGAGCTCCCGTTGCCTCTCTCGTCCTCCCCTTGTCAGACACTCCCCTTGTCAGGCGCTCAGCGATTGTGCAAGTGAAGGCGGTGAGTACGGAGCGGACAGTGTTTGCCTCTCTGCTTGCTGGCCACCACTCCGACGAGGTTAACACCCAATCCTGCTGCTGTTGGATAATGGCTCGACACGGCCTCAGACCCTCCCAGTCATGTCTGCGAGCGGGAAGAGGTCCACCCCCTCCCTCCTCCCCACATTCCTTCCCCTATTTCCCCCCCAATCCAATGCAGCCTTACATTGTGGAATTTTATCAGTTTATTGATACCGTCCACACTTGCTTGCTGTAAACCCTGGTGTGTGCTGTGACCAGGATCACTAACAAACAATAGCAACTTGCCACTAAATAAGGCACCAGCGGTAAACAGGCATTGCGAGGAATCCATATGGAAGAGAGCAAATTAAGGAGTGGCTATTTGTATTATAAATGTCATGGGGGAAGTTTGGCCGCCTTTTTCTTCTGAACTTCTTAATTCCCACAGCACGCCACATCAAAATGATCCTCCATTGCTTGTGAAACATTTTGGGACGTCCTGATAATAGGTTCATAGAATCCCTACAGTGGAGAGGGAGGCCATTCAGCCCATCAAATCTGTACTGACAGCAATTCCATCCAGGATCTATCCCCACAAACACCACCCACTACTCCCTCTCTCCTATTTGCCTTGCTGGACCCCTGACACTAATTTAGCATGGCCTATCAACCTAAACCACACATCTTTGTGACTGTGGGAGGAAACCAGAGCACCCAGAGAAAACCCACACAGACATGGGGAGAAGGTGCACAGACACCGTCACCCGAGGTTGGAACTGAGCCCAGGTCCCTGGCGCTGTGGGAGAACAGTGCCAACCACTGTGCCACCATGCCGCCCACTGTTTTGAGATGTTTGGGACAGGTGCAGCTAAAAAGTCTTCCTTTGCATATTACTAACCAAGATTCTGATCACCTCCCCCAGCCCCAATAATTCACAAACTCTGCTGCAACTTCCCACCTTCAGCCGTCCCATTACATTGCAACCCAATCCAGGAGGCTGCAGGTTGGGGCGACCGATATAATCCAATTCCTCCTGGGTGTGTGAAAATCTGTCTCGTGTGTAAAGGGAATCCACCCTGAATAACATTGAACACCCAATTAATATACAATTAATATGTGTGGGTGATTGTATCTTCCTCAAGTTTCACAGTATTGGACCCATGTATAATATTAAAATGTGTATAAAACCGTAGTGTTAGAAAGCTTTAGTTGGCAAGTTTTGGAAAGGGCTTAAGGACACAGGTAGGAGGAGTGGAACAAAGCATATACAGTTTGACTACTTTTGCTTCACTTACAGCCACACAGCTTCGCTGGAGCCTCTTCTGTGTGTATAATTTTTAAACAAAGGCTGTGTCAATTTTTAAGCTACCAGTTTCTAAGCAAGGGCGCGCCACCCAAAAGTGGCCCATCCTTCCGCCTCCCGCCAGTCATGAGGCTGAGATGGCACCAACTGGATAAATTTCTCACCTACATGGGTGAGTTTCACTGAAGGGTCAAAACAAAAGCAGAAGGTCAAGTTTAAATTTGGACGGACTTCTTTTCTTTGCAAGGATAAACACTGCGGTTGACTCACGGGTGGGTACTCATGCCTAACTCTGCCCCAAACCCAAACAGAAAGGACAGACTTCACAAGCCGAGGATGGACATTCTTACCATTGAGGGAGTCCAGCGAAGGTTCACCAGACTGATTCCCAGAATGGCAGGACTGTCAGATGCAGAGATACTGGGGATCAACTGGGCTTGTCCTCACTGGAATTTAGAAGAACGAGGGTGGATCTTACAGAAGCATGTACAATCCTGATGGGACTGAACGGGCTAGATGGGGGAAGAATGTTCCCGATGTTGGGAGACGTCCAGAACTAGGGGTCACAGTCTAAGAATAAGGGGTAAGCCACTCAGGACTGAGATGGGGAAGAACTTCTTCACTCAGAGGCTTGTGAATCTGTGGAATTCTTTACCACAGGATAAGCTGCTGGGGCCAGTTTGTTTGATATGTTGAAGAGGGAGCTGGACGTGCCCCTTGCAGCTAAAGGGATCAAGGGCAATGGAGAGAAAGTGGGATACTGAAAGTGCATGATCGTCAATGGTTATATGGAATGGTGCTGCAGGCTCGAAGGGCCAAATGGCCTATTCCTGCATCTTTTTTTTATCTAGGTTAAATAGCGCTGACAAAGGAAAGAAACTTCTGGTTTACAGGGATGTAGGGTACTCAACATCCTCTCATACTTTATCTCAGTGAATTGCAGGCGCAAAGGTTTTACAATCTCTTACAAGATTCGTTCAAGAGTGGCATCCAGGTTATTTCTGAGGACCGGATTTCTTCTCACTCAGATAATTGGTCAGGATTCTCAAAGGATTAGCGAATGAGTGTGTCAATTCATTCAAGCTTTGCTGTCATTTTAATACTTCAGATTCAAGAAGGCAGTTCTTTGCCACCTTCTCCAGGGCGATTAAGAATGGACGGCATGATAGCAGAGTGGATAGCCCTGTTGCTTCAGAGAACCAGGGACCCAAGTGTGATTCCGCCCTTGGGCGAGTGTCTGTGCGGAGTTTGCACATTCTCTCCATGTCTGTGTGTGTTTCCTCCGGGTGCTCTGGTTTCCTCCCAGAGTCTAAAGCTGTACAGCTTAGGTGGATTGGCCAGGCTGAATTGCCCTTTAGTGTCCAAAGATGTGGAGGTTAGGGGGATACATGGGGTTACAAGGTAGGACTGTTTTTTGGTGCAGACTTGATGGGCTGAATGGCCTCCTTCACTGTAGGGATTCTGTGATATGTCCCAATTAGTCAGTGTGCAATTTAAGATCATGCAGTAAAGAACTCCACTCGCGCTATCTACAGAGTCACGCGGAAGAATCTTTTCCGTGACTTCTCCTTGGGACAACCTTTGGGAACATTGTACAAGCTTTAAGGGGCCAATTTTCTTTATGTCCCTGTTTGAACACCAGTGTGAGTGGCACTCCAGGGGAGAAATGCTGAATCCAAAGCCCGTTCCACCAGCAATGATACAGGTAAAGACAAGCTCAGAAATGCCGCTAGATTTGTTTTATAATTTATTCTCTAGCAAGCGGACTTTAGACCAACAGGGTTATTAATGACAATGTGTTGCATCACCATCACCTGACTCATGTTCTGCACAGAGAGGGCCTCTGAACAGTTAGAGTTTTAACCATTTATTGCTATAAGATATAAGAAATAGGAACAGAATTAGGCCATTCAGCCCATCAAGTCTGCTCCACCATTCAGTCAAGGCCGATATGTTTCTCAACCCTGTTCTCCCACCTTATCCCCATAACCTTTGATCCCCTCACAAATCAAGAACCTATCTATTTCTGTCTTAAATGCACTCAATGACCCTGCCTCCACAGCCTCCTGTGGCAATGAATTTCACAGATTCACCACCCTCTGGCTGAAGAATTTCCTCCTCATCCTTTACTCTGAGGTTGTGTCCTTGGATCCCAGTCTCTCCCACTGCTGGAACCATCTTCCCCACGTCCACTCTATCCAGACCCTTCAGCATTCTGCCCGTTTCAGTGAGACCCCCCCCGCCCCCATCCTTCTGTGGTCAAGGGTCAACTCTGCAAGGTTGGATTGTCAAAGTCACAGGACCTGTCACTGAGGCAAAATGAGGAACAAACTGACAGGAATGATTCTGGACTCCATTAGTAAGACTGAATACCAGAGATATGGGTGGATAAATATGTGGGATTTTCATTTGCTAGTAAATTGTCCCTTAGTGTCCATAGATGGGCAGGTTAGGTGGATTGGCCATGGTAAATTGTCCCTTAGTGTCCAAAGATGTGTAGGTTAAGGGGATTAGCAATAGTAAATTGCCCCTGAATGTGTAGATTAGATGGATTGGGAATGTTGTGGATTTCTGCTATTTCTGTGCAACCACTGTGCCACCCATATGTCACTGTCTGTGTGGAGTCTGCACGTTCTCCCCATGTCTGCATGGGTTTCCTCCAGGTGCTCTGGTTTCCTCCCACATTCCAAAGATATGCCGATTAGTGGATTGTCCATGTTACATTGCCCCTTAGTGTCCAAAGATATGCAGGTTAGGTGGATTGGCCATGCTAAATTGCACCTTAGGGTCAGGGGGACTAGTTAGGGTAAATGCATGGGGTTATGGGGATAGGGCTTGGGTGGAATTGTGGTCAGTGCAGACTCAATGGGCCGAATGGCCTCCTTCTGCACTGTAGGGATTCTGTGATTTTAAATTCAGCCCTTCATGCCTGCTCCACCATTCAGTCAGATCATGACTGATCTTTCCCCGCATCTCAAATCAACCATCCTACCTGTTCCCCATATCCCTTTGTCAGAAATATACCTATCTCCTTCTTGAAACATTCAATGATCCAGATTCCCCCGTGCTATTGGGGCAGCGAGTTCCACAAATCCACCACCCTCTCCGAAAAGTAGTTCTTCCTTATCTCAGTATTGAATCTACCTGTGACCTCTCATTCTAGATTGCCCCACAAGGAGAAACATTTAGTCTATGTTTACTTTATCAATCCCTTTTAGAATTTTATATTCCTCAGTCAGATCCCCTCTCATCCTTCTAAACCCCAGCAAATATAAGCCCAAACTGTTTGATCGCTCCTCATACGTCAACCCTTTCATCCCACAGTCAATCTGGTGAACCTCCTCTGAACTGCCTCCAATGCCACCACATCCTTCCTCAAATAAGGAGACCAAAACTGATCTCAATACTCCAGCTGTGGTCTCACCAACACCCTGTACAATTGCAACAACACTCCTCTACTTTTATACTCCAATCCTTTTGCAATAATTGCCAAAATCCTATTTTTTTGTTCATTCTTGGGATATGGGTGTTGCTGATTGGTCCATCCCTAGTTGCCCTTGGAGGGCAGTTAAGAGTCAACAATATTACTGTGGCTCTGGAGTCACATGTAGGCCAGACCAGGTAAGGATGGCAGATTTCCTTCCCTAAAGGACGTTAGTGAACCAGATGGGTTTTTCCGACAATGTTTTCATGCTCATCAGTGGATTCTTAATTCCAGATTTTTTTTATTGAATTCAAATTCTGCCATCTGCCGTGGTGGGATTCGAACCTGAGTCCCCAGAACGTTAGCTGAGTTTCTGGATTAAACGTCTAGCGATAATATCACTAGGCCATCGCCTTCCCTTTGCCCTTTTTATTACATGCGTGCCGTTTTTCTGCGAGAGGGAATGATCGCACACTGTACCACAGGACCTGATTTCCAATTGGTCGATGGACAAGCTTGGAAAGACACTGAGCTACTTGTATGGGCCGGGGTTACCTCGGGTTAACTTAATTAATGAGGCAGCATCTTCAACTTGACTCTGACGCATCCAAGAGAAGGGCATCTTCTGACAGGACCGCGTCTTAAAAATATGCAAGGGAAACCGAACCGGGTCGAGGTTAGCGCATAAATCAAGCTTTTTGTGAAAAAGAATGCAGAGAATTGCATTCACTGGCTCTCTTGCGGAAGGCTAATTTACATGGAGTGACCCATTTGGACCTGACTGAAATTCTTTGGGATTTTCTCCAAATTAGTTGCTACTGTATGTAATTAATTGAGATGGGAATGTTTTGTCTGAAGCAAGCAGCACAGGGCAGGCGAAATCTTCAGTGGCTCAGCACTGCAACAAGACTTTATGTCACCCTTCAAGTACTGAGTTTTAGTTTTTTCAAAAATGATAAATGATTCTGTTGGTGGCCAGCTGTAGCAAACCGTCATGCTCCAAGCTTTGTGTCTGTTTTACAGTGCAGTAGTCAAGATGTTATCTGATATTTCTCTTGAGTTATGCTTGCTTCAGCCGTACAGTCATTATGGCACAGAAGGAGGCCATTCAGCCCATCATCTGCAATTCTGGTGGCAAAAGACTAGAACATAGAACAGTACAGCACACTACAAGCCCTTTGGCCCTCAATGCTGTAACGAGCTTTGTCCAATCCCGAGATCAAGCTATCCCCTCCACGTGCCTATCCTATAACCGCTTGAAAGTTCCTAAAGTGTCCGACTCCAATATCACAGCAGACAGTGCGTTCCACACTAGAGGTTGATTCCAGGGATGGTGGGACTGATGTATGAGGCGAGATTGGCTAGGTTAGGATTGTTTTCACTGGAGTTCAGATGAACTGGGGGGGGAAATCTCATAAAGACTTATAAAATTCTAACAGGACCAAACAGGGTAGATGCAGGAAGGATGTTCCTGATGGTGGGGGAGTCCAGAACCAGGGGTCACAGTCTGAGGATTCAGGATAGACCATTTAGGATGGAGGTGAGGAGACATTTCTTCACCCAAAGAGTGGTGAGCCTGTGGAATTCATTACCACAGGAAGTAATGGCTGCCAAAACATTGAATGTATTCAAGAGGCGGCTGGATATAGCACTTGGGGCGAATGAGATCAAAGGTTATGGGGAGAAAGCAGGATTAGGCTATTGAGTTGGATAATTAGCCATGATCGTGATGAATGGTGGAGTAAGCTTAAAGGGCCAAATGGCCTCCTCCTGCTCCTATCTTCTATGTTTCTATAGGACATGACTGCACCAACCCTTTCTTATTGATCCATGGGATGTGGGCATCGCTGGCAATGCCAGCAATTGTTGCCCACCCCTCTGACAAAGGGTCATCCTGATTCGAAAACGTCGGCTCTTTTCTATTTCCACAGATGCTGACAATCTGCTGAGATTTTCCAGCCTTTTCTGTTTTCACTGCCCATCCCTAATTGCCCTTGAGAAGGGAACACTGAGCCGCCCTGTGGTGTAGATGCACCCACAGTGCCATGAGGGGAGGGAGTTCCAGGATTTTGACTCAGCGACAGTGAAGGAACGGCTGATATATTTCCAAGTCAGGATGGTGAGTGTCTTGGAGGGAACTTGCAGCTGGTGGTGTTCCCATGCTTGTCCTTCTAGGCGGTAGAGGTCAGGAGTTTGAAAGATGCTGTCTTAGGTGACTTGGTGAATCGCTGCAGTGCATCTTGTAGATGGTGCACACGGCTACCATTGTGTGTGATGGAAGGGGCAAAGCTGAAATGCTTTGGCCCTTCTCTTTTTAATAATCTTAATCTCATCAAATCTTGGATTGTGCCAGTCACCCATTCATACAGTTTTTATTTTCTTCCAATAGACCCACAAGTGCCACTTCTGAGGAGAGTCATCTTTTTAAATTGTTCCATTTTCATTGGCAAATTCAGACTTGACTCCAGTGTATCTGTTTAGATATTACACCTCATTGCTTAAGCAATAATTTCAGACCAATCAAGACACAGCAGGATATAGATCGGTTGGAGACTTGGGCAGAGAGATGGCAGATGGAGTTTAATCCGGACAAATGTGAGGTAGTGCATTTTGGAAGGTCTAATACAGATGGGAAGTATACAGTAAATGGCAGAACCCTTAAGAATATTGATAGGCAGAGGGATCTGGGTGTACAGGTACACAGGTCACTGAAAGTGGCAACGCAGATGGAGAAGGTAGTCAAGAAGGCATACAGCATGCTTGCCTTCATCGGCACTGAGTTCAGAAAATGCCAAGTCATGTTGCAGCTGTTTTGGCCACACTTGGAATATAGTGTTCAATTCTGGTCGCCACACCACCAGAAGGGTGTGGAGGCTTTGAAGAGGGTACAGAAAAAAATTACCAGGCTGTTGCCTGGAATGGAGAGCATTAGCCAAGAGGAGAAGTTGCAGAAACTTGGTTTCTTCTCGCTGGATTGACAAAGGTTGAGGGGCGACCTGATAGAAGTCTATAAGATTGAGGGGCATGGACAGAGTGGATGATCAGAAGCTTTTTCTCAGAGTGAAAGAGTCAATTACTCGGGGGAGTAGATTTAAGATTTAAGGGGCGTAAGATTTCAAGGAGATGTATGAGGCAAGTTTTTTTACGCAGAAGGTGGTGGGTGCCTGGAACTTGCTGCCGGGGGAGGTAGTGGAAGCAGATACAATCGTGACTTTTAAGGGGCGTCTTGATAAATACATGAATAGGATGGGAATAGAAGGATATGGGGTCCCTGGAAAGGTAGGCGGCTGTAGTTCAGTTGGGCAGCATGGTCAGAGCAGGTGTGGAGGGCCAAAGGGTCTGTTCCTGTACTGTAATTTTCTTTGTTCTTTGTAATCGCGCAGGGAGTAGGGTGTAGGGAGAAAGGAGGAGAGGGACACAGAATCACTCCCTCTTGGGGAAGGTGGGTTATCTTAATTCCCCATAAAAGGTTGCAAGTCTGGCCTTTTATCTTAGGCTGCCATGCCAGCCTAATTGAACTGTTTGACGGTATTGTCCTTAGACTTTCTGGGCAAACAGCTGAATCCCCGGTTCCGACTCACTACACAGCTTTGTGATATTAATTACAGGCCAACCCATTTCACAGCAAACTTAAGGAGACAGTATCACATTTGGTGGCCTTTGCTATCTGGGTTCCAAAGCCATATAATAGGATCTTCATGCGCTAATAAGAAGCAGGTTGCAGCAAGATGATCGCAACTGTGAAAAATGCAGGGGCAACTGCCTGGAAAGTTAATTTTCCAGCCAAGATGCAAACTGGCAAGTTCAGGTTTACTCTTTTAACCCTTACCCTGTCGATTGTACCAACTCCCAGAAGCCAGTGCAACCCACAGTAACACTGATCTTTACAAGCAAAACATATGAAATTGGAAAGAGTTACGTAGAATCCTAAAATTCCTACAGTGCAGAAAGAGGCCACTTGGCTCATCAAGCCTGTACTGACAATAATCCCATCCAGGGCCTAACTCAGCATAATGTATTTACCCTGCTAGTCCCCCTGACTCTAAGGGGTAATTTAGCATGGCTAATCCACCTAACCTACACATCTTTGGACAATAAGGATCAGTTTAATATGGCCAATCCACCTAACCTGCACATCTTTTGGACTCTGGGAGGAAACCGGAGCACCCGGAGGAAACCCACATGGACACAGGGAGAATGTGCAGACTCAGTACAGACAACGACCCAAGGCCAGAATTGAACATGAGTCCCTGGCGCACCGAGGTGGCAGTGCTAACTGTGTTGGAGATGGCTGCATGCATAAACCCTACCCTAATGTATCTCCTCTGATTAACCTTGAAACTACAAGCTTGTAGAGTGAGCAAACTAATTTCTATGTGGAAAAGAATGAGGTGGTGCGTTTTGGCGAATAACAGTGAGGTGGGCACATACTCCTTGAGGGGGAGAAACTAGTCTAAATGGGGGTAGAGGCACAAACATACACTAATCACTTTAAAAAATAATTAGCTTCAACAAAACTGTACAGATGTGAAGCACAAAGACTTGTTTCTCACAGATCGGAATTCAAAAGCTAAGTGGTTATGTTAAGATGTTTCACCAGGATTTTCTGGTCCCACCACGGTGGGATGTGCCATGGGAGATCTGGAAGACTGGTGCTGCACTGTTGAAGGTGCCATCCTCTGGTTGAGATGCTAAAACCAGGTCCCGCCTGCTCTCTATTCAAAGCTAAGGGCAGTTCTCCCCATGTGCTGGATTGCACTATTTCCACCATCATAAAAGAAAAGTTTAAAGTTTATTTGAAATGTTTATTGATTAGTAGGCTTATATTAACACTGCAATGAAGTTACTGTGAAAATCCCCGAGTCACCACACTCCGGCACCTGCACATTTTATATGGCCAATGCACACCTAAGCAGCGCATCTTTCGGACTGTGGAGGAAACCGGAGCACCCGGCGGAAATCCATGCAGACACGGGGAGAATGTGCAAACTCCACACAGACAGGGTTCCGAGACAGGAATTGAACCCGGGTCCCTGGCGCTGTGAGGCAGTAGCACTAACCACTGTGCCACCGTGCCACCCTAGAAAGTTAGAAAGATTCCTTGAAAGTGAAAATGAAAAGGAAGAGAGACTGAAAAGGTGGGAAAATGATCAGGGAGAAATGGGAGACAACGTGTTGTGTTTTTTAATACATGAGACGACATAAATATTTGAAATTTTGTTCTGAGGAATTAAAGACATAGTTAGCAGTATCTTTCCACCGTGACTGGGATTCGAGTAATATGCTACAGTTTATATATTGTCCATCCCCGATTCCCTTAAGAAAGTGGTGATGATCCATGAACAGTGACACAGTGGTTAGCACTGCCACCTCTCAGCGCCGGGGAACCGCGTTCAATTCCAACCTCGCGTCACTGTGCAGAATTTGCACATTCTCCCCATGTCTGCATGGGTTTCCTCCTGGTGCTCCGGTTTCCTCCCACAGTCCAAAGATGTGCAGGTTAGGTGCGTTGGCCGTGCTAAATTGCCCATTACTGATGATCTTGAAACCATCGTCGATTGTTGTAAAAACCCATCTGGTTCACTAAAGTCCTTTAGGGAAGGAAATCTGCTATTGTTACCCGGTCTGGCCTACATGTGACTCCACAGCAATGTGGTTGTCTCAATTGCCCTCCAAGTGCAACTAGGGATGGGCAATAAACGCTGGCCAGCCAGCGATGCCCATATCCCACTAATGAATAAGAAAATACATAGGTTAGACTGGGTATGAGATGACAGATTTCCTTCCCTGAAGTACATTCATGAACCAAATGGTTTTTTCCAACAATGGACAATGGGGTCACCGACACTTTCCGATTTATTTAATTAATTGAATTTAAATTCCCCCAGCTGTCAGGCAGAATTTGTACCCTTGTCCCTGGTGTATTATTCCAGGCTTCTGGATTACCAGCCCAGTAACATTACTCCTGCTCCTGCGTGACTCGAGCGATCGTTGTAGAGATTTATTTCACAGTATGTTGTTGAGGAGTAGCAGAGTTTAGGTTATGTGCGGGACAGTGAATCTTTTTGCTGAATCCCGCTGGGTCAATAGGTCAGTCCCCAGGATGTTTAAATGTTCATCCCCGGATATTGAGAAAGCGAGGATGAGAAAAGTTCATGTTTGTAGCAGAGCCCAGTGATTTATTTGTGCAACAGTTAATGGAAGGGATTGACCTTCAAGTTAAAACATTGTGAGTTAATCTAACCTCACGTTTGTGGAAAGCCATGGGAACACCAGTTATACACCTCGCCCGAGACTGGGTTCCATTATCTGTACAGACACTGAAGCCAGGAATGGAACACCAGTGTGAGCCCAATCCCCCCTCTATTCTGTCGAGTGGGTTCAGTTAAAATCACCTCCAAAGACTTTAGACAGGAGGGTGGAGGTTTGCTTTGCAAGAGAAGCTGATTTGCATCAGGGAGCAGAGAGGGAGAGATACTTACTGTCTAGGTATCGAGTTTCAGTGCAGGCATTGTGGTAGATTTCATAGAATCCCTACAGTGCAGGAGGAGGCCATTCATGCCTGCACCAACAACAATCCCACCCAGCCCCTCTCCCCGTAACCCCATTTGTTTACCCTGCTGACCCCCTGATTTTAAAGGGCAATTTAGCACGGCCAACCCACCTAACCAGCACGTCTTTTGGAAAGTGAGAGGAAACCAGAGCACCCAGAGGAAACCCACGCAGACATGAGAGAGAATGTGCGAACTCCGCACAGTCACCTGAGGCAGGAAACGAACCCAGGTCCCTGGCCGTATGAGGCAGCAGTGCTAACGACCGTGCCACCTCTCACTATATAAATGTAAGTCTTCCCTTTATAATAATTCTTCATTGCTGAAAGCCAGCTGCATTGGAAACATCGGGGTGGCACAGTGGTTAGCACTGCTGCCTCACGGCACCAGGGACCCTAGTTCGATTCCCGACTTGGGTCACTGCCTGCGTGAAGTCTGCACATTCTCTTCGTGTCTGCATGGGTTTCCTCCGGGAGCTCCGGTTTCCACCCACAGTCCGAAAGACATGCTGGTTAGGGTGCTTTGGCCGTGCTAAATTCTCCCTCAGTGTACCCGAACAGGTGCTGGAGTGTGGCGACTACGGAATTTTCACGGTAACTTCATTGCAGTGTTAATGTAAGCGTATTTGTGACACCAGTAAATAAACTATAAGCTGGGAAAAAAGAGTTCAGACGGTTTGAGAGGACAGTTTTTTGGCTAACCTTTTCTCTACTTATTTAGACAAACAAAACATTGATATGACAGATAAAAAACACTTCATCACGTGGACTTTTACACTCTTCATTCTCCTCTCTACTTTGTACCTTTGTAATGTCGGCGGTTCCCTTTTAAATAGGGACCTATTTAAAAGACATTGGGATGGAAGGTGCAGTCAAGAAAATTCCTGGCTCAGCCTACCTGCCTTAGAGGAGAGGTCTCGCGAGTCCGGGATTTTCACTATACGGAGGTGGGCAACAGCCAGCGAACCTGACAAAATGTTTAGAGGCAGTCACAGGGGCTGTTTAAAAGGCCAGCTTCCGTTCCGTGTGTGAAACGAGCTTTAAAAATAATAATGGTAACTTTCCCCTTCCTTTACAAAAAAGCTTTCTTTTTACTGTAGCCCAATAAATCTGTCAATCATCCAGAACCTTTAAAGTATCAGTAGTTAAAACAGTTAGCACTTGAAACCTTGTGTAAATAAACGTTGTGAAATTGATGGAATATTTCCCTGGGGCTCAGGTGTTTGAAAAGTTTAATGGATTTTGGGACTCTCAGTCAAGCCTTATTATGTATTCTTGGCTGAAAGCTCATACATCCATTAAAGTATCAAAACACCTGAACCCCAAGAACAATATTGCACAATGACTTTTTTAAAAGCTTGTTTTACATATCTGACCTGTCCTATAGGGTTCATTGCTTCTTTACAGTGTATAGTGGGTTAAGGGGCATGGAAGAGCCATAACCTGGCATGGGGAGGGTGTGCAGGAGGAGCTGAACAGGTTGTTCCGGGGGGGGCATTTATTCATTGGTGGAATATGGGTGTTGCCGGCTAGGCCAGCACTTTTTGCCCCCCCCAATTGACCTTGAGATGGTGGTGGTGAGCTGCCTTCTTGAGCTGCTGCAATCCAAGTGCTATGGGTTGACCCATAATGCCAATAAGGAGGGAGTTACCTTGGCATGGGGGCTTGAGGGGGTCAAAGGGTGTGGGTGGGAGCCTTACCTTGGCAAGGAGTCATGGGGGTCCCTTGTTGTATTTGGGTGGCATTAACTGGCCTGGGAGGTTCAGGAGGCCATGGGTATTGGGTGGGGATGGGAGCATACCTGGGCATGGGGTGCAAGAGGAAGACCTTGTGAACTTGCCTTTCACAATGTTCTCTTACACACACTACGGTTCATGTCAGCTCTTGGCGGTGCTGTGAACCACATCCCGTTGAAAAGCTATGACAGGTCTAGGAAAGTCGCCAAGGACTAGGAGATACCAACGCCCGCTATGGTGCCAGCCAGGTATGGAGTGCAGATTGCAAGCCTGTGACTTGTACTAACCCGCCCCCTCCAAAAGGCACTCCCAAAAATCAAAACACCGGGAATAGGGTTGGAAATCCCGGAATCTGGCCCAGGCCACCATTCTCAAGAGGGGTCCCGCGTCACAGCTGAAAATGCAAGACAGTGCAGAAGATGGATATTTGTCCCATCGAGTCTACACCAACAAGAATCCCATCCTTGCCCTATCCCCTTAACCCAACAGATTTACACTGCCCCTGACACTAAGGGACAGTTTAGCATGACCAGTCCACCTTGCCGGCACATCTTTGGAGAATGGGAGGAAACCTGAGCACCCAGAGGAAACCCACGCAGACACGGGGAGAATGTGCAAACTCCACACAGACAGTGACCAGGAATCGAACCCGGGTCCCTGATGCTCTGAGGCAGCAGTGCTAATCTCTATGCCACCGTTGCGTGCCATTGATTTCTTCTCCCAGGTATCATACTACAGTACCTTGTTGGGATATCCTTGATTGACGTGTGAACTTTGACAGTGAGTTATGGCCGATCATTAAAAACCAACCAGTGAGGCCAGATCCTGCTCTCATCCGATGCTGAAATAGTTGCTCTGGAACCACAGGCCTCGGTCGACGTTTCCCTTCCCTGAACCCATGGCTGTGGTCAGCAGGGGGTCAAAGGCCATACCCAGGATCCTCCAGGGCCACGTGGGCTCAGTTACTCCACCAATAGGCACACTGACCCTTTGGAGGGAGCATGTCCTGCTTTGTAATAGTAACATTTAAGAAGAAAAGAAAACGATCAGACTTATGGTGCGATCTGTGGGTGAGATTGTGGCGTAGGCCGATGTTCCTTTGCCCTTTGTGTGTGAAGGAAAAAGACACAGTAAGCATTTTTATGCTTGGAACAGGATATTTAAATAGCTGGTTTTACTATATAGAAATAGGTCGGTACAGTGGAACCATGCATTTTGATCAGGAATGTTTTATCTGGGGAAACTGTGTGTCATGTTTGTGCATATCATTGAGAACCTTATCAAAGTACTCCAATAATGAAAATGCAGACGAAACAATTTATTTGATTTCGTGCTTTTTGTTTTAAAACAAGAAGAAACAGCACTCTAAACTCCAGGGTCACCCATTCCATTATTATCCTGGCAAAGCCCAAGAGGAGTTTTACTTTGGGGAAGAGACAGTGTAGTTTTTACAGATGCACCATGGAAAGCGTCCTTTCTGGTTGTATCGCAGCTTAGTATGGCTCCTGCTCTGACCAAGACTGCAAGAAACTACAAAGGGTCATGAACGTAGCCCAATCCATCACGCAAACCAGTCTCCCATTCATTGACTCTGTCAACACTTCCCGCTGCCTCAGGAAAAGCAGCCACCCCACACACCCCGGACATTCTCTCTTCCACCTTCTTCCTTCAGGTACACAAGCCTGAGGTCACGTACTCAAGAACAGCTTCTTGCCTGCAGACTTTTGAATGGACCCACCTTATATTAAGCTGATCTTTCTCTCCACCCTGGCTATCACTTTGATTTGACTTATTATTGTCATGTGTATTAGTATACAGCGAAAAGTCTTGTATCTAGCACGCTATATACAGGCAAAGCATACCGTTCATAGAGAAGGAAAGGAGAGAGTGCAGAATTTTATTTTTATCCATTCTGGGATATGGGCATCATTGGCTGGCCAGTATTCATTGCCCATCCCTAGTTGCCGGTGGAGGGCAATTAAAAGTCAACCACATTGCTGTGGCTCTGGAGTCACGTGTAGGCCAGACCGGGTAAGGATGGCAGATTTCCTTCCCTAAAGGACAGTAGTGAACCAGATGGGTTTTTCCGACAATGGATTCCTGGTCATCAGTAGATTCTTAGTTCCAGATTTTTTTTTATTGAATTCATATTCCATGACCTGCCGCGGCAGGATTCGAACCTGGGTCCCCAGACCAGTTTTCTGGATTAATAGTCCAGTGATAACCCCACTAGGCCATTGCCTCCCCCCATCACACGCCTGAGAATCCAGCCATGGTGGTTTGCCACTCTTTCGCTGAAAAGTTTCTGAATTCCCTAATGTCCTCCCCCGAACACAGTTTGTTTTCACTGGATTTGTGCAGCTAAAGCAGTCAACAATAGTGTGGTACCCAATTGTTTTAACATCCAGCTTCTATCTTCCAACGTCTGAAGCCGAGGAACTGGACAGCGGTTGGAGAGTACAGAAAATGGTCCCCGGCAGGGAGATTCCCTTTTTAACTTTTCCATGGGATGTGGGAGTTAACTTTTCTTTGGGATGTTACCCATCCCTATTTAACTGAGTGAATTGATAAGCTGCTGCTAAGGGACAAGTGGACTGAAAGTCCTAAACAATTGTATGAAAGATCTGTGTGGTTACACCACTATTTGTTACCCCACCGACGCACAATGGCAGCAGCGTGCCCCATCTACAAGATGCACTGCAGTAACTCACCGAAGCTCCTTCGACAGCACCTTCCAAACCCATCACCACCTAGAAGAACAAGAGCAGCAGACACACGGTGGGGGGGGGCGAATGTTCTCGTTCCGCCTGCCACAGGAATCGTAGCGGGTGAGAGGCAGACTATGGAAAGGTCTGTTGACCTCAGACAGGAGTTTCCAATTTCGGGGCAATCACAGCTGGAAAACCCTGCCCATGCTAACACCACCACCTGTAAGTTCCTCTCCAAGCCTGACTTGGAAATATATTGGTGTTCCTTCACTGCCATTGGGTCAAAATCCGTTCCCTCCCTCATAGCACTGTGGGTGTACCTAATAAATATTTAAAAGTATATTTGACTCACGTAGAGTTATGGCATTTACACTAATTTATTTGGAGGACAGTTTATATTTAGGTATGTTTTAGAGAGTTAGTCATGATGTGGGTATGCCGGCGTTGGACTGGCGTAAACACAGTAAAAAGTCTGACAACACCAGGTTTTAGTCTAACCGATTTATTTGATAGTAAACGCACAAGCTTTCGGGGTTAGTGCCTTCGTCAGGTGAATGGAGAGTTCTGGCCTCAGACAGAGCATATAAAGCACAGACTTTATATGCTCTGTCTGAGGCCAGAACTCTCCATTCACCTGACGAAGGGACTAACCCCGAAAGCTTGTGCGTTTACTATCAAATAAATCGGTTAGACTAAAACCTGGTGTTGTCAGACTTTTTACTTAGAGAGTTAGGTCAGTGTTGAGGATTTGAAAGTAGGACACCATCATTTCCCTTATAAATCATCATAATGAATGGTGACTATAGATCACTCCAGGGAACCCAATCATTCATTATATTGCAGACTCTTCAAAGTGATTCCTTTCTCTTCAAGTATAAGCCTTCTAATCCTTTCTATGCTCCTGGGCCAAGAGGGTTCCTGCACACACATCACTACAACATCCTGCTTCCCTTCTCTGTACCCCCCTCTCAGCCTCCTTGCAATACCAACAGAAACTGAACTGGACCAGCCATATAAAATATTCTGGCTTCCTAAAGCAAGTCAGAGACCAGTGACACAGTGGTTAGCACTGCGGCCTCACGACATCAGGGACCTGGGTTCGATTCCCAGCTTGGGTCACTGTCTGTGTGGAGTTTGCACGTTCTCCCCTGCATGGGTTTCCTCCAGGTGCTCCAGTTTTCTTCCATGGTGTGAAAGACGTGCTGGTTAGGTGCATTGGCTGTGCTAAATTCTACCTCGTGTACCCGAACAGGTGCCGGAGTGTGGTAACTAGGGGATTTTCACAGTGACTTCACTGCAGTGTGAATGCAAGCCTACTTTTAACAATAATAAATAAACATAAACTTAAAGGTATCCTGCAGCAAGTAACTCACCTCCTGACTCCCTAAAGCCCATACGTTGTCTAGAAGGTTAAGTGTGCGCTGGAATACCTTCCCCTAGCCTGGACATGCGCTGTTGCAGCAACACTCAAAAAGCTTAACACCATCCGGGATAAAGCAACCCATCCACCACCTAAACACTCACACCCTCCACCACTGACCCGCAGAGGCAGCCGTGTGTACCATCTACAAGATGCACTGCAGCAACTCACCAATGCTCCTTCGACAGCACCTTCCAAATCCACAATCACTACCGTCTAGAAGGACAAGGGCAGCAGATAGATGGGAACACCACCACCTGAAGGTTCCCCTCCAAGTCACCCCCTATCCTGGCTTCATAGAATCCCTATAGTTCAGGAGAAGGCCATTCAACCCATGGAGTCTGCATCAACCACAATCCCACCCTGCCCCTATCCCCTTCACCACACACATTTACCCCTGCTAATCCCCCTGACATTAAGGGGCAATCTAGCATGGCCAACCAACCAACCTAACCTGCACATCTTTGGAATGTGGAAGGAAACCTGAGCACCCAGAGGAAACCCACGCAGACACTGGGAGAATATGCACAGACAGTGATCCAAGCTGGGAATCGAACCCAGGTCCCTGGCGCTGTGAGGCAGCCATGCTAACCACTGTGCCACCCTTGGAAAACATCCTGCTTCTTGGAAATATTTTGCTGCTCCTTCATTGTCACTGGGTCAAAGTCCACTCCCTCCCTCACTGCACTTTGGGTGTAACTCCACCACATGGATGGCAGCAATTCAAGAAGGCAGTTCTCTGCCACCTTCTCAAGGGGTGATTATGGATAGGCAATAAATGCTGGTCGATCCAACAACGCCCATGAACGAACGTTGAAAAAAGCTCTCCCTTGGTCCAGTAATACCTGAGAAAGTTGGGGACTTGTAAAGCTGTTAACAAACATTGGAGACTGTTGAAATCCTTGGAGATCAAAAAGTGGAGGTGCAGTTCAAATCTCAAAGCATGAATAACTCCTAGACTACAGGAGTGGCCCATTTTAACTCAAATTTAAGACAATCCAGCATGTCAAGCATTACTGAAGAGATTGTTTAAAACAGCAAGTATTTTGGGGTAGCACGTTGGCACAGTGGTTAGTACTGCTGCCTCACAGCTCCAGGGACCTGGAGTTTGCACATTCTCCCTGTGTCTGCTTGGGTTTCCTCCAAGTGCTCTGGTTTCCTCCCACAGTCCCAAGATGTGCAGATTAGGTGGGTTGGCCATGCTAAATTGTCCCTTTGTGTCCCAAGATGTGTATCTTCTAAAAAGCATAGAGATAGTTACATGGGTACGATGGGAATAGAGGGATATGGGCCAAATGTGGGCAATTGGAATTAGCTTATGGGTTTTAAAAAAAACGGCAGCATGGACAAGTTGGGCTGAAGGGCCTGTTTCCATGTTGTAAACCTCTATGACTCTAGGTCAGGTGAATTGGCCATGGTAAATTGCCTCTTGGTGTCCCAGGATGCGTAGGTTAGAGGGATTAACTGGGTAAATATGTGGGGTTACGGGAATAGGGCCAGTGTAGGATTGTTGTCAATGCTGGTTTGATGGGCCAAATGGCCTCCTTTGACACTGTAGGCATTCTATTTCAAAATGATTTCACAACAAGAGTAGTTCTATCTGAAAAATATGTTCATGCGCGGCATTCTTTTGAGCTTTGCATTATGGCTGCTTTAAAGCATTGATTTATTATAGTCACACGTATCAAGATATAGAGAAAAATATTGTTTCTTGTGCGCTATACAGTCAAAGCATACTGTTCATAGAGTACATAGAGGAGAAGGAAAGGAGGTAGTACAGTATTGATTTTTTTAAAATTGATTTGTGGGACACTGGTGTCACTGACTGGGCCAGCATTTATTGCCCATCCCTAATTGCCCTTGAGCTGAGTATCTCGCTTGACCATTTCAGAGGGCAGTTAAGAGTCAACCACTTTGCTGTGGCTCTGGAATCACATGGAGGACGGACTGGGTAAGGATGGCAGATTTCCTTCCCTAAAGGGGCACTGGTGAAGCAGATAGGTTTTTATGACAATCGATGAAAGCTGTCATGGTCACCATTAAAAAAAAGGGTGGCATCGACACCTTGGGCCGAAGGGCCTGTTTTCATGTCGTAAACCCCTATGAAATTAGCTTTCAACCCCAGATTTTATTGATTGAATTTAAATTCCAGCAGAACATTAACCTGAGCCTCGGGATTACTCGTGCTGTGACAATACCATTATACCACTGACTTCCCATGAATATTAAATATAGCTGTTCCCAACATAAATCCATTTGTTTGTGGACTGGTGTCCGTGCTTTCACACGGGTGCGTCTGGCATTGGTTAAGCTGTCCCCTGTCTGAAAATAATTCGGGACAGCTGCAATTAGCTACAACATAATGATTTAAACAATACGATACGTGAGATCTCCCAAACTACCAACACCTCAAAGCGCAATTACTTTTCAAAAAAAAGAGCAAACTTTGCTTTTGTTAGTTTCTGTGCTTGTCATATCACCGGAATATCAGTGATCCAGTTATCTCTGCTTTGCTGGCCTATTCACTGCAGAAACACTGAATGGATCACTGTAACAACGGCAGGAACTTTGACCTCCACTAGGAACAATCTTTCTAGAGCTTCCTAGTGATCCTGTAACGTTCAATTTTATTTTTAATGGTCACATAGGAATTAAGAGCAGTATTAGGCAGATTTAGCCCTTCTCTGCCATTCAATTAGATCTTTCCCTGGTCTTAAATCCACCTCCCCACCTGTTCCCCATTTTCCCTTATCCCTTTATTTTATTGAAAATATATCTATCCCCCTCTGGAAATCATTTAATGATTCAGACTCCCACCACGCTATGGGGCAATGAGTTCCACAAATTTACCACCCTCTGCGAGAAGTAGTTCCTCCTCAGCTCAGCTTAAATCCACCGCCTCTCAACCTTTACATGCGTTGGGATACAGTGAGAAGTATTGTTTCTTGCGTGCTATACAGACAGAGCATACTGTTCATAGAATACATAGGGGAGAAGGAAAGGAGTGGGCGCAGAATGTAGTGTTACAGCCACAGCTAGGGTATGTAGAAAGATCAGCTTAACGTGAGTTAGGTCCATTCAAAAGTCTGATGGCAGCAGGGAAGAAGCTGTTCTTCAGTCGGTTGGTACATGATCTCAGCTTGAACATGTTCGTGCAGTCAGACACAAGTTCAAGTGCATCGCTGCTGATGAACAGGCACGTGAAATCCTGACCCTGCTATTTAACACTCCTTTGGACTCCTAGATCTCAAATCTCCATATGTGTCAGAACTCTTTAGGTAATGCATGCGACATGGACACCAGGACTACTCACAGAATCCCTACAGTACAAAAAGAGACCATTCGGCCCATTGAGGCTACACCAATAATCACACCCAGGCTCTATCCCCATAACCCCACGTATTTAATCTCCCTGATACGAAGGGGCAATTTAGCATGGCCCATTTACCTAACCGGCACGTCTTTGGACTATGGGAAGAAACCGGATTATCCGGAGGAAAACTACGCAGACATGGGGAGAACATTGCAAATTCTGTACAAACAATAACCCGAGGCTGCAATCAAATCCAGGTCCCTGGTGCTGAGAAGCAGCAGTGCTAACCACTGTGCCACCGTGCCGCCCACAAATACTCTCTGAACAGAAAACTGGGAGAGACAATTGTGTTTATTTACCACAATTCCTGACCACCAGATGGCTGAGTGTTTTTGGTCAATGATAATATTTTTTTGAGTCGATTTGATTTGATTTATTATTGTCACATGTATTAACATACAGTGAAAAGTATTGTTTCTTGTGCAGTGTACAAACAAAGCATATCGTTCATAGAGAAGGAAAGGAAAGAGTGCAGAATGTAGTGTTACAGTCATTGCTGGTGTGTAGAGAAAGATCAACTTAATGCAAGATAAGTCCATTCAAAAGTCTGACAGCAGCAGGGAAGAAGCTGTTCTTGGTATGTGACCTCAGACTCCTGTATCTTTTTCCCAGTGGAAGAAGGTAGAAGAAGGAATGTCCAGGGTGCGTGGGGTCTTTAATTATGTTGGCAACTTTGCCGAGGCAGCGGGAAGTGTAGACAGTGTCAATGGATGGGAGGCTGGTTTGCATGATGGATTGGGTTCATTCACGACCCTTTGTAGTTTCTTGCGATCTTGGGCGGAGCAGGAGCCATACCAAGCTGCGATACAACCAGAAAGAATGCTTTCTATGATGCATCTGCAAAGGTTGGTGACATGTCAAATTTCCTTACTCTTCTGTAAAGTATTTGGAAGAAGAGCAAGTTCTTCCACTGATCAGTTTTTATCCATCAATCAGCATCACATAAAAACACTTGAATTGGTTGTTATGTCATTGCTATTTGTTGGACCAGGGCCTGAACTTTCACAGGGAATTTCACAGTAACTTCACTGCAGTGTTGATGTAACACTACTTGTGACACTAATAAATAAACTTTAACTTTGTGGTCAGTGGCAAATGAACAGCATTCCCCAGCGAACAAGCTGTATTCATCATTCATTCCCCTTCCAGCTGCCCACACAGATCCTTTCGGCCTTTTGAGTAGCAACTGGGTGTCATCAGTTGCTTGGCGCACTAGGGCACCCTTAGCAGGAGCCCTGCGATCTGTCTGAGCAGTGCAAGCAAGACTGTGGCTCCTCAACCAATCTGATTGAAGAATCCTACAGGAGGATGTGGAGGATACACCAGTGGTGGCCAGCCTGCGACACAGGGGCCGCATACGGCCCATCCAGGTTCTGAGTGCGGCCTCATGAGACATTTTGTTGACCGTTTCTCACACGCGGGGTTGTCACATTCCCGTCAGAGTAATATTTTTTCCTACCAGTGTGACTGAAGTGATTTGCAAGAGCGAGTGAAGTGAGGTGTGTGCTGATTGCTCACAACATTGAATGTGAGAGCCGTGCGCTCCCTCTGTGTCCAAAGCATCAATATTTCTTTTGTTCTTGCCATTTGAAATTGATGACAATTCTATTAATCTATAAGTAATTAAGCATTCTCTATAACTCATTGTGAAATATTCGCCGTGTATGAAATGTATTTAATCTTATTCATGGGGTCACGGTTAGTGAACAAGCCCAATTTCAATCTTGCAGTCCACTGAGATGAAGGAGGGGAACTCACTAGCTGAGATTACTCATCACTGGGCCACATCAAAAAATGCAAATGAATACATTGAATTCAGTATGTGTAATCATGAATGCAAGTGTGATGGAGGGAATGAAAGAAATATGGGATTAAGAGAGAAAGATTGAGAGAATTGACACATTAACATTTCATAGAATCCCTGCAGTGCAGAAGGAGGCCATTGAGTCTGCACTGACTCTCTGACAGAGTACCTTATCCAGGACCATGCTCACCTTATCCCCATATCTCCATACATTTTCCCACTAAACCCCTAAACTACACATCTAAGGGGCAGCTTAGCGTGGCCAATCCACCTAACTACTGCCTCACAGCATCAGGGACCCAGATTCGATTCCAGCTTCACGTGACTCTGTGTGGTGTATGCACATTCTCCCCGTGTCTGCATGGGTTTCCACCCACAGTCCAACAATGTGCAGGTTAGGTGGACTGGTCATGCTAAGTTGCCCCTTAATATCCAAAGATGTGCAGGTTAGGTGGATTGGCCGTGCTAAATTGCTCCTTAGTGTCCAAAAATGTGCAGGTTAGATGGATTGGCCGTGCTAAATTCCTCCTTTGTGTCCAAAGATGAGCAGGTTAGGTGGATTGGCCATGCTAAATTGTCCCTTAGTGTCCAAAAATGTGCAGGTTAAATGGATTGGCTATGCTAAATTGCCCCTTACTGTTCCAAAATGTACTGGTTAGGTGAATTTGCCATGTTAAATTGCCCCTTAGTGTCCAAAGATGTGCAGGTTAGGTGGATTGGCCATGCTAAATTGCCCCTTAGTGTCCAAAGATGTTTAGGTTAAGTTTATTGGCCATGGTAAATAGCCCTGAGTAAGATGCTCTCTCAGAGAGTCAGGGCAGATCAATGGGCTGAATGGCGTCCTCCTGCATTGTAGGGAGTCTATGGTAATCAATAGACACGTGCATCTTTTGCAGTTATAAAAGATTGTAACACTGACTGAACTGATAGGCAGTGTAAACAGTTACTTACTCTCATCCAGCTGGACAAATAAATGTCCTTATCTTCCTAACAACTATCTCTACCAGCCTTGTATCCAGTTTACCATTGAACATCCAGATTTTGCGTGTTAAGATAAAACCAAATTATTGCTTTTTCATTCAGGCTGTTGAGTTTCTCGTTCAAAGAACCTGTCTCAATTTGTGGGCGTGAGGTTTGGGACTATATATCTGCAGAATACTTGTAATGAAACAAGGATTTAAGGGATTTGCAAATGCCCCTTAGAATTCTGATTACCATAAACTGCAATTTTGATATCAAATGTTCGTGGGATTTATTAAAATTGAGAAGTACGGTCCAAAATAATCGCAATGAAAAGGTTTCTATAATTAGATACAAACATTCTTCCCTCAACCCGTACCACCCAAAGATACGGATAATCTAATTGTGTATCCTATTTGTTATTTGTGGGACTTTGGTGTGTAAATTGGCTACCAGGTTTTCTTAAATAACATTAACCACACTTCAAAAAAATCTGGGTTACCTGTAAAGGACTTCAGCATGTCTTGAACATGTAATAAAGTGCTGCAGTAGAAAACAATCCTTTATTCTTGTCCTCTCAGGCAAGTTCCAATGTAAAGTTAACCTCTGCACAATTCATTTAACACAACCATGTCAGATCCATTCGGAGATTAAACTCCCCAACGTCCCCACTATTTTCATATCCCTGACACTGTATGGCTCCCAGAACCCTACAGCGCAGAAGGAGGCCATCCAGCCCGTTGAGCCTGCGCCGACAACAGTTCCAAATCATGGGCAGGACGGTGGCACAGTGGTTAGCGCTGCTGCCTCACGGTGCCAGGAAACTGGGTTCGATTCCCAGCTTGGGTCACTGTCTGTGTGGAGTTTGCACATTCTCCCCGTGACTGCCTGGATTTCCTCCGGGTGCTCCGGTTTCCTCCCACATTCTGAAAGACATGCCCGTTAGGTGCATTGACCTGAACAGGCACCGGAGTGTGGTGATGAGGGGATTTTCACAGTAACTTCATTGCAGTATTAATGTAAGCCTTACTTGTGATTAATAATTAAGCTTCACTTTACAGCCAGGCCCTATTCTCATGGCCCCATGTACTAATCCTCCTAATCCCCCTTACACTAAGGGGCAATTTAGCATGGCCAATCAATCTAACCTGCACATCTTTGGACTGTGGGAGGAAACCGGAGCACCCAGAGGAAACCCATACAGACACGAGGAGAATGTGCAAACTCCACACAGTCACCCAAGACCGGGAATCGAACCCGGGTCTCTGGCACTGTGAGGCAGCAGTGTGAAACACTGTGCCACCAGTTAATTTATTTGGAGTCTGTACACTGGTGCGGACAGAGTCACACACAGCAGATTTCACACTCCATGTCTCGTGGAGGTTTTACAGGTGGTTTAAGCACCTGCTAGTTAATAGCGAGGGATGAATTTTGCTCCAGTTCTCAATTGCTTGAACCCTGGTGCATGTCAGGTTAGGCAGGGTGCTGGGAAACTAATTACTCCTCCTGATGCAGGACATACTGAAAAGCCATCTTCTCTCTGGGCAAGGGAACACATTGGAGAGGGAAAGAAAATGGAATTTCTCTGCTGTGGAATAAACATCACAGCTTCAGTCTTTTTACCCTTGATAACTTGAGTCACTTTACCAGTTCCAAGGTGCGTGTGGCATTCAACTCAAATTAAATGATGTTTTTAAATTGTGAAGCAAAGGTGTAATAAGTCCTCAGAGACAGAAGTCACCAAAATCCCTTTACTTACAAGTCTGACAACAGCATACAGAGCGCTTTCAGTTAACGGTCTGCACTAGGAGTGCCAGAGGAACTGACACGCCTGGTTAAATACAAAGTAAGATTCCCGATTGACCATCAGTTTGACTTTTAATCAGGGACTTCCTATTCTAATAGACCCACCTCAATTGTCTAATTAAAATTAAAAGGTAAATACAGCCTCCATTTATTGTTAAAGCAAAAAGTCAAGGAAAATTAAATGTTTGATCGTGAGGAGTTACAAAATCCCTACAGTGCAGAGAAAGGCCATTTGGCCCATCAGCTCTGCACAGACACTCTGAAACAGCATCTTACCCAGGCTTATCTATTTCCTCATGCCAATGCCAGTGTGGTACTGAGGCAGTGCTGCACTGTCAGAGGTGCTGACTTTTGGAAGGGATGTTAGACTGAGGTCCCACCTGTTCACTCAGGTGGATGTTAAAAGATCCCACAATTCTTAAAATCCAATTGACCAGAAACTGAACTGGGCCAGTCCGAAAGACGTGCTGGTTAGGGTGCATTGGCTGTGCTGAATTCTCCCTCTGTGTACCCAAACAGGCGCCCAAGTTTGGTGCCCAGGGGATTTTCACAATTACAAGCGGCATGGTGGCATGGTGATTGGCACTGCTGCCTCACAGCGCCAGGGACCCGGGTTCAATTCCTGGCTTGGGTCACTGTCTGTGTGGAGTTTGCACATTCTTCTTCCCCCGTGGGTGGGTTTCCTCCGGGTGCTCCAGTTCCCTCCCAAAAATGTGCAGGCGAGGTTGATTGGCCATTATAAATTGCCCCTTAGTGACAGGGGGATTAGTAGGGTAAATAGGCAGGGTTATGGGGATAGGAACTGGGTGGGATTGTTGTCGGTGCAGGCTCGATGGGCTGAATGGTCTCCTTCTGCACTGCAGGGATTCCATGATTCTAACTTCATTGCAGTGTTAATGTAAGCCTGCTTGTGACAATAATAAATAGATTTTTATTTGCTTAAAAGCAAACCAGACCACCCACCTTATCATTATATCAATAACATTGTCTCGTGATCGTGCTGACTAATCCCTGTATGTGAAGCTGTTCGTTTGACGAACTTATCAATCTCAGCCCAGCGCATCCAGATCCAATAATTCACCACCCTTCTGTTACCCGTACAACCAGCTCAGCGGCACTAATTTTAGGCGGACAATGTTGGAAACATTTCCAGCAGTTAGCCACGTTCCCAAGCTCCTACCAGAGGAGAAAGCAGCTGAGGAGAAGGGACGGGTATCTCCAACAAGCGGGCAGTTTTCATTCTGGCAGATAGCTGGTTCGCGACCAAAATAAATCCCTCGTGCACGCGGCAGTCAGAACAGATGGCCTGGCATGATGTGCAAGAAGGAGAAGTTAGCATCACAACACTGCTATCTGGAAAGTTGTTGGCTGCCACACAATAAAATCCACAACAATGAGGCGAGGCTGTTACATTGGATGAATACAAAATGCGAATGGCACACTCACAACTTGGGTCTGAATAAACAATGTGTCCGCTCCAACCATAGCTCTGAGTCAGCCATGGATTCCAGTGTAACGTACCCACTCCCTCCTACACTTAGAGCGATCTCAATCCAAACATAATCCTGATGTGTAAGAGCTTACGGACACCACCATTTCAGTCCATTGGCTCATGATGTGTAGAGATTACATCGGTAGTAACTTATTCAGTTAATGGTAGGGTGCTGGGGAGAGTTATCCAACTAAGAGACCTTGGGGTACAGGTTCATATCTCCTTGAATGTGGAGTCACAGGTGGACAGAGAGGTGAAGAAGACATTTGGCATGCTTGGTTTCGTTGGTCAGAACATTGAATAGGAGTTGAGACGTCTTGTTGAAGTTGTATGAGGCATTGGTAAGGCCACACTAGGATACTGTGTACAGTTCTGGTCACCCCACTATAAAAAGAATATTATTAAACTAGAAAGAGTCAGAAAAGATTTACTAGGATGCTACCGGGACTCGATGATTTAAGTTATAAGGAGAGGCTGGATAGACTGGAGCTTTTTTCTCTGGAGCATTGGAGAATTAGGGGTGATCTTATCGAGGTCTATAAAATAATGAGGGGCACAGAGTCTGCTCCACCATTCAATCCTGGCTGATACTTTTCTCATCTCCATTCTTCTACCTTCTCCCCATAACCTTTGATCTCCTTATTGATCAAGAACCTATCTATCTCTGTCTTAAAGACACTCAATGACCCGGTCTCCACAGCCCTCTGTGGCAATGAGTCCCACAGATTCACCACCCTCTGGCTGAAGAAATTCCTCCTCATCTCAGTTTTAAAGGAGCGTCCCTTCACTCTGAGGTTGTCCCCTCGGGTTCTCGTCTTTCCCACTAGTGGAAACATTCTCTCCATGTCCACTCTATCCAGGCCTCTCAGTATTCTGTAAATTCCAATAAGATCCCCCCCTCATCCTTCTAAACTCCCATCAGTACAGACACAGGCTCCTCAACCGCTCCTCATGTGACAAACCCTTCATTCCTGAGACCGTTCTTGTGAATGTCCTCTGGACCTCTTTCAGGGCCATCACATCCTTCCTTAGGCGTGGGACCCAAAACTGCTCACAATATTCCAAACGGGGTCTGACCGGAGCCTTGTACAGCCTCAGCAGTACATCGCTGCTCTTGTATTCTAGCCCTCTAGAAATGAACGCGAACATTTAATCTGCCTTCCTAACTGCCAGCTGAACTTGCACGTTAACCTCAAGAGAACCAGGACTCCCAAGTCCCTTTGTTCTTCAGATTTCCAAAGCCTTTCCCCATTTAAAAAATAGTCTATGCCCTGTTCTTCCCACCAAAGTACATAACCTCACTGATTTTTTACACAAAGGGTGGTGGGTGCCTGGAACTCGTTGCCGGGGGGGGGGTAGTGGAAGCGGATACAGTAGTGACTTTTAAGGGGCGTCTTGACAAATACATGACTAGGATGGGAATAGAGGGATATGATCCCCGGAAGAGTAGGGGGTTTTAGTTAAGTCGGGCAGCATGGTCAGAGGGCCGAAGGGCCTGTTCCTGTGCTGTAATTTTCTTTGTTCTTTGTTGCCACATTGTATTCCATCTGCCACTTCTCTGCCCACTCTCCTAACCTGTCCAAGTCCTTCTATGGCCTCCTCACCACTGGCGCCACCATGTAATCCAGTGGCACCACCACTGTGCCACCATCTCCCCCAAGATGCTACAATTTTCTACCCAAAATTCTGCCATGTTTCCCTGATAGGATTGGTGATCTGTCATTTTAAAAGCCTTGTTAAATGCTCTCGTTTGGGCATTTAGTCTGCGTAGATTGTCATTAAAACCCACCAGTGTTCATTGCGGTACTTAAACATGGGTAGAGGTACAATTCAGCTGAAAAAAAACGCTGGTATTTGAGAAATCGAATACCACAGACAACTGAACTATCTACTTTCTTAACAAAACATCCTAAGGGGTAAACTAATAATTGTAGTGTAACATAATCCACATGGTATTTAAGAACACTGCCAAGATATCTCATTGTTTGCTATAGTTTTTTCCTCAGTGATTTACCATAATCTAATTAGATATTTAACATGGATACTTAAGCCACTTAATTTTCTGACTGGGTAGAGAGGACATGTAAGCTTCTTGGGATGTGTGCAATAAAGAGATTATCTCCAGATTTCCTGATTGTCCCGGCAGATTCCCGCACCCCTTCCTCCCCTCGCGAGCGCACATGTATTTTTTCCCCGCTATGAAAATCCAGAATGTTCTATATTGAATCTCTAAGAGCGAGGAGACCACCCAGAACATGGAATTAGAAGATGTTTTTCATAGAATCCCTACAGTGCAGAAGGAGGCCATTTGGCCCATCCAGCCTATACTGGCAACCATCCCACCCAGCCCCTATCCCCATAACCCCATTTTAAGTTGAAGTATTGTTGTCACAAGTAGGCTTATCTTAACACTGCAATGAAGTTACTGTGGAAATCCCTAGGTCCCACACTCCAGCACTTGTTTGGATACATTGAGGGAGAATTTAGCACGGCCAATGCACTGAACCAGCGTGTCTTTAGGACTGTGGGAGGAAGCCGGAGCACCAGGAGGAAACCCACGCAGACACGGGGAGAACATGCAGACTCCACACACACACACACACACACACACACACACACACACACACACACACACACACACACACACACACACAGTGACTTAAGCCAGGAATCATACCCAGGTCTCTGGCGCTGTGAGGCAGTAGTGCTGACCACTGTGCTTCCATGCCACCTATGTTTTTACCCTGCTAATCCCTTTTCACAAAGGAGCAATTTAGCATGGCCAATCATCCTAACCTGCACCTCTTTGGACTGTGGAAGGAAAGTGGAGCACCCGGAGGAAACCCACGCAGACACGGGGAGAACATGCAGACTTCACACAGTCACCCAAGGCTGCAATCGAACCCGGGTCCCTGGTGCTGTGAGGCAGCAGTGCTAACCACTGTGCTGCCCAAGTGAAGATCATTTTTACCTCGCAGACTAGTTCTCTGCTCATGTAGTGTTATATCACAGAGAGCTAAAAGACAGGCTAATATCCTGTCCAATTTTAGCCATCATTTTTAATTGGGATGAAGTGGGAGTGGAAGCAGTGCAGGAAATGGGGATACATTTGGCTGGGCAATGATGTCTAGACTTTGGCACCATCAGACACTCACTGGTGACCATGTTCCAGGAGGAATAACATACCACGTTGCAATTACAGGAGCCGAACTGTGGGATTAAGTGAGGGATGAGTATTGCTGAGGTCAGTTTAGCTCAGTTGGCTGGACGGCTGGTTCATGATGCAGAATGATGCCAATAGCATGGGTTCAATTCCCGTACCAGCTGAGGTTATTTATGAAGGCCCCCTTCTTCTCCATTTTGCCCCTTGCCTGAGGTGCGATGACCCTTGGGTTAAATCACCACCATATTAGCTCACCCTCTCAAAGGAGAGAACAGCCTATGGCCATCTTGGAACTATTGTATTGCTGTCATTTGAAGGAAATTCTACACAGGTTGGCAGTATTTTTAGGGGAGGTGGTGGCATGGTGGTTTTGTCACTGAGCTAGTAATCTTAGAGCCAGGGTAATGCTCTGGGTACCCGAGTTCAAATCTGACCACAGCAGATGGTAAAATTTGAATTCAATAAAAAGTCTAACGATGACTATGAAACCATTGTCAATTGTCATTTGATGGTATCATTGATGCCCTTTAGGGAACGAAATCTGTCATTCTTACACGTGACTCCAGATTTGTGGCTATGTGACTCTTAAAATGCCCTCTGAAAATGGAGCAACTAGGGATGGGCAATAAATGCTGGCCCTGCCACCCACATCTCAGGGTGTCGCCTGGGCTGTGAAGTTTTGGGTGGCACAGTGGTTATCAGTATGCCTCACAGTGCCAGGGACCCGGGTTTGATTCCCAGCTCAGGTCATTGTCTGTGTGGAGTTTGCATGTTCTCCCCGTGTCTGCATGGGTTTCCTCCAGGTGCTCCGGTTTCCTCCCACACTCCAAAGATGGGCAGGTTAGGCGGATTGGTCATGCTAGCTTGCCCCTTGGTGTTCCAGGATGTGTGGGTTAGGGGGATTAGCAGGGTAAATGTTTGGATTTATGAAAATAGGGCCTGAGTAAGGTGTTGGAGAGTTGGTGCGGACTCAATGGGCCAAATGGCCTCTTTCTGCATTATAGGGATTCTATTCTGCCCAACAGATAGGGTGAGCTTGGATAGACCTTGCGCGCTCCTTTTAGTGTCCCTTCTGTCAGATGTTCGGGTGTCCTGCATGCACATGACATGGGTGGTTATAATAAATTGAGGATGACTTTAGAGTATGAAAGAGTTTATTGTCAATGATAAAGTCACAACCATCAATGTGACTTTTTTTTTTACTCATTTGTGGGACTTGGGTGTCACTGGCTGGCCAACATTTATTGCCTTGGAGGGCAGTTGAGAGTCAACCACGTTGCTGTGGCTCTGGAGTCACGTGTAGGCCAGACTGGGTAAGGACGGCAGATTTCCTTCCCTAAAGGACATTAATGAACCAGATGGGCTTTTCCGACAATGCTTTCATGGTCATCTATAGATTCTTAATTCCAGATTTTCTTTTATTGAATTCAAATTCCACCATCTGCCGTGGCGGGATTCGAATCCAGGTCCCCAGAACATGAGCTGAGTTTCTGGGTTCATGGTCTAGCGATAAAACCACTCGGCCATTGTCTCCCACGAGGTTATTCTCCACTCCTGGCTGGCTCCAGATTATTCCTGAACCAGGATGCACACTGGCTCAGTTTCCTGGCTTCATAGGGTCCGGCCTGATCACGTGACTCTCAGGGATTGCCCCGCCCCTTAAAGGGGCCACACTACCACAATGGTTTGTACTCATCGCAGGAGGAAAACATTAAATCACTGAGATCCCTGCATGCATAAATTAGTTCTTCTGATTATATCTCATGCTGTTGGATATTCTAGGCTAATGATGCATGACTTATTTTGCTTAAAACATCTCAGGGAATCCTTATGACACGTCCTGGTCACCCTCCATGGAAGCAGAAGCTAAATCATTAGACTGAAACATCTTAAGCATATTTTATCCTGTTACAAACATGTGAGGAAATAGTAACAAGGTGACTGATGCGGACCCCACCCCCCCCTTCTCCGCGACACCATTTACAGATTTATAGACCCTGCCCAAATTATCCCGTCTCCGCAGGTTTTCAAACGTAATTGGCCGCAGTTTAAAGAGCTTTCGTTCAGTTTCACCCAGGCACCCTGAAGGTAGTTCAGGCAAAGAGGACATCAATCTAACCTTACAATCCACATTGCTCAGGGCCTTACCAACTGCATTCCAACTGTGTCATCAAATGGTCTTTGGTGTGCTTGATCTTGACAAGACCTTAAGTAAAGCGTGGTGGCACAGTAGTTAACACTGTTGCCTCACAGCTCCAGGGACCCGACTTGAGTCAGTGTCTGTATGGAGTCTGTACGTTTTCCCTGCGTCTGCGTGGGATTCCTCCGGGCACTCCGGTTTCCTCCCACAATCCAAAAGATCTGCAGGTTGGGTTGATTGGCCGTGCTAAATTGCCCCTTATTGTTGAGGGATGCGTAGGTTAGAGGGATTAGCGGGGCAAATATGTGGGGTTATGGAGATAGGCCCTGGGTGGGATTGTTGTCGGTGTACTCGATGGGCTGAATGGCCTCTTTCTGCACTTTTGGGATTCTATGATTCTAAAGAGTCAAAACTAAATTGAGAATAATTTAAAAAAAACAAACAAAAATGGCAAAGGGAACAAGGTTTGGATGAGGAGAATTTTTTCCACGCACAACTAGTTATGATCTGGAACACACTGTCGCTGGAAGCAGAGTTAGCAAAAACTTTCAAAAATATAATCGGATAAGGATGCAAAGAGAAAATATTGGCAGGTTTATGAGGAATAGGACGAAATGGATAGCTGTGTTGCAGATGGGTTGAATGGCCCCTTCTCAGCCTGCATATGAAATGTATGCAGTTAAATGTTCAGGATGAAAGTGCATTTCATTTATACAACTGCCTGTCTCCATATGGTATTATTGGCAAACTGTCCAGTACAGATTCTTCTTTGCTTGGGAGATGTTTGCATATTTATATAATCTGTCCTGAATTAGTTGTGCTCAGATACATTTGCCTTGTGGTTTATTTTGCTTCCTGCAAATAAAAAAACGTATAAATTACAATTATTAAAAATAATACTTTGAAGAAGAAATTGGATGACCTTGCTAACATTATCCCATGTCACCCAGACCCAGAGCTGTAGAATTCTCCAACCCTCTTGGGCAGATCTTCCCCCAGGCCTTGGGTTGAATTTTCCAGCTCTTCCACCTGCAGGATCTTCCAGTCCCGCCAGTGGTGACCCCGCCCCGCCCTCGTCAGATACACCATATACAATCCCGCCACAGGCCACCTCTGCCCCGGGATGTCACACTGGAGGTGGGGGAGAGGAGAATCCCGTCCCCTGGTGATGGAAGAACAATCCATTCATAAACTTCTGGGCTTCTAACTAGCTCCTGGGGAATGGGGATCTAATGGAACAGGGGAAGGTTGCTGAGTCCTGCCATTTCCATGAGGTTTCTTTGTTGTATCTGAGCGCACACTCCCCCCCACACACACACACACACACACACACACACACACACACTCCCCCACCCCTTCCCACACACACACACACACACACACACACACACACTCCCACACACACACACACTCCCCCACACACACACACACTCATAAGCACACACACACACACACTCATAAGCACACACACACACACACATGCACGGAGGCATGTGCACACACACATGCACATCCACACACATACACACCACACACAAACACAGACATGCATGGAGGCATGTGCACAGATAGGTACACGTGTACATCCAAACACACACGTGTGCACATTCTCTCACACACACACACACACACACACATGTGCACAGAGGCACGTGCACAGACAGGTACATGTGCACATTCACACACACACAGACATAGAAGCACATGTACACACACACGCACACACACACACGCACACAGACAAAAGACACACTGACATGCAAACACACTCACACAAACACACTCGCAAGCAAATGGAAAGGGCATGTGATTCTAATTTAGTAGCATCCCCTCTCTATCGATCGAGACTTAATGACTATGAAACACTTGTAGATCTGCAATGGCTTAATAATAAATCAGATGAATGGGATCAATTTGAGACAGAGAGAGACACGGGATTAGATTTGTGAGGTTTAATAATGGTCACCACTGAACACTGGGGGATTTCACACATTTGGAAACATTCTAATAAGGAGTTTAGTTTTAGATTTAAAAAAAATACCCATCTGTGATGATATGTGCCTGAATTCTTTATAATGTTAAAGGTACTCAGCAGAGCAAGGGTTAATGTGAGATTGGAGGGTGACACGCCCCACAGAAAAAGTTTATTTATTTTATTTATTTGTGTCACGAATAGGCTTACATTAACACTGCAATGAAGTTACTGTGAAAATCCCCTGGTTGCCACACTCCAGCACCTGTTCGGAGACACTGAGGGAGAATTTAGCATGGCTAGTGCACCTAACCAGCACGTCTTTCGGACTGTGGGAAGAAACTGGAGCAGTGTGATATATATAGTCATATAGTCAATGAACAGTCTAGAACAGAACTCTTAAGCTGCTAGCCTCCATGCTGGTGGCAACCCCATACAAGACCATACTTGGAACAGTAATCATAGAATCCCTACAGTGCCGAAGGAGACCATTCGGCCCATCGAGCCTGCACCAACCATGAGCCCACCCACGCCCTATTCCCACATATTTACCCTGCTAATCCCTCTGACACCAAGGGGCAATTTAGCATGGCCAATCAAGCTAACCTGCACATCTTTGGACTGGGGGAGGCAACTGGAGCACCCGGAGGAAAACCCACGCAGACACGGGCAGAATGTGCAAACTCCACACAGACAGTGACCGGAGGTTGGAATTGAGCCCGGGCCCCTGGCGCTGTGAGACAGCAGTGCTAACCCACTGTGTCACTCCTGCTAATCGTTAAAGTCCACCAATAATGGTGTTTATATTTAAACACACAAGCGTTGAGATCTGATCAATAAGTCCCCACCCTGAAGCATAAAGAATTTATATTCGCCACATAATGTGTAACCAGCCAGCTATAAAACTAATAAATACTTGGTAAAAAAAATGAAACCTATTACAGTTACTCACGTTAGTTATGAAGTAGTGAGATGGAAGAAGACTGAGTGAATGAAGAGAGAATTGCATTCATCTAGCGCCTTTCACATCTTCACCATGTTCCCGTGAGTTTAACCAGTCGACGGATTTGTCTAGCTGCGTAGTTATGCCCGTTTTGGAGCAGATGGGGCACGGTGGTTAGCACTGCTGCCTTACAGTGCCAGCGACCTGCTTTCAATCCCAGCCTCGGGTCGCTGTTTGTGTGGAGTTTGCATGTTCTCCCCATGTCTGCGTGGGTTTCCTCCAGGTGATCCGGATTCCTCCCACAGCCTGAACGACGTGCTGGTTAGGGCGCATTGGCCATTCTAAATTCTCCCTCGGTGTACATGAACAGGCGCTGGAGTGTGGCAACTAGGGGATTTTCACAGTAACTTCATTGCAGTGTTAATGTAAGCCTACTTGTGACACGAATAAACTAAACTTTAAGAAGATGTGACACTGGGCCAACACATGGTTTTCAGCCCTTTTCCCACAGCTATCGAATCCAGCCCAGCTGACAGTTTTCTCTCTGTGACGGTTCGAAGCTTCTGTGTTAAGTTAGTTCTGGATGCTGCGAAGCTGTGATCGCCAGTATAAAACAACCCAGAACTAACATTGCACTTAGTGGGGGGACTGACAGGAAGGTTATTCAGAGTTGCAAAAATGCACAGATATACTGAGTGACTGCTTCTCAGTCACTGGAGTTAATGCACCACCAAACGAGCTGGGTAAGGGGATTTTTTTTAAAATTAATTTTACAGGGATGTAGGTGTCACTGGCTGGGCCAGCATTTATTGTCCATCCCTAACTGCCCTCCATTTAAGAGGGCATTTGAGAGTCAACCACATCGCTGTGACTCTGGAGTCACAGGTAGGCCAAACTGGGTAAGGATGGCAGATTTCCTTCCCTAAAGAGCTTTAGTGAACCAGATGGATTTTTCCGATGATCGACAATGGTTTCATGGTCATCAGTAGATTCTTAATTCCACATATTTGATGGAATTCAAATTCTACCATCTGCCGTGGCGGGATTCGAGTCCGGGTCCCCAGAACATTACCCTGGGTCTCTGGATTGCTATCCAGTGGTAATACCACAATGCCATTGCCTCTCTTTTGACTCTATCATAGCATCATAGCAGACTCGAGGGGCTGAGTGACCCACTCCTGCTTCTAGCTTTATGTACATAATGAAGAGCTGCCTTCGCAGCCAATACGTCACCCTCCTTAGGCACCAAATAAAAAGTCAGGCATGTTCGTTCTTGCATTGTTCCAAAACATCTCACCATTTCTGGTGTTGTAGGGAGGTGCAAATGTCAATGTGCACAGAGTTATGTGAAGGTGTATTATCATCTGATATGTCAGTAATATGTTTCGACGAGTGTCAAAGTCAGCCTCCTTCCCTGCAGTGAACTATCATTGACTGATAGACGCATTTGCTCTTGACAATGATGCAGCAAGGTGGTTAATTATGTCCAGTGTACGCGTCACGAAAACCTTTCAGTCTCATTTTTCATCTGCTAAATTGCGACTGGGAATGCGTTATGCTGTTGTGTGGGATCGCCCTTGTCTGTAGAGTCCTGCAGTGGAAATGGTGCCTGAAAGCACTGAAGTGTGAGCTGGCCATTCAAATCAACCCCCCTGTCCACCACCTGAACATTGACTCAAATGACAAGTGAAACTGGAATCAGGTTTCTTTTCTATGTGATGGTAGTGTGAGACTGAAACATTACCTTCATTCACTTTCCTGCGGTGCACAAGATTCATCGGATAATCTAACTCCTTCCCCAAGCTGGTTTCTGAGTCTTGCACTGGAACTTGTACAGTTAAAAACATCCTCAGCGACAACTGGTTGAGTTTAATGACTCTCGTCACAGATGCACCATTGAAAGCATCCTTTCCGGATGTATCACAGCTTGGTAAGTCTCCCGCTTTGCCCAAGACCATAAGAAACTACAAAAAGATTGTGAATGTAGCCCAGTCCATCACTCAAACCAGCCTCCCATCCATTGCCTTGGAAAAGCAACCTGCGTGATCAAGGACCCCACGCACCCCAGACATTCTCCCTTCCACCTTCTTCCATCAGGAAAAAGATACAAAACTCTGAGGTCATGTACCAACCAACTCAAGAACAGCTTCTTCCCTGCTGCCATCAGACTTTTCAATGGACTTACCTCGCATTAAGTTGATCTTTCTCTACACCCTAGTTATGACTGTAACACTACATTCTGCACTGTCTCCTTTCCTTCTTTATGAATGCCACTAGCTTTCGGAGCGCTGTTCTTTCACTCACCTGACAAAGGAGCAGTGCTCTGAAAGCTAGTGGCATTTGCTACCAAATAAACCTGTTGGATTTTAACCTGTGAGACTTCTTACTGTGTTTACCCCAGTCCAATGCCAGCATCTCCACATCAGGACATTGTACAGCCCCATTGAAATATGGGATCTTATTTTCACTGATGTGTTTTGAATGATCCCTGCCGTTCTCCTCTGGTCCCAAATGATTTGCCCTTGATCTTCTGCGAGCAATAAAGAAAGAAAATGACAGGAAGGTCAGGGCCGGATTGAGTTAGCCGTGGCTAATGCTATTAAAGTAGCCATTTTTCCAAGATATTGGCCTGACGAGTGGTTTTTGGCGACATCCAACTCTGGGTCCATAATTGTGAAAGGATCCACGAATTCAATCAAACTAACATCATCCCGCATCTTAGAGACGTCTATTAGAGCAAACGGTGGGGGGGGAAAAATCAATAGCTATTACTAGCTTCAGGCTTCGACAAGATGAGATTCTGTTGGGGTCAGACCGCGATGGATCCAAATTGGAATGTGTGTAATGGCGTTAATGTAACGATGTTATGCAGTCATGGCCAGCACAAATTCAACTGAAGAATTGTGAAAACATCTGGAAGACATATTGTCGCCCAAGCATTGCCACCGATTAAACACCAACTTCAAACAGCTCACAGCTTTTTCAACAGCTGATGAGAGTTATTATCCCACTGCTTACAGCTCTCTTTATCCCCTCCCCTTTTTTTTGCAGTAGTGGCACAGTGGCACAGTGGTTAGCATTGCTGCCTCACGATGACAGGCACCCGGGTTCGATTCCCAGCTTGGGTCACTTGATAAAGTTTGTACGTTCTTCCAGTGTCCCTGGAAGTGTCTGCCCACACTCCCTTATGCTCTTAGGTGTGGGGTGGGGTGTGTGAGTGTGGGGGTGGGTGTGTGAGTGCAGGGGGTGGGTGTGTGAGTGCAGGGTGGAGTTGCTGGAGTGCAGGGTGAGGGTGTGTGAGTGCAGAGTAGGAGCGTGTGAGTGCAGGGTTGGGTGTGTGAGTGCGGGGTGGGGTGTGTGAGTGCGGGGTTGGGTGTGTGAGTGCGGGGTGGGGTGTGTGAGTGCGGGGTGGGATGTGTGAGTGCGGGGTGGGGTGTGTGAGTGCGGGGTGGGGTGTGTGAGTGCAGGGTGAGGGTGTGTGAGTGCAGGGTGAGGGTGTGTGAGTGCAGGGTGAGGGTGTGTGAGTGCAGGGTAGGGGTGTATGAGTGCAGGGTAGGGGTGTGTGAGTGCAGGGTGAGGGTGTGTGAGAGCGGGGGTGGGGTGTGTGAGTGCAGGGTAGGGGTGTGTGAGTGCAGGGTCGGTGTGTGTGAGTGCAGGGTCGGGGTGTGTGAGTGCAGGGTAGGGGTGTATGAGTGCAGGGTCGGTGTGTGTGAGTGCAGGGTCGGTGTGTGTGAGTGCAGGGTCGGGGTGTGTGAGTGCAGGGTCGGTGTGTGTGAGTGCAGGGTAGGGGTGTGTGAGTGCAGGGTAGGGGTGTATGAGTGCAGGGTCGGTGTGTGTGAGTGCAGGGTCGGTGTGTGTGAGTGCAGGGTCGGTGTGTGTGAGTGCAGGGTGAGGGTGTGTGAGAGCGGGGGTGGGGTGTGTGAGTGCAGGGTAGGGGTGTGTGAGTGCAGGGTCGGTGTGTGTGAGTGCAGGGTAGGGGTGTGTGAGTGCAGGGTAGGGGTGTGTGAGTGCAGGGTCGGTGTGTGTGAGTGCAGGGTCGGGGTGTGTGAGTGCAGGGTCGGGGTGTGTGAGTGCAGGGTCGGTGTGTGTGAGTGCAGGGTAGGGGTGTGTGAGTGCAGGGTCGGGGTGTGTGAGTGCAGGGTCGGTGTGTGTGAGTGCAGGGTCGGGGTGTGTGAGTGCAGGGTAGGGGTGTGTGAGTGCAGGGTAGGGGTGTGTGAGTGCAGGGTCGGTGTGTGTGAGTGCAGGGTAGGGGTGTGTGAGTGCAGGGTCGGGGTGTGTGAGTGCAGGGTCGGGGTGTGTGAGTGCAGGGTCGGTGTGTGTGAGTGCAGGGTCGGGGTGTGTGAGTGCAGGGTAGGGGTGTGTGAGTGCAGGGTCGGGGTGTGTGAGTGCAGGGTCGGTGTGTGTGAGTGCAGGGTCGGGGTGTGAGTGTGCAGGGTAGGGGTGTGTGAGTGCAGGGTAGGGGTGTGTGAGTGCAGGGTAGGGGTGTGTGAGTGCAGGGTAGGGGTGTATGAGTGCAGGGTAGGGGTGTGTGAGTGCAGGGTAGGGGTGTGTGAGTGCAGGGTCAGTGTGTGTGAGTGCAGGGTCGGTGTGTGTGAGTGCAGGGTGAGGGTGTGTGAGAGCGGGGGTGGGGTGTGTGAGTGCAGGGTGGGGGTGTGTGAGTGCAGGGTAGGGGTGTGTGAGTGCAGGGTCGGTGTGTGTGAGTGCAGGGTAGGGGTGTGTGAGTGCAGGGTAGGGGTGTGTGAGTGCAGGGTCGGTGTGTGTGAGTGCAGGGTCGGGGTGTGTGAGTGCAGGGTCGGTGTGTGTGAGTGCAGGGTAGGGGTGTGTGAGTGCAGGGTCGGGGTGTGTGAGTGCAGGGTCGGTGTGTGTGAGTGCAGGGTAGGGGTGTGTGAGTGCAGGGTAGGGGTGTGTGAGTGCAGGGTAGGGGTGTATGAGTGCAGGGTAGGGGTGTGTGAGTGCAGGGTAGGGGTGTGTGAGTGCAGGGTCAGTGTGTGTGAGTGCAGGGTCGGTGTGTGTGAGTGCAGGGTGAGGGTGTGTGAGAGCGGGGGTGGGGTGTGTGAGTGCAGGGTAGGGGCGTGTGAGTGCAGGGTAGGGGCGTGTGAGTGCAGGGTCAGTGTGTGTGACTGCAAGGTAGAGTGCAGGGTGAGGGTGTGTGAGAGTGGGGGTGGGGTGTGTGAGAGCGGGGGTGGGGTGTGTGAGTGCGGGGTGAGGGTGTGTGAGTGCAGGGTGAGGGTGTGTGAGTGCAGGGTAGGGGTGTGTGAGTGCAGGGTAGGGGTGTGTGAGTGCAGGGTAGGGGTGTGTGAGTGCAGGGTGAGGGTGTGTGAGTGCAGGGTGAGGGTGTGTGAGAGCAGGGTGAGGGTGTGTGAGTGCAGGGTAGGGGTGTGTGAGTGCAGGGTGAGGGTGTGTGAGTGCAGGGTGAGGGTGTGTGAGTGCAGGGTAGGGGTGTGTGAGTGCAGGGTGAGGGTGTGTGAGTGCAGGGTAGGGGTGTGTGAGTGCAGGGTGAGGGTGTGTGAGTGCAGGGTAGGGGTGTGTGAGTGCAGGGTGAGGGTGTGTGAGTGCAGGGTAGGGGTGTGTGAGTGCAGGGTGAGGGTGTGTGAGTGCAGGGTGAGGGTGTGTGAGTGCAGGGTAGGGGTGTGTGAGTGCAGGGTGAGGGTGTGTGAGTGCAGGGTAGGGGTGTGTGAGTGCAGGGTAGGGGTGTGTGAGTGCAGGGTAGGGGTGTGTGAGTGCAGGGTAGGGGTGTGTGAGTGCAGGGTAGGGGTGTGTGAGTGCAGGGTAGGGGTGTGTGAGTGCAGGGTCGGTGTGTGTGAGTGCAGGGTCGGTGTGTGTGACTGCAAGGTGGAGTGCAGGGTGAGGGTGTGTGAGAGCGGGGGTGGGGTGTGTGAGAGCGGGGGTGGGGTGTGTGAGAGCGGGGGTGGGGTGTGTGAGAGCGGGGGTGGGGTGTGTGAGTGCAGGGTGAGGGTGTGAGTGTGCAGGGTAGGGGTGTGTGAGTGCAGGGTAGGGTGTGTGAGTGCAGGGTAGGGGTGTGTGAGTGCAGGGTAGGGGTGTGTGAGTGCAGGGTGAGGGTGTGTGAGCGTGGGGGGTGAGGGGGTGAGTGCCGGGAAGGTGTGAGTCTGGGGGAATGGTGTGAGTGCCGGGGTGGTGGGGGGGAGGCGTTGAGTGTGCTGGGGGTGTGGAGTATTGCATGGGAATATTGTAAATAGGTTGCGAGAGGTTCCTGGACAAAATGTTGAGCAATCTTTCCATGGACATCCTTCCACTGTGAGTGCCCAACAAGCAAAAGAGACGAGGCCCTTCCCCGTCTGTTAAACATTTACATATTGTCACCGGCACAGTAATACTACATGAAATTTGCTGAAATGGGGAAAAATAAACAGGGATCAGACCCAATTTTAGTCACAGAGTCGTGGAGGATATGACGTGCTATCTATATCATGCTGCAATCTTTTGCCAGCTTCTCGTGAATCTTTGTCTATCATTTTCAGTCTTTTGTTCCACTCTCAAGGGTTAACTTACACCCAACTCTTGTCCATGTTCTTTCATAGTTACATAGTCCTCATTCTGCATTGTCCCCAACAAACGTTTGGCTAGTTCCTTCTCAGGGATTAACTCTCACAAAGATGTAGTGGGTTAGAATTGATTTACGAGTCAATACACTGCAGTAGAGAGCTGTAGGCAGATCTGTGACACTTTCTCCAAAATTAATGACCTAATCACACCTTAATGCTGTAATGCATGCTTTTTCAAGCTAATATATTCAAAGTGTTACAATGCAGTTCTTACACATCCAGGTTAATGTTTGCAGATACTTTGCCTGTTACTTTGATTTGATTTGATTTATTACTGTCACATATAGCGGAATACAGTGAAAAGTATTGTTTCATGCATGCTGTGTAGACAAAGCATACCATTCATAGAGTACACAGGGGAGAAGGAAACGAGAGGGTGCAGAATGTAGTGTTACAATCACAGCTAGGGTGTAGAGAAAGGTCAACTTTGTATAAGGTTGGTCCATTCAAAAGTCTGATGGCAGCAGGGAAGAAGCTGTTCTTGAGTCGGTTGGCACGTGACCTCAGACTTTTGTATCTCTTTCCCGACAGAAGGAGGTGGAAGAGAGAATGTCCGGGGTGTGTGGGGTCCTTAATTATGTTGGCTGCTCTTCTGTGGCAGTGGAAAGTGTAGACCGAGTCAATGGATGGGAGGCTGGTTTGCGTGATGGACTGGGCTACATTCACAACCCTTTGTAGTTTCTTGCGGTCTTGGACAGAGCAGAAGCCATACCAAGCTGTGATACAACCAGAAAGAATGCTTTCTATGGCGCATCTGTAAAAATTGTTAAGAATGATAGCTGACGTTAAAGGTATGCTGGCTGCTTTTCCAAGGCAGCGGGAAGTGTAGGCAGAGTCAGTGGACGGGAAGATGGTTTATTTTATTGAGCAGAATAATTCCCTCATGGATAGCAAGACATCTATATTCTCTTCTCATGGATGAGAAAACTGGGAGCGCCAAATAGCGGGAGAAATGGAAACAGGGGTCAATTTTAACTTCACATACAATGTTGGCTTAACCCCTGTCTGACTTTACACTCCATTGAATTCTACACACTGATGTTAAGCGGGGTGGAAACCCTCCAGCGGTTTCACAACAAGGAAGCTTGTTAAAATTAGCTCTGATGGAGAGGGTCGCGATAGCGGAAGCCAAAGATGTTTTTGCAAAATTAACACGGTCAGGGTCATGCAGTAGGACATCCAGGGCCAGAGACAGGAGCACAGCAGCTGAACAAATAGCCTTCAGTGGTGACTTGGAGGGTTGGGTTGGGAGAGAGGGACAAGGAGAAAGTTGATGGTAGAGGAATAGTAGGTGTGTGGCAAATACAAGGCGTGAAGGGATTGGAAAAATAGTATTAGCACTCAGAAAAAATAGGCACCATGTAGTTCTTCAATTGTTGTGTCTGCACATTGAGAATTCAAAGCCTGATCTTACACAATTCCACTCCAAACATTGTGGTCACTGTTCTCCTGAAGGCTCGGTAGTTTGCTGTGGACAGTGGTCTGTTTGAGGTTGTGCGGTTGTTTGAAGGCAAGAAGTGGGGGTGTGGGGATGGCCCTGGCGAGATGTTCATCTTCATCAATGACATGTTGAAGACTCCAGAGAAGATGTTGTCGCTTCTCCGCTCTGGGGAAGTACTGGACAACGAAGGATACTTTGTCTACCGCGTCCTGTGTTTAACCTGGTGTTGTAAGACTTCTTATTGTGTTTACTCCAGTCCAATGCAAGCATCTCCACATTTAAACTAATATGGCAGGGGACTGGGAGCCCTTTCCAAGGATTCAGAGGGAATTCAGACCAAGAGGAAAAGACGGTAAGGCGACTAAGGAAAGTGATAGACAGAGAAATCAAGGGCCAGAGTCAGATAAGGGATGACTAAAGCACAGTAGGAAAGGGAAAAGAAATTTAAAAGTGCCCACCTTAAGGTTTTGCACCTGAATGCCTGGGGCATTTGAAACAAAATGGATGAGTTAGTTGATGCAAAGGGGTCGAATAAAGTTGCTATTACGGAGACGTGGCTCAAAGGTGACCAAGGGTGGGAACTAAACATTGAGGGCTATTCAGTGTTTCGGAAGGATAGACAGAAAGGAAAAGGTGGTGGAGTTACATTATTGATCAAAGATAATATTGACATGATACTGAGGAGAGATATCAGCAGATGTGGAACCTGTTAAGAAACAACAAGGGACAAAAGATATCAGAGGGTTGGTATACAGACCGCCAAACTGTAGTTGTAATGTTGGGAAAGGGATTAGACAGGAAATCAGAGATGCACGAGTTAAAGAAACATCTGTGATTATGGACGACTTTAATGTGTATATAGATTGGGAGAGTCAAATTAGTCGCTGTACAGTAGAGGAGGATTTTCTGGAGTGTGTACAGAATGGTTTTCTGGAGCAATACGTTGAGGAACCAACAAGAGAGTTGGCCATCTTGGACTGGGTGTTGTGCAACGAGAAAGTATTAATTGGCAATGTGGTTGTGAGAGAACTCTTGGGGATGAGTGACCATAACATGGTAAGATTCTTTATCAAGGATAGTGATGAAGTTGATTCTGAGACCAGGGTCCTGAATCTCAATAAAGGGAACTATAAGGCATGAATTGTCCATGATGGACTGGGAATTAAAACTAAAAGAAGAGGCAGTGGACAGACAATGGCAGGCATTTAAGGAATGAATGTATGAACTCCAGAAGATGTTTATTCCAGTTTGGTGTAAGAGACCTCAACCCAAAGGCTCCATCTCAAGTGAATCAAAGATCCCCGGCACTATTCTGAGTTAGAACCCAGAGAGATTTCCCCATTTACTGGGAGAATTCAAAAATCCTCAGTCAACATCCAAGGGCAGGTTAGCTAATCGTTAGGACACTACAGTTTGTGGGAGCTTGCTGCGCATAGATTGGCAGTGACTACACTTCCAAAGGACCCCTCGTTGGTCATGACGTGGAGGCTATGGAAGGCACTATGTGTAAATGTAAGTTCATTTCTTCATTAGTGACAGGCAAGAACAGTGGCACAGTGGTTAGCACTGCTACCTCGCAGCTGCAAGGACCCGGGTTCGATTCCTGGCTTGGATCACTGTCTGTGTGGAGTTTGCACGTTCTCCCTGTGTCTGCGTGGGTTTCTTCCCACACTCCAAAGATGTGCAGGTTAGGTAGATTGGCCATGCTGAATTGACCCTAGTGTAACAGAAATTGGCAGGGTAAATATGAGGGGTTACAGGGATAGGGCCTGTGTTGGATTGTGGTTAGTGCAGAATTGATGGACCAAATGGCCTCCTTCTGCACTGTAGGGATTCAATGAATTGAAATCCTGTATCCTCGATTAAGCCTGGGATTTTCCACTGCCGTTGAGTGTGAATAGAGTTTGGCCAAATTTTCCCTCGTTTCACAGTGGGTCCTGCTGCAGACAGGACTGGAGAATCCCGAACTCTCCAAACTGGTCCCAAGGGAAATGGAACCGGTTTCTCACTTAGTGCATGCTTGATCCCATAGCCAGTGGAAAAGTCTGGATTATCCATTCAGAAGACAACATGGCAAACTGAATTTCGCTGAAAACAAAATTAAAGAATTTTAAAAACTCGTATTAAAAGGCATCCCATCCTATTGGAAAATATTTGGCAAACTGTGTTTAAGGAGACAAAAAATTAGATCATAGAAATCCTACAGTGCAGAAGGAGGCCACTCAGCCCATCTGCACTGACTCGCTGACAGAATATTTTACCCAAGCCCACATACCCCACCTCATCTCTGTAATCTCACTCATTGACCTCACTAATCTCCTGAACCTACATCACTTCGGGCACTAAAGGGGCAATTTAGCATGGCCAATCCATCTAACCTGCACATCTTTGGAGTGCAGGAGGAATCTGGAGCACCTGGAAGAAACCCATGCAGACATGGGGAGAATGTGCAGACTCTGCACAGATAGTGACCCAAGCCAGGAATTGAACCTGGGTCCCTGGCACTGTGAGACAGCAGTGCTAGCCCTTATAATTATTGCATCTATAGATATACTGGCTATCAGCACACTGTCTGCCCTCACACTGAGCGCCGATTTATTGAACAATCTTTTATAAAGAGATTATCCCTTTAATGCAAGTTGAAGCCAATTCTTAAAAGCGTGGAAAATTGGGAGGAAAAAGACTTAGGCAGCTGCTACAGAGATTTGGAATGACAGTCAAGATTTTCACTGAACTTTATTTACTCAACATTTTCTGAAACTTCAACGCGGAAAAGGTCACAGGAAAGAGGGTTAGCGTGAAACCTGAGAATTTGAGTTCAAAAATCCAGCTCCCTTCCAATGGCGTGGCTATTGCCATGTTCCTAATGGGACTTGCTATTGTAAGAATGACAACGAGGTATCAAGTTAGGATCGATTGCTTCCAGTACGCTGATAGCCATTTGTGAGCACTTATACACAAGCAGCTGTCAGCTTGGAATCCCCTAGAACAGAACGCTCTGAGTTCCTAACATGGCGGATAAGAAATTCTTGTTTTAGACGCTCTGAGCACCCTTAGAGCTCCGAAATGGTATTTGTAGTTGATGCGTCATGTGAAGCCACTAGATGCTTGGAGCCTGTGCGGAGTTTGCACGTTCTCCTCGTGTCTGCGTGGGTTTCCTCCGGGTGCTCCGATTTCCTCCCACAGCCCAAAGACGTGAGGGTTAGGTTGATTGGCCATGCTAAAATTGCCCGTTAGTGTCCTGGGATGTGTAGTTTAGAGGGATTGGTGGGTAAATGTGTAGGGGTATGGGGGTAGGGCCTGGGTGGGATTGTGGTCGGTGCAGACTCGATGGGCCAAAGGGCCTGCTTCTGCACTGTAGGGTTCTATGTTCTGTGCCATCTTGATGCCAGTGTTGGCGCGGTACAATAAACAGCCGCCAGGAAAAATGCCGAGTTGGCAGACCGTGATACCAATCAGCACTCGATGTTGGCTTGATGCCAACCTTGCCAGTTGATCACTCTCTCTGGCACTTTTCTTTAGGCTTACACAGCTCAAGATGGCACGGACTAACAACTGCATTCCAAGAGATTGAGTGGAGTGATGGTAAATGATCTGTTAGAAGACTTTCGGTGTGGAATGGAACTATCTGTCGAAGACTGATTAGATTTAGGTAAGAAGTGGGAGAGCGCCCTTCAAAGAAACAGTATGAACATAAATGGATCCCTTTGGTGCATTGACATACAGAGGGATCCGGGTGTACAGGTCCACAGATCCCTGAAAGTGGCCACATAAGTGGAAAAGGTGGTCAAGAAGGCATACAACATGCTTGCCTTCATCAGCCAGGGCATCAAGTATAAGAGTTGGCGTGTTACGTGTAAAACTTTAGTAAGGTCATGTTTGGAATATTGCATGCAGTTCTGGTCCCCATGCTACTAGATGGACTTGGATGCTTTGGAGAGGGTGCAAAAGAAGGTTTACCAGGATGTAGCTTGGTTTGAAGGGTTTTAGGTATGAAGAGAGGTTGAATGAACTCCAGATTATTTTTGCTGGAAAGACGGAGGTTGAGGGACGACCTGATAGAGGTCTACAAAATTATGAGAAGCGTAGATAGGGTGGATAGTCAGAGGCTTTCTCCCCAGGATGGAAGAGTCAACGGCAAGAGGGCACAGGTTTAAGGTGAGAGGTGGTAAGTTTAGGGGAGAGGTGCGGGGAAAGTTTTTCACACAGAGGGTGTTGGGTGCCTGGAACGTGCTGCAAGTGGAGGTGGTGGAAGCCGGCACATTAGCAGCATTTAATAGACACATGAACAGACTTGGTGGGCTGAAGGGCCTGTTCCTGTGCCGTATTGTTCTTTGTAAATGGAGCCTTGGGAAACGCCAGGATTAATGAAAAAACTAGCTACAGAAGAGGCCACCAGCAGAGCCAGCAGTACACAGTCATAAACAGAGTCTTGACAGGGAATGATATGATGGCCATTTTTTATAACAAACGCATGATTCCGTAACCCGGTAAAGATTTTGAAGATGTCTGAGCTAATGACTAATGATTTACCAAAATGTACAATGATAGATTTCATTACTAACACTGAAAGAATCTACATTTCCTTCAGAAATGAGAGCAATTGAGATATTTCCTGATATGTGCTCACATCACCCAGATACACTGGGGCTCATCTTAAATTCAGGCAACCGTATAAGGTGAGCAATAATCATAGAATCCCTACAGTGCAGAAGGAGGCCATTCAGCCCATTGAATTTGCACCAGCAACAACCCCAACTAGGCCCTAGCCCTGTAACCCTGCACATTTATCCAAGCTAGTCCCCCGGCACTAATGGTTAATCCATCTAACCCGCACATCTTTGGACTGTGGGAGGAAACTGGAGCACCCGGAGGAAACCCACGCAGACACGGGGAGAATGTGCGAACTCCACACAGACGGTGACCCAAGCCAGGATTCGAACCCAGATTCCTAACACTGTGTGGTAACGGTGTTAACCATTGTGCCACCATGCTGCCCTAATTATATACCCCAATGAGACTCCCTGATTGGGAATCCCTGCATTGCAGAAGGAGGCCATTCAGCCCATCAGGCCTGCACCGGCAACAATCCCACCCAGGCCCTATCCTCATAACCCCACCTATTTACCCCACTAATCCCTCCGACACCAGGGTCAATTTAGCATGGCCAAACAACCTAACCCATACATCTTTGGGGTGTGGGAGGAAACCGGAGCTCCCGGAGGAAACCCACACGGACACGGAGAGAATATGCAAAGTCCACACAGGCAGCGACCTGAGGCTGGAATCGAACCAGGGTCCCTGGTGCTGGTGAGGTGGCAGTGCTAACCACTGTGCCACCTTCACCCAATTTACCCCGCAATGAAAAAGACAATTGGTGAGAATCTCTAACTGGGCCTATTTTATGCCATCATCCAAAGGTCCATTTGCTCCTTTGATGCAAGAGATAAAATTCAACCCATCTCTGCCCTAGTTGAAGATTTATTGATAAAAATAGCTAACTAAAATGGCTGAGGCAGATTGTACATTAACACTGTTGCAGTCACACAGTCTTTAACTCGCAAAAAAGGTGTGATCATTTGCAGAGTGTGATAATAGTGATTAAATACGCTGCAACCCTTGGACTATTTTAGTGTCCCTTTATTTAAAATGGTTCTGCCAAAGTAACTGGAAAAGACACCTTGTATAAGTGCGTGGAGAATTCCTCCACCAATCTCAGGATCAGTAACTTCTAAGCTAAAGAAAGTAAACCGCAAATCATTCATCTGCACTTCTGTTTCCTTTTATCAGTGTGAGGGGAGGCATGCAGATGCAATGCCAGCCGTGTAAAGTTTTTACACCTGGGGAGATGCCACAGGTAAAGATACTGCCTCGCGAGCGGTAATAGCAGGCTAGCAAATTTCTAAGTGAAGAATGTTGCCATCTAATTTGCTCTGGAATGTGGCCCTCCTAGGTTTCAACACCTTATAAATCGAGCCCAGTCAGACATTGTCTTTTGGTTTTTTTTGTGTGTGTGTGTGTGTGTGTGTGTGTGTGTGTGTGTGTGTGTGTGTGTGTGTGTGTGTGTGTGTGTGTGTGTGTGTGTACCAACTCTCAAGAGTTATTTGCCACCGGCCACATTCTTGAGTGTGATCTTGTGAACTGTAATTAGCCACCGAAACAGGAGTTAGAAGTGTCAGACTCGATGAGGTATTTGGCATCTTCACCATTAGCCTTCAGCAAGTTCCTCTTCACCTGCTGGTCGTCATGGGGATAGGGCACCGACGCAGATCATTCAGCTGACGGGTCTCTGCTGGTGTTTACACTCTTGTCTCGCCTCAAATACCTGGAATTGCTACAGTACAATGAACAAAGAAAATTACAGCACAGGAACAGGCCCTTCGGCCCTCCAAGCCTGCACCGACCATGCTGCCCGACTGAACTAAAACCCCCTACCCTTCCGGGGACTATATCTCTCTATTCCCATCCTATTTACGTGTTTGTCCAGATGCCCCTTAGAACTCACTATCATATCTGCTTCCACTGCCTCCCCCGGCAGCGAGTTCCTGGCACCCACCATCCTCTGTGTAAAAAACTTGCCTCGTACATCTCCTTTAAATCTTGCCCCTCGCACCTTAAACCCACGCCCCCTAGTAATTGACTCTTCCACCCTGGGAAAAAGCTTCTGACTATCCACTCTCTCCATGCCTCTCATAATCTTGTAGACTTCTATCAGGTGGTCTCTCAAGCTCCATCGCTCCAGTGAGAACAAACCAAGTTTCTCCAACCTCTCCTCATAGCTAATGCCTTCCGTACCAGGCAATATCCTGGTAAATCTTTTCTGTACCCTCGCCAAAGCCTCCACACTCTTGTGGTAGTGTGGCGACCAGAATTGAACAATATATTCCATGTGCGGCCCAACCAAGGTTCTAAAAGAAGGAGGCCATTCATCCCATCGAATAGGACTCACCCAGGTCCTATTCCCGTAACCCCACATGTTTACCCTACTAATCCCCCTGACACTAAGGGGCAATTTAGCCTAGCTAAATAACCTAACTCGTACATCCCAAAGGAAACCCATACAGACTCAAGGAGAACGTGTAGACTCCATGCAAACAGTGACCCGAGGCGGGAATTGAACCTGGATCTCCAGCACTATGAGGCAGCAGGGCTAACCACTGTGCCACCCATCTCAAGCCCTCACCTCAACCTCCTCTCGTAGTAGCAGACTTTCCATTCTAACCACTCTCTCTGAGTGCAATCATTTCTCATAAATTACTGACTGGATAAATTGATGACTATCTTACATTCATGGCATCCAGTTTTGTAATCTTTCCCAGCCAATAGAATCCCTGCAGTGCAGAAGAGGCCATTCGGCCCATCAAGCTACTCTGACAACAATCTCACCTAATGAATGAATGCATTAAAAAGAATTAGTATTGGGGGGCAAGCAAGGTAAATACATGGGGTTATGAGAATAGGGCCTAGGTGGGATTGTAGTTGCTGTGGGCTCAATGGGCTGAATGGCCTCCGTCTGCAATGTAGGGATTCTATGTTATTGGCATTAAGTTGGTAAATGACCCTTTAGTGTGCCCAGTGTGATCAATAATACTATAATATTAGTATGTTCAAAGCCTAATGCATAAAAGCATATTTCTTGTGAGTCACTTCTTAGGCATGTTGTCATTCTTTACATGTGACCAGTAAAGTAAAGTTTATTTGTTAGTCTCAAGTAAGATTATATTCGCACTGCAATGAAGTTACTGTGAAAATCCCCTAGTCGTCACACTCTGGCACCTGTTCGGGTACACTGAGGGAGAATTTAGCATGGTCAATGCACCTAACCAGCACATCTTTCAGACTGTGGGAGGAAACAGGAGCACCCGGAGGAAACCCACACAGACACGGGGAGACTGCACCGCCCCAAATCAGGATGAGTGAAATCAGAATGGGCGAGGTAGCAGTGGCACAGTGGTTAACACTGCTGCCTCACAGCACCAGGGACCCGGTTCGATTCCCAGCTTGGGTCTGTGCAGAGTCTGCACATTCTCCCCGTGTCTGCGTGGGTCTCCTCGGGGTGCTCCAGTTTCCTCCCACAGTCCAAAAGACATTCTGATTAGGTGCATTAGCCATGCTAAATTCTCCCTCTGTGCACTTGAACAGGTGCCAGAGTGTGGCAACTAGGGAATTTTCACAGTAACTTCTCTACAGTGTGAATATAAACCTATCTGTGACAATAAATAAACTTTACTATTTTTAAAAAAAGCTGCACTCTTGAATCCATCACCTTAATATTTATATTTCTGTGATATCGCATCTTTCCAAGCCAGAGTAAACAGTGGAGGTTTAGTCATATTTAAAAACCTTTCCCCTCGCTGGATAGTTCTGTCAACCAAAATTGTATGTATTTTAATAGTTTCAGAGACTAGCATGTCTGTGTTGCCACTTTAACACGACTGCAAACACCCAGAATCTGGTACAAATGTTAAGTATTTAATTAGCAGCTTCAACATGACAGGAGCACACATAAAAATGGTAAAAGCTCTCCTTGAGATATTAGTTTACACAATTTCCTTTGTAACTGAATCATTTTGAGTAGCGATTAAGTTGGACATTACACAAACATTGTTCCTAATCGACACTCCGACTGGGCCTTTTTTTGCTGATATATTAAAGAAAACGAGTGGCCCGCGCCAATGTAAAAAGCAGTTTGATTTTTGACTTTGAGCTGACTGCTACCAGGGATGCACTTCAAAGACCTCTGCACTGCAAAAGTAACTCGACTCTGCCAGATCGAAGCTCTTCAGATGTGCTTCCAGTTTGCGCAGCTCCATCCATGCTTGCCCTAAGAGATAAAAAGACGGCGTGGTTAGATTTCCCAGCAAAACATTTTGATTCTTCCATTCATGTTCCCGGTTTCATGGCAGTACGAGTGTGGCACTGCATCTGTTGTAGAACAATGAAGATGTGAGGCACTCCACATTACCTGCTCGTTCACACCCTTCCTGGCTAAGAGGCAACACTTGCCAACCTTCAAAGAACCTACACAGGATGGGACTGAACAAGCCCCTAAATGTTCACCTTGCCTTCCTCTAATTAATAGAAACCTTTTAAGCGCTGTTCCAGCCCCATCGCTGAATTAAGTTTAACTTTATTAATTAGTGTCACAAGTAGGTTTACATTAACACTGCAATGAAGTTACTGTGAAAATCCCCTAGTTGGCACACTCCTGTTTGGATACGCTGAGGGCAAATTTAGCACGGCCAATGCACCTAATCCCGTCCTCCAGACTGTGGGAGGAAACCAGAGTACCAGGAGAAAACCTGCACAGATATGGGGACAACGTGCACACATCTGTGTGGAGTCTGCATGTTCTCCCCGTTTCTGTGTGGGCTTCCTCCAAGTGCTTAGTTTCCTCCCACAGTCCAAAGATGTGCGAGTTAGGTTGATTGGCCTTGCTAAATTGACCCTAGTATCGGGGGGATTAGCAGACGATTCTGGAAATGGGGCTTGGGTGAGATTGTGGTCGGTACAGACTTGATGGACCGAATGTCCTCCTTCTATTCTGTAGAGATTTTATTCCATGTTCTCCACACAGACTGTGACCCAAGCTGGGAATTGAACCTGTGTCCCTGGCGCTGTGAGGCAGCAGTGCTAACCATTGTGCCACTGAAGCACTGAAGGAGCACAGGACAATGAAGGGATTGAAATATTAGCAATAGACTCTTGAATGATCAATGGGGAGCCAATGCAGTAGGTGAACAGGGCTTGGTGCAGGATAGCAGATGGACAGCAGAGTTTTGGATGGGCTGAACGTGGGAGGCCAGTTAGAAGGACATAAGTCAAGTCTAGAAGTGACGAAGAAATGAACTAGTTTCCATTGGATTGGGGTAGGGCCAGAAGTAGAAAAGGCTGTGGAACTGGAGCTACCCAGTCTTGGTGCTGATAAGGTTATGGGGTCAGAACTCTGAGCGGAATCAAACAGAATGCTAAGATTGTGGTCCAGCTGGAAGCTGTGGTCAATAAGAGATAGAGTGCAGAATCCCGTCCACCAGGGGAATGTTTGCAGATGGAACACAGACCATGCAAAGGTCCATCGACCTCAAGTTTGACCGTCCAACCTTGGGGTGAGTGTGGCCAGAAAATCCTACCCACAAACCCGAATTCTCCAGCCTCGCCGGTGGCTGGGATTCTCCAGAGAGTCTGCCTTGGCTGAGCGCCAAATTCTCCATTCTCGCTGGCAGTGGCAGCAGGGCATTGGAGAATCCCGGCCATAGAATTATAGAGAGACCAACGTTGGTGCAGGAATCTGAAGATGATGGAGAGCTCGTCCAGTCTAGAAAGTTCAAGATTTTAAGTTTATCTATTTATAAGTCACAAGTAGGGGATTTTCACGGTAACTTCACTGCAGTGGGAATGTAAGCCTGCTTGTGGCTAATGAACAAAGTTTACTTTAGTACTGCAGTGAAGTTACTGTGAAAATCCCCTAGTCGCCACACTCCGGCGCCTGTTCAGGTACACTGAGGGAGAATTTAGCACGGCCAATGCACCTAACCAGTACGTCATTCGGACTGTGGGAGAAAACTGGAGCACCCAGAGGAAACCCATGCAGGCATGGTGAGAACCCAAGCTGGGAATTGAACCCAGGTCCCTGGTGCTGTGAGGCAGCGGTGCTAACTGCCAAAACACCAATATGAAATTGAGTTCTGTAAATACTTAAAATTCTGCACCAACTATTTTGGTTGTCGGGACATTTTGATATAGTTTCCTAACTGTGCAGGAGCCAAGAATCACCACATCATTCAATATATTTTCGACAATGCCTTACTTCAACTATAATGATTTGTGTTTGAATGTGATATTTAGATACAACAAATAGAATTCAGTTAAATATGTAGTTCATTCAGGGAACTTCCCAAAATAGAGACCCTGTACAAAACTGAGGGCTGCAAATTCTTCACAGGGGAGGTGATGGCCTAGTAGTATTAACGCTAGACTATTAATCCAGGAAAATCAGCTAATGTTCTGGGGACCCAAGTTCGAATCCCACCACAGCAGATGGTGGAATTTGAATTCTTATAATTTAAAAAAAAATCCATAATTAAGAATCCGCAGAGGACCATGAAACCATTGTCGGAAAAACTCACTCATGTCCTTTAGGGAAGGAAATCTGCCGTCCTTGCCCTGTTCTGGTCTACATGTGACTCCAGAGCCACAGCAATGTGGTCGGCTCTCAGCTGTTCAAGGGCAACTGGGGATGGGCAATAAAAGCTGGCCAGTCAGTGACCCCCATGTCCCATGAATGAATGAAAAATAAATCAGGTTAAGCACATCAAGGAGACTTTTGTGTACCATGTACTAATTACCAGTTTCTCAACTCTTGAAGTTTGTATATTGACCCACGCTGATTCTGACAAAGTGCCAAACACGCGTACGATGCCCTTAAAGTCCAGTCAAACGCTGGGCGGAATCGCTGGTAAAATTGTGCAGATCTGAGCAGCTAAAAAGGAGCAGATTTCAGTGAGTTGCTTTTGCACTCGGTACTTACGCTGACGGAAATGCCTTAGTAAGATACTCATTTCCAATGGCTGGGGGGTGATATTTCTGTAAAAGGGGCCACCGTCTTCATAAAAGAGATGGCTCTGGCAGGGCTTCCTTCAGCTTGGCGTAGGGGTGTGAGGGGGAGATGAGGTCCAAGCGAAATCTACCATTTTGGTCACAGCGACCTCGCAAGCGAGCGATTCGAGGTCAAGGTTCGATATGATTTACGCAGTCATGTCGCGTGTTTGGGAGGGAATAAATGCATTTCAAAAGCATTTTTATTTGCAGGAATATATTGCTGCATTGATGTCTTGTGACCTGTTTGACCAGCTGTTTGGCCTTGGCTGGGTTCGCCAGATTTATGCTGCTGAATTGCTCTGTTGTGAGCCTTGGTTCAGAGTGTTTGTGAAGCAATCTCGTTTAACCCGTCTCAGTCCTGAATAAAGACATTCACAGAATTGTGCTATTTCGAAACACACGGAATCTCACAACACATACATTATGACACACACACACATCCCAGACGGCAATTTAATTTGGAGTCATTTAAAAGTTCAGTGCACACAGTTCCAGTGACAGCACGGTGGCACGGTGGTTAGCACTGCTGCCTCACAGTACCAGGGACCCATGTTCAGTTCCCAGCTTGGGTCACTGTCTGCGTGAAATCTGCACATCCTCCCCGTGCCTGTGTGGGTTTCCTCCGGGTGCTTTGGTTTCCTCCCACAGTCTGAAAGACATGCTGGTTAAGTGCATTGGCCATGCTAAATTGTCCCTCGGTGTACCTGAATGATAGAATCCATGCAGTGCGGAAGGAGTAAGAAGTCTGACAACACCAGGTTTAAGTCCAACCAATTTATTTGATAATAAACTCACAAGCTTTCGGGGTTTGCCCCTTCGTCAGAAGGAGGCCATTCGACCCATTGAGCCTGCACCAACAACAATCCTGCCCAGGCCCTATTCCCGTAACCCCACATATTTACCCTGTTGACCCCCCTGACATTAAGGGTCAATTTAGCATGGCCAATCCACTTAACAAGCATATCTTTGGACTGTGGGAAGAAACTGGAGCACGCAGAGGAAACCCACATAGACATGGGGAGAATGTGCAGACTCTGCAAAGACAGCGACCTGAAGCTGGAATTGAACTCAGGCCCCTGGTGCTGTGAGGCAGCAGTACTAACCATTGTGCAACCCTGAACTGGTGCCAAAATGCGGAGACCAGGGGATTTTCACAGTAACTTCATTGCGGTGTTAGTGTAAGCCTATTTGTGACACTAATAAATGAAATAAGGTAAATTTGACTTGATTTATTATTGCCATATATATTGGGATGTAGTGAAAATGATTGTTTCTTGCGCAATATAGAGACAAAACATACACGGGAGAAGGTCTGATGGCAGCAGGGAAGAAGCTGCTCTCGAGTCAGTTGGTACGTGACCTCAGACTTGCTTATGATGGCAGTAGATTATGCCAGAAACTGTACATGAAAATACTGTTTCATGAGATTTTTGGTATTGTTATTAATTCAATTTAGGCATCATAAAGTAACCTTCACATTCACAATGTTCCCATTTGGGTTTAGTAGGCAGCTCTGAATTAGAGTCACTGGTTAAATCTCCATTCCAGGACTTGAATACTCAATCTAAGCGGACACTCCTGCTTTAGAGCTGCCTTCTCTCAGGGTACCCCTGCCCTGGTTGTCCCTGTCCATGCTGAAACCAAAGAACCCTTATGTCCTGGCCAACATTCCTCCTTCGATCACCGCACTCATCCAAAAAGAAAAATGTCAGCTGGTCGGTCACCTCATGGGTTACTTGTAGGAATGTATGATTGGCAGCACATTTCCAAACTCATGCAACAGATGTGAAACACAGTGAAAGGTGCCTGAGAATGTCATAGAATCATAGACTCCTGACAGTACAGAAAGGGCTGTTTGGCCCATCGAGTCTGCGCAGACTCTCTGACAGCATCTTACCCAATCAATCTCCCCCCACCCTGTAATCGCACACATTAAGCATGTCTATGCCAATCGAACTTACAGATCTTGTGACATTAAGAGGCAATTTAGCCTGGCCAATTCACCCAACCTACACAGCTTTGGACACCAAGGGGCAATTTAGCATGACCAGTCGACTTAACTTGCCTATCTTTGGATACTAATAGAACCATAGAAACCCTACAATGCAGAAGGAGGCCATTCAGCCCATCGAGTCTACACCAACCACAATCCCACCCCAGGCCCTACAATCCCTCCAACCTACACATCCCGAGATGGTAAGGGGCAATATAGTATGGCCAATCAACCTAACCCGCACATCTTTGGACTGTGGGAGGAAACTGGAGTACGCGGTGGAAACCTGCACAGACATGGGGAGAATGTGCAAACTCCACACACACAGTGACCCAAGTCAGGAATCGAACCCAGGTCCCTGAAACTGTGAGGCAGCAGTGCTAACCACTGTGCCACCGTGCTGCCCCAACCTACACGTGGGCAAATTAGTATATCCAATCCACCTAACCTGCGTGTCTTTGGATACAAATGGCAATTTAGCATGGTCAAACACCCTAACCTACACATCTATAGACTGTGGGAGGAAATCGGAACACCTGAAGAAAACCCATACAGACATGGGGAGAATGTGCAGACTCCACACAAGACAGTGACCCAAGGCGACCCAATATGAATGGGCACCTCTTCAATAAGCAATGTATTATAAATGTACACTTACTTCATAACATAGATTTTTGGGTTCAAATCCCTCTCAATGGCTTAAGTATGCAATGTTTTCCCTTGTGGGAGAGTCTGGGACCAGAGGACATAATCTCAGAGTAAGGGAATCACACATTTAAGACAGAAATGAGGAGGAATTTCTTCTCTCTGAGGGTAGGGAATCTGTGGAATTCTTTACCGCAGAGGGTTGTAGAGACTGAGTTCAGGGCTGTGATAGACAGATTTTTAATCAGTAAGGGAATCGAGGGTTATGGGGATAAGGCGGGAAAGTGGAATTGAGGATTATGACATCAGACCAACCATGATCTCATTGAATGGGAGAGCCGACTCGATGGGCTGAATGGCCTACATCTGCTGCATTGCTGAACGTGCTATCCCGTCTACCTGACCACACCTACCATTTTCAAAGGAGGACATCAGGTTTTTCCACCAATCATCCTCCACCCAACACTACAAAAGTAATTGACCTGATCATTGATCTAATTTATTATTGTTTGCTACTTTGGAAGTGTGTTGGCCGTGACATTTGCCCAGTTAATGCACTCTGAAGTGTCGAGGAAACCCCCTGAAGAAACAAAGGATGTAGCGTAAGAGGAAGGTTTTTCTTTTTAATATTGATAGGCCTGCAGATTAGTCAGACTCAGTTGTAAATGAAAGAACCATCTCTGAGTATTATCTCTGATTAATCTTGTGGGCTAGCTGCCAAGTTCTGGGAAATCTTGGACGTGTACAACATTTGAGACAACCTGTCAACTGGCAAGCGAATTCCACTTGCAAATCTCTGGCAAGGAAAAAATATAGAGGGCGATTCTCCTGGCCCAGTGCGCTGCTCGAGTGGGCCGGGAGGTGTCAGCGGTGGGGAGCCTGGAGCGGGCCTCGCTACCGGCATCCAGCCAATCACGAGTTTCCCAGGCAATGTTTTTAAATGTAATCAGCGTCACTCCAGGAGTTGGCATAAGACTGATTGCAGTATGGAAATTATCATTTCAGTATGATTAGCCAGCCCTGGGGTGGTAGTCTCCAGACCAGCTATTGTCTCCCCAAACCCCCCTCACCCCATCAGGAGAGGCTCCCACCAGCACGGATTAAAGCTGCTCCCCATTAATGGGGGCCAGACATGCTCACCCCACTGGTGGGGACCGAGGCCATTGAGGCCCCCCTGAGAGGTCAGGTGCAGGGGTGGGGGTGGACAATGGGCAGTGCCAGCCTGGTACTGCCAGCCTGACACCCTGGCACTGCCCAGCAGGCACCCTGGCACTGCTCACCGGGCATGCGGCACCTACTTGGGAGGTGCAATCGGCAGTGGCGGTTGGGGGACCGGCTGCACACTCTGCAATGGAATCAGTGGGGTTGGGAGGGAGGAGACGAACGGGGCTGCACACGGGGGTGGTGGGGTTGGGGCTGGCGATGTGGCTGACCTGGAGAGTGGGGTTGGATAGGCTGGCGATCGGTGGAGTGGGGGTTTGGGAAGCCATCAGGGAAGCCACTGATCAGGAGGTCAGCGAAGGGGGGGCCAGTGCACCAGCACCGATCTCCCTTCTGACAGATTGGTGCATGCACATTGGCAGACTCAACACTATGCTGCCACCTTCTCCAGCAGAAATGGGCCTACCACTTACTGGCGTGAATCTCGCTGAGACACTCTGTGATGCTCAGAATGTCAGAGATTCATTCCACTAAGTACACCCAAAAAAAGGGCAGGAAATTGATAAGGTAATCAAGAAATAAAGTACATTCCAATATCGTGATGTGTCCATGGGATTCCTCTATGATGCACCTATATAGAATTACAGAATCCGTCCAGTTGCAGAAGGAGACCATTTGGCCCATTGAGTCTGCACCGACAACAATCCTATCCAGGCCCTACCCCCATAACCTCGTGTATTTATCCTGCTCATCCCAAAGAACTGAACGAAACCAGAGCACCGGAAGAAACCCACGCAGACACACAGAGAAATTATGCTGACTGCCTTCCTGAGGCAAGTGTAGACATTGCCAATGAATGGGAGGTTGGTTTGTGTGATTGACTGGGCTTTGTTCACAATTCTTTGTAGTTTCTTGCTGTTTTGGGCAGAGCAGGAGCCACACCAAGCTGTGACGTACTCAAAGGATGTTTTCTACAGTGCATCTGTACAAACTGGTGAGAGTCGTAGCTGACACGCCAAATTGTTTCTGTCGGAGGGAGGGTTAGTAACCAGAAGGCGCAGCTTGAGGATAAGTAAAAATAATCCCAATAGGGGAATTAATTTTTCTTTGATGCAGCGAGTAATTATGATTTGAATTATGAAATGCACAGGAGATAGAAGCAGATTTAGTTGTGATTTTCAAAAGATACTGGATATATATTGTAAAAGGAAGAAGTTTCCAGAAATACATAGAAAGTGTTGGAGTGGGATTGGTTGGTGAACTCTTTCAGAGAGCTGGCGCAGACATGATGGGCCAAATGGCCACCGTCTGCCTCTATGGTTCCCAGAATATTACCCATCATGATGGCACAGCGGTTAGCACTGCTACCTGACAGCGCCAAGGGCCCGGGTTCAGTTCCCGGCTTGGGTCACTGTCTGTGTGGAGTCTGCACATTCTCCCCGTGGCTGCGTGGGTTTCCTCCGGGTGCTCTGGTTTCCTCCCACAGTCTGAAAGACATGCCGGTTAGATGGATTGGCCGTGCTAAATTCTCCCTCAGTATACCCAAACAAGTGCTGGAGTGTGGCGACTAGAGGATTTTCACAGTAACTTCATTGGAATGTTAATGTAAACTACTTCTGACACTAATAAATAAACTTAAAACATCATTTAGCTCTGCTCATTTTCCATGACAAGCTAATATTCTATGATATCCCTTTATTGAAGGAACGATATACTGGAGGCAGGGATTGGAGAGAAGATCATGGGTAGCATATTTCCTTGTCAAATGACCTTCCGAATGTCGGTGATTCCCATTTAAATGAGGACCTATTTGTGACACTAATCAATAATCTTAAAGGGAATCTGGTGAAGGGACACCGGCCTCTGAGGAGTTATTTCAGGTTGGTTACGGGGAAGGAATCTTGCACTCTCTGCCCTCCACACTGACCTAGAAAGTAGGCTGTCTTGCCCAGAGACAGAATGAGACTGCACCGTGGGTACCAACTATTGGGAGATGGGGTGTGAAATGACCAAAGCTTTCAGAGACAACAATGATGGGAAGTCTGCAAGAGAAAAGAGATGTGTGTGTGAAGGGCCAGAGGTGGAGTGTGAATGTACAAATGAACTAATGAGGGAGCCAGGAGGAGAATGAGGGTATTGACCAGTCGGGGGAGGGGGTGGAGAATGGGAAGTCGGAGCATCATGTGCAGATGAGGTAGTGACCCAAAAATGCCTTTGACAAGTAACCAAAGCCTCAGGGGGCAGAGAGGAAGTACAAGAAGGATAGATAATTAGAAATCGTGACCACAAAAATGCATAAGAGTACGTGTGATCTCCTTCCATCACCTTAAATTGTGGAATGATATATGACGCCAGTCTCAGTGTTCAACCAAAGATCTTTTTATTAATAACAATAACTGCCTGGTGCAGCGACTCTGGACGATGGGCTCTGTACAACTTGCTGAAATTCTCAATATTAGTCAATTTCTCCTGGAACTAAGGGCAAGTTGTAACAAGCTGCCCATCATGGGTGATCAGTTAGACATCTGGCTTGCAACAAATAGCTTATAAAGGAAATATTTAGTGCACATAAAGGCTAATAAAGACTCGCTACTTTGACCTGGTGGGCAGAGCCAGATTACAAATATCTGTGGTCTGCGTTTCATAAATGGTTTAAAATTTGGAATGCTTACAAACAGGAAGGTATGTTTGACTTGTGGTCTGGAAAACTGCAAACATATGGTCACACTGTCTCCACAGTCAAACACTTACATGGCACGGAGTTCCTCTGGGATTCAGATTTAAGATCCCTCAATGTTATTCCAGTCTGTCCCAGTATTTCTAGTTCATTCATTGTTTGCAATCAAGAGGATCTGCTTTCCAGGACTCATTAATTGATGCTGGATAAACTTCAAATTCACTACAAAGCTGGGGGCTGGCACGGTGGCGCAGCGGTTAGCACTGCTGCCTCACAGTGCCGGGGACCCAGGTTCAATTCCAGCTTCAGGTCACTGCCTGTGTAGAGTTTGCACATTCTCCCCATGTCTGCCTGGGTTTCATCCGGGTGCTCCGGTTTCCTCCCACAGCACCAAGATGCACAGTTTAGGTGGATCGGCTGTGCTAGTCTTGTGAGGAAAGGCTGAGGGACTTGAGGTTGTTTTCGTTAGAGAGAAAAAGGTTAAGAGGTGACCTAATTGAGGCATGCAAGATGATCAGAGGGTTAGATAGGGTGGATAGTGGGAGCCTTTTTCCTTGGATGGTGATGGCTAATACAAGGGGACATAGCTTTAAATTGAGGGGTGATAATTATAGGACAGATGTCAGAGTTAGGTTCTTTACTCAGAGGGTAGTAAGGATGTGGAATGCCCTGCCTGCAACAGTAGTGGACTCGCCAACATTAAGGGCATTCAAATGGTCATTGGATAGACATATGGATAATATTGGAATAGTTTAGGTAAGAGGGTCATTAGATTGGTTCCACTGGTCGGCGCAACATCGAGGGTGAAGGGCCTGTACTGCGCTGTAATGTTCTATATTCTATGTTCTAGTGTCAGGGAGGATTAGATTAGCTAGGGTAATTGCGTGGGGCAATGGGAATAGGTCCTGGGTGGGATTTTGGTTCGGTACAAACTCAGTGGGCCGAATGGCCTCCTTCTAAACTGTAAGGATTCTGTGACTGCCCGTTGACAGTAACACACTTGCAAAGCACTGTTCCAAGTGCATGGACACATGGGTGAGAAAACTGGGCACAGATGTCCGCTGGAATTTTACCGCCTTGCCCGCATGGAATCGGAGCGGGCGAGGGGCGGGCAATGGAAATGTCTGCTGATCTCCGTTGCGATTTTCCTGTCTTGCTCAAGCGAGGCTGTAAAATCCCACCTGTCAATTTTAACCAGTGAGGGGGTCCCAGTTTCCTGGGTGTTAAACAGAAACATAGAAAATTTGAACCTCTGTGTACTGGGCACAGTGACTAATATTTCGGATTTCCGGAATGTACTCTGATTAAATGGAACTGTGCATCAGCTTTGGAATATTTAATCCTGAACTTTAGAACATACTTCAATGATAGTTGATTTAATTTATCATTATCTGGGATACAGAGAAAAGTATTGTTTCTTGCGCACTGTACAGACAGAGCATACCATTCAACACTGGCACAGTGGTTAACGCTGTTGCCTCACAGCCAAGGACCCAGGTTCAATTCCTGGCTTGGGCCACCGTCTGCGCAGAGTCTGTATGTTCTCCCCGTGTCTGTGTGGGTCTCCTCCTGGTGCTCCAGTTTACTCCCACAGTCTGAAAGACATGTTGGTTAGGTTATGCTAAATTCTCTCTGTATACCTGAGCAGGCGCCAGAGTGTGGCGACTAGGGGATTTTCACAGTTACTTTATTGCAGTGTTAATGCGACACTAATAATATTAATACTACTTGTGACACTAATAAATAAACGTTAAACTTTAGATTACACAGGGGAGAAGGAAAGGGGAGGATGCAGATTTTACAATCACAGATAGGATGAAGAGGAAGATCAGTTTAAAATATGGTAGGCCCATTCAAAAGTCTGATGGCAGCAGGGAAGAAGCTGTTCTTGAGCCGGTTGATACATCACCTCAGACTTTTGTATCATTTGGGGGAAGGGAGTATGACTGGAGTGCGTGGGGTCCTTGATTATGCTGGCTGCTTTCCCAGGTAGCGGGAAGTGTAGACGGAGTCAGTGGATGGGAGGCTGGTTTGCCTGATGGACTGGCCTTCGTTCACAACCCTTTGTAGTTTCTTGCTGTCTTGGGCAGAGCAGGAGCCCATACCAAGCTGTGATACACCCAGAAAGAATGCTTTCTATGGTGCATTTGTAAATGTTGGTGAGAGTCATAGAGGACGTATCAAATTTCCTTAGCTTCCTGGGAAAGTAGAAGCTTTGGTGGGTTTTCTTAACAATAGTGTCAGCATGGGGGGGACCAGGACAGGTTGTTGGTGACTTTAGTTAGCAATCCTAAATATTGGCCTCTACAAAAAAGTCTACAAGAAGTTTTGAGTGTGACTCCCAGAAATACATTTCAAATGTTGATTTTTATTAGTTTTTTTGCCTGCTCCCTGTGTGAAAAGTAAACATTTCACTTTGGATATGATATGAAGTGTGGCAGGGTGCTGAGTGCTGGGCCCAGTTACTGTGTGAAGTTCACATCCCAGCCTCATCCAACAGTCAAAGTGTTCTTTTATTCATTCACAGGATGTGGCCATCGCTGGCTAGGCCAGGATTTGTTGCCCATCCGTGATTGCCCTCGAGAAGGTGGTGGTAAGCTGTCACCTTGAACCAGTGCAGTCCATGTGGTGTAGGTACCCCCATAGTGCTGTTAGGGAGAGAGTACCAGGATTTTGATCCAGCGATGCTGAAGGAACGGCGATACAGTTCCAAGTCAGGATGGTGAGTTGCTTGGAGGGGCACTTGTAGGCAGTGTTGTTCCCACATATCTGCTGCCCTTGTCCATCTAGTTGGTAGTGAGCGGGTTAGGAAAGTGAGGTGGCATAGTGGTTAGCACTGCTGCTTTACAGCGCTAGGGACCCGGTTTCAACTCTGGTTCCTCAGGTGACTGTGTGGACTTTGCATGTTCTCCCCATGTGTGCATGGGTTTTCTTCAGGTGCTCCGGTTGCTTCCTGCACCCCAAAGATGCGCGGGTTGGGTGGATTGGTTATGCTAAATTGCCCCTTAGTGTCCCAAGATGTGTAAGTTAGGGGGATTAGTGGAGTAAATCATTGGGGTTGTGGGGATAGGACCTGGATGGGACTCTTTGTCGGAGCAGAGTCATAGAAACATAGTAACATAGAAACCCTATAATGCAAAAGGAGGCCATTTGGACCATTGAGTCACCACTGACCAAAATCCCATCTAGTTCCTATACCCTTAGCCCCACTTATTTACCCTGCTAGTCCTCCTGACACTATTTAGCATGGTGAATCAACCTAACCAGCACTCGATGGGCCAAATGGCCTACTTCTGTACTGTAGGGATTCTATGATTCAGTGAAGAGTTTGGCAAGTTGGTCAGATTTCTAGGTTTGGACCTGAACCCACAACTGTCTGACTCAGCGGCAAGACTCAGACTACCTTCTGAAGCAAAAACTAAATTGTGTATCTACTATCTCCTTGATACATCCACAGGATATGACAACAGACCTGACTGAGTTCATGTGGTATTCATAAATAACATAGTGTATAATTGAGACTCTGGCTTGCTACTCTTAACAACTCACTTTTTTATTTCCTTCTCAAGGAAGGGCCTTCACACTTATGAAGCTGCTATACTGATAGAAGTCCATTCATTTACGTGGTACAAAGTCAGTGTGTCATGGTCTCAATTGATTTCAGAGCCACTGATCTCTCGGAAGAAGTAGTGACCTTGCCAGTTAAGCTCTAAGTAAGACTGAGAAGCAAGAGTCTAGCACTGGATCTAACTAATCTGCTTTTCCAAAGCAAGACCACCTTAGACAGCTGCCAAAATATAATAGGTTGCTTTACTGCAAAAAATAAAGATTTTGAAAGGTAGTTTAAAAAGAATATTCTTTCGTGGGATGTTGGCATCGCTGGCAAGGCCTGTGTTTGTTGCCCATCCCTAATTGCCCGTGAATCAGTGGCTTGCTTGGCCATTGAGGGCAAGTTAAGAGTCAACCACGTTACTGCGGGTCTGGAATCACAAGTAGGCCAGACTGGGTAGGGATGGCAGACTTCCTCCCCTGAAGGACATGAGTGAACCTGAATACAGTAAAAAGTAAAAAAAAAACAGACTTTTTACTGTGTTTACCCCAGTCCAACGCCGGCACATCCACATCATGAACCTGAATAGCCAGGCCAGAATAGTTTGCGGATGTGGGACTAGCTGAAATCCAAACGCTCGGTGTCAGTCAGGCTCCCAGGTTCATTGAGCCAGTAGATGATGTTGGAAAGAAACCCAGGCCAGGTACATGCAGATAAGACAAGATAAGATAAGACATTAAAAATGTCAAAGACCCATTGTTACATGCAGTGGTTCTTCCAAGCTGTAATTGATGAAGGGAATACACGCACTGTTTGTGATAAATGAATGCAGAGCTGTGGCTGCAAAGTTGATTCAATTCCTCTGGATAACTTGTCCACACCTGCAGAGCGACACACTCTCCCTTTGACAGTGGCAGCCATTATTCACCACAATCAGTACAGTTCTGACTTATCTATTCTTTCCTGAGGTATTTATTAAAAAATCAACTGGTTATTTGGTTACAGCAAGAAAGCTTAATAACAGAATGTTGACAAGCTTGCCTCATACACAAACCTCACAACACCAGGTTAAGGTCCAACAGGTTTATTTGGAATCTCGAGCTTTCGGAGTGCATCAGGTGAGTGGAGAGTGGAACCTATCCCTCCACTCACTTGAGGAAGGAGCAGTGCTCTGAAAGCTCGTGATTCCAAATAAACCTGTTGGGCTTCAGCCTGGTGTTGTGAGACTTCTTACTGTGCCCACCCCAATCCAACGCCGGCATCTCCACCTCACGTCAAATGCAAGCCGTCACTTCATATTCATGGAATCCATACAGTGCAGAAGGAGGATATCGGCCCACCGAGTCCACACCGACCACAATCCCACCCAGAGCCTATTCCTGCAACCCCACACCCTCACCCTACTAATCCCCCTGACACTAGGGTCAATTCAGCGCGGCCAATCCACCGAATATGATATCTTTGGGAGGAAAGCGGAGCACCCGGAGGAAACACGCGCAGACACGGGGAGAACGTGTCGACAGTGACCCGAGGCCGGAATCGAACCCAGGTCCCTGGTGCTGTGAGACAGCAGTGCGAACCACTGCGCTGCCCATTTTACTTTGTATTTTGGTAGATCTCACACAGCCTTGAAAGCTTCCTCTTCCCGCTCAGAAAGGACAGTAGGACTAGGGGGCACAGCCTCAAGATAAAGGGGGGGGGGGGCGGTTTAGAACGGAGTTGAGGAGGAACTTCTTCACTCAAAGGGTGGTGAATCTCTGGAATTCTCTGCCCGTTGAAGTAGTGGAGGCTGCCTCGCTAAATATTTTTAAGACGCGGGTTGATGGGTTTTTGATGAGAGAGGGGATTAAGGGTTATGGGGAGAGGGCGGGAAAGTGGAACTGAGCCACGACAGATCAGCCATGATCTTATTGAATGGCGGGGCAGGCTCGAAGGGCTAGATGGCCTACTCCTGCTCCTATTTCTTATGTTCTTATGTTCTAAAAGTAGCAATTGAGACCTACAAACTGCCAAGTGGGAAACAATCACGGCAATGCAATATAAAAATTTGCATTCTAATTGTATCTAGCCGGAGGGTGAGAAGGGTGGGGGGGAAGTCAAACATAACTATCATTGTTAGGTCCTCAGTGCCTTTCTCATTTACACTGTTAATAGAATCCACATGAACTAAAGTCGACTGTTGTTTTGGCTCAGTTTAGCATCTGACAGTGACATTGTTGGGATGCTTGACTGTGGAGCTTTTTTCTCTGTGTGTACTCTCAGTGTGGGCAGTCATCAAACAAAGGGCTGCTTTTGCAGGAGGGGGACTTTAGCTGGAAGAGGTTAATAAGGCTGATTTTTAAAAGGCCATTTTTGAATTCAATTCCCCCCACCCCCCCGTTACTTCCTGGACTCCCCAATCAGTAGAATCATAAAATCATCAAATCCCTACAGTGCAGAAGGAGGCCATTCAGCCCATCGAGCTTGCACCAACAACAATCCCACCCAGGCCCTATCCCCGCGACCCCATGTATTTACCCTGCTAATCCAGCTGACACTAAGGGGCAATTTAGCATGGCCAATCCACCTAACTTACACATCTTTGGATACTAAGGGACAATTTAGCATGGCCAATCCACTTAACCTACACATCTTTGGACACTAAGGGGCAATTTAGCACGGCTAATCCATCTAACTTACACATCTTTGGATACTAAGGGACAATTTAGCATGGCCAATCCACTTAACCTACACATCTTTGGACACTAAGGGGCAATTTAGCACGGCTAATCCATCTAACTTACACATCTTTGGATACTAAGGGACAATTTAGCATGGCCAATCCACTTAACCTACACATCTTTGGACACTAAGGGGCAATTTAGCATGGCCAATCCACCTAACCTACACATCTTTGGACACTAAGGGGCAATTTAGCATGGCCAATCCACCTAACCTACACATCTTTGGATACTAAGGGACAATTTAGCATGGTCAATCCACCTAACCTACACATCTTTGGACACTGAGGGGCAATTTAGGGTAGCCAATCAACCTAGCCTGCATATCTTTGGAGTGTGGGAGGAAACCGGATCACCCGGAGGAAACCCACGCAGACACGGGGAGAATGTGCAAACTCCAAATGGACAGTGACCCAAGCCAGGAATCTAATCCGAGTCCCTGGCGCTGTGAGGCGGCAGTCCTAACCACTGTGCCACTGTATCGCCCCTGAGGTGATATCCGTTTAAGATGAGGTTGAAGGAGGCATAAGCTTTGTTCAATTCTTTCATCCTTAAACATAATATTTCTGACCAAGGATGTAAGCACATTGTGAAAATAATTATAAAGAGAGAGAAACCTGCTGGGGGAGCCGGGCAGCATTGTCGTAAGTAGAGTGAAGCTGTTCAGGGACAATGCCAGGAAGGGCTTCTTCACACAGAGTGGAGAGGAAATCTGGAACACTCTTCTCCCAAAACATCATTCAGGTGAGGGCTGGACAGCTGAAACTTTTCAACTGAGATTAATGGTAGACTAAAGGTTTGAGTGATAGTAGGGCAGCACGGTGGCACAGTGGGTTAGCACTGCTGCTTCCCAGTGCCAGGAATCCGGGTACAATTCCCAGCTTGGGTCACTGTTTGTGTGAAGTTCGTACATTCTCCCTGTGTCCGCATGGGTTTCCTCCAGGTGCTCTGGTTTCCTCCCACAATCCAAAAACATGCTGGTTAGGAGGATTGGCCACGCTAAATTGCCCCTTAGCCTTCAAAGATGTGCAAGTTAGGAGGATTGGCCATGCTAACTTGCCCCTTAGTGTCCAAAGATGGGCAGGTTATTCATTTTATTTAACTTATTGTTGTCCCATGTTTTGGGATGCTTTACCGCGGAAAACTATACTATTGATAGAGAAGGAGAGAGTACAGGATGTAGTGTTTCAGTCATAGCTAGGGTGTAAAGAGAGGTCAACCTAGTGCGAGGTAGGTCTTATCAAAAGTCTGATGGCAGCAGGGAACAAACTGTTTTTGAGTCAGTTGGTGTGGGATCTCAGACTTTTGTATCTTTTTCCCGATGGAAGAAGGTGGAAGAGAGTATGTCCGGAATGCGTGGAGTCCTTAATTATGCTGGCTGCTTTACCGAGGCAGCAGGAAGTGTAGACAGAGTCAATGGATGGGAGGCTGGTTTGCGTGATGGATTGGGCTACATTCACGACCTTTTGTAGTTCCTTGCGGTCTTGGACAGAGCAGGAGCCCATACCAAGCTGTGATACAACCAGAAAGAACGCTTTCTGTGGTACATCTATAAAAGTTGGTGAGAGGTTAGGTGGATTGGCCATGCCAAATTGTCCCTTAGTGTCCAAAGATGTTCAGGTTAGGTGAATTGGCCATGGTTTATTGTCCCTTAGTGTCCAAAGATATGCAGATTAGGTGGATTGGCCATGGTAAATTGACCCTTAGTATCCATGGATGTGCAGGTTAGGTGGATTGGCCATGGTAAATTGACCCTTAGTATCCATGGATGTGCAGGTTAGGTGGATTGGCCATGCTAAATGCGCGGGGTTATGGGGATTGGGGGTGTGGTGAGCCTGGGTTAGATGCACTTTTAGAGAATGGGTGCAGACTCGATGGGCCATTCTGCCCCTTCTGACCTGTTACTTCCCCCATCAAACAGAACTAGAGCCTGAAGCCAAATGTCCCCTGGGGAGCAGCAAGTACAATAATTTAAAAACAGCTTCATTCCGCCTGATTTTGATGAATAAATGTGTAATTAAAGCTGAGGCGAATAATTAATGGAGCAACATTGCAAAGTCCGTCATGTCGAGACCTGCAAGTTTGAACAACGAGAGTTACTTTGTGTGGGGTGCCGGTGATGGATTTGAAACGGCACTTTAACCTTTTGAATCGGCTGGTGCTAAGCTTCACCCGGCTACTTCTGAGATGTGATATCTTTGTTTTCAGTGATGAGCTGAATAAACACCATCTACAGCAAGGACTAACTGATGAGCTGTGGCACTCTGCCAAAGGCAGAACAAAGCATGGTTCTACCCCTTTGATGTGGGCCTCATTCAAGTTTATATCTGTTTATCCTTTAAGAGGAATATTACACAAATACTTAACAGTCTGTTCACTCAATTACAGCAATACTTCACAGCTACTCAATCACTATTCTTTCCTCTCAATGCCTCCAAGTGCAGCCACCTAACTTTTAGCCGATTAAAAATGGGAGTTTTAAATCCAGCATCCCCAGTTGACATAGAAACTGAAGTAGGCCCATCGTGGCTGCTCCGCCATTCAATTAGATCACGCTGCATCTGATTAAGGGCGGCACAGTGGTTAGCACTGCTGCCTCACAGCGCCAGGGACCCAGGTTCGATTCCGCCCTCGGGTGACTATTCATGTGGAGCTTGCACATTCTCCTCGTGTCTGTGTGGGTTTCTTCCGGGTGCTCCGCTTTCCTCCCACAGTCCATGAGGTGTGCAAGTTAGGTGGACCGTCCATGCTAAATTGTCCCTTAGTGTCCAAAAATGTGCCGGTTAGGTGGATTGGCCATGCTAAATTGTCCCTTAGTGTCCAAAGATGTGCAGTTTGGGTGGATTGGCCATGCTAAATTGTCCCTTAGTGTCCAGGGATGCGTAGGTTAGAGGGATTAGTGGGTATAATATGTAGGGATATGGGGGTAGGGCCTGGGTGGGATTGTGTTCGGTGCAGACACGATGGGCCAAAGGGCCTCTTTCTGCACTGTAGAGTTCTATGATTCTATAAATTTTCCCTTAGTGTCCAAAGATGTGCAGGTTAGGAGGATTGGCCATGCTAAATTGCCCCTTAGCGTCAGTTGGATTAGCAGGGTAAGTACGTGGGGTTGTGGTGATAGAGCCTAGATGGGATTGTTGCCCAATCCTAGTTGCCCTTGAGAAGGTGAGCTGCTTTCTTGAAGCACTGCAGCCCGCGTGGTGTAGGTATACTCACAGTGCTGTTAGGAAAGGAGTTCTCATATTTCAACCCAATGACAGTGAAGAAACACTGAGGGAGGCAATGCCTAGTGATGTTATCGCTAGACTATTAATCCAGAAACTCAGCTAATGTTCTGCGGACCCAGGTTCGAATCTCACCATGACAGATGGTGGAATTTGAATTCAATAAAAAAAACTTGGAATTAAGAATCTACTGATGAGCACGAAAGCATTGTCGATTGCCATAAAATCTATCTGCTTCACTAATGTCCTTTAGGGAAGGAAATCTGCCGTCTTTACCTGGTCTGGCCTACACGTGACTTCAGAGCCACAGCAATGTGGTTGACTCTCAACTGCCCTCTGAACTGGCCCAGCAAGCTACTCAGTTCAAGGGTGACTAGGAATGGGCAATAAATGCTGGCCCAACCAGCGAGGCCCATGTCCCACGAATGAATAAAAGAAATATATATTTCTAAGTACTGATGTTGAGTGGCTTGGAGGGGAACTTGCAGGTGGAGTTGTCCCCACGTGTCTGCTGCCCTTGTTCTTTGAGGCGGTAGAGGCCGTGGGTTTGGAAGGTGCTGCCTAAGGAGGATATCTTGATAACCTGGACACCATCCTTCAACATCACTGTGATCTTTGCGGGATCTTGCTGTGCACAAATCAGCAGTTGCGGTTTCCTACAACATTGATTACATTGATTAGAGGGCCTTTGAATGCTGTCAACATTGTGGAAGCTGTCATAGAATTATAGACTCCCTGCAGTGCAGAAGGAGGCCATCCGGCCCATCAAGTCTGCGCTGACCACAATCCCACCCAGGCCTTCTCCCCATAGCCCCACGTATTTACCCCAGCTAGTTCCCCCTGACATTAAGGGGCAATTTAGCTCGGCCAATCCACCTAACTCGCACATCTTTGGAGTGTGGGAGGAAACCGGAGCACCCGGAGGAAACCCACGCAGACATGGGGAGAACGTGCAAAATCCAGACGGACAGTAACTCAGGGCTGGACTCGAACCTGGGTCCCTGGCGTTGTGGGGCAGCAGTGCTAACCACTGTGCTGCCCCAAACAGATTTATTCTCAGTAAAGTCTTGAAGGCCTCACTTTGACCAAAAGCCTGCTTTGACTTTGTTTCACCTGTCCAGGTGGTAGGAAGCAGCTGGGACAACCAATCAGAAATGGGGAGAATCACTGGAAATTGACAAAGTCGTGGCCTCCCGCATTATTTCAAAGAGCGACACCCAGTGGTTCAACCATTGCACTGCGATCTCGAGAGGGACCAATAATCCGAGTGTTGCTTTGAAAGTGGCCAGTAATGCATTCTCTTCAGTGAATAAGACACGGGGTGTCTTTTAAAGATGATAGCCAGGCTTTCTGTGAACACTCGGATCATCGAGAAACTTGGAAGAGTGCAACACTTAGTGAAAAATGCAAAGAATTGCTGCTCAACATTCCAAGAGCAATGTATTAAACCATATTGTTAGATGTGGACATTCCAGCTTATGAGATATATTACCTGCTGGGGGGGGGGAAGGTTAGACCATGATCTGGCAGGGGAAGCAGCCAGTCTGTTGCACTTGGGGGTGTGCTGATGCCTGCGATCGTGGTTTGCCTGCACTAGGGTAGAGCAAGCGAACAGAGTAACAATTGATTTACTTTGATTTATTATTGTCACACGTATCGAAGGCAGTGAACAGCATTGTTTCTTGCGCGCTACGTAGACAAAGCATACTGTTTGTATTGGGGTTAAGTGGAGGATTTACCTGATGCAATGTTTTAAAGCCATCTGGGCCTTTCAGCTAAGATGAAGCTCAGATCAAGCCCGGGAGTGGGTGCAATGCCCCATCCTGTCAACTTGGATCTAGTTTGTCCTTTATCTGGGGTCTCTAGACTTAATTGGCTTTTTTGATTAGGAATAAAACTAAAAATACTGAAAATTGGCAGTGAGAAGAAAAAAGAATTCTTGCATTTATATAGCACCTTTCATAACCATAGGAGTCATTGAATCTGTGCGTGCAGAAAGAGGCCATTCAGCCCATCAGGTCTGCACTGACAACAATCCCACCCCGGTCCTATCCACGTCACCCCACACATTTACCCTGCTAATCCTCCGACACTAATTTAGCATGGCCAATCCACCTAACCTGCACATCTTTGGAATGTGGGAGGGAACTGGAGCACCCCGAGGAAACCCATGCAGACACAGGGAGAACATGCAGACTCCACAGTCACCCAAGGCCGGAATTGAACCCAGGTCCCTGGCGCTATGAGGCAACAGTGCTAACCACTGTGCCACCGTGCTGCCCAAGGTGATCTATAGTCAATAAATTACTTCTGAAGTGTCATTACTATTGTTACATAGGGAACAAGGAAGACAATTTGAGCACAGCAATTTCCCACAAGCAGCAACAGAGAAAATGACCTGGGGTGATGGCATACTGGTGATATGACTGACTTGTGATCCTGAGGCCCAGATAATGCTTTGGTGACACAGGTTCAAATCCCACCATGTCAAGTCTGTGGAATTTCAATTTGATTTGATCTGATTTATTGTCACATGTATTAACATACAGTGAGAAGTGTTGTTTATTGCGTGCTAAACAGATGAAGCATACCGTTCATAGAGGAGGGAAGGAGATAGTGCAGAATGTAGTGTTACAGTCATAGCTAGATTGTTGAGAAAGATCAACTTAATGCGAGGTAGATCCATTTATTAAATTCTGGAAATTGAAAGGGAGTTTCAGTAATGGTGATTGTGAAAGTAAGATCAGTTTTCCTCTCTGGTTCACTAATGTCCCCTGCAGGGAAGGAAATCTGATGTCCTTACCCTACCTGTGACTCCAGACCCACAGCAGTGTAGGTCTGAACTGCCCTCTGCAATGGCCTAGCAAGCCACTCAGTTCGAGGGCAATTAGGGAGGGTGTAATGAATTCAGAACAACTCGATGTGGCTCAGAGTAACAAGGGATTTATTGCAAATGATAAAACGGGACCTCCCCGACCCAGGATACACACCCTTGCCCCTGATTAGCTCAGTTTCCCGCTTGACAGTCCATAGGGTCCAGTCGAATTGTGTGCCCCTAAGGGAGTGCCCTCTTAAAGGGGCCACGCAAGCACAGATGGGCAACAAATGCCAATGACAGCCACACCCTTAAAGGAAAAAGAAGACCATAATTTTTTTTGTGTGATGTTGATTGAATAATAAGCATTGAGTGGCCACAATACCTGGACTAACTCCCCTGCCCTTCTCTGGAAGAGTATCATGGGAGCTTTGACATGCTGATGAAAGAACATACAGGGTCACAGTGTTAATGTCTCATTATGGCACTGTCGATAGTGATGAGATCTTTCTGGTCAAGACCTGGAGTGACATTTGAACAGCAACCTTCCGGTAGCACGATGGCCCAGTGGTTAGCACTGCTACCTCACAGTACCAAGGACCCGGGTTTGATTCTGGCCTTGGGTGACTGTCTGCATGGAGATCTCCCTGTGTCTGTGTGGGTTTCCTCCAGGTGCTCTGGTTTCCTCCCACAGCCCGAAAGATGTGCAGGTTAGGTGGATTGGCCGTGCTAAACTGCTCCTTAGTGTCCCAGGAAGTGCAGGTTAGATGAATTGGCCATGCTAAATTGCCCCTTAATGTCCAAAGATGTGCAGGTTAGGTGGGTTGGCCATGGGAAATGTGCAGGGGTTACAGGGATGGGATGGGGAGTGGGTCTGGGTCAGATCCTCTGTCAGTCAGTGCAGACTCGATGGACTGAGTGGCCTCTTCTGCACTGTAGGGATTCTATGTAATCAGCAAGAAAAGCAGGAAAGGAGCAGTGTGTGGGAAATATTTTTTGCTCGAGCGAGTTGTTATGATTTGAAGCGCACTGTGAGAGTGGAACAGAAGCAGATTCCATCGCAGGATGGGTGGAGGGCAGCGACAAAGAGCGGGGGAGTGGGACTAATCCAGAAATCACTCTCAGAGGGCTGACGCTGCTGTGATGGGCCGAGTGGCCCCCTTGTGCATGGTGGGATTGGCTAACGAGTAATGGTGCTGATTGCCCCAGCATCAATGACAGCCAGGCCACAGGGAACATCAGTAAGGCTTAGCAGCATTGCAGCCAGCTTTCAGTACAGCAGGCGGATTGGACGGGAGCAGAAGGGGCTCCCTGAGTGTACCCACTGTGCAATCCACAGAATCTAATATTCCTGCTCCACAGAAGCAATTAAGGAGCGAGGAACGGGGGGCCATAAAAGAAACAGCTTATTACTGCACATGAGGTTGAAATTGTTATTGCTCTAGTCAGTGCTGTTCAACAATATTCACTGTAGTTTCACAGATATGTGAATTATTGGGTAGTCCTGGCGTTCTGTGCTACTGAGAGCCTCACTTCAACAACAACAATGTGCATTTATTTAGCCCCCTGAACATTGTAAAATATCCCAAAATGCAACACAGTCCCAGAAAATGGGACTCACCCATAAGGTAATCATAGAATCCTACAGTGCAGAAGGAGGCCATTCGGCCCATCGAGTCTGTACTGATCACAAGCCCACTCAGGCCCTACCCCATGTATTTACCCTAGACAGTCCTATTGACACTAAGGGCCATTTTAGCACGGCCAATCCATCTAACAGCACATCTTTGGACTGTGGGCGGAAATCAGAGCACTCGGAGGAAACCCACGCAGACACAGGGAGAATGTGCAAACTCCACGCAGATAAGCGGGGAATCGATCCCGGTCCCTGGCGCTATGAGGCAGTGATGTTAACCATTGTGCCAGCATGTCAGCATAAGCAGTGGAGATAGGGCACATGAATTACAGGCCACTCAGCCCCTTGAGCTGCTCCCCCCATTCAATAAGATCTTGGCTGATCTGATTGCAACGTCAACCCCCACATTCCTGCCGACCCCCCGATAACCTTTCACCCCCGATAACCTTTCACCCCCTTGTTAATCAATAATCTATCCAGCTCTGCCTTAAACATGTTCAAAGACTCTGCTTCCACTGCCTTTTGAGGAAGAGAGTTCCAGAGCCTTACCACCTTCTGAGAGAAACAAATCTCCGTCCTAAATGGGTGACCCCTTATTTTTAAACAGTGAACATGTAATAAGTCCTCAGAAGTCCGTTCACCAGAATCCCTTTATTTATAAGCCTGACAACGGTGCTATCAGTTAGCAGCCTGCACTAGGAGCTCCAGAGGAAGTGACACTCTTGGTTCAGTACAAAGATTCCCTGATCCCCTGAACATCAATTTGACCTTTAATCAAGGACTTTGTTTAGTGTACACTCCAAATAAACAAAATCAAACGAACCCAGAGACAAGTTAAAAGGGGCAGCTCCCTAACAGGAGGGGAACCGCCCAAGAAAAAGATAAAGCAGAAAGGAAACTTAAAACATCAAATTAAAGGGGTCAGTAATGCACCCCAGTCCCTGTGGTGCCCAGCGGGCATCAACTGTGCCTTCGGACAAGCATGCTCCCTTTCCAGGGACACCCAGCTGCGAATACAGCCACGGTAGAGAGGCAGGTCGGACGACCCCTGCTGCCCGAACCTGTTGTTGAAACGCCTTGCAAGGCCCGGGGGCCCAGGGAGTTCATATTCTAGTAGGCCCACCTCAATTGCCTGATTAAAATCATTACAACCCCCTCATTCTAGATTCTCCCACAGAGAGAAACATCCTCTCCACATCCACCATCAATACCTTGAATTCTACAACCCGAGGAATAGAGCCTTTGCTGAGCTGTACTGCTGTCATCCTGGAATCTAGAGATCCAGGCCACTTGACTTTCAGAATTGTGAGGCCATCCGTAAACATAGGTAAACATTCCCAACTGTACGCAGCCTTTTGGGAACTCTCAGTCTAAACTTTTACCATCTGCAGGTTGGATAACACATCCTCGTTCACAGGCTAAGCTTGGCCAATGTTGAGCAAAATTCAGTTGACCCCACACAAAGGGAAAGCCGAGTGCTCTGTAAGCTCTCGTGATCTTGGCTGGTTTTGAGGAATTTAGCAGACCAGATTCCCATCTGTCACACCAACCGTCACAAGTAATCCCATCTGAACGTTGACCCTGCAACTTTACCGGGTGTTTCAGAGAGCCATTATTTTCGTGCACTGCACAGGGTGATAAATACAGTGCAGGAAACGGCCATTTGGCCCATCCAACCTGTGCCAGAATCAAAATCAATTCTCCTTTGCCTGCAATAGCCTCTCATCCCCATCGTGTTAAGGACAATTTGGGAGGGGTAACCAATGCAAACCTTGCCACGCCCCATGGAAGGAAAAAATAACATTTTATAGTATAATATAGATGGGCAGCACTGTAGCACAGTGGTTAGCACTGCGGCCTCACAGTGCCAGGGACCCAGGTTCAATGCACCTTGGGTGACTGTGTGGAGTTTGCACATTCTCCCTGTTTCAGCGTGGGTTTCCTCCGGGTACTCCAGTTTCCTCCCACAATGCAAAGATGTGTAGGTTAGGTGGACTGGCCGTGTTAAATTGCCCCTTGGTGTCAGGGCGATTAGAAGGGTAAATGTGCGCAATTAGAGGGAATAATGTTCCAATGGGTAAATGTATCAAATGGTGTTCCACCAGGCCACGCAGCCAATCACTCTCTCAACTCCTTCTTCCTGAAATTGCTCTTGTATTATTTCACAGAGAAATAATCACAGAGTCCTTACAGTGCAGAAGGAGGCCGTTCAGCCCATCGATCCTGCACCAACAACAATCCCACCCAGGCCCTATCCCTGTAACCCCACATTTTTGCACTGCTGATCCCCCTGGCGCTAAGGGACAATTTAGCATGGCCAGTTCACCTAAGCTGCACGTCTTTGGACTGTGGGAGGAAACTGGAGCACCTGGAGGAAACCCATGCAGACACGGAGAGAATGTGCAGACTCTCCACATTCAGGGATCCGAGGTGCATCAAACCTGGGTCCCTGCGCCTCTGTGCCACCCAATCCTAATTGCCCTTGGGAAAGTGGCAATGAGCTGCCTCCTTGAACCTCAAGGATTAAAATGACGGCATAGTTTTGATGAACTGGCACACTCATTTGCTGATCCTTTGAGGAACACCGGGAGAACGTGCAGACTCCACACAGACAGTTACCCGAGGCTGGAATTGAACCCTAGTCCCTGGTGCTGTGAGGCAGCAGTGCTAACCACTGTGTCACCATGCACCACAAGATGCAGTATGAGGGGTCATTGCTTGCGATCACCTCAATTTCATGGAATTCCTACAGTGCAGAAAGAGGCCATTTGGCCCATCGAGTCTGCGCCGACCAGAATCCCACCCAGACCCTATCCCTGTAACCCCACACATTTACCCAGCAAATCCCCCTGACACTAGAGGGCAATTTAGCATGGCTAATCCGCCTAACCCGCACATCTTTGGGAAGAAACCAGAGCACCCGGAGGAAACCCACACAGACACGGGGAGAACATGCAGACTCCACACAGACAGTGACCGAAGTTGAGAATCGAACCTGGGTCCCTGGCGCTGTGAGGCAGCAGTGCTAACCACTGTGCTACCCCTGTGTTGAATCAGGGGAGAATCTCACTCAGCTTGTTGTTACCTTCGCTGACCTTGAGCACAGAATGAGAGATTGTGAGTGGATTTTCTTGAAGGTGCAGTCGAAATGGGCTCCCAGCAGGTGCTGGCAGCAGTGTGGACTCCAGCCTTGATTGTGGTTTTACACATTCCAAAGCTTCACCCAGCTTCCTCTCTGGTTTTAATTACAAAAAGTCCCGTTCCTCTTCTGATTATCACTAGAACCGATTAAGATCAGTTGCAAACGTTTGCACCCTCTGCAAAGATGAAAGGAGTTTTCCAGTGGTCCCCAGAGATTTCAGGCTGGATGCATTATCTAGCGACAACCGGAAGCTCCCAATTCCAGTGAGATCTTGGTGTGTGGTCCGCTCATACGGACTGGAGATGTTTCATTTAGGAGAAGCCACACTGGGAAGTTGAGGGGCAGTGAGGAGGGGATTTCCATTCCTTTCTATCTCAGCTCTGATTCAGCTGGTGGCTCTCTTGAGGGTCAAGAGGTCAGAGATTTGAGTGCAGGGTTGAGGCTCACATGCCCTGAGCCACACCGAGTGGGTGCTGCACTGTCGGAGGTGCTGTCTTTCAGAGAGGAGGGTGATCTGAAATATCATCTGGTGGATGTAAAAGAACCCAAGGCACTATTTCAAAGATGAGGGGATGCAGGGGAGTTCGCCCATGTGTCCTTGCCAGTATCTGTTGTTGAGGGCGGCACAGTGGTTAGCACTGCTGCCTCACGGCGCCAGAAACCCAAGTTCCATATTCACCTCGAGTGACTGCGTGGAGTTTGCACCTTCTCCCCGTGTCGGTGTGGGTTTCCTCCTAAAGATGTACAGGTTAGGTGTATTAACCATGCTAAATTGCCCCTTAGTGTCCGGAGATGTGCAGGGTCAGGTAATTAGCATGCTAATTTGCCCCTTAGTGATCTGAGATGTGCAGGGTAGGGGGATTGGCCATGCATGGGTTTAAGAGGATAGGACAGAGAACAGGGCCTGGGTGGGGTGCTCTTTTGGTGTAGACTCACACCCTCCATGCCAGTTCACCCAGTATCCACCATCTCAGCATGAATCTGAGATGAAATAAAGTTGTAAATATCTGTCATGGACTTTGCTATATTTAAAAAAGCATTAATTGATAAAAGCCAATTCCATACATTTAAATCCCCTCAAGTACTTAATCCCATATAAAAGTAAACATTTATATTCTTAGTCCCACATCAAAAACAGTTAATTCCTTTCTAACCACTTGAAGTTGTTGAACTGTAAACTTGTAGGCCCCTCACTATGATAATGATAGATTGTAGAAACAGTGCCATAGGCGGTACTAATACTGTAACGATGACCCTCAGATTTATGTCAAGGAATAAGCATTGAAATTGCAAGCACCATTTTTCTTTCCAACCCTCAGGGACATTGCAGCCTGTTTTGTTATTCCAAAATTAAAGAGGTGGGGATTTAAATAACACAACAGCTTGACAGTTCTGCAGACATGATCCACATTTTGTGCACATTCATGTCTACTCTTCACAATCGCACTGTAGGAAACAAGCAACACTGCAGCCAAAATGGGGTCTGTTTAAACTCAACACTGAATTCAAAAGGCCATGCCGTGTTTGGGTGCCCATTATGTCTGAAGCATCTCCTGCCAACTGCATCCCAAAGGCAAAATTAGCATCTGTCAGGAATAGAGGGTTGTGGCATCATTTTGGCCCTCCCATCCCTGCAGAAGACTGGGCCCCGGGTTTATACTGATCGTGTTATCCACTGACAATCGACACAATAAAGTTGAATAGAATACCTCAAAAAATCATTATTGTTTGGGCAAAACTACAAAGGGATGTTTGACTTTTGAAGCAGCGACTTTAATGAGCAGATCGAATTTCTGCCTTTGAATTCATCAGCGTCCGCTGCTCCTCAAAACACGGGAGTCGTTCTCGAGCTGAAACCCGATCTGTAATTCAATTTGTCAGCTGTTCTCAATTCAGGGCTTGAGACACAAACCAAGTGAGATTTCCACCATCTAACCACTTCCAGCTATCCACTCGATGCAAATAACAAAATCCCAGTTATTTAACACAAGGAAAATCTCCCAAAGTGTTTCAAAGGAGTGTTATCAAACAAGCGTAGACACCATATCCAATAGGAAGCTACTTCGCCAATGCTTAGGAATGTCCATTGCAATATTGGACAAAGCAATTTGAAGTAAATCTAATTAAGACTGTGCTGCCGGGCTCCCCCAGCAGGTTTCTGCCCCCCCCCCCTTTTAATTATTTTCACAATGCGCTTGCATCCTCGGTCAGGAATATAATGTTTAATGATGAAAGAATTGAATGAAGCTTATGCCCCCTTCAATCTCATCTTAAATGAGTAACACCTCAAGGGTGGCACAGTGGTCTCGATGGCCTATGTTCTTATGTTCTTATGGTTAGCACTGCTGCCTCACAGCTCCAGGGACCCAGGTTCGATTCCCGGCTCGGGTCACTGTCTGTGTGGAGTTTGCACATCTTCCCCGTGTCTATGTGAGTTTCCTCCAGGTGCTCCGGTTTCATCCTACAGTCCAAAGATGTGCAGGTTAGGTGGATTGGCCATGCTAAATTGCCCCATAATGTTAGGGGGACTAGCTAGGGTAAATGCATGGGGTTATGGGGATAGGGCCTGGGTGGCTTTGTGGTCGGTGCAGACTCGGTGGGCCGAATGGCCTCCATCTGCACTGTAGGATTCTATGGTTCCATGATGATGTCAAATTAAATCAATTCCTTCTGCCTGCCCTTGGTCCATATCCTTCTATTCCTCACATATTCATGTGCTTATCTAAAAGCCCCTTAAATGCTCCTATCCTATCTGCCTCCACCACCACCCCTGGCAGCACATTCCAGACACCTATAACCCTTGCCCCTCACATCTTCTTTGAACTTTTCCCTTCTCGCCTTAAGTGCATGTCCTCCAGTTTTAGACATTTCAAAAAGATTCTGATGTCAACCCTATCCATGCCTCTCATAATTTTATAGACTTCTATCAGGTCTCCCCTCAGTCTTCACCGCTCCAGAACAAAACAACCCTAATTGCTTCAGCCTCCCCTTATAGCTCATACCCTCTAATCCAGGCAGCATCCTGGTAAACATCTTCTACACCCTCTCCAAAGCCTGCAGGCCCGTCCTGTAATCTGGCAAAAAGAATTGAGTGCAATTCTCTCAAGTGCGGCCTAACCAAAGTTTTATAAAGCTGCAACAGGTCATCTTGGCTCTTGTACACAATGTCCCGACCAATAAAGGCAAGCATGCCACATGCCTTCTTTACCACCATATCGCTTACAGCGAGCTATGGGCTTGAACCCCAGGATCCCCTCTGTACATCAGTGCTGTTCAGAGTCCTGCCGTTAACTGTATACTTGACCTTAACATTTGATCTCCCAAAGTGTAGCACCTCACACTTGCCTGGATTAAGCTCCATCTGCCATTTCTCTGCCCATATCTGCAGCTGATCTATATCCTGCTGTATCTTTTGACAAGCTTCCACATATCTACAACTCCACTTATCCTTGTGTGGCTTATTGAGTTGATTGTCAGTGGATAACCGGATTAGTATAATTTTGGGCCCAAACTTTTGCAGAGATGGGAGGCAGAAATTGAAGAATCCTGCAATCCTTACAGTGCTGAAGGAGGCCACTCAGCCCATCGAGAGTGCACTAAATACAGTGTCTGCCCTCCCCACCCCCCCTCAGCCACCAACCTCAAGCATTTACCTTGCTAATCCCCCTGACACTAGGGTCAATTTAGCATAGCCAATCAACCTAACCCCCACATCTATGGAGTGTGGGAGGAAACCGGAGCAGCCGGAGGAAACCCACGCAGACACGGAGAGAATGTGCAGACTCCACACAAACAGTGACCTGAGGCCAGGAATCGAACCTGGGCCCCTGGCGCTGTGAGGCACCACTGTGCCAGCGTGCCGCCTGATAATCAAAGGACTCATCTGGGATTTGAACACCAGACCTCCCTCATGTTCATTGACTGAAATACCCTAAGCGAGAACCTTACCCCTAGACCAACACTTCAATTTTAATTTATTTATTAGTGTCACAAGTGGGCTTACATTATCACTGCAATGGAGTTACTGTGAAAACCCCCTTCAGAGATGGAAATCGAAGATACGTTTTTGGAAGAGTGATGCTGTTGGAAGGCAGTAACTTTCTCTTTATTCTTGAGGCTCTGATTTAATCAGTCCATTTCCACCTTGCAGATCAATGCACAAGAGTTCAAGGCTGTAATTGAGAATAATAAGTAATTAAGCATCTTCCGTTGTGGCTTCAAAAGCCACATTTAATCGTAAGCAAGCACTAATTAATCCCCGATCCACCTAAGGCTCTCTCTCCTTAAAACAGCACTTAAATTGGCACGCCTTCACCTAAGAACACTATGCCTTACCTAGCAGAACTCCCTATTCCCTACTGAACAACACAACTCACACGGGAACCACCAAAACATACGACTACAGATTCATTTCAATGATATTATCGTCAAATCCCTACAGCGCAGAGAGAGGCATTTGGCCCATCGAGTCTGCACTAACCACAATTCCACCCAGGTCCTATTCCCACATGTTTACCCTACTCATCCCCCGACACTATACGAAGTCCCACAACGCCACGTTAAAGTCCAACAGTGGCTCACCCAATGAAAGAGCGGCGCTCCGAAAGCTCATGTTTCCAAATAAACCTGTTGGACTTTAACCTGGTGTTGTGAGACTTCTGACTGTGCCCACGCCAGTCCAACACCGGCATCTCCACATCATGACCCCTGACACTGAGGGGCAACTTAGCATGGCCAATCAACCTAACCCGCACATCTTTGGAGTGTGGGAGGAAACCGGAGCACCCGGAGGAAACCCACGCAGACACGGGGAGAAGGTGCAAACTCCACGCAGACAGTGACCCAAGCCGGGAATCAAACCTGGATCCCTGGCGCTGTGAGACAGCAGTGCTAACCATCGTGCCACCATGACATCCATTATCTGTAAGAGACATTTGTCTTAAATACATTAAATCATTCTTTGTGATTTTGAACACTAACAACATTTTCTTTAAATGGAACCTCTGGGACTTGTACCTCCTGTTGGGTATATTAGGCCAGTGCCCTATTCTGTTGGGTATGTTAGGCTAGTGCCCTATTTAGACACCAGCCACCGAAAGCCCTGGCAAAACCATATTTATACCACAAACAGGCATCTAGAAAGAGTACTTTTGCAGGGTCACGTACCAACTGACTCAAGAACAGCTTCTTCCCTGCTGCCATTAGACCCTTGAATGGACCTACCTCGTATTAAGTTGACCTTTCTCTACACCCTAACTGTGACTGTAACACTACATTCTGCACTGTCTTCTTTCCTGCTCCCCTGTGCACTCTATGAATAGTATGCTTAGTATGTATAGCGCGCAGGAAACAATGCTACTGACTGTATCCCAATAACAATAATAAATCAAATCAAAGGAACAAGAGTTGCCATGGAAACGAAAATCTATCTTTGTGAGTCTGTGCATCCTTGGACTATCCAAGCAACACTGAGTGTGCACAGTGACTACAGCCCACTTCTGGTAGCTTGAACAGTGTCACGGTGATTCATGAGTGTTACTCACAAGGTTTCCCAATAAAAACTCCGACTGACCCCAGACAAGGCAGAGGAGGAGGCAATGCTGTGCATGTGAATCACTGAATACTGTTCACACACAGGGGCTTGCTATGACTTAGGAAGTATTTTTTCCCCTTTTCTACGGAGTTACAACATCATTTTGCGTAGATAACTCAGAAGACTTCCTTATTCGGAAACAGACAAGGGTTATTGTTAAGTGCGTGGAAAGCCATGCCTGCAGCAGTTGTGGACTTGCCAACTTTAAGGGCATTCAAATGGTCATTGGGTAGACTTATGGATAATATTGGAATAGTTTAGGTTAGAGGGTCATTAGATTTGTTCCACTGGTCGGCGCAACATCGAGGGCCGAAGGGCCTGTACTGCACTGTAATGTTCTATGTTCTACTGTGCAGAGGGTTGTCACTTTGGTTTACCATGTCCACATTAGCTGGTAAAGAGCCATCCTGCCTAACCCCACATCCCTCCCCTGGGTCCAGACACGGGGAGAATGTGCAGACTCCACACAATTTGTGACCCAAGCCAGGAATCGCACCCAGGTCCCTGGCGCAACGAGGCAGCAGTGCTAACCAGTGTGCCACCATGTGAATCACAACACATTGGATTTTATTACATGCACCCACTGGGGTGGCATAGTGGCACAGTGATTAGCACTGTGTTAGCAAGTCAATGTATTCATCATGGCAGTTGGTGAAATTTGAATTCAATAAAATTCTGGAATTAAATGTCTAAGGATGACCATCAAACCATTGTCAATTGTGGCAAATCTAGTTCCCTGGTGTCCCCTTTAGGAAAGAACTGCCATCCTTACCCAGTCTGGCCTACATGTGACTCCAGGCCCATAGCAATGTGGTTAACTCTTAAATGCCCTGTGAAAATGACCACTCAGTTCAAGGACAGTTATGGATGGGCAATAAGTGCTGGCCCAGCCAGCAATGCCCACATCCTGTGAATTAATTTAAACCTTCCCCCCTTCCCCTCACATTGAAAGAACTGGTACTATTCCCTCGATCAGTGGAATTCTAGGCAGGAGCAATAATAAATTCCTAACATACTTTTCGGAAAAACAGTGGGCCCAATTTTAGTCTACACACATCTTTGATCATGAAGGGGCAATTTAGCATGGCCAATCCACCTAACCTATACATCTTTGGACTCTAAGGGGCGATTTAGCATAGCCAATCCACCTAACCTGCACATCCTTGGATACTTAAGGACATTTTAGCATGGCCAATCACCCTAACCCATACATCTTTGGACAATAAGGGGCAATTTAGCATAACCAATACCTAACCTACACATCATGGGACACTAAGGGGCAATTTAGCATGGCCAGTCCCCCTAACCTGCATATCTTTGGACACTAAGGCGCAATTTAGCATGGCCAGTCCACCTAACCTGCACATCTTTGGACAGCAAGGGGCAATTTAGCGCAGCCAATCCACCGAACCCACATATCTTTCGAGTGTGGGAGGAAACCAGAGCACCCAGATGAAGCCGACGCAGACATGGGGAGAATGTGCAGACTCCACACACACAGTCACTCAAGGCTGGAATTGAACCCGGGTCCTTGGCGCTGCGAGGCAGCAGTGCCAACCCCTGTGTCACTCTTGTGTATGCGAATGAGGCTTTGAATGTGTTAAAAATCAGTGTCTGAGATTCCCCGTTTCCTCCGCATTGATTGTAAACAACTCTGGGAATAGGAAACCCAGTTTTAATTTTCGTCTGGCTGGGGGATGACTGTGCGGCTGGTGGGCTCACTAATTTCTGGCAGCTTAGACAGTGAGTAATCGGAGAGAAAAATAACAAGTGTGCTGGCAAACCCTCAGCCTCCGCACGAGGCGGGGGGAGTCATCAGAACGTTTCCCTGTGCCGTCTTCCCATTTGAGAGAAGCCGGAGACACGCGAGCAGACAGCAGAGTGTTCCACCCCCCACCCCAAACTTCTCGGATCCAACTGGGAATACTCCGTTATCTGGAATGACCTCTGCTGAGCAGATAGTGTAGGACTGCCTCTGGATTGCTCCTTCCCTCTGCGATCTGTGCTGCTACGTTATAACAGAAAGTAGAGAGAGAGAGAGAGAGAGCATCTGTTGTGCTGCAGATATCTGGAAGAAATGCCTTTCTTCTCTGGTAAATACATGAAGAAAAAAGTAGGATTCAATGGAGGTAAGCCCCTTCTTCTGGAAGCACATTCTGTCGCTCTCTGAACTCCTCAGTGCTGTTTAGGTTTGTTTTATTAAAGGGCAGTTTTAAATCAAAAAGGCCAAACCTCAGTAGCATATGAAGGCTGTTTCCAGGCGTTAAATTGGTGGTCACACAACCTTACAGATTATTCATGGATGCCTACAGTATGTTTTCCCTTTGCTGCGTTTCTTTTCACTCCCCCTGCCCCCGGTCCCCGGCACATTTGCTATCAGAAGGATTTTCTCCTTTCTTTCTCTCGTGCGCGCGAAGGAAATGACGTGTTCGAAGTTGCAAAGTTGCCGTTCGGAAGGCCAGCACCAGCTCCGATCTCAGCGCCACCTCCTCTTGACCCCACACTTCCCCACGCCCCTGTTCTGTGCAATGGGTCACCCAACACCCAGTCAAACTTCCTCCAGTTAAACTTCGACAAGTCTGAGTTGCCGCATGGGTTCGAGTCCCTGCCTTAAATTCCGCTCCCGCGTCACTGACTCGCCACTGGCCCTGGTTCAGGCCTCACTGTCCACAACATTGGCAGCCTCCCGAGACCAGCGTCTCCTCTTTCAGCCTCTGCTAACTTGAGGTCAGCAAGTGCCCTGCCGCCCAAATTCCGACTCACACAAATTGCCGTGAGCGGGACAGTGGTTAGCACTGCGGCCTCACAGTGCCAGGGAACTGGGTTCAATTCTAGCCTTGGGTGACTGTCTGTGTGGAGTCTGCACATTCTCCCCGTGTCTGCTTGGGTTTCTTCTGGGTGCTCCGGTTTCCCCCTGCAGTCCAAAGGTGTGAGGGTTAGGTTGATTGGCCATGCTAAATTGACCCGAAGGTCAGGGTGACTAGCAGGGTAAATATGTGGGGCTATGGGGATAGTTTGATATTGTGGTCAGTGCAGACCCAATGGGCCAAGTGGCCTACTCTGCTGTATGGATTCTATCCAATTCTATTCAATTTCCATTCACCCATCACCCCCGATTGATTGCTTGTGGCTGAATACTTGCTCCCAATCCAGCAAACACCCTGATTTTTTTTACAGATGCACCATAGAAAGCATCCTTTCTGGTTTTATCACAGTTTGGTATGGGCTGCTCCTCTGCCCAAGACAGCAAGAAACTACAAAGAGTCGTGAATGTAGCCCAGTCCATCACACAAACCAGCCTCCCATACACTGACTGACCACACTTCCCGCTGCCTTGGCAAAGGATCCCACACAAACCGGACATTCTCTCTTCCACCTCCTTCCTTCAGGAAAAGGATACAAAAATCTGAGGTCACGAACCAACTGACTCGAAAATAGCTTCTTCCCGTCAGATTTTTGAATGGATTTACCTCGCATTAAGTTGATCTTTCTCTACACTCTAGCTGTAACACCACATTCTGCTTTCCTTCTCTATGAACGGTATGCTTTGTCTGTGTAGCGCACAAGAAATAACACTTTTCACTGAATACTAATACGTGTGACAATAATAAATCAAACCAAAGCAAGGCTGAAGGGCCTTTTCCGTGCTGGGTGACTGCATGGGGGGAGTTTTCCCATCCCGCCCTCCACGGGAATGGTAGTGGGCAGGGTCGGACCATTGATCTCAGGTGGAACGTTCCGGTTTTGAGGCGAGCGTGGCTGGAAAATCTTGCGCTATGGCTTTCATTACATTGTTAAGGTTTAATAGCAATTGCGTTAAGGTTTATGGCAAGCAGGCGAGGGGCAATTGTACACATACAAATGGGAATAGCTGGGACACTGGTAGGTGGAATAGTGTTGATTGTGATCTAAAAGTATAAGGTCTCCCCAACAAAGAAAGCGGAGGTGTCTTAGTTTCAACTTCACCAAATAGCTTTGATCCAGTTAACATTTATTGTCTAATTACTCTCTGTAAGGCATGTCAAAGGGCACTATATAAATGTAAGTTGTTGTCTATATCCTTTTTTATTAAGGGGAGGTAGTGGTATTATCACTGCACTGGTATTGTCGCTGGATTTGTGACGCAGAGAGCCTGGGTAACGCTCTGGGGGCCCGGGTTCACACAGCAGAGGGTGAAATTTGAATTCTGTAGAAATCTGGGTTTAAAAGTCTACTGATGACCATGAAACCGTTGTCGTAAAAACTCTTCTGGTTCAGTAATGTCCTCGAGGGAAGGAAATCTGCCGTCCTTACCCCGCCTGGTCTACATGTGACTCCAGAGCCACAGAGATGGGGTTAAACAATGACCTCTGAAGTGGGGGAGCAAACTATTCCATTCGGGGGTAGTTAAGAGTGGGCAATAAATGCTGGTCCAAGTAGTGATGCCCGCATCCCATGAATGAATAAAAATAATGATGGATGGGATCTTTATGCATTTTGTCCATGCAATTCCTCTGCTGATGCAGAATTCAGTAATAGAATTCAGGACCATCTCTAACTTATGTTTATTTGTGCTCAGCTGCCTGACTTCAGCCGAAGTAGATGATCACTAGACTCCTGGGCTATGAACAGGAGGGGGAAATCGGTGTTACCATTCAATGGTTCTATGTGTGGACTTCTGCTTAGGGTCAGGGTTAGCCAGAGTCAGATGCATTTGTAATACGATCCCTGGCAGAAAAGTTACAGAGCTTTACAGCACAGTAAGAGGCCACTCAGTCCCATTGTGTTCCATAGCTTGCCAATCCTCACTGCCAGTGCTCAGAGATGAAGTACAACCACCTTGTGTTGGGCCAACAAAAATTGCAGTCCTGCTGTGCCTTCAGGAAGAGGGAGAATTAGGCCACACACTTTGGGGTGTTGCAGGCTCCATGAAGAAAGATATGATGCCTTTCGGCCCCTTAGGGGTGAGCTTACTACAAAGATACACTGGTTAGGTTTCTGTCAAAAAAGGCAGAGGGTAGCAGTGGAAGGGTGCGTTTCTGAATGTGACAAGTGGCGTTCCTCAGGGATCAGTGCTGGGACCTTTGTAATATATATAAATGATTTGGAGGAAAATGTAACTGGTTTGATTAGTAAGTTTGCAGACAACACGAAGGTTGGTGGATTTGCAGATAGCGATGAGGACCATCAGAAGATACAGCAGGATATAGATCGGTTGGAGACTTGAGTGGAGAGATGGCAGATGGAGTTTAAACCAGACAAATGTGAGGTAGTGCATTTTGGAGGGTCTAATACAGATAGGAAACATACAGTAAATGGCAGAACCCTTAAGAGTATTGATAGGCAGAGGGATCTGGGTGTACAGGTACACAGGTCACTGAAAGTGGCAATGCAGGTGGAGAAGGTAGTCAAGAATGCATACGGCATGCTTGCCTTCATTGGCCGGGGTATTGAATTTAAAAATTGGCAAGTCATGTTGCAGTTTTATAGAACCTTAGTTAGGCCATACTTGGAACATAGTGTCCAATTCTGGTCGCCACACTACCAGAAGGATGTGGAGGCTTTGGAGAGGATACAGAAAAGATTTACCAGGATGTTGCCTGGTATGGAGGGCATTAGCTATGAGGGGAGGTTGGAGAAACTTGACTTGTTCTCAGTGGAGCGATGGAGGTTGAAGGGAGACCTGGTAGAAGTCTGCAAGATTATGAGAGGTATGGACAGAGTGGATAGTTAGAAACTTGTTCCCAGGGTGGAAGAGTCAATTACTAGGGGGATCAGGTTTAAGGTGCGAGGGCAAAGTTAAAGGAGAAGTACGAGGCAGATTTTTCACACAGAGAGTAGTGGGTGCCTGGAACTCGTTGCAGGGGGAACTAATGGAAGCGGATACAGTAGTGATTTTAAGTTTTGATAAGTACGTGAATAGGATGGGAATAGAGGGATATGGTCCCAGGAAGGGTAGGGGGTTTTAGCTCAGTCGGGCAGCATGGTCGGTACAGGCTTGGAGGACCGAAGGGCCTGTTCCTGTGCTGTAATTTTCTTTGTTCTTTGTAGTTTGATTGACCATGCTAAATTGACCCTGATGTCAGGGGATTAGCAGGGTAAATATGTGGGGTTATGGGGATAGGGTGGAATTGTGGCCAGTGCAGACTCCATGGGCTGAATGGCCTCCTTCTGCACTGTTGGGATTCTATGATCTCCGAATACCTACAATCCGTCTTCCAGAGCTTCTGACTGTGTGACACTTGCAACCGAGCTTCAAGCTCAGATTTAAGAAGAACTTTGCTAAGAGAGATTCTGCGTCTAGAGAATCCTGTGGAGACTTATGCCTCCAGCCGTTATAATTTTAAAGGGCAGCTTCTCCGCTCTGTTGCAATTTGCACCCCCTGCTGATTCCGCTTTGCTGCCATCATCGTTTGTAGATTTACAATCTCTGTCGACTTCTTCCTTCCTGTGCGGAAGATGTTGAAACTTCACACAGCTCCCTCGGGTATCGTTGAGAGAGAATATTGCACTCGTAATGAAAGAAAGAAAGATGTGCATTTTATAAAGTGCTTTTCATGTGTCTCAGAAGCACTTTACAGCCCATTAAAGTACCTTCTGGATTGTGGTCACTTGTTGCAAGGTGGGCGTCATTTTGTACACAGCGAGCAATTCACCAAAGATCCTGAGACAGCACCTTCCAAACCCACGACCACTTCCATCCAGAAGGACAAGGGCAGCAGATACTTGGGAACACCATCACCTGCAAGTTCCCCTCCAAGCCTGACTTGGAAATGTATCACCGTTCCTTCGCAGTCGCTGGGTCAAAATCCTGGAATATCCCCCCTAACGGCACTGAGGGTCAACCCACATGGACTGCAGCGATTCAAGAAGGCAGCTCACCACCACCTTCTCAAGGGGCAACTAGGGATGGGCAATAAATGCTGGCCCAGCCAGCGACACCCATGTCCCAGGAATGAATTAAAAAAACACTTCTACAAAGAGTAACGCGATAATGACCAGATATTCTGGTGTGATTATTGATTGAGAGGCAGGTGTTGATCTGGGCACCGAGAGTTGTGCTCTGGGTAACCTAACCTGCTCACTTTTGCACCTTCTGAAGTGTGCACCTGACCCACGTGTGACTCTGCCCAGGACTTGTTGCCTTTTCATGCAAGGTTTGAGTTCACCGCACGCTTTGTGAGCCATAAGGAGTGTGGGTGGCAAGGTGGGCTGGTTATAAAGGCCCACCACTATCTTCAACATAGCAGCACATCTCCATTCATCATTTAAAAGCCCCTAATCCTTACTCCCTGCAGATACCTCATCCCACATGTAGCCTCCATAGCCACTCACCCAATATGCTACATGCCTCAGGATCCATACTACCTACCCCAACTGGAATTCTTAAAATTATTGGAAAATCTCTGAAGAAAACTTTGAATTCAAAAACACTAACATTGACAGGGTGGGCACAGTGGTTAGCACTGCTGCCTCACAGCTCCAGGGGCACGGGTTCAATTTTCAGCCTCGGGTCACTGTCTGTGTGGAGTTTGCACATTCTCCCCGTGTCTGCGTGGGTTTCCTCCAGGTGCCCTCGTTTCCTCCCACAGTCCGAAAGACGGGTGGATTGGCCATGCTAAATTGCCCCTTAGTGTCAGGAGGACTAGCTCGAGTAAATGCATGGGGTTATGGGGATAGGGCTTGTGTGAGATTGTGGTGGGTGCTGACTCGATGGGCCGAATGGCCTCCTTCTGCACTGTAAGGATTCTATGATTTTATGATTTATAATCCCCCTGTTCCTCCGTTGAAGACAGTGACGCCTTAATAGATTAAACACTGGTTAAAACGGTGATGTAAATGAGGATGTTTGTCGGCCAACCCAATAAATCAGGCCTCCAATTCATTCCGGATATGCCTTGGCAAAATCGCCCTCTCCTGCCTGGGAATGGTAGCGGGTGGGACACGGACCATGCAAAGGTCCATTGACCTCACTGGGATTTTCCAACTTTGTGGGGAGCTTGGCTGGAAAATCTCTCCCCATGTTTATGGTCATTTCTAAATGAACTATGTAGGGGCCAATCGTTAGAAGTTTCCATAGCAGTGATCGGCAACGTAAGCTAGTGAGTGGGCCGCATGACTGACCCTCCTTCATCTCAGTGATTGAAATCGGGCTTGTTCACTAACCATAACCAGGAGCAGGAGTAGGCCATCTGGCCCCTCGAGCCTGCCCCGCCATTCAATAAGATCATGGCTGATCTTTTTGTGGACTCAGCTCCACTTACCCACCCACTCCCCATAACCCTTAATTCCTTTGCTGTTCAAAAATTTATCTAACCTTGCCTTAAAAACATTCAACGAGGTAGCCTCAACTGCTTCACTGGGCAGGGAATTCCACAGATTCACAACCCTTTGTGTGAAGAAGTTCCTCCTCAACTCAGTCCTAAATCTGCTCCCCCTTATTTTGAGGCCATGTCCCCCAGTTCTAGTTTCACCCAGCAGTGGAAACAACTTCCCTGTTCTATATTATCTATTCCCGTAATAATTTTACATGCTTCCCAAAAATCCCCCCCATTCTTCTAAATTCCAATGAGTATAGCCCCAGTGTATTCAGTCTCTCCTCGTAAGCCAACTCTCTCAACTCCAGAATCAACCAAGTGAATCTCCTCTGCACCCCCGCCGGTGCCAGTTTATCCTTTCTCAAGTAAGGAGACCAAAACTGTACACAGTACTCCAGGCGTGGCCTCACCAGCACCTTATACAGCTGCAACATAACCTCACTGTTTTTAAACTCCATCCCTCCAGCAATGAAGGACAAAATTCCATTTGCCTTCTTAATTACCTGCTATACCTGCAAAGCAACTTTTTGCGATTCATGCGCTAAGACACCCAGATCCCTCTGCACAGCAGCATGCTGCAATTTTTTTACCATTTAAATAATAGTCCATTTTGCTGGCCCCATGAATACAACTAAATTCATTCAACACACGCCAGATATCTAGTAACAAGTTCCAGAAAATGCTTCATCATTTGGATATTAATAGAACTGTCTTATATAATAGCGTATGGTAAAAACAAAAAGATTTATGCTTTGATTGGATACAGAGGGAGCGCACAGCTCTCACTGTCAATGTTGTGAGCAATTAGCACGCGCCTCACTTCACTCACCCTTGCTTTAAGTAGGAATCGCTTCCGTCACATCGGTAGGGAAAAAAACTACACAGAAGGAAATCAGCAGAATGAACAGCGACTCCACGCATGGATAACGGTTAACAAAATATCTTGTGGGCCGCATTTAGAACCCTGATGGGCCACATGTTACTCATACCACTATCCCATAGAGATAGGAGTGTTGCCAAGCCCATGGACCTTATTGAGTTATATAGATAGGACTGAATGTATGAACGTGCTCTCTGATACTATCTGAAGGATGAGGATCAGACAAGGATAGGGCAAAATAACTGTATTATCCCCCTGCCGACTCCAAGTGCAAGAGAGCAACCTGACTAGACAGGAACTCACTACTATAATTTCACATGGGCCATGTTCCAGTTTCTCTCATCCCTCAGGGGGATGTATCTTTCCCATGGAAGTCATGATGTGGAGGTGCCGGTGTTGGACTGGGGTAAACACAGTAAGAAGTTGGACTTTAACCTGGTGTTGTGAGACTTCTTGCTGTGTTTCCCATGGATACAGAGGAAAAGCACTTGAGGTGGAAAATTCTGGTCCGGATCAAAGTCTTTATCAGAACAGAGGTTTGGCCTCTTGAATTCTCTGGCCGAAATTTTACTGGCCCGTCCGCCATGGGAATCAGAGCGGGCGAGGGGTGGACAATGGAAAGGTCTGTTGACCTCGGGTAGGATTTTATTGTTTTGGGGCGAGTGAGGCTGTAAAATCCCACTCTTTACCTTTATATCTTCCTACACCAAATAAAACATGAGGCAGATAAAATGTGCGCTTATAAGCATCGTAGGCCTCTGTTTTCTCTTGGAATAATGATTGGAATAATGGTTAGAATGGTTGGCGTCCCAACCGTTATCTTGCAATTGTATCTGTGTCTACATAAGCTGTGTTTGTGAAACCCAACTCTCCACTCACCTGATGAGTGCTCCAGAGGCTCGTGATTCCAAATAAACCTGTTGGACTTTAACCTGGGTGTTATGAGACTTTTTACAACAACAGTTTCAAATTGGGGTAGCCCTTTTGGGCCAGAGATGAGGAGAAGGTTTTTCACCAGTTTGATGTACAGTGGTGTAGTGACCCTTGCCACGAGCTGGTTTGGTTTCTTCAATATTGCGCCTGGGTTGAAAGTGTTGGAGGTAATGGGGTCTAGTATCAAGCGAGAGTGACGGTGCCCTACTCACTTTTTGGTGATTGCAAAGCTCAAGCAAAAAGGCAACTCCGCTAATTAGTGATTACTTGTCTGACTTGTAAAAGTGATCATCACAATTAATTATATCATCTTTGTATGGTGGCAGGGAGATGGAGGTAAGGCCACAGTCAGATCAACCATTATCTTACTAAATAGGCTTGATAGGCTAAATGGCCGACTGCTGCTCTTATTTCCGATGTTATGTTTACTTGATTTAAAAAAAAATTATTTGTTAGTGTCACAAGTAGGCTTACGTTAACACAGCAATGAAGTTACTGTGAGAATCCGCTAGTTGCCACGCTCCAATGCCTGTCCGGGTACACTGAGGGAGAATTTAGCATGGCCAATCCACGTAACCAACACGTCTTTCAGACTGTGGGAGGAAACCGGAGCACTCAGAGGAAACCCACGCAGGCACAGGGAGAACATGCAGACTCTGCACAACAGTGACCTAAGCCAGGAATTCAGTCTGGGTCCCTGGCGCTGTGGGGCAGCAGTGCTAACCACTGTGTGCCATTCTATACTGTATGGCCTTGCGCTCGTTGTGCTTGTGTGAAGTAAATTCCCACACTGCGGAAAGATAGGAACACTGGGGCAGAAAAGCCTTCTAATTTAATGGCATCGTTCACAGGATTTATGGGTTTTAACTCGTACAGTTGACAATGGGAACATTGCAGAAAGACTCCCAGCTGCACAGCTGTGTCCACCTCAATACTCACCTAATGAAGGAGCAGCGCTCCGAAAGCTCGTGATTCCAAATAAACCTATTGGACCTGGTGTTGTGAGTCTTCTTACCCCAGTCCAACACCGGCATCTCCACATCATAACTCAGAGGGTGGTGGGAATCTGCAAAGAGCTGCCTGGGAAGGTAGTGGAGGCTGGTAACCTTACAACCTTTAAAAAATATTTGGATGAACACTTGAAATACCGTAACACTCAAGGATAAGGAACAAGAGCTGCAAAGTGGGATTAGTGCACCTTTCGGGTAGTTATTGTCAGGTGCAGACTCAATGGGCCAAAGAGCCTTTTCTGCACTGTCTGACTCTTTAGTTCCATGATGTCAAAACACAGGTACATTTGCCTGTGGATGGCTAAGAGTACACCCTACTCTAAACCTGTCAGCATCAGTCCCTGCAGAGAAATGCCAACCATCCCGCTACCAGTAGATAGAATAATCGCAGAGTGACAGTGACACGGACAGCTCCAGGAGCGAGTGATTAGGGAATAAGTCAGCAGGATGATTACTGAAATAGGCCAAGTTACAGGGGAAGCAGAAGAATTCTTGACTTAATTTGATTTGCTTTGATTTATTGTCACATGTATTAGTACATAGTGAAAAGTATTGTTTCTTGCGTGTGATACAGACACAACATACCGTTCATAGAGAAGGAAAGGGTGCAGAAGGTAGTGTTACAGTCATAGCTAGGGTGCAGAGAAAGATCAACTTAATACAAGGTAGGTCCATTCAAAGTCTGACGGCAGCAGGGAAGAAGTTGTTCTTGAGTTGGTTGGACCTCAGACTTTTGTACCTTTTTCCTGACAGAAGAAGGTGGAAGAGAGAATGACAGGAGTGCGTGGGGCCATGGATTATGCTGGTTGCTTTTACAAGGCAGTGGGAAGTGTAGACAGAGTCAGTGGATGGGAGGCTGGTTTGCGTGATGGATTGGCCTTCATTCACGACCTTTTGTAGTTTTTTGCGGTCTTGGATAGCGCGGGAGCCACACACCAAGCTGTGATACAACCAGAAAGAGTGGAAGGAGCTGGTAAAAGGTAGGTGTTCAGCCAGTGAAAAAAAAGTGGATTCTTGTGCCTTTGACCAAACTGTTCTTTGGACTGAATGGCCTCCTTCTGCACTTGATTCTATGAACTGGGCTTCTTTCCAATTTCCTATCAGTGTCACGTAACTGTTGTCGCCTCTGTCTAGAGTCAGCGTCAGAATGAAGTAATAACCTTTTCCCACCGCGATTGAAGAGGATATTGATGCTTGATGATTGATGTACAATGAGTAATTTCCCAATGTCATGGCAGCATCAGTCAGACTTTGATGTCTATTAAACCCCGAGTAGAGCTGACTCCTGGGTATCCTGCGGTAGGGTGTGTGTACATATTGCAAACACATGCTACCCTTTCGGAAAGAATGTAGCCCCATAATCCACCAGGAAAGTCTGCAGATCTAAAATGAAAAGTAGCGTGAAAGAATTTCTCACAAGATATACTCCCAAACCGGCCCCGGGCGGTTGTTAGAGGGATTTCAGTTTATTCCAGCCCAGAATTGGTAATTTTCTTTTCATAGAATCCACATATTAGAATCATAGAATCCCTACAGAAAGAAGCCATTTGGCCCATCGAGTCTGCACCGACAACAATCCCACCCAGGCCCCGTAACCCCCCCATATTTACACTAAGGGGCAACTTACCATGGCCAATCCACCTAACCCACACATCTTTGGACTGTGGGAGGAAACCGGAGCACCCGAGGAAACCCACGCAGACATGGGGAGAATGTGCAGACTCCGCATAGACAGTGACCCAATTTGGGAATTGAACCCGGGTCCCCAGCGCTGTGAGGCAGCATTGCTAACCATTGTGCCACCGTGCTGTGATTGACATCTCCTGGGCAGCGACGTTGCATACAATCACTTTCTGCTCAAGCCACTGCACTCATTTTGCAATCTTCAGTCATCTGAGCCCAACTCTCTCCCCAAGTTTCTGAAGCACTTCCTGGATCAACCCCCATTCTGCACTCCTTACTTCCCATTCTCATCCTCCCAATGCATTGCAGGTGTCACATTCCCAGCTCCAAATCCTCCAGAGAACCAGGATCAGGTTAAGGTTTAAGTTTATTTATTAGTGTCACAAGTAGGTTTACATTAACACTGCAATGAAGTTACTGTGAAAATCCCCTAGTCGCCACACTGTGTTCGTGTACACTGAGGGAGAACTTAGCACGGCCAGTGTATCTAACCAGCATCTTTCGGATTGTGGGAGGAAAACAGAGCACCTGGAAGAAACCCACGCAGACACAGGGAGAACATGCAGACTCCACACAGACAGTGACCCAAGGGTCCCTGGCACTGTGAGGCAACAGTGCTAACCACTGTGCCACCATGCCAGCCCGATAAAAACAGCACTGAAAGATACCAAAAAAACTATCCTATTGACATAGAAGCCTAGAATCTTTACAAGAAGAGGCTATTCAGCCCATCGAACCTGCACTGACTTTCCAAAAGAGCATCCCACCCAGGCCCTTTGTGTTAGGGCCATTGAAAGGCTCATTAATAACCCTTATGTGGTCAAATAATGATATCCACAATCGCAGCCCTGCGGGAACACAGGTTGAGAGCAGGATTGTCCTTCAAGACAGTAAGGCCCTTGTGGAGCCAGTGGGAATAAATAATCCCAGTGGGACGTGCTCTTAATATGGTCAAGAAAGCAGAGCAATCAGTTTGTTTTGGACAAAATTCTGTGCAGGGTTCCTCCTAAGTGCCTAACACAACAGTATTTCCCTCAAAATACCTTTCCACAATATTTGCACTTGGAATATAGTGTTCGATTCTGGTCGCCACGCTACCAGAAGGATGTGGAGGCTTTGGAGAGGGTGCAGAAAAGATTTACCAGGATGTTGCCCTGGTATGGAAGGCATTAGCTTTGAGGAGAGTTGGAGAAACTTGCTTTGTTCTCACTGGAACAATGGAGGTTGAGGGGAGACCTGATAGAAGCCTACAAGATTATGAGGGGCATGGACAGAGTGGGTAGTCAGAAGCTTTTTCCCAGGGTGGAAGAGTCAATTACTAGGGGGCACAGGTTTAAGGTGCGAGGGGCAAGGTTTAAAGGAGACGTACGAGGCAAGTTTTTTTACACAGAGGGTGGTGGGTGCCTGGAACTCGCTGCCGAGGGAGGTAGCGAAAGCAGATACAACAGTGACATTTATGAGTTGTCTTGACAAATAGGATGGGAATGAAGGGATATGGTCCCTGGAAGGGTGGGGGGTTATGGTTAAGTCGGGCAGCATGGTCAGTGCACGCTTGGAGGGCCGAAGGGCCTGTTCCGGTGCTGTAATGTTCTTTGTTCTTTAATATGCGAATGTCCTTTGACCTTGTACGTCCATGGGCTTGACGTTTGTATGTACCGCCTGCGTCATCTGGTCTATACATAAGTGTTGGACATTGTTTTGATTATTGGGAAACAGTCTGTTGTCCCACAATCATTCATTCCATTCTCCAGTGGCCCACCTGTTGAATATTATTTTTGAAAGTAGCGTGTGAAGCCAAAAGGACCAATCGCACAAACATGTGATCACACTGAATTCAGCGACTGCGTTGTGCAGCTGCTGATCCAGAATTATCGCAGCTCTCTCACGAGCTGTTTCCGAGGTGGACGGAGATTCGGTTTCACCTGTGTCCCATTGCCGAGGCTCGTCCAGTCACGGCCTTTCCAGAGAAGGCCCTCTCGGACCGGCGCGACCCTGTTCTGAGGGAGGGAAGAGGGTTAAGAAAGCCTTGGCAACTGAGGTAATGGTGTGGCTTTGACATTAGCAAATTATTTGTGAGTTTCCCGGGTACAGACTAACCCAAACCACCCCAGATCCCCGCGGTGGTGTGGTGAACTTTGACCTGCGCTGACACCAATGTGACTGAAATGTAGGCTGGCCTGCGATGTTTTGCATTGATTGGCCAAGCCCTGTACAACGCACATTTCTGAGGCCTCTCTCATTCCTTAGTGCTTGCTGGAACCATGGAGGCCAATGTCAGTGGATATTTATAGTAGTTAATGAGTAAGTCTGTAGGACTGGCCTATGTCCAGCTGGAAGAAGGTGTGGGTGACATTGACATTGAATCTAAAAATGGGGAGACGCTGTGACTATACCAAATGGACAAGAGATTGGAAATGTTCCTTAGTTGCACATTGCCACCAGGATACATTCACTGGTAGCCGGAGGAATCCCCCCGATACGTTCTATATTGCTATGTTAAAAAGCAAAACTTACCTCTTGCCAGCCCTCTCAATCACAAGTGCTGCACTGAGATCCGTAGGCGTCAGATTTCAGGATTGAGGCTGGAGATTTTGACGGGAGTTAATTAGCCACGCCAGAAGTTGGCATTGTTGCAAGTAAACGCCAAGATGTTTACTGTGGGCTCACTGCCAGAAAGGAGGCCAGGAAGCGTGTCACCGCTACCTTAGAGCTATCCGGTGATGGCCTTAGATGTCATTTAGTCTTCACAACCGAAGAGGAAATAATAATTAGCACTGGCAGCTGTTATGATTTGTGTACTTGCAAGCTTCAGTATATGACTCAACCCCTCTCTCCAGCCATTAGTTGGCTAACGCATCCATCCTTGCCTTCCTAATCCAATTGGAAAGCTAAAAGACTCATTATCCGATTGGATGATGTGTGACTGTCAACCAAACCACCGTTAATTTCCCTTTTTCTGAAGAGAAATGTCAAAGAAAATGACAAAAAGAAATCTTCTTCAATGTCCTGATGATTTTTCTCCAGCTTGCCAGAGACTGATCTTCAATCCCCAGAGATTCCAGGCCAATCTTGGAGGGTGGACAATCCCAGTAACAAACAGTGACCATGATCAGACTTGATCAATGCGCTCCTCCCTGCTTCCAACCAACTCCCTAACTGGCTGCTGCGCTGTTCAGACCATTATCCCTATGGAGGATGGAGGATGTTAACGCTATCCTTGGAGGAGTTAGTCTCTCCTACCTACGTTCCAGTTAGATCAGGGATCCTCATCTGCAAGCTTTCCTCATTCCTATTGACCAGAACCTGCGAATGATGGCTGGGAGACAAGTAGGCGATTTGGTGGCTCAGTGGTTAGCACTGCAGCCTCACAGCACCAGGGACCCGGATTCGATTCCGACCTCGGGTCACTGTCTGTGTAGAGTTTGCATGTTCTCCCTGTGTCTGCATGGGTTTCCTCCGGGATCTCCAATTTTCTCCCACATTCCAAAGATATTATGTAGTTAGGTGGATTGGCCGTAGTAAATTGTTCCTTTGTATCCAAAGATGTTTAAGTTAGGGGGATTGGCCATGCTAAATTTTCCTTAGTATCCAGTGATGAGCAGATTAGGTGGATTGGCCATGCTAAATTGCCCCTTAGGGTCTAAAGACATGTCGATTAGGTGGATTGGCGATGCTAAATTGTCCCTTAGTGTCCAATGATGTGCAGGTTAGGTGGATTGGCCATGCTAAATTGCCCGTTAGTGTCCAATGATGTGCAAGTTAGGTGGATTGGCCATGCTAAATTGCCCTTTAGTGTCCAATGATGTGCGGTTTAGGTGAATTGGCCATGCTAAGTTGCCCCTTAGTGTCAGGGCAATGTCAGGGGGATTAGCAGGGTAAAGACATGGGATTACAGGGCTTGGGTAGGATTGTAGTTGGTGATGGCTTGATGGGCTGAATGGCCTTCTTCTGTAAGGATTCTATGAATGCATGGGCTAGGAATGTCTATATGATGGAGGGAAACACCTGACCTGCACTTTTATCTATTTTCCTCGTCCCTTTCAATCGATGCTTTTTGATTCTAAACATCAGTCTAGAGTTTTAATAGATTTCCCATTTTCCAGCGTTGGGGTGCCCCCATTTTAATATCGTCATTTTCTTTGACATTTCTCTTTAGTAGGGGGTAAAAGGCGGTTTGGTTGACAGTCACGCATCACCCCAATTGGGTAATGAGTCCTTTAGCTGGTAGTGAGGTACCTCTCATGTTCTTGTGAAGGAATACAATCAGAATAGTGACAACTCCAATTATTGATTCTCCTTTTGTTTTGTTCTAGGGGGTGCTGGGGATCGGGATCGGGACCGGGATCGGATGGCTGTCAATCATGAAGCATTCCTACTTATGGCCAATTCGCAGAATGACATGGAGGACTGGGTGAAGGCCATTAGGCGAGTGATATGGGCTCCATTTGGCGGAGGTACTCCAATACTCTGTATTAAGTACTGATATCAAATCCAATTTACTGTACTCAGCTTAACTTGGGACCCATTGCAACGAGCTCCAATTACCTGCAGACAGTGGGGTTGCTCTGGGAAATAGATTCTCCAAAATTACCACGGTAGCTACTTTGTCACTATTTAATGTGGGGTCATGCTCCATATAATAGAACTCATCATCGAATGCCCACAGTGCAGGAAGAGGCCATTCAACCTCAACAATCCCACCCAGGCCTATCCCCGTAACGTCATGTATTTACCCTGCTCATCTTCCTGACACTAAGGGGCAACTTAGCATGGTCAATCCACCTAACCAGGACATCTTTGAGCACTAAGGGTCAACTTAGCATGGTCAATCCACCTAACCAGCACATCTTTGGACACTAAGGGGCAATTTCACATAGCAATCCACCTGACCTACACACCTTTGGACGCTAAGGGACAATTTAGCATGGCCAGTCCACCTAACCTGCACATCTTTGGACGCTAAGGGACAATTTAGCATGGCCAGTCCACCTAACCTGCACATCTTTGGAGTGTCGGAGGAAACCAGAGTATCCAGAGGAAAGTCATGCAGACATGGGGAGAACATGCAAACTCCACACAGACAGTGGCCAGAGGCCAGAATTGAACCCGTGTCCCTGGCACTGTGAGGCAGCAGTGCCAACCACTGTGCCATTCATCCATGGTTCCCAGATATATGGCCCCAAAAAATGGGCAGTGATCCCTTCATGATGGCAACATGTTTTTTAATATTAGTCAAAACTTGGGGGGGATTGACGTCTGTGGCCCAACATTAAAAAATAGTTCTCAGCGTTGGAACATCACTCATGTTTGCTCATGTCCTTGAGAAGATGGTGGCTTTGCTGATTGAGCTGTGACAGCTGCCAGGCACACCCATTCCCTCCTAGTGTCATAATTCCATTGAAAATGGATGACTCCGGAACTTACTCATTTGTGAGTGGACTGAAGAATTCAGGCAGTTGCATTTAGAATCAGCATGGACTTATTTTACCACAGACTGATATTAAACGGCGGCACAATGGTTAGCACTGCTGTGGGTTCCTCCCAAAGATGTACATGTTAGGTGAATTGGCCGTGCTAAATTGCCCCTTAGTGTCAGGGAGAATAGCAGGGTAAATATATGGGGTTACGGGGCAGACTTGATGGGCCAAATGTCTTCCTTCATCGCTGTAGGGATTCTATGATAAAACCAGTTTGTTCCTAACTTTGGTGTCACATTTGATCTTTTTTTTGAGCTTCCACCCATATAAATGAACCACGACTAAAACTGCTTATTTCCACCTGCTTAACATTGTCTGATTTTGCCCCTGTCTCAGTGTATTTCTGCTGAAACCCTCATTCGTGCTTTCATTATCAGTAGACTTGATGATTCCCCGGCACTGTTGACCGATTGTCCGCAATCTATCCCCCCCTGTAAACATGAGGTTGTCCAGAATTCCACAGTTGTGTCTCAGCTTATGTCAAGTCCCCGCTCACCTTTAACCTCTGTGTCCATGCTGACCTACGTTAACCCTTCTTGTTAAGCAGAATTTTGACCTTACAATTCCCATTCCTGTTCTCAGATCCCTGCGTTGGTCTCATTCCCCTGTCTCTGTAATCTGCAGCCAACTCCACAACCCTCTGAGATATCGGCCCCTGGTCTGAATCTGTCCTTAGAACATCCTCGATTTCAGCCACTCCATCACTGGTCTTGCGTCTTGTGTTATCCAGGTCCTAAGTTCCAGAATTGCCTCCCTACACCTTTCTGTTTCTCTATCTCAATTTTCTCTTTTGAGATGTTCCTCACTCAGAGGGTGGTGATGAGTGGAATCGGCTGCCGTCGGTGGTGGTGGAAGCAAACTCGTTGGGGTCTTTTAAGAGACTTCTGGATGAGTACATGGGATTTAATGGGATTGAGGGTTATAGATAGGCATAGTAGGTAGGGATATGATCAGTGCAACTTGTGGGCCAAAGGGCCTGTTTGTGCTGTAGTTTTCTATGTTCTATGTTCTAAAACCTCCCTAAGATTTTGGTTATCTAATATAATACCCCCTCATGTGGTTTGGAGTTATATTTTGTTTCATAATGCTCCCATGAAGTGCTTTGGGATGTTTTATTACATTAAAGGCACTATGTAAACGTAAGTTGTTTTGTTGTAGATTGTATGTTGTAACTCTGTTACAACAGGATAGCACTGTGGCACAGTGGTTAGCACTGCTGCCTCACAGTACCAGGGACATGGGTTCGATTCCTGGCTTGGGTCACTGTTTGTGTGGAGTTTGCACATTCTCCCCATGCCTGTGTGGGTTTCCTCTGGGTGCTCTGGTTTCCTCCCACAGTCTGAAAGACATGCTGGTTAGGTGCATTAGCCATGCTAATGGCTCAGTGTAACCGACAGGCACCAGAGTGTGGCGACTAGGGGATTTTCGCAGTAACTTCATTGTAGTGTTAATGTAAGCCTACTTGTGACACTAATAAACAAACTTTAAACTTTGTGTTTTATACCATCTTAGAAAGTTGGGTTCTTAAAGCTTAAATTGAAGTTATTCATTACTAGGATGTGAATGCAAAGCTTGTTACCTATTTCATAGAATCCTAGAACCCTACAATGCAGAAAGAGGCTATTTGGCCCTTTGAGTCTGCACCAACAACAATCCCACCCAGGCCCTATCCCCGCAACTCCACATATTTACCCTTCAAATCCTCCTGACACTAAAGGACAATTTAGCACGGTCAATCAACCTAACCTGCACATCTTTCAGACTGTGGGAGGAAACTGGAGTACTCGGAGGAAACCCACACAGACACGGGGAGAATGTGCAAACTCCACACAGACTGTCACCCAATGCCGGAATCGAACCCAGATCCTTGGCACTGTGAAACAGCAGTGTTAACCACTGTGTCACCGCTTCCTTCTCTTTCAAACAACCCTTTCTATGTTAAAACATGTCTTAAGAGCTCAACACTACTACCATCACAATTCTATAAGGTGCTGCAGTGATATTAATTGGAATCAAATGCATGTGTTCTTGGAAGGGTTTTTTTAAGGTCAATATTATTGGGTCCGTACTGCTTAATGTTCCTGTATCCTATGATCTTCTATGTCTTTTTAAAATTCATTTATGGGATGTGAGTTTCACTAGCTAGGCCAGCATTTATTGCCCATCCCTTGAGAAGGTGGTGCTGGGCTGCCTTATTTAACTGTTGCCGTCCCTGTGGTGTAGGCTCACCCACAGTGAATATTCGGGACGGAGTTCCAGGATTTTGACCCAGTGATGGTGTAGGAACGGCGATATATTTCTAAGTCAGGATGGTGAGTGATTTGGAGGGGAACTTGCAGATGGAGGTGTTCCCATGTATCTGCTGCCCTTGTCCTTCTAGATGGAAGTGGTCGTGGGTTTGGAAGGTGCTGTCTAGGCTTTTGCGGTGCATCTTTAGACAGGTATGCACTGTGCGTCGGTGGTGGAGGGAGTGGATGTTTGTGGATGGGGTTCCAATCAAGCGGGTTGCTTTGTCTTGGATGGTGTTGAACTTTTTGCATGTTTTTGGATCTGCACCCACCCAGCCAAGGGGAGAGTATTCCATCACACTCCCGATTTGTGCCTTGTTGATGGTGGACAGGCTTTGGGAAGCCAGGAGTGATCAGTGCTAAACATTGGATCTTGAACCATTCTCCCGTAGGAATTCGGTACCCTAAGTGCTTGCAACCTTTGTACCTGCCTGAGAGAGCACTGTAGGTTAGCACGTGGTCCTATTATTGGTGTAACTTAAGTCCATATCAATCTGCACTATGGGATGGACGTTTTTTGATGTTAGTTAAAACTGGGATTGTCCTCTTCTGGGACATAAAGAAGATAAATCCATCAGCTGATTCTCTTATCTTTTTTTTGGCTCATTAAACTTTATTGAATCATAGATTCCCTACAGTGCAGAAGGAGGCTATTCAGCCCATTGAGTCTGCACAATCCCATCCAGGCTCAATCCCCATGATCCCACATATTTATCCTGCTAATCCCCCTAACTAAGGGGCAATTTGGCATTGCCAATCCATCTAACTTACATATCTTTGGACTGTGGGAGGAAACCGGAGCACCCGGAGGAAACCCACACAAACATGGGGAGAATGTGCAAACTCCACACAGACAGCGACCCGAGGCCGGAATTGAACCCGGGTCCCTGGCGCTGTGAGGCAGCTGTGCTAACCACTGTGCCAAGGATGGCATGTTATCGAATCAATAACAAAAAGTGTTGCCATGGCTAATAAAATGTCGGAGAGTCTGAAAAGGCTGTTTATTCGTGTTCCTAGTTCATTCACCCTTCCATCAAGATTGGATCGAGATTGAACTTGTCCAGATGAAGGGAATGTGTGCCGACTCACAGCTCACCCTCAGTATGGGAAGCAAGGAATTCAAATCACTCCTGTACGTCTGTTCCCTCTCCATTTGTTCTTAGCGTTTCGTGAAGTTTAGTCAGTTTCTGAGATGCAAGGGGAGCTATGATTCTTTGTGAGTCCATTGCTTCATCTAAAATTCACACACTTCTGTATCACACCACTTAGTAATATTGCGGCAGGAGGCACAGTGGTCCAGGGACCCGGTTCAATTCCAGCCTCGGGTGACTGCCTCTGTGGAGTTTGCACATTCTCCCTGTTTCTGTGTGGGTTTCCTCTGGGTGTTCCGGTTTCCTCCCACAGACCAAAGATGTGCAGGTTAGGTGGATTGGCCAGGCTAAATTGCCCCTTAATGTCCAAAGGTGCGCAGAGTAGGTGGATTGACAATGCTAAATTGCCCCTTAGTTTCCAAAGATGAGCAGATTGGGTGGATTGACTATGCTAAATTGTCCCTTGAGTGTCCTAAGATACAGGTTAGATGGATTGGCCATGCTAAATTGCCCTTGAGTGTTCAAAGATGTAAGTTAGATGGATTGGCCATGCTAAATTGCCCCTTAGTGTCCAAAGATGTGAAGGTTCAGCAGGGTAAATACGTAGGGTTACAAGAAAGAGCCTGGGGTGATATCCTCTGTCGAAGAGTTGATGCAGACTTGATGGGCCAAATGGCCTCCTTCTGCACTGAATTCTACATTAACTGAACAGCCCTACATTAAAATTGACTCATAATGAAACAGAAGATTTTCCAATGAGAATTATACAAGCAGACACTCAATATAAAACAAATCAAAGCTTACTCTGGGTGCTTAGTGAGCCATGCCTTTAATAACTTGTGACTAAAACAGCAGGAAGATGCCAATGTGTATTAGACGGACCAGTGATATGAGATAGCTAAGTCGTCAATGGCCATTAGTTTGAGTTTCCAGCTATGCAGTCATTTATTTCTCAGCCTGTGGTAACCGCTGGATAATCTGAATCCTGCAAACTGCAGCAGCTTATTACAATTCTGTTCAGAATGACTCAGGGTCTGAGCTGGAAACTGTCCCAGGAATATAACATCAAGAAAAATTAGTCTGCCTTACATTATCCAGGGGGCAGCACGGTGACACAGTGGTTAGCACCGCTGCCTCACAGTGCCAGGGACCCAGGTTCAATTCCCACCCTGGGTCACTATCTGAGTGGAATCTGCACGTTCTCCCCGTGTCTGTGTGGGTTTCCCCAGAGTGTCCCGGTTTTCTCCTACACTTCAGAGATGTGCAGGTTAGGTGGATTGGCCATGCTAAGTTGACCCTAGGGGATTAGCAGGGTAAATATGAGGGGTTATGCGCATAGGGCCTGGGTGGGATTGTGGTTAGTGCAGACTTGATGGGCCAAATGGCCTCCTTCTGCACTTCAGGGATTCTATGATATTACCCATATGCAAAATACCAGCAGGTGTTGATTCTTATATTTATTATTTATCTTTTATATATTCTACTAAAGGCCTGTCACATTTATTAAATTAATTTGTGAGACGTTGTCACTGGCTGGCCAGCATTTCATAGAATCAATGAACCCTACAGTGCAGAAAGAGGCCCTTCGGCCCATTGAGTCTGCACTGACCACCATCCCACCCAGGCTGTATCCCCCTATCCCTACATACTTTACCCGCTAATCCCTCTAACCTAAGCATCTTAGGACACTAAGAGGCAATTTTAACATGGCCAATCAACCTAACCCACACATCTTTGGACTATTTATCGCCCATCCTTAGTTGCCTTAGGACAATTGGGAGCCAACCACATTGCTGTGGCTCTGGAATCACGTGTAGGCCAGACTGGGTAAGGACAGCAGATTTCCTTCCCTAAAGGACATAGTGAACCAGATGAGTTTTTCCGACAATGGTTTCATCAGTAGATTCTTAATTCCAGATATTTTTTCTTGAATTCAAATTTCACCATCTGCCGTGGCGGGATTCGAACCCGGGTCCCCAGAACATTAGCTGAATTTCTGGATTAATAGTCTAGCGATAATACCACTAGGCCATCACCTCCTGTGCCATCTATTGAGTGGTAACCTCGTGGCTGAGGCCAGATTTTGGAGGCAGTGAGTTTGAACGCCACTGTGGCAGCAGGGGGAATATTCAGTGTCATGTGTAAATCTGGAATATAAAGCTTGTTTCAGTAATAATAATCGCGAAACTACTGCATTGCTGTAAAGAAAAAACCCATTGCTAAGGCTCTTCACTGAAGGCCGTCCTTACCCAGTCTGGCCTACACACATCTCCAGACCTACAGCAAAGGGGTTGACTCTTAACTAACCTCTGAAATGGCCTAGCAAGCGACTCAGTTGTATCAAACTGTAACTTAAAGAAGAAACAGTGTGGGTGGACTTCCCAACCACACTTGCCCCAAGACGGAAAATCCCACCTGAGGTTAACAGACCTTTGCATGGTGTCCTGTCCCACCAGCTACGATTCCCGTGGTGGGCGAGATGGGAACATCCTGCACTGTGGGTGTACCCACACTACAGCAGTGCGCCACCACCTCTGCCAAAGTAATTCGGGATCATAGAATCCGTACTGTGCAGAAGGAGGCCATTCGGTCCATCAAGTATGCACCGACCACAATCCCACTCAGGATTTATCCCATAATCCCACATACTGACCTCACTAATCCCTCTAACCTACACATCCCGGGACACTAAGGGGCAATTTAGCTTGGCCAATCCACCAAACCTGCACATCTTTGGACTGTGGGAGGAAACTGGAGCACCCGGGGGAAACCCACGCAGACACAGGGAGAGTGTGCAGACTCCACACAGACAGTGACCCAAGACTGGAATCGAACTCTGGTCCCTGGAGCTAGTAACTACTGTGCCACTGTGCAGACCGTAAATCTCAGCCTTGCCAGTGAGGCTCACATCTCAAGCAGGGTTGAGCAACACTGCCAGCGAAATACATCTGCCGATTCCCTCCCACCCCCCCGCCCCATCGTAAGGAGATACCTCTTTGATGCGTCTGGTCCTTGGAATGGTCGGATTACTCCATAAATAAGGTGCACTAACAACGAGAGCAAGGAAATTATTGCAAGAAAGATTGCCAGGCGAGGAGAGAAACCGGAGCTTCCTCAGGGGAGTTGCTCTCTCACCTCTCCATGGTTCCAGCTGCTTTATATATTCAGGTGGACTCTACGCGGTCTAGCCTTATCCAAGCAATCACTCGACAAGGGGCCCATCAGACCACAAGCACAGATATTACTCCTTGCTCACTTAGTCCTTTCACCATTTCCTACTCATTTTGCCATCATTCCCGTGGGAGTCTTTAGTCCCACAATCCTTGGGAAACAGCCAGGATCATTAAAGTTAGTGCGGAAATCTTCCGTCAAAAATACAGCAATCGCGACTGAGGGAGATGGAGATGTTTAACAATGGAAGGGAAATCTTAGGAATCTGCATTAAATCCCAGAGAATGCATGAAAAATAATTGGCAGCTTAGGCAGCAGCTGCGGGGAGAAAGAGGAAAAGTGCTGAATTACTTTTGTTATATGAGCTCGGAGCCGTGGGTGGCACAGTGGTTAGCACTGCTGCCTCACAGCGCCAGGGTCGCAGGTTCAATTCCAGCCTCAGGTCACTGTCTGTGTGGAGTCTGCACATTCTCCCCTTGTCTGCGTGGGGAGAATCGAACTTGGAGTACCGGTTTCATCCGAGTGCTCCTGTTTCCTCCCACAGTCCAGAGATGTAAGGGTTATGTGGGTTGGCCGTGCTAAATTGACCTTAGTTTCAGGAGGATTAGCAGCGTAAATACTGAGAGTTATGGGGATAGGGTCTGGGTGGGATTGTGGTCGGTGCAGACTCGATGGGCCAAATGGCCTCCTTCAGCAAATAAACAAAACTCAAAAAGGATCACAACATAAATAATAAGTTCTCTCTCTTTCACGTGAGTATCCTGATGAGAGGTAATTCAGAAGTGACCTCTGTCCACTGTTGACCCTTACCCTGCTTTACAAAATCTGGGTCAATTGATTGGACTTGATTTATTATTGTCACACGTATTGGGATACAGTGAAAAGTATTGTTTCTTGCGCGTAAGACGGACAAAACATACCATTCACAGAGAAGGAAACGAGAGAGTGCAGGATGTCGTGTTACACTCACACCTAGTGTGCAGAGAAAGATCAATTTAATGCATGGTAGGTCCATCCAAAGGTCTGATGGCAGCAGGGAAGAAGCTGGTCTTGAGTCGGTCGGTACGTGACCTCAGACTTTTGTATCTTTTTCCCAATGGAAGAAGGTGGAAGAGAGAATGTCCGGGGTGCGTGGGGTCCTTAATTATGCTGGCTGCTTTTCCGAAGAGATTTAAAAATAGCATTATTAAAGAGCTAATAGATATCTCAGCAACAACAACTGCATTTATATCCAACACCATGTACCATTGGAGACCATGGACTTCCATTGCATTGGTCCATGATGGCGCAGTGGTTAGCACTGCTGTCTCACAGCGCCAGGGACCCGGGTTTGATTCCCGGCTTGGATTACTGCCTGTGTAGAGACTGCACATTCTCCCCGTGCCCACGTGGGTTTCCTCCAGGTGCCCCAGTTAGGTGCCGGTTAGGTGGACTGGCCATGGTAAATTGCCCCTTAGTGTCAGTTACTAGTTAGGATAAATGCATTGGGTTCTGGGGATAGGGCGTGTATGGGAAGGTGGTCGGTGCAGATTCGATGGGCTGAATGGCACTGTAGGATTCCAGGATTCTAAGGATAACTGGGATTCCAGTCCAGTGACAATACCACTATTCCATTCACTCCTCCTCTGGCTGACTTTCCTGCTCTTATCCCTGGGCATGTCACAGGGAGTGCTCATAACCAACCTTTTCATGATCATCAAGTCCTGAAATGGGACTTAACCCCAGAGTCCCTGGTCCAGAGGTAGGGACACTAGATCTACGCCACAAGATGGGCATTTACAGACCAAATTTTATATAGTACAACACGTCAGGGAACTTCACAAGGCACAAAACCTGATACAAATGCCAAGGGGACATTAGCACAGTTGGCCAAAGTCTTGCGACTTGGACATGTTCAGAGATACTTTGCCACGAAAGGTATCATATAAAAACAGGTTGCTGAGATCAGGAATCACCAACTGCATTATGGAGCCAAATTCAGTTTCCCAAACAAAGCAAGCACATTGGGAATATGGGAACAGGAGTAGGCCATTCAGCACCTAGAACCTGTTCTGGAATTTGATTAGATCATGACCAATCTGTATCTTAGCATCATCATAGAATCATAGAATCCTACAGTGTAGAAAGAGGCCATTCGGGCCCGCAGCGCACAATTGCACAAGTCTCTATTCCTGTAACCCCACGTACTTACCCTGCTAATCCCCCCGATACTAAGAGCGCAATTTTTACAGCCTCACTTGTCCCAAAACTGTAAAATCCTGCCTGAGATCAATGGACCTTCCAATTATCCACCTCCTGCCCGCTCTGATTCCCGTGGTGGTAAAGCTCTGGCCTAAGGGGCACTTTAGCATGGCCAAATCACCTACTTGCATATCTTTGGTCGCTAAGGGGCAATTTAGCATGGCCAATCTACCAAACCTGCATATCTTTGGACGCTAAGGGGCACTTTAGCATGGCCAATCCACCAAACCTGCATATCTTTGGACGCTAAGGGGCACTTTAGCATGGCCAATCCACCAAACCTGCATATCTTTGGACGCAAAGGGGCACTTTAGCATGGCCAATCCACCAAACCTGCATATCTTTGGACGCTAAGGGGCGATTTAGCATGGCTAATCCACCAAACCTGCATATCTTTGGGCACTAAGGGGCAATTTAGCACGGCCAATCCACCAAACCTGCATATCTTTGGGCACTAAGGGGCACTTTAGCATGGTCAATCCACCTAACCTGCACATTTTTGAACTGTGGGAGGAAACCGTAACAGGAGAAGGAAATCCACAGACACGGGGAGTCATTTTAACTCTATCTGCTCCATCTTCGTTCTGTTGCCTAACAAAATTTACCAAGATCGCAGTTATGACATTGTCAATTGATTCTGCAGCGTAGGAGCAACAGCTCAGAATGAACCTGAGAAATGGAGTGGGGGTGGTAGTGAGACACAGATTATCGCTCAGTAATTCTTACTGCTGTGAAACTACAAGGGAGGAATGTGTGTAATCCAGTGTGCCAACATCGGAGTTCTGCAGGACAACCTTGGAAAGCTGCCAAAAGATTCAATAAACACTAATTTTTTTTAACTAATAAATAGGGACTGATGACATATGTTCACTCTTTAAATCTGACATGTAAATTAAATAAATACTTCAACTAATAGGAACATTTCACCATCGTGTGATTGCCTCTAAACGGACAGACACAAAACCTAACACAACGTTTAAATAAAATGTAAACTAAAGACTATTTATTAGTGTCACAAGTAGGCTTACATTAACACTGCAATGAAGTTACTGTGAAAATCCCCTAGTTGCCACACTCGGCACCTAGTTGGGTACGCTGAGGAAGAAATTAGCACCTAACCAACGTGTCTTTCATACTGTGGGAGGAAACCCACGCAGACACAGGGAGAATGTGCAGACTCCACACAGACAGTGACCCAAGCCGGGAATCGAACCCGGGTCCCTGGCACTGTGAGGCAGCAGTGCTAACCACTGTGCCACCCCCAATTATTCATTGATCATTTAAGATGATAGTATTTAAATGATTGGTTATTAGCAATATAAAATTCCACAAGCTCATTACCGCAAAACTTTCAAAACCTTATCTCTCTTTTTGAAATTCTTGTAGAGCTAAATTCCTCCTCTGCCGTTTCCTCCACCTCTCTGTCCTCAGATGTAACTTCAATCTGCCCTTCTTCACGTTTCGTCTGCTATTCACTTCACCATCAACAGAAGAACCTTCTACACCCCACCACCTGAAAAACCTTTTTCCAAACGCATGGTAGCACAGTGGGGCACCAGGGACTCGGGTTGGGTCACCGTCTGTGTGGAGTGTGCAGGTTCTTCCCATGTCTGCATGGGTTTCCTCCCACACTTCGAAAGACTTTTTTGATTTGATTTGATTTATTATTGTCCCACGTATTAGTGTACAATCAAAAGTATTGTTCCTTGTGTGCTATACAAACAAATCATACCGTTCGTAGAGAAGGAGAGAGTGCAGAATGTAGTGTTACAGTCATAGCTAGGGTGTAGAGAAAGATCAACTTAATGCAAGGTAAGACCATTCAAAAGCCTGATAGCAGCAGGGAAAAAGATGTTCTTGAGTCGGTTGGCACGTGACCTCAAACTTTTGTATCTTTTTCCCAATGGAAGAAGGTGGAAGAGAGAATGTCCGGGATTTGTGCGGTCCTTAATTATACTGGCTGCTTTGCCGAGGCAGTAGGAAGTGTAGACAGAGTCAATGGATGGGAGGCTGGTTTGTGTGATGGATTGGGCTACATTCACGATCTTTTGTAGTTCCTTGCGTTCTTGGGCAGAGGAGGAGCCCATACCAAACTGTGATACAACCAGGAAGAATGCTTTCTATGGTGCATCTGTAAAAGTTGGAGAATTGTAACTGACACGCCAAATTTCCTTATCTTCTGAGAAAGTAGAGGCAGTTGGTGGGCTTTTTTAACTATAGTGCCACCTGGATTTGCCATGCTAAATGCCCCTTAGTGTCAGGGGGATTAGCAAGGTAAATATGTGGGATAGGGGGTAGATGGGATTGTTGTTGGAGGAGACTCAATGGGCTGAATGGCCTAATTCTGCTCCCATGTTTTATGGCCTTATGATCGAATGGCTCGAAGGGCTGAATGGCCTGTTTCTACACTGTAAGGATTCTATGATCCTTCTGTGATTCTAAATCTTCGTGACCCATTTCAAAATCCTTCTTACAATCTAATCTTTGCTTATCGAAGCTTCTCCTTAACTTTCCTCCTCATCAATCTCGGATCTAATCAGCACTTTCCCAAGCATGTCAGGACATACTTAGTGGGTTAAAGGCTTCACATAAGTGCAAGTTATTGACTATGAAGTGTCATTAACTCTGCTATGTAGGTTACTCATTTGGTTCGATGCCCTCCAGACAAGAGCGTCTGGTTAATGTACCAATGTGACCCTATTGTATTTCCCTCAGAGTGAACGTCATTACATCGGCAGTGTGCCTGCTGAACTAGACTGGCCATATAAAAACTGCGGCTGCGAGAGCAGGTCAGACTGCTGGCAATCCCCCAGAGGGCACTCACTTCCCGACTGCCCAAAGGCCCCCCAGCACCTCGAGGCGCAAGTCTGGAATACTTTCTGCTTGCCTGCACTGCCCCCTGGCATGACCCTAGCACTGCTGTCCTGGCACTATCTGGGCACTGTCCCCTGGCATGACCCAGCACTGCCATCCTGGCACTATCTGGACACTGTCCCCAGATGACCCCAGTGCTGCCATCCTCACACTATCTGGGCACTGTCCCCTAGCATGACCCCAGCACTGCCATCTTGGCACTATCTGGGCACTGTCCCCTGGCATTGCCCACTGCCCACCTGTTCTCCCCCAGTACCAGGAAGGAATGATGCAATGGAGAAAGCCACCAGTGGTTTAGTTTCAGTTGAGTTATTGTCACAAGTATTTGGATACAGTGAAAAGTGTTGTTTCTTGCTCGCTACACAGACAGTGCATACCGTTCACAAAGTACATCAGGGAGGAGAAAAGGAGAGGGTGCAGAACGTGATGTTACTGCCATAGCTAGGGTGTAACAAAAGATCAGCTTAATATTTGATTTGATTTATTATTGTTACCTCTATTGAGATGTAAGATAAAGTGTTGTTTCTTGCTCGCTATATAGACAAAGCATACCATTCATAGAGTACATAGGGGAGACGGAAAGGAGAGGGTGCAGACTGTAGTGTTACAGTCATAGCTAGAAAGATCAGCTTAATATTTGATTTGATTTTATTATTGTCACATGTATTGGGATACAGTGAAAAGTATTGTTTCTTGTGTGCTACACAGACAAAGCATACCATTCATAGTGTACATAGGAGAGAAGGAAAAGAGAGAGTGCAGAATGTAGTGTAGTGTAGCTAGGGTGTAGAGAAAGATCAGCTTAATATAAGGCAGGTCCATTCAGAAATCTAACAGCAGCAGGGAAGAAGCTGTTCTTGAGTTGGTTGGTACGTGATCTTTTGTATCTTTTCCCCCGACTGAAGAAGGCGGAAGAGAGAATGTCCAGGGTGCATGGGGTCCTTGATTATGCTGGCTACTTTTCCGAGGCAGTGGGAAATGTAGACAGAGTCAATGGGTGGGAAGCTGGTTTGTGCGATGGTCTGGACTTTGTTCACAACCCTTTGTAATTTCTTGCTTGGTCTTAGTCAGAGCAGGATTGGCCAAATTGTGATATATCTGGAAAGGATGCCAAATAAGGTGCATCTGTAAGAATTGGTGAGAGTCATAGCAGACATGCCAAATTTCCTTAGCCTTCTAAGAAAGTAGAGGCATTGGTGGCCTTTCATAACTATAGCTTCAGTGTGGAGGGACCCAGGCAGGTTGTTGGTGATCAGAACAACCAGAAACTTGAAGTTTTCTACCATTTGCACTTCAGATGTGGAGCTTTGGTTTGGATCCTCCTTTCACCTGCTCCCCCCACCTCCCCCACTCTACTCTCCCTAACATCTCCTGTCCCCCATGCTCTCATCGTAGAATTTTGATCGTTGTAGTTTGTCTCGTGTTGAAGGAGCGAGTTTTTCCCATGGGAAAATTGTTTTTGCAATCGTTTCGCAGAGGTGGAAAATTGATTCAGAGTGCAAGGCGCACTTGTTATGCTAACACAACAGAGGCTGTTTATCCAGGCACACTAACACTGAGATTACAAAACTGCTGAATAATTGATATTGAAAGTCAAGAAAATGTTGACATTGATCTCAGTTCTGAGAAGCATTTAAATACATTCTCGTTGCTGCCTATCTGCTTTGGAAATCCTTCAATGCGCCAACATACAACATGACAAAGAGTGTTTGTAGCGCTGTAATAATTCACTTCGTGGATTGTAAGATGTTATGTTTGTTTGGTGTTTGATTTGTGATTGTCAGTGTGGTCTGGAGAGGGGGTGGGAGCGGGAATCCTGGGGGGAGGGAGGGGTGGAATCTCTTCCCCATTACTGGCACAGATGGGTTAATTTCTGGTTGGCCGGATTGGACTGGTTTACATGGGATTTCACAGCCAGCTAGGACCAGGAAATCAGACATGGATCCATGCTCAGATCTGATAAAGGGTCATCCTGACTCGAAACATTGGCTCTATTCTCTCTGCCCAGATGTTATCAGACCTGCTGGCATTTTCCAGCATCTTCTGTTTGTGTGCCAATGATGTGAAGGTTAGGGAGATTGGACGTGCTAAATTTCCCCTTAGTGTCTAAAGATGTGCAGGTTAGGTGGATTGGCCATGCTAAATTGCCCCTTAGTGTCTAAAGATGTGCAGGTTAGGTGGATTGGCCATGCTAACTTGATCCTTAGTGTCCAAAGATATGCAGGTTAAATGGATTAGTAGGGTAAATATGTGGGGCTTTTGGAATAGGTTCTGAGTAAAATGCTCTGTCAGAGAGTCAGTGCAGACCTGATAGGCCGAATGGTCTCCTTCTGCATTGTAGGGATTCTCTGATTCTATGATCTAATTACCATAGAGTCATAGAGGTTTATAGCATGGAAACAGACCCTTCGGCCCAACTCGTCCATGCCGTCCAGGTTTTACCACTAAGCTAGTCCCAGTTGCCCACGTTTGGCCCAAATGCCTCTATACCCATGTAACTGTCTAAATGCTTTATAAAAGACAAAATTGTACCTGCCTCTACTACTACCTCTGGCAGCTTGTTTCAGACACTCACCACCCTCTGAGTGAAAAAATTGCCCCCTCGACTTTTGTATCTCTCCTCTCTCACCTTAAACCTATGCCCTTTAGACTGCCCTACCTTTTGAAGATTCCCTTGACACTTGGAGTGTGACTTCCTGCTCATTCAAAACTCTTTGTCCAACTCAGCCTTGAAATATATTCAGTGACCCAGCCCCCACTGCTCTCTGGGGAAGGGAATTCCAACAGCCCTCTGAGAAAAGAAATTCCTGCTAATATCCATCTTAAACTGGAAGTTTTGAAACTGTTCCCCTTAATTCTAGATTGTCCCAAGAGGGGAAACATTCTCCCAGCATCCACTCTCAAGGCCCTTGGAATCTTATATGTTTCAATTAGGCAAGACTTCACATTGCAAAACACAAATAAAACCATGCGACACTCCGCCTAAACAATCTTTAGACTGTCTCCAATTCATTCATCATTGAACTTGTACAATCCATTTATACTTTGTACATGCTCCTTCTAATTTTACGATTTACTCTGATAACGCCTTTGCAATGAAGCCCAACATTGCCATTCAATAAGGACATCTCCTGGCACAATAACCATAAATACATTCCGATGTACAGATATAGATGTAACTGTCTGTGTGGAGTTTGCACATTCACTCCTTGCCTGTGTGGGTTTCCTTCCAAAGATGTGTAGATTAGGCGGATTGGCCATGCTAAATTGCCCCTTAATGTTCAAAGATGTGTCGGTTAGAGGATTGGCTGTGCTAAATTGCCCCTTAGTGTCCAAAGATGTGCAGGTTAGGTGGATTGGCCATGCAATGTGCCCCTTAGTGTCCATTGATGTGCATCTTAGGTAGATCGGCTGTACTAAATTGCTCCTTAGTATCCAAAGATGTGCAGGTTAGATGGATTGGCCATGCTAAATTGCCTCTTAGTGTCCAAAGATGTGCAGGTTAGATGGATTGGCCATGCTAAATTGCTCCTTAGTGCCCAAAGATGTGCAGGTTAGGGGTATTGGCCATGCTAAATTGCCCTTTATTGTCCTAAGATGTGTAAGTTAGACGGATTGGCCATGCTAAATTCTCTGTTAGTGTCAGGGGGATTGGAAGGATAGTGCAGTCTCATGGGCCAAATGGCCTCCCTCTGCACTGTAGAGATTCTACGATTCTATGAATAGGAACATTCAAAACCTGAGGGGTGGATGGTGACATACATTCACACTCAATGTGCCAGCAAGATAGAATGCAGAGAAAGAAAGGGAAAGATGTTACAAATTGTGAGTTATTTAAAAAAAAGTCTGTTGGCATTAATCCACCTAAGTCGAGCCCAGTAAGTCAGTGTTCAGTGAAAGTTCTTGTTGGTGACTTTGCTGATAGAAGTCATAGAATTGTAGAATCATTAGAACCTCTACAGGAGGCCATTCGCCCCATCGAACCTGCATCGACTGCACGGGCAGCAGGGTGGCACAGTGGTTAGCACTGCTGCCTCACAGCATTAGGGACCCAGGTTCGATTCCCAGCTTGGGTCACTGTCTGTGCAGAGTCTGCATGTTCTCCCCATGTCTGCGTGGGTTTCCTCCGGGTGCTCTAGCTTCCTCCCACAGTCCAAAGATGTGCAGACTGAGTGCATTGATCCAAACAGGCGCCAGAATGTGGCAACCAGGGGAGTTTCACAGTAACTTCATTGCGATGTTCATGTAAGCCTTACTTGTGACTAATAAATAAAAAAACCCATCCAGGCTCTCTCTCCATAAACCAACTTATTTACCCTCCTAACTTGACGCTGAGGGGCAACTTAGCATGGCCAATCAACCTAACCCGCACATACAGTCATCAAGGATTACAGCATAGAAACTGGCCCTTCGGCCCAACTTGTCCATGCTGCACTTTTTTTTAAATCACTAAGTTAGTCCCAATTACCCGCATTTAGCCCATATCCCTCTATACACATCTCATCCTTGTAACTGCCTAAGTGCTTTTTAAAACACAAAATTGTACCCGCCTCTACTACTACTTCTGGCAGCTCATTCCGGACACTCACCATCCTCTGTGTGAAAAAATTGCCCCTCTGGACACTTTTGCATCTCTCCCCTCTCACCTTAAACCTGTGCCCGCTAGTTTTATCTTTGGGAAAAGTCGTTGATTATCTAATCTATGCCCCTCATTATTTTATAGACCTCCATAAGATCACCCCTAAGTCTCCTACACTCCAGGGGAAAAAGTCCCAGTCTATCCAGCCTCTCCTTTTGGTTAAACAATCATATCTCAGTAGCATCCTAGTAAATCTTTTCTGCACTCATTCTAGTTTAATAATACCCTTTCGACAATAGGGTGACCAGAATTGCACACAGTATTCCAAGTGTGGCCTTACCAATGTTTGTACAACTTCAACAAGACGTCCCAACTCCTGTATTCAGTGTTCTGACTAATGAAACCAAGCATGCCGAATGCCTTCTTCACCACCCTGTCCACCTGTGACTCAATTTTCAAGGAGTTATGAACCTGTACCCCTAGATCTCTTTGATCTATAACTTTGTCCTGCAACATCTTTGAAGAATTCTTGGCCTTTGTCCCAAGAGGCGGTTGGCGATGCAGCAAAGCATTCTGGGAATTGGTTCACTCTGGGGGTCAAATCCAGGAATCTTTCCTCAGATCCGAATTTGAGAGGGACGGAGGTCAGAAGTCAGCTACTAGCCCATAGGCTGGTTTCCTCGGCGGAGGTTAAACCGCTCGACACAATGTCCAAAATCTGTATTTCATACAGCTCAAATCTCAGGCGTACGACAAGGTTGAGCCATTCAGATGCACTTGAAGGCCCCTTGTCTTGAAGGTAACTGTAGAACCATTAGCACAATGTTGGAGATGGCGAGTCACAGATAGCTCAGCCTTTGTCCAAAGCCGGTCCATGCAGACGCCTCGTCTTCCAGTCCTTTGTGTCAGCTTGGCTGGAATGTTCGTACGACACAATTAACATTCCAGGAGGCAGACACATCAGCCTTTATCCATTGGAAGGGCTTAGAATCTTCCAGAACCAGCAGCATGAGACCAGCTGCAGCCATTTTATCAGCCCATCAATTTAGAAAGAAAAACTGAATTTAAATGAAAGATCATAGCAGAGAAACAAATTTTTAAGATTTTGCTCCTCTTCGTGCCTTTCTCAGTGTGATACAAAACATTATTTACCCATAATGATTTTCAGCAGCTCTATTAATAGAACAACACAAAGCAGCACAGCACAGTTTGGCCCACCAAGCCTGTGCCAACACATGATGTCTTTCTAAACTAAAGACCTTTTGCCTCTACGCGGTCCGTATCGCTCTATTCCCTGCCTATTCATGTATGTGTCAAGATACCTCTTAACCTTATTCTGGATAGAGTGAGGAAGATGTTTCCATTAGCGGGAGAGACTGGGGTCTGACGGCACCACTCAGAGTAAAGGAGTGACCCTTTAGAACCAAATTGAGGAGGAATTTCTTCAGCCAGAGGGTGGTGAATCTGTGGAATTCATTGCCGCAGAAGGCTGTTGAAACCAAGTTATTGAGTGTATTTAAGACAGAGATAGATAGGTTCTTGATTGGTAAGACTAGAGGAAGCTGGGACCTTTCTCCTACAGGAGCCAGGATTGGCAGATACAATAGCAATGCTAACACCAGAAGATATAGGAGCAGAATTAGACCAATCCTGCCCATCGAGTCTGCTCCGTCATTCAGAAGTCTGATGGCAGCAGGGAAGAAGCTGTTCTTGAGTCAGTTGGAACATGACCTTAGGCTTTTGAATCTTTACAGACAAAGCATCCAGTTCAGGACAATTTAATATGGCCAATCCATCCAACCTACACATATTTGGACAATAAGGGGCAATTTGGCATGGCCAATCCATGTAATCTACACATCTTTGGACACTAAGGGACAATTTAGCATGGCCAATCCAGCTAACCTACGTATCTTTGGACACTAAGGGGCAATTTAGCATGGCCAATCCACCTAACCTATACATCCTTGGACACCAAGGGGCAATTTAACATGGCCAATCCATCCAACCTACACATCCTTGGACATTAAGTGGCAATTTAGTATATCGGGACAAGGTAAGCGTGCAGAATGTAGTGTTGCAGTTACAAATAGAGTGAAGGGAAAGATCAACTTAATCAATCTGGATATTATTTGAGTAAATCTCCACTGCACCCTGCTGAAGGCCATGTCACCCTTTCACGTGCCCAGAGCTGTGATGTGGTACTTGGACTGAGATTTCTGACAAATAGTTTGGGAAACTTCCTTGCCTGGGGATCAGTTCTTCTAGAGCCTGAGCTGGATTTGAATTCTGGCCTGTTTGTACAACTTCCTCTTCACTGCTTCAGGGTAAAATCAGTTATAATGAAAGTTCCATTGCCGTGGCAACATCATCAGGCACGTTCGGCCTAGTTCACCACACCCGGCCTGAGAGTAAAGTGAGCAACACCTAGCAACCAATTCCAGCATTGAACTGGCTCCCAAACGTTTTCTACCAAGCTACTTTCAGTGTTATGAATATTAGAATAATTATTTACTCTCAAGCGAGCTTTGATGTGGTTTGGAAAGCATGTTGTTTTAAATATGCAAATGTAAGCACAGTTTCTCGAAAGCCCCCAAATTGTTTCATGCGCAATGGGTAGGGGATGTGTCTGGATGTAAACGGTTCCTCGTCTGTCTTGATTCCAAGCCAGACGCGAACCTTCCCAATTGAAAAGCAGCACTTAATCCTTCCTTAAATGTGGAATGCCAAAAGCATAGACAAGAGTCATGGGTGGAGAGGGGACTCATAATGTTAAAATGGCGGTGTGGGCTCGTTGGGCTGAAGGGCCTGTTTCCCATGCTGTGTTGTTCTTTGTTCTTTGTAGATGACACACAGCTAACCTTTGGACATATATTAGTGAGTACTATCTGGGTACACAAAGCATCATTTCAAAGATTGTGGTTGACACGATTAACAAAAAAGTCAGAAGGAAAGGCGGCATGGTGTACTGGTAATGTCACCAAATCATGGCGGCACAGTGGGCACAGTCGTTAGTGCTGCTGCCTCACAGTGCCAGGGACTTGGGTTCGATTCCCGGCTTGGGTCACTCTCTGTGTGGAGTCTGCACATTCTCCCAGTGTCTGCGTGGGCTTCCTCCAGGTGCTCCAGTTTCCTCCCATAGTCCAAAGATATGCAGGTTAGGTGGACTGGCCATGCTGAATATTACCCTTAGTGTCAGGGGACTAGCAGCGTAAATACGCAGGATTATAGGGATAAGGCCTGGGTGGGATTAGTGTCCAAAGATGCACAGGTCAGGTGGAATGGCCATGCTAAATTGTCCTTAGCATCCAAAGATGTGTATAAAGTCCCTAAATGAGGCCATTCAGCCTATTGAGTCTGTACCGACCACAATCCCACCCAGGCTCTATTCCCAAAACCCCACATTTACCCTGCTAGTCCCCCTGACACCAGGGACAAATTAGCATGGCCAATCCACCTAACCTGTACATCTTTGGATTGTGGGAGGAAACTGGAGCACCCGGAGGAAACCCACACAGACACGGGGGGAAAAGTGCACACTCCGCACAGACTGTGATGGAGGCCAGAATTGAACCCCTGGTACTCTGAGGCAGCGGTGTTAACCACTGTGTCACCGTACCGCTCCATAACGATGTTGTGAGCTGAGGGCAAATTAGTGGGGTAAAAACGTAGGGCTACAGGGATAGAGCCTGTGTGGCCTGCTCTGTTGGAGAGTTGGTGCAAACTTGATGGGCCGAATGGCCTTCTTCTGCACTGTAGGGATTTTATGATTCTACGATCCCGTAATCCAGTGGCCCAGGCTGTGGGACCTGGGTTCAAATCCCACCATGGCAGCTGGTGGAATTTAAATTCAATTAACAAATCTGGAACTCTAAAAACTACTATTAGTAATAATGACCAAGAAAGCATTGTCGAAAAAACCCATCTGGTTCACTAAAGTCCTTTAGGGAAGGAAATCTGCCATCCTTACCTGGTCTGGCCTACATGTGACTCCAAAGCCACAATAATGTGGTTGATTCTGAAATGACCCTAGCAAGCAACTCAGTTGTATCAAAGTCTAACAAAAGAATTGAAACCTGGACGGGTCACCCGAAACGAGAACATCCTTAACAAGGCGGTGAAAAGTTATTGGGGGTGGACAGGAGTGTGGAGTTGTGGTTACGATTAGATCAGTCACAATCTTATTGAATGGGGGAGCAGGCTCGAGGGGCTGAGTGGCCTACTCCTGCTCCTAACTCATATGTTCATAAACTCAGACCTGGCCCAAAAATGCACTATGGATGTACCTATAGTAGACAGGTTGCAAGAAGAAGGCTTCCCACCAGGGGCAATTAGGGATGGGCAATAAAAATGGCCAATGATGCCCACATTCCTAAAGGAATAATGGAGAGGATAGGAACAGATTTCAGCAGAACTTAAAGTTTGAAGTGATTAAAGTTTGAATTGGACTCAGGCTTAGTGGGCCGAAGGGCCTGTTCCTGTGCTGTATCATTCTATAATATATGTTGATAGGAAGAGTGCAAGGAGGCAGTGTAAATTACACAGTACAATTTGAAATGGAGTGCAGAAACAGAGAGACCTTGGCATGGATGGACACAAATCATTGATTTGATTTGATTTATTATTGTCATATGTATTGGGATACAGTGAAAGGTATTATTTCTTGAGCGCCATTCAGACAGAGCATACCATTCATAGAGGACATAGTGGAGAAGTAAAGGAGAGGGTATAGAATCATAGAATCATCATGGAATCCCTAGGGGTGGCACAGTGGTTAGCACTGCTGCCTCACTGCGCCAGGAACCTGGGTTCGATTCCCGGCTCGGGTCACTGTCTGTGTGGAATCTGCACGTTCTCCCCATGTCTGCGTGGGTTTCCTCTGGCTGCTCTGGTTTCCTCCCACAGTCTGGAAGATGTGTTGGTTAGATGCATTGGCCGTGATAAATTCTCCCTCAGTGTACCTGAACAGGCACCAGAGTGTGGTGACCAGGGGATTTTCACAGTAACTTCATTGCAGTGTTAATGTAAGCCAACTTGTGACACTAATAAATAAATAAACTTTAAATAACTAAATCCCTACAGTGCAGAAAGAGGATATTGGGCCCATCATGACTGCACTGATAACAATCCCACCCAAACCCAACCCCTGTAATTTACTCTGCTAATCCCCCTGACACTAAGGGGCAATTTAACATGGCAAATTAACCTAACCTGCACATTTTTGGAGTGTGGGAGGAAAGTGGAGCACCCAGAGAAAACCCACGCAGTCACAAGGAAAATGTGTAAACTCCACACAGTCACCCATGGCTGCAATTGTACCCGGGTCCCTGGCGTTCTGAGACAGCAATGCTAACCACTGTGCCACCGTGGAAAGGAGCGGGTGCAGAGTGTAATGTTACAGTCATAGCTAGGACGTAGAGAAAACTCAACTTAATGCAAGGTAAGTTCATTCAAAAGTCTGATGGCAGCAGGGAAGAAGCAGTTCTTGAGTCAGTTTGTATGCAGTCTCAGACTTCTGTGTCTTTTTCCCAATGGAAGAAGGTGGAAGAGAGAATGTCCGGGGAGCGTGGGGTCCTTGATTATGCTGGCTGCTTTCCCGAGGCAGCGGGAAACGTAGATGAAGTCAATGGTCAGGAAGCTGATTTGCCTGATGGACTGGGCTTCGTTCAACACCCTTTGTAATTTCTTGCGATCTTGGACAGAGCAGGAGCCATAACAAGCTGTGACACAACCAGAAAGAATGCTTTCTATGGTGCACCTACAAAAATTGTTGAGAGTCGTAGAGGACATTAAAGGTGGCAGGACAAGTTAAGTGAGTTGGTAAAACACGTGGGACCCTGGGCTTTACTAATATAGGCATGAAGTACAAAATCAGGGAAATTACACTCAAAACTTTATAAAACTAAATCCTTACAGAACACTGCTTGGGCCTCATTCAATCAGAGTACCACCACACCTTAGATGGACAAACCGTGGAGGAGGTACAGAAAGCAGTTTCCTAGAATGGGACCAAGGATAAAGGATTTACGTTATGTGGAGAGGATACAGCTGCTGGGGGTGTTTCTATAAAGGAAAGAGTTTATTTGTTCGAGGTGATCAAATTCAGGAATGTTGTTGTTACAGAGAAGAAGGAGAAAACATTGGCAGTGGCAGAAAGGCTATTCAGCAGAGGACATAGGTTCAAAAACCAAAGGTGACGTTTTATTCCCTACAATACAGGAAGCTGAAACGTACTTCCTGAAAAGGAAGCAGATTCAAGGATAACTTTCAATGAATCACATGGAATGAACTTGCAGGAACAATAGGGAAAGAGTAAGTCAGTGGGAAATAACCTCCTGAAGAGCCAGCACAGGCACCTTGGGCCAAATGGCCTCTGTTTGAACACATGAATAAAAGCAGGAGTAGGCCATTCAGCCCCTCAGGCCTGCTCCCCCATTCAATAAGGTCGTGGACAATCTGATTGTGCCCTTAATTCCACCTTCCTGTTAGTCCCCCATAACGCCTTGTTAATCAAAAATCTCTCTTTTATTCATTCGTGGGACATGGGCGTCACTGGCTAGGCCAGCATTTATTGCCCATCCTTAGTTGCCCTTGAGAAGGTGGTGATGAGCTGCCTCCTTGAACTGAGTCGCTTGTTAGGCCATTTCAGTGGGCAGTTGAGAGTCGACCACATTGCTGTGGCTCTAGAGTCACATATAGGCCAGACTGGGTAAAGATGGCAGATTTCCTTCCCTAAAGGATATCAGTGAACCAGATGGGCTTCTCCCAACAATCCACAATGGTTTCCTGGTCATCGGTAGATTCGTAATTCCAGATATTTTTTATTGAATTCAAATTCCACCATATGCTGTGACGGGATTCGAACCAGGATTTTTTGAACATTAGCTGAGGTTCTGGATGAATAATCTAGCGATAATGCCACTGCCTCTCTTCATTCAGCTTTGAACTGTTCAGTGATCCAGCCCCCACTGCCCAAGGAGAAGAGAATTCCAAACACTCCCAGCCCTCTGAGAGAAAGCATTCCTTAATCCCATCTTAACTGGGTGGGACCCCTTATTATGAAATATCATTCTAAGATCCTAACCTCCTGGTCGACAAAGAGTTAACTGATGTGACGCTCACTCGTTAAGCTCCCAGGTTTGGAGCAGCGAGGTTGACTGGCAGGGAGCCAGATGGTTTCCTTCTGCCTGTCTTCAGTCACTCACTGTTAAAATCTCAGTATCTTTCTCCAAGAAAAAAAACTTTGAATGACTTATATTTTCGTTCTTTGACAAGACGTGTTTGGATTGGGAGGGAAACGAGGCGAGCTGTTCAATGGGGACTTGTAACCGACGAGCAGTCAGCCATGGTAACATTGAAAACAAAAGGTGAAGCGCTTTCAGACAAGCTGCCCACAGGATTGTGCCAACACTGCTCTCCAGCACAATTCTTGGGTGGCGTGACCCCGTCTGACCTCTCGAAGCTGCAATCCCTTTTTCTTCGGCCAAGCTCCACTCATCTGTGTAAAAAAAAAAGTCAAGTGGTGCTTGATGGTTTGTAACAGCACCACAGAGACGTGGGGGTCGCCCCGGAGGCATCGCTGGAGGATATGGCGAGGGGGGCGTGTTAATGATATTAAAATCCACAGAAATGTGTCTAATCCATGTCACACCCGTTGAGGGTGTGAATCTGATGATGTCAGCAGCTAGAGGCAGAGAAGACCCAAAGAGAACTGCAATTTACAGAAACTAGAAGCAGGAGTAGGCCATTCAGCCCTTTGAATCTATCAAATTCAATATCCTGAACCCCCACTTCCTCCCATATCCTTTGATCCCTTTAGCCCAAGAGCTATATTTAATTTCTTCTTGAAGTCACACAATATTTTGGCCTCAACTACTTTCTGTGGTGGTGAATTCTACACATTCACCACCCTCTAGGTGAAGAAATTTCTCCTCACCTCAGTCTTAAAAGGTTTACCCCTTATCCTCAAACTATGACCCCTGGACTCCCCCACCATCAGGAACATTCTTTCTGAATCTACCCTGTCTAACCCTGTTAGAATTTTACAAGTCTCTATGAGATCCCCTCTCACTCTTCTAAACTCCAGTGAATATAATCCAAACCAACTTAGTCTCTCCTCATATGACAGACCTGCCATCCCAGGAATCAGCCTGGCAAACCTTTGCTGTACTCCCTCTGTAGCAAGGACATCCTTCCTCAGATAAGGACACCAAAACTGTACACAATACTCTAGGTGTGGCCTCACCAATGCCCTATACAATTGCAGCAAAACACCCCTATTCCTAAACTCAAATCCTCTTGCTATGAGGGCCAACATACCATTTGCCTTCTCTACTGCCTGCTGTACCTGCGCGCTTTCAGCGACTGATGCAAGAGAACATGAAGGTCTCATTGAGTATCCACCTCTCTCAATTTACACCCATTCAAATAATAATCTATCTTCCTATTATTGCTACCAAAGTGGATAACCTCACATTCATCCACATTATACTGTATCTGCCATGCACATGCCCACCCAGCCTATCCAAATCCAATTTTTCCCGATCTTGAACCCCCACTGGCAACCTCGCAGACAGCTATCTCCCGTAATGTCTAATGTGTTTTTGTAATTGGACAGTACTTGCCGTACAATCCTGAGTGTGCTCACAATCACATTATCAGTTTAAGATAATGAGCCAGGATCACAGTTCGCCCACTTTCGCCGGAAGCTACTTAAGTGCATATTGTATTTATTATGGTTCCGCAATGTCTCCAATACCTGTATGGTTCCTTTAATTCTGGCTTTTTCCACACCTCCATTTCAGTCGCACCGCCATTGGTGGCCGTCCCCTCAGCTGCCTAGGCCTCAGGCCCCACAGTTCTCTCCCTATCCTGTCCACTTCCTTCAAGACCTTCTGAAAACCCATCTCCCTGACCAAGTGTTTGCTCCTCTCTCCCAAAACCTCAGGTGCGAAATGCCAAACTTTTTTCAGTAATGATCCTGGAAAGCACCTACAATATTTAAAGGGCTTTGTATAGATGAGATTGTGCCATTGTTGAAAGCAGAACCATCTGGGACAGCACTAATGCACGGTGACAATGGAATATGGTTCGAATTGATTTACGTTCTTTGATATGTAGTGGGAAACAAAAATAGTTTGTGTAATACTAACCCCCCCCACTTCCCCATGAAGGTGCCCCTTTAAGACACTTTCAGCTGTTATGATGGCAAAAACTATCTGTCAAGTGATCCAGACTGTCAAATACTTGACCTAGCTACCAGCCCCACGACTGAAACATAATTGAATAAGAATAGAGTTTGACTCCTCGCCCTTAACTATACAGGACACGTACGCAGGTCACTGAGCAATGCTGTATAACCCAGTTGAGAGGTAATGGCCGAGTGGTATTATCGCTAGACTATTAATCCAGAATCTCAGCTAATGTTCTGGGGACCTGGGTTCGAATCCTGCCACGGCAGGTGGTGAAATTTGAATTCAATACAAAATATTCTGGAATTAAAAATCTACCAATGTCCGTTGTTGATTGTCAGAAAAATACATCTGGTTCACTAATGTCCTTTAGGGAAGGAAACCTGTCCAGACACTCTGCTAATGTTGTGGGGACCTGGTTCGAATCCCACTGCAGCAAATGGTGAAATTTGAATTCAATAAAAATAATCTGAAATTAAGGATCTATTGGTAACCATTGTTGAAAAATATCAATTTAATTTTTTATTGTCAAATGTATTAGTATACAGTGAAAAATATTGTTCTTTGCATGTTATACAGACAAAGCATACCATTTATAGAGAAGGAAAGGAGAGAGTGCAAAATGTAATGTTACAGTCATAGCTAGGGTGCAGAGAAAGATCAACTTAATGCAGGGTAGGTTCGTTCAAAAGTCTGATGGCAGCAGGAAAGAAGATGTTCTTGAGTCGGTTGGTACGTGACCACAGATTTTTGTATCTTTTTCCTGATAGAAGAAGGTGGAAGAGAGAATGTCCGGAATGCGTGGGGTCCTTGATTATGCTGGCTGCTTTGCTGAGGCAGTGGGAAATGTAGACAGAGTCAATGAATGGGAGGCTGGTTTGCGTGATGGATTGGACTACATTAATGAACTTTTGTAGTTTCTTGTGGTCTTGGGCAGAGCAGGAGACATACCAAGCTATGACACAACCAGAAAGAATGCTTTCTATGGTACATCTGTAAATGTTGGTGAGAATCGTAGCTGACACGCCAAATTTCCTTAGTCTTCCGAGAAACTAGTGGCATTGTTGGGTTTTCTTAACAATAGTGTCAGCGTGGTTCACATCTGGTTCACTAATGTCCTTTAGGGAAGGAAATCTGCTGTCCTTACCCATGTGACTCCAGAACCATAGTAATATGTTGACTCTCAATTGCCTTCCAAGGGCAACTAGGGACGGGCAATAAATGCTGGTCCAACCCATGTCCCACGAATGAATAATATTTTTATAAATCGCAGCTTTGAATGCTGTGAATGAATAAAGTGTATCAAAAACATTTAGCCAGGTCTCTTTCTAACAGGTGTGCATGTGTGTGTTTTAAGCTGTCCAAATGAAAATAGTCCCATGTAAAACACTTTGCAAGCTTCAAATTCAAAGGCTGATTATTTTTTTCCCGGTAAGTCTTTGAAGTTGTTTCAAGGAAGCAACAAAATGCCTTTGGTTAACCTAGCTCAGGGAGTGGCTGTGTAGACAGCAGCAACTGCAGAGCAGGCTGTGATCAAGAATAGACTCTCTAACTTGCCAACTCGAGTGGGAATACCTCCTTCGCGCACACTTCCACAGCGACCCGGGACTTGGGCTCCTGTCTGCACTCGGGCTGGAGTGCCGGAAATAACACGGGGGGAAGCTGCAGGGTTGCGACATCATACCTGCCTCTTGGCTCTCAGCTTGTTTCCCAGCTTGGCCCCTGCACTGCACTGTGCTAAACCATACCCTCAGGCTGCGTGTGTGTGTGTGTGTGTAATGGATGGGGAACAGAGGCTTGTTCACTCAGCACTACTCGGCAGCCTCTAGCCGCAGTGTGCATCCCGGCGACTGGGAAAGGCTGCCAGAATTCATCTGGCTCTGATGCCTGAAGCTTGTTTTCTGTGCAGCCCCTGTGCTGGGACTCTGTCTCTATTCTGTCCGCCAACCGTGCAGCAATGCTTTGTTAGCAGAAGAGGTAGGGGAACTATTTCTCATTTCAGTGTCTTATCATCCCCAGTGTGAGTGCTTCGATTTGATCTGATTTATTATTGTCACATGTACTGGCATACAGTGAAAAGAATTGTTTTTTGCACGCTATACAGACAAAGCATACCATTCATAGAGTGCAGAGGGGAGCAGGAAAGGAGAGGGTGCAGATGATAGTGTAATAGCTAGTGTGTAGAGAAAGATCAGCTTAATATAAGGCAGGTCCATTCAAAAGTCTGATGGCAGCAGGGAAGAAGCTGTTCTTGAGTCGGTTGGTACGTGACACCAGCTTTTGTATCTTTTTCCCCACAGAATTTGACTTGATTTATAATTGTCACATATATTTGTACACAGTGAAAAGTATTGTATCTTGCACACTATATAGAAAAATTTATAGAGGAGAGTGCAGAATGTGGTGTTACAGTCACAGCTAGGGTGTGGAGAAAAATCAACTTAATCCAAGGTAGGTCCATTCAAAAGTCTGACAGCAGCAGGTAAGAAAGTGTTCTTGAATCGGTTGGTACGTGACCTCAGACTTTTGTATCATTTTCCTGATGGAAGTTGATTTGATTTATTATTGTCACACGTATTAGTATACAGTGAAAAGTATTGTATCTTGCACGCTATACAGACAAAGCATACCATTCATTGAGAAGGAAAGGAGAGGGTGTACAATGTGGTGTTACAGTCATAGCTCGGGTGTAGAGAAAGATCAACTTAGTGCGAGGTAGGTCCATTCAAAAGTCTGACAGCAGCGGGGAAGAAGCTGTTCTTGATTCGGTTGGTATGTGACTTCAGACTTTTGTATCTTTTTCCTGATGGAAGAAAGTGGAAGGGAGAATGTCCGGGGTGCGTGGAGTCCTTGATTATGCTGGCTGCTTTGCCGAGGCAGCAGGAAGTGTAGACAGAGTCAGTGGACAGGAGGCTGGTTTGAGTGACGGACTGGACTTCGATCACAACCCTTTGTAGTTTTGTGCAGTCCTGAGCAGAGCAGGAGCCCATACCAAGCTGTGATCCAACCAGAAAGAATGTTTTCTATGGAGTATTTGTAAAAACTGGTGAGATTCTGTTTATCGAGTGTGGCCTATTTAACAATGTATTGCTTAGTAGGAGTTTTTTAAAATTTATTTCATGTGTTTTTGTGCTTCCTACTCTCTGCTGGTTACCCCTCGTAAGGATTGGCATTGCACCTGGGCATAGAAGGTAGCATTCGTAGGAGAATCATGCAGGGGTGGGGGTTCCAATGACTGAGTTGTTCATGAAGAGGCCATCCCACTCTTGCCCCATCACTGTTACATGACCAACACCACCCTATTGGGTGTGGCCACCCTAGAATGTGTTGAGACATTTACAACAATTACAAACCCAAAAACACAAGGATACGTGGGATTAGTGGAATAAATACATGGGGTTATGAGGATACAGCGGTACAGTGGTGAGCACTACTGCCTCACAGTGCCAGGGACCCAGGTTCAGTTTCGGCCTCGGGTCACTGTCTGTGTGGAATTTGCACATTTTCCTCGTGTCTGCGTGGGTTTCCTCCGGGTGCTCTGGTTTCCTCCCACAGTCCAAAGGTGTGCAGGTTAGGTTGATTGGCCATGCTAAGTTGTCCCTTTAGTGTCGAGGGATTAGCAGGGTAAATATGAAGGATTATGAGGGTAGGGCTGGATGGGATTGTGGTCAGTGCAAACTCAATGGGCCGAATGGCCTCCTTCTGCACTGTAGGGATTCGCTAGGGGGGATTTTATGGCCTCACTCATCCCGAAACTGTAAAATCCCATCTGAGATCAACAGGCCTTCCCATTGTTCGCTCCTGACCTGCTCAGATTCCCATGGTGGGGGTGGGGTGGTAAAACTCTAGCCTATGATGCAAAGATGCTCTGTCAGAGAATCAGCATAGACTCAATAAGTTGAACGGCCTTCTTCAGAGCACTTTTGGGATTCTGTGGAGGGAATTTTTCCATCCTGCCTGCCGCGGGAATCGTAGCCGGTGAGGGGGCAGACCATGGGAAGGTCCGTTGACTTTGGGCGGGATTTTCCGGTTTTGGGGTGAGTCCACCCAGAAAATCCCGCCCTATGTCTCCAGGTAACACCACTGAACGGGGTAGGAAGACTCCAATTGCTTCCCACTCACCTGGACCCTCACACCTCAGCGCTGGGCTTACTGCCTGCAGTCTGACACCCACCAGTGATTTTGGCTGTTCTGCCAAAACATCAAGATGATCTCTCAAACTGACCCATAGGATTCATTCAGCTAATGATTCACACAGAAACTCCACCATGTTCTGTACAACAACCTTTTCGTCTGTGTTACTGAGAAGGTGTCTCATGCAAAAATCATTTAAGGAACCCTCACATTTTTTTGCATGTTTAGATTGTTAACAGAAAGGTTAAAACATTTGTGTGTGTATGGTCAAATGAAAAGAGTGAGAGGGGATCTCATTTTGGACAGCCTGTCATATGGGGAGAGACTAAATTGGTGAGGATTATATTCGCTGGAGTTTAGACGAGCAAAAGGGGATCCCATCCCTTATAAAATTCTATCAGGGATTGAGGGGGTAGACTCAGAAAGAATGTTCCCAATGGTGAGGGGAACTAGGGGTCATAGTTTGAGAATAAGGGATAAATTTTTTAGGTTTTATTCAGCTTCATATTCACTATAGCCACAATCAGAATAGATCTCACCTGATGAGCGCACACACAAAGCACTAACATAAAAGATCAGGATCAGGAAACGTGGCAGTTTCCCTCCCTGTTATCCCAAGGCCAGTGAGATCAATGGCAGTTCTCCCCACAGAACGAGATAGTACATGAGATCTATTGAGGGGCAGTTTCACAGGGGGCTTGACTTTAAAACCAATTATGCTATTGGCCTCAACTACTCCGTGTGACAGAGTGTTCCACATTCTCAGCACTCACCCAGTACAGAAGATTCTCCTCAATTCCTTTACTGGAAGCTTCTGTGACTTGTATTTACAGCTCCTCCACATGAGGAAACATCTCCTTCACATCTTTACGGGATGGTTAGCACTGCTGCCTCACAGCGACAGGGACCCGGGTTCAATTCCAGCCTTGGGTGACCTTGTGGAATTTGCATGTTCTCCCCGTGTCTGCATGGGTTTCCTCCGGGTGCTACAATTTCCTCCCATACTCCAAAGGTGCGCAGGTTAGGTGGATTGGCCATGTTAAATTGTCCTTTAATGTCCAAAGATGAGTAGGTTAGAGGGAATTGGTCATACTAATTGCCCCTTAGTGTCCAAAGATGTGCAGGTTAGGTGAATTGGCTGTGTTAAATTGTCCCTTAGTATCCAAAGATGTGCAGGATAGGTGGATTGGCCATGCTAAATTGCTCCTCAGAGCCCAAAGATGTGTAGATTAGGTGGATTGTCAAGACTAAATTGCCCCTTAGTGTTGGAGAGTCAGTACCGACTCGATGGGCTGAATGGCCTCCTTTCATCCTGTTGGACTCCATTCACAATTTTCGACAGTGCCATTGTCCCCCAAGGAAAGACCTCTGGGTTCAATCCTCCCTGGAGTTGTACCCCCTCAGTTTTGCTTCCATTATTAAGTTTCTTTTTGCGTTTTTTTTTGTTAACGTGGAGACCAGAACTGTGAAGATGAGTCAAAAGTGGTCTAACCAAGGTCGCATATAAGTTTGACATAAGTTTTGATTCTGTTGCTGTAGGAATGAACCCCCAGTGGTTTGTTTGTGATCATTATGACTTTGTTAATCTGAGCTGCCACTTATCAACGGAGGCACCAGGGAGGTTAGAAAAGTGCTTCTGTACCGCATGACTAGCTAAAATAAATGGGCTGTTTAGTCCACGTTTGCACACACTATGGACACACTCTTTATTTAACTTGGCTCATTGAATAAACTGTTTCATGCTGTACTTCAAATGTTTCTCTACCTTTGTAAGGACATAAAATGGGAACAGGAAAAGGTGATACAGCCTGACTTGCTCCTCCCCCCACCCCCCCCCCCCCCCCCCCCCCCCGGCCCCCACCACCCCACCAATATTTAACTTTTAAGTTTTTTTTTAATTTGAGGTAACTTATCTGTGTCACAAGTAGGCTGACATTAACACTGCCATAACGTTATTGTGAAAATCCCCTAGTCACCTGTTCGGCTACACTGAGGGAGAATTTAGCATGGCCAATGCACCTAACCAGCATGTCTGTCGGACTGTGGGAGGAAACCGGAGCATCCGGAGGAAACCCACGCAGACACGGGGAGAAGGTGCAAACTCCATACAGACAGTGACCTGAGCCGGGAATCGAACCCAGGTCCCTGGCATGGCGAGACAGAAGTGCTAACCACCGTGCTGGCCCTTAATATGAATCTTGATATTTAAGATTAAGTTCGGGGCAGACTCAGACCATGTGTTCCCCCCAGTTGTAATGTTTGTATATCCATTCAAGATTAAGCAAGCACTTTCTTTAGGTTATTTCTCCCATCAGTAGTTCTTTCCGCTAAGGCAGAGATACTTGCTGGGGTATAGTTACACAGTTGCATAGAAACAATATGGTGCAGAAGGAGGCCATTTAGCCCATCAAGTCTGCACCGACAACATTCCCACCCTATCCCCAGCACCCCACATATTTACCCCGCTAATCCCTCTAACCTACGCATCCCAGGACACTAAGGGGCAATTTAGCTTGGCCAATCAACCTAATCCGCACATCTTTGGACTGTGGGAGGAAACCGGAGCACCCGGAGAAAACCCACGCAGACACGAGGAGAATGTGCAGTCTCCACACAGACAGTGACCCGAGCCGGGAATCGAACCCAGATCCCTGAAGCTGTGAGGCAGTAATGCTAACCACTGTGCCACCTTGCATGTGCATGTGGCCCTCCAGCTCCCTTGCCCTAGTGGCAATTGTGTCAAAGGTTAAGCTGAGTAAATGAACTATTGTGACTGGGAGTTGGACATCATCACCAAGGGTGGTCACAGCCTCAGTCGGTCCCCATATTGCAATCTCAGGAGAGTCAGTGGATAAAATCAGGAGCAAGAATCTGGACTGATTGTTACTGGTTATGACACAGGATCACTGGGTTGCCACGCTAGTTGTAAAAAAAAATACCCATTGGATGTGTCTGTTTGGGCGTTCTCCACATTCCTTCATTCATTTAGTGTCATTGGCTGGGCCAGTATTTATTGCCCATCACTAATTGCCCTCCATTTCAGAGGGCATTTGAGAGGCAACCACATTGCTGTGGTTGTCACTTGTAGGCCAGACTGGGTAAGGCCAGCAGATTTCCTTCCCTAAAGGATGTTAGTGAACCAGATGGGTTTTTCCAAAATCAACAACTGTTTCACGGTCACCAGCAGATTCTTAATTCCAGATATTTTTACGGAATTCAAATTCCACCATCTGCCGTGGTGGGATTCGAACCCGGTGTCCCAGAACATTACCCTGGGTCTTGGGATTACTAGTCCAATGACAAGACCACGACACCACTACCTCTCCCTCATGCATGACTTTGGGGTTTCCGCTGGGTGCTCCAGTTTCCTCCCACAGTTCAAAGATGTGCAGCTTGTGTGGATTAACTATACTAAATGCCCCTCAGTGTCTAAAGATGTGTAGTTAGGGGGGTTGGCCATGCTAAATTGCCCTTCGTGTCCAAAGAAGTTAGGAGGGTTGGCAATGCTAAATTGCCCCATAGTATCCAAAGATGTGTAGCCTGGGGGGATTGGCCATGTTAATTTGCTCCCTAGTCTCCAAAGATGTATAGGCTAAGTGGATTGGCCATGCTAAATTGTCCCTTAGTGTCCAAAGATGTGCAGGTTAGGGGGATTGGCCATACTAAATTGCCCCTTAGTGTCCAAAAATGTGCAGGTTAAATGGATTGGCCTTACTAAATTGCCCTTTAGTGTTCAAAGATGTGCAGGTTAGGTGGTTTGGCCATTCTAAATTACCCCTTCGTGTCCAAAGATATGTAGGTCAGGTGGATTGACCATGCTAAATTGCCCCTTATTGTCCAAAGATGTGCAGGTTAGGGGGATTGATCATACTAACTTGCCCCTTAAGTGTCCAAAAATGTGCGGGTTAGATGGATTGGCCTTACTGAATTGCCCTTTAGTGTCCAAAGATGTGTAGGTTCGGGGGATTAGTGGGGTAAATGTGGGTGCTACAGGGCTAGGGTGGAGGGGAGGAGCTGGCTGGGATGCTCTTTCAGATAGGCAGTGCAGTCTTGATGGGCCAAATGGCCTCATTCTGCACAATAGAGATTCTATCACTGGCAGGGCCTGCACTTATTGTCCGTCCCTTATTGCTCTGGGGACCAATTCACTCATCACAAGGCAGGGGATGTTCAGAGCAAGAATGCAGAAGGGTGAAACCGATTACAACCAAGTTCTTAACTACTCCCCGGAAACCATGTCTTGCATTTTGTAGCCCCTCTGTATCTGACACCCTGCAATCTCTTTACTCCTCCACATCAGGCCAGAAGCATTGAGCAGATCAGTGTCAATAAAGACAAGCAGGCTTTGGATGATTAACTGTTGTAGGATGGTTTTACTCAATCTATGTTGTCCGGAGCTGTGCAAAAGACAGATAGGGGAACAGTGTCTTAAGTTAGGGATTCATGTTTCATAGAATCATAGAAACCTACAGTACAGAAAGAGGCCACTCGGTCCATCAAGTCTGCACCAACCACAATCCCACCCAGGCCCTACCCCCATATATTTTACCCACTAATCCCTGTAACCTACACATCTCAGGACACTAAGGGGCAACTTAAGCATGGCCAATCAACCTAACCCGCATACCTTTAGAGTGCGGGAGGAAACTGGAGCACCCGGAGGATGTGCAAACTCCACACAGACAATGACTCAACCGGGAATCGAACCCGGGTCCCTGGAGCTGTGAAGCAGCAGTGCTAACCACGGTGCTACCGTGCCGTTTGAAGTTACCTTCCTTGAAATAAACCACACAAAAGAAGAAAGACTTCCCTTCCACCAAAACCCGCAAAGTCGATCAGCAGCATTGTAATTAAAATGTTTTGATTTTGCCTCCTCCTTTTGAACTTTGGTTTTGAGTGTTGCAGTTCCCCGCGTCAGTGTTACTGATCTGAGAGCCTGTGATTGAAATCCGTGCCCCAGTGAGTTCACAGCTGCGATCTCTTTCAGGTATATTTGGACAGCGTCTGGAAGACACAGTGCAGTACGAGCGGAAGTTTGGCAACCGCTTGGCCCCCTTGTTAGTCGAGCAGTGTGTGGACTTTATCAGAGAGCATGGCCTCACTGAGGAAGGGTTGTTCCGCCTGCCCGGACAAGCCAACCTAGTCAAAGATCTCCAAGATTCCTTCGATTGTGGAGAGAAGCCTCTGTTTGACAGGTAGTGTGATCCCTTTAAATTTACACTCCAGACTTCCAATGTTCATTGAATGAGATAAGGTCAAGTTCAAAGCCTTGCTATACCACCCAGTGGCTGTCCAGCCGAACTTGTCCATTAGCCTGCATCTCTCGACTAGTTTTCTGACCCAAGTATAATTGGCAAATGACAGCATTTTGTACTGATTTGATTTATTATTGTCACACGTATGAGTATACAGTGAAAAGTATTGTTTCTTGCACGTGATACAGACAAAGCATACTGTACATAGAGAAGGAAAGGAGAGAGTGCAGAATGTAGTGTTACAGTTATAGCTAGAGTGTAGAGAAAGATCAACTTAATGCAAGGTAGGTCCATTCAAAAGTCTGACGGCAGCAGGGAAGAAGCTGTTCTGGAGTCGGTTAGTACGTGACCTCAGACTTTTGTATCTTTTTCCCGACGGAAGCGTGTTGTACCAAATTGTCAGCACTGCTGCCTCTTAGGGTCCCTGGTTCGATTCCAGCCTTGGCTGGTTGTCCGTGCAGAGTTTGCATGTTCTCCCCGGATGCTCTGTTTTAAGAACATAAGAACATAGGAAATAGGAGCAGGAGTAGGCCATCTAGCCCTTCGAGCCTGCCCCGCCATTCAATAATGGCTGATCTGTCGTGGCTCAGTTCCACATTCCCGCCCTCTCCCCATAACCCTTAATCCCCTCGTCTTATCAAAAACCCATCAACCCGCGTCTTAAAAATATTGAGCAAGGCAGCCTCCACCACTTCAACGGGCAGAGAATTCCAGAGATTCACCACCCTTTGAGTGAAGAAGTTCCTCCTCAACTCTGTTCTAAACCGCCCCCCCTCTATCTTGAGGCTGTGCCCCCTAGTCCTACTGTCTTTTTTGAGCGGGAAGAGTCTCTCCACCTCTATCCTATCCATCCCATTCATCATCTTATACGTCTCAATGAGATCTCCCCTCATTCTTCTAAACTCTAACGAGTACAAGCCTAGTTTATTCAGCCTCTCCTCATAGCTCAACCCCCTCAACTCCGGCATCAGCCTAGTAAACCTCCTCTGCACTCCCTCCAAGGCCAAAATATCCTTGCGTAAGTACGGCGCCCAAAACTGCACACAGTACTCCAGCTGCGGCCTCACCAATGCCCTATACAGCCACAGCAAGACCTCCCTACTTTTATATTCAATCCCCCTCGCTATGAAGGCCAGCATCCCATTCGCCTTCCTGAAATTGCCCCTTAGTGTCCCAAGATGTGCAGGTTAGGTGGATTGGCCATGCTAAATTGTCCCTTAGTGTCCAAAGATGTGCAGGTTAGGTGGATTGGCCATGCTAAATTGCTCCTTATTGTCCAAAGAAATGTAGGTTAGGTGGATTGGCCATGCTAAATTGCCCCTTAGTGTCCAAAGATGTGCAGGTTAGGTGGATTGGCCATGCTAAATTGTCCCTTAGTGTCCAAAGATGTGCAGGTTAGGTGGATTGGCCATGCTAAATTGTCCCTTAGTGTCCAAAGATGTGCAGGTTAGGTGGATTGGCCATGCTAAATTGCCCCTTAGTGTCCAAAGATGTGCAGGTTAGGTGGATTGGCCATGGTAAATTGCCCCTTAGCGAGAGGAGGATTCAGAGGGCAAAGAGGTGGGGTTACGGGGATAGGGCCTGGGGGGAATTGTAGTCGGTGCAGGCCAGATGGGCCGAATGGCCTCCTTCTGCAATGCAGGGAATCCTATAATTCTATGATACCATCAATCTTGAATTCCTAAAATAAAAGCTTCCTTGTACATTTCTAACACAAATTGAATTTTTCTATTTTTTTTAAATTTTGATCAGTAGATAAAAACAGTCAAATTTCTCCATATCTCATGCGCACCATATGGTTTGTATGGACCAGCATGAGGAACCTTTCACCTGGCTATTCTATACTCTCTAAGCTGCTTCTCGGAGTCAGACAGCAAGCGTTAGTCAGTTGTGGTCGTGTCCGACAACCGTGCACTGGATGTTTTGCAATTTTGTTTCTGCAGGAACACGGATGTTCACACCGTTGCGTCTCTGCTGAAGCTGTACCTGCGAGAGTTGCCAGAGCCAGTCATCCCCTTTGCCAAGTATGAAGACCTCCTGTCATGTGCACAACTACTGGCTAAGGATGAAGAGGAGGTAGGTCCGTGAAGTGTATGCTGGGTCCTGAAAGCATTTGGCCCTCTCTGCCAGCATTCCCAGAAATTGGGACATTACATGTGACTTTTAGCGAACTGCTTACATAACACCCATTCATTTCTACCTTCACAGAATCCCTACAGTGCAGAAAGAGGCCATTCAGCCCATCGAGTCTGCACTGACTCTTCGAAAGTGCATCCCACCCTGGACCTATCCCCATAACCACACATATTTACCCCACTAACGTGCACATCTTTGGACCCTAAGGGGCAATTTAGCATGGCCAATCCACTTAACCTGCACACCGCTGGACACTAAACGGTAAATTACCATGGCCAATCCAACTAACCTATATATAGTTGGACACTAAGGGACACTTTAGCATGGCTGATCTACCTAGCATTCATACCTTTGGACATTAAGGGCAATTTAGCATGGTCAATCCACCTAATCTGCATTTCTTTGGATACTAAGGGGCAATTTAGTACAGCCAACCTACCTAGCATTCACACCTTTGGACACTAAGGGGAATATATCATGGCCAATCCACCTAATCTGCATGTTTTTCAGACTGTGGGAGAAAAGTGGAGCCCCCGGAGGAAACCCATGCAGATACGGTTTTGTTGACTCAATGTATCTAGTATAATTTTGATGCCAAGTCAACCAGTGGACACTGAGGCAGGCAGTGTGTGACTCCCTGTAGGAGATGGTTGGGCTTATGCAAAGTCCATCAAGAAGCTCGTAAGTATTCCTCCTTGGCCTACATTGATGAAGAGCCTGAACTTGGTTCATGAAAGCTGACACTGGGCTGAGGGTATGAGCTCTGCTGTCTTGCCTTATTACATGAAGCACTACCAGATTTGATTTAATGTCACAGTTATTGGATGGTGACTGGCTTCCATGGCAACCACAGAGATAGTGACTGGCTTCCATGGCAACCATGGCTTCCATAGAGATGGTGACTGGCTTCCATGGCAACCATAGAGCAAAATGTGGCAAATACCAGCCTTTCAGCGTTGGGGTGGGGCGGAATTCCCTCCCTGTCGGCATTGTGGGTCAAACGCCCACACGTGGACAGCAGTGATGCAGGAAGGCCGAACCGGAGTGCCACTCTGAAAGCTCGAGCTACCAAATAACCCTGTTGGACTTTAACCTGGTATTGTGAGATTACTCACTGTGCCCACCCCAGTCCAACACCGGCAACTCCACGTCATAACGGTGGGAGGGAGGGGGGCAGTATTGGCCTAGTGGTATTATCGCTAGACTACGGCAGCTGGTGGACTTTGAATTCAGTAAAAATAATCTGGAATTAAGAATCTACTGATGGCCATGGAATCATTATCGATTGTTGAATTGTTACGGTTGTCCGTCTGGGGGGTTCTGAGGCAGGTTGGTCGCCTGGGCGATTTTAATCGGCCCCCCTCTCTGGTTTCTCATGTGAGGGAGCCAGGTTAAAAACAGCCCTAGATTTCTTTTTGAGGTGTCTGCCAGGGCGAGAAGGTGAATTAATAATCCGGTCTTCTCTTTATCCAGGGTGTCCAGGAGCTGGTCAAACAGATTGCAAACCTGCCTCAGGCCAATTACAATCTCCTCAAATATATCTGCAGGTGGGTTTTCCTGTCATGGTTAGACCGAGCGAGTGGTCAAACTCAGCGACGCAAAGCACCTACTCGAAGCTAATGGTCACCAAAGCCATCATTTGATGTGTTTCTCACCCCGTTCTTTATTTAAGGATATTTAACACTATTTAACATTAGATATTTAACACGAGGCAGCATGGTGGCACTGTGGTTAGCAGGGCTGCCTCACAGCGCCAGGGACCCGGGTTCGATTCCCGGCTCGGGTCACTGTCTGTGTGGAGTTTGCACTTTCTCCCCGTGTCTGTGCGGGTTTCCTCTGGGTGCTCTGGTTTCCTCCCACAGTCTGAAAGATGTGCTGGTTAGGTTGATTAGCAATGCTAATTTGCCCGTAAGCGCCAAGGGGATTAGCAGAGGATGCTTAGGGGCAATTCAGCATGGCCAATCCACCTATTCCGTACATCTTTAGACTGTGGCCATGCTAAATTGTCCCTTAGCGTCCCAAGATACGCAAGTTAGGTGGATTGGCCATGCTAAATTGACCTTTTGTGTCAAGCGAATTAGTGGGGTAAATATGGGATAGGCTGGGCTTGTTGTCAGTGCAGGCTCAATGGGCAAAACAGCCTCCTTCTGCACTGTAGGGATTCTATGATCCTATCGTGTGTTATGACTGATCTTCTTACATTCACCTTATCACATGCAGGTTCCTCGATGAAGTTCAGTCTTATTCAAGTATTAATAAAATGAGTGTCCAAAACCTCGCAACCGTCTTTGGACCAAATATTTTGCGCCCAAAATTGGAAGACCCAGTGACAATTATGGAAGGTACGCTAATTGACTTATCAACTGCAGTCATATTGTATTCATCACAAATCCGTCTTTTTTTTAAGTCTTCACTGGTTAGGTTTAAACATAGCCTTACCCTGCCAGCCAGGAGGTCATACAATTGAACTTCCTTAAGGTTAAGCAGATGTCCTGTTGATGTTGCAGCAAATGCACAAAAAAAGTTGCAGCGACAAGTTGGCTCAGTGGTTAGCAGTGCTGCCTCACAGCGCCAGGGGCCTGGGTTCAATTCCAGCCTTGGGTCACTGTCTGTGTGCAGTTTACACATTCTCCCCGTGTCTGTGTGGGCTTCCTCTGGGTGGTCTGATTTCCTCCTACAGTCCAAAGATGTGCAGGTGAGGTGGATTGGCCATGCTAAATTGCCTCTTGATGTTGTAAAATGTGCAGGTTAGCTGGATTGGTCAGGCGAAGTTGTCCCTTAGTTTCCATAGATGTGCAGCTTAGGTGGATTGGCCATGCTAAATTGCCCCTTAGTGCCCAAAAGACATGCTGGTTAGATGGATTGGCCGTGCTAACTTGTTCCCTGGTGTCAGAGTAATTGGCAGAGGATGCTAAGGGACAATTTAACATGGCCAATCCACCTAACCTTCACATCTTTAGATTGTAGCCATGCTAAATTGTCCCTTAGCATCAAAAGATGCGTAGTTCATGTGGATTGTCCATGCTAAATTCTCCCTTAGTGTCCCAAGATGTGCAGGTTAGGTGGATTGGCCATGGGAAATTGTCTCTTAGTGTCCGAAAATGTTTTTGGATTGGGTGGTACAGATGGTGTTAATGTGCACTGTAAAGCATTGGGTGGCACAATGGTTAACAGTGCTACCTCACAGCGCCAGGGATCCCCGTTCAATTCTCAGCTTGGGTCACTGTCTGTGTGGAGTTTGCACGTTCTCCCCATGCCTGCATGGGTTTCCTCCGTGTGGTCCAGTTTCCTCCCACAGTCCGAAAGACGTGCAGGTTAGGTGTCTTGGCTGTGCTAAATTGCCCCTAAGTATCAGGGGGATTAGCTAGGGCAAATGTATGGGTTATGGGGATAGGACCTGGGTTGGTGCACACTCAACGGGCTGAATGGCCTCCTTCTGCACTATTAAATTCTATGATTCTTCGAGTCAGTTGATATGTGATCTCAGACTTTTGTATTTTTTTTCCGACGGAAGGAGGTGGAAGAGAGTATGTCTGGAGTGCGTCGAGCGCTGGCTGCTTTTCCGGGTAAATGCCTGGCATTATCGGGATAGGGCCTAGGTGGGATTGTTGTTGGTGCAGACTCAATGGGCTGAATGGCCTTCTTCTGCACTGTAGGGATTCTCTGAATCTTCACTTCGGGACCGAGGCGGGGGCGGGGGTGCTGGGGGTGGTGGGTGGTATGCTTGCAGATAGATAATGGCATGTCTCTCCAAACCTTTTCTTGTTATTCAGCGACATGGGCATCGCTGGCTGGGCCAGCATTTATTGCCCATCCCTTATTGCCCATGGAGGGCAGTTGAGAGTCAACCACATTGCTGTGGCTCTGGAGACACACGTAGGCCAGACCGGGGTTAGGACGACAGATTTCCTTCCCTAAAGAGCATTAGTGAACCAGACGGGTTTTTCCGACAATGATTTCATCAGTAGATTCTTAATCCCAGGTATTTTTTATTGAATTCAAATTCTACCATCTGCCGTGGTGGGATTCGAACCCGGGTCCCCTGAACATTAGCTGAGTTTCTGGATTAATAGTCTAGCAATTCTACCACTAGGCCATCACCTCCCCAGGGAGGCTTGGGGGGGTGGTAGAGGTGGGGTGGGGGGGAGAGTGGGGGCTCCCACCCAATGCCAAATTGACCCTTTTGAACCAAGTCTCAGGAGTGTTTGCATTGCCTTTTGCAACAAAGGGTGAACTGAACTGACAGCGTCCATTCCCTATCCACTACCCCAACAGGGACCTGGGTTCGATCCCCGGCTCGGGTCACTGTCTGTGCGGAGTCTGCACATTCTCCCCGTGTCTGCGTGGGTTTTGTGGTGTGGTGCATACAAGTCAACTCTTCTTCTCCCCTCCGCCAACAGGTACGTCCCTGGTGCAGCACTTAATGACCGTGCTGATTAGTGAGCACAGCAGACTTTTCCCCATCAGTCACAGTGACATATTCGTCCCCCAGCCCGGGGTGGGCAAGCGATGCCTGGTGGAGTGGGTGTCCGAGGAAGAGTGCGGCGACGCCCGGACTGACCACCAAGTGGGCAGCGTCTGCAACAGCGCAACCTCCCTGGATGTGAACGTGAGCACCCCCGTGACCGTCACGAGAAACGCACCTCAGGAACAAGCCGACAAACAGGCTGCCATCAGCGGCAGCCCGGGCAGGAGACTGCACACACTCCCCGGCTGGAAGTATTCCTTTAAACAGACTGCCGGGAGATCTGGCAGTTCGACCCTCGATATTCCGCATTTGACAGCCAGTGGGAATTGGCTGATGAACGGCTTATCCTCGCTGCGGGGCCACAGAAGGACTTCCTCCGGGGACAGGGTCAAGGAAGCGGGGTCGTCGCGCTTGTCCACCTACGACAACGTCCCCTCGTCGAGCCTCTCCCTGAGCGCCGGGGACAGACGCAGCGTCACCAGCGCCACTTGGTCCACCTCGTCCTGCGAGATCTCCGTGGTCGACTCCAGCAGTTCCGCTGTTTGCCCCGAGAGCGACTCTTCCGTGCTCAACTGCGCCAAGGCGGACTGGCCCGTGCAGGTCACCCAGGCGCAGGGCGAGGGGCAGGGGTTCGAGGCGGGCGACCAGACCGAGGGGTTCGACGCGTGCATCAGCAGCATGAGCTGCAGCGACCACAGCGACCTGGTAGCGGCGTCGAACAACTCGGCCACCTGCTCGAAAGCACTTCAGAGCCTGGTCACTGAGCTCAAATCCGAACTGACCAAACAAAGGGCAGAGTACGAAACCAGGATTAAAAGGTGATCACCCCGCCCCCCCCTCCCCGGGTTACATACTTAACTGCTTTGCAGAAAACCAGGTCAGAGCTCAGCATTAGAATAAGTTTCAAGTTTATTTATCACTCGCACAAGTAGGTTTACATTAATACTAGAATCTTAAAATCATACCGTGCAGAAGGAGGCCATTTGGCCTGCTCCGATCACAATCCCAGCCAGGCCCTATCCCCATAACCCCATACGTTTACCCTAGCTAGCCTCCCTGATGCTAAGGGGGTGGGTTGCAATTTAGCACGGCCAATCCACCTAACCTCCACATCTTTGGAGTGTGGGAGGAAACCGGAGCACCCGGAGGGAACCCATGAACACTGCAATGAAGTTACTGTGAAAATCCCCGAGTCGCCACATTCCGGCACCTTTTTGGGGCCATGGTAAATGTGCGGGGTTACAGAGATAAGGGGGCAGGGGGGTGGGGCGGGAAGGAGGAGGGTGCTGGCTTGGGCTGGGAGTGGACCTGGGTCTGGTTAAGATGGTCTTTTGGAGAGTCAATGCAGACCCGACGAGCTAAATGGCCTCCTTCTGCGCTGTAGGGGTTCTCGTTCTCCTCCAATAACTTTGCTTTAAATCTTGAAAACTTTCGCTATCGCAATGATCATTTTAAATGAGTGCAATATCCACCCAACAGTAACCCTGTTCTTCTTGACTAGATTAATCCGGAACTAGTAATAAATTGTGGATTCCTCATTCAAAGCTACAGCGTTAAAAGCTGTTCGGGTACATTGAGAGAGAACTTAGCTTAGCCAACACACCCAACCAGCTTTTGGACAGTGGGTGGAAACTGGAGCAGAATGGGAGGGGAGAACATGCAGACCCCACACAGACAGTGACCCAAGCCGGGAGTCGAATCCGGGTCCCTGGCGCTGTGAGGCAGCAATGCCAACCACTGCTCCACCGCACTGCCCAATAAGGAACCAAACTGGTTAGAGTGGTGGCTTTGCACTTGCAGAATGTACAAACTCCAAAGGTTTCCCAGGCTGTGGTAAAACAGTGTAAAATGTGCCTCCACTTCGAAACTGCACATTTGCAACACATGTACTGTTGCCACAATAACAAGTCCGTCTGGTATGACTCCAATGTGGGTTTTTCATCCCTAATTAAAGTCAGACAATGGAATGGAATAAACTTGCTGATAGGTTCAGACTAGTTCCCCCAGTGACTATGACAGCTTTATATGGATCAGTATGGATTATGCCACAGGAATGCAGGATTTACCTTTTATTTGAACTCTTGTTCAACTGCATGTGTTCTGGAGATGGGGCTGCTGCAGTGTTTTAAGTACCCTTCAACCGGACTGGGGGAAATAGTCTTCAGGCAAAGCCACCCTGTCACCTGCACTGGATCTGCCTAACCTGAGTTCATGAGGGACCAGAGATCACACGTTGCTGTTTCACTCACAGGGTGCAGTTTTTCGAGATTCAGAAGCTGGCACAGTGATTAGCACTGCTGCCTCCCAGCGCCAGGGGCCCGAGTTCATTGTCCCTGGGGAAGGAAATCTGCTGTCCTTACCCAGTCTGACCTGCCTCTGACTCCAGGATCCACAGCAATGCGGTTGACTCTCAACTGCCCTCCAAGGGCAAGTAGAGCTGGGCAATAAATACTGGCCAGTCAGCGACGCCCATGATCTATGAATGAAGTAAAAAATAAATTCTGGCCTTGGGTCACTGTCTGTGCAGAGTCTGCACATTCTCCCCGTGTCTGTGTGGGTTTCCTCCGGGTGCTCAGGTTTCCTCCACACTCCAAAGATGTGTAGGTTAGGTGCATTGGCCATGCTAAGTTGTCCCTTCATGTCCAAAGATGTGTAGTTATGTGGATTGGCCATGCTAAATTGTCCTAAGTGTAACAAAGATGTGCAGGTTAGAGTGGATTGGCCATGGTAAATTGCCCCTTAGTGTCCCAAAGGTGTGTAGGTTAGGTGGATTGGCCATTTAAGTTTATTTATTGATTAGTGTCACAAGTAGGCTTATATTAACACTGCAATGAAGTTACTGTGAAAATGCCCTAGTCGCCACACTCTGGCGTCTGTTTGAGCCATGATAAATATGTGGGGGTTACACGGACGGGGTGGGAGGTTGGGCTTAGGTAAAATGGTCTTTCAGAGAGTCAGTACAGACTCAATGGGCTGAATGGGGTCCTTCTGCACTTTGGGATTGTCTTTCTTCTCCGATAACTTTGCTTCAAATCTTGAGAACTTTCACAATATCCATGATCGTTTTAAAAGAGTGCAATATTCACCCAACAAGGGACCCTGTTGTTCATGACTAGATTAATCTGGAACTGATGATGAATTTTGGATTCCTCATGAACATTTCACCTCTCAGCGGTTATCCAAAATGGCTTACTCCTGCTCTTCCCACCAAGTCCAGTTCCACTTTCCACAACTTGAAATGTTTCCAATCTCCTGTTGCCCATATCCCTGCTCCTTGGCAATCCTATCCTTCCCTCCTAGCCCCCCAACCCCACACCATCCTTCAAATTCACAGTGGTTAGCACTGCTGCGTCTCAGTGCCATTGACCTGGGTTCGATTCCAAGCTTGGGTCACTGTCTGCGTGGAGTCTGCACATTCTCCTCATGCCTGCATGGGTTTCCTCCGGGTGCTCTGGTTTCCTCCCACAGTCCAAAAGACGTGCTGGTTAAGTACTAAATTCTCCCTGAGTGTACCCGAACAGGCGCCAGAGTGCGGCAACTAGGGGATTTTCACAACAACTTCATTGCAGTGTTAGTGTAAGCCAACTTGTGACTAATAAATAAAAACTTTACCTTTAAGCTTTAAATCGCCCCATCCCCCCACTTTTAAAATCCTCGCTTTCAACATTGGCTGAAGATGTTTGACCTGGGTTTTGGCGAGCTCTCTCACAGCTGGTGTAATCGCCTCGAGGCAAGCTCTGTGAATCCAGGCAGACAAAACACGGGCAGCATCTCCCAACAGGTGTTATCAGGCATTTCCACACTGCAGGCCAGACCGCATTCTGCTGTTAAACATTCCAAACACAAGACTCCAGCCTGTTCAATCATAAACAAAGCGGCTGACTGACTCCTCGATCAGCCAAGTTGAACTCTGAACAATCCAAGCAGAAAGATCTTCCAATAAGCGAATTTTATGAAAGGAAGGGGCACGGTGGCAGAGTGGTTAGCACTGCTGCCTCACAGCGTCCAGGGACCCGGGTTCAATTCCCGTCTTGGGTCACTGCCTGTGCAAAGTCTTCACGTTCTCCCTCTACCTGTGTGGGTTTCCTCCAGGTGCGCCAGTTTCCTCCCACACTCCAAAGATGTGCAGGTTAGGTTGATTGGCCACGCGAAATTGGCCCTAGTTTTGGAAGGATTAGCAAGGAAAACATACGGAGTCATGGGGATAGGATGGGATTGTTGTTGGTGCAGGCGCAATGGGCTGAATGGCCTCCTTCTGTGCAGTTGGAATGTTATAATCTTATGACATTATGTTGTGTGGCCTCTAGATGTCGAAAGTGACACCTTAGGCATCTCTGTTAAATGCTGTCTTGCACATTCTCCCCATGTCTGCATGGGTTTCCTTCAGGTGCTCCAGTTTCCTAGCACAGTCCAAAGGTGCGCTGCTTAGGTGCATTTCCATTGCTAAATTGTCCCTCAGGTGTTCCTGAACAGGCGCAAGACTGTGGTGACTACAGGGATTTTTACAGTAACTTCATTGCAGTGTTAATGTAAGCCTACTTGTGACTAATAAATAAACTTTACTTTTAATTTTCCTTTTGTATAGTACAGTGAGGGAGTGTTGATACTTTTTGTAAGTTTATTTAGTAGTGTCACAAGCACACTTACATTAACACTGCAGTGAAGTTAGTGTTAAAATCCCCTAGTCGCCACACTCCAGTGCCTGTTCAGGTACACTGAGGGAGAATTTAGCACGGCCAATGCACCCTGACCAGCATGTCTCTCAGACTGTGGGAGAAAGCTGGAGCACCCAGAGGAAACCCACGCAGACATGGGGAGAACATGGAATCCTACGCCTGCCACAGGAATCAGAGCAGGTGAGGGGTGGAGCGTGGAATGTTCCGCTGACCTTGGGCTGGATTTTACAGTTTTGGGACGAGCGAGAGAGTCTGAGCTATAAGGAGAGGCTGGACAAACTAGGGCTGTTTTCTCTGGAGCGGCGGAGGCTGGGGGGAGACCTGATAGAAATCTACAAAATTATGAGAGACATAGTTAAGATTGACAGTCAGAATCATTTTCCCAGAGTTGCAATGGAAAGTTCAAAGGAGATGTGAGGGGTAAGTTTTTTACACAGAGAGTCGTATGTGTCTGGAACGCACAGCCAGGAGTGGTGGATGAGGCAGATTCAATAGGGGCGTTTAAGGGGCTTTTAGATAAGCACAGGAGTACGCAAGGATTAGAGGGATATGGATCATAGAGGGGTGTGGAATAGAAGGGATTGGTTTAATTTGGCATCATACTTGGCACAACATTGTGGGCCAAAGGGCCCGTTCCTGTGCTGTACTGTTCTGTGTTCTATGTTCCACTTTACAGCACCAATTTTGATTTTACAGTGCCACGCCAGCGAACAGTTGTTATGTTCTTTTATGTTCCGCCTTCCCCAACCTCAGGAGGGCAAATAACTTCTCAGATACAGTATAGAAGTGTCCTTGAAAGTGTAGATACTTTTATATCACAGACACATAGAGGCCATTCGGTTCTTCGAGCCTGCTCTGCCGTTTACTAGGTGGCCATGACTGGTCATCGAATTCAATACCCTAATCCCATCTTCCCCCCCCTATCCCTTGAACCCTTTAGCCTCAAGCGCTATCTTTTTTTTCTAAAATGCGTGGGTTTCCTCCAGGTGCTCCAGTTTCCTCCCACAATCCAAAGATGTGCAGGTTAGGTGAATTGACCATGCTAAATTGCCCCTTAGTGTCAGGGGGACTAGCTCGGGTAAATGCATGAGATCTAAGGGTACAGGTTCATACTCCTTGAAAATGGAATCACAGGTGGACAGGGTGGTGAAGAAGGTATTTGGCATGCTTGGTTTCATTGGTCAGAACATTGAATGCAGGAGTTGGGATGTCTTGTTGAAGTTGTACAAGACGTTAGTAAAGCCACACTTGGAATACTGTCTACAGTTCTGGTCACCCTATTGTAGAAAGGATATTATTAAACTATAAAGAGTGCAGAAAAGATTTACTAGGATGCTACCGGGTCTTGACGGTTTGAGTTATAAGGAGAGGCTGGGTAGACTGGGACTTTTTTCTCTGAAGCGTAGGAGGCTTAGGGGTGATTTTATAGAGATCTATAAAATTATCAGCTAAATAGTCAACATCTTTTCCCATAGGTAGGGGAGTCTAAAATTAAACAGCATAGGTTTAAGGTAAGAGATACAAAAGTGTCCCGAGCGGCAATTTTTTCACACACAGGGTGGTGAGTGTCTGAAACAAGCTGCCACATGTAGTGGTAGAGGCAGGTACAATTTAAAAGTCTTTTAAAAAGCATTTAGACAGTTACATGAGTAAGATGGGTATAGATATGGGGATATGGGCCAAATGCGGGCAATTGGTACAAACTTAGGGATAAAAACTGGACGGCATGGACAAGTTGGGCCGAAGGGCCTGTTCCATGCTGTAAACCTTTATGACTGTATGACTAGAGAATTTCCTATTACACTGGACTCCCACTGCGGATCCCCACGCTTGTCAGTCTGCATGAAAATGAAGTCGAATTACTGAGTTATCAATTGTCACACTCAGTGAGATGAATGCTTCTTCATGCATTTTGTGAAATGGATTTCCAGCCTGTCTATACCAATCCTGAGTTTTGTCCTTTGAATGTAAAGAAATGAATAGAAAAAAGAGCTTACAGGTCTACAAGACACAGGAGGCACTGGGTATTTTTATATCTGTGTTGTCTCTTTGCTACAGAAGTTAAGAACTCGAGCCACTGTCCTGTCTCCCCCACGGCCTCTGTACCTTATCCTACATCAGACGCTTTAGAATCGTAGAATCCCTACAGTGTAGAAGGAGGCCATTCGGCCCATCGAGTCTGTGCTAACTCTCTGTCACAGCACGCTACCCGAGCCCTCTCCCCATAGCCCGATGTATTTACCCTGCTAATCTGCCTGACACTAAGGGGCAATTTAGCATGGCCAATCCACCTAACTTGCACATTTTTCAGACTGTGGGAGGAAACCGGAGCACCCGGAGGAAACCCACACAGACAGGGGGGGAATGTGCAAACTCTACACAGACGGTCACCCGAGGCCAGAATTGAACCCGGGTCCCTGGCACTGTGAGGCAGCAGCGCTAACCACCGTGCCACCTTATATGGGGCTACTCACAGATAGAAAAATGGGTGTTTACTCCCTTGTGTCCCAGCGATCAGGGATTTGTGTTAGTTTACCCTCAGTGTGAAACCAACACTGCAGTTCGTTCCCGGGCAGTGAATCTGAAACAAGTGTCTTGCACTCTGGGTTGAAACCTTTAGCGAAGGAAATCTGCCGTCCTTACCCAGTCTGGCCTACATGTGACTCCAGACCCACAGCAACGTGGGTGACTCTTAAATACCCTCAGGGATGGGCAATAACTGCTGGCCCAGCCAGCGAAACCCACATCCCACAAACGAATATAGGGTAGGAGAGAAATAGCGAGCGACCCAGAAAAGATTTCAATTAAAGGAAGCTAAGTCCTTTTCTGTCTTCACGAATGAATTGGCCAAACTAAGAGGTTTTCGCCTCTGATAAAGTGTTCCGAGAGAGACGAACACTTGTTTGTAGAGGGAGGGAAGACAGCCAGCTGCTTGCGCTCTGATAAATAAAGCATCAAGGTCTCTGCATGCTGGGAGAGTGACCTTAGTGTGTGCAGAACTAGCTGATACATGTACGGACAGGAACAATCTACGCTTTGTTTGGTCTAATCTACACATTAAATACAGTGGGATAGAGAGAATTTACTCTGCCTTAAAAAAAAGATTAATCCAAATTTTGAGGGATATTAGCTTGTACTTTGAACAAGGCTTTTTTTAAATATATATTTGTTCATGGGATGTGGGCCAGCATTTATTGCCCACCCCTGAGGGTATTTAAGAGTCAATCACATTGCTGTGATTCTGGAGTCACGTGTAGGCCAGACCCATTTAGGGCCGCAGATTCCTAAAGGGGCATTTAGTAACCAATCGACACTGGTTTCATGGTCATTATTAGAGTTCTAATTTAAGATTTTTATTGAATTCAAATTTTGCCATCGGCCATGGCGGGATTCGAACCTGGCTCCCCAACACATTACCCTGGGTCTCTGGATTACTAGCCCAGTGACAATACCACTGTACCATCGCCTCCCCTATGTATTAGATAATCAAGTAATAGGGACCTGAGATGATTTTTTCCCTATTCTAACTCTGGATCATTTATTGCCACCTTAATCCCAGATTAACCTATTTTCACTCAAACTAGGGACTGAAGCTCGACAAACCTGATCTCTGTACTCCCTTGATAAGCTCAACCAGCTATTAAGAAAGACTCCAAATTGGAGAATAATTGAAATATATATACACTTGGCATGTTAAAGGTCCTTTCATAAAAGGTCTGGTGGAACTACAGTTGTATCTGACAAAAAAATGACAGGAGACTCACGGTGCCAGGGACCTGGGTTTGATTCATCCTTGGGCAACTGTCTGTTTGGAGTTTGCATGTTCTCCCCACATCTGCGTGGGTTTCCTCCGAGTGTGCCAGTTTCCTCCCACAGTCCAAAGATATGCAGGTTAGGTGCATTGGCCATGCTAAATTGCTCCTTAGTATCCAAAAACATGCAGGTTAGGTGGATTGGCCATGCTAAATTGCCCTTAGTGTCCAAAGATGTGCAGGTTAGATGGATTGGCCATGCTAAATTGTCCCTTAGTGTCCAAAGATTGCAGGTAAGGTGGATTAGCCATAGTAAATTGTCCCTTCATGTCTAAAGATGTGTAGGTTAGGTGGATTGGCCATGCTAAATTGTCCCTTAGTGTCCAAAGATGTGGAGATTCAGTGGATTAGTCCTGGTAAATGTCTCTTGATGTCCAAAGATGTAAAGGTTTGGTGGATTAGTTGTGGTAAATGTCCCTAAGTGTCCAAGGATGTGCAGGTTAGGTGGATCAGCCATGGTAAATACGGGGATAGTGTGGAACGGAAAGAAAATGGTAGGACATTCTTTCAGAGAGTAGGTACAGGCTTGATGGGCCGAATGGCCTCCTTTTGCATAGTCAGGATTCTGATAGTGGTGCCAAGGCATCAGTCACTTCATTAGCAATTTAATGATCTCTGCAGTTCTATGGATTTATTCTTGTAGTACCTGCTTTGCTCAGTTTTATCTCTGGATTGTCCTGGGTTGCTTGTAGATTTGGAAGTGTATCGATTATCCTGCTTCATTTTGTTCCCTCGCTGAATGACCTGCTTCAGTGCTGCCAGATGTTCAATGTTCCTCGGATCTTCTCGTGGTTTCCTTATTCCAGGCCTTATGATCATTTGTTTCAGTTTCGGGTTGCAAAACTGTCAAGGGGCGAAGGTCGGATGAGCCGAGGGCAATTTCAAGTCTAGCCTTCTGAAACAAAATTCCGACCTGACTCCCAAAACTCAGCCCTGGAAGATATGGGAACGTTTATCTAATCGGGCGCTGAGGTTTACGGAGGTATCTCGTTCAAGGGATAAGGTACATTGCATAGGATATGAAAGATGAAAAGCGCAGAAGACAGTGCAGGAGAAATCAGGAACTGGTGTTCAGTGGGTTTTAAATACTTCAAAAGCATTAAAAGTGGGAAGGTGGGAGGCTAGCCAAGAACCAAAATTGATGAAGAGCGGATGATAAATTCAGAATAATATTTGATTTGATTTATTACTGTCAAATGTATTAGGATACAGTGAAAAGTATTGTTTCTTGCAGACAAAGCATACCATTCATAGAGAAGGAAAGGAGAGAGTGCAGAATGTAGTGTTACAGTCATAGCTAGGGTGTAGAGAAAGATCAACTTAATATATGGTAGATTCATTGAAAAGTCTGACAGCAGCAGGGAAGAAACTATTCTTGAGTTGGTTGGTACATGACTCAGACTTTTGTATCTTTTTCCCCGGCAGAAGAAAGTGAAAGTAAAGTTTATTTATTCGTCACAAGTAGGCTTACATTAACACTGCAATAAAGTTACTGTGAAAATCCCCTAGTCCGGCACCTGTTCGGGTACACTGAGGGAGAATTTAGCATGGTCAATGCATCTAGGCAGCATGTCTTTCAGACTGTGGGAGGAAATTGGAGCACCTGAAGGAAACCCACGCAAACACAGGGAGAATGTGCAAACTCCACACAGACAGTGACCCAAGCTGGGAATCGAACTCTGGGCCCTGGCGCTGTGAGGCAGCGGTGCTAACCACCATGCCTCCCTAGAGAGTATGTCCAGGATGCGTAGGGTCCTTAGTTATGCTGGCTGCTTTTCCAAGGCAACGGGAAGTGTCGACGGGTCAATGGATAGGAGGCTGGTGATGGACCTCGGTACAAATGACCCTTTGAAGTTCCTAGTGGTCTTGGGCAGAGCAGGAGCCATACCAAGCTGTGATACAACCAGGAAGAATGCTTTCTATGGTGCATCTGTAAAAGTTGGTGAGAGTCGAAGCTGACATGCCAAATTTCCTTAGTTAATATAATGGAAGTAGGGGGAATAACGGAGTGATGAAAGATTATAGCAACTGCCTTGGTGGTTAGAGAAGCTGAGTCATCAATTAAGAATTGTATACCGCACATAACTTCCTGTGTTATAATACTGTGCTGCTGTGACTCCTGTGAATCCCGTCATTTACACATCCTCCTTTGATTCCTGGCTTGGGTCACTCACTGTCTGTGTGGAGTTTGTACATTCTCCTCGTGTCTGCGTGGGTTTCCTTCAGGCACTCCGGTTTCCTCCCGCAGTCCAAAGATATGCCGGTTAGGTTGATTGGCCATGCTAAAATTGCCTCTTAGTGTCCTGAAATGTGTAGGTTAGAGGGATTAGTTGGTAAAATATGTAGGGATATGGGGGTAGGGCCTAGGTGCAGACTCGATGGATCAAATGGCCTCTTTCTGCACTGTAGGGTTTCTATGATTCTATGAAATCCCCCTGACACTAAGGGGCATTTTATTATGGCCAATCCACCTAACCTGCACATCTTTGGACTGTGGGAGGAAACCCATGTAGACACGGGGAGAACGTGCAAACCCCACACAGACAGTGACCCAAGCTGGGAATCGAACCCGGATCCCTGACGCTGTGAGGCAGCAGTGCTAACCACTGTGCCACCGTGAGTTGGCAAGGAAAGGCGGTCACATTTTAGCAGCCTAAATTGGGGCAGCAGCTACATTCCTTTACCAACCAGGTTCAAGCCTTTAGTTTGTGATCAAAAATACAAGGTGCACTGCGTTGTGACTCTACAGAGTGAGCTTTACGATCTGGGGCGGGGGGGAGGGGGTGGAGACAGATGGTGTGGGGATAGGGAAGAGATAGAGAAAATCACATCCAGCATGTTTGTCCTGCAAAACACACAAGCCCCGAGATCGCCAATCGAAGCGATAGCTCAGCTGTAAAATCAGCAAGGACAAGGACAAACTTAAGAAGTAGATGGTTAAAAGCGATAACTTCTTGTTTATAACTGTGGGAGCTTAGCCGGGCCCTCCTGTCCGTGTTATCTGTCTGCAAGGATAACGCAGCCAGCCCTACTCCTTTACACAGCAGCCCCGCAAACCTCCTCTCCTCGGGAAACTATCCAATTCCCCTTTGAAAGTAACAGTCTGGTCATCATGGTGACACGGTGGTTAGCACTGCTGCCTCACAGCGCCAGGAACCCAGGTTCGATTCCGATTTGGATCAGTGTGTGTGGGGAATCTGCACATTCTCCCAGTGCCTGCATGGGTTTCCTCCGAATGCTCCAGTTTTCTCCCACAGTCCGAAAGATGTGCTGGTTAGGTGCGCTGGCCACGCTAAATTCTCCCTCAGTGTACCTAAATAGGTGTCAGAGTGTGGCGACTAGGAGTAACTTCATTGCAGTGTTAATGTAAGCCTACTTGTGACACTAATAAGGAAAGGAAATTGCACTAGGGCAGTGCATTCTGGACATTAACCACTGGCCGGGGAAATCAAGTTCCTTGTGTTCTTTTACCAATCGCTCCACATTGATGCCTCGTGAGCCTCACCCCTTCCATCAACAGAAATATGGAGGAGGGTGATTCTCACAATCGCTGAATTGGTGAGAAAATTGATCTAGATCCTGACTGTTTTGTCAGTGCAGTTTCACACTCGAATCCTCGCAGTCTGCGCACTGCAGAGGTGATGTGGAGATGCCGGTGTTGGATTGAGATAAACACAGTAAGAAGTCTTACAACACCAGGCTAAAGTCCAACAGGTTTATTTGGTAGCAAACGTCACTAGCTTTCGGAGCGCTGTTCCTTCGTCAGTTTGTGAACAGAACTCCCACCTACCAGACAAAGGAGCAGCGCTCCGAAAGCTAGTGACTTTTGGTACCAAATAAACCTGTTGGACTTTAATCTGGTGTTGTGAGACTTCTTACTGCAGAGGTGAATCTCTTTAAAAACCCGGGGGCAGGGGCTATTCACACTGGAGTTTGACAGTTCTGGAACTCTGTGCGTGCACACAGGTCCCGATCCATCAGCCTCCCCGCTTACTGGCCAGCCCGGGACCCCCCCCCCCCCCCCCAGTGCTGCCCCTCCAGCCTCCTCGCGGCCCACTACAGCAATTACCAGGCCAGCCCTGACTCCGAGCACCCTGATGTCCAGGCCCCACCCCCCCCAGTAGTGGCAATCCCCCCTAACACCACCCCCCACCCCGATCGCTGCCCTCCCACCATCCCAGACCGATCCCCGTGCAGAGTGGTAGCGGGATACCCCCATCCCCACCGATTGCCCCTAAGCCTCACCTCCTTGGCACTGTCCAATGCCCAGTGGGCAATGGGCACTTTGTCCCTGGGCAGTGCTAAAGGGGGCACAGGCTGGCACTGCCAGGGTGCCCATGCCCAGGGGGCACCACCCCCCCCCACCACCCAACCTCTGAGGGAGGCCCCGATTGCCTCCCCTTCATTCCAGCAGGGCCTCCTGCTAGTTCCCTGAACACGGGGAGCAATCTGAACCCCACCGGAATGAAGTATTCCTGGCGGGACGGGAGATGCAGTCGGGACTGGTAAGTTCCCGATGGTGGAATGCTAAGCGTATTTAAACTCCATTTAAAAAAAGGTTCAAATGACTTACCTGCCTTCCCACCAGTTTCCAGTGTGGTCTGACCAGCGACTGCTCTCCGGCTCTGGGAGATGCGCATGCGTTCCCAGCGCGTGCCCAAATCCCAGAACAAGGCCGGCAACACGCATCTCCCAGCCCGATATGTGAGAAAAGTTGTGGGTCACGATGGGAGAATCACCCCCATGATTTCAGCAACAGATCAAACCTAAATTTAATTAGGAACATTTTGGGGGGGGGGGGGTGGGGTTAAGAGTTTTCAAAGATTACATCCTAGTTAGAGATAACACAGGACCCACATATCCCCTCATCCCCAATGGTGCAAAAGCAAAACCAGCTCTAAACGGTCAAAACACAAGTCCTATTCTCCAATCCGGATATCCCCAAATTTAAAGGTTAAATTTTAAATTTTATTTATTTATTTTAGTGTCACGAGTGGGTTTACATTAACACTGCATTGAAGTTATTGTGAAAAATCCCCCAGTCGCCACAGTCCTGTTCGGGTATAGAACAAAGAGCAGTGGGGCACAGGAAACAGGCCCTTCGGCCCTCCAAGCCTGTGCCGATCATGATGCCTAAACTAAAACTGTAACACTTACAAAGTCCGTATCCTTCCATTCCCATCCTATTCATGTATTTGTCTAGCTGCCTCTTAAATGCCGCCATCGTACCTGCTCCCACCGCCTCCCCGAGCAGCACATGCTGGACATTCACCATCCTCTGTGTAAAAAACTTGCCTCGCACATCTGAGGGAGAATTTAGCACCGCCAGTGCACCTAAGCAGCAGGACTATGGGAGGAAACCAGAGCATCCGGAGGAAACCCACACAGACACAGGGTAGAACGTAAAAACTCCGCACAGACAGTGACCCAAGGCCGGGAATTGAACCCGGGTCCCTGGCGCTGTGAGGCAGTGGTGCTTGTCACTGTGCCACCGTGCCGCCCCCCCCTCCCCAATTCTCTACCCAACCCAGTAGCTTTGCAGCAACGTGACCTGCGCCACATTATGTAACCGATATAAAAAGGCCGACGATCAACCAGGCTAACCGTATCCCCTTTCCCCAGGCTTGAAGGGTCTAGTACAGAGCTGCGATCGCAAGTCACCCGGCTGGAGGAGGAGTTGGACCAAGGGAAGAAGAAATACACCATGCTTGAAATCAAGATGCGCAACGCAGAGCGGGCCCGCGAAGACGCAGAGAAGAGAAACCAGCTGCTGCAGAAGGAGATGGAGGACTTCTTTGCCACGTTAGGAGACTTGACACTGGAAGCCAAGGAAGCTCAGCCCAAATAACAAACATGTGCTCAAAACTGCAACATGCAAGATCGTGAAGCCACCGTTTACAGTGACATTTTCTAAGAGGCATACGCATTTATTTTTAATGTTATGGGATTAATGTGTTGTGAGTATTAATAGACAATTCCATTTTGTACTGTGTGTTTCCTTTTGTCCAGAAGCCTCTGTAGCTCCCGCAGGCTGTTTACACGTCCCCTTCCCAAAGAACAGCTCCGGCCATTGCTCTGTCTTCTGTCTTACCTCTGCCCCAAAAACATTCCAAACCAACGGTTCTCCCGCTTGAGAAGCTGCGGCATAGCGCTTGATGGGGTGGTGGGTCCCATCCCGTGTCCCGTTTAAAAGAAAGAGGCTTTGCAGGATTTTGCCGCTGTATATTTCCACGTCTTGGCTGGTTTTTGAAACGATAATGCGTCCGTGATATTTGCACAAATGATTAGACCGGGCAAGGGTTGAACACGAGGCTTTTTGTCACTCTGTGTTTGATTACCGACATGAGGAGTCGAATTGTCAAAACGTGTATAGAATTGAGAAATTTGTTATATTTCCAGGTACCAACTAAGGCCTATCGGAGAAACAGCAAACCCCCCTCCCCCAGTTATATTACCAGTTCTAGATCACACTCTGACCAGAGATACTGAAAACAGTTCTGTATATGTGCACATATGAAAAAGTATCCATTCACTGACACCCGAATTCCAAGTGAAAATGACCTAGCTTCCTGGTAGAATTAATTGGAAAAGTTAAACAATCCAGTAGACTGTATGTCAGTTTTACCACATGTATTTTGCACTGTACAAGACTGCCTCCTGGAGGTACTCTTGTAGAACCTCACAGCTTGATGCTGGCGATAGTTTGTCCAAATTAGTTTGTTTGCATTAATAAGTAACTGACCACTTAACCCTGATACAAACTTGTCTGATGTGACTGCGTAAGAAATCTGAGATTTAGCACAATCTGCAGACAGGCAAAAAATAATTGAGAAAGGGGATAGCAGTCAAAGGGGGTAGGAATTTAAAACAAAAACCACACATGACAAATCGTGGGGGAATGCCTCCCTCGGCACCGCTGCCTCACAGCGCCAGGGACCTGGGTTCAATTCCCAGCTTGGGTCTCTCTGTCTGTGTGGAGTTGCACGTTCTCCCCGTGCCTGCGTGGGTTTCCTCCGGGTGCTCCTGTTTCCTCCCAAAGTCCGAAAGATATAGAAACATAGAAGCTAGGAGCAGGAGGAGGCCATTCAGCCCTTCGAGCCTGCTCCGCCATTCATCACGATCATGGCTGATCGTCCAAATCAATAGCCTAATCCTGCTTTCTCCCCATAACCTTCACTCCCATTCGCCCGAGTGCCATATTCAATGTTTTGGCATCAACTACTTCCTGTGGTAATGAATTCCACTGGCTCACCACTCTTTGGGTGAAGAAATGTCTCCTCATCTCCATCCTAAATGGTCTACCTTGAATCCTCAGACTGTGACCCCTGGTCCTGGGCTGCACTAACAGGAACATCCTTCCTGCTTCCACTCTGTCTGGACCTTTTAGAATTTTATAAATCTCTTATGAGATCCCCCCCTCATTCATCTGAATTCCTCATCACTGCTGGCCATTGAGACTCTGGTCTTTAATGACCGCTTGTTAATTTATAGTCTATTCAGAGGATATATGATCAAAAACAAATATTAATCTTTTATAATGAAGACAATCAAGTTTCCCCCTTTTTCCCTTTGGTAACTTATTGAACTGCCCAGGTCAAAGCACACACAAAGGACAATTTTCACAAGAAAACTGCGGATCTGAAGGCTTAGTATTTAAACTATTAATTACCAACCAAAGCACAACTAAATCCCCAACTGCTAAATAACAATACAGATAATGTGAAAGGAGAGAATACTTGACTCAAGTTCAGTCCCAGTGTAGAAGCCTGATGATAGCTGGCCCAGAGAGATGTGTGGCGGGTTAGTTTACAAAGACCACTAATTAGTTCATGAGAAGCTGGGGTTTCCATCGTATTTCGCTGGGTAGGCTGTGGGGTTAAACACAGAACAGTACAGCACAGGAACAGGCCCTTCGGCCCACAGTGTTGTGCCAAATATGATGCCAAATTAAACTAATCCCTCTGTCTGCCCTTGGTTCAGATCCCTCTATTCCTCACATATTCATGTGCTTATCTAAAGACTTCTTAAACATCCCTGTTGTATCTGCCTCCACCACCACTCCTGGCAGCACCTACAACTCTCTGTGCAAAAAAAAACTTGCCCCTCATATCTCCTTTGAACTTTCCCCCCTCTCACCTTAAGTGCGTGCCCCCTAGTATTAGACATTTCAACTCTGGGAAAAAGATTCTGACAGTCAACCCTATCTGTGCCCCTCATAATTTCATAGACTTCTATCAGGTCTCCCCTCAGTCTCCGCCGCTCCAGAGAAAACGACCCCAGTTTGTCCAGCCTCTCCTTACAGCCCTAATCCAGGCAGCATCCTGGCAAACCTCTTCTGCACCCTCTCCAAAGCCTCCACATCCTTCCTGTAATGTGGCGACCAGAATTGAATGCTTGAGTGAGGCCTAACCAAAGTTTTATAAAGCTGCAATATGGCATTCTGACTCTTGTAATCGATGCCCCGACCAGTGAAGAGAAGCATGCCGTATGCCTTCTTTACCACCCTGTCTACTGGAGTTGTGTTCAAAATATAAACCGACACTTATTTAAGAGTGGAAGTGACTGCTACACTGGTGGATGTTATAATGCTCCCTCTGAGAACTGGCTGGCTGTCATTCTGACCTCTCCAGATACACCGCCGCCTGTTCCCCAAATTGCCATCCTGTTCCTAGCTGGAACCCCTTTCACCCCAGTCAGAAGCCTTTCTGAATGTATAACTCCGTCACTCATCATTTCCGCAGCCACTTTGCAAGCCCCCCCCCCCCCGGCCCCGAGCAGAATCCATGACACTCCATGACTGTACAATTCCAGCAACGCAATGATGCTGTCAGACAAGAGCCAGCAATGACACAATTCGTTTTACCTCTGCCTATAACCACTTCCAACAAATTCTCACATCAGTGAAAGCAAACCACACTCTAGACATGAAACATGGGCTTTCACCGTGACATCTGGACACATCATTCACCACTTGGTACCCATGAGAAAATGCATTTTGATTCATTCCCACTGGCACAACCCATGGGTTTCAAAGCACCTGCACTTACACCACAGGGATGTGGCTCTTTATCTCTGTCAAGGGTGGCACAGTAGTTAGCACTGCTGTCTCACAGCGCCAGGGGCCCAGGTTCAATTCCAGCCTCAGGTGACTGCCTTTGAGGAGTTTGCACATTCTCCCTGTGTCCTCCCACAGTCCAAAGGTGTGAGGGTTGGATGGACTGGCCATGTTAAATTGTCCCTTAGTATCCAAAGAAGTACAGCTTAGGTGGTTGGCCATGCTAAATTGCCCCCCAGTGTCCAAAGATCTGCAGGTTAGGTGGGTTGGCCATGCTAAATTGTCCCCCAGTGTCCAAAGATGTGCAGGTTAGGTAGATTGGCCATGCTAAGTTGCCACTTAATGTCCAAAGATGTGCAGATTAGGGGATTGGCCATGCTAAATGCGTGGGGTTATAGGGATAGGGCAGGGGAGGGTGCATGGGTAAGATACTCCGTCAGCGAGTCGGTGCAGACTTGATGGGCCAAATGGCCTCAGCTGCACTGCAGAGATTCCACGATGATTCAGTGAGTTACTGTGATGTTTAATTGACCAGTGTGGTTTCAATTGAAAAGAACGCCACAAGAAGACCAAATTACTCAATGACTGTTCAGCACCCATATCACAATAGATGCAATCCTTAAATTATTCACAGGGATATTTTGAGAGGGGTGAATCGGAGTGGCTTAAAGGGGATGTTTTTTGAAGGGGGGGGGTGGGGCAGGCATATCCATTTTACAGAAGGTGTTTGTGACACTCAGTTAAACAATGTTGAGCCTTTGGCTGTTGTCTGAGATACCAGGACAATCCGCCACTGTGAGGTGGGAGGGGAAGTGTCGGGAAGGTGAGCAGCGTGAAGTGAGAGTTTGATTCCAGGGACAGACAGAGATGTGTGTCCGTGTTAACCAACATGCCGAGGAACCTCAATCGGGGAGAATGTCAGGGAATCGTGGATTCAGGGAAAAGGAATGGCAATCAGGGGATTTAGGAATGGGAATTGAATACGGGATGTGGATCAAACAGGTTAACCATCACCCAGTCCACCCACACACCCAGATTCACAGGGTGCCACCCTTGCTCAGTTGTAACGTGGCTACATCATAACCAGACATCACATACACCCTCCCCAGTGGATTGAGAATGGTGACACTCACTATCCCCCATCCTATTAACAGGTAGTTCACAATATTCATCCACTCTTACAGCAACCAACTGTACCAAATACTGCTTTCTACATTTACTAATAAGAGACCACTTTATTTTAATTTTGTTTCATGGCATGGCACGGTGACACAGTGGTTAGCACTGCTGCCTCACAGCACCAGGGATCCGGGTTCGATTCCCGGCTTGGGTCACTGTCTGTGTGGAGTCTGCACATTCTCCCCATGTCTGTTCCCTCCGGCTGCTCCAGTTTCCTCCCACGGTTCGAAGATGTGCAGGTTAGGTTGATTGGCCTTGTTAAACTACCCCTTAGTGCCAGGGGGATTAGCTAGGGTAAATACATGGAGTTACAGCAATAGGGTTTGGGTGGGATTGTTGTCAGTGCAGACTCGAATGGCCTCCTTCTGCTCTTTAGGGATTCGATGATGATCCTACAATGTCCACTCACATAGGCCGTATCTCATGGCTGTCCTTACAGCCAGCGTGCTGTTATAAAGAGCTCTGATGAAGATTCATCCAGTTCGCTCCGATTTCTCTCTCTCCACAGATGCTTGCCAGACCCGCTGAGATTTTTCCAGCATCCACAGTCATTCGCTTTTATGCATTAGCAGGCTATCCAACTGCAGTGTGCGTCACAGTCCAGATCATTTTCCAGCAGGGAATGTTATCAGAATAACAATAATAGGTAGGAAGTGTTGGCTACATCACCAGGATGTGTTGAGAACAAGCAGAGACCACCCCCCCCCCGCCTCAGTTATCAACTAGCTCAACATAAAGTGGGCAATCAGTATTGTTGCTGCCAAAGCTTTCAGTTAGAAAGGATGGGAAAAGAAAATCCTGAAACTGGTGAAACAAGTCCCATCTTTAACCCAAATAGGCCCATTGAGGAGGCTACTTGGCCCACTGCGTCTGCTCCACCATTCAATCATGGCTGATAAGTTTCTCATTCTCCTGCCTTTTCCCCGTAACCTTTGATCTCCTTACCAATCGAGAACCTATCTCTGTCTTAAATACACTCATTGACCTGGCCTCCCCAGCTCTCTGTGGCAATGGATTCCACAGATTTACTACTCTCTGGCTGGAGAAGTTTCTCCTCATCTCAGTTCTAAAGAGTCATCCTTTTACTGTGAGGCTGTCTCTCTCTCTCCCACTAATGGAAACATCTTCCCCACATCCACTCTATCCAGGCCTTTCATTATTCTGTAAGTTTCAATGAGATTCCACCCTCCCTCATCCTTCTAACCTCCATCGAATAGAGATCCAGAGTCTTCGTACATCAAGAAGTGGAGATGCCGGTGTTGGACTGGCGTGGGCACAGTGAGAAGTCTCTCAACACTCGGTTAACACAGGTTTATTTGGAATCACAAGCTTTCAGGCTGCTGCTCCTTCATACATCTGTTGGACTTTAACTGGTTGTACATCAAACCTCTCATTCCTGGGATCATTCTCGTGAACCTCCTCTGGACTCTCTCCAAGGGCAGCACATCCTTCCTTCGAAACGGGGAGTTAGCAGAGAGAAATGACCGTATGGTGTAACACAAGGCTCAAAAGACAGAACCATATAGAATCAGCGTTAGTCTTTTGCCTGCGGTTAAGTGCATTCTCCCTCCCATTTAAACAAAAACGCCGGGGAACAGAGACAGCCTGTGGGAGCGTAGAATATCTGGTGGCATTACAAAAGAAACACTCCTGAGTGTTCACCGATTCCCAACTAGTTACATTCTGTTCACGTTTGGAAACAACTTGACAGGAATGCTGGATAACACGTAGCTTGAATCCACAAGCAATGCAGATTTTCTCTTGTGTGTATTTTTTTTTAAATGTACAAACTCAGGACAGTGGTGGTGCTGCATTCTTGCTTTCCCTGGACAGGCTAGCTGTATGTCACGGTGGCACAGTAGTTAGCACTGCTGCCTCACAGCACCAGGGATCTGGGTTCAATACCTGGCTTGGGTGACTGTGTGGAGTTTGCAGATTCTGCCCATGTCTGCATGGGTTTCCTCCGGGTGCTCCCTCTGAAAGACATGCGGGTTCAGGTGCTAAATTCTCCCTCAGTGTACCCGAACAGGCACCAGAGTGTGGCTAATGGGGGATTTTCACAGTGACTTCATTGCAGTGTTAATGTGAGCCTTACTTGAGACGCTAATAATAAATAAACTTTAATACAGCAAATTGTTTACCTGCTGGTCTGAGATAGGACATGTAACAAAGAAATGGTGACAGCAGTATTAATATAATTGTGTGTGTGTGTGTGCATACATATATACATTATATATATATATATATATACACATATGCCCTATTTTTAAAGATTAAATTGCTAATCACAGTTCTGGGACAGCAAGATATCACAACGTTCTGTGCCTTGGGGAGCCAGGTTTGCAGACTATTCACGTTCAACTCCCAACAGCCCATTAAAATGATGAAGTTGTCTTTGAAAATAAGGCTCCTACCTTGTGATAATAAACTATTGCTTGACGCGTGAACCAATTTGCACATACAGTTTGGAGATTCAAGCATGTCTTTCGCGCAAGACCTTTCCGATTTTGAAATGTCCGACCAATGCCGTTGATGTGTTTGTGGGGTTTTTTTGCACTATTTGTAAAGGAGCTTGCAAGTGAAGGGGCTCGTAACTGTTCTTGTATTGAATATATTATGCTTTTTAAAGAGAGAAAAAAAAAAATTGACCAGTCTGCAGTTATTTACAGAACTTTCAAGAAGAAGCTTGGTATTTGATGTGCTTTTCTTGTTAAGGTTCATTCCTGGAACAAGGGCTGGCACAGTGGTTAGCATTGCTGCCTTACAACGCCAGGGACGTGGATTCGATTCTGGCCCCGGGCTACTGTGTGTGTGGACTTTGCACATTCTCCGTGTGTGTGTGTGTGTGTGTGTGTGTGTGTGTGTGTGTGTGTGTGTGTGTGTGTGTGTGTGTGTGTGTGTGTGTGTGTGTTGCCTCCCACAGTCTGAAACATGTGCCGGTTAGGCTGATTGGCCATGCTAAATTGCCCCTAGTGTCGGGGAATTAACAGGGTAAATATGTGGGATAACGGGAATAGGGCCTGGGTGGGATTGTTGTCAGTGCAGACTTGATGGGCCAAATGGCCTCTTTCTGCACGGTAGGGATTTTATGATTCTATAAATCCCTGCTTAATTCCACCACCGCCCACCCCCGCAACCCAAGTCTATCACGGAAACCTTCTTCAAAAACACTCAAGTAAAACTCATCAAGTAATGCACTTAAAAATAAGTGGACTACTGGAACGCTGAAATAATAAAACGTGTTGGAAAAACGCAGAGTTAAGCTAGTCAACATCTGAAGGAGCTGGGTTAAGCACACTTTGTTAGCTGTTGATTGGGTCACGAGTGTTAGGGTACAGATCAGAAACTCTCAAGGTATGTCATGAAGTCAGACTAGATGCCAACAATTTGTTCGGTTGGCATTGTGAGGAAATAATGTTTCAGAAGCAGGCAGCAACTGCTTGTCTTTAAAAATGAAAAAGAAACCAAGCACCTCCCTTGCAAGCTTAGCTCCTCCCATTAAGCTCATGACTCTCTGTCAATCAGCCTAATCAAAACTCCACTCTGAAACACCAGGGCAGAAGCTAAACAAACAAAAATGCATTAACTGTTTATTTGATTTATTAGAGTCAGAGGTTTACAGGCCCTTCAGCCCAACTTGTCCATGCTGCCCTTTTCTTAACCCCTAAGCTAGTCCCAATTGACCGCATTTGGCCCATATCCCTCGAGACCCATGTCTAAATGCTTTTTAAAAGACAAAATTGTATTCATTTCTACTACTACCTCTGGCAGCTTGTTCCAGATACTCCACCCTCTGTGTGAAAAAATTGCCCCTCTGGACCTTTTGTATCTCTCCCCTCTCACCTTAAACAAATGAACTCTAGTTTTAGAGTCCCCCAACTTTGGGAAAAGATATTGACTATCTCGCTGATAATATCCCTCATTATTTTATAGACCTCTATAAGAGCATTCCTAAGCCTCCTACACCCTAGAGAACAAGTCCCAGTCAACCAGCCTATCCTTATTACTCAAACCATCAAGTGCTGGTAGCATCCTAGTAAATCTTTTCTGCACTCTTTCTAGTTTAATAATGTCCTTTCCATAATAGGGTGACCAGAACTGCACACAGCATCCCAAGTGTGGTTTTACCAATGTCTTGTACAACTTCAACAAGACTTCCCAACTCCTGTACTCGATGTTCTGACCAATGAAACCAAGCATGCCAAATGCCTTCTTCATCACTCCGTCCACTTGTGACTCCACTTCCAAGGAGCTATGAACCTGTATCCCTAGATATCTTTGTTCTGTATTCTCACATGTATTAATACACTGTGAAAAGCATTTTGTTTGATGCACACTATACATTCAAAGCATACTGTACATAGAGAATGCAGAATGTAGTATTACAGTCATAGGGTGTTGCGAAAGATCCACTTAATATAAGGTAGGTCCATTTAGACAAATACACCATCTGACAAAGGGTCATCTAGACTTGAACCATTGGCTCTATTCTCTCCTCACAGACATTGCCAGACCTGCTGAGATTTTCCGTTTTTGTTTCAAAGAACAAAGAACACAAACAGCCTGGGAAACAGGCCCTTTGGCCCAACGAGCCCACACTGCCATTTTAACATTACCAGTACCCCCCCTCCACCCATGACCCTTATCCGCAGTAATTTGCTTTAATTGACATTAGTTAGAATGAGTTATTATCCTGCATGGCTACAAAGTTTGTTCAGACAAATTGACGAATTCCAACAAATCACTAACAGAAATACAATAGAAATGTATTCCTCCAATGCAGTTTCACCTCTCCAGTTACCCGTGAAAGTGACGTCGTCGAGCTGGTGTGCCATCGGCCAGCTTTGTTCCAAGAATATTAGTAACTTTTAGAACCGTAGAACATTACAGCACAGAAACAGGCCTTTTGGCCCTTCTTGGCTCTGCCGAACCATTTTTTTGACCTGCACCAGTCTGGACAAAAACATGAATAGGATGGGAATAGAAGAACATGGTTCCCCTGAAGCAAGGGTGTTTTAGTTGAGACAGGCAGCATGGCCAGTGCAGGCTTGGAGAGCCGAGAGGCCTGTTCCTGTGCTGTGATTTTCTTTGTTAATATTGATTTTTAAACTTTGAAAGTTTTCCCAGTGAAATAACAGATGGTCTATTATTCCATCACCACCAAAAGCAAAATACTGTGGATGGGGGAAAATCATCTGTTCTCAGCACTTTCTTCAGATTGTTTTTAAGTTGCATCACCCATGGAACGGTTTGACATAAGCAACAAAATTAAAAACGACAATTAAAATCAGGCACAGATTTAAGATTATGCACTTACTGATTATTAATGGAACCATTTGGGCGGCACAGTGGTCAGCGCTGCTGCCTCACAGCACCAGGGATCCAGGTTCGATTCCCGGCTTGGATCACAATCTGCGTGGAGCTTGCACATTCTCCCTGCGTTTGCAAGTGTTTCCTCTGGGTGCTCCGGATTCCTCCCACAGTCCGAAAGACGTGCTGGTTAGGGTGCATTGGCCGTGCTAAATTCTTCCTCAGTGTACCCGAACAGGCGCCGGAGTGTCACAACTAGGGGATTTTCACAGTAACTTCATTGCAGTGTTAATGTAAACCTACTTATGACTAATAAATAAACTTTAAGTTTAACTTCAATTTCAAAACTTCATGACAGGAATTACTTTGAAAATACAAAGGATTGTTTCCTTTAAAATTTGAAAATCAGTGATTTTTTTTCTGGAATTTCATTTTTGGTTTTAATTGTTTGCTATGAATTTCCTGAGGATCGCATCTGCACTGGTGTTTCCTGCAATAGTCTAACAGCTGAATTTGCCATTCAACTCCCTCATGAGATTCTTACCAATTTTTAAGTGCACCATACAAAGCATTCTTTCTGATTGTATCACAGCTTGAGATGGCTCCTGTTCTGCCCAAAACTGCAAGAAACTACAAAGGGTTGTGAACTGAGATGTACGTAATTATGAGGGGTATAGACAGGAGGCAGCTGTTTCCCTTAGTTGAACGTCAATAATTATGGGACATGATTGTAAGGTGGGGACAGGAAGTTTAGGGGGCGGGGGGGGGCTGGTGGGATTCGAAGGAAGGTTTTCTTATTCAGAGTGGTAACAGTTTGGGATGTGCTGCCTGGGAGGGTGGTGGAGGCAGGATGCCTCACATCCTTTAAAAAGTGCCTGGATGAGTACTTGAAATGTCATAACACCCAAGGGTATGGACCAAGTACTGGAAAGTTGGATTAGAGTAGATTTGGTGTAGTTTTGTCAGTATGGACTCAATGGGTCGAAGGGCCTCCCTGTACTGCATGACAATGATGACAAGTAGCAATCTGGCAATTGCACTAGCAGAATTTCACGCATTACTTAGAACAGCCAAATGTTATTCCAACTAATCAAAAAACAGAATGCTTACTCAATATTGTGCTCCAGAAGCTGGAACCATGTCAGCGAGTTCTGATTCTGCAAGACTTGAACCAAAGATCGACAGTTTGCAGCACTTGTGATCCATCTCATCAGAAAGTCCCAAAGGTATTGATAATGCAGATTCATTTAGCAAACAGCAGCTCTTTATGGAACAATTCCAGCTTCTGCATTTAGACTAGTATTAGCTATGGGTGCTTCCTGCAAAATGTTACTCCAAGCAATATCGCAGAGCAAAGTATCATATGATAAACACTGGGAAAAAGCAAATTATTGCAGATGCTAGAATCTCTGAAACCAAAAGAGAAAACGCTGGAAAATCTCAGCAGGTCTGGCAGCATCTGTTAGGAGAGAAAAGAGTTGACATTTCGAGAATGTCAAAGGGAACAAAGCTTTGACAAAGGGTCAGCTAGACTCGAAACCTCAGCTCCTCTCTCCCTACAGATGCTTCCAGACCTGCTGAAATTTTCCAGCATTCTCTCTTTTGATAATCACAAACATACTTTACCTTCCAGCCAACACGGAACATTACATATGGCTAATGTTGCTAGATTTAATTATAAGCCACACCAGGTGCAACACTATTCAGCAGACAACTGAAGCACGATACCCACAGACTGTGTACTTGAAGCTTTAAATAATTTACATCAACATGGTTCAAATAAATCCCACAACACAAACTCTCAAATAACCAAACTGAAGTTGTCTAGAAGGTGTGGCATAAAAGGATGGCACAGTAGTTAGCGCTGCTGTCTCTCAGCTCCAGGGATCTGGGTTCAATGCTGGCCTTGGGTCTCTGTATGTGTGGAGTTTGCACATTCTCCCTGTGTCTGCATGGGTTTCCTCCGGGTGCTCCAGTTTTCTCCCACACTCCGAAGATGTGCTGGTTAAGTGGATTGGCTATGCTAAATTGACCCTTAATGTCAAGGGGACAAACAAGGTAATTATGTAGAGTTACGAGATTTGGGTGGGATTCTTGTCAGTGCAGGCAGTGGGCTGAATGGCCTCCTTCGGCACTGTAGGGATTCCATATATCCAAGGATGTGCAGGTTAGGTGGATTGGCTATGCTAAATTGTCCCGTAGTGTCCAAAAATGTGCAGGTTAAATGGATTGGCTATGCTAAATTGCCCCTTACTATCCCAAGATGTGCAGGTTAGGTGAATTTGCCATGTTAAATTGCCCCTTAGTGTCCAAAGATGTACAGTTAGCTGGATTAGTCAGGGTAAATGCATGGGGTTATGGGGAAAAGGCTGGAGTTGGGCCAGGGTAAGATGCTTTTTTGGAGAGTTAGTGCAGACTCGATGGGCCGCATGGGATTCTATGGTAGAGCGATTGGAGTGTTGAGTTGTAGCAGTTACGCTATGATCGAGAAGACAGAACCGGCAGCAAATCATGTCTTCAGAGGCCTGACACTGAGCAGAATCTACAGCACATCTATTAGACCATTGTTGGGCACCACACATTGTTTTAGGTTTTTAAATGCTATTCCACGCATAATTCAATTCTCTGAGCATCCATGCAATAACTGTGGGAAAAGAATAAATGGGGTTAAGCCACTGTGCTCCACAGTTGACACAAAGAGTTTGACAAGCAACATTTAATGGATTCTTCCCAATATCTGTGGGTAAATTTACATATTTCTATGGTGAATTCGATAGTGAAACCTAGAGTGTTGGGGTCAGTTTTGGTCTCCTTTTCTGAGCAAGTCCAGCAAAGGTTTATCTGGCTAATTCCAGGGATGGCAAGACTGATGTAGGAGGAAAGATTGACAAGGTTAGGATTGTTTTCACTGGCGTTCAGACAAATGATGGGGAAATCTCAGAGACTTATAAAATTCTAACAGGACTAGACAGGGTAGATGCAGGAAGGATGTTTCTGATGGTGGGGCTGTCCAGAACCAAGGGTCACAGTCTGAGGATTCAGGCTAGACCATTTCGAAAGGAGGTGAGGAGACACTTCTTCACCCAAGGAGTGGTGAGCCTGTGGAATTCATTCCCATGGGAAGAAGTTGATGCCAAAACATTGAATGTATTCAAGAGGCGGCTGGATATAGCACTTGGTGCGAATGGGGTCAAAATTTATGGGGAGAAAGCAGGGTTAAGCCAATGAGCTGGACAATCAGCCATGATGAAGGATGGGACAGCAAGCTTGAAGGGCCGAATGGCCTCTGCCTGCTCCTATCTTCTATGTTTCTACAAATGGACAATTCAGCACCAGCTCAGGGTCAAAGGTTGGAGGTCAATAAACTTCCTGAGATTTGCCCTTTGCTCATTCAATGTTATTGATCATTAATTGACGCTTCTCAAGTCCAATCAGATCAATGTCTCATTTAAGAAAAAAACAGACAAACAGGAAGCAACCCTGTGCCATGATTTATTCATTTTAAATGTGGCATTTTGTTGAAATAAACACTCCATTTATTTCCAAGCAAGATTTCACCCAGGGAGCAGTTAAATGCAAGAAAAAGGCGAGTTCAATGCATCCAGATGGTTTATCAGTCAATCTGATCGGGAGCAGTCAACTTTAGGATTATTGGAATGGCATAATCAACTCTTTCCGAGGATACGGAATCGCTTGCTCATTTTCCCCAAATTGTCTGCATCACCGTTCCCCACCCCCCACACCATCCACGCCACCCACCGCTCCCCCCCATCCCACCTCCCCAGAGATAAACATGTCAGATAACAACTCAAAAAAAAATGACACTTCCAACATTTATTTTTCCACATTGGAAGATTATGGAGCGTTGACAAAGCATGAAATACAAAGTCACAAAATGTAGCTTCACGTAAAACGTCAGAATTTTCTACAGGGGCCAGTGCAGATGTGAGAAAACTGGCTTATTGAAGGAATTGGCCCAGAGAGGGTCATCAGCGAGTGACTGGCAAATATCAGGCGAAGACATTAGTTACCACAAACCAAGTTCCCCCCCCACCCAACCCCTTTACAAATTTGGCACCAACAACATAATTACTTGTAAATGACACTGCAATCAGGAGAATTGTTGTGTAAACGCAAACATAATTCGTCAAGAGAGTGAATTATTCTGGGGAAGAAGGTGGCGAATGGAACATAGGTACTGTGAAACTCAGGATATGGGCGGCACAGTGGGTTAGCACTGCTACCTCTCAGTGCCAGGGACCCGGGTTCTATTCCCGGCATGGGTCACCGTCAGTGCGGAGTCTGCACATTCTCCACCGTTTCCTCCGGTTTCCTTCCATCGATTTGAGGGCGAGATGGATTGGCCATGTTAAATTGCCCCTTAGTGTCAGAGGGACTAGCTAGGGTAAATGCATGGGGTTATGGGGATAGGGGCCTGGGTGGAATTGTGGTCAGTGCAGACTCAATCAGCCAAATGGCCTCCTCCTGCAATGTAGAGTCATAGAGATTTACAGCATGGAAACAGGCCCTTCGGCCCAACGTGTCCATGCCATCCCCTTTTTCTTTTAAACCTCTTAAGCTAGTCCCTGTAGGGATTCTTATAGATAATTGAAAAAGTGAAACAGCATTCAAATGACATGGACAACAACACTGAGGCAATTTTGGTATCCTGGTGGTTTAAGACACAGAAAACAAGCTTTACGACTCAAATAAAAAGAGCAAACACTGCCAAATACAGAACAGGACAGACAACATTGACAAAGAAAAAAAGATAGGTTTACATTTCTCAAACTGATAAAGCTGGACTGGATGTTACCACTAATTTGCACCAGTTCCTCTCTCAGCCATTGTTCTGACCTGCTGTATATTTGGAGCACTTTGTGAACATTTCCAGCAGTTGTACCTTTTCCTTTTCCAATCTGTCACTGTCTGGTGGTTTCTTGTGGTTATTTTACTGACTGGCAAGCCACAGGCCTAGACTAATGAATACAAACAGGAGTTCAATTCCCATCACGGCAGTTGGGGGACAGTCACAGTGGGTTAGCACTGCCGCCTCACAGTGCCAGGGGACCCAGGTCCGATTCCCAGCTTGGGTCACTGTCTGTGCGGAGACTGCACATTCTCCCTGTGTCTGCGTGGGTTTCCTCCGGGTGCTCCGGTTTCCTCCCACAGTCCGAAAGATGTGCTGGTTAGATGGATTGGCCGTGACAAATTCTCCCTCAGTGTACCCGAACAGGCGCCGGAGTGTGGCGACTAGGGGATTTTCACAGTAACTTCATTGCAGTGTGAATGTAAGCCTACTTGTGACTGAAAAATGAACTTTAAACTTAATTAAAAAGCTTGGAATAAATTTTAAAAAATGCTTGTGTTAAAAAAAAGCGGTGCAAGTACAAAATGGTTGTAAAATTTAATATGATTCACCCGTGTCTTTTAAGGAAAGAAAAGCAACTGCCCCTAATCCAGTTTCCAGGGCTCAATTCCTAACAGCCCTCTGAAATGGACCGACTATTCAGTCTCTGGGATAAATATTAATGCTTAGCTTTGCCAGTGACACACAAAATAAAACAGGCGGTTTCTCTGTACGAGAAGAGAGGTGGGTGGGTGGGGAGGAGAAATGTGATATGTTAAGCTACACATTAACATAATGAAATCCTAATACCTAATTGACAATGAACTTACATCCAATTGTGAAGTTACTTTATTTAATTTCACACGCAGTTACTTCGGGAGGGGTAGGGGGATGGTGCACAGTACAAAACGTAACTTAACTCCTACTGTAGCCAGTCTAATCAGACGGGCATTTAAATCAAATTGTGGCTTAAACTCAACCAGTGTTAAGAGGGTGATCCACTTCTGGCACAGAAGGGCTAGACAGAAAGAAATCTCACAACACCAGCTTAAAGTCCAACAGGCTTATTTGAGGCAAACGCCCCAAGCTTTCAGCTTTTGCTACAAATAAACCTGTTGGATTGGTATCGTTAAGCTGTCACCTGTTAAGCTGGTGTTGTGATATTTCTTTCTGTTTTACCCCAGTCCAACGCCGGCATCTCCACATTAATCTAATGTCACGTGAAATCACAAAATCCTATAGTGCAAACTCACTGTTGCACACGTGTAAAAGCAAAACATTTTCATTCCTTTTCATTACTGACTAAAGATGGCTATCGTCGGTACAAAAATTGTCAATTGTTAAGATGATTCATGAACACAAACCATTATCTCGGTTGACGTTCGCAACATCCCATTCGCTGCAGACATCCCTGCAGTCCATACTGGATACAAACATAGAAGGCGTTAAAAACCCAATAAGCCTTCAGCACAATATACACTTAAAAAAATAAATTAACCCAAGGAGCAGATGCAGGCATCAAGTCCTCAACTACCTAACCGTGGCATTTATTACAATCTTACAATCCATCGTACACTAGTTTTTAACTGAAGTAAAAATAGTGGGGGGGCAAAAAATACTACGATCCCTTCACAACCCCAGTGTCCTCCAAAATAAGCATACCACAACACAGCTATCCCATCTTTACAATCAAATTTGTATCACAATTTGCAAGTATCATTGCACGTTAACTATGAGGAAAAACAAATATACAGATGCATTAAACATCTCTCTAACATACAAAGTACACGTATAACAATATTATTTCCTCCTACACAATAGTTTCAGCCGCGAATTTGGTTAACTCCTGGCGGTGGACCAGAGACACTTAACAGCGGAAATAAATTAAAATGGTTACATTCCATATCGCACTGAGTGGGCGGGGAGAGTTGGGGCAATCGCGATGGCCTCAAAATGGTACATTGATTGTGTGAGGTAGTTCAATCAATCATCTAAAAAACCTCTTTTGACGCGCTGGTTCTGTAAAGTGTGTGGTGTCCGCCTGGAATATAACCGTACTCCCATCGATTCTTGGCATTTTGACAAGTTGCATTAGAAAAGGCCAGCTCCAAATTAAGTTATTATTATTACAGGGCACTGTAATAATGGGTTCCGGGTGTAACAGGAAGGAATTAACCAAATTTACTTGTAATCGGAAAGGTTATTAGAGGGGGCAAGGTGATCCTGTTAGAATAGGTTTAAAACCTGGCACTGATTCTAGAAATGACACGTGTTTTGCGCCATCTTCACATGGGTTCCTGTGCCACTCTCACTTCTCATTTTTCCTACTCCCCGTTAGCTGGAGATAATCCTTTAGGGTTGGTTTGAACACTGCCAAATTTGTACCCATTAGCCTTGCCCTAAACGGGGTTGCATTAATATTAAAATGCACCCAAGCTTTGGATGTGTAATGTAAACAGGTAGGCCACCATAATCTATCATGGACACTGGCACTTCTGCCTTTCTGAAATACAATGACTGGTTGCCCTAGTCCACAACTTAGCGGTAAGCTGGAGCCAACTGGAGTAGAAAAGATCTTAGAATGTTTGAATGGTTTAAACCACTTCATGCAAGAGAAAGAGAGTTTGTGAAAAGTAGCCTAACTAAGCTGTCCCTCCACGTACCGAGCCTGGAGCTTATTTGTGTTTTGCGATCATCTTTCCACCCAAAACAGACCCCAAATGTAATGGTGTTAAATGTCAGTCCGTTACAAGTGTACAAGTCATGCTTTGGGGTTACTTGCTCCCCACACAAAAGGTTGCTGCATTTAAGTTACTGTATGTAAATCCAACATAATTCAAGAGTAGTATTCTATGGCAAACTTGATTCCAATAAAATTAAAACACAGTTGGAGCTTTTTAAAAGCTGGTCTACCCTCTCTACCACTTAGCGCAAACAATCAGAGCCCAGAGAGAGGGAGGCTAGTCATCTGCAGCAGCCCAGAGGTCCCGCTGATGTCTCTAGACTGCTGTCAGTGTCTGAGGCCAGTGTTGGATCCGTTGACATGGAGGACACATCATTGACAGACGAAGAAGATGATGGGTGATGAGAACCATTGATCATTGCTGCACCTGTGCTATGAGAAATAAGGAAATAAGTCAGTAAGATAGCGCACAAATCGCTTTCCAGCTGCGCTGTGACTGGGGTAAGCCAGCCCATGTCAATATTAAATAAACAGCACAAGCAACTCCAAGCAGAATGAGATATTCCAGTTATAGGGATAGATTGGAGAGATTGGGACTGTTCTCCTTGGAGAGAAGGAGATCTGATAGAGACGTTCAAAATCACGAGGGGGCTGGACAGAGTAAAACATCTCACAACACCAGGTTAAAGTCCAACAGGTTTATTTGGTATCACGAGCTTTCGGAGCACTGCCCTTTATCAGATGAGTGGAGGATTGGATTCACAAATACGGCACATATAGACACAGACCCAATTTATAAAATAATGGCTGGAATGTGAGTTTTAACAGGTAATCAAGTCTTTACAGACAGTGCGAGTGGAGAGAGGGTTAAGCACAGGTTAAAGAGATATGAATTGTCTTCTGCCAGGACAGTTAGTAAGATTTTGCAAACCCAGGCAAGTCGTGGGGGTTACAGATAGTGCGACATGAACCCAAGATCCCCGGGTGAGGTTGTCCTCATGTGTGCGGAACTTGGCTGTCAGTGTCTGCTCAGTGACTCTGCGCTGTCGTGTATCTTGACACACTTACTGCATTTAAGTTACTATAAGCAAATCCAGCATAATTCAAAAGTTGTATTCTATGGCAAACTCGATTCCTCTTTAACTTATACTTAACCCTCTCTCCACTTGCTCTGTCTGTAAAGACTTGATTACCTGTTGAAACTCACATTCCAGCCATTATTTTATAAATTGAGTCTGTGTCTATATATGCCGTATTTGTGAATCTAATCCTCCACTCACCTGGTGAAGGAGCAGTGCTCCGAAAGCTCGTGATACCAAGTAAACCTGTTATTTAGCCTGGTGTTGTGAGATGTTTTACTCTGTCCAGCCCCCTCGTGATTTTAGCCCTGTTTGTGAACCCAACCCTCCACTCACCTGAGGAAGGAGCAGTGCTCCGAAAGCTCGTGATACCAAATAAACCTGCTGGACTTTAGCCTGGTATTGTGAGACTTCTTACTATGCCCACCCCAGTCCAATCCTGGTATCTCCACATCAGAGTAAAACAGGGAGAAACTGTCCCCAATCCTAGAATCCCTAATGCAGGAGAGGCCATTCGGCCCATCAAGTCTGCACCGACAACAATCAAACCCAGGACCTAACCCCATAACCCTACATATTTACCCTCCTTGTCCCCCGACACTAAGGGGCCATTTAGCACGGCTAACGCATCTAACCCGTGCATCTTTGGAGTGTGGGAGGAAACCCACATGGACACGGGGAGAACGTGCAAACCCCACATAGATGGTGACCCAAGCCGGGTCCCTGGCGCTGTGAGACAGCAGTGCTAACCACTGTGCCAGCATGCTGTCCCATTATTTAAACATCAGTGGGCAAATTTTCCCATTCCGCCCACCACGGGAATCGGAGCAGGCAGGGGGACGGACCATGGAAAGGTCTGTTGACCTCGGGTGGGATTTTCTGGTTTTGGGGCGAGCGGGGCTGAATGATCCCGCCTCTGAACAGGTTTCAGAGATAACTAAACACCAGGGATTTAGAACAGATACAGAACCGAATAGATTAACCGTGCCATTCTCACCTACTCTCAGACACTCCAAGCCATATCTATCATTTGGGACTAGCTTCATGGTAAAAACTGGGCAGCATGGACAAGTTGGGCCAAAGGACATGTTTCCACACTGGAAATCTCCACGACTCTATCTGAGCCAGGCTCTCATTTTTTTTCCCTGAGGATTTGAAGCAGGGGTGTCACCAACAGCGCCAGATCTTGTTGGCCTGTGGACAATTCAATTCCAGGGCCATAACCCACCAGCTATCGACTTCAAATTATCCTCACCTTACTGCCAGATACAAACAAGAAATTCTTGCTCCCATCAGAGAAGGAACTTTGCTACGGCAGTGAAAGGGTGCTGCCAGCAGATGGTAGTGTTGCACCATTTATAGTTTATTGAATAGGTGCACCAGTGTCTTCTTCCCTGTTTCCCAGTGTAACTAACTGGTCTAAATCTCAGTCATCGGGATGCCAGTTTAAAAAAAATTCCACTTGCTCTGAAATTGGAGGAGTCCTTTCCAATTGTAGCAGCAACTTAACGGGCAGTTCTGTCTGCACCGCCGGGCTTTAATAATTGAAGGTACCCAAATGTGAAGTGTTCCATTCATTTAAAATGTAGTACCTTTGTTTAAGAGTTAGATCAAATCAACAAGTGAACAAGGATTAATCTCAATCTCCACCCCTATTTTAAACAAGTGCGCCTGCAGGTAAAGGATGAAAAAGTTCAATATCTTAGGTTAGGTTGATTGGCCATGCTAAATTGACCCAAGTATTTGTAAAGTTAAAGTTTATTTATCAGTCACAAGGCTTACATTAACGCTGCAATGAAGTTACTGTGAAATTCCCCTAGTTGTTGCACTCTGGCACCTGACCATCACGTCTTTCGTGATGTGGGAGGAAACCCACGCAGACACAGGGACAATGTGCAAACTCCACACAGGCAGTGACCCAAGCCGGGAATCGAACCCGGCGCTGTGAAGCAGCAGTGCTAATCACTGTGCCACCGTGCTGCCCTCGTAAGGGTATCAGCAGGGTAAATATGTGGGGTTACAGGAATAGGGCCTGGGTGAGATTGTGGTCAGTGCAGACTCGATAGGCCAAATGGCCTCCTTCTGCACAGTAGGGATTCTATGATTCTATGTTGGTGTTGGACTGTGGTGGACAAAGTGAGAGGTCACACGACACCAGGTTATATTCCACCGGGTCTATTTGTAATCACGAGCTTTCGGAGCGCTGTTCCTTTGTCAGGTGGAGCGAAGCGTGTAGGCAGAGTGATGGTAGCCCAACACTCACAGGTAATCAAGAGTGTCAAACGATAAGTACAGATAGTGTAGGCCAGCTGAATAACGAATCTTTACAAGTAATCACAAGGGCTAATAGACAAATACAAGCAGTGAGGTATAATCAGATTGTGGATGCTGATTATCACATACAATCACATTGCTAGATTGCCCCTTAGTGTCCCAGAGTGTGTAGGTTAGGGGGCATTAGTGGGGTAAAATGCACAAGGTTAAGGCAACGGGGTGGGGGTGGGCCTGGGTGAGATGTTCTGTCAGTGTCAGAACAGACTTGATGGGCCGAATGGCCTCCTTCTGCACTGTAGGGATTTTATGTTGATGGCATTGTGTATCTTTATGTCTGAAAAGTAGGGTAAACTATGAGGTTACGGGAATAAGAGCCTGGGTGGGATTGTGGTCGGCACAGACTCGATGGGCCAAATCACCTCCTTTCGTACAGTAAGGATTCTATGATTCTCCCCGTCTTAAATCTCTGTAGATGACTGACAGATATTTACTTGTATGAAACGGCGTCTCTGAAGTTGGGTAACAAAGTATTCTTGCAATAACTAACCTAAAGGCGGCGGCTGGCCTCGTATAACACCGTTCTTCATCCTCTCCTCCCACTCCAGCACTTCCTTGTATATCAACTCTGGAGACGACAAAATCAGAATCATTGACTTATTACAATACTGAGGCAATATAAATGACCAGAATGCAAAAACAAAACTGCATTGTTTAAGAGTGATTCTGGTGCTCATCCTGAAAGATTAGATGCTGGTACATTTTCCACACTGCACGAAGGCTTGCCCACTTCCTCTGTGAAAATTCAGATAGAAATAAAATACAGCCCCGGGTTCCTTATTGGATAGTTTCACGGAGAAATGAAATATTCAGACGTTTGTAAAACTGTAATGAGTACTTTGGGGACAGCACGCTCACTCAGGATTCCTCCAAAGAGGTTATTACCCTGCAGTCTCCTCTACATTCGGGAAGATGCTGTGGGGAACACTTTCCATTCAATGCCCAAGAGTGGTCCCTCACTGCCAGTCACCTGTCCTTTTAATTCTCCGCTCCACTCTCACTCAGCCTCTCAAACTGCTCCTATGAAACTCAATGCAAGTTCGAGGAACAGCACTGCGCTTACTCATTATTGGACGTCACGGGGGCACAGTGGGTTAGCACTGCGACCTCACAGTGCCAGGGACCCGGGTTCGATTCTCAGCTTGGGTCACTGTCCATGCGGAATCTGCATGTTCTCCCCGGGTCTGCGTGGGTTTCCTCTGGTTTGCTCCCACAGTCCAGAAGATATTCTGGTTAGGTGCACTGGCCATGCTAAATTCTCCCTCAGTATCTGAGCAGGCGCCGGAGTGTGGCGAGTAGAAACCCGACAGTGCAGCAGGAGACCATTCGGCCCATCAAGTCTGCACCGACCACAATCCCACCCAGGCCCTATCCCCGTAACCCCATGTATTTACCCTGCTAATCCCCTGACACTAAAGGACAATTTACTATAACCAATCCACTTAACATGCACATCTTTGGACACTAAGGGATAACTAGCATGGACAATGCATCTGACCAGCACCTCTTTGGACACTGCAGGCTGGATTTTACAGCCTCACTCGGGCGAAACCGGAAATTCCAGCCTGAGGTCAATGGAGGTTCCGTTGTCGGACCCTCGCCCATTCCGTTTCTGTGGCGGGCGAGGCTGTAGAGTTCTTGCCTAAGGGATGATTTAGCACGGCCAGTCAACCTAACCCGCACAACTTTGGACTGTGAGAGAAAACCGGAGGAAACCCACACAGACACGGGGAGAATGCGCAAATTCCAGACAGGCAGCCGAGGCTGGGATTGAACCAGAGTCCACCAACGCTCTGGGACAAGCAATCACATGCCAGTTTACGCATTAAAATTCAGCTACTCCTGTCTTAACACGAGTGTGCATACGCATTGCCTTTTAAATCCAAGTGGAGTTCAGGTCATGAATATTTCAGCTTTCAGCAGAGACAAAGCATTGTAGGTTCCAAAGAAACATCTCTTTACCTTTCCACTCATCTATAGTGTGATCCCTCTCATCCAGCTGTTTGTCATATATCTTGGGCGGTGGCTGGAAAAATAAAATTGAAATCTTGTTAGGCAAACCCTCAATCTGTGGAAAAGACCTTTAGGCGGCATACAAACTCACAAGGAGGGGGACAAATCTGCTTTCAACGGCTTTCTGCTCATTTACTGCTTCCTGAAATACGGCCTGACTGAATGCAGAGTATACATTAGCTGCAAGTCAGGGCCTGAGAAGAGTCTGCAACGTTCAAGCCTCTAAATACTCGCCAATAATTCAGCATAGTACATACTGTCCATGCCACTGTAGTAGTGAATGTCAACACAATTAACTCTCTCAGCCACGCAGTCAATATAGAGGAAAGCATTATTCTTGTAGAATGACATACCTTCGGCTAACAAAATGCTCAATTATTGCCCAAAAATACCAGCATTCTGAGGGTTTAGAGAAAAAGCGACATCACAGCGCATTTATTAGCTCAGGATTTAAGGGAGCGAAGGTGAGAGATTGAGGCATGAAGACAATAGATAGGAGTCGGGGGGCACGGGTTGCGACGAGGAGCGGTAAGATTCCATTGATTTTTAATCACACACGAAGAAAAAATGTTTGCAGACTTGTCAGTAAATCCCTTTGATGTTCTGCGCTGCTTTGGCAACGTGTGTCATGGCAAGTCCCACAATTCCCCAGACCAGCTCCCCTGGCTTCAACTTTCACAGCTGTACCATAGAAGGCATCCTTTCCGCCTGCATCACAGCTTGGTATGGCTCCTGCTCTGCCCAAGATCACAAGAACCTACAAAGGGTCGTGAACGCAGCCCTGACCAATTGGCAAACCAGCCTCGCATCCACTGACTCTGTCTACACTGCCTCGAGAAAAACAGCCAGCATTATCCATGCACCCCGGACATTCTCTCTTTCACCTTCTGCTATTGGGAAAAAGACACAAAAATCTGAGCTCACGTACCAACCGACTCAAGAACAGCTTCTTCTCTGCTTTTAAATGGGCCTAGCCTATATTAAATCTCTCTCTACGCCCAAGCTATAATTGTAACACTACATTCTGCTCCCTCTCCTTTCCTTCTCCCCTATGAAGGCTGTGTTTTGTGTACATAGTGCGCAAGAAACAGTACTTTTCAATGTATGCTAATACATGTGACAATAATAAATCAAAGCAAAAATCAGCAATTCAACAAAGACTGGGTGGCCCAGTTGAGGAGACAGAACCGTAACTGTTGTAGGTGCATCTATAACTGGTTACACTGCCTGGAATTCTCTCTTGGATTGAGCTGAGATTTTAGCCGCTATTGAAGATTGTGTAACAAAACCAACCCTCGGATGGTTTTCCCCTACACTTTATATGATAGAGGATCATAAATAATGTGCAAAAGTAATATTTTATTGATGGCTGTACATCTTCATCTATAGAGAAGCAGGTTAATATTTTGGAAGAGTATACCACTTCTCCACCCACCCAACCACTTATGTCTGACCCTCATAGAATCTTTGCGCTTCTAAACTTAACTAAGCTTTATTGGCCAAAAGACAATTCTCGTGACTCAGGTTCAACTGTATGGCCAATTCCTGATCTTAGTATTATATTCTCAAGATCGGATTTCTATTACCCACTGAAAATGAACTTCTTTTACACTGCACGTTGACAAGGTTTACACTTTGTTATCGTTTCACATTTCAGAAATGAACTTAAAACTGGAGGTTGCATGTCCAAAGATATCAGCATTACACACTCACACATACATTAAAAACAAATGAAACCTTACCGCTTCTACTTCTGCTGGATCATACCACACGTTAATGTACGGGTGCTGCAGAGCATCATCCACAGAAATCCTCTTTGCTGCATCTATTACAAGCATTTTACACAACAAATCTCTCGCTTGACTTGCTGTAACACAGAAAGGAAACCTCCAGTTAAATACTGGACAGATCATAAACCCAGACATCTATCATCATCAAATACATGTTAAAATAAGCATTAAAAATGATTTTGGAATGGTTGTTCAGAACTGTGTTGCTGGTTGGTTAACCAGAGATCCAGGAATAGAAAGGGGAATCTCCAAATAGCTGTCTCTCTGCCACTGAAGAGTGATCAGCTTATTTGTCCAACCACACGTAAGAAACAAAGTGAGGACTGTGCAACTTCATTTCTTCCATCAGAAAAACAAATTAACTTGCATTCATATCTTGTCTTTCACTGCCTCAGGAAGTAAATGAAGTACTTTTTCAAATGCAGTGGTTAGCACTGCTGCCTCACAGCGCCAGGGAGCCGGGTTCGATTCCCGGCTTGGGTCAGTGTCTGTGCGGAGTCTGCACGTTCACCCCATGTCTGCATGGGTTTCCTCCGGGTGCCCCGGTTTCCTCCCTCAGTGCAGGTTAAGCTGACTGGCCATGCTAAATTGCCCCTGGTGTCAAGGGGTTAGCAGGTAAATATGTGGGGTTACAGGAATAGGGCCTGGGTGGGATTATGGTCGGTGCAGACTCGATAGGCTGAATAGCCTTCTTCTACACTGCTGGGATTCTATGATTTTATATAAATGATGAAGCATTTTCTATAACTCATTATGAAATATTCGGTGTGTTTTAAATATATTTAATATTATTCATGAGGTCACGGTTAGTGAACGAGGCTGATTTCAATCCTGTGTCCCACTGAGATGAAGGAGGGTCGCTCACGCAGCCCACTCACTAGCTCAGGTTGTCTATCACTGCTTTGGAGTGTGAGGCCAGACTACGTGCTCAGGTCTCTGGGATGGAGCTCAAAAGCATGACCTCCTGACCCAAAAAGTTGAAAGCGTTATCGCTGAGCCACAGCTGACACCAAGTTAGAGATACAGTTCCACCCTCCCCCCAACTCAACAAGCTGAGTCGATACAGCTTCAGAACGTCAGCAACAGGGACTTTGTACAGGAGAATGGCACTAAGTGGACTGGTCTTCAAAGAACCAACACAGGTATAATGGGTCTCCCTTCAGCATTGCGAAATGTTAAGAGTTACTCAGCATCATTTGGAAGGTAGCTACTCCATTTAAATAAGGGCTGCCATCTATGATGGTCTTCCCTGAACAGACAATAGCAAACTAAAGCATTTTTTTTTATTGATCTATCTGGAGAGCTCAAAGATCATCAGAGATCATCGCCAAAGGGTCAACTCTGTAGATATTTTGTTTGATGCTTTATCAATCAGAGGGTCCGAGTGTCACGAGAATAAATAGCGCTTTGGAAGTTTCGTCAATTGCAAGAACAGAAACAAGACAACAGAACAATGCTAATTTAGCAGCCCAATATCTGAAATGTTGTACAGTGCAGTGGCACCAGTGTTGCTGGTGGAAGCATCCCTGTAGCTCGATAACCAAAACACTCAACTTGCAAACAATCTACATTTCAATCTGGACCCGTTATACAAACAGATCATCACTGGGACAAGTTAGCTCAAGTTGGACACATTGAGGAGGTGATGGCTTAGTGGTATTATCATCAGACTATTAATCCAGAAACTCAGCTAATGTTCTGGGGACCAGGGTTCAAATCCCACCACTGTAGATGGTGGAATTTGAATTCAATTTAAAAAATATCTGGAATTAAGAATCTACTGATGACCATGAAACCATTGTCAATTGTCAGAAAAAAACCATCTGGTTCACTAATGTGCTCTAGGGGAGGAAATCGGCCGTCCTTACCTGGTCTGGCTTACATGTGACTCCAGAGCCACAGCAATGTAGTTTACTCTCAACCACCCTCTGAAATGGCCCAGCAAGCCACTTGGGATGGGCAGTAAATGCTGGCCTAGCTAGTGACATCCATGTCCCATGAATGAATGAATAAAAAGGTGTGGATAAAGAGAACAGAAAGATTTCAAACCCCAAGGAGGACTGCTCCTCAGTCACACTTGTGACTGAGGCTACAGCACCAAACAGTCTGATCATTTGGCCACTGAACACTCAGCAAAAGGTCTTTGGAGGGGTGGGGGGGGGGGGGGGGGGGGGGGGGGGGGGAGAAGGGGTGTGTGTGTGTGTGTGTGTGTGTGTGTGTGTGAGAGAGCATACAGAGTCTGAGAAGCACTTTCAACACAACAGCATTAGCGAGAGCCCAAGTCCAGAGCGACTGATATGAGGTGTAGTAGAACTACTTCAAGGGAGGTAATGGAAGCAGATATGATAGTGAGTTTTAAGGGGTGTCTGGACAAACACATGAATAGGCTGGGAACAGAGGAATACGGTCCCCGGAAGAGTAGGGGGTTTTAGTTCAGTCAATCCGCATGGTCAGTGCAGGCTTGGGAGGGCCGAACGGCCTGTTCCTGTACAGTAATTTTCTTTGTTTTCTCTTTACACTCTCTCCAAACAGCATACTTTAATTCTGAGGAGCAGCAAGGTAAATGCATGAACAGGTGAAGAAAAAAAAAAGAGAACCTACGGTCCCGTTACCTTTCAGTTTATTGTGCTCAGAGTCGGCAGGAAAGAGGACGTCTGGGAAGAGTTTCTCAAAACTGTAGCCCGTGTACTTGGGTCTGTTCTCCACGTAGGTCCTGACTGTGGGCTGCAACTTCTTCATGAACTCTGAGGCTGGCGTTCCTAATTGTTCAATCACTTTGTTCCACTGATCAATATCTAGAGTTAGGTAGCTGAGAAAACTACTGCAGACGAGGCGCACACACACACACAAAAAAAGAGCCCGGCCGTTTCAATAACTTCGGTCTTTTTAAATCTACTTGCCGGTGGGCGACTCTAACATAACACTTTTGAAAGCAGAAAATACAAGCGTTGAAAGCACAGGATGGGATTGAATGAAATATATCCTAAAAGTAATAAACACCTTTTCAAAGCTCCAAGCAGAATTTCCAAGGTCCTTGAAACGGATGAACGGAAAACAAACTGCTGGAAATTTGGATATAAATTTATCCCGAACCAGACTGAAGGCTGCAGCGCCATTCTCAGCAGCTGTACAAACAAGCTGGGAATTTCCACCAGGCTATCATTTAAAAGTTTACGTTCAGCACCTTGGAAAGTTACAAGCCAGCAGCAGGGGGGTGGGGGGTGTGTACATAGAATACAAAAACCCGCGGCAATTTCAAATCCATCAGCAGAAAGAGCTGTGGCTTTCCGCACGGATCTGGCGCAAATCCCAACTAAATTACTTAAAACAAGATAAGTCTCAGGCATGGCTAAAAAACCTAAAAACAAGAGGCAGAATGAATTTAGAAGAAAGGTGATTCGGTGAAATGGTTTACAATGTGAAATAGTGAAAGGTTTAATATCAATACAGCCACCTTAAATTCAGAGGCTGCCTCTCTGAACTGTTAACGCCCATCATTAATATTTTCATGCACCAAGTAGTTAGGCACTTTTAAAACACTAAACTATATTCATAAGAATTTTTTCAGCTCATCTGACAACACGATTTGATATTGTGGTGTCATTCTGATTAAGCACAATTGTCAGTTCCCTGGCTTATAAATTCCTGCTCACCAAGCCCATTTAGACAAAGTCAATGTACACTTAACTGCTGATGTCAAGTAGATTAAGTGCCAACTGAAATAAATTTGTAAGCTACACAGGTTCCCTGATGGTGCAGTGGGATTACTAGTGGTATGGTAATATGTAACAGCAGAAAGATCGAGGGTTCAATTCCTGGCCTGTGCTGAGTTCACTGACCTTGGGTGGGGGAAATGGTGTCTGTGTGCATCACTATAGAGGGAAAGTTGTAGCATTCTTACAAGTAGTTTCATCCATGGGACGGCGATGGCCTACTGGTATTATTACTAGACTATTATCCAGAAACTCAGCTAATGCTCTGGGAACCCGGGTTTGAATCCCACCATGGCAGATGGTGGAATTTGAATTCACTGAAAAATATCTGGAATTAAGAATCTACTGATGACCATGAAACCATTGTCAATTGTCGGAAAAATCCATCTGGTTGACTAATGTCCCTATAGGGAAGGAAATCTGCCGTCCTTATCTGGTCTGGCCTACATGTGACTCCAGAGCCACAGCAATGTGGTGACTCTCAACTGCCCTCCAAGGGCAAGCAGGGATGGGCAATAAATGCTGGCCAGCCAGTGATGCCCATGTCCCATGAATGAATAAAGAATAAAAAAAGACACATTCACCTTTCTGATACACAGGGCTTATGTGTAACGTCAGTGAGACTACATCTTAATGAGAATCCATCGTCTTCTGAGGGGGAGACACAAGAAGAAAGCAAGAAACTTCACAAGATGCTGGATAACAGCATACCGATAGATTAAACCCAATCTCATTTTAGAACTGTTTGAAATGCTTCACACTCTCAAATGAGATGTTCCATAATTGGTCAACTGATATTGCCCAGAAATGCCACATGGCGAATGGCCTCCACTCCCCACGCGCGTTCCCCCCACCCCCAACAAGGAGACAGAGATCAAAACACACGCAGAACGGTTGGGTAAAAGGGAGATCTGGAACACAGCCCCATGTCGTACGTACCATTCTGTAAAACGGTGTACTGGAATTTCAATGCTAAACCTGAATTTTAGATCACTTCATTGCATCGACAGAAATGCAAGATGAATCAATGAGACATGCAAGGAAAACCGCATGTTGCTATAAAACTGCTTCGTCCATGCAACATCCTAACACAGGAAGCAAGAAACAAGTACAACGACTTGCAAACACACGGGATTCTGGACTACTAAACAGAGCTCTTGAACACTATGCTGCTCAAGGTTAAAGGGAAGGATACGATCTGTACCAGGGAACAACACACCACCTCTGATCATTTCGCCCATAATGCACCCAACTGACCAGATATCAACTGAAAACAAAATGCAATGACATGAAATTAACATGCAGAAATCGGATTCAAACAGAAAAAAAAAGATAAAACAGACACACGGGGACAGTTTATGATGTGACTGGTACATATTGAAAATGCTGGCGATGGCGGCTGTTTGTGTCTGGTGCCTGAACGGCAACCCGGAATTACAAAAATGATTCACTCTAATCCTGCTCAGAAAGGTCAATCTCGCCACAATTATTTCCATGCAGCCGTTAATTATTTCTTTACCAGCGACGAGAGAATGTTTTTTGAATTGATCGTGTGGACGATTTACGTGAGCAAGTGGATCTCGAGGCTGGGAATTACAAAGCAACTGAAGAATTTTACAATTAAACTCTCTTCACCGCGGCACTCAGATTCTGAGAACCTGCACGGGCCAGGCACAAACAGGCCAGCAATGTAGGGCCACAGGAAAATGGTCACAACAGATTTAGCATAGATGGTCAGTACATATAAACTTGAAAACATTGTTAAAATAACCAGCAGAGACTGCATGTCCCATCGCCAGATGCAGTCCCTCCACAGGGGAGATTTGCTACAGGTCCTACCTGGATAATTTGAAATCAAGGCAGGAAGGGAGAGCAATTTAAAACCCTTGGAAGTTAAAAAAAAAAACAAAATGGTATCAATTGTCAAGGATTTTGTCGCCAAATGGCAAACGCAAGTTGCCTTTCCACAGACGCTGCAGGCAGCATTAAGGATACAGTCCCTTCCTGGAAAGAGGATTTTGTGACGAACCATTTCTCCCATTATGCACCCAACAGACCATAAGTCCACTACAAGTTTTTAGCATAAGAGAAGGGAAAGTTATTTTGGTTGCAGCAGGTTTTATCAAAATGATTTGTCTATGAATCAAAGCACGACAAGTCTTACATGTACTGAGTGCGCCGGACACCCAGAAACATTACACACAGCTGGAAGATCATCCGGATGTTAATGTAGCACCAATTCAATTTGTCCCCCGCCCCACTAACTTTGTAATTTACGGCAAATGCAGTCATGACGTTATGCGATGGAGCACATTTAGAATACAGGAGCACGTACAGATGGATTAATAATAAAAAGAACACGTCTATACTCAACATGTCAAATTCAATCTTACCATTAAATATGCATTCATTTTATATATTGCATCCCTCAGTCCAGGTGCTCTGGCAGACTTTCCTTTACTACCCATTTTCATTAAGGATTAAGAATCTCTTCAGCATTTACTGAAAATGACCTCAATGAATTTCACGAAATATAATTTAGCACAGAAACAGCACATTAACAAAATACAGCACTGTGGGAACATCAGTTACTTATCAGCAAGGAGCTTCTGCTCATACTTCTGCTGACATTTTCTGCATATAAATTGCAGGGTACAAAATAATTAATATACTTAAGATATGGATGACACCAGAATATTAAAATGCACTTTTTGACCAGAATGCCAAAGTTAACCTCCCTCACTTTTAAAGGAGCAGGCATGTGAAATCTTTTTAACTACTGGGTTGTTTAACACAGGGCGGCATGGTGGCACAGTCGTTAGCATTGCTCCTCACAGCACTAGGGGCCCGGGTTCGATTCCCGTCTTGGGTCACTATCTCTGTGGAGTCTGCACGTTCTCCCAGTGTCTGCATGGGTTTCCTCCAGGTGCTCCAGTTTCCACCCACAGTCTGAAAGGCACACTGGTTAGGTGCATTGACTATGCTAAATTCTCTGTGTACCCGAACAGGTGCCAGAATGTGGCGAGTAGGAGATTTTCACAGCAACTTCACTGCAGTGTTAATGTGGGCCTTTATGTGGCACTAATAAATAAACTTAAAAAAACCTGCTGCAATCTTTTTCAGACTGAAACATGTCAATATTTTCAATATGGATTTCTCGATGTTATCGTAATAGTCTGGAATTAATTTAAACTCAAGAGTCAAAGGTGGAAAAGTTCACAGACTGAACAACCTCATCTCTCTCTCTACATTAACAAAACATCACTGCTAACAAAAGATCCTGCATGAAGCTATCCAGGGCAACACAATGTCAGTGCCTATTCCTTAATAAAAATTGATTGTAAGCTCTTGCTTTAAGTAGTTGCTGTTTTGCTCCTGTGATAGGGCAAAGGAGTCTAATCACGGATACCTTCACTATTCTAAATATACAAAAATGGAACAAAGTTACTCAACTCCTCGGTTACGGACCAAGTTAGCGCCATAGAATCCCTATGTTGCAGAGGTAGGTCAGTTGAGTCTGCATTGACTCTCCAGAGGATCCCACCCTGGCCCTTTCTGGTAACCTCACGTATTTACCCCTTTAATCCCTCCTAACCTACACACCAAGGGGCAATTTAGCATGTCCAATCCCCCTAACCTACACATCATTAAAAGGGGTAATTTAACATGGCCAAACCCACCTAACCTACACATCTTTGGGCACTAAGCAGCAATTTAGCATGGCCAACCCACCTAAGTTGCACATCTTTGGACACTGAGGGAAAATTTAGCAGAACCAATCCACCAAACCTACACATCTTTGGACTGTGGGAGGCAACCGGCACACCCGGAGGAAACCCACGCAGACACGGGGAGAACGTGCAAACTCCACACAGACAAGACACTCACCTGAGGCTGGAATCAAATCAGGATCCTTGATGTTGTGAGGCAGCAGTGCTAACCACTGTGCCATGCAAAATAGATTTTATTAACTTATACAACTAAGGATTTCTTAAACTAGGAAAAATAAATAACTTTTACTGTAGCTAGGAACCAGTTTACAGCTCCTACAAAATCTTACCAACAAGAATAATCTTGCAGGTGTGTCAGGTACTCAAGCACTTCAGGATACATCAAAAATTGTCTCCACCCACTCTCAAGTCCCCATTATTCAATAAATCTACATTAGAAACTATTCAAAATACATAGAGATGGGAAGACTGTGATGAGATTAAAACCCTTATTTGAAATTTACAAGCAAATGTAACGGCAGTATTTTTTTTCCAGGTATGAGTCAGTAGCATGTTTTCTGTCCCTCTATTTATGCACATATTTTAATGCACACTAACCATTTTCTTTATATCCCATTCCTAGAATGACCTCTGGAGCGCGATAGTATCGTGTAACCACATAAGGCGTCATTAGGAAACTAGTTCCTGCTGTTCTTGCTAGTCCAAAATCTAAGATCTTCAGTGTGCAGTCTGCTTTCACTACTATGTTACTTGGCTTCAGGTCCTAGATTAAAAACAAAATCAAGTTTATATTCGGTTGTGGGGGCACAAATTCTTACAAGCCCGTTCTTTCAAACAAAATACAAGCAAGCACAAGGAATTGAAAACAGAACAAACAGTAAAAGATAATAAAAACAAACACGACAGCCCTGATTTTAATGGCACGCCCACTTCAGGGGGGTTCGCAAAATGATATTCTCCGTTAGCCTTGGGTGCTAGCTTCGGGCTGGTGTGCTGTTAAAATTCCAGCCTATGGGCGGGACTTTCCAACCACACTTGCCCCAAAATGGGAAACAGACCTTTGCATGGTTCACCCTCCCATCTGCCTGCCTGCTATGCTCCCACGACAGACAGGACAGGAAAACTCCACATTATATCACAAAGGTACAGGATAATGGGATTTGACTGTAAGATACAATAGAAGGTAGATATGAGGTGGTACCTGTCGATAGGTAGCAAGATCAGAATTATGCATTTCACTCCCAGCCTAGCAACATAGGTGAATGTATGCAAATACATGGATGGAGAATCTTGCTGACCACCCTGTTAAAGTTCAAGATCAAGACTGTGGACTCCCGCCTAACATGGGGAAGTGAAGTTTGGCTCAGAAAGTTCCCCAACAAGCCCATAAAACCTGGGTTCCAGTTGCGCTGCATCCAGTCAGCACCCTGAGCAGCGAGGAGACTACCTACTGCGAGTGGTTTCATATCTTCTGGTTGTACAGGTAGTCAGAAATTGAAGACCAAACGCTGGAGTTACACAACTGTGTTCGCACTGCTACAGATCCAAACCCATTAGACACTGAACATGAAAACAAGGAACATTCTGTGCTGCTAATTTCTGTTTCATAATAATTGCACTATTTTCATCTGTTTACCAAACTGCTCATCAATTAACTTTTCTTACTCGTAACAACAGACTCAAAGTGGATGTATGCTTTTGCTAGTCTGTCTGTCTGACTGAGGAAACATAGAAATCATACCACTAATAATTTTCTTTAATATTCACCAAAGCTAAACCACATTATCACTCATCACTATTGTCCAAACACCAGAATGTAATTTACAAAAAAGACCATGAGAGATGATTTATTATCTCAGTGGGAAGGGTGTGAATAAGCATCGAGCTGCTTTGTAATTAGACTCTTCCCTACTGGAGAAAAATATCTGGAAGGAAGGGAAAGTGTGGGGAACAGCCCAAAAAAAAATCACAAGGCCTGATCAGGCCTTTCCTTCTGCCACAGAGACTTAAGTGGACATGTTATCTCATGAGCTCCCCCAAGTGTCTGACGACCCGGGGTAGGGTCTCTAAGCCTCTCAGTCGTAGTTCAGTAAAGGAGACACGAGTGCTGCTTCTTCATAAACTACCTTTATTTCTTTGATCCAACTCCACACCCAATTCTCCTTCAACAAAACAGTGCCACCTGTGGCCCCTTTATATATCAGCAACTTCGACTGAATAATTGATATCAAATTAGGATATAACTGGAAGGTCTGTTAACCCATTCCTAACATAGGGTGGGAAGAAAATAGTTGCTGGGATGAAGTCTGTGCGGAATATAAACACGGACATAGCCCAGGTTTCACAGATTGGGCCTTTCCTGTGTTATAGATTCCATGTATAGGCCATCTGTGAAACATACACTTCAAGATGGGATCCAAGTTCAGCAGCTCTGACTAAGGGTCATCCAAGAAGTGAAACATTGGGGAGAGAATCGAGCCACAGATGCTGTCTGACCTGCTGAGATTTTCCAGCATTTTTTGTTTTTGTCCCAAGTTCAGGCCCTGGTCTGTGATGAGTGAACTGTTCGCCCCAAGAGTTCCATTGGAGACAGGGTCAGCCAGGATCAACTGTAACTCAGATCCTACACTTGGAGAAGACTCACATTTTAACAATGGCTATACTGTTAGGAGACCAAAGGCAAGCTTTGTCAATCGGACTCCACAGATTAACACAGAGTAGCACGGTGGAACAGTGGTTAGCACTGCTGCCTCACAGCACCAAGCACCTGGGTTCGATTCCCAGCTTGGGTAACTGTCTTTGTGGAGTTTGCACGTTCCCAGGCAGTACATTCCGGTAAAAAGGTTTTTCCTCAAATCCCCCCTTCAACCTCCCACTCCTCCCTTTTAACTTGTTTTCCCTCATAACTGACCTTTCAACTAAGGGGAACAGCTGCTTCCTATCCACCCTGTCCATGCCCCTCATATTCTTAAACACCTCAATCAGGTCGCCGCTCAGTCTTCTCTGCTCCAGAGAAAACAACCCAAGTCTATCCAACCTCTCTTCATAACTTAAATGTTCCAGCCCAAGCAGCGTCTTGGTGAATCTGCTCTGCATCCCCTCCAGCACAATCACATCCTTCCTATAATATGACAACCAGAAGTGCACGCAGTACTCCAGCTGTGGCCTCACCAAAGTTCTATACAACTCCATCATGACCTCTCTGCTTTTGTAACATTTACCCTGATTGATAAAGGCGAGTGTGCCATATGCCCTTTTCACCATCCTATTAACCTGCCTTTCTGCCTTCAGAGATCTTTGGACAAACATGCCAAGGTGCCTTTATTCTTCAGAACTTCTCAGTGTCAGATCTTTCATAGTATACTTCCTTATCAAACTACTCCTCCCAAAGTGCATCACCTCACACTTTGCTGACAAGGTAAAAATGGTAAATTTCAGTCTTCAATTCTCTCTCCCCTCAGGAGATGCGAGCACGCTGGAGTTTTGCAGCAACCAGTGTAAATCAGCTCTCCAAACCTGAAGATACCTCAGGGTCAGATGGGCAGCATGGTTGTTGCAAGGCTCGGAGGGCCGAAGGGCCTGTTCCTGCGCTGTCTTTTTCTTTGGTCTTTGTAAGATCAGTCATTATTCACTACCACTGCACTTGGCTGGTCTGCAATGGCCGAGCCTGCTCTGTACAGAATCAGGAGTACGAGAATACCATACCATTCCTCACTATACAAAAAAAAAAGAATCTCACTCCAAACCATCAAGAGGGTCCAGCAATTGACGTGTCCTGTAACAACTATGGGTTAAATAGATTTTTACATTGCACAACAACTGAACAGCCTCCACTCCCCAAAAACAAAATATCCACCAAAGACTGTGTGCAATGGTAAAATTGGCTGAAAACACCACAAATGCTTCGATATTATATAATGCCTTAAAGCATTCAGGTTTTTCCAACTGAGCTACTTAGCTCACTTACCTACATCACAGAAAAAGTGTTTCCAAGCTATTCTTCCAATTCAGTCGCAGAGCTCAAGGCTGCCTTCTAGTAATTACTGAAGTGTGCTCCAATCAAATACCAGTGAGCTGACCACAGAAAGGCCACAAACAGGCATTAAGTGTGCTTCAACTTAGAGAGGCTCATCTGTCAGAACCCCATGTTGCATTACTTGATCCGCTCCTGTATACTGACTGCAGAGCAAAGATCGCACTCCAAACAAACGTACGCACAGTGCACTTCAAAACTGTCACTCGCCGAGGTTCTTAGAACATACGCACTTCAAGAAGATCTGCTTTACTGAGATATTTGCTGATTTAAAAAAAAATCAGAGAACGCGGCCGGCTCCTGGAAAATGATTCCAGCAACAACAAAAAGAACCTTTTCTTTAAACATTTGCATTTCACACTGCTGTCATCAAACCAAGACCTGTCTGATTTGGAAGTGGGGAGATCAAGCTCTAAATTAATCACATGATGCTGATGGAAATTAAGTTGTGATTCCACCTCTGGCCAAATATTTAATTCACTCCGTTCTGCAAGATTAAGGATGCTTACTTCAAACAAAGCACCGCTGGGGTTGCTGGAAGTTTTGAAACTCGAGTTAAAAGCAGTTAAATACTGCAGATACCGGTGTGAAAAATTAAGTTACAACAAACGAAAATGAAGAACAGTACAACACAGGGACAGGCCTTTCGGCCCTCCAAGCCTGCGCCAATCAAATTGTCCTATCTATACCAACTGCCTGTCTCCCTCCATTCCCTGTCTGTTCATGTGTCTATTCAGGTAAGTCTTAAATATCACTAACATATCTGCCTCAACCACTTCACTTGGCAGTGCATTCCAGGCCTCCACCACCCTCTGTGTAAAAAAACTTCCCCCACACATCTCCACTGAATCTTTCCCCCCTTACCTTCAACTTGTGCCCCCTTGTAATTGTCATTTCTGCCCTGGGAAAAAGCTTCCAACTGTTCACCCTATCCACACCTCTCATAATTTTATAAACTTCTATCAGGTCACACCCCGCCTCTCCCCCACTTCAGTCTCCATCCTTCCAGGGAGAGCAATCCTAGTTTATTCAATCTCTCCTCACAGTTAATACCCTCCAGACCAGGCAACCAAATACCAGTGAGCTGACTACAGAAAGGCAACAAACAGGCATTAATTGTGGAAATTAAGTTATGACAAGCAACTGTGTCAATAATGGAAAATGCTTATTAGCAAATAAGACCTTCAATGAGGCCAGTGCTTTCAGAATAAGCGACTAATTTAAACCTTGTGTTAGTTTCATAAACATTGTGTTCCCAGCCTTGGCCACAGGATGAAAATAAGACCCTTTCAATAACAAAATTCCAAACAGCAAGACACAGTGAACAATAACTGTTACATTTTCTGTATGAATCAACAGAACACCTTGCAATGTTTTGCATTGTATTGTGTTCTCACTTGTACACAAGTAATTAAAGTTTGGAAGTCTGAATACCCTTAGTGCCTAGTGTTGCTTGTACCCAGGAATTCGATAATGGCACAATTAAATCTGGAACACCATATTCTTCAAATGCACGACCTCTGCAGGAAGCTCAGTTTTAAAAATCTCTAAGGCTAAAAAACCGTGGCATTTTAGTGATTCAATATCAGCTTCCTCCCCAACTGGAAACCAATCTGGCTCATTATGGAAAGTGCAGCTAAAACCTCAGCCACCTCAGCTTCTGTGCACTGAACAGTTTGTCTTCCAAGAAATGCAGGGAGCAGAAGTCGACTTATTAGGGCAGATCTGTGTTTCTACGACCATGTAACAAGAAGAATCCATGACCTTCACCCTTCCAAATAAGGGCACCACTGATGACGCAAATACATTAATCCAACATATATTATTAAAGAGGAAGGAAAAAATTATTAGTTCCAAACAACAGGAAATTGCTTTCAATGAATGTAAAAAGTCACCAATTTCTATAGACAAGTACACCTTCCATTTCCTCTTCCCCTCAACTCTATTTTTTGGCACAATTCAGCTATTGGGAGTGCAGCAGGGAGTTATTTCTAGTTTGTCTGCAAATATTATTGCCAAACCAGTACAGCATGAGAGGGTCTCCAGTTGACCAATAACTCTTTCATTCTTCCCACCCACCCCCTACCCCTGAGGGGGGAGGGATTCTACTTCCCCCCCCAATCAGTCTCAGGGAAAATAATCTATGTGGAAAATTACATGCAATCTGGAAGCTTGAAATTGTGCCTTCGCACCACAGCAAGACATGCCATAATCCCAGATGACCACAGGCTGCTCTCCCCTTTGAGGAGAGCTGACTGGTGGTGATTTGACTTGAGGATCACCACCCCTCAAGTGAGGGACAAGGTTGAGAAAGGATCATAGAATCCGTACAGTGCCATTCGGCACATTGAGTCTGCACTCACCACAATCCCGCCCAGACCCTATTCCCATAACTCAATGTAACTCTGCTAATCTCCTGACGCTAAGGGGCAATTTAGCATGGCCAATCCATCTAAACTGCACATCTTTGGACTGTGGGAGGAAACGGGAGCACCCAGCAGAAACCCACGCAGACACGGGGAGAATGTGCAAACTCCACACAGGCAGTGACCCGAGGCTGGAATTGAACCCGGGTCCCTGGCGCTGTGAGGCAGCAGTGCTAACCACTGTGACACCGTGCTGACCCTGCATAAAGAGAGCCTTTATGAATAACCTTAGCCTGTACGGGAATTGAACCCATGCTGTTGGCATCAGTCTGCATCATGAGCCAGCAAACCGATTCCCCACTGCAAAAGTAAAATATCGCTGCTACGCAAGCTATTTTTACCAAGGCTAGTGTTCCGAAGATCTTAACTCACTAAGTTCAAATTTAACACAATGCAAAATTGAGAAGACTCATTTAACATGAGATGTGACTGACCCGGTGTATAATGCCAGCTGAATGAAGGTGCTTGATGCCACACAGCATCTGATAGAGTAGGTAAGACATTCGCTCGTGGTCCAACTCCATCTGAATCACCTGACAGAGATTGGCGTCCATGAGCTCCATCACTATGTAACTGGCGGCAAGAAGTCATTCAGGGAGGAAAAAACACACACACACAATAGGTCATTGATGCTTCCTTACTTTTATCCATCAATAAAACTTTTGTTTCATTTAACACTGAATTGTCGTCACCTACAGAACTGTGATTGCAAAGTCTCCGTAGTCGCAGATGACCATAGGATGTTCTCCCCTTGGTGGGGAGACAGCTGACTGGTAATGATTTAGCCTGAGGGCCACCACACCTCAGACGAGGAGGGGCAAGGTTGAGGAAATGGGCCTTTATGAATAACCTCAGCCATATGGGAACTGAACCCGTGTTGTTGGCCTCATTACATCGGGAACCAGATGTCCAACCAAGCTAACTGACTCCCTGTTGCAAAGTATGAATGTAAAATGCTTTGGGACATTACAGGAAGGAGTGATAAGATGCCACCTAAGTTTTCCTTCTAGGTAGGCAAATGGTCTACTGGCATTCATTGCAAGAGGATTGGAGTACAGGAGTAAGAATGTCTTACTGCAGCTGTACAGGGCCTTGGTAAGACGATACCTGGAGTACTGTATACTGTTTTGGTCTCCTTACCTCAAAAAAAACCTGCCATTGAAGAGTGCAGCGAATGTTCACCAGACTGATTCCTGGCAGGATTGTCAGGTGAAGCAAAATTGGCTTGGCTAGGCTTGTATTCAATGGAGTTCAGAAGAATGAGAGGGGACCTTATTGAAATACATAAAGTGGTACAGATTGGATGCAGAGATGATGGGAGTGGGAGTCATCTGTAACAAGGGGTCAGGATCTCAGAATGCGGGGTAGGCCATTTCGGAGTGAGATGCAGGGAATTCTCATCACTCAGACAGTGCTGAACCTGTGGAATTCTCCACTGCAGAAGGCTGTGGAGGCCAAGTAACTGAACGTATACAAGAAAGGAATACATATTTCTAGACACTAAAAGCTTCGAGGGGTATGGGGAGAGTGCAGAAGTATGGCATCAAGATGGAGGATCAGCCATGATCACTATAAAGGGCGAATAGCCTACCCCTGCTCCTATTTTCTACATTTCTTTATAATGCAATATCAAACAAAATACTTACACATCTTGAAATTCCTCAAGTGATTTCTGTGGGGTAAATACATTCAGCAAACCAATTATCTGAAAGAGATAGATTATAGAGTTAATGAAAAACAGTTACTGTGAGATAATTCAAAGTCTACCACTGTTTCAAAGAAGATAATAAGGTGGAGTTATTAAATTTCATTGCTGAGGGCATTCAAATTTAATTGCTAATAGTCATTAAGAAAACTGGCAAGTAAGAAGGATTTACTTAAAAAAAATTGCGCTTCTCAAATTAAACACCAATCAGTTGTAAAAATTAATTCCAATCAAAGCAGTTGAGAAATATGGAAAAGCACACTACCTGATGTTCAACCAGATGCAAGGAGGAAAATAGAGGGAACATAAAACAGACAAAAGAAGCCGTTTGCCTATCTCTTTTTTGTGGATGGGAAGGACTTCACAAAGATACCATTTATTTATCAAAGCTACGTACGGTCTTGTGCTAAAAACTTAACAATCATGGGACAAAGAGAACTTTTATCTGGAGAAATCAATAGGCTTTGTGCAATCTTCAAATTTTCTTTTCAAGCTGTTTTAAAGATGAATAACAGCAACCAACACAAGTTTATTTCAAAAACCAGTGGGATTATGCATTCATAACCTGAGACAATATCATAACCTGAAGCAACGCCTCTACTTTCTCAGAAGACTAAGGAAATTTTCATGTCCACTATGAATCTTACCACCTTTCACAGATGCACCATACAAAGCGTTCTTTTTGGTTGTATCACAGCTTGGTATGGCTCCTGCTCTGCCCAGGACCACAAGAAACTACAAAAGGCCGTGAATGTAGCCCAATCCATCACACGAACCAGCCTCCCATACATTGACTCTGTCTACAGTTCCTGCTGCCTCGGCAGAGCAGCCAGCATAATTAAGGATTCCACGCACCCTGGATATTTTTCTCTTCCGCCTTTTCTCGTCGCGAAAAAGATAAAAAGTCTGAGTTTACAACCGACTCAAGAACAGCTTCTTCCCTGCTGCCATCAGACTTCTGAATGGACTTACCTCGCATTAAGTTGATCTTTCTCTACACTCTAGTTATGAATGTAACAGTACATTCTGCACTCTCTCCTCCTCTATGAATGGTATGCTCTGTCTATATAGCGCACAAGAAACAATACTTTTCACTGTACACTAACATATGTGACAATAACAAATCAAATCAAAATGATTTGTTGCTTCTACTGCAGTGGAAGGCTAACTAATATTTGCTGTTCCAGTATTTCCAAACGTCAAGGAACTTCTCAAAAATGGTGACTGTGGAAGAAGAGATGCTTGCTGTCATGCTAAAATATACAGATAGTGGTCTTCTGTTTAGTTCCTAACTAATTTAGCTATGCTCAATTCAGATAGCACCCAGGCTTCAGCTTTCCAGAGTAGGGAACTAAAAAGCAAGCCAAGGGTTGGTTTTCCTAATTATGACCTCTGTCCGAAAGCCCATACCTACAAACAAACCTCAAGCAAAACAGCATCGGCCCCACAAATTAATATCCTGTTCAACACAATCGGCTATTCTCATACTTAATGATGGTTACTTGGGTAAGGTACTGAATAGCTAGACACTCTATTAAGCCGCATTTCTGTTGTATTAACCTTACGAAGAGGCGATGACCGAGTGGTATTATCACTAGACTATTAATCCAGAAACTCAGCTAACGTTCTGGGGATCCAGGTTTGAATCCTACTGCAGTGGATGGTGGAATTTGAATTCAATACAAAATATCTGGAATTAAGAACGTACTGATGACCATGAAATTATTGCCGATTGTTGGAAATATCCCTCTGGTTCGCTACTGTCCTTCAGGGAAAAAAAACTACCGTACTTATCCAGTCTGGAGTACATGTGACTCCAGAGTCACAGCAATGTGGATGACTTTCAACTGCCCTCAGGCAACTAGAGATGGGCAATAAATGCTGCCCAGCCAGCGAAGCCCATGTCCCACGAATGATTTAAAAGAACTGTGGAACGCTGTAAGTTTTTAGTACTGGATTTAAAAAAGATAGAACTTTTAAACATAAAATACTAATTCCAAGACTTGTGCTTTTCCTCAATTTTTTATGAATACAGTTAGCTGATAATCAGCACTGCTGGTGAAAAGGGATAATTAATTTGATAAATAATTGAATCCAAAATGACTGCAGTCCTGCATTTTCCTTCCTCCACTGCAAGTGCATTAAGAGAGAGCTTCCACTCTTACCTGGCTCTGGCCAGTTACATATGTTACGCAGTCTCCCTGTGATATCTATGGTCTGTCAAGGGAATGTTGCAGTGCAGTGTGTGGGCAGGGTGTGGGGCACGGTCACACATGTTTAAAAACAAAAGTAGTAGACCTGCTTCCCCTAGCTGAGGGGTCAATTACCAGGGGGCACAGACTGAAGGCAGTTGGTAAGAAGGATTACAGGGCAAGCTTTCTCACCAAAGCATGAGGGTGAAACATTCATCTCATTTTAAACACACCTGGAACTACACAGAGTGCTGTAACCTGTGGGACGACGGACTGGGTGCTGCTGGAAAGTGGGATTAAAATGAGTGGCTAGTTTCATTTTCTCAGCGCAGACACGATGGGCTGAATGGCCTCATTCTGTGTTTTTATGGATTTCTGATGCCTATTATTAGTTTTTATTTATTAGTGTCACAAGTAAGGCTTACATTAATGCTGCAATGTTGTTACTGTGAAAATCCCCTAGTCGCCCACACTCCGGTGCCTGTTCGGGATCACTGAGGGAGAATTTAGCATGGCCAATCCACCTAACCAGCACGTCTTTCAGATGGTGGGAGGAAACTGGAGCACCCGGAGCAAACCCACGAAGACACCGTGCAAACTCTGCACAGATAGTGACCTAAGGGCGGAAATTGAACCCGGGTCCCTGGTGCTGTGAGACAGCAGTGCTAACCACTGTGCCACCGTGCTGCCAAAAATTACCAAGCTATAGTTCAGAGGCCTTGATCAATAATCAAAAAAAGGAGAGCTCAAATCCTATTATGGCAGATTAAGAATTTGAAATCTGATTAAACTAAAAGTTGGAATAAAAAACTGGCATCTGAATCTGCTGAACTGTTGTAAAAACATAACTGATTTACTCATGCCTCTTGGTGAAGGAAATTACCCTTACACAGTCTGGAGTATATGTGACTCCAGTCAATATCAAAGTGGTTGCCATATAAAGTGGTCCAGCACGCTTCATAGTCCCACCACAGCCTTCCTAGGATAACAAGAGGTGGGCAATAAATGCCAGCCTCACCAGTGATGCCTACACCACATGAATTAGAAAAGGGGGGCCAATCATTAATGGGGTCAGATGTCCTGAAATAATGCTGACTGGATTCAGACAGGAGTTTTTAAATCAGCCTAGAAAGAGTATTCGAGCAATTTACATCAGCCGACAGGCAGGGAGGCGGCCACTGCTAGCCTTCAGCCAACTTTCTTGCCTTCTGCCAGCACAGCAGCAATCCTTTCCCCAACCCTTCTCCATTCTTTTGGTTTTTGATACATAATAATGGCACAGCACCAAGAAGAAAGAACACAGAGCTGCCGCAACTTTGCTCTCTCCAATTTACAGGAGCTGGGGCAGGCAGTGGGGAGAGGCCATTCTATCTGTTTATGGTGGGGAAAAGAGGGCGGGGGAATGGGGAATTGAATAGAACTGCACAATTTCACTTGGGGTAGCCTTCTGTAAAGTCTCAAATTTGGAAGATTTCTGGAGGTAGATACAGGCTATGGTATAAAATGCAATCAGGTTAAATTTGCCCTCGTTGCACTGGTGTACGTTTCTCTGACATTAAATGACTTTCCTATCTGGATCGGAGCTGAAGATCAGCATCAGTACTCAGCTTGCAATTTACTGATCTAGAGACGACAAGGTAATTCAGTGATGAACACCTCCGAAAGGAGCAGGTCCCATCAATGACTGCATAGGATACTGTGCAAGTTGCTGATTTCCTCAGGTTGGGGGAAAGCCCTTCCTGTTCCTGCCAGAACCCCAGCTGATCCACTGAAACATTCAATTGTTACAAATACCTCTTCAGTTAAAAAGCTCAGACATCATGTGAAAGACAACGCAATAAGATTTGCCCCAAACCTTCAATTATTTTACTGAACTGAAGAGCAGCAGGTGGGATTAAGTCCACATGGGAGAGTATTAGCTGTTTGCTTACACTCTAAACTATAGATGCTAAAGTTGGAGATGCTAAAGTTAAATCATCAATATATTGGAAATAATTTTTCCTTTCTAAAAACAAAAGGGAGCCATTTATCAAAAATCAAGACCTTGGCAAACATTTAAATCGAACAATATGCCCTGATGACATTATTGGGAAGCAATCGGAGTTAACATGCAGTCAGCTAAAGCATCCCAAATTATCTTAGATAGATGGAGTTTTGATGGACAAATGAGACAATGGTTATGGGGAACAGACAGGAAAGTGGACTGGAGACCACAATCAAATCAGCCATGATCTTGTCTAATGCAGTTTGAAGGGCCGAATGGCCTACTCTTCTCCCAAGTCCTTTGATCCAATGTATTAAGATCAATTTTTGTTAGGACACCTTATACTTGCACAGTCAAAAAACTGTGATACATAATATTCAAGAAATAGGCAAATAAAACATATTAAGTCATTTACAAGGCTTTTTTTTGTAGAGATTGAATCACAAAACTTATTGGGCTACATGTTGAAGTGACCTTTTTTGTTGGTACCTTTTGGTACTTTTATTCCTAATCAAAAAGCCAATGAAGTTCAGAGTCCCCCAGATGAGAGGCAAACCAGATCTAAGCTGACAAGACAAGGATACACATCCCATCTTGGGCTTGGTCAAGTAAGATCCAAGCTGACAGGATGAGGCATTGCACCCCCCTCTCAGGCTTGATCTGAGCTTCATTTTAGCCAAAAGGCCAGGATGGTGTTTAAAAAAAAATTAGTTGAAGCCTCAGTTTAACCTCATTGGCCACCCTGGGCGCTTACACTCAATCTTAACTAAAAGACCGAGAAGCGATGTTTAAAGTGTACCTTTGCAGGGTAAAGGAACATATCAGAGCTACTTACATTTTTATGGTTGACACATTTCATGAGGACTAATTCTCTGTAAGCCCTTTTTGCATGAGTCTGGTTCTGAAATGGTCGGCTGAGTTTCTTGATAGCTACATTCCTATCCAGGATCGCATCATAGGCTGCACTGTAATAGGGAACAAAAAGATACCCAAGGGAGATTGCATCAGAAATGGCAACATACAGAAGCCTGAAAGTTTTCAAACAATGCATGCACTAACCCTGAACGTTCAGGTGGCGTACTGATGCATAAAATAACATCAAATTAGCACTGCACAATGGAGAACAAAAAGTGACTGCTGTTAACTTCTATAGTTTCAAACAGTTCTTCAGTTACAACTTTCCCATTCATACACAGCACCACACAACGATACACAAGAACTCTGCTATCAGCATTGCTGCTGTGTAACTTTTGTCATAGAAACTCTAAATAGACCAAAATGCACCAAGTTTGAATTAGCTATATTCTTAAAATAGGCGATTTGTGCGTAGGAGGCACAAACATCCAGAATTACCTAAACACAGGCACTGCTTTCAAAGGGAAATTATCCTTTGACTTACCCTTGGGACTTTTCATAAATTAATCAGATCAAATTAGTTTAGCTCAATGCTATGGCTTGAAAGAATAGCGTACACACGTTTGAAACCATTGTTCTTCCTCTACAAAGAAACCGCTCAACAGGTGATCTTGCAATAGACTCTTTATGTTTCATTCAGTAGTAAGGTAATTGACCACTCTAGATCCACTGAGTAGACTGGAACTATGCTCATTGGAATTCAGATGAACATAAATTGGAGAATTGACGCTAGGAAGCGTGACAGGTCCAAAATAACAGAGCTTTATTTACAGGTGGTCGTCACTACATAGTTGCTTCTTGACTCTGGTGGGTGATCTATACTAGTGGCCTGTGACACCACTTCCAGTGAATACAAAGATATTAATGCACAGTGTGATGATACTGCGCCTTTAAGAAAAGGTATTTACATTACGTTTCACGTGCAGGATTTGCTTTAATATCAGTGCTGCTTAGTCTGAACCCAGCAGCATGTTGTTACTGCAGCAGCAAGATTGATCTCAAATGCTAAAATGTTTGTTTTAGCCTGGATAAATGAAGGGTTGTTATTTTAGTGTTTTCCTCTGGGGGTCAGAGTGGAGCTTGATTCAGGTTTAGACAGGAAAAGTCATGTGACTGGACAGGACTAGGTTCGAGAGAAAAACACAACTCAGTCTGGCATCTGTAGAGAGAAGAAATGGCTCTCGTTCTGTCTCTTTCTGTCTCTGGATTTGCAGACTGGGATCTGTCAGGAAATAGATCTCTTTCTCTGATTGAAGGTAGATCTTTCTCTGGAATATGCTGTATGGGAGTCAGAAGGCAGGTGTCTTTCTTTATCTGTCCAGAGGGGTTAAAAGGCTGGAAATCTAGCATCCACATGAGCATATCTGTTTTTGGTGCTAATTAGTTCTGAAGAAGGATGCACGTCTATGGGGATATTGCTTAAATTGGAACTATTAAGCGGATAGCCATTAAGAATTATACTTGTCTGTTTAAGTATTTTAATTGATAAATGTTATGCTAATTCTTTTTGTTATATTCTAATTGTGTTCTTAAATAAATTTTGTTTCAACGAAAGCTTCCTACTGGGTCAACAGAATCACACCTGGAGTGAAACACCTTGGGAGAGTTTCTCCCACTCCGCCATGTTAATTTTCTCGTGCAGAGGGGTGGAAGAATCTTGCAACCGGGCATGAGTGGGATTTACACGTGCTACCGCTTTGCACACATCTCCCACACGGAGATGGGCCGGATTTCCGGCACCATCAGGTCCATGCAGCAAACTGGCAGGAAGACAGGTAAGTCATTTAAATTTTTATTCAAATCCAATTTTAATGCAATTAGCAGCCCTGGAATGAATTCTCCAGCCCGCTAGCACCTCCCATCTCATCAGAGTGTTTCACTCTAGCAGGGTTAGAGTAGCTCTCCATTTTCAGAGATCGAGTGGCCCAACCCCGCTGGGGTGAAGGGGGTGTCAAACGGGACCCCCAGAAGATCAGGTGGCACTGCTCCCTGGGTATTGGCACCCTGGCAGTACCATCCTGTCTGAAGTGTCACTGAAAAGACCAGCGTGAATTACTCTAGTTTTCCTGCAAATTCAACACTTGCAATTTTTTTGGGAGAATTCCATCCCTGATGGGGCGGCATGGTAGCACAGTGGTTAGCACTGCTACTTCATAGGTCCAGGGACCTGGACACGATTCCCAGCTTGGGTCACTGTCTCTGTGGAGTTTGCACATTCTCCTCATGTCTGCATGGGTTTCCTCTGGGTGCTCCAGTTTCCTCCCACAGTCCAAAGATGTACGGGTTAGGTTGATTGGCCATGTTAAAATTGCCCTTAAGTGTCCTGACATGCATAGGTTAGAGGGATTAGTGGGTAAATGTGTAGGGATATGGGGGTAGGGCCTGGGTGGGATTGCAGTTGGTGCACGTTCAATGGCCTCTTTCTGCACTATAGCGTTTCTATGATTCTTTGTCGACACTAATGCCAAAATCAAATAACGTTGGGGTCTAGGCTAACTTCAGAATATACCTTGGAGTTCTGATCTGGTTCCCAAAAACAGTGCTTATTGCAGCCACCAAGAATCAATTTTAATGCATGATGGGAACAGATATTTTTGTAAAGCAATTGGTTGGGAAAAAATTGCCACAGCAAATGAATCTCAGGCCAAAAACTAATTCTATTTTCAATTTGCGACACCGGTAGAATGTGTTTGATGCGAAACACCTGCTAATCACAAGATAAGAACTTGCTCTGAACATGAGATGAATTTGATTTTTTAAGCAACTAACAGAATTCAAGTTTATGGTTGGTGTTAAGCGGATGTGGTAAGTTGCCAAATAAAAGTCCTGTTCCAAATCACTGTAATGTGCAAATCTTTCCAGAACTGTTTTAACATTAAATGCAGACAGCACGGTGGCCCAGTAGCACTGCTGCTTCACAGTTCCAGGGATCCGGGTTCGATTCCTGCTGGGGTCACTGTCTGTGTAGAGTTTGCACGTTCTCCCCATGCCTACATGGGTTTCCTCCAGGTACTCCGGTTTCTTCCCACAGTCCAAAGATGTGCGGGTTAGGTGGATTGGCCATGCTAAATTGCCCGAGTGTCAGGGGCTAGCTGGGGTAAAAATGTATGGGGTTACGGGCTGGGTGGGATTGTGGTCGGTGCAGACACAATGGGCCAAATGGCCTCTTTCTCCACTGTCAGGATTCTATGATTCTTCATTCTATGAGTCCATATCCAGGAGATATCCTCCAACTCTCAGAAATTGAAATCACTCCCAAGTCCTGGAAAACCCAACTTCAATTTCAGGTGGACAAGTTGATTAACGTGAAATGTATTTAAGCACGGCATAAAGTTGTTGAAGGCAGACACATTAGCCTCTTCATCAGTGGCTGCTCCAATATAAAACCCAACATCAGCAACCACATCTTTCAGAATCTCTGTTCTGCTCCATCTTCAATCAACAAGGGAAAGAAAGCTTGGTGCAAGATTTTCTACCTTTTAGCAATAGTAATTGGCTCTGATTCAAGCAGTATCAAAATTAGAAGTGGCTGGGGAGAATGGCACATGAATGCGGCGGTCTTTTGTATGAGCACTGCTATCACAGAACTAATTCCAAATTAAAGACTGCTGGCAGTCTCTCTCACTCAGCCCCATTAACAGCACTGGGTTTGGTCTTTGCCCCTTGCCCCAGACTCCATTCCTTTCCCACTGTTTTTATCTCTAGCAACTCTGGGGGCAGCATGGTGGCACAGTGGTTAGCACTGCTGCCTCACAGCGCCAGGGACTTGGGTTCAATTCCACCCTCGGGTGACTGTGCGGAGTCCACACGTTCTCCTTGTGTCTGCATGAGTTTCCTCCCACAGTCCAAAGATGTGCAGGTTAGATTGATTGGCCATGCTAAAAAAAAGTGCCCCTTAGTGGCCTGAGATGCGTAGGTTAGTGGGATTAGTGGGTAAAATATGAATGGATATGGGGGTAGGGTCTGGGTGGAATCGTGTTTGGTGCAGACTCAATGGGCCGAAGGACCTCTTTTTGCACTGTAGGGTTCTATGATTCTATAATACAGAGGGACATGGGCCAAATGCAAGCAACTGGGGCTAGCTTAACGATTAAAAAAACTGGGCGGCAAAGACAAGTTGGGCTGAAGGGCCTATTTCCATGCTGTAAACTTCTATGACTCTAATTCAAAGATGTGCAGGATAGGTTGATTGGCCATGTAAAACTGCCCCTCAGTGTGCCAAGATGTGTCGGTTAGGTGGATTAGTGAGGGTTATGGGAACAGAACCTGCTAAATAAACTCTATCAGAGGTCGGTGCAAATTTAATGGGCCTAATGGCCCCCTTCTGCACTGTAGGGATTCTATGATTCTATAACTGTTTTAAGTTGAGCAAGACAATTGCCAATCTTGGCACTGATCCAGGGATGATTTTCTGACAACATATCTGCACTAACACTGCCTTTCACCCCCATTAAACTTGGACCCTGCCTTGACTCATCTGCTGCTGGCACCTTCACCCAGGTCTTTGTTACAACTAAACTTGACTATTCCAATACCTACCTACTCAGCTTCCCAATTTCTTGCGCGTATCTATCGCCTGCAAAAGGCCACTGCCCATATCACGCCTCATACCAAATTTTAATTATAAATCAATTGTGTTTACCTACTTTCACTGGTACCTCTGAGGACTGTTAAAACTTTGATCTGTTTTTAAACTCTCCATGGCCTCACCCATCTCTTTCTCTGTAACCTCTTCTAGCCTTTGAGATCTCCAACCGCTTGCATATCTCTTATTTTAACTGCTCTACCATTTGCTTTCAGCTGTCTTGCACTGGCCTCTAAAACCTCTCCCTAAACCTACCCACTGCATCACCCTTCATAGAATCCTGCAGTACAGAAGGAGGCCATTCAACCACAATCCCACCCAGGCCCTATCCCCATAACCCAATGGCATTTACCCTATCTAGTCCCCTGACACTAAGGGGCAATTTTAGCACAGCCAATCCACCTAACCCGCGTATCTTTGAACTGCTGGAGGAAATCAGAGCACCTGGAAGAAAACCACACATTCAGAGGCAGAATGTACAAACTCCGCGCTGACAGTGACCCAAGCTGGGAATCGAACCTGGATCCCTGGTGTTGAGGCAGCAGTGCTAACCACTGTGCCACCATCCTGCCTTTCTATTTCCTCTTGCAGGGTCTTCTTAAAGCCTTTTCAATCAAACCTTTGGCTCCCTTTCCTGATATCTCTCATGGCTCAGATTTAAAAACTTGAGTGACGGCAGTCTTGGGGGCAGCTTGTGACATTAAATCGGCCATCAAACGTAACTGCTGTTGTAATGTGGGACCACACAGAGAAAATGGATGAATCTGTGCAGAAACAATTGTATTTTGCATTAGACTTTGGTAGATTCACTGGATACTCTGGGTGGCACAGTGGTCAGTATTGCTGCCTCACAGCGCCAGGGACTTTGGTTCGATTCCCAGCTTGAGTCACTGTCTGTGCGGAGTCTGCATGTTCCCTCCGTGTCTGTGTGGGTTTCGTCCGGGGGCTCCAGTTTCCTCCCACAGTCCGAAAGAGCTGCTGGTTAGGTGCATTGGCCATGCTAAATTCTCCCTCAGTGTACCCGAACAGAAGCCAGAGTGTGGCAACTAGGGGATGTTCACAGTAACTTCATTGCAGTATTAATATAAGCCTATTTGTGACTAATAAATAAACTTTATTTTACATTCTTCCTTTCTACTCGTTCAATTGAGGTCTCGCTGCTTCTTTGCTCTGTGCATCAGTTCAATGACTGTTGCTCCCAAGTGTCTTCGATGTTGGCTGCATCATTTTAAAGTTGATATTTCCTTGATATTGATTTTGGATGAAGAGCACCACAGGAAAAAAAATGATGTTCACTTAAATAAAGAGTGAGTGAATTAAGGGAACAAGCACAGTCCCATTCAAAAAGTCAGTGAGAATACAGATCTATAATGAACAGCACAGCAGCACTATCTAGACTGCATGCATTCTTGCCTTGCTGTGATTGAACATAGGTGTCAAAAGGTGCCAACTCACCACACAATCCCCTGTGCTCCGGAACCGATGGGCTTCAGGTTCTGATAGCGCTTCAGCACAGTGAAGGTCGAATCGCCGACCTCTACGCTGTAGAACTGGATGTCGCGTTTATTTCTATTCATGATGCCGGAACTGGTTTGACGATCTGCATTCACGTGCAACTGCTTCCCTCCGCAACCTGCAGGGGTTAAAACCAAAGCACAAAAGCTCAAAGTGGGGGATAGTTTAAAAGTGGTGAAAATAATTTCAATTTATCAGATATCACGAGACTTCGGTCTGCTGTTACGGCCAAAGCAAGTTTAAAATAATCAGGACGCAGCAACTGGAACTGAAGCTATTGGACAGGCATTAAAGATGAGACTAGTTCTGACAATGGTGCAACAGGTTCACACAGTGGGCAGCTCAGCCACATTTACCTGTTGCATTCAACATCCTTTGACTATTATCAGAAATAAAGCAAAGAATATTCCAGAAATTCTATTCTTTGCCTATGAAGTTAGGAAAAGTAATTGGGAAGTATAACTTTAACATATTAAACCTCTCAGCTATAGAGGTCCAGTCAGAAAGTTCACTTCGATTTATTGCCGTGTTTTTGTCACGTTTGACTCAACTTTGACTCAGTCCCCTACTACACTCCTTACACACCTACGATAGTGTAGCCAAAGTCCCCTCCAACTCGATTTTCAAGCTTGCTGATAACACCACCGTAGCGGATCAGACCTCAAACAATGATGAGACAGAGTACAGGAATGAGATAGAGAATCTGGTGAACTTTGCAATAATCTCTCCCTCAATGTCAAAAAAACGAAGGAGATTGTCATCAACTTCAGGAAGCATAAAGGAGAACATTACTCTCTCCTTTCCTTCTCTATGAATGGTATGCTTTGTATAGCACACAAGAAACAATACTTTTCACTGTATACTAAAACATGTGGCAATAATAAATCAAACCAAATTTTTTCCATCATAAATTCCTTTGTCATCTAAATAAAGGGAGCTTCCTGTAGATGCCAGCAAACAAGTGAAAATCAAGAACAGGACTCACTGGCTCTGTAAATGTTTGAACAAAGCATGTGTAACATTGTGCTCAGCGACAGCTGGCAGGCTTGGCAAGATACAGTTTAAAAATGTTTTAAAAATTAAAGTCTGATTAATAACAGCAGTGAAACAAATGAATGAAAGTTGCCAAAGTCCCAGAGTCTGCTCTTCCCCGCTATGTTTGAGACAGAGCTCTGACTGATGGCAATTTAACCATAGGGTCACAACGCTGGCACAGTGGTTCGCACTGCTGCCGCACAGTGCCAGGAACCCGGGTTCAATTCCCAGCTTGTGTCACTGCCTGTGTGGAGTCTGCATGTTTTCTCTGCGTCTGCGTGGGATTCCTCCGGGTACCCCAGTTCCCTCCCACAGTCTGAAAGATGTGCTGGTTGGGTGCATCGGCCATGCTAAATTCTCCCTCAGTGTACCCAAACATGCTTTGGAGTGTGGCGACTAAGGGATTTTCACAGTCTCTTCACTGCAGTGTTAACGTAAGCCTAATGGTGACACTAATAAATTTTAAAAAACCTCATGGGAGAGGCAAAGTTGAGAAGGTGAAGCCTTCATGAATAGTCGGTACAGGAATCGAACCCACACTGTTGGCGTTGCTCTGCACCACTAACTAGCTGTCCAGCCAACTGAGCTAACTAACCTTTTAATAGCAATAATAATAATAATAATAATAATAATATGTAATTGCACCTTCTCAGCAGTGGTGGCAATATAACACTGATTTTGCATGATGCAGTTCCTCAAAGTGAATGGTAGACACACTCCTGATTCTAATCACGTTTACTCATCTAAAACTGAAATAAGTTTAGTTCTTTCAGTATAAACATGGACCCTAAATATCTAAATAGAACAAGGTAATGCTGTAACTTTAAAATTTGAACGGAATTACATCTATGCACCCAAATCCAAACAGAATCATAGAAGCTCTACAGTGCAGAAGGAGGCCATACAGCCCATCGAGTCTGCACTGACTCTCCAAGAGAGTATCTTACTCAGGGCCTATCCCCATAATCCCACATACTTACCCCACTAAGTCCGCTAATGTATACATCTTGAGACATTAAGGAGCAATTTAGTATGGCCAACCCACCTAACCTGCACATAGAATCACAGAGTCCCTACAATGAAGGAGGAGGCCATTTGGCCCACCAAATCTGCACTGACCACAATCCCACCCAGACCCTATCACCACAACCTCATGCATTTACCTTAGCTAGCCCCCCTGACACGAAGGGGCAATTTAACATGGCCAATCCATCTAACCTACACATCTTTGGACTGTGGGAAGAAACACATGCAATGGGAGAATATGCAGACTCCGCACAGTCACTCAAGGCCAGAATTGAACCCGGGTCCCTGGTGCTAGGAGGCAGTATGCTAACCATTGTGCCACCGTGCCATAGGGCCTTCGCCATTCAACCCCGTCTCCTTCATGTGGAATACTTCACGAGACTGACGAGCAATATACCACACTGCTTGCATTTATTTTGTATCCTAACAAAAATGACCAAGACTGGTGAGCAAGTGCTTGCAGATGGTTGACAAGGGTTCACTCCTGCCACTTTACAAGGTGCAACAGGCACCTCTAAAACTTTGAATTTGTTGAATGCAGGCTCACACGGATATAGATCAAGATCAACCTGAGTATTCGCCCTGAATGCCACAAAGATCATCTCCCTCTGTCACTGCCAAATCCTACTGCTCTTGGATTGTTTGAGAGAGCAATCATCATCACAAACTCTTCACAACCACTTCACGTATACTCCTTGCCCCCATATTCCTCAGCTTTGCCATACGCAAAGCGTCGGGATTATTTCTGAAATGGAGGCCATTGGCTCAGTTGCCCCCATCTCCTTTGGTCGCAGGATAGGCAAACACAATACAATTGGAAGACACATTCTAGATTAGTGGTTCCCAACCAGTGTGCCATGAAGACTCTCCAAGTGTATCACCAAAAAAGATTCAAAATTCATGTAATTAAAACTAAAACTAATCTTCATCATCAGCACTGTGATAGGCATTTCCAAGACCTGATTAATCCTGGGCCTCCCATGCATGCGCCAGCTGGGAAAGAGCCACATGTACGCAGTTTCGATTTTTTATGATGGTCAGGCCCATGGGCATTGACCAACAGGACTTGGAGGTGAAGACAAAGGTCCCATGCACCAGCACAAAAAGTGAAATCTCAAAAAGGGTGCAAAAACCCCAGGAGAAGAGAGAGGAAGGGGTTAAAAAAAATACAGGGGAGAGGACAATCCCGGTAAGGGAGGACGACAGAGAAAGTAGGACGTGTGCCACAATTTTTTAAAATAGTATAGAGGTATGTCCTATAAAAGGTCGGAACCACTGCTCTAGATAGCAGATCGCAGATGCAAAGACCGAAAATATTTAGTGCTTATATCAGAAGTACACTAATTATAAAAATCATTACACATTATAAGGTTCCTGTAAACTGCACTACATAAAGTGAACAAGCTGCCTTAAATGGTGGTATTTGTAATGGACAATAGTCAGCTGGTCGCAACTATTTAATAACAATTTTAATAAACCAAAAGGAAATTCAGCTTCAAATTCAAATCATTGGCTTATGGTGGTAAACTGTTAATGGTGCTACAGGATAAACCACTACAAAATATAGGAGTACCACAAGAAGCTATGGGGCTTCAAAAGAATCTTAAGGCCTGCGAGTATCATTAATGATACCCCTTGAATCTACAGCCATTTTACAAACAACGACAGATAACTGTCACCATGAAAAGCAGGATCTCATTGTTCAGCAACCAAAATCTTTGTGAATGATAATGAGTAATTTAAGTCATAAGCATAACAAATCAGACAGAACACAGACTGAGGCCATTCAGCCCTCGGTACATGCATTTTACTGGAATCGAGAATCAAAATTACTCCACCTTCGAGAACAATGAACGGTACAGCACAAGAACAGGCCCTTCGGCCCTCCAAGCCTGCACCGATCATGATGCCTGCCGAAACTAAAACCGTATATACTGACGGAGTCCATATCCTTCCATTCCCATCCTATTCATGTATTTGTCTAGATGCCCCTTAAACGTCGCTATCGAACCTGCTCCCACCACCTTCCCGGGCAGCACGTTCCAGACATTCACCACCCTGTGTAAAAAAATGTGCCTCACGCATCTCCTTTAAACTTTTCCCCATGCACCTTAAACCTATGTCCCCTAGTACTTGACTTTTCTACCCTAGGAAAGAGCATCGGACTACCCACTCTGTCCATGCCACTCAATCTTGTAAACATCTGTCAGTTCGCCCCTCAACCTCTGTCGTTCCAGTGAGAACAAACCGAGTTTATCCAACCTTCCCTCACAGCTAAACCTCCATTTTTCTCAGTTTCAACCAGTTGCCTACATATCCCTGATGGTCTTTGCCTCAAATACTCTTGGTGCTCAACGCATTTAACAGAATCAATTATCATAATGTTCCGATCACAGGCTGCATTAACAGCTGCTTGGAAACCTGAAGTTACTCGTTTTTGCTACAGGAATAACATTTCTTTTTAGTTTGGAGATTCAATTTACACGGTGGTGAGTCAGTGATTACCTTACAAAAAACAGAGTCCATGCAGGAGAAAAAGACTTTGTTAAGGGGAGGCAATGACGCAGTAGTGTTGTCACTGGACTAGTAATACTCAGAACGAGATCTGGAGACCCAAGTAATCTAGACACGGCAGATAGTGAAATTTGAATTCAACCAAAATCTGGAAATAAACATCTAAGGATTACCATGAAAACACGAAGAGCCTACCTGGTCCAGTAATATCTTTTAGGGAAGGAAATCTGCTGTCCACATCTTGCATGGCCTACAAGTGATCCCAGATCCACAGCAAAGTGCCTGACTCTCAGCTATCCTCTGTTCTTTGAAATGGAGGGCAGTTAGGAACAGACACTAAATGCTGGCCCACAATCGTGTAAACCTCTATCAGGTCGCCCCTCAACCTCCATCGTCCCAGTGAGAACAAACCAAGTTTATCCAACCTCTCCTCATAACTACATCTATAAACCAATTTAAAAAATTACAGAACTTTACCATTCACGGCAAAGAGTTCAGCTTTTGAGAAAGCCCATAGCCACAGGGTTGCACTACTCTACACAGGTCACAGAACTAATTCAAACTAGACTCCAAATGTCATTATTATACTGAATACTGGAACAGCTTCTCTACTGTATACTTACAGTAATGAGTTTACTGTTCAGCTGTCAGCTTAATTTAGCTAAGAAGCTAAACATTTGAAGTTCTCCTTATAGTAACGTATTTCCAGTAATAGTATGACAGAGGTGAATCTACAGTCAAGTGCTCAGTTGTTCTGCCACTTTGATCGTAAGTATTAACCAAAACTGCACTTTGAAAAACCATGGTAACACTGAAAGCAAGAGAAGAACGAACAAAAACAGAAAATGCTGGAAAATCTCAGCAGGTCTGACAACATCTGCGGAGATAGAATAGAGCCAACGTTTCGAGTTGGATGACCATTCCTCTCCACAGATGCTGTCAGACCTGCTGAGATTTTCTCACATTTTCTGTTTTTGTTTCAGATCTGCAGTATTTTGCTTTTATCTAAAAGGAAGAAACCTGGGTAGCTTCAATTTGCACAAATCAAGCTGATGTAACTAAGAGACCTTTGATCCCTTCCCAGATCCTGCAGCGCTAGAAGGTTCAGACAGACCAACCCAAGAAATAGAGTTCAGTTATGTTGCATTGGAACTGCCTAGGCTTTGGGGGCCTATTGTCCACACTCAGGGTGTGGCTTGTGATCTGTGGACTATAGTTTGAGCACCAGTCCTAATAGGCAAGTTGAAGTAGCATTTGAATAGTAAGAAACAGGGATTTAAGAGAAAGATCAAGAAACATAGAAGAGTAGGAGGAGGCCATTCAGCCCTTTAAGTCGGCTCTGCCAGTCATCACAATCATGGCCGATTATCCAACTCAATAGCCCAATCCTGCTTTCTCCCCAGAACCTTTGATCCAATTCGCCCCAAGTGCTATATCCAGCCGTTTTGGCATCAACTACTTCCTGTGGTAATGAATTCCACAGGCTTCACTCTTTGGGTAAAGAAATGTCTCCTCATCTCCGTCCTAAATGGTCTACTCCAAAATTTTCAGACCGTGACCCCTGGTTCTGGACACCATCGGGAGTATCCTCCCTGCATCTACCCTGCCGAGTCCAGTTATTATAAGCTATTATAGATTCCAAGTTTGTAAGCCTTTATGAGATTCCCCCCCTCATTTGTCTGAACTTGTGTTATACGAATCTGAGCAATCAAGGACATGAGAGGTAGAGTCTGTGACACTAGAGTTTACTGTAAATCCAATCAACAAAGCCTATCAAACCCGAATGGAAAGCTTCCCTCTGCTAGCCCAATGCACCACATCCTTACTGACAAAAATATCTTCCTTGCAAGCTGAAAGACACTTAATGGTTCTCCTCGAATGCTTTTCTGACAACTGCCCTAGTCACACACGCAACAGAAATTGAAATTTCCATTTATGAACTTAACCATCTAGGAGTTCATGCTGCGCACCTTTGTGTGGGCTGAACTGCAGCTATTGATGGCCATCTACAGGAGGCTGATTGACCCTTTGCCAGCTTCCTGCAAGAGGCCATTACCATGTAATTACACCATGCATTTTCACTATTGACGCACACTTACCTCTGCATAACTCCCATTTCAGTCCATTGCAGGATTCAACTCAATTGTTACTCAAGCTGTTTTAAATAAGTAAGAAAGATTGAAAACCTATTTAAGGATAACCACTATATTGAGAGGGAGAGAGAGAGACTGTAAATCCTGTCGAATGTCTCTCGGTTGATTTGCTGGCTCATAGCTCAGACACATTTTCTGAGATCAAACCTCATTTTGTCAGGCAAACTCTTTTGATTGGGACAAGGGAGCTTTTCTGTAGCTGCAGAGTCTCAACACAAGGCAGTGTTCGGTGCAATAAATTAATCCAAACTCATGCTTAACCGAATAAAAATGTTCTGGCTCAGTGAGATTTTGCTGCAATTATATTTTTAAATCCAACATTCAGCAAGAGATGTACAAAATTCTAACACAGACTACAGGGAAGTCAGGATTGCATAGGGACTGGATTAGAAGTTGGTTAAAAATGAGGAGCAAGTTACTTGTGAGAAGTGCAATATTAGATTAGAGAGAGAGAGAGAGAGCACGTGTACAGGGTATGACTTGGGGATTGGAACCCTACTGCTTCAGCTCTCTGGTTAGGTGCACTGGCCATGCTAAATTCTCCCTCAGTGTACTCAAACAGGTGCCAGAGTGTTGCGACATGTCAATTTTTCCAGTAACTTCATTGCAGTGTCAATATAAGCCTACCTGTGACACTAATAAATAAACTTTAACTTTACATTGAAGGATCAGATATGAAAATCAAATGTTATCAAACTTGCCAAAAATACACAATTGGGAGAGGAGTAAAGATTTATAGAGTTTTTGTTACACTGGCTAATGTTGATACGGTGGCACAGTGGTTAGCGCTGCTGCCTCACAGTGCCAGGGACCCGCATTCAATTCCTGGCTTGGGTCACTGTCTGTGTGGAGTCTGCACGTTCTCCCCGTGTCTGCGTGGGTTTCCTCCAGGTGCTACAGTTTCTCCCACAGTCTGAAAGACGTGCTAGTTAGTTGCATTCGCCATGCTAAATTCTTCCTCAGTGTACCCGAACAGGCACCAGAGTGTGGTGACTAGGGGATTTTCACAGTAACTTCATTGCAGTGTTAACGTAAGCCTACTTGTGACACCAATAAATAAATTTTAAAACTTGGCATTTAATGTCGAAATGTGAATTGCTGCACTTTTATTTACGTGCAGTGGGCAAAACGGCTGCAAAATAAGCAGTAAATTGGCAGCTGGGAGTTTAGGACACTGGGAGTAACAGTACCCTTTCAGTATCTGAGCAATCTAGAAAAGCAACATGGTTATGGGTGGCACAGTGGTACAGCGGTTAGCACAGAGACAGTGCCAGAGACCAGAGTTTAATTCCAGCCTTGAGTGACTGTGTGGAGTTTGTACATTCTCCCCATGTCTGCAAGGGTTTCCTCCGGATGCTCCAGTTTCTTCCCACAGTCCAAACATGTGCGGGTTAGGTGGATTGGCCATGCTAAATTGCCCCTTAGTGTCAGTGGGACTAGCAGAGTAAATACGTGAGGTTATGGGAATAGGACCTGGGTGGGATTTTCATCAGTGCAAGGGCCAAATGGCCTCTGGATAAGTCAATCGAATGCAAGTATATCTGGTGTGAAAGTCTCCAGAGATTATATTTGGGATTTACAACATCAAGATCAAATCACATTCTGTCATGACAGAGGGTGAGAGTAACTTACACAGTTTTACAAAGTATTTTAGACCTTGGCATTGCCTGATAAGCATTTTCAGCTATTTTCAGGTAAGATCCCGATCGCCCAATCCCCAGGCATTCCCTAACCTCCTGCCCTTGGACCCATCGCACTGACCCTTTCTCTGGTTCCTGGCACTTCTTCCAGGCAGCTCCCTGCACTGCCTCTTTCAGCCACTGCAGCACTGTTCCTGGAGGAGCTGGAGAGCTGCCAGCCAAGTGGTTGGCCGACAGCTCTCCAGGTGAAGGCAGAAGTCCTGCCTCATCCCGATCAACATTTGTTATAGTGTGTAAAATAGTATCAAAGCTGCTGGAGTCCATGGGAATGTGTCCCAAGCTCTCTCCATCCTGAAAAATTAGGCCAAGGTTTTCTTACATTGACAAATATACAATCATACAATCCCTACAGTGCAGGACGCCATTCAGCCCATCGTGTCTTCACTGACTACAATCCCACCTAGGCCCTATCACCGTAACCCCACATATTTACCCTGCCAATCCCCCTAACCTACGCATCCCAGGGCACTAAGGGGCAATTTAGCATGGCCAATCCTGCTAACCCGCACATCTTTTGGACTGTGGGAGGAAACTGAAGCACTTGGAGGAAACACACGCAGACACGGAGAGAACTTGCAGACTCCACACAGACAGTGACCCAAGCCAAGAATCGAACCCAGGTCCCTGGTGCTGTGAGGCAGCAGTGCTAACCCACTGTGCTACCATGCCGCCCTATAGACCAAATGACTGGCTAATGACTGTGCATGTTTTGAACCATGTACGATGAAATAGCTATTCACAACTATAAATATTACGTATATATTTAATTCTGATAAATAGATTTTAAATCGATAAATATGCATCTTAATTTAAGATTGTCCAGATTACTTTTTAAAATTAAATTCTTCACTTGCCATTACAAGAGTCACATGAGAATACAAAACATGCCATTAATCTCTTAGCAGGGCTATTACAAAATTTCACTCCATGTTATCAAAATTATAAATCATGCTTCAGAAAATATTGGCATTATAAAGCTATAATGACACTCCTCATCTGATCTAACTTTATTGGTCTACAAAGCCAATCAGACTTTAAGCTCATAACTGTACATACGGATGAGTACAAATTATAGGCCGATAAATTCCATTGCTTTTGTGAGATGCAGTAGAGACACAACTAATGTACGATTTATCTCGACTCATTTCCCCCTATGTATCTGCAACATAGTCCAGAATCTCTTTTGCCTGCTGCCCTTTCCCAGGCTATTCATCTTCCTAATGTCTGACTACGGTACAGCACAGATGTTGAAGAGAAAAATTGGCACTTTTAATGACTATGCTAATATCATATTTAACGAATTAGATCTCCAATCCCCACATAATGGACCAGAACTCAGAAAATTACCAAATGACCTCCATCGGTTTGTTAAAGCAATTAACGCAGCTTATGGACAATAAACCCAGACTGAAGCTTATACTTAAGCGGTTAATGAACTGAGCAAAAGCATTAGGCATCTGCCCCAAACCCAAGTGATTTCACAAAACATAATCATTCAAGGTTATTCCTAGCTGCTCATACCTACGCTCAGTTCAAGACAGCAATTCAGAGACTGCATTTCTGATATATGAATCTTCAACGGGTTTCACAGAAACAAAGATTAGTATCGTTTTTATTAAGCTGGGCAGTGCCATTCAGATAGTAATTCCATCAGTTGGCAATGCAGCAGCAACTGTTTGGCTCTGCATTCTGATCAGGGTAAAACATCAGACTCTGGACATAAGGCGGCACATTTACATGCCAAACCTCCCAATAGCACTCCCCAAGTTTCAGTATTTCCTTGTCATTTATACGACGATGTAGAAATGCTGGCATTGGACTGGGGTGGGCACAGTAAGAAGTCTCACAACACCAGGTTAAATTTCACCAGGTTAAATTTCAACAGGTTTATCTGGAATCACGAGCTTTCAGAGCACTGCTCTTTAGATCCCAAATAAGACTATAACATAAAACAGCCATCCATTGACTCCGTCTACAATTCCCATTGCCTCAGCAAAGAGCCAGCATAATTAAAGACCCCGTGCACCCGGACATTTTCTCTTCCACCTTCATTCTTCAGGAAAAAGATACAAAAGTCTGAGGTCACATTGCAGCCAAATCAAGCACGGCTTCTTCCCTGCTTCCATCAGACTTTTGAATGGACTTACATTGCAATAAATTGATCTTTCTTTACACCCTAGCTACGACTGTAACACTACACTCTGCACATTCTCCTTTCTTTTTCTATAAACTGTATGTTTTGTTTGTATAGCGCACAAGAAACAATACTTTTCACTGTATGTTAATATATGCGACAATAATAAAATCAAATCAGAATTAGGACATTCGGCCCATCAAGTCTGCTCTGCCATTCAATCATGGCTGATATGATTCTCATCCTCATTCTCCTGACTTCTGCTGGACTTTAACCTGGTGAGCAGCTAAGTTCAAGGTGGTGCAAGGAGCAAGGTGCATAAGAATTGCCCAAACAAAAAACAGAAGTCCACCTACTCTGCATCTGTCAGCCTAAGGGTCGCACGAGTTATTGACTAACCCAAAAAATTAATCTTTATTAAATAGTGAACACCAAACATGACATGAACTGAGGAAACCAGTGGTCGAGCTTTGGGAACTGCAGGTTAAAAGTCAGCTGCTCCTCTCGAGACAACACCACCACTTACAACACATCTGGTCTCAAATCATTCATATACTGTATTCAAGGCTGAGCTACATAGGACATCTTAGGATGTGACTTACACTGTGATATCTCGAGCAAATCTAGGAAGGGGGTCGCAAATAAGACAGTTACTAATAAATCAAATAGGGAATTCAAGAAAAAATTCTTTACCTAGAGCGTGGTGAGAACATGGACCTTGCTACCATTGGGAGTCATTGAGGCAATTAGCTTTGATTAATAGGAAGGTAGGAAAAGGAACAGATTGGTTTTCAGACAGGATTACACGAAGTGGGATGGAATGTGGTTCATGTGGAATATTGGCTAGTTGGGTCGAACAGATACAACGTAGAAACAGGCAAATGTAATTCTACATCCTAGTAGATTGTGACACACAAAAACACCCACAAACAGCTCAAACCAAATGCTCGCATGAGGCTTGAAGAAGAAATCTTGCCTCAAAGGCACCCTCCCTATCCCAGCCTACAGCGATCAGCCACAGGCTGAAGTATAGGCTGCAATCCTTTGTCCTTGAAGGAAACCATTCACATGCTTAACGTTCCTGAATCACAAAGAAGCCAAATCGAATGTGCAGGGCAACTATATATTCTTGAGCACACCAAGGTCCCCAAAACAAGCACAGTGAGCAATAGGAATAGCTGAACAGGTAAGCCAGAGATGATACCCAGATACACAACTACCTCAGTGGAGTTCTTACATCACAAACACTAAACTCCAAACCCAACCATTGATATATCTTGTCATGACACACTGTATCAACACAAACTGAGACTAATGTAAATCTAACACGGTGGTTAGCACTGCTGCCTCACAGCGCCAGAGACCGGGTTCAATTCCCAGCTTGGGTCACTGTCTGTGTGGAGTTTGCACATTCTCCCTACGTCTGTGTGGGTTTTCTCTGGGTGCTCCAGTTTCCTCCCACAGTCTGAAAGACATGCTGGTTGGGTACACTGGCCATGCTAAATTGCCCCTTAGTGTACCCAAACAGGCGCCGGAGTGTGGCGACTGGGGGATTTTCACAGTAATTTCATTACAGTATTAATGTAAGCCTACTTGTGACACTAATAAATAAGCTTTAACTTAATCTTTTTCGCTTTGATATGAAAACATGGAAAGCTTCATTGGGTGGTTATGGAGGTTAATTCCTGGTGTAAGGTTCTTCTCACACTGGAATCCACGCAATGGATCCTATTTATCAGAGGATCCAGCAAAATCAAAAACAATAGAAATTCTAGTACAAAGTAAATGTTGCTCAAAGAAGTGAATATAATTCCATACTTGACTGATGCAAGAAGAAGTGGAAACCGTCTTGTGACCCATAACATTATCTTTGTTTTTTTATTCAATTTGCAATCTTTCTGATTCAATGTCACAAAATTAACAACTAACTCTTTAATGAAGTTTTCAGTCACTCAATATTCCTTTCAAGTTGAAACCCATTTTTGCTCTAACACTCTTTTATAAAGCATCGCTGCACATTTCTCTATGTGATAGGTGGTGATATACTTGCCATCTGGTATGGACAAGTTGGGCCAAAGGGCCGGTCAATTATCGGAAAACCCCATCTGATTTACTAATGTCCTTTAGGGAAGGAAGCCTGCTGTCCTTACCCTACATGTGACTCCAGACCCACCGCAATTTGGTTAACTCTCAACTGCCCTCTCAACAAGGGCAACCAGGGATGGGCAATAAATGCTGTAAAAAGTCTGACAACACCAGGTTTTAGTCCAACCTATTTATTTGATAATATACTCGCAAGCTTTCGAGGGGTTACCCTCTTCGTCAGGTGAATGGAGAGTTCTGGCCTCAGACAGAGCATATAAAGCACAGACAGTTTAGAGATTACTGATTAAAATGCGAATCCTTACACCTAACCTGCTGTTCAAGACCTGAAGTGGCTGATAATGTGAGTGGTAGGAGCACTGATCACAGTTTAAAGAGATGTGTATTGTCTCCAGACAGTACAGTAAGTGAGGTTTTGCAAACCCAAGCAAGTCACGGGGGTTACAGATAGTGCGACATGAACCCAAGATCCCTGTTGAGACCGTCCTCATGTGTGCGGAACTTGGCTATCAGTCTCTGCTCAGCGACTCTGCGCTGTCGTGTGTTGTGAAGGCCGCCTTGGAGAATGCTTACCCGAAGGTCAGAGGCTGAATGCCCGTGACCACTGAAGTGTTCGCCAACAGGAAGGGAACAGTCTTGCCTGGTGACTGTCGAGCGATGTTCATTCATCCGTTGTCGTAGCGTCTGCATGGTCTCTCCCCAAGAAAGCAGACGGCATACCCACATCAATAAATGCTGGCCAGCCAGCGATGCCCATGTCCCACAAATGAATAAAAAAAAACATGGATTGCAGTGACACAAACCACTGTTACTGAATTTTTCATTGTCACCAGTGACGCAAAGATCAAATGGAAAGGACTGCAACAATAAGAGAAGTGAGTGATTAAGGGAAGGTAGCACAGCATCACAGGTGTTTAAAATATTGCAGAAGAAGTTAGAGATGAGCTGGGAGAAGTGAGTACAAATCAATGAGGAAGGTGATGGCGGCAGTTTTATAAACGGTGGGATACACAGAGTGGATATAGGTAACAGTGATCAAGATGAACACAAGAATTGAACTGTAAAGAGGGCAAGGGAAACAAATGGTGGATATCAGATGAGTTTGATAAAGATTGGGGAGGAGGTTGGAGAGAAGAAATAGAGTCCTTTAGAGTGGGGCATCAAGAGATAGAGGCTAAAAAATGATTTGACTTCAATTTGAGACTAAAGGCTTTTTAGCAATAAGATTATAGGAGTGGGAAAAGAAGGTCAAAGGAACCCTTTGAGGTGGAAGGATTTGCTGTTCAGATTGTCATGTCACAAGAGATTTTGGGCTGGTTCTATATCACATCCCCATTCAAATCTCCTCCACAGATGCTACACATCACAGCTGCCATTTCCAATGTCCCCACAGTGTCTCTCCCCCTCCTACTGTCTGTCAGTATTCCTCAGCATTGCACATGGAATTACTGTATCTGTCCAACCTGCAGGTTACTTCTGAGCTATAGATAAATCAGACAGGATTGGCGTAGCAATTTTGCATTGCAGGCAATTTATGTTGTGAGAAACTCAAATCGAAGAAAGCAGACTACAGTTCAATTGCTGAGGTCAGTTGATAATTGCATTAGCTGAACTAACAGGTATTTTAAGCTAGCTGTCACATGATTGGCAAGAACTATTTTGCTTTTATACAGAGGGAGGTGGGTATCTGGAATTCACTGCCTGAGTTGGTGGTGGAGGCAGAGAACCTAAACTCTTTTAAAAAGGATCTGCACCTTAAGTGCTCTAGGCTACAGGGTTTTGGGTTGGGTGCAGAAAGGTAGGATTAGAAAGGGCATCTGGGTGCTCTCAGGCTGGCATGGACAAGATGGGCCAAATGGCCTGCATCCGCACTGTAACTTTTCTATGGTTCTAATATGCAAGTTTCATAGATTCCTTCATTCTGACAATCACCATGAATTAGGTTAGCACTGCTGCCTCACAGCGACCGAGAGCTGGGTTTGATTCCCGACTTGGGTCACTGTCTGTGTTGAGTCTGCACTTTTTCCGTGTCAGCGTGGGTTTCCGCCAAGTGCTCCAGTTTCCGCCCACAGTCCGAAAGACATGCCAGTTAGGTGCACTGACCATGCTAAATTCTCCCTCAGTGTACCCAAACAGGTGCTGGAATGTGGTGAAAAGGGAATTCTCACAGTAACTTCATTGTCAGCCAACTTGTGACACTAATAAAATAAAATTACGGTCTACTGATAATGCAGGATGTAAACTGGTTTTGAAATTTATTCACTGGAACTGCTGAAGAGTCTGGGCCTGCTATTTCCGATGCAAAATTAAATACAACATTCAACGTGACTACAAAACAGATATATTCATTCCAGTTAATGTAAACATATTACACCGCCACATTTTCATAAAATGACTCTGTTTCAGCATCATTTATTTTAAAACAAGTTAATGGCTCTTGCTAGAATAGAAGAGAACAGTTTCAGACAACTGCCTCAAGAGTCCATGCACAGATATAATCTTCAGGCTGAAGCAGAAACAAGTTCTTGTCCTCCGTTCTACATTCCTGGTAAATGTTTGACAGTTCTCAGAGATCAGATATATCAACAGTGTATCACCCAGGGTCAACTTGAAGTGTCCTGTTGTAATTCAGGTCAGAAACTCCAAGAAAGTGTTTTGTGAAGCCCGTCTGGACCTTAAGTTCTGTACTTTGAATTTGGCTAGGGTAAGCATGCTATGTTTTATCTCTGCTATGATCCAAATGACCCACTAGGGAGCTTTCATCACACACAGTTTATTTAAGAATATAGTTAACATGTATGGAAAGAAAAATAGCAATAACTTCTATTAGTCACAGACAAAAACAAAGCAACCAAGGTAATGTATATCCCTGAACAAATGTGTGTAGAATGTTTCAATCAAACAAAAACTTCCCATAGACAAAACCCCTTTCCACGGGTTTAACACAGCAAAGACTAATGCTCACGTGATAATGAAATTGTGTCCTTTGGTTGGAGAATTGAAACCCAGCCTTGGAACTGCCAGCAACCCTGTGGATACCCGGAACAGTTGGAAGTCAGAACAACTTCCCAGAACACTAGGAACAGACTCCGATTAAGCCACCAACATTAGATTTTCTACTCCAGGAAGGCAAGAAGCCTTGCTTTTAGCTAATCAGCAGAATTTCCAAAATGAGGGAAAGAAAGAGAAACTCTTCTTTTCAACTTGATGTCCCTTATAAACTAACAACTGCAGCCAGCCAAAACAGAGAATGAAATCTTAAATTCCAGGAAGAAAAGAAAATGTCCAAAACACATGATCTTCCCCCCAACAATGCAGGGTCAGAAAAGATCCTAGAGTAAAAACAAACAATCCCATTTAAACCACTGAAAGGGCTTAAAAATACGTCTTTGCAACAGCCCAGCAGCAATGAAACCAAAACAGCTGCTCGTTGTGGAGAACATGACTTTTTAAAAAACATTCTTAACAGTACAATAACATCACAGTTCCTAGGATATGTAAAACACTAAACATTCCATTCTGCAATCCCCATAAAATACTTCAAAACCACCTATTGACCCTATGAGTTGCACACATCAACATACTCCATCTTTGGTAAACTTCTGATGTTTCCTCAGAGATCAGATATGTCAATGTTGCAGCACCCAGGGTCAGCCTGAAGTGTTCCTAGGTCATGTCTAACACATTATTCAATCCCAATGAAATACTTCAAGACCATTTACTGACCATAGGAGCTGCACACACCAACACACTTCAGTCTATTGCTATATGCATTTCTTTCCTTCAGACTATTCTGAGCGACGTCACTGATTCAGCGAACAAATCCTAACTAAGAACTCCAAGAATCAGTTTGTTTCAAAACAATTGGCTTCTGAGGCTTTTACCCCTGGCATATAGGACAGTTCTGATATAAGTGACACAGGTGTCAGTTTTACATCGTGGGCTGGGTGCAAAGTGGTCAATAAGATTTTATATAGAAATCTTAAAGAGAATAGAATAAAATCCCATTTGGGTCACCGATCCTGCACCAACAACAATCAACAGGGCCTATCCCCATAACCCCAGGTACTTACCCTGCAAATCCCCAACAATATGGGTGGCACAGTGGGAACCAGGTTCAATTCCTACCTTGGGTGACTGTGTGGAACATGCCCACTGTTCACATGGGTTTCCTCCGGGTGCTCTGGTTTCCTCCCACTGTCCAAAGATGTGTGCGCTGGTTAGGTGCAGACTCAGTGGGCCAAACGGCCTCTTTCTGCGCTGTAGGGATTCTATGATTCTAATCTGATCATAAACAAATCACATCTTTGGAATATGGGGAAACTGGAGCACCCAGTGGAAACCCACATAGACACAGCAAGAAGGTGTAGACTCCACACAGACAGTGATGCGAGGCTGGTTTTGCAGGAAATGGGAATTTTCATTCCATCAAGATCGGATGTTCTAGGAGTCAGACGATCTTGACGTCGGACGTTTTAGTCTGTATCTGCTAGAAAACAGGACACAAATCGCCTCTACTCTGTGACCTTTCTCTTCTTATGCTTTATAAGCAAGACCACTCCGTTTTATAGTTACTACAAACCAAGTTAGCATCTAAAAATTGATGCAGTTGTGAAAGCTGTGGGTGGGAATGCGGCTCGGTCAATGCAGCGAAAAGGAGCCATATCAGATCACCCATTACATCCACTGCATCACCCTGCCCACTGTACCCACTGCAACACCCTGCCCACTGTACCCACTGCATCACCCTGCCCACTGTACCCACTGCATCACCTTTACCATTATATACACTTGATCACTCTACCCATTTTATACCACTGGATCACCTATCCATTACATCCACTTGATCACTCTACCCATTATACCTACTTGATCACCCTGCCCCTTGATATTTAATGACACTGGCTACAAGGGAACAGAATATTAGGCACTACATTTAACAGTAGCTAATCCAGTACCATTTGGCACCATCACCAGAGATGAATTTCCACCCAGATCCCCAAAACACTAGAAGGAATTCCCCGTATGATGAGCTGTTACTGAATCATTGTAAAGCTACGCTCTCGTTTACAGGGAATAGCAATGGAGGAGGTGGGGGGGGAAAAAAAATCAATTTTCATTGGGTGAAAAACCAGAGTTAGAAAATGCAATTCTCTGCACCCCATTCAATCAGAAAGAGAATTTGATTCATGCAGTAACTGTAAACCTGTGGCCTTGCCTATAATCTTGAACTTTCCATGAAAATGCCTCCTGAAGATTTCCAAATGATTTTCAGAGAGCTATGGAAGAGAAATGAATCTCACTGAAGGGATTAGAATAGGACTGGCTTTCTGCAGCTCTCTGGACTCACTGAATACCTTCACAGCAAAATGGATAATGTGGCCAAGGCCAGACTGTGCGTAAAAAACACAATCTTCAACTCAGTGGAGCCTTCCACCTAGAAAATCTCTTTAAACAGAGGAGAATTCATGATTGAAGGCAAGTCACAAGCAGGAAATCAATGTATTGATATTACAGTTTTCCCCTCTGGCAAATTTCCTGGTGTAATTTTCACAACTTCATCAATGCAGGCATGGGGATAAGCTTGCTAAGATTAATGGAGTCAAGCCCTGAAACCTAGAGCAAACAATGGATATTTAAGCGATACAAATGCTATCTCGTAAATTATTTAATTGCACCAATATATCAAAAATATTGTGTATGCACAAACTTCCCCTCCAACAATCTGGTGTGGTTTCTGCTCATTCTTGTATGCCAACATTGAGTATCAGTAAGTAGTCTCACAACACCAGGTTAAAGTCCAACAGCTTTATTTGGTAGCACGAGCTTTCGAAGCACAGCTCCTTCATCATCTGATGTTGTTGTGCGACTACCTACTGTGGCTACCCCAGTCCAATGCCAGCAACACCAATTCAACATTTAGTATCAAACATGAAGCATGCAGAACAGCATTAGAGCATGGTAAAAGCACCCTTGAACAATTTGGTTGCAAATACTGGCCAGGAGTAATCAACGAATTATAAAATTCTTACAGTGCAGAAGGAGGCCATTCCGTCCATCAAGTCTGCACTGACCACAATCTCACCCAGGTCCTATTCTAATAGCCCCTCCTATTTATCCTGCTAATTCCCCTGACATTAGGGGTCAATTTAGCATGGCCAATCAACCTAATCCGCATATAAGAACATAAGAAATAGGAGCAGGAGTAGGTCATCTAGCCCTTCGAGCCTGCCCCACCATTCAATAAGATCACGGCTGATCTGAAGTGGATCAGTTCCACTTGCACTTATCTTTGGATTGTGGGAGGAAACTACTGCACCTGGAGGAAACCCACACAGACATGGGGAGAACGTGCAAATTCCACACAGACAATGACCCAAACTGGGAATCAACCCGGGTCCATGGTGCTGTGAGGCAGCAGTGCTGTCCTGCTGGCTTGAAGTCCTACAAGTGCAAAGTTTTTATGAGTAACATAGCCCGACATTAAACAAACTAGCCTTCCATTGACTCCGTCTACGCTTCCCGCTGCCACGGAAAAGCAGCCCGTGTAATCAAGGACCTCACACACCTCAGACATTCTCTCTTCCACCTTCTTCCATCAGGAAAAAGATACAAAAATCTGAGGACCAGGCCAACCAACTCAAGAACAGCTTCTTCCCTGCTGCCATCAGACTTTTGAATGGATCTACCACATATTAAGCTGATCTTTCTCTACAACCTAGCTTTGACTATAACACTACATTATACACTGTCTCCTTTCCTTCTCTCCTATGATCCCTACGAATGGTATGATTTGACTGCATAGCGTGCAAGAAACAACACTTTACACTGCTTCCCAATACATGTGACAATAAGTCAAATCAAATTATATTTTAGCACCATGTTTTTATTTTATATTATCAAGGCTTGAAACAGAATCTTTAAATGTAGGTTAAATGAAAAGAGTCACTTAATCCAGGCTGGAGTATGTCTGACAGTAAAGCTGGGTGTTTACTGAACGATGAAGAGCAGAATCACTGAACCAGAGGTTAACACAGTGATATCTGTTTCCATATTCACAATGAGAAGCCTCCTCCAAGTCTCCCAAAACCCAGAAAGATTTCTCCTGGGATACAGGGCCATTGGTTCCCCTGTTTCTACGAAGAGGGCAAGTAATTAGTCATGGTCCATTTTTCTCCATTAGAGAGTGACAATCAGTGAAATATAGCTTATATGTTGGAGGGCAAAAGCTAATTGGTGATCAGATTGCTGGCTCTCCAGTTAATCCCCAGATACCATACACAGAAGGGGGAGCTGAGGTTGTTGGTTTTGGATGATCTGTAACTGGCTGGGAACGTTGAGCAAAAGAATCGAAATCAGCCAGACCTGCACCTTAAGCAGAGAAAATGTTGGCTCTCTCGTTCATCATGAAGAATATGGGTGGGAGTTTGGATCCAGGCATATTAGCAACTTTTAAGAGGCTTCTGGAGGGTTACATGAATAGGGAGGGAATAGAGGGATATGGAGTAAGGGCAGAAGGTTTTTTTAAAGTTTAGTCAAGGCATCATCCCTTTTGGTGGACCATGACTAATTACTTATCCTCTGCTTGGCAGCAGGGGAACCAATTCCAGCCCTGGACATCATTCAGCCTTAGGCTGATAAGCAGCAGCTAACATTTGCACCACACAAGTACCAGGCAATGATCATCTCCAACAAGTCAGGAGAGTAATGGAGTACCCTATATTTGCCTGGATGGATGCAGTCCATCAACAAGAAGTTCAACAGGACAAAGCACTCCGTCAGCTTTTTACTCTCCTTACATATGCTGCCAGACCTGCTGAGATTTTCCAGCATTTTCTCCTTTGAGGAGAGAGCTCTCTGCTTGACAGGTGCCTCACCCAGCACCTCCAACTTCCACACCCTTTACCACTGATGCACCAGGGCATCAGTGCGTGCCTGCTATAACATGCCTCGCAGCAATGCACCAAGGCTCTTCCAAACTCATGATCCCTACCATCTAGAAGGACAAGGGCAACAAATGCATAGGAACACCAACAGCTGCAATTCCCCCTCCAAGCCACACACGATCCTGACTTGGAAATATGATTGCCATTCCTGCACTGTTGCTGGGTCAAAATCTTGGAACTTCCTCCTTAACACACTGTGGATATATCTGCACCACAAGGACTGCAGCAGTTTGAGAAGGCAGCTAGACCATCACCTTCTCATAGGCAATAAAAATGCTGGCCTAGCCTGCAACAACCGCGCTCAGTTAAAGAATTTTTAAAGTTTTAGTGTTGGATTGACATGCAGTAGTACACCAAGGCAGACTGGGGAAAAGAATAAACACAAAGTAGGTAAAATTTAATGTAGAGAAGTAAAAGGGGCCATATTTTATTTGTAAGAATGGGGAGAGGCAGTATGAACTAAATGCCTCTATTTTACGAGGAGTTGAAGGAACAAAGGAGCCTGGGGTGAATGTATATAAATTTCCAAAGGCAGTTGGAGAAATTAAAAGGCCTTTTAAAAAAACACATTTAGGCTTTATAAGTGTAGAGATACAGAGTTCAAAAGCAAAGAGGTCATCACTAAACTGTTATAAAACATTGCTGGAGTAATGTGTTCAATTATGGGCACTTTAGAAGGTCAATGCCCTGAGGGGTTGCAGAAGAGATTTACTCGAATGGCACCAGGAACGTCAGTCATAGAATCATAGAAGCCTTAAGAGTGCAGGAGGAAGCCATTTGGCCCATCGAGTCTGCACCGACAACAAGCCCACTCAGGCCCTATCCCCGTAACCCTATGCATTTACCCAAGCTAGTCCCCCTGACACTAACAGACTACATAATATGGCCAATCAACCTAACCCACTCATCTTTTGGACTGGAGGTGACGAGAGAAGCAGAAGCTGTTTTTCTTAAAGCAGAGAGCATGAAGAGAAAATGGGGTTGCCTTGTTCACAGCCACTAATCGCTGTAATACAATAAATTAAGAGAAGCTGTTCCCATAGGCAGAAGAACCAGCAACCAGGGAAACAAACGGTTGTGATTTGCACTGTGCTAGGCAGCTGGAAGACAGGCAGAAGTAAATTCAGCAGTAATTTTCAAAAGGGAGCTGGACAAACACGTGAAGAGAGTAGAGCAGTGAGATTAATTACATTGCTCTACCAAAGAGACTGCACCAGAGGTACAATAAATTGAAAGGTCTCCTTCTGCGATGTTATGACGGTTAGTTGTTCGGGGTGCACAGAGCCAGTACATCTTCAAGAGAACAACATTATGGATGTCGAGAGAAGGACGCAGGCTCCTTTTGAGAGTTGAGCGAGAAGGTCAGCTAAGTGAGCATTAATATTGATGCAAACACAGATTTGGTTTCCAAGATGGGACCAGAGCGAGGCAACCTCTTGCCAGCTGTGCCCAGCACATCTCCTAATTCTATCTTTTATTCTCGCTCTATGCTTCTAAAACTTCATTTCAACTCTTTTAAATTCTGTAACAGCGCTCTAATTCAATCTCTTAGAGATTTGGCTATCCTTAGGCATTAAGTTGATGTTTCTCTACACCCTAGCTATGCCTGTAATATTACTAATTCTGTACTCTCTCCTCTCCTTCTCTATGAATAGTATGCTTTGTCAGTAAAGCACGCAAGAAACAATATTTTTCACTGTATACTAATACATGTGGCAATAATAGATCAAATCAAATCAAAGGAATTCAGCACAGGTGTCTGTGTGCAGGTTGCATGTTGTCCCCGTATCTGCATGGATTTTCTCCAGGTCCTCCCACAGTCCAAAGACATGCGGATTAGGTGGATTGGCCATACTAAATTGCCCTTTAGTGATATGGGGATTAGCAGGGTAAATAGGTGGGTTACAGGGATAGGGCCTCAATAGGATTCTTGTTGGTACAGACTCAACAGGCTAAATGGCCTCCTTCTGCACTGCGAGGATTCTATGATTCTATAGGTGGACAAGAAGCAGTAGCAGAGGTGAGCAATGTTTTAAAGTAAAGTTTATTTATTAGTCACAAGTAAGGCTTACATTAACACTAATGAAATTACTGTGAAATTCCCCTAGTCGCCACAGTCCGAAACCTGTTCAGGTCAATGCATCTAACAAGATACCATTATAGACCAGGAAACTCACCTCAAGATGGATTCCAGCAGTTTGCTGAGGATCTCCACCCAGAAATTGGTTAATCGAGGGAAAGAGGGAAGATAGCTTGGACTCAAAACATATCCCACTTGTCATATTGCTGCCAATTCAAACATTGCAACTTTGGCTAGACTTCAAAAGAAAAGAACTTCACGAACTCTAAATGGATGGCCTTCGTTCTTTCTAGTTAGAAATCAGATGCATATGGACAAATAATGCTGCAGATCAGCCAATTTCATAAAAATCAATTGTTTTGTGAACAGCCTGCAACAATGTCAGTTCAAAATACCAGTGTCTGGAATTTGCTGTTACTAATTTGACGAGATTGTGAATTTGAAATGTAGACTGTCGCAATGAGATAAACCGGGCAGCAAATTAGCTTTAAAGAACAACAATATCTAATGGCCTGACACAAAAAATGCACGGAACCAATGGATATTGAGCCAAAGAAAGAAATATTAGGAGTGCTCACCAAGGATCACGCCAGAGAAATGGGTTTTCAATAAGCTCTTAAAAAAGGAGGGGCGGGGAGACAAAGGTCGAGAAGCTTGAGGGGGCCGGGGAGATGCCAGAGGCTTGGAATGCTCTGGAAATAATTACCAATGTTGGGCTGAATGTGCTAGAGGAAGATACACAAAACAGTGCATGTAAATGATTAAATAAATTGTATGACTTCATTAACAGCCTATACTCTTGATAGATTCCAAATATTGGCATGATGAGATGCTAGCTGGGAGCTCACTAAATTAGGTGGATTGACTTCTATGTGCCTCACTAAGATGAAAGTTTTAAGATTAATAATTCCAGGAAATTGTTTAATGTTTATTTGTTAGACATTAACAAATAACGTTAAATTATTCACAAGTAGACTTACACTGTAACGAAGTTACTGTGAAAATCCCCTCACTGCCACACTCTGTTCGGGTCCACTAAGGGAGAATTTAGCACAGCCAATGCACCCTAACCAGCATGTCCTTCGGACTGTGGGAGGAAATCGGGGCACCCGGAGGAAACCCACACAGACACAGGGAGAACGTGCAGATTCCACACAGTGACCCAAGCCGGGAATCAAACTCGGGTCCCTGGCAACATGAGGCAGCAGTTCTAACCACTGTGCCACCCCCAACGTGATACGCACACATTGGTTCCAGTACGAATAAAGATTTGATTAACAAATTACCAGTCTGCTGAAGCCAGGATTTGAACACGGTCCTTGACTACACAAATCATCTGGTGCTGCGGTTATGTATTGTCATTGGGATATGTAACATTCACTAAGCCGTACAGGAATCCTTTCACTGGAACTAGTGCCCTCAACTATTGGAGAAAACATTGACAATGGTCACTTCCTACACCTTTAATAGTCTTTTCTGTCAAACACCACAGTGCAAAAAATCCTCTTCCTTCAAGTTAAATACTTGGCGACATTGCAAGCGTAGTGATTAAAAGAATTCAGAAATGGCACAGAACAGTCATGAACGCTTAGGGATATTTTTTGGATCATTTGTTGCTACTTCAGACAGCGGATGTCAGGACTCATTCTGCACAAGGATGCCAAGTCAGGCGGATCAAGGTTTAGACTTAAGATGGAAGTCTGCTGGCCTGAGGGTAGGTGAGTGAGAAACATGAGCAGTCGAAAGGGAACTAATTGGTATTCAGAAAAGGCACTGATGTTCCCAAAAGAAAGTGTTCCACTTTGCTATGGCTGCAGTTTACCTGGTCAGCATCTGAATCCAGTTCAGATCTCACTACGAGCTGCTTGTTGTTTCGAGAGGTACAAAGATATGGGATGATTCTTTTATTGAGTTATTATTATACATTTTGATTTATTATTGTCACATGTATTGGTATGCAGTGAAAAGTATTGTTTCCTGCGCGCTAGAGACAAAGCATACCGTTCATAGAGAAAAAAACGGGAGTGTGCAGAATGTAGTGTTACAGTCATAGCTAGGGTGTAGAGAAAGATGAACTTAATACAAGGTAGGTCCATTCAAAAGTCTGATGACAGCAGGGAAGAAGCTGCTTGAGTCAGTTGGTACGTGACCTCAGACTTTTGTATCTTTTTCCCAACTAAAGAAGGTGGAAGAAAGAATGTCCGAGGTGCACAGGGTCCTTAGTTATGCTTAATTAGTGCACAAGGTTAAGATTCTTTTGCATCCCTACATAAAATTCATTTCAGAATGTACAACCACATTAGCTGCAACAACATTCTTCATTACTCAAATAGGATCACATTGACATTGCAATGAAGTTACTGTGAAAATCCCCTAATTGCCGCACTCCGGTGCCTGTTTGGGTACACTGAGGGAGAATTCGGCATGGCCAATGTGCCTAACCAGCACATCTTTTGGACTGTGGGAGGATACTGAAGCACCCAGAGGAAACCCACGCAGACATGGGGAGAATGTGCAGACTCCACACAGACAGTGACCCAAACTGAAAATTGAACTCAAGTCCGTGGCACTATGAGGCAGCAGTGCTAACCAATATGCCATTGTGCTGCTGACAGAGTGGAGATCTTCTAATAATGGGAACCAAGTGACCTGGACTGCACAGATTCGCAGCCATTCATCCTCGAATTGAAAAGTGTACTTTTACAGCATCTGAAATCCACTGGAATGAAAAAGCGTTGGGATTTCTACATACCAAGGAAAATATTCCTCTTGCTGAGATACCTTATTCATTACTCAAAGCTATCCAAGAGCTTTAAAATTGTTCTTAGCTCAGTTGAGGAATTGATTTAGTCGCCAAAGCAGGTCATTGGGCATTCTTCCAGGTCTCCCCTCATGAGGATGCTTCTATTTGCCATCCAGCTACTAGCAAAAATCATCAGCACCAAGCAAGGTCTGGGGAAAAAAGCTAACAGGCTTTCTAGGGCAAGAAAGAATGTAATGCATTTTAAAGAAGCTTTCGATCTGCAAGCAGTCATTTCCATGCAATCTCACATGGACTGATAAACACCGGAAGCAAAGAAAGAGAATGGGAAGCAGGGCAGCATAAATATTTGTACAGTGTTCCAACAAAGCAGGTGGCAAGGTGTTGCTGCCTCACAGCGCCAAGTATCCAGGTTCGATTCCAGCCTTGGATGACTGTCCGTGTGACGTCTGCGTGGGTTTCCTCTGGGCGCTCTGATTACCTCCCAGTCCTAAGATGTGCAGGTTAGGTGGACTGGACATGGTAAATGCACAGGATTACAGGGATTTAGATGAGACTGGGTAAACGCTCTTTCAGAGAGTTGGTGCAGACTCAATGGGCCAAGAGGCCTCCTTCTGCATTGCAGGGATTCTATAATTCAGAGACACTCTGGGTAGAACGGCCTCCCTTTCCCTCCCTGTTGCTCTAGATTCCAGTTGACAAAGACTCTTACAATACATTCCTTCTATCTCACTCATGAAAGTCTGTTACTTATTTTCCCTAGCCCTCCCTTGGCACTAATCTTCTTTGCCAATATTTCTTTGTGGGTTAGTTAGAGGTTCTGTGGGAAGTTTCTGTGATGACTAAGTAGATTTATGCAATGATTAATTAGCACAAGTTCAATCAAAGTCTGCACTGAGTTGAACCTGATCTCAAAAGTGAAGAGGATATAATTTGCTTCAATCTTGGTGCAGATGTGCACACGCGAGAGGTCAACCACTAAAAGCAGAAAGTGATTCACTTATTTCCATCCTGCGTCTTTGGATGGAAATCTCTGTATGAATGTCACATGCCAACAGTGAACAAGTGTGGCTGTGATACCACCTGAAGTCAAACGGTCTGCAGGCTGATGAACACTAACTTCAACTGGACTGGAGAAGGGAAAGAGAAATGAGAATACCCCAGGAATTTGGAAGGGAAGAGGGAATCATATAGGGCGGCATGGTGACACAGTGGTTAGTACTGCTGCCCCACAGCTCCAGGAACCCAGGTTCAATTCCAGTCTTTGGTGACTGTGTGGAGTTTGCACGTTCATACACTCCCTATAGTGCAGAAGGAGGCCACTCAGCCCATCGAGCCTGCACCGACAACAATCCAAGTACTCTCCTGTAACCCCATGTATTTACCCTGCTAGTCTCCCAAACACGAAGGGTCAATTTATCACAGCCAATCAACCCAACCCGCACATCTTTAGAGCGTGAGAGGAAACTGCAGCACCCGAAGGAAACCCATGCAGACATGGTGAGAACGTGCAAACTCCACACAGACAGTGAGCCAAGGCTGGAATTGAACAGGGGTCCTTGGCATTGGCACTGTGAGGCAGCAGTGCCAACCACTGTGCCACCATGTTGTCCTATGTTGTGCACGTGTGTGCTTAGATTTCCTCCCGGTGCTCCGGTTTCCTCCCACAATCCAAAGACATGCAGGTTCAGTGGATTGGCCATGCAAAGTTGCCCCTTGGTGTCCCAAGATGTGTAGGTTAGAAGGATTAACAGGATAAATGCATGGGGTTAAGTGAATGAGGGGGAGGGGACATGGAGGACCTGGGTAAAATGCTGTCGGTGGGGGGGGGGGATGACTCAGTGCAAACTTGATGGGCCGACTGGACTCCTGTTGGGATTTTATGATTCTAAATCAATTTAAGCATGGAATTAAATAATTTTGAAACAACTTAATCAAATCTGACTACAGAGCCACAAGGGACCACAACCTCTTCAAAATATATGAGGGAAGATTTTTCTAATTTTCTTTGCCATGCAGTGCAAATAAAATTTACTCAGGAGTAAATCATTCTACTATAGCAGGGAAAAAAGTGAAAAAGTGTAAACACGATGGTGCTCATAGACTTGTCATTCCTTCCAGCGTCATTTCCAGTTCATTTTAACTTCTTCCATCAGATTCTGATTGGAAAGTCACAAATTTATTGCCAATCAGAATGAAACGCCTTCATACAGCAGAGTGCAATTTTCTTGTCACTTCAGGTTAGGCTTCAGCAGAAGTCCATCTGCTTCTCCAGAGTTCCATTTTCAAATTAAATTGGTGTTAACAGGATTATTTCCCATTTTGCAACCGGTGAGATTTGTGAGGAAACAAATGAGAAATTAAAGCAACGGTAGACAGCTCAAAGCTTAACAGTTGGTGGTACGTGGTAATTATCCATAGTTAGTTCAGTGTGGCTTGAGTGCAATGCTTTCCTATTGTAATGTCTCAGGAAGCCCAAATAGAAAGGAACAATTTATTTACAGAACACAAAGTAAAAACCATGACATACACACACTCATTTCTGCCTGAGGCTAACAGTTCAGCAGGCCCAGTCCTGGGCCTACGTTATAAAAGGCTCAGGTAATGAGCTTCATTTGGGCAGACGAGTGCTTGTTACCAGGGAATTCATACTCAACAAGAGAAATCAATCTGTGATCCTCCATGGACCTTGTGGGATTGTCACACCAATGAGAGCTAGAATATCTTGATTAGCCACTGGTTTATACTGATCCACGTTCACATCTCTCTCCAATTGGACAATAAAGCTGGGCTCAGGCAAGATTTTCAGAGGCATCTTAATTGACATGAATGGAAGATTGCTTGGGTAATATCTCCTACTGCCATGGAGGCCTCTTGGGTAGAAGTGACCAAATGTGAGTTCAGAGTGGGATAAAAGGGGAAGGGAGGTGTCCCCTACCACTCTCAGCTACACCCCTTGATAGACAAGAGAATTTTACATCGAGAGTTCACGCAATACAACGGCTAACTCTACAGTGGCACAGTGGTTAGCACTACTGCCTCACAGCGCCAGGGGCCTGGATCCGATTCCCGACTTGGGTCACTGTCTGTGTGGAGCCTGCACATTCTCCCCGTGTCTGCGTGGATTTCTTCTGGGTGCTCCGGTTTCCCCCCCACAGTCTGAAAGACGTGCTGGTTAGGTGCACTGGCCATGCTAAATTCTCCCTCAGATGTACCCAAACAGGCACTGGAGTGTCACGACTAGGGGATTCTCACAGTAACTTCATTGCAGTATTAACGTAAGCCTACTTGTGACACTAATAAAATATAGTTTAAAGTTTAAAACAGAAAAACCATTCAGCAAAATAACGCTCTGTAAAAGAATCCCCGATCAAATATGAAGCATCTTTTACAGACCGGCATTCTAGAATTATCACCACCAGGAACCTACAGCAATTTAAATGCAGTACATTGAATTCTCACATTCCTAATTAGTTCAGTTGAAAAGCATCCTATTTCAAACCACTGGTGTTCCTTACTCTCTACAAAGGGACTACATCAAAACGAGACGAAAATACAGAACGTTTCTTCTTCCCTTTCTTACCACTTATTGTGCATGAGAAACCTTGTGGTGCAATGAGTAGCAACCCCGCCTCTAATCCAGGAGCTCCAGGTTCAAGTCTCACCCCAGGCGTTGATGGTTGAGGAAGGTGCGTTCATAAGGCAGCCAAACAGGTTGAGTGTCAACCTGCAAAATCCTTCCAAACACACCCAAGGGCTGACAGCAAGAGCGGGAGAGACTCCTGATTTACCATGTTTGATGTGGAGTGGCACCCCCCCCCAGGCTATAAGCCTCTGGTGACAGACTAGCAACCTGTTCCATGAAATCTCACTGAGAACAGAGGGAAGTCTGCCTTATGCACCACTAGGTCAGGAAGAACAACAAACAACACAACTTGACACACATTTCTGCAACTTGTCTTTTCCAGCGAATGACATTTAGCCATCACAGAAAGATCGGACAGTGACATCAGAGCCATGATATATTCCCTGCAAATGCTCAGAAAATCCAGTTCATTCTGTCCCAGGAAATAGACACCATGGCAAACATCAACATTACTACTAGACTTTTGCTTGAAACATGAATTTGAGTGGCAGAGGAAGACAGGAGAGATTTCTTACCACAGATATTTAGGATCTGGGATGTACTTTCCACATGTCAGATGGAAACTGATTCCTAAGTAAATTTCAGAAGACAAGATATGGAACTAATTTGTATGTTTGTGGCAAAAGCAATAGTGGATGGGATGAAATGAGACAGCTCTTTCAAAGAACTGACACAAACATGACAGGCTGACTGGCCATCTGTGCTGCAAGATTCAATGATTCTAGGACGGGGCAGTGCAGTGGTTAGCACTGCTTCCTCACAGCGCCAGGGACCCAGGTTCAATTCCCAGCTTGGGTCACTGGCTGTGTGGTGTTTGTTTGCACGTTCTCCCCATGTCTGTGTGGGTTTCCTCTGGGCGCTCCATTTCCTCCCACAGTCCGAAAGACTTGCTGGTTGGGTGCATTGGCCGTGCTAAATTCTCCCTCAGTGTATCCAAACAGACCCCGGAGTGGGGTGACTGGGGGATCTTCACAGTAACTTCATTGCAATATTAATGTAAGTTGATTTGTGACACTAATAAAATAAATAAAAACTTTTTAAAAATGCTTAATGTAAAAACAAGCGTACATTTATAAGATTTTGTAAGTGTCAGGTTTGGCTCAAGCTAGCATTATGTATCAGATACCGCAATAGGAAATTACTGAAGAACATAACAACCAGGAGCAGTAGTAGGCCATCTGTCCCCTCGAGCCTGCCCTGCCATTCAATAAGATCATGGCTGATCTTTGTGGACTCAGCTCCACTTACCCGCCCGCTCACCATAATCCTTAATTCCTCTACTGTTCAAAAATTTATCTATCCTTGCCTTAAAAACATTCAATGACTTAGCCTCCATGCTTCACTGGGCAGAGATTCACAACCCTTTGTGTGAAGAAGTTCCTCCTCAACTCAGTCCTAAATCTCCTTCCCCTTATTTTGAGGCTATGCCCCCTAGTTCCAATTTCACCCGCCAGTGGAAACAACTTCCCTGCTTCTATCTTATCTATTCCCTTCATAATCTTATACGTTTCTATAAGATCTCCCCTCATTCTTCTGAATTTCAGCCCCAGTCTACTCAGTCTCTCCTCAGAAGCCAACCCTCTCAACTCCGGAATCAACCTAGTGAATCTCCTCTGCACACCCTCCAGTGCCAGGTTATCCTTTCTTAAGTAAGGAGACTAAAACTGCTCACAGTGTTCCAGATGTAGCCTCACCAGCATCTTATACAGCTGCAACATAACCTCGCAGTTTTTAAACTCCATCCCTCAATGAAGGACAAAATTCCATTTGCCTTCTTAATTACCTGCTATACCTGCAATCAACTCCTTGAGATTCCTGCACAAGGACAGCCAGGTCCCTCTGCACAGCAGCATGCTGCAATTTTATATCATTTAGTCCATTTTGCTGTTATTCCTACCAAAATGGATAACCTCACATTTACCAACATTGTATTCCAACTGCCAGACCCTCTCCCATTCACTTAGACTTTCTATATCCCTTTGCAGACTTTCAGTGTCCTATGCACACTTTGCTCTTCCACTCACCTTAGCGTCATTTGCAAATTTTGACACACTAATCTTGGTCCCCAACTCCAAATCATCTATGTAAATTGTAAACAAATGCTGTCCCAATACTGATCCCTGAGGCACACTACTCGTCACTGATCGTCAACCAGAAAAGCACCCATTTACCCCTGCTCTTTGTTTCCTGTTAGTTAACCGATCCTCTATCTGTGCTAATACATTACCCATAACACCATGCACCTTTATCTTATATAGCAGTCTTTGGGGCAGCACTTTGTCAAATGCCTTCTGGAAATCCAGACACACCACAACCACAGGCTCCCCATTGTCCACTGCACATGTAATGTTCTCAAAAGAATTCCAACAAATTAGTCAAACATGACCTGACCTTCATGAACCCATGCTGCGTTTTACCAATGGGACAACTTATATCCAGGTATCTCGCTATTTCTTCCTTGATGATAGATTCAAGCATTTTCCCTACTAGTTAAGCTAACTGGCCTATAGTTGCCTGCCTTTCGTCTACCTCCTTTTTTAAACTGCGGCATCACATTTGTTGTTTTCCAATCTGCGGGAACCACCCCAGAGTCCAGTGAATTTTATAAATTACCACTAGTGCATTTGCTGTTTTTCCTGCCATCTCTTTTAGTCCCCTGGGATCCATTCCATCAGACCAGGAGACTTGTCTACCTTTAGCCCCATTAGCTTGCCCAACACTACTTCTTTTGTGACAATGATAGTTTCTAGGTCCTCACCTGCCATATCCCATGAGGGATCGTGATCTCATTGTTGAGGGTGGATCAGTATTTTCATTCTATTGGATTTGCTGTTTTCCAATCTGCGGGAACCACCCCAGAGTCCAGCGAATTTTGGTAAATTACCACTAAATTGTGCCAAAGCACATCAGTTATATGAAGTTAAGAATCATTTAAAACACTGAGCTACAGGAATGGTAACTAAAGGGTTAAACTGTTGAATTCAAGAGAAAGCAATCTGCCTTTCAGGTCGGGTAGAGTCATACACATCTACACGTATTGTTAAATGGCTACAGATGAATTTGAGACAAGCAATCTCGACAGAATGCACTTAATTTGCAACAAGACACACAGACTGAGATAAAGCACTCAAAAAGCACTAACTGCAATAATTTGGAAAAATCAATTCAGCTTACCCTTAGATTCTACACTCCACAGGAATGTTGACAAACCAAATGCTAGTTGTCATGCAACAGGGATAAAAACGTTATAGTAGTCAGCTAGGTTGCAGCCTTAGGCTTAATTTTGGAGGAGGTAACCATATTTTCTAAACCAATACCACAGAGTACAGCATTAAATGAATATACAGTGAGAGCTATGTTTAACCTCAAATACTGCCGCTGTACTCACAGTATTGAGTGAGGCTGAGATACTGAGGTCTCCGTTGGGGTGCAGAAACAGAGGCCAAAACCCATTCCCCATGTGACTTGTGTTACCAAACACCAGGCCCCAAAGATAATGTCGTCATCATACCCTACTGGCCAGCACCTACCTTCCTCCCATATCCCCACAAAACCCACCACTCTGTCCTTTCACTCACCCAAACCAAAGCCAATTCAGTTAAAGCAGAATTGCCGTCACAAAAGGCAACCCGCACTTTCATTAGTCCATCATTGCTAATAAGCAGAGAACTTTGGGCCTTGATGTAGCTCATCTGGGAATCTGAGCACACTTGCTGATTGATGGACGAATGGAGCTTAGTCCAAGTAAGTGGCAGATAAGTTATTGGAGGACAACAATGGGGTGACACGGTAGCACAGTGGTTAGCACTGCTGCCTCTCAGCACCAGGGGCCCAGAATCAATTCCCGGCTTGGGTCATTGTGTGAAGCATGTTCTCCCCATGTCTGCATTGGTTTCCTCCAGGTCTCCTCCCATAGTCCGAAAAATGTGCTGATTAGGTGGATTGGCCACGCTAAATTCTCCCTCAGTGTACCCAAACAGGTGCCCGAGTGTGACAACTAGGGGATTTTCACAATAACTTCATTGCAGTGTTAATGTGACCCTAATTCTGACTAATAAATAAATTTTAAACGTTGATCTGCCAAATTCTGCTACGTCTGAACAAGTAGTCCAAAACAACCTCTTTGGCCCATAACATTCAATTTTACACGTATGAAATTTCAATCCTCCAGAATTTAGTGTTGGGAGATATTGTTTTAAATATTCTAAAAACTCAAAATTTAAAACCAATTCTATTATCACTCCTGTTTAATTCCATTTCTTTCCAAATCTTTACTTTGCTTTCCGTACGTTTTTTAAATCTAATTTGTACTTCCTGGTTAATACACTCTGTGGACTAGATCAGGATTCTTTATTCGGATTGGTTGAATAGCCTCACTGTTGGTTTGTCTGGTTCACAAAGGCCACAGATGCCCTGCAGAAATTACCAATGATGGCAAGTTTCTGCTCAAAAGCCTGTGTTTACGCTGGGCAGTGGTGAATGGCGAATCCCTTTCACTGTGTTTTAAAGTAATGCAACTTAATGCATTACGTTGATAAGGACTTCCACTGCACAACTTGGGGAATTGTGGGGTTTGGGTTAGAACAATTTCTGGATTTTCATGCAGCAGGAAGGATGTTTTTCTCTGGCACAGTGGTGAGCACTGCTGCCTCAGTGCCAGGGACCAGGGTTCATTTTCAGGCTTGGTTCACTGTCTGTGTGGAGTCTGCATGTTCTCTCCATGTCTGTGTGGGTTTCCTCTGGGTGCTCCGATTTCCTCCCACAGTCCGAAAGACGTGCTGATTAGGTGCATTGGCCATGCTAAATTCTCCCTCAGTGTATCTGAACCGGCGCCAGAGTGTGGGACTAGGGGATTTTCACAGTAACTTTACTGCAGAGTTAATGTAACACTAATAAATAAACTTATAATAACAACACACACTTAGCTCCCTCTTTATTATCAATTCAAGGCTTTATTTCGGAGGGAAAGTCAATCGGTGCAGGTTGGCTGACAAAGATTGGCTTCCAATAATAGAGGAGAAGGCAGAGTACAGCATAGGGTACAGATTAGGAGATACAGCTTGTAAAGATCACACAGACAAGATTCTTTCCAGTTGTATCACAGCTTGGTATGGCTCCTGCTCTATCCAAAACAGCAAAAAACTACAAAGGGTTGTGAATGCAGTCCAGTCTATCTCACAAACCAGCCTCCCTTCCATTGACTCTGTCTACAATTCCTGCTGTCTCAATAAAGCAGTCAGCATAACTAAGAACCCCACATACCCCAGGCATTCTCTCTTTCACCTTCTTCAGTCGGAATAAAGATAGACAAATCTGAGATCCTGTACCAGCCAACTCATGAACAGCTTCTTCCCTGCTGCCATTAGACTTTTGAATGAACACACCTCACACTAAGCTGATCTTTCTCTACACCCTTGCTATGACTTTAACAGTAGCTTCTGCACTCTCTCCTTTCTTTCTCTATGAACTGTATGCTTTGCCTATATCGCATGCAAAAAACAATTTCTTTCACTGTATACTAACACAAATGACAATAATACATCAAATCAAATGCAGCAAGAACGTAAAGGTAAAAATGGGGCTACACAGTACAGCAGGAACAGGAAAGCCAGAAATAAGAGCACGATACTAATCTAACCTACCCTTCAGAATTGGTGCTAAGAATGGGTTGTTCAAGCTTGAAGCACATAAGCTATTGAGTGCTGACATGACTTCAGTCGATGTTGGACAATGGAAAGTTAGAGCTGATTTATAACGTGATGTTGGATAGGCACCTAAGTGAACACCCAGCCTCTCTGATTTATGAGACACTGGCTTACATGTTGATAAGTCATTTCACCAAAGCACGGCATCTAGATGAGGAACAGAAGGAGAATAAGGATTGAATACTCAGGCTGTAGTCTCATAGGCATGGGGAGCAGAAACTGTAGAGGTCAATACAATAATACAGTAGCACAGTGGTTAGCACTGCTGCTTCACAGCTCCAGGGTCCTGGGTTTGATTCCCGGCTCGAGTCACTGTCTGTGTGGAATTTGCACATTCTCCTTGTGTTTGCGTGGGTTTCCACCGGGTACTTCAGTTTCCTTCTGCAGTCCAAAGATGTGTGGGTTAGGTTGATTGGCCACGCTAAGAAATTGCCCCTTAGAGTCCAAGGATGCGTAGGTTAGAGGGATTAGTGGGTATGATATGTAGGGATAGGGGGTAGGGCCTGGGTAGGATTGTGTTCGGTGCAGACTCGATGGGCTGAAGGGCCTCTTTCTGTACTGTACTGTTCTATGATTCTATGAATAACTTTACAATAGGTGGGAGTGAAACCACAAAAGCACTGGTACAAAGGTAGACTAATAAAGAATGGGCGCAGAGCAGAACAAAATGACTGCTTGTTGAAGACAGCATGGATAAAGATAAGCAGTGACTGAGCAGTGGTTGTCAAACTCTTTCAAATGGATTAATCACGAACCTGGCATCTAAATTATAATGCTAAATTCTTCATGTAAAAAAAGCATTTTATGAATGCTTTGCATTAAAAAACGTATTTACTTACCAATGTCACTAGAGGTGGATAAGCCTGCTCCTTATTGCAAAGACTGCCTAGCCTAGGCAGGAGCACTGGCAGGGCAGGATGGATTGGGAGTGGGGGTGGGAGTGGGGGTGGGAGGGTGGGGGAAGACTCACTGGGAGAGCATTGGGGAGGGGGTGCAGGGAGTCCTAATACAACTGGGTTGCAAACAGAACGGGAGAAGCTGAAAGCTAGGGGCTGAGAAAGATGATCCCGAGAGAATAAAATCAAGTCTTTTATTCAGCTTGCACTCTGAAACTCATGAGCATTGGTCTTCCACAAAGAAAATTTACACTCGATAATTTTCCTCAGTTTTCGCATAACAAAGCTGCTCCTGTAAATGAGTCCTCCTTCTCACCGCCCCCTTCACACTTTTCCTGCCCCAGATGTAGATTTTGCAGCACACTCCAGGATCAAAGAGTAAATGCTGCTCATTGTGCAATGAACAGGTCACATGCTGCATGTGACTTCCACAACTCTGGCATTAATTCTTCGACCAGCAAGCTGTGGCTGGATTGCAAATTCCAAGGTTTGCTGATAAACAGATAAATGAACAAATCTAAAAAAAACAAACAGTAATCACTCAAAACAGATTACTGAAATCACACACTTAACTACTGTATTATTGTAGAGAACAATATCATCACTTCTCCTCTACAAATGGTCAATATAAATCTGAATGTAAAACAAGTTACAGCAGCTCAATGTTGACCAACGACAGGAACTCTGGCCCATGCTATTTTTAATGGATTCACAACAAAAAGCAAGTCAGCTCAGCCTATTTTCAAAATCACTTGAAGATGGTGCCATAAAGAACAAGGAGGGAGTGAAGATCACAAAAGGGCTTGAAGGGACTGATGTGGCCAAGATGCACAGCAAGACGGGAAGGAATTGCTCCACAATGAAAGGAGAGAGATGACATTGGAATGTTTTGACAGTAGTGGAAGAATTATATAATTTGGGAGCGATAGGATGGATTGATGGGATCTGGATAAACAAAGGGCATTCCAGTATGCATGTTTATTGAGGAAGATCCATTGGTCTGAAGACATTGTGGGTCAGGGAATGGTAGGGTGCAAACCTAAGAGTGATTGGGGGAGTCAGGAGTCTGTGTGAGGGAAACTGGAAGTAGAACAGCGTTGCACGAGAACTGGGAAAGAGTCGGGGTTTTCACGGTAACTTCCTTGCTATGTTAAATGTAAGCCTATTTGTGACACTAATAAATAAACTTTTAAAAAATGATGATCAGGTCACAGGACTCGATGTTACAACAGGCGGCAATGGCCTATAAGCTGGTGAAGATGGGTGACAATGAAAATGGACAGCGACGATGCAAGGAAGGCAACAATGCAAATCAACTCTCAAGCAGAAATTGCAAATTAAATGCAGGAACTGGCCCTAAAACAGAAACAACTTGGGGCAACTTAAAATGAGTACTTACTGTACCTGTGTAAAAGTGCATAAACCAAGAAAACAATACTCTCTTTACTCAGAGTGGTTGGGGTATGGAATGGGCTGCCTGCTGTGATAGTGGAGTCGGACACTTTAGGAACTTTCAAGCGGTTATTGGATAGGCACATGGAGCACACCAGAACAATAGGGAGTGGGATAGCTTGATCTTGAGTTCAGACATAGCTCGGCACAACATCGAGGGCCGAAGGACCTGTACTGTTCTATGTTTCTAATACTGCTTTAACGCAGGGACCTGAAAGGGGTATGAATTTGGATTTTATTTTTGAATGTGCATTGTGCAAATCATACATTTGTAAAGATGACCAACAGCTGTTATTTATTTTACTTCAATACAATTTTGAATCTTAAATAAATGGAATTTCAAATTTTAGCCTGAAAAATAGGATCTGAATCCCATTATTCTGTCCCATCCACACAATACAATTTCATGTTCAAAATGGTGCAGCAAAAAAAGAGTCAACAGTCATGACATACTATTTTTATTCATGACAAGCATAAGTTTCAGATCATCGGACATGAAGACCTGCCTATGGAAAAAGCTTTTTGCTTGAGAACGCACAGAGTTGGCAGACAGCCTGAAATGCAACAAGTATAAAAACGTTAAATGCAAAAGCGCCTACAGTGCCTTCGAGGAACATTTTAGAGAAATGAAGCATATTTCATTTCCCAATCCATGCAGGTTACTCACATTTCAAAGGAAATACCGTACTCATCTATTGTAAGACGTGCCTTTGGTGTTAAACATGAACTGTGCACATCACAAACTGCAACGCAATCCTACAGCTGAAGCCAAAATCATCGTTCAGCCGAGAATCTAAATATTAAGATGGTCCAAACCCAGAGCTTTCTACTGAACCTCTATTGAACATTTGATCAGGCTGTCCTGAACTCAGTCGCACATTCACGTTAGCCAAAGCAGCGTTTCGATTTTTATTATAAAGCAAGGTGCAACTTAACAATTCTGGTGGGTTTTATTTGGTTGACTGCCACAACACGAAGAGATTTGACTGACCATTTCCCTCCCGGTTTCTGGATACATATCAGAATGCCAAAACGGAATATAAAAGTAAAGTGCCGAAAAAGAAAATGCTGGAAAACCTCAGGGGGTCTGGCAGCATCTGTAAGGAGAAAAAAGAGCTGACGTTTTGGGTCCGGATGAACCTTGGTCAAAGCTTTTATACAAGTTAACGATTTCAGTCAGTCTGCAGAATGAGATTGTGTGGTTTTGGATACACCAGTATGGGAAGCCTGCAGAAGCGATGGAAAAGCATTCCGCAGCCCCTTCCATCTCAGGCAATACGGTCTGAAGAGACAACAGATTAAGCCTTTATCCCACCTGGGCTGATAGGTTTATGGGGTGACTTCATAGAGATCTTAAAAGTTATCAAGTGGAGGCAGAGAGCCACAAAGAGATAGGGACAGGTTAATTGAATGGGCAAAAATTTGGCAGATGGAGTTGCGTGCATAAATGTAAACTTGTACATTTTGACAGGAAGAATAGAAAAGCAGTATACTAAGAACAAAGAAAATTACAGGACAGGAACAGGCCCTTCAGCCCTCCGAGCCTGCACCAACCATGCTGCCCGGCTTAACTAAAACCCCCTACCCTTCCGCAGACCATATCCCTCTATTCCCATTGCATTCATGTATTTGTCAGGATGCCCCTTAAAATCACTACCTTATCTGCTTCCACTACTTCTCCCAGCAACGGGTTCCAGATGCCTCGTACAGCTCCTTCAAGCCTTGCCCCTCGCACCTTAAACCTATGGCTCCTAGTAATTGACTCTTCCACCCTGGGAAAAAGCTTCTGACTATTCACTCTGTCCATGCCTCTCATAATCTTGTAGACTTCTAACAGGTCACCCCTCAACTCCATCATTCCAGTGAGAACAAACCAAGTTTCTTCAACCTCTCCTCATAGCTGATGCCCTCCAAACCAGGCAACATCCTGGTAAATCTTTTCTGTACCCTTTCCAAAGCCTCCTTAAATGGAGAAAGATTGCAGAACTCGGTGGTACAGAGGGATCTGGATGTCCTGGTACATGAATCACGAAGTTAGTACGCAGGTACAGCATGTGATTAGGAAGAAAAACGGAATGTTGCCTTTTATTGCAAAGGGAATGGAATATAAAAGTCCAGATGCTTTACTACATGCATTCAGGGCCTTGATGAGACCACATCTGGAGAACAGTATGCAGTTTTGGTTTGCCTATTTAAAAAAAAGACATCATTGCTTTAGTAGAAGCTCAGAGAAAGCTCACTGGACTCACACCTGAAGTGAAAGGATTGCCTGAAGAAAGGTTGAATGGATTAGACCTATACCCACCGCAGTTTTGAAAAATGAAAAATGATCTTATTGAAGGATAAAAGGTTCTGACGGGATTTGATAGGGAGGATACCCAGAGGATGTTTCCTCTTATGGGAAGAAACTAAAACTAGGAGACATAGCTTCAAAATATGAGGTCTCCCAAAGAGCCATTGTCGTGTGGAGTTCTCTTCCTGAGAAAGTGGTGGCGGCTGGGTCTTTGAATTTATTCAAGGCAGATTTTTGTTAGACAAGTGAGACAATGGGCAGACAGGAAGGTAGAGTTAGGACCACAACCAGATCAGTCGTGATCTTACTGAATGGCCTACTCCTGTTTCTATGAAGATTGTAAAAGGTTAAAATGAATGTTACAGACAATGCATTTGCTCCCTTACTGCCTGTAACCAGTATGTTTTCTACGTGAAGAGGTGTGTATTTACTTACCCTTGGGAGTATGAATTCCAATTACATAATTCAGCAGCAAGCTACTGAGTTCTAAATAAAGGTTAGTTATTCGCATTCACTTACCCCAAAATTAGCATATCTCACACACAGACAGTTGCGCGCACAGACATACATAATGTACACACAGGCACAGATAATGTACTTTTACAGAATATAGTTAATTCAGTCTCAGGTATACGATTTCCAACCTCCCACACGGCTGGCCTCTGGTTTCTTGAATGGATTTGATTATTTTAATCCACCTTCCCGTCTGCCCCTCGTAACCTTTGTTTAACAAAAATCTGCCTTGAATAAATTCAGAGACCCAGTCTCCACTACTTTCTGAGGAAGAGAAGGTCACACGCCAATGACTCCTTGGGAGACCTCTTATTTTGAAGTGAGAACTTTGTAAACTGAAGGGCTCACAGTAGATTGTGAGGTTTCTTGCAGTTGAAAATCTAGGCATTGGTTCTCATGTGAACAATGAAACTGGAATAGGTTAAGTACTTTGGTTGCTTGATGGCTAGAAACTGGTTCTCAGATTGTCTGACAACTGATGGTTCTCATGGGTTTGCTGGGGGTCCTGCAGTACCTAAAACCAACTTTGATAACATGATCACACCTAGTTTAGCTTGGATGGGAAAGCCATCGTAATACAATGGTAAATTGATAGTGGCTATTGAGTTACGGCCTTCCCCTTTGTCCAGTATGAAACATGGAGGCAGACAGTTTGGAAACTCCATAGTCCTTAAGTGTGCAAACTCCGCAACTGGCTGTGAGGTACCCTCACCCAAGTGCATATTTAATTAGGATTCACTAGAAACTCAATTCTGTCTCAAGCAATGACGGGCAATCCTAGGCTAGTGAATGGGCCGCACAAGTAGCCCTCCTTCATCACAGTGGGCCATAAGATCAGAATCAGGCTCATTCCTGGGGTCATGGTTAGTGAATAAGACTGAATACATTTAATACATACATAATTTAATAAATTTAATACATTTATTTCATAACAAGTTATAGAAAAAGCTTAAGCATTCTTTTATCAATAGAACTATCAACTTGAAATGGTAAAAATAAATATTTATATTTTATAAAATAAATATGCTTTGGACAGAGAGGGAGCGCACGGTTCTCAGTCAATGCTGTGTGCACCTTACTTCACTTGCCCTTGCTTTCCGTGTGAATCACTTCATACGGATAGGAAAAAACAACATGGGTGGAGATCAGTGGAATGTGGTATCACTGCGCGTGTGCAATAGTCAACTCAATATCCCGTGGATCACAGTCAAATTAGATGGGCCGAATGTCTAGAGTCATATGGTTCACAGCAGCCACCTTAACAACTTGCTACTGTCCAATTCTTAAAAGCATTGACTGAAAGTTCATAATATGACATGTCTGTACGAGCAATGACATGAACTAAATACTGACAGATTACTTCCGATGGTTAGCAGGATGGATAGGAGCAAAAAATAAATAAATAGGAATTAGATAGCTGCTTATAAACAGTATGGAGAGCATGTGGGAAGGTTCACAGAGAAAATCACCACTGTAGAACTGCTGGGATGCATGTCCCCTCAGCATATTGTAACATTTTAGCGATTGCATATTTCGAAGACAGCTCCAACATTTAGTTAATCATAGAACAGAACCACAATCCCACCCAGCCCTATCCCCTCAATCTGACACATTTACTCTGCAATCCCTCTGATACAAAGGGATAATTTAGCAGGGCCAATCAACCTAACCTCTGGACTGTGGGAGGAAACCAGAGCACCCGGAGAAAACCCACACTGACACGGGGAGAACGTGGAGACTCCGCACAGACAGTGACCCGAGGCCAGAATTGAATCCAGATCCTTGGCACTGTGAGGCAGCATTGGTAACCACTGTGCTGCCCTTACACCACGCTAGGAATATTTTGCATTCATCTGTTCACTGACATACTGCAGTTTATCAACACTGATACTTCAAATCTGTGTATCAAAAATCATTGTTTCTCCTCAAATAACAACATTGAAACTGAGAGGGTGTAAGTTTCAATTTGGCTACTGTACCACACAACCCACATCCTATCACACTCATATAGCCATAACTCCCCTTCTAATCAGAGATAAGCGTAGACCATTTCACTGATTTCCAATTATAATTGAGTGTTTTCATTTTCCTTAATGTTAAGTTATATAAGAAGCCTCCTCCAAGGTCAGTGCAGTTAATCCCACAATACTCAGCGTTAGAAATGCAAATCAGACTGCATGGATCCAAACAAAACAGGAAATCGCTTGTTCAAATTAATACATAACGCATAGTTTCTCATATCCAATGTCACATTCATACTGCACAGGAACTAACAATTGTACAATGAATCCCCGCACAGGGTCACTTTGGAGTTCTGAACACAATTCAAACACCTTTCCCCTACATTTTATACACTATAGGTTGAGGGCAATTATTGAGGAGCAATAATTTTGCCTGGCACTGGAGTTACATACATACTAAATGGAGTGAGGTTTCAAGTAAAGGTCACACACCAGACATTAAAGCTCTCCATAATGCGAATGCCAGCCTTCTGGTTTTCAAAGAGTTCAACTCAGCAGTGATTGTCTTAATTCTAGGAGTACAGGTTCATAGCTCCTTGAAAGTGGAGTCACAGCTCGGTAGAATGGTGAAGAAGGAATGATTAGTTTCATTGGTCAGAACATTGAATATAGGAACAAAAACAGGAAAATGCTGGAAAATCTCAGCAGGCCTGACAGCATTTTGGAGAGAGCATAGAGCCAATGTTTCAAGTCTGGATGACCCTTTATCAGGGCCACTGTCATTTCAGATTGCATTTAACTTTTTGAATTCAGGAGTTGGGACGTCTTGTTGAAATTGCACAAGACATTGGTAAGGCAACACTTGGAATACAGTTCAGGTCACCCTATTATAGAAAGGATATTATTAGAACTAGGAGTGCACAAAAGATTTACTAGAATGCTACTGGGACTTGATGGTTTGAGATGCAAAGAGAGGCTGGACAGACTGGGACTTTTTTTCCTCTGGAGTGTAGAAGGCCTATGGGTGATGTTGTAGAGGTCTATAAAAAAGTGAAGAGCATAGATAGATAGTCAACATCTTTTCCCAAAGATAGCAGAGTCTAAAACTAGATGGGACAGGTTTAAGTTGAGAAGGGAGAGATACAAAAGGGTCCAGAGATGCAATCTTTTCAGACAGAGGGTGGCAAGTGTCTGGAACGAACTGCCAGCAAAGGCAGGTACAATTTTGTCTTTTAAAAAGCATTTAGACACAGTTACACTGATAAGTTTGGTACAGAAGGATTTGGGCCAAATGAGGGCAATTGGCACTAGCTTAATAGCAAAAACTGGGCAACATGGACAAGTTGGGCCAAAGGGCCTGTTTCCATGCTGTAAACCTCTATGACTGACTCTATTCATGCCATCTTACTATGGTCTTAAATATCCAGGCAAGAGCTGACCTGTATCAATCCATTCAATCAGCAGGATTCCCTCCATTCAATACGCGCACAGCTAGACATTGTAAATTTCAGGGATTCAGGCTGGTCACGCCAACATGTCTGAATAGTGAAATCTTCTCAAAGAGAAGATTACATAAATCAGTAATGGAAGTTAACTCGAGTTCACCATTGTTTTTAAATGAATGTTAATTGCAGTATGCCACTATAAAATCTGCTTTTTAAAAAAAAAAATCAGCAACCTCTGGTTCAGGCACTTCCAAAAATTTCATTTGGTGACAGAGGGAAAGATTTTGCAATGTATTGCAGTTATTCATACGCTGAAACGACCACAACTCTGCAATCCTTTTATATTACACTTGTGCAGTAATCACCCAAGCCTGGCAATAGCTTCTGCAGCGGCTAAATGGAGCACTGTGAGCTCTCTGCTGAATATTGTCTGGGGGCAATCTTCGATGATGTGAGTCATTGATTGAAGGAGTTGCAGTGCTGCAGTCCGGATTCCCTGCAAGGCTTGCTTGTGCCATTTTCCTGCACAAAGACCTGTGCGGAAATGGTTGAGGAGTGCCCAGTGTTGGCATGGCAAGTACACGGGCTGTGCAATTTGTGGTGAGAAAGTGGTTTTTAATGGTGGCATGTTTGCTCCATTGCTGCTGCCATCGGACCTCTGCTGCTATTCCTGGGAACGGCAGTCTTAGTCATACAGGCAGAGTGGGAAGCAAGCAGCAGGTGGACTGGCAAGTTCCTTGTATAGTTATAATTTTAATGAGGTGGAGATGCCGGCATTGGACTGAGGTGGGCACATTAAGAAGTCTCACAATACCAGCTTAAAACCCAACAAGTTTATTTGGAATCACAAGCTTTCGGAGCACTGCCGGACTCACCTGATGAAGGAACAGCGCTCCAAAAGCTCGTGATTCCAAATAGACCTATTGGACTTTAACTTGGTGTTGTGAGACATCTTCCTGCACACTTTTAATAGTTATTCATAATCATGTCATGACTTATGTTTTTTTTTACTTACATCAGACTTTGGTGCTTGCCACCATGATGCTTTCTCAATAAACCAATCATGTATGTTGCTACTTAACCCACCCTTCAAGTTACAATGGGGGTGGCACGGTGGCTAGCACTGCAACCTCAGCACCAGGAACCCGGGTTCAATTCCGGCCTCAGGTCACTGGCTGTGCGGAGTCTGCACATTCTCCCCGCGTCTGCGTGGGTTTCCTCCAGGTGCTCCAGTTTCCTCCCGCAATCCGAAAAATGTGCTGGTCAGGTGGATTGGCCATACTAAATTCTCCCCCAGCGAGCCAGAATAGGCTGCCGGAATGTGACAACTAGGAGTTTGTCACAGTAGCTTCATTGCAGTGTTAATGTAAACCTACTTGTGACTAATAAACTTTTGCATTGATTTTGGCAAGCCTTCTACTAGCAATGGCCAGTGAAACCATACCTTTTCCTGAATGTGCTGTACTACATTCACTGCGCACAGACCATGAAATTTCTTTAAAAATTAGAACGGTCTTGCTTACAAAAAGTTTTGCACAAGTCTGACAAAAAAAACAATGCTTGCAGGCCAAATAGTTATTGGCGCATTTGTATTATCAGCTGCACAATGCTGTTTCCAAAAACTGAAATGGCTGATCTGTCCACCACAAAAGACAAAGCAGAACTGTGCAACAAATACATCAAGTCTCCTGATCAGCAGAAGATAACAATCTAAAGAATGTGTGAAGGAGTCAAAGAGCGAGAGAGATGACAAACCATCAATTTCACTTTTTAAAAAGTAGGCAGTTTTACAGTGGGACTGGATGTAAACATCCACTTTTAAAAAATACCCTTTAAGCAGTTTTTAGTGGCTATAAACAGTACAAGGTAGAGTTTAAAGTTTATTTATTAGTGTCAGAAGTAGGCTTACATTAACACTGCAATGAAATTACTGTGAGAATTCTCTAGTTGCCACACTCTGGCGCTTGCTCGGGTTCACTGAGGGAGAATTCAGCACACCTAGCCAGCACGTCTTTCGGATTGTGGGAGGAAACCGGAGCACCCGGAGGAAACTCACGCACACAGGGGGAAGAACATGCGGACTCCGCACAGCGACCCAAGCCGGGAATCGAATCCCGGTACTGTGAGGCAGCAGTGCTAACTACCGTGCCGCCCCGGCGCAAGTTAATTGAGCACAAACAATCTCTCGCAGCACGCACTCTGTGGTGCCCAACATATTTCAGAAAGTAATAAACATTTTCCAAGTCAGGTGTAAAATGAAGATGCAGTACAGATAATCCCACATGCCTTTGTGAAGCTGGATATGACATTTCTACAGCAATGTTTGATGAGGAATTAATAACCAGCACCAATCACAGGATGTAGAACAATACACAGGATGTATTTCCCATCAATGATGTTTATTTATCAGATCCACAATATATATTTCCCACTCTTGGTGAAGGACGAAAATAAACTGTACAACAATGAACTTCCCATCCATTACAAACAGCGCCTATCACTGCTGTTGTAAAGATACCATCATCGCAAACAGTCACCGAAATGCAGTGCCTCTCAATCATAACTCTGTCATAATTATTATTATCAACATATTAAGATTTCCGTCAGGAAAAAGATACAAAAGTCTGAAGTCACATACCAACCAACTCAAGAATAGCTTCTTCCCAGCTGCGATCAGACTTTTCAATGGATCGATCTGATATTAAGTTGATCTTTCTCTACACCCTAGCTGTGACTGTAAGACTATATTCTGTACTCTCACCTTTCCTCCTTTATGAATGGTATGCTTTGTTTTACATGGAAGAAACAATGTTTTTCACTGTACACTGATACATGCGACAATAACAAATCAAATCATAAAGATTTGAAATGAATCCCAGCAGTTTTCCAACCATTATTGCTGTGATAACTTCCTATTCTATTGCAATTCACACAATTTGCAGAGGAGGCAATGGCCTAGTGGTATTATCACTAGACTATTAATCCAGAAACTCAGCTAATGTTCTGGGGACCCGGGTTCGAATCTCGCCATTGCAGATGGCAGAATTTGAATCAATAAAAAAAATCTGGAATTAAGAACCTACTGATGACCATGAAACCATTGCTAATTGTTGGAAAAACCCATCTGGTTCACTAATGTCTTTTAGGGAAGGAAATCTGCTGTCCTTGCCTGGTCTGTCCTACATGTGACTCCAGAGCCACAACAATGTGGTTGACTCTCAACTCTCACTTATTCTTTCGTAAATTGGCCACCAACACCGGTTGTCAGTACTTTAGATAACTCTCTTTTCCTTAACAGCTTGCACAAATGTAAAAATTTAGAGGCTCTCTGCAAGAGAAAAGTGGACTGTGGAAGATCTCTGCCCCCTCCAAGGGCAACTAGGGATGGGTAATAAATGCTGGCCAGCCAGTGACGCCCATGTCCCACGAATGAATTTTTTAAAAACTTGTGATATCAAAACCTATATGGGGAGAAACTCTAAATTGCTAAAGAATTTAAAGCAACTTTCAAACCATTTTTGTATGTAAAATGCTCACTTATTCTTCAGTAAATTGGCCACCAACACTGGCTGCCAGTACTTTAGATAAATGCATTGATAACTCTATTTTCTTTAATAGCTTGCACAAATGTAGAAATTTAGAGGTGTCATACGTAAGGGCTCCCTGCAAGAGAAAAGTGGACTGTGGAAGATCTCTGGCAGCAGGAAGACAGATAATGGAGTTCCAGAGAGGAGGTGCGTTGGCGGCCGAAAAAAATCCAGCCTTTGACAGTGGCGGTGATTGTGTTGACCGTAACACAAACGTACCTTTGCAGGATAGATCTCTCAGTTGGCATTTTTATTTAGTCTAAAGAATGATTATTCCTGTAAACTCCTTTAACACAGTGGATGCTATGTTCCAAACAATGCTACAGCTTGTAAAACTTAACCTTAATTTTTCTTGGGAAACAGTGAACAGAAGTACAGGGAGAAATCAGCAGTATATTATAGAATCCCTACAGTGCAAAAGGAGGCCATTCGGCCCATCAAGCCTGCACCAACAACAATTCCAACCACACCCTATCCCTGCAAACCCATATGTTTACCCTGTTAATCCCCCTGATGCTAATGGACAATTTATCATGACCAATCCACCTAACCTGCACATCTTTGGACTGTGGGAGGGAACCAGGCCACCCAGAGAAAACCCACACAGACGTGGGGAGAATGTGCAGACTCCGCACAGACAGTGAACAGGAAGTGACTAAGCCGGGAATCGAATCCGGGTCTCTGGCGCCATGAGGCTGCAGTGCTAACCACTGTGCCACCGTGCCACCCTGCCACTGACAAAACTGTTTCTAGACATCTATTAACACAAACAGCAAAACAGTTCACAGAAACCTGAAGTGCATGATTCATGGTGATGATACTAATATATTATGCCAATTTAATCATGGCCTTGAATGCTAATTATGATAATTAAACATTTGCCTAACCATATAATTAAAAACTCTAAGTCCTGTGGCTGTTAACACGGTTGTGAATTTTGGAAAACCATGCTGAAAACCTCTGCTCTCTGAAATGCTGCCTTATATAAATTGTGAGATCTCATTAATGAAATTTCATTTATACATAGTAACAAAACTGAATATATATCGATTCCCCCCTCCCCCAACCCCGCTCATCCCCCTGGCACTACTGGACAATTTAGCATGGCCAATCCATCTAATCTGCACATCTTTGAAGTGTGGGAGGAAACCAGAGCACCCGGAGGAAACCCACGCAGACAGGGGGAGAACGTGCAGACTCCACACAGATAATGACCGAAGCTGGGAATCGAACCAGGGCCTCATAGCGCCAGAGCATCTTCCCAGCTTGGGTCACTGCCTGTGCTGAGTCTGCGCATTCTCCCTGTGTCTACTTGGGTTTCCTCTAGGTGCTCCGGTTTCCTCCCAGTCTGAAAGATGTGCTGGTTAGGTGAATTAGTCATGCTAAATTCTCCCTCAGCGCACCCGAACAAATGCCAGAATGTGGCGACTAGGGGAATTTCACAGTAACTTCATTGCAGTGTTAATGTAAATCTTACTTATGACTAATAGACAAAATTAATCAAGATCACGCAAAGTGTTTCACAATTTGGGCAGCACGGTGGCAAAGTGGTTAGCACTGCTGACTCACAGCGCCAGCGTCCTGGGTTCAATTCAGATCTCGCATTATTGTTTGTACAGAGTCTGCACGCTCTCCTGTGTCTGCATGGGTTTCCTTCGACACTCCAAAGATGTGCAGGTTAGATTGATCAGTCAGGCTATATTAATACTGGTATCGGGGGATCGATTAGTGAGGTAAATATGTGGGATTACGGGGATAGGGTGGGATTGTCGTCGGTGTAGACCAGATGTGCCAAATGGCCTCCTTCTGCACTGTAGGGAATCTACTAAAAAACTAACCCATTATTACAGTCCCTGCATTCATGTAGGCAAATCTGGCAACTCACTTATTCGCTATCTCTTTCCTGTACTCTGCCTCATCATCACTGATCTGGTGAACTCCTGCAATGACAGTAATCTCTCCCTGAATGTCAGCAAAACAAAGGACATCAACTTCAGGAAGCATAATGGAGGACATGCCCCTGTCTACATCAATGAGAACAAAGTAGAAATGGTCAAGAGCTTCAAGTTTTCAAGATCAACAACAACCTTTGCTGGTCCCTTCACACCAATGCTATGGTCAAGAAAACTCACCAACGCTTCTACTTTCTCAGAAGACTAAGAAAATTTGATATGCTGACTACGACTCATCAATTTTTACAGATGCACCAAAGAAAGCATTATTTCTGGTTGTATCACAGCTTGGTATGGCACCGGCTCTGTCCAAGACCGCAAGAAACTATGTAGGGTTGTGAACGAAACCCTATTATTCCCACGAAACTCATCTCCAAACTCCGTGGCCTGGATCTCGGCACCTTCCCCTGCGACTGGATCCTGAACTTCCTAACTCACAGACCACAATTAGCGAGGATAGGCAACAACACCTCTGCCACGATCATCCTCAACACCGATGCCCCACAAGTCTGTGTTCTCAGCCCCCTACTATACTCCTTATACACCTATGACTGTGTGGCCAAATTCCCCTCTAATTCAATTTTCAAGTTTGCTAATGACACCATTGTAGTGGGTCGGATCTCAAATAACAGAGACAGAGAATCTGGTGAACTGGTGCGGCAACAATAATCTCTCCCTCAATGTCAACATAATGAAGGAGATTGTCATCGACTTCAGGAAGCGTAAAGGAGAACATGCCCATCTTCATCGATGGGGACAAAGCAGAAATGGTCAAAAGCTTCAAGTTTTTAGGTGTCCAGATCACCAACAACCCCCTTGCCGGCACTATGGTTAAGAAAGCCTACCAATACCTCTACTTTCTCAGAAGGGTAAGGAAATTTGGCATGTCAGCTACAACTCTCACCAACTTTTACAGCTGCACCATAAAAAGCATTCTTTCTGGTTGTATCACAGCTTGGTATGGCTCCTGCTTTGCCCAAGACCGCAAGGAACTACAAAAGATCATGAATGTAGCCCAATCCATCACCAAACCAGTCTCCCATCCATTGGCTCTCATCAAAGCAGCCAGCATAATTAAGGGCCCCATGCACCTCAGACATTCTCTCTTCCACCTTCTTCTTTTGGGAAAAAGGTGCAAAAGTCTGTGGTCATGTGCCAACCAACTCAAGAACAGCTTCTTCCCTGATGTTGTCAAGACTTTTGAAAGGACTTACCTTGCATTAAGTTGATCTTTAACTATGACTGTAACACTACATTCTGTACTTTCTTGATTCCTTCTCTATGAACAGTATGTTTTGTCTGTACAGTGCACAAAAAACAATACTTTTCACTGTATGTTAATACATGATAATAATAAATCAAATCAAATCATTGTTCCCTTGGAGCTCACGAGCCCAGAATCTTGTTTCACAGCCACAGCTTGGGGAAACTCTTGATGAAAGCAAATTACTATGGATGCTGGAATCTGAAACCAAAAGAGAAATTACTGGAAAATCTCAGCAGGTCTGGCAGCATCTGTAAGGGGAGAAAAGAGCTGACATTTTGAGTTCAGATGACCCTTTGTCAAAGCTAAAAGGCACAAAGTGGAAGATATTTATACTGCAGGGCGAGGGAATGAAAGATGAGTCATAGCCATAGAAACCAGGGGCTAGGGTGTAAATGGCCAAACAGCAGAGAAACTGTAAGCTGTGACAGACGAAGATGTTCTTGTGTGTGGGGGAGAGAGAGAGAGAGAGAGGAGGATGGGACAGAGGTAGAATGTAAAAAGGGGAAGCGGGGGGAAAAAAGGTAAGAATATCTAATATCTAACTTTAATTTCCTGCCAAAAAACGGAAATGGTGCAAATGATTTAATTTCAAAACTTCACATGCCAAGCCTATTAGCATAAGATGAAATGTTGAGGAGTTATTCTTAGCAAGTTGTTTTCACTTCATGCTGTCAGTGCAAAGTAAAAACATCACCAACAAGCACCCCCCTCCCCCCACCAACGTCTCAATAAAGATTAAGATGGGCCATTTTTCGGTCCAGACAAAAGCGTGCAAGCCTAAACATCACTGAGACGAATGGGGGAACATATTACTTGCATCACTGAAATGAGGCGTAAAACAGAAGCATAAAGATAAAATAAGTGTGGGAGTGGTGATGAAAATCCTCTGAATGAAGTGACGGTGAAACACAAACTATTTTTAAACCCATCACCAAATCTTAAAATCTCAGGGTCCATTCCGACAGGTTTTATATTTAATATAAATATTTAATGAAAGTAGTTGCATTGAGGGCTTTTCAGCATTCCACACTTATTGAAGCAGTCGGAACTTCCAGCTGCTTTTAGATTGTCCCTGGCTACTACTTCTAGCTTCTGCTACCAGTTGAAAATGCAAACTAGCCACAATTTAATAAGGCCCACAGGCAGGACGATCATTCAATAATGTACGGTATATATTGTGGCGTTGTTCTGGCCGCTATCCTCTGCTATTCCTATTAGTGGACAGCAGAGTGGCACAGTAGTTAGCACTGCTGCCTCGCAGCACCAGCAACCCAGGTTCAATTCCCAGCTTGGGTCACTGTCTGCGTGGAGTTTGCATGTTCTCCCCGTGTCTGCGTGGGTTTCCTCCAGGTGCTCCGGTTTCCTCCCACAATCTAAAGATGTGCGGGTTAGGTGGATTGGCCATGGTAAATTGCCCTTTAATGCCCGAGGACTAGCTAGGGTAAATGCACGAAAATATGGAGATAGAGCCTGGGTGGCATCGTTGTCGGTGCAGGTGAGATGGGTCAAATGGCCTCCTTCTGCACTGTCAGGATTCAATGATTCTATGACTAACTATAAGAAACTGTCTAGTTGATTTCTGGGTTTCAGCCAGCCGTCGACAGTGGACAAAGGAGACAACATGATTATTAGTGCCTATAATGTAAATAAGGCTTACATTAGTCCAAAGATGTGTAGCTTTGATGGATTAGCCATGGCAAATGTGCAGGGTTGCAGGGGAGAAGGCCTGGGTGGGATACTCTGTCAGAGAGTCGGTGCAGATTTGATGGGCCAAATTACCTCTTCTGCACTGTAGGGATTCTATGATTACTGAAAGAAACTTTGAACATACACAAATCCTGTCATGGATTGAAGATGCCTTACTGTTTTAAACAAATGCTCATCCCTCCACTCAAAAGTATGTGCTCTTAATCTTTGGTTTGATTTGATTTATTGTCACATGTATTAGTATAGTGAAAAGAAGTATTTCTTATGCATTATAGAGACAAAACATACCATTCACAGACAGGGAAACGAGAGAGTGCAGAATGTAGTGTTACAGTCAAAGCCAGAGTATAGAGAAAGATCAACTTAATATGAGTTAGGTCCATTTGGTACATGACTTCAGGCTTTTGTATCTTTTTTCTGATGGAAGAAGGTGGAAGAGAAAATATCCAGGATGTGTGGGGTCCTTAATTATGCTGGCTGCTTTTCTGAGGCAGCGGGAAGTGTAGACAGAGTCAGTGGATGGGAGGTTGGTTTGCAAGTTGGATTGGGCTATATTCACAACCCTTTGTAGTTTCTTGCAGTCTTGGACTGAGCAGGAGCCATACCAAGTCGAGATACAACCAGAAAGAATGCTTTCTATGGTTCATCTGTAAAAGTTGGTGATGGTCGTAGCGGACATGCCAAATTTCCTTAGCCTCCTGAGAAAGTAAAGGAGTGATACTCATTCATTGGGTCATTTTTCTCCATTTATGTCAACTGGTCAAAATTCTGGAGGACTTTGGTTATCAATGAACTCTTTTCATGCATTACTTGGTCTGCTAGATGCCAAGTTAGAAACGCCAGATCAGAGAAATTTGAGATTGCAATCTTCATTTCCCTCAGGTTCATTAATTCCACTCATGCAGGCGAGGAGCTGTGGCCGCTGTCATTCTCACTGGTGTAAAAGGTGCAAAGAGAAACAGAGGCATTCAAAGGTCTGCAAAGTCACTTAACCAGCTTACAATAGATAATACTATAATTAATCAATATTCATGCCGTAGCTATTTGTCACAATGCACTTCATTGTGGCTACTGGATAATATTTGGAATTTACATTAATTGAAACCATATGAAACAATTACATTTCCCAAATGCAAACTGTAGGGTAACAATCTCGTATGCAAATTCTGTTGAGCTGGTTTTCTAGAATTTATTTTTGTATCACAATGCCATCTTGATTTCAATCTTTTGTTCCAGTACATGGTATATGCATAATCTACATTGTTTGGGAAATATTGTAGTTTTGACAGGTATTTGAAATATGTAGAAGAGTGACTACATAAACTTCATACATTGGATTTGGACTGTTTGCAATTGTACTGCTGCTTAGTGGGTGAATATTTCGTGCTCATTCATAAGATAGAGTCATAGAGGTTTACAGCATGGAAACAGGCCCTTCGGCCCAACTTATCCATGCCGCCCTTTTTTTTAAACCCCTAAGCTAATCCCAGTTGCTTGCATTTGGCCCATATCCCTCTATACCCAAAGTACCTATGTAACTAAGAGCAGAGTTAGGCCATTTGGCCCCACTGAGTTTGCTCCAGCTCATTTCTGACACGTAACCATCACTCTAGCCCCCTCCTGATTTTTTTGTGTCTTATCACAACTTATCATAAGTTAAGGGGTAGCAAATTTAAAACAGAGTTGAGGAGAAACTACTTCTCCCAAAAGGTTGCGAATCTGTGGAATTCGCTACCCCAAAGTGCGGTGGATGCTGGAACAGTGAGTAAATTTAAGCAGGAGTTAGACAGATTTTTAATTGGTAATGGGCAATGGGGATGAGGAGCATATCATCCATGATTGAGGAAAAGAGTCAATGGGCCAAACATATACATTCCCCTACGCTGCATTTGGGAAATGTAAATATTTCATAGGACTTCAATTAGTGTAATTCCTAAATATTATCCAGTAGTCACAATGAAATGCATTGTGACAAATAGCTACTGCATGAATACTGATTAATTATAGTATCCCTTGGATGCCAAGTTCCTGAGTAGTTGAACACACAGTGCCCTTAAGAGTGAGTGAAGAGGAAAAGTGTAAATGTTCCAAGAACAAAAAGGTCCTGCCAGATTAAAAATAGACTGAGAGCCAGAACAGACAAGAACAAGTGAAAGCTGAGATACCGTTAACTGACAATGTTCTGAGACTCACATAGTTGCTGGCAGCAGTTTGTGATTTTATAGTGAAACATTTCTCCAATTTACTTCAATTAATGTGATTAAATTGAAAGTACTACGACCAAACTGCTTTCTAAATATCTTTCCCACATAAGAAATCAAGCTCCTAATCAAACTTTCTGCTCCATGAAATAAAATATTGACCTGAACATTTTGTTTTATAATTTTATTTGTCAAGGTGAGCAGATTTTCTAATGAAAGACAAATGCAATCTTAAAAAACACTGAAGTAGCTGTTAGTACAGGAGGAACGTGTGGTTACACCACGGGTTCACAATTGCAACATGGTCATTCTGATTTCAGCTGCCCCAACAGGGCAAGGGGTCCTGTGCAGAACACAGCAGTGAGGAGAGAAATCCTCAGAAGTCAATGTGCATCACTGCTGAACAGTAAATAACACAAAATGGCAAAGGCTTAGGAGTGAGGTTGTAAAATGTGTGGGGCACCATGGCACAACCTGAAGAGGGAGACAAATTTTAAAACATGGAAAGACACAGGTGCCACAGTGGTTAGCACTACTGCGTCACAGCGCCAAAGACCCAGGTTCAATTCCGGCCTCGGGTGACTGTCTTTGCACAGTTTGAACGTTCTCCCAGTGTCTGTGTGGGTTTCCTCCGGGTGTTCCAGTTTCCTCCCACCATCCAAAGGTATACGGGTTAGGTTGACTGGCCATGCTAAATTGTCCCTTAGTGTCAGAAGAATTAGCATAATAAATACGTGGGATTATGGGGATAGGGCCTGGGTGGGATTGTTGTCAGTGCAGACTCAATGGGCCGAATGGCTTCGTTCTGCACTGCAGGGATTTTATGACTTTTTTTAAAAAATCAAAATGTCCCTGCTGACAAAATGCCAAAGAAGTTAACAGCCAAGTTCCTGTAAAATAGTTTAAAGTGACATATAGGGATGCTATGAAAATGTGGATGAAGTAATGTAGCCAAAACATACCAAAATTAAGTAACTGTGTCAGTACAATGATGTTTCACACGTAAAGCAAGCATTGTGGATATCATCTTAAAAATCAAACCGTTTGGCTTAACCAACCATGGGAAAATAAATCTCATGCACTGAGTAAAGATGAGTCAGCAACAGGAATGGTAAAGCTTGACAAGTATTTGCTACATCAATATTTTGAACTATCTTAATGGTTAAAAACATATTCAGAATAAAACAGAACAGCTAGATGCCAGGATAATTAATGCATTACAGACGAACTGAAGCAACTCTGGCTTGACTGTACAATAGCATATTTGTAGGTGGTACAGGTGTGCCTTCTTTATAATAAAGCAATGAGCAAAATACCCATCAAGCCTGCCAGGTTTATGCCACTGTGCACCTTATCCCACCTATTGAGGGGGAAGTATAAATACTCCCCATCCCAAAGCAAAGTTTTAGAACAATCAAAAACTCTATATCCGTTTAAAGTTTATTTATTAGTGTCACAAGTAGGCTTACAGTAACACTGCAATGAAGTTACTATGAAAATTCTCGAGTCACCACATTCCAGTGCCTGTTCAGGTAACACTGGAGGGAGATGTTAGCATGGCCGATGCACCTAACCAGCACGTCCTTCAGACTGCGGGAGGAAACCAGTGCGTCAGGAGAAAACCCACACAGACACGGGGAGAACATGCAGATTCTGCACAGACAGTGACCCAAGCTGGGAACTGAACATGGAGTCCTGGAGCTGAGAGGCAGCAGTGCCAATCACTCTGCCACCGTGGCGCCCTATTACTATTTAGCAAGACAAAAGCAAAATTTTGGCAGATGCTGGAGATCTGAAATAAAAGCCAAGTGCTGGCAAAATGCAGCAGATCAGACTGCATCTGTGGAGAGAATCACGGAATCCCTACAGTGCAGAAGAAACCATCTAGCCCATCGAGTCGGCACCAACTCTCTGACAGAATATTTCACCCAGGCCTCATCCCCATAATCTCACTTTTCCCATGGCTAATCCACCTAACCTACACATCCTGGGACACAAAAGGTCAATTTAGCATGGCCAAGCCACCTAACCTTCAGAGAAACAGAGTTAAGATTGAGTCCAAAATGACTCTTCCTTGGAATTTAGTTTGGCAGCATGGTGGCACAGTAGTTAGCACTGCTGCCTCACAGCGCCAGAGAGCCAGGTTCAATTCCAACCTCGGGTCACTGTCTGTGTGGAGTTTACGCGTTCTCCCCATATTGTTCAGGTGCTCCAGTTTCCTCCCAGACTCCAAAGATGTGCAGGTTAGGTGAATAGGCCATGCTAATTTTTTCACAGAGGGTGGTGAGTGCCTGGAACAAGTTACTAGGAGCAGCAGTAGAGGCAGGTGCAAATTTGTCTCTTAAAAAGCATTTACAGTTACATGGGCAAGATGCCTATAGGGGAATATAGGCCAAATGCGGGCAATTGGGACTAGCTTAGGGTTTTAAAAAAAGGGTGGCATGGACAAGTTGGGCCGAAGGGCCTGTTTCCATGCCGTAAATCTCTATGACTCTATAAATTTCCCCTTAGTGTCAGGAGGACTAGCTAGGGTAAATGTGTAGAATTATGGGAATAGGGTCCGAGTGGGATTGCAGTTGGTGCAGGCTCGACGGACCAAGTGGCCACCTTCTGCACTGTAGGATTCTATAGTTCTATAATTCCTGCCACCGCAGCTGAGCTTTTTAAGCACTTTGTTTTTAGTTGAACATTATTAAATCTTGGCTTCCATTGATGGCCTTGCACCTGTCCCAAATACCACTTTAATGCATTTGATTTTTCAAGGTTCTTTTGATCTGATAACCTGCAATCCCAATTCCAAACCCAAGTATTTCTTGGTTCTTTTTGACCTGAAGTTCTTGAAAGGAGAAACAACGGCACATGCTGGGACATATATCACAGTTCTGTGCCTTTATGCATTAGAGGCAGAAGAGCTTCTAATCTTCAGTCTTGATACAAGGTTATGAACAAAATCATAATGTAACCAAGAGTATTAGTCCATCCACTTTACGGCAAGCATTATGAATTCTCTCAAATCACTTCTTTCCTCCCCAGTGTTCGCCATTGCTCTAATGTTCATAACAGTAAGGGACCCAAATTACACATCGATTGGAAGGAAATCCACAAGTTACCGCTCTCCCGGTAACAGCGTTAGTCCCATTCATTAACACCTGCTGCCAAACCAGATTTCAATCCAGTTCACCAATGTGTGTCATTAGTTCCACAAATCCAACTTTCATTAAATGCCTTCTGAAAATTAGGTTGAAAGGCCAACAGAAATCCACTGGTTCAGTTACTGTCACAGAAGAGTTCTGGCAGATTACACAATTATCACCCGTCACTTCTCAATCCATGCTGAGTACACCATATGGTCTCCCTGTCTTTTAACTGCATTCCACATAATGCAATTAAGTATTTTCCCCACGACAGAAATCAAACTCTCTGGCTCCATAATTGCCAGGTTCATACCACACGGTGTCTTACGTTGGAAATTCTTTAAAAGTAGGTTCCAAATTTATTTAACAACTCCACAACTTTACAGCTACAGCTTGGCAGTAAATACAAAGGATTGCCGAGAAATTTTCAGCACAAATACAGGCCGGTTTAGCTTGATACGTCTATCCCAGTGTTTGTGCTCCACACAAGCCTCCTTCTTTCAGCATATTTATTTATTAATGTCACAAGTAGGCTCATATTAATACTGCAAAATCCCCTGTGAAAATCCCCTAGTCACCACATTCCGGTGCCTGTTTGAGTACATTGAGGGAGAATTTAGCATGGCCCAAGCACCTAACCAGTACATAACGAGCATATAGATCACAGAAGATCATAGAATCCCTACAGTGCAGAAGAGACCTTTTGACCCATCGAATCAGCACTGACACTCTGACAGAGTATATTACCCAGGCCCTCTCCCCCACCCTATCCCTGTAACCCCACACATTTACCATGGCTAACCTATCTAACCCATGCATCTTAGGACACTAAGGGGCAATTTAGCATGGCACCTAACCTAATCTTTGGACTGTGGGAGGGAAGTAGAGCACACAGACAAAACCCACGCAGGCATAGGGAGAATGCGCAAACTCCACACAGACAGTCACCCATGGCAAGAAGAATCGAACCCAGGTCCCTAGAGCAGCAGCAGTGCTAACTACGGTGCAGCCCTTCTAAGATATCCCTCTAAGTTTTCTCCTTCATGCACTTGTGTAGTTTTTCCTAACTAGGAATTGCCTCAAGCATTCTACGTAGCAGTGAATTTCACATTCCCACCATTCTGAGTAGAGTGGTTTAACTTGAATTCCTTATTGAATTCATTGATGATTATTTTGTAGTTATGGCTCCATATTTTGGGTTTCCCCACAAATGAAAATACGCTCCCTCTGTCAATCCTATTAAACTCCGAAAGGCCTCTTAATTTTGGCTGACCTTTAGGCCAGCTCGAGGCTTTTCCAGAGACAACATTCTCTGGAATAACATTCTGTTCAGTCTTTCTTTGCAGTTCTGACATAGATGTGATGGGTCAAAGGGTCTCATTCTCTGCAGTAATGATTCCATGACTCTCAGCCTCCCATCACCTTTTCTGCACTTTCTACAATTTTTGCTAATATGGCATTCAGAACTATGCGTAATGTAATCTAATCATAGTTCTATGCACTTCTAACATAACCTCTCTTCAATGCTATTCCTCCAGAAACAAATACCTGTGTTTTACTAACACTTCATATGCCTGTGTTAGAACATAAGAACATAAGAAATAGGAGCAGGAGTAGGCCATCTGGCCCTTCGAGCCTGCCCCGCCATTCAATAAGATCATGGCTGATCTGTCGTGGCTCAGTTCCACTTTCCGGCCCTCTCCCCATAGCCCTTAATCCCCTCTCTTATCAAAAACCCATCAACCCGCTTCTTGAAAATATTTAGCGAGGCAGCCTCCACCACTTCAACGGGTAGAGAATTCCAGAGATTCACCACCCTTTGAGTGAAGAAGTTCCTCCTCAACTCTGTTCTAAAACGCCCCCCCTTTATCTTGAGGCTGTGCCCCCTAGTCCTACTATCCTTTCTGAGCGGGAAGAGTCTCTCCACCTCTATCCTATCCATCCCATTCATCATCTTATACGTCTCAATGAGATCTCCCCTCATTCTTCTAAACTCCAACGAGTACAAGCCTAGTTTATTCAGCCTCTCCTCATAGTTCAACCCCCTCAACTCCGGTATCAGCCTAGTAAACCTCCTCTGCACTCCCTCCAAGGTCAAAATATCTTTGCGCAGGTGCGGCGCCCAAAACTGCACACAGTACTCCAGCTGCGGCCTCACCAATGCCCTATACAGCTGCAGCAAGACCTCCCTACTTTTATATTCAATCCCCCTCGCTATGAAGGCCAGCATCCCATTCGCCTTCCTGACCACCTGCTGCACCTGCAAGCTGGGTTTTTGCGACTCATGCACAAGGACCCCGAGGTCCCTCTGCACCGTCGCCTGCTGCAGTTTTTCGCCCCGTAAGTAATAGTCCTTCCTACCATTCTTCCTACCAAAGTGGACCACCTCACACTTGCCAACATTAAATTCCATTTGCCATTTCCTGGCCCATTCGCCCAGCCTATCTAGATCCTTCTGCAGACTCTCCACACCCTCCGCACAATTTGCCGTTCCCCCAATCTTGGTGTCATCCGCAAATTTCGACACCCTACACTCGGTTCCCTCCTCCAGATCATCTATATAAATGGTAAAAAGCTGAGGCCCCAGCACCGACCCCTGGGGCACTCCACTAGTCACCATCCGCCAATCCAAATAGCACCCGTTGACCCCCACTCTCTGCCTCCTATTTGACAACCAATCCTCTATCCACGCTAACACCCTACCCCCAACTCCAAGTCCCCTGACCTTCTGCAATAACCTCTTATGAGGTACTTTGTCAAACGCCTTCTGAAAATCCAGAAAGACCACATCCACCGGCTCTCCTCTATCGACCGCCCTAGACACATCCTCATAGAACTCCAGTAAATTTGTCAGACACGACTTCCCTTTAATGAAACCGTGCTGCGTCTGCTCTATCAAGCAATTGCCTTCAAGATGCCTCGCAATTTCCTCCTTAATGACGGATTCTAGCAGCCTGTGCTGTTAATGATTTAATGATTTCTGTATTTGTCTAATGACCTGCACCCAAGTTTTTTTTAAATATACTTCATTCATAAAATATCTGAAAGAAAATTATAAATATTTGCTTGGTGAATTGGTGCGATGACAATAATCTCCAGGTAAGGGCAGCAGATTTCCTCCCCTAAAGGACATTGTCAGAAAAATCCATCTAGTTCACCAATCGACAATGGTTTCATGGTCATCAATAGATTCTTAATTCCAGACTTTTTTGAAAAATTGAATTCAAATTCCACCACCTGCCGTGGTGGGATTTGAACCCGGGTCCCCAGATCATTAGCTGAATTTCTGGACTAATAGTCCAGCGATAATACCACTAGGCCATCACCTCCCCAAATTAGGCATTAACACTCAGTATGCATTTTTACAGTGCCCTCATTATTACCTATATAATTTTCCACCACACCCTGACACCCCATCCCCCAATTTGGCACCATTCAAAAATTGTGATGTGATTTGATTTATTATTGTTACATGCATTAGTGTACAATGAAAAGTATTGTTTCTTGCACGCTATACAGACAACACATACCACTTATACAGAAGGAAAGGAGAGAGTGCAGAATGCAGTGTTACAGTCATAACTAGGGCATAGAGAAAGATCAGCTTATTGCAAGATAAGTCCATTCTCTGGCAGCACAGAAGTTCTTCTCGAGTTGATTGATACGTGACCTCAGACTTTTGTATCTTTTTCGTGACAGAAGAAAGTGAACGAGAGAATGTCAGGGGTGCATGGGGTCCTTGATTGCAATGGCTGCTTTGCTGAGGCAGCGGGAAATGTAGACAGAGTCAATGGATGGGAGGCTGGTTTGCATGATGGAATGGGCTACGTTCACAACCCTTTGAAGTTTCTTGTGGTCTTGGGCAGAGCAGGAGCCATACCAGAAAGTATGCTTTCTATGGTGCATCTGTAGAAGTGCTTCTCAAGTCCAAATAATTATATAAATGGGGATCAGAGGTCCCAGCAATCTTTCTAGAAGGCCACATTCCCCCCACCTTCCAGGTAACTACTGTTCACCCCTTCTCTCGGGGTTCTGTGTTGCAGTCATTTTGCTGTCTGCCTCCTGCCTCCATATTGTTCTGACCTCTGTCATGACTCCATTGTGTGATACCTTAGTTAAAGCCTTTTTGAAAATCCAGGGGTAATACATTCCCTGCACCTGCTTTGGTACTTCTTCACAGAATTCAATAACGTTAATCAAAGCAGCACCGTTCCTTTGGAAATCCATGCTGACAATTCTGAATTTTACTTTCACTGTGTTTCTATTGCATTTTTTGGACAAAGCTTGTGACATCTTTTCTTCGACTGATGTCATATTAAATGGTGTATAGTTCCTTGAATGTGTCATATCTTCTTTTATTAAATATAGAAATACCATTATCTGCCTGCCAATCCTCTGGTACTCTTCCCTTTTGACGCAAAAAAATTACCTACATCATCATAGACCTCTGTTCTAAGTATGTTGATATCTTTTTGGAACACATATCAAAATGCACCCTGATAAAAGCAAAATACTGCGGCTGGAATCTGAAACAAAAACAGAAAATGCTGGAAAATCTCAGCAGGTCTGACAGCATGACATCTGTGAGGAGAGAGAATTAAGCCAATATTTCGAGTCTAACCAGCTCTGACAAAGACTTCACCCAGACTTGAAACATAACTCTATTCTCCCTCCCACAGAATCTGTCAGACCTGCTGAGACTTTCCAACACTTTGTGTTTTTGTGTCAGATGCACCTTGTTGGTCTCCCTTGTTAAAAATTGAAGCAAAATAGCGATTCAGTATTGCCATTTCACTCTCAGAATATGAATGCATTTTATGCGTCCCATTGTGGTCCTATCCCAAACTTAATTTTCCTTTTATCATGTGTGTCTATGGAATAATTTGCTGTTCCTATCTGTACTCCTTGATTTGTAAAATTCCTGTTTACCTTTTTCCAAACTTTTTCACAATCCTTTCTGTGCATTTAATATATGTAGCTTACTTTAGTTTCAAATGTATCCATACCTTCTTTATTCATCCATGAGTCTCAGTACTGAATAATTTATTTAAAGTTTACAATTATTTATTTATTAGTGTCACAAGTACATTAACACTGCAAAGAAGTTACTGTGAAAATCCCCTAGTCGCCACACATTGGTGCCCGTTCAGGTACACAAAGGGAGAATTTAGCATGGCCAATCCTCCTAACCAGCATGTCTTTTGGACTGTGGGAGGAAAGCAGAGCACCCGAAGGAAACCCACACAGGCACGGGGAGAACGTGCAGACTCCACACAGACAGTCACGCAAGCAGGAAATCGAACCCGGGTCCCTGGCACTGTAAGGCAGTAAAAAGTCTGACAACACCAGGTTTAAGTCCAACTGATTTATTTGATAGTAAACTCACTAGCTTTCAAGGCGGTTGGACTTAAACTTGGTGTTGTCAGACTTTTTACTGTGTTTACCCCAGTCCAACACCGGCATATCCACATCATGACTGTAAGGCAGCAGTGCTAACCATTGTGGCACCCAACTAATTTGGTTTTAAGCATTTATTCCATCAACTTTCTAAATTGTTTCTCATGTTGTTCAGTCAATATTTTTATTCTTGTTTACCTTCCTTCATTCCAACTTCAACCTCAGTTTTTTTTAAAGTCTCTTTATGATCCTTGATTTATTCCCTCAGCACAGTGCTGAAATGTCAACCTGGAAATCTCTGTATGATCTCTGATTTACTCCCTCAACACAGCACTAAAGCACCAGCACAGATCTGTGCTCAGGTCACTGAGTGGGACTTGAACCCAAAATCACAGGTTGAGCCTCCCTCAACCTGAAAGTAAATACAATCGTAAGCACAGTTTTTGCTAAGACACGCGGTCACGTGGGACCAATGTTCATTGCAATAGCAATTCCATTTGTCCATTATTTACCTGCCTTCAACAATATCTATGCTGTGTCAGAAAAATCAGCCTGCAATTTGTTTCTGCTGAAACATGGTCCTGGTTTCTCTCCCCTAAATATAGCAATTCCAAACCTTTTTTATTCATTCGTGGGACATGGGCATCACTGGCTGGCCAGAATTTATTGCCCATCCCTAGCTGCCCTTGGCTAGGCCATTTCAGAGGGCAGTTGGGAGTCAACCACATTGGTCTCGAGGCACATGTAGGCCAGACCTTCCCTAAAGGACATTAGTGAACCAGATGGGCTTTTCTGACAATGGTTTCATGGTCATCATTAGACTTTTAATTCCAGATTTTTAATGAATTCAAATTCCACCATCTACGGTGGTAAGATTCGAACCTGGGTCTCCAGAATACGGGAGTAATAATCTTGCAATAATACCACTGGGCCATCGCCTCCCCATGATTTTATGCAAATTCATCCTGTCTACAATCCATCAAATGGCAACGGCACATCACAAATTACATAACATCATGGACATGGTGGTTAGCATTGCTGCCTCACAGCGCCAGAGACCTGGGTTCAATTCCGGCTGTCACTGTCTGTGTGGAGTTTGCACATTCTCCTCGTGTCTGTATGGGTTTCACCCAGGTGCTCCGGTTTCCTCCCACAGTTCAATGATGTATTGGTTCGGTGGTTTGGCCATGCTAAATTGACCCTAGAGTCGGGGGATTAACAAAGAACACTACAGCACAGGAACAGGCCCTTCGGCCTTCCGAGCCTGCACCGATCATGTGCTCCTAACTAGACCATCTGTTTGTATCCCTCTATTCCCAGTTTGTTCATGTGGCTATCTAAGTAAGTCTTAAATGATCCTAGCACGTCTGCCTCAACCACCTTCCTTGGTAGTGCATTCCAGGTCCCCACAACCCTCTATGTATAATACTTCCCCCAGCATATCCGTATTGAACCTTGCTCCCCCTCCTTACCTTGAACTTGTGACCCCTTGTGTTTGTCACTTCTGACCTGGGAGAAAGCTTCTAACTGTTCACCCAATCTACTCTTGGCCTTTTGGCTAAGACGAATTGTAGTATCAACATGCTGTGCTTGGTTGAAGTCATTAGGTTACATTTCAGCTTCATTTGAAGCCATTTTTAAAAGCGGCATTTCAGCCTTTTGGCTAAGATGCAAATGAGACCAAGCCTTGGAGGAGGAGCTATGCCTACTCCAATCAGCTTGGATCATGTCGATCAAGGCCAAAAGATGAGAGCCCTGTCTTGTCAGCTTGGATCAGGAATGTCTCAACTTGTTGAGACTCTGAATTGGACTTGATTTGATTGAATTGAAATAAAAACAAAATGCCCTTCATAATTTTATAAACTTCTATTAGGTTGCCCCTCAACCTTGGTCTTTCCAGGGAGAACAACCCTCGTTTACTCAATTTCACCTCGTAGCTAATACCCTCCATACCAGGCAACATCCTGGTAAACCTTTTCTGCAGGGTAAATATGTGGAGTTACGGGAATAGAGCCTGGGTGGGATTGCAGTTGGTGCAGACTCAATGGGCTGAATGGCTTCATCCTGCACTGTAGGCAGTCAATGATTCCATGGCACAGACCACCATTTTGTTGCACTGTCTCTGTGCTGGCTGAATGGGTTATCCAACCTAATCTCCTCTTCCAGCTCTTGGCTCATTGCCTTGCATGCTGCAGCACTTCAAGTGCCCATCTGAATACTTTTTAAATGTGATGAGAGATTCTGTCTCCTGTAACCTTTCAGGCAACAAGTTCCAGATACCCAGCACTCTCTGGGTGAAAACATTTTTTCTCAACATCTAACAACTACGCTAAATTTAATGACTCTGCATTGATGGCCTCTCTGATAAGGAAAATAGACTGGTTAAGATGGACCCATCATGACACCTCAATTAATGACCGTGGGTGACTGTCTCTGTAGAGTCTGCACATTCTCCCCGTGTCTGTGGGGAGACAGTGGGTTTCCTCTGGGTGCTCCGGTTTCCCCCCTCAGTCCAAAAACGTTCAGGCTAAGTAGATTGGCCATGCTAAATTGACCCTTAGTGTCAGGGGGATTAGCAGGGTAAATATATGGGGTTATGGCGATAGGGCCTGGGTGGGATTGTCATTGGTGCAGGCTCAATGGGCCGAATGGTCTCCTTCTGTGCCGTAAGGATGCTTTGCTTTGAAACCTCCCCTCAACGTCCTTTATAAGGCTATAACACATAGGAGCAGAATTCAGCCACTCAGCCCATTCAGTCTGCTCCACCATTCAATCATGGCTGTTTTTTTCTCACCCCTATTCGCCTGCCTTTTCCCCATAACCCTTGATTCCCTTACTAATCAAGAACTTATCTATCTCTACCTTAAAGACACTCAATGACCTGGCCTCCACAGCCTTCTGCTGCCAAGAGTTACACAGAATCACCGCCCTCTGGCTGATGAAATTCCTCCTCATCTGTTTTAAAGGACTGTCCCTTCAGTCTGAGGTTATGCCCTCTGGTTCTAGTTTTTCCTACTAGTGGAAACATACTCTCCACGTCCGCTCTATCCAGGCCTCGCGGTATCCTGTAAGTTTCAATAAGATCCTCCCTCATCCTTCTAAACTCCAACGAGTACAAACCCAGAGTCCTCAACCATTTATTCCAAAGAAAGCTCCAGCCTATCCAATCTCTCCTTACAGCTAAAATTTCCCAGCCCTGGGCACCATCACAGTGTGGTGTGCAATCATATCCTTCCTGCATTGTGGTGCCCATAACTGGCCCAAGTGCACAACCTCACACTTGTCCCATCTGCCAATTCTCTGCCCACCTAACCACATATCTTCCTGCAGTCAGCAGCTGTCTTCCTCACTATCAACCAGACTGTCAACAGGCCTATACTGATCTATTGCCTGCAATGGTCTGGGTATACGATTCAACAACCCAGAAGCAATGGTAAGCCAACACAAAGCCACAAGATTAGAACAGATAAATAGCTCTGAACAGTGTTTGTTCAGGGGCTGAACAACCACACAAGACTCATTTCAAAGACCAAAATAATCTCTGAATCAACGGTCAACATGTTTCCAAGACCAACAGAATTGATTGATTGGTTGATTCTACTAATGCGATATACAGTTGGAAAAACAGACCATCACTATGTCTTCAAATTACATTAGAAATTGCTTAAATATTAAAAAATAATTGAACATTTTTTGTTGAATATCAAAGCTATACATCAAGGTCAAAAACAAAATTAATGCACAGGCTATATTATCAATATAAAAGTCAATGCAGTGAGTCAGGAACACAATTTCCTTCCAAACATTGAACTTTTATTTACTGGTGTCAATAGTAGGCTGATATTAACACTGCAATGAAGTTACTGTGAAAATCGTCTAGCTGCCACACTCTGGTGCCTGCTCGGGTACACTGAGTGAGAATTTAGCACAGCCAATGCACCTAACCAGCATGTTTTTTGGACTGTGGGAGGAAGCTGGATCACTGAGGAAGCCCACAGAGACACAGGGAGAACGTGCGGACTTCGCATAGTCAGTGACACAAGCCAGGAATCGAATCCAGGTCCCTGGAGCTGAGTGGCAGCAGTGCTAACCACTGTGCATTCCCATCATTATCCAAGTTGGAATAAAAATACAGATTCCCTCACACTGCAGTATAAATATCTCCCACTTTCTATGCTTTTTAGCTTTGACAAAGGGTCATCTAGACTCAAAACATCAGCTCTTTCCTCTCCTTACAGATGCTGCCAGACCTGCTGAGATTTTTCAGCATTTTCTTTTTTCGTTAGAAATTAAGATGGGTTCCCCTTCCAAATAGTCAAACTCTACACCAACAAATATGAGCTCACCCCAGGTCAAGGGCAGCCAAAATCCAGACAAGCCATTGCTCGGACAATTAAACGTTCTATTCATACTTTTCACACTTACAGCTGCAGTCAGCAAAGCCTCTAGTGCATAGCACTTTTGAACCTTGTTTGCTTAATGGCCCACAGTTTCAAAAAGCACTGGGAACAAGTGGGCTGCAAAGTAGCCCTGCAGTCTCCAAGATGCATTTTGAAAATTGTATACTTTAGGAGGCTTTAATCTTTGATGCAGCCTCTAAACATAAACGGAAAGTGGACACTTCATGGCCATTTTCCTGCAATTGTTTCCCAATCGTTAAGTTCAAGTTATTCTAGTTCAAAGAACAATCCCTTTCCTTTGCAAACCTGTAAGGCTGCATAGCTGTTGCTTTTTGGAATTAATGCAAAAATTCCACAACACACAAAAATGTCACACCCCACCCACCCACAGACCAGTCAGATAAGAAAAGTGTACCAATCTGCTTCCATTAAAAAAATTCAAGGCAGACCAATTTCTGAGCACCGTGTCACTGCAATCGTTTATCTCTCGCGATCATTATACATGAAATCGCAGTATTTCAAAAACACTCAGAAAAAGCAATGTTTTGAACAGCTTATGTATTCACTGTTGGCATTATGAAAGTGAAATCACAGCCATAGATAAATAAAACACTTTCATTCAAAATTCAGAAGTGAGAGCGAGCAATTTGTGATAAAAATTCTTCTGTACCAAACGCTGAATGCAATCTATTAATCTTTTAAAATGGAATTTCTTCCCTCAGTGCCTCAAAAGGCCTCAAATTGGATTTATTACGGAAACAGCTCTCGCAGTCTGTGTTATCAAACCATCCTCAAATCAGGCTGTGTTTACAAACGGAAAAGCCACATCCCTCCAGCCATCATCCAGCCAGACACCGCTGATGCGGCGGGCAATTTTCGCAGCTTAAAATATAAAACCAAGAAGCTGTACTAAGAGCGCTTTGCAACACCTCTAAGCACACGTCTGAAAAAGAGGCAGATGGTGTTTGAAGCATGCTGCTCAAGTCAGGAAATATTTCACACAAGAGGTTGCAAGCACCTTCCTGCATACCGTGGACGTGACAAATCTGTGGGTTTGCGGTCGGGACAGATTTGCAGAAAATTTAATTACATCAAAACCAAATTCGAGAATTCCCTGATTTAAATTTTATTTGAGGGGAAAAAAATAGCTGAACTATCACTGTTTATGACAGGGATGTTTTAACAGCTACACATTTCAATGTTAAAGGTCCCTCAAGCTCTCAGAGCAGGGAGAACAATATACATTAATTTTAAGTCAAATTGTATTTGCCTTAAAGCAAGTAACATTAGCATGGCAATATTTTCTGGCTTTTTTAAAAGATCACAATCTAAAATGGCACAAGATTGCAACTCAATTAAAATATAGGACAAAACCGACAACACATATCGCCTGACAAAGCTTAAACAATCTGTAAAACACCACCTTCTGGGACAAACCATCTTTTACCAATTCAACCTCAACACATGCTGAATGAAGATGTTGCTTCCATACGTCGCTGATTGCATGCAATCCCAACAGTCGCAAACAAAGGAACGGGAAGACGGGGCACAGAGATTCGAATGACAAATACGATACCTCAACCACGTAACATTCACATTCAAAGAAGCTACAGGACCCCCCCGATATCAATTACAGTCTCCATTCATGTCTCAGCCAAGCAAGGGATTGCAAATAAAATCCGCCATCTCTTGCAAGCGTTAAAACGAGAGTAAGTGTCTGCCTGGCTAGAGAAACAAGAAACCCACGATTAATTGCGCAGTTGTGGACACAATTGGTCTTTAATTCAGGCGCTTTTTACAACAGCACTCTCATTTGAGGCAGGGTCAGCGTCAGAGAATGACACTGGCTTTAACATCGAGGCTGGCATAAACTTGCTAAATGTGTTTGGAGCTGCTGCAATTCGACCTTTCAGTTCTTTAACCATCCCATCGGATTGCAGGTGACGAGGATGTGTTTTGGGGGGGGGGGGGGGGGGGGGTGATGTGGGGAAGGGGGGTGGTGTTGGTTTCAAACCAAACAATGAAAAACAGCTCAAAATGATGGAGGCCAGAACAAGAGGAATATCCAGGAACAATGAGCGGGGAGAGATTGTCAGAATCCAGACAGAAATGCAACAGACTCCCCCAACAAGACGTCAACAGCCAAAACACTCAACCGATCCCGAGTTTCCAAAGTGCCCCCAAAAATAGGTTTAAACAAAAACACACACAATAATAGATGTGAGCAGTGTGCAACCCTCCTGCTTTGTCCTTGGATTGCGACTAAATTGCTGCCCCAAAAAAAACATAAGGCTGGCAGGAGTGAGGCCAATTACTACACACAATAAACATGTTGCAACTGACATTAGAAAGAACAGGATTTATCTGCACACATTGTGAATCTCTACCCTCCCCCCCGCCCTCTCTCCCTGCGGTGCTTGGGGAGAGGAGGGAAGGGAGAGCAGAGAAAGCTCAGAGGGTGATCGCCAATATTTGAGAGAACAAGAGGTACCCCCAGGGACACTGCAGGGCAAGGGGGTGTGGGGGAGGCGTGAAGCAATGGGGAAGGGAAGGAAAGGGGATAAATAAGGGGGTGGGGTGGAATTTGGTTGTGCAGCGGGTAATGCCTCTGTCTCTGAGAAGTCCCACCTCAGGGTTTGACAGCTATGGAACGTGCGTCCATAACATGGTCAAACAGAACTTCAAATCCTTCCAATAAACCTCCAGTAGGCGGTACGAGCGGGAGAATCTTCTAGTCAGCCATACTTCGCGTCTCTCAAGCTATCGTTTCGAGTGACAAGAAGGGTGGAGCAGGCATGTGGGGGTCGAACGACCAGTTCTTGCCTCTAATTGAAATGCTTGTGTGTAACAAGCTGAGCAACCTGTTCCAGGGGAAAATCCAGCCACGGAAAAAGAGACAAGCACAGTGCTTTGCTTTTCTCCTGTACCAATAACACAGGAAGCTTCTAACACAGGGGAAACTAGCATGAATGTCCATCATTGGGAGGGGCACCCGTGGGTGTGGGGGGGGGTCCGCAGGCACCCGTGGGTGCGGGGAGGGAGGAGGGGTGGCCGCAGGCACCCGTTTGGGGGGTGGCCACGGGCTCCCGTCTTTGGGGGGGGGGGGGGGGACTGGCCGCCACAGGCTCCCATCTTGGGGGGGTGGAATATGCACCCATAAGGGAGGGAAGGGAGTATACAGGGGGGGGGGGAGGGGAATATACACCCGTTTGGGGGGGGGGGGGGGAGGGGGAGACAGGGGAGGGAAGAGATACACCCATGGGGTGGGGAAGTATACACCCGTAGGGGGGGGGGATATACACCTGTAAGATGGGGGGGGGGGGGAAAAGGTGAGAGGAGTCACCCCAGGGGAGGCAGTAGGAATGTGTACGGCAGGGTGGGGGGGGGGGGGGGGGAGGGAAATGGTGGTGATGTGTACAGGGGGCTGGGTGCTGAGGGTGGGCACAGGAGGGTCAGATGCGGGAGCGTGAGTCGTATACAGGTCATAGATACCCATTGGGAGGGGGGGGGGGGGGAATTCGCATCCATGGGATGATCGCATACAGGGCGGGGGGGGGGGGGGGAGGTGTGGGGGGTGCTGGACCCAGGGTGGGGGTTGGATATGGAAGGGGGCTAGAAATGGGTAGGGGTGGATACAGTGGAAGGAGGGGAATACAGTGGTGGATATGGGGGTGGATATGGGGTAGGATACGGGGGTGGATACGGGGGTGGATATGCGGGCCTCTCTCTCCGGCTGTAAACACAGCCTCCTCTCCCGGTGCCGGCTCTCTCTCTCTCTCTCCCCTGTCTCCTTCCCTCTCTCTCTCTCTCCCTCCTTCTATCTCTCACACACACTCACCCTCTCCTCTCTCCAGGCTCTGTGTGTCCGGGACACTGCAGTAAACAGCAGCAGGCAGGGAGCCGGGCGGCCGATCTCCCCCCACCCCCACCGGGCAGCAGCTCCTCTCTCTCTCTCCGCTCGGCAACTGCGCAAAATAAAACCCACCACACACCAGGCACACTGCGTGCGCGGCCCCGCGAAGTGGGGGACGTCGGCGTGCGCGCCCCCGCCAGGCAGCGTGCGCGCCACCCTCCTCCGCGGCGCGCGCCTACCCCTCCCCCTGCGCCCAGGGCAGGAGGAGGAGGGGCTCAGCAACCTGAATGTCCTGAGAGGCAAATCACTCAATACTCACCTCCCTCACACATTGTTATCATCATTCAGCATCAGTTATCCTCACAAAGTGGTGTAAATTAGGGGGATCGGCCATGTTAAATTGTCCCTTCGTGTCCAAAGATGTGCGGGTTAGGTGGATTGGCCATTCTAAATTGCCCCTTTTAGTGTCCAAAGGTGTGTAGATTAGGTGGATTGGCAATGCTAAATTGCCCCTTTGTATCCGAAGATGTATAGGTCAGGAAGATGCAATGCTAAATTGCCCCTTTGTATCCGAAGATGTATAGGTCAGGAAGATTAGCCATGCTAAATTGCCCTTAGTGTCCAAAGATGTGCAGGTTAAGTGGATTCGCCGTGCTAAATTGTCCCTTAACGTCCAAAGATGTGTACGTTAGATGGATTAGCCATGCTAAAGTGTCCCTTAATGTCCAAAGATGTGTAAGTTAGATGGATTGGCCATGCTAAATTGTCCCTTAATGTCCAAAGATGTGCAGGTTAGGTGGATTGGCCATGCTAAATTGCCCCTTTTAGTTTCCAAAATGTGTAGGTTAGATGGATTGGCCATGTTAAATTGCCCCTTAACTTCCAAAGACGCATAAGTTAGGAGGAATTGGCCATGTTAATTTGCCCCCTTAGTGTCCAAAGGTGTACACGAAGGTGGATTGATCATGAGAAATTGCCCCTTTTAATGTCCAAAGATGTGTAAGTTAGGAGGATTGGCCAGGCTAAATTTCCCTTTATTGTCCAAAGATGAGCAGATCAGGTGATTGGACATGCCAAATTGCTCTTTAGTGTCCAACAATGTGTAGGTTAGATAATTCCCCATGCTAAATTGCCCATTAGAGTCAGGGGGACTAGCAGGGTAAATACGTGAGGTTATGGGGATAGGGCCTAGAAGGGATTGTGGTCGGTGCAGATGTAATGGGCCGAATGGCCTCCTTCTGCACTGTATGATTCTATAATATTCAACGATTTCCTTCTATCTTCTTTTCCTTCCTCTTTTCTGTCTGCTTAGTATTCTCTACTCTCCAAGTTCCTCACCCCTATCACTACCTCTGCCCCCCCCCCCCTCCCCAGCCTACCCCACCCCTCAACAAATCAAGTCCCTCATTTACAGGCAAGCTCTGAGAAACTCTCAAGTCAAACCATTCCCTCCACCTGTTGAAATACACAGTACTCACAGAATTGAACCCAGGTGCTTAGCATTGTGAGGCGGCAGTGCTAACCACTGTGCCACCATGCCACCCTGTGCCACCATGCTGTCGTGCAAAATCACCACCTGCAATTCCATTTTAATCAGCAATGCTATTCAACAGCAGTAAGAAGTCTCACAACACCAGGTTAAAGTCCAACAGGTTTATTTGGTAGCACAAGCTGTTAGCTTTTGGAGTGCTGCCCCTTCATCAGGTGAGTGGGAGCGCTCTGAAAACTAGTGGCTTGTGCTATCAAATACGCCTGTTAGACTTTAACCTGGTGTTGTGAGACTTCTTATTGTGTTTACCCCGGTGCAATGCCGGCATCTCCACATCATTCAACAACAGCCCAGGCCGGACAATACTGTGAAATTCCCCTTCAAGAGACGGTTTGGAAAAAGGTTGCATTTTTAACAGGGGATCTGCACTTAAAGCACACAGGTCTATTGTTCTCTCCAGGTGTAAAGTGATCGTTCATTCTTCTATGAGGGTTTAACCATCCGACACTAACAGGTGAAGGCTGCTGGCACAAATAGGTACAACATCAACACTGGGAGAAAAATTGGGCCTGAGCTGCGTCCATCATATAGCGGTGGATCTGCTTGGTTTCATTCTAGAGCCCCTCTCATCTTTGGTCTAGCTGCTATTCTCTGGTCGAGAAAGCAGATGGAAGCAGGACTCAAATTCAAAAGCCACAGTGTTAGACAAAGAAGAACAATGCCTGAAGAAGATTGTGCAAAACTGAGATAAAATGGATATTTAGGTAGAAACATAAACAGGTGGTTTGAGCTAAATTTAGAGATAAATGAGCACTTTGCAGTCTTTATAATTTGCTTCATTCACTGTTAAGAACAAAGGAGTGGGAGCAAACAGTTTAACCCTATGTGCCTGCTCCACATGGTGGCACAGTGGTTAGCACTGCTACCTTACATTACCAGGGACCTGGGTTCAATTCCTGGCTTGGGTCACTGTCTATGTGGAGTTTGCACATTCTCCCCTTGTCAGTATAAGTTTCTTCTAGATGCTCTGGTTTCTTCCCACAGGCCAAAAATGTGCATTGGCTGTGCTAAATTGCCCCTTAGTGTATCCAAATATGCGCTGGAGTATGGTGACTAGGGGATTCTCACAGTAACTTTATTGCAGTGTTAATGTAAACCTACTTGTGACATTAATAATTAAACCTTAAACCAATGACTTCTTTAATTGTATGGACCAGGAGAACCTTATGTTCATTTCTAATCGATGCAAAAATTACAATTAAAATTATTCTCAGACGTTGAGTTCAGTTGAGCTCAGTGTTCTTGAGTCTCAGAGAACTTCTCTTAGCCAGAACCAAAGATCACTGCACATACAAAAAAAAATAGAGAAACAGGGATCAACTGGATCTCCTACGCCTCCAAATTCCAAAGGGTTTGCGCATTGGGTGAGAGCAGCATTGACCTGGGCTGTGAAGGGTGGCCCAATGGTAAGCACTGCTGCCTCACAGCGTCAGGGACCTGAGTTCAATTCCGGCCTTGAGTGACTATCTGTGTGGAATTTTCACGTTCTCCCCGTGTCTGTGTGGGTCTCCTCTGGGTGCTCTGGTTTCCTCCCACACTCCAAAGATGTGCGGGTTAGGTTGATTGGCCATGGTAAGTTGCCCCTTAGTGTCCAAAGATGTAAAGTACAGTTTATTTATTAGTCACAAATAAGGCTTACATTAACACTGTAATGAAGATACTGTGAAATTTCCGAATTCGCCACAGTCCGGTGCCCATTCAGGTCAATGCACCTAACCAGCACGTCTTTTGGAATATGGGAGAAAACCGGAGGACCCAAAGGAAACCCATGCGGACACGAGGCGAGCATACAAACTCTGCATAGACAGTGACCCAAGATGGAAATCGAACCTTGGTCCCTGGTGCTGTGAGGCAGCAGTGCTAACTACTGTGCTACCATGCAAGTTGGGAGGCTGAGTGGGAGGAGGGTGGAGGGGGGTGGCGGGAGGCTTGTGGGGAGGGGGGGAGGGGCATGGAGGTAGTGCCAGTGGAATAAATATGCGGGTTTAGGGAACAGGGCAGGGGAGAGGGTCTGGGTAAGATGCTCTGTCAGAAAGGATCAGTGCAGACTCAATGGGCCAAATGGCCTCCTTCTGTGCTGTAAGGATTCTGTGAAACTGCCAATCACATTTTCAAGCATGAAGATAGCCAGCTGGCTGAGCTGCCAAAGGGATGATGATGCATTCGGAGCCATAGTGCCACAGGAATCATTACCCAGAGGACAAGACAACTGAAAATTGAAGAAAATTATCTCATTGTTTTTCTCATTATGGCACCTGCCCAGGGTGAGAGGGAAATGTTCCTTCATTCCACCCATCAATTTTCTTAGCATGTCCCCTTCCTTCCTTTGCTCTGAATCCTGGAGTTGTTCCAATTTTCCGACTATTGATTCTATTCAAGATGTCGACTCTGGTTCAGTTTTACTTGGTCAAAATGGAGGGAAACCAAATCATTTAAATTGCGATGTCATTGGGCGGGATTTTACAGCCTTGATTGGGCGAAATAGTAAAATCCTGCCCGAGGCCAAGGGAGATTTCTGTTCTGGGAACCTCGTCTGCCCCCGGCAAGGTGGTAGGGTTTTGGACTTCGGTTTCTTTCCAGAAAGCCAGTTGGTGAAGGATAAAACTGGAATTAACCTTTACACTTCTATACTGATTTACCATGTTACACATTCATACCAACCATCATTTGCACGTGGCAGGTGGATTTGCATCTGGGTCTCTCCCTGTTGCTGACCCTTTCCATTTACCCAGGCTTCGGTTGAGCACCAGGTACTTGCTGACTTGCCTGCACCAGTGACAGACAATGGTTACAAACAATGGGTGGAAGATTGTGAGTTTTGATATCAAATTTGGAAGGATTGGCATTGAGCCCCTTTCTCTTACTGCCTGCTATGGATGTTCTAGCTGAGCAAGGTTGGCACGGTGGCACTGTGATTAACACTGATGCCTCACAGCGCCAGGAACCCCGGTTCAATTCCATCCTCGGGTCACTGTCTGTGTGGAGTTTGCATGTTATCCCTGTGTCTGCGTGGGTTTCCTCTGGATGCTCCGATGTGTGACTTAGGTGGATTGGCCATGCTAAATTGTCCATTAGAGTCAGGGGTATTAGCAGGGTAAGGATGTGGAATGGGGGGAAGTGATATACATGCAGTTTTGTTACTATGTATAAATGAAATTTCATTGATGAATTCTTGCAATTTATGTAAGACAGTATTTCAGAGAACAGGTGCCTCCCACACTCCAAAGATGTGTGGGCTAGATGGATTGATCGTGCTAAATTGCCTCTTAGTTTCAGGGCTTAGTGAACTGTTTTCTTAAATAAAGTTTGAATTGATAAAAAAACTTCCTAACGGGTCAATTGCATTATATCAGAGTAAAAATATGGGGTTATGGATTTAGGCCCTGGGTGGGATTGTGGTCGGTACAGACTCGATGGCCTCTTAGGGACTATATAATTGATTCTCTAAGTGAGACATGATCAATTGTTTTTGCAGATGACATTGAGCTAGGCAATTGCCTACAGAAAATCTCAAGGCAAAATCCAATATAGAGACTACTAATTTTGGTGTAAGGAAGAGGATCAGACTGAAGGTGTAAAGGTTAAGGGTGAAGATCGGGAGAATTTTCAAGTGTCTGGCAGCAGAGAATGGAAGTAGGAAAATGAAAACTAAGTAATGGATTGGCTCTGTTTGGAGTAATTGGAAGAAGTGCAGTAGAATACTAAGTTATAGACACTGATGCGATGATACTTTGCCTTTAAGAGATGTATTTGATTCATGTTCCTGTGCAGGATCTGTTGCAGCAGTTCCATGCAGTCAAAACCATTTTGTCTATATCCAGCAGCACTGTATTGTTACTGCAGCAACATAATTGCTTCTGATTGTTAGAGTGAATGTTTTAATCTGGACTAAGGCTGTTTTGCTATACAGGGAATTGAAGCTTAGTTGCTGTTTTAGATGCTGCTTTTGATTTGAGAGAAAGCAATGCCTCTCTTTTCCTCTTTCTGAAGTCTGAAGATTGGGAGCTGCCAGAGCTTAGGGTTACTTATCTGAAGTTCCTTCTCTGGAAACTGCTGTCTGTATCTCTGTCCAGAGATGTCAAAAGGCTGGAAACCTAGCACTACGTGAGCATACTTGTGTTTTGTGCTAACTAATTCTGAAAGAAGGATTTATATCTTTGGGGGTATAGGTTTAAATTGGAACAATAGAGATAGCTAACTGTTAAGAATTACACTTTGCCTGTTTAAGTATTTTAGAACATAGAACATTACAGCGCAGTACAGGCCCTTCAGCCCTCGATGTTGCGCCGACCAGTGGAACCAATCTAATGACCCTCTAACCTAAACTATTCCAATGTTATCCATATGCCTATCCACTGACCATTTGAACGCCCTTAAAGTTGGTGAGTCCACAACTGCTGCAGGCAGGGCATTCCACGACCTTACTACCCTCTGAGTAAAGAACCTATCTCTGACATCCGTCCTATAATTACCAACCCTTAATCTAAAGCTATGTCCCCTTGTGTTAGCCATCACCATCTGAGGTAAAAGGCTCTCACTGTTCACCCTATCCAATCCTTTGATCATCTTGTATGCCTCAACAGGTCACCCCGTAACCTTCTTCTCTCCAATGAAAATAACCTCAAGTCCCTCAGCCTTTCCTCATAAGACCTTCCCACCATACCAGGCAACATCCTGGTAAACCTCCTCTGCACCCTTTCCAATGCCTCCACATCTTTCTTATAATGCGGCAATCAGAACTGTACGCAATACTCCAAGTGCGGCTGCACCAGAGTTTTGTACAGTTGTAACATGACATGATGGCTCTGAAATTCAATCCCTCTACCAATAAAAGCTAACACACTGTACGCCTTCTTAACAACCTTATCAACCTGGGTGCCAAGGGAGCTACGCACATGTACCCCGAGATCTCTCTGCTCGGGGTTTTGATTGTAAAGATCTGATATATATAAGATTATAAAGATATGCTATTTCTTCTTTTTATATTCTAACTGTGTTCTTAAATAAAGTTTGTTTCGATAGATGCTTCTGAGCGAGCCAATTGCATTATACCTAGAGGGAAACGCCATTTTCTTACCCTAATGCCAAAATCAAATATAAAAGTTGGGGTCCAGGCCTACTGCGTAATATTCCTTAGAGTTTCTGGTCTGGTCCCTAACACTCAAGAGAAGAACATCCACATGTGACGAGGCCATCCTTGTTATATGGCACAGAAACTATCAAGAAGAGAACTTTATTTATTTATTAGTGTCACGAATAGGCTTACATTGACACTGTAATGAGTTACTGTGTTAAATCCCCTAGTCGCCACACTCTGTCGCCTGTTTGGGTACGCGGAGGGAGAATTTAGCATGGCCAATCCACGCAATCAGCACATCTTTTGGATTGTGGGAAGAAACTGGAGCACCTGGAGAAACCTACCCAGACATGGGGGAAAACCTGCAGACCCAAAGCCAGAATCGAACCTGGCGCTGTGAGGTGACAATGCTAACTACTGTGCCACAATGTGTGCTTTTGTTGTGTGAAAGGCCATAAGACCGTTAGACCATAAGATAAAGGAGTAGAATTAGGCCGTTCAGCCCATCGATCCTGTTCCATCATTCAATCGTAGCTGATATGTTTCTCAATGCAAAATGGGAGGAACTGAAAGAACAAAGTAAAACATCACAAAATACTCCTCCTAATATAACCACCACTTGTATCTGTCTATAACTGATTTGATTTGATTTATTATTGTCATGTGTATTAACTACAGTGAAAAGTATTGTTTCTTGCACGTTAAACAGACAAAGCATACCGTTCATAGAGAAGGAAAGGAGAGAGTGCTAAATGTAGTGTTACAGTCATAGCTAGGGTACAGAGAAAGATCCACTTAATGCAAGGTAGGTCCATCCAAAAGTCTGACAGCAGCAGGGAAGAAGCTGTTCTTGAGTTGGTTGGTACGTGACCTCAGACTTTTGTATCTTTTTCATGATGGAAGAAGGTGGAAGAGAGAATGACTGGGATATGTGGGGTCCTTAATTATGTTGGCTGCTTTGCCAAGGCAGCAGGAAGTGTAGACAGTGTCAGTGGGTGGGAGGCTGGTTTGCGTGATGGACTGGCCTTTGTTCACAACCCTTTGTAGTTTCTTCAGACTTTGACAGAACAAGAGCCATACCAAGCTGTGATACATCCAGACAGAATGCTTTCTATGGTGCATCTGTAGAAATTGATGAGAGTTGTGGCTGATATGCCATATTTCCTTAGTCTCCTGAGAAAGTAGAGGTATTGGTGGGCTTTCTTAACTATAGCATCGAGGAGCAGGAAAGGTTGCTAGTGATCTGGACACCTAAAATCATGAAACACTCAACTATTTCTATTTTGTCCCCATTGATATAGACAGGGGCATGTCCACCACTATGCTTCCTGAAGTCGATGACTATTTCCTTCATTTTGTTGACAATAAGGAAGGGAATATTGTTGTCATACTAATTCACCAGATTCTTTACCTCTTTCCTGTACTTTGTTTCATCATTGTTTGAGATGCAAGCCACAAGGGTGGTGGCGCCAGCCAACTTGAAAATCGAGTTGGAGGGAACTTGGCCACATGGCCATAGATGTATAAGGGATATAGTAGGGGGCTGAGGACACAGCCTTCCACAACACCAGTGTTGAGGATGATCATGGAGGGAGTGTTGTTGCTTATCCTTACTGGCTGAGGTTTGCGGATTAGGATCCAGCTGCAGAGGGTGGAGCCGAGCCCCAGGCCACAAAGTTTGGAGATGAGTCTCATAGGAAGAATGGTGATAGAGGCTGAGCTGCATTCTATGAAGAGGAGTCTGACGTAGGTGTCTTTGTTATCTAAATGTTCCAGTGTTGAGTGTAGGGCCAGGGAGATGGCATTGGCTGTGTACCTGTTGCGGCCTTTAACATGTGGCTAGCCTGGGACTCCAGCTTGGTCCGGTACTGTCTTCTGGCATCTTTGATGGATCTCCTTAGATTGTATCTGGCTTTCTTGTATAGGTCAGTGTGACCTGATTTGAACGCCTCAGAAGTGCACTTCAGCAAGCTGGGATATCCCTGTTCATCCATGGTTTCCGGTTGAGGAACACACAGATTTGCTTCTTTGGCACACAGTCTTCTACACACTTACTAATGAAGTCAGTTACTGCAGTGGCGTACTCATTCAGGCTGGCTGCAGAGTTTTTAAATATTGACCGGTCCACTGACTCTAAGCAGCTCTGTAGGAGATCATCCGATTCCTCAGACCAACATTGCACATCTTTCTTTGATGGACCGTTTTAGTTTTGCTTGTAAGCCTGGAACAGGAGCGCAGTCTTTTGGTCTGATATACCAAAGTGTGGGCAGGTGATAGAGTGGTAGGCATGTTTGATATTTGTGTAGCACCGGTCTAGGTTAGTTTGGGCCTCTGGTGAAACAGGGGATGCGTTGCTGGTATCTTGATCTTAGCCTGATTGAAGTCCCCGGCCACGATGAATAAGGCCTCAGGATGTTTCATCTCAAGGCTGTTTGTGGTGATGTGTATTTCATCCAGCGCGGTCTTCATCTCCGTGTGAGATGGGATGTAAACTGCTGTCAGGATAACAGAGGTGAACGCCTTCAGAAGATAGCAGGGGTGGCACCTTAGTGTCATGTATTCTAAGTCAGGAAGCAGAAACTTGTCAGTGTTGCTACAACTAGGCACCACGAGGTGTGGGTTAGAAGGCAGACCCCACCTCCCCTAGCCTTGCCTGGGGCTGCTGTACAGCCCATTCGGTGGATTGAGAAGCCTCTGGTTGTAGGGCACAGTCTGGTGAAGCAGGGGTGAGCCGTGACTCTGCAAAACAGAGCACACAGCAGTCCCTCAGTCCCCTTTAGAAGGTGAGTCTGGCTTTAATTTCATTTAACTTGTTTTGGACATTTGCAAGGAATGGGGGGGGACGGGGAAGCTCTCAGGACTGCATTGTTTCGCTCTCACCTGCAGGCCCATCACCCCACCCTTTCCCATGGCTAATCCATCTAACCTACACATCTTTGGAAACTAACAGGTAATTTAGCATGGCCCAATCCACCTAACAGGCACATCTTCAGAGTGTGGGAGGAAACCAGAGCACCCGCAGGAAGCCCATGCAGACACGGGGTGAACGTGCAAACTCCACATAGACAATGCCGGAATCGAACCCGGGTCCCTGGCACCGTGAGGCAGCAATGCTAACCACTGTGCCAACATGCCACCCTTATTGATTTCAAGAAGAAATTAGATACAGCCCTTGAGGCTAAAGAGATGTGGGAGGAAGCGGGATCAGGATGTTGAATTCGATGATCAGCCATGACTAAAATGAATGGAGGAGGAGGTTCGAAGGGCCGTATGGCCTGCTCCTGCTTCCAGTTTCTATCATATCTTAAGAAAATTGAAGCTGTGCTCCACAAAAGCTGTTTTACCATTTCTTTGCATGGTTGCAGACATGCACTGAACTGGATATTTGTGAAGCTAACAGTCAAAGAACTCACCGCCAACCAACCCTCACAGGGCTAACCATTGCTTTTCAGTATCCAGGTTCCAAAACTAGCCACTTGCATCACAATAATAATAGTTTAAGAACCCCACAAAAAAAATGTCAAAACAGAAAATGTAACAATAAACCCCAAATTGCCACTCAAAGCTGACCATTAAATACAAAGTTTTTCACCAGAGCTGCTCATTAAATTCTCTTTGGTTTCTTAGGCAAGGATTTATTTACAAAACTCATCATTGTTTTCCAAAAGGAGTTATTTTTATTCAAATCCGCATGCACGTCTCTTCATTTGACGATCTGTTTCTTGTTAAATTGGGGTTGTGTAGAGAATGCCTAATTAATGCATGATCTTGTCCTGATCTAATCAAGAGTTACTATGGCTAAAATGAGTGGTCGCAAATGTTTAACTTTGTATCATTAACTACATGTAAAGTGCTTATTACAAAATGTACGTGTTGGTGAGAAATGTAATTCTCTGCAATACCTGTTGAATCATTAATGTAACTATGATAGATCACAATGCAACTTTCAGGACAACATCATTTCTAATTAAGAGATTTTAAATGAGTATCATGTGAGTCAATTCTTGATAATTGCATCTCAAGAATATTAACTGAATCGACAAATATGAATTCAAATGGGTGACATAGTGGCACAATGGCTAGCACTGCTGCCCCACAGAGCTGGGGACATGGGTTTGATTCCTGGCTTGGATCACTGTCTGTGTGCAGCCTGCACATTTTCCCCTTGTCTGTGTGGGTTTTCTCAGGATGCTCCAGTTTCCTCCCACAGTTTAAAAGATAGTCTGGTTAGGTGCACTGGCCATACTAAGTTCTCCCTCAGTGTACCTAAACAGGAGTGTGCCAGCTAAGAGATTTTCACAGTAACTTCATTGCAGTGTTAATGTAAGTCTACTTGTGACACTAATAAATAAACTTTTTTCTGCCTACTAGTTTTAGGAGACAGTGGTTAGCACTGCTGCCTCACAGTGCCAGGGACCCAGATTCAATTCCAGCCTCAGGTCACTGTCTGTATGGAGTTTGCACATTCTCCCATGTCTGTGTGTAGTCGGTGGGTAGGTTAGGTTGATTGGCCATGCTAAATTGCCCGTTAGTGTCCAAAGGATTTGGTGGATTGGCCATGGTAAATGTGTGGTGTTATGAGGACAGCATGGCCTGGATAGGATGCACTTTCAGAGGGTCAGTGTAGACTTGATGGGCCAAGTGGCCATTTTCTGCACTGTAAGGATTCTATGAGGTAGTGTTGCATTCATTAGAAATTAATTTTAAGCTCATCGAGTATATTTTATATTCTCAGTGGCTTGGGTGTAGGTTGAAGTTGTGATGAGCTTCGAGCTTGACTGATCACACCTCCCAACCATTTGTGATTCCAGGTTGGCCCTGTACTTTAGATATGAAGGTGAACACAGTTGATGATCTTCTCAATACATGGGGCATAATTATACGTGCTTAACCAGTCCAGCCTGTTGCCATGGCAATGGGATCTTTGCAACTGTGCAATGCACTTCATTTTCTTGACCAGTTGTATGTTAACTATGAGGCCAAATGAAAGCAGGAAAGGTGGTTGGGAGGAGAGGGATCTAGTCCTCACTTTGGCAATGCCAGTTCATTTTCTTGAATTTGTTATTCCTGATATCCATTAACCTTCTCAATTTAAAGTTAAAGTTTGTTTATTGGTGTCACAAGTTGGCTTACATTAACACTGCAATGAAGTTACTGTGAAAATCCCCTGGTCACCTGTTTGGGTACACTGAAGGAGATTTTAGCATGGTCAATGCACCCTAACCAGCATGTCTTTCGGACTGTGGGAGGAAACCGGAGCACCAGGAGGAAACCCACGCAGACATGGGGAGAATGTGCAAACTCCACAGAGACAGTAACCCAAGCCAGGAATTGAACCCAGGTCCCTGGCGCTGTGAGGCAGCAATGCTAACTGTGCTACCATGCCACCTCTTAGTTCCCTCTAATCTCACATCCAAACCTCCGTCATAGCTCAAAGTTATAGCAGAAAGACTTGGCACATTGACATCCAATTAAAATTTCCTTGAAGCCACCCATCATTATGATACATTCACATATATTGCCAGACAGGGTAAGCTGTAACCTGGGCTCACGTCTGTCACTGTCTATGCATCCTGTTTCAATTTACAATATGCCAAGATGACCTCTCTGCTGAATGATAAAGAAATATATTTACTTTGGCAAGAAGATTTAAAAAGCAGAACGTGGTTTAAATGGAAAACACCTGCAGAATTCCAAGGTACAGAGGGATCTACATGTTTCCACTGCTTGAGTCACAAAAAGCTATGTTCAGGTACAGCATGTAATCAGGAAGGTTAATGAAATAGCATCGTCCATTACAAGAGGAATTCAATGCAAAAACAATTTTTCGGTTATACAGGGCAATGGTAAGACCACATCACAAATACTGTAATCAGTGCTGGTCTGCTTATATAAGAAAGGATGTAAATGTTTTGGAGGCTGTTCAGAGGAGGTTCACTCGATTGGTACCTGGAATGAATGGGTTGCCTTTTGAGGATAGTTTGGAAAGGCTTGTTCCCACTGCACTAACATAGAGCGACAATGTGGTTGACAAGTTGGGCGTGGAGAAGATGTTTCCACTCGTGGGTGAGTCCAGGACTGGAGGGCACTATGTTCAAATGAGCAATTGTAAGGACAGATTTAAGGAGAATTGTTTTCTCTTAGCCGGCTGGGCGACTTTGGAACCCTCTACCTCAGAAAGTGATGGAGGCAGGGGGGTGCATGTTGAATATTTTTAAGGTGGAGGTAGATAGATTCTCGTTAGGCAAGAGGATCAAAGGTTATCGGGGTAGGTGGGGAATGTAGAACTTAAAACTCAAATAGATCAGTTGGTGGCACAGTGGTTAGCATTACTGTCTTACTACGCCAGAGGCCCGGGTTCGATTCCAGCCTTGGATGACTGTGTGGAGTTTACACATTCTCCCTGTATCTGCATGGGTTTCCTCTGATTGCTCTGGTTTCCTCCCTCACTCCAAAGATGTGCAGGTTAGGTGGCCATGATAAATTTCCCTTTAGTAAAGTTTCTTTTTTAGTCACAAGTAGGCTTACATTACATAAGAACACAAGAACATAAGAAATAGGAGCAGGAGTAGGCCATCTAGCCCTTCGAGCCTGCCCCGCCATTCAATAAGATCATGGCTGATCTGTTGTGGCTCAGTTCCACTTTCCCGCCCTCTCCCCATAACCCTTAATCCCCTCTCTTATCAAGAACCCATCAACCCGCTTCTTAAAAATATTTAGCGAGGCAGCCTCCACCACTTCAACGGGCAGAGAATTCCAGAGATTCACCACCCTTTGAGTGAAGAAGTTCCTCCTCAACTCCGTTCTAAACCGCCTCCCCTTTATCTTGAGGCTGTGCCCCCTAGTCCTACTGTCTTTTTTGAGCGGGAAGAGTCTCTCCACCTCTATCCTATCCATCCCATTCATCATCTTATACGTCTCAATGAGATCTCCCCTCATTCTTCTAAACTCTAACGAGTACAAGCCTAGTTTATTCAGCCTCTCCTCATAGCTCAATCCCCTCAACTCCGGTATCAGCCTAGTAAACCTCCTCTGCACTCCCTCCAGGGCCAAAATATCCTTGCGCAGGTGCGGCGCCCAAAACTGCACACAGTACTCCAGCTGCGGCCTCACCAATGCCCTATACAGCTGCAGCAAGACCTCCCTACTTTTATATTCAATCCCCCTCGCTATGAAGGCCAGCATCCCATTCGCCTTCCTGACCACCTGCTGCACATGCAAGCTGAGTTTTTGCGACTCATGCACAAGGACCCCGAGGTCCCTCTGCACCGTCGCCTGCTGCAGTTTTTCGCCACGTAAGTAATAGTCCTTCCTACCATTCTTCCTACCAAAGTGGACCACCTCACACTTGCCAACATTAAATTCTATTTGCCATTTCCTGGCCCATTCGCCCAGCCTATCTAGATCCTTCTGTAGACTCTCCACACCCTCCGCACAATTTGCCTTTCCCCCAATCTTGGTGTCATCAGCAAATTTCGACACCCTGCACTCGGTTCCCTCCTCCAGATCATCTATATAAATGGTAAATAGCTGAGGCCCCAGCACCGACCCCTGGGGCACCCCACTAGTCACCAACCGCCAATCCGAATAGCACCCATTGACCCCCACTCTCTGCCTCCTATTTGACAACCAATCCTCTATCCACGCTAACACCCTACCCCCAACTCCATGTCCCCTGACCTTCTGCAATAACCTCTTGTGAGGTACCTTGTCAAACGCCTTCTGAAAATCCAGAAAGACCACATCCACCGGCTCTCCTCTATCCACTGCCCTAGACACATCCTCATAGAACTCCAGTAAATTTGTCAGACACGACTTCCCTTTAATGAAACCGTGTTGCGTCCGCCCTATCAAGCAATTCCCTTCAAGATGCCTCGCAATTTCCTCCTTAATGACGGATTCTAACATTTTACCTACCACAGACGTTAAACTAACCGGCCTATAATTCCCCGCCTTTTGCCTGGCACCCTTCTTAAACAACGGCGTAACATTAGCCGTTTTCCAATCTTCCGGCACTTCCCCGGAATCCAGCGACGTCTGGAAAATAACCACCAAGGCATCCACTATCACCTCCGCCATTTCTTTCAGAACCCTCGGATGCATTCCATCCGGTCCTGGGGACTTGTCCACAATCAGCCCCTCCAGTCTGTCGAGCACCACCTCTCTAGTAACAGTAATGTCATTAAGACCCTCCATTCCTACCACCTTTCCATCTCTAACACCCGGCAAATTATTCACGTCCTCCTCCGTGAAGACAGAAACAAAAAAGTTATTCAAGACCTCAGCCATTTCCCCATCCCCTACCACTAGCTCCTCTTTCTCATCCTCTAAAGGACCAACGTTCACCCTAGCCAGCCTCTTCCTTTTTATATATTTATAAAAACTCTTGCTATCCTTTTTTATATTAAGTGCTAGCCCAGCCTCATAGCTTCTCCTACCCTCCTTTATCAACTTCTTTGTCAATCTTTGTTGACATTTAAACCTTTCCCAATCCTCTTCTCGCCCACTGCTCTTAGCTACTCTAAATTCCTCCGCTTTTAATTTAACACTTTCCTTCACCTCCTTCGTTATCCACGGCTTATTACCTCTCTTCCTACTGTCCTTTTTAACCATCGGAATAAATTTCTGCTGAGCACCAAGAAAGATCTCCTTAAAGATCCTCCACTGCTCCTCAGCAGACCCTCCCTCCAACGCGCTCTCCCAGTCCACATTTGCCAATTCTTCTCTCATCCTACCATACTCCCCTCTATTCAAACAAAGGATGCGTGTCCGGGAACCCACTTTCTCCTCCTCCATCTGCACCAGAAACTCCACCATACAATGATCACTCTCTCCAAGAGGATCCTTCACCGCAAGGTCCCTAATTCTACCCGCCTCATTACATAGCACCAGATCCAAGATAGCTCGCTCCCTCGTCGGCTCCAACACACACTGTTCAAGGAAATTATCCCGGCAGCATTCCAAGAACTCCTCCTCGAGCCCACCTTGTCCAACATGGGTCGACCAATCAATATGCAGATTGAAATCTCCCATAACTACTGCCGTCCCATTCCTGCACGCCGCACTTATTTGCGTGTTAACAGCCCGCCCCACCTCCAGATCATTATTCGGGGGCCTATAGACGACACCCACCAGCGTCTTCCTCCCTTTGCTGTTCCTAATCTCCACCCACAACGATTCCACGTTCTGCTCTTTGGCTCCGATATCATCCCTTGCTACCACCTTGATACTATCCTTAATCAGCAGAGCTACGCCACCCCCTCTTTCCTCCTGCCTATCCTTCCTAAACACTTGATAGCCCTGTACATTCATCTCCCAGTCCCTGTCACCTTGCAGCCACGTCTCTGTAATGGCCACCAGATCGTATCCATTTGTGTCGATCTGCGCCACCAGCTCATCCACTTTATTCCGAATGCTTCGTGCATTCAGATAAAGCGCTTTCATCCCAGCCTTCACCTGGACCCTATTTGCCGTAACGCCACCAATTGGGACATCCTCGGCCTCTTCCCTTACCTGTACCCTATCCTTAACTTTAGACCTCGTAGCGTCACCTACCCTCGCACCCTCCCCCCCCCAATTAGTTTAAAGCCCTGTCTACAGTCCTCTTTACTCGATTCGCCAACACTCTGCTCCCAGCACGATTCAGACCAACCCCATCCCGCCCGAACAAGTCCCACCTACCCCAATACTGGTGCCAATGCCCCATAAATTCGAACCCATTCCTCCCACACCAATCCCTGAGCCACCCATTCACTTCCTTTATCCTGTCAACCCTACGCCCGTCTGCACTCAGTTCAGGCAGTAGCCCAGAGACGACCACCTTGTCGGTTCTACTTTTTAATTCCATTCCCAGCTTCTCATACTCCCTCCCCAGATCCTCAGTCCGCACTTTGCCTACGTCGCCGGCACCCACATGTACTACAACGACCGGGTTCTCACCCTCCCACTCCAGGTTCCTCTGCAGCCCAGCTGCAACATCCTGTACCCGAGCACCAGGCAGACAACACACCCTTCTGTGCACTTTGTCATTGTGACAAAGGACAGTGTTAATACTCTTCACCCCACTATCTCCAATCACTACTACGTTCCTTTTCCCCTTCTCTTTGCCTATGTCCTGCTGCATCACTGTACCGTGTGCAGTTTGCTCACCAACCTCACCTGCCTCGTCCTCTTCCAGACTGGAAGCAAGAACCTCAAACCTGTTATGCAGATTAAGAGGCTGAGGCCTCCGCTCCTCACCCCCCTTCCTCCTCCTCCCAGCAGCCCCCTTTTGTCCCTGACCCTTAGATTTAGCCAGTCTAGGGGCACCCTCTCTCCCCCTGATGAGCCTCAGTGTCTGTAGCTCAGAGGCCAGCTCATCCACCTTGAGCTGGAGCTCCTCCAGCAACCTGCACTTACTGCAGACATGGTCACTGGGAAGGACCCTGGGGTCCGCCAGTTCCCACATCATACAGAAACCACACATCACATGCCCCTCCATTATTCACTGTAATTTTTTATGGGGAAAAATTTTTTTTCCTTGTTTCTTGCTGTAGTAGTTTTGAAAAAATTTTTTTTCCTTGTTTTTTTTTCAAACAAACTTACCTGGCCTTTTTTCCTTCCAGCCCTTTTTGATATTAAGCCCTATTAACTCACTCTGCTTCCCACTCACTCCGCTGCCCGCTCAGACGCTGCCCGCTGTCTACACCAGGCCTCCTTTTAAACCTGGCGCTGATTTAAAGCAGGCTGGTCCACAAATGCCTTTTCACCACACCCTCAGAATTCTTAAAGCAGCAAATACAATAAATAACACTGCAATGAAGTTACTGTGAAAATGCCCTAGTCGCTGCATTCCGACAGCTGTTCGGGTACATTGAGGGAGGATTTAGCACGGCCGATGCTCCTTGCCAGCATGTCTTTCGGATTGTGGGAGGAAACTGGAGCACCCAGAGAAAACCCACGCAGACACGGGGAGAACTTACAAACTCTGCACAGGCAGTGACCCAAGGCGGGAATCGAACCCAGCTCCCTGGCGCTGTGAGGCAGCAGCGCTAACCACTGTGCCACCTAGATGTGTCGTTTAGGGGATTAGCAGGGTAAATACTGGCATGAGGTCTGGGTAGGATGCTCTTAGTGCAGGGAGATAGTGCAGACACGATGGGCAAATGGCCTCCTTATGTACTGTAAGGATTCTATGATGATCTTAATCAATGGTGGAGCAGGCTCAAGGGGCTGAATGGCCTGTCCCTCCTCCTATTTCATATGTTCACATAGAAGGCATTTGAAGAGCCCCAAACTATTTGAAAGTCTAAAAACTGGAAGCTCTTTGAGGAGAGCAACATAAACAATCTTTCCTTCCCAGAATATCGAGAGGAATATAGTCTGCTTTTATCTCTTGGCACATTGTCACTGACTCAGACACAACCATACAACCATCTTACACTGTATCTTGCAAAGTTTGAAGGTGGATGTTTGAAGGTAAGAACGTTTTTTACAATCTTCCTTTAACGATGGGAGAACTGAGGCAGCAGTGGTGACTAAACCACAAGTGAAACAAAATTGGTTTGACCCATATACTGGCAGATCATATTTCTGGACTATCCAGGACAAAAGCCAAAGTTCAAAAGCAGTAAAAGCACAAAACAAAGGTTGCTGATGGATGATACCTTAGGCAATGCAATCAGATATTCACCAGCATACACCCATATATCCAACAATCCATTTCATGTTCTAAGGGTTAGAAAACATCGAACAAAGTTAAAAAGCCGTCCAGGACGGGACAATGAAAGCTTGTTTTTAAAGTTGTATAACAGGCAGATAAAAACCAAAACACAGTTGGAACCGCCTCACTGCACCGGGGACCTGGGTTCGATTCCCAGCTTGGGCCACTGTCTGTGTGGAGTTTGCACGTTCTCCCCGTGTCTGCATGGGTTTCTTCGGGTGCTACTGTTTCTTCCCACAGACCAAAAGACGTGCTGGTTCGGTGCATTGCCCATCCTAAATTCCCCCTCAGTGTGCCCAAATGGGTGCCGTAGTGTGGTAACTAAGGGATTTTTACAGTAACTTCATTGCAGTGTTAATGTAAGCCTACTTGTGACTAATAAATAAACTTAAACTTTAACTTTAGTGGTTAGCGCTGCTGCCGCACAACACGAGATACACGGATTCAATTCCCAACTCGGGTGACTGTATGTTGGAAGTTTGCACATTCTCCCCCTGTCTCCATGGGTTTCCTCCAGCGCTCCAGTTTCCTTCTGGAAAGATGCGCTGGTTCGGTGCATTGGCCTTGCTAAATTCTCCCTCAGTGTACCCGAACAGGAGTGTGGTGACTCGAGGATTTTCACAATAACTTCATTGCAGTGTTAACGTAAGCCTATTTGCGACACGAATAAATAAACTTGAAATTTTAGTTAGCTTCAAGGTTAAATTCCAGCTACCTTGAATAGCCTGGATATTTGTTGTTCACATTTCTCAGGGTGTTTTATCAAATGGGTTTCTAGATGTAGGATTTCTGTATCTCTGCTCTGTCTGGCTTTAATGATGGGCATTCTGAAACAATAATAATTGTCAGATTATTCTTTCTGTTATTAAAATGTATAATGGAAATATCCAACATTAGTTTCACTATCTTGTGTTTTCTTTTGCCAATGATCTCAAGCAATGATGTTGCTATGTTGGGGATACTGTGAACAATTTTGGTTCCTTTATTTAAGGAAAGATATATTGGCATTGGGGGCAGCCCAGAGAAGATTCACTAGGTTGATCCTGAGTCTTGGAGGGACTTTCTTATGAGGAGAGATTGAATAGGTTGGGCCTGTACTCATTGGAGCTTAGAAGAATGAGGGGCAACCTTATTGACGTATATGGGAATCTCAGGGGTGCGTTACAGGATAGCTGCTGAGAGTGTTTCCCCTGGCAGGAGAGTCTAGGACCAGAGGGATATAATCTCAGAGTAAGGGGGTCACCCATTTCACACAGAGATGAGGTGGAATTTTTTTCTCTTGGAGGGCTGAATCACAGAGAGCTGTAGAAGCTGGGTCATTAAATAAGTTCAAGGCTGAGATAGGCAGGTTTTTAATCAGTAAGGGAATCGAGGATGGTGGGGATAAAGCGGGAAAGAGGAGTAGACACATCAGATCGGTCATTGAATGACATAACAAAGTCCATGGGCCGAAGGCCTACTTCTTCTCCTATATCTTATGATCTGAAACACATACTAGAGTGAATGAGAGGGAGTGACAGAATGTACAACAGTGGTGGCCCAAGAAGGAGGAGCACGAACCTACTTCCTGATGGCTTCAGCCGCTGGTGGTGTATTTGGGAAATGTGGCAGTGAAGGGAATTGGGGAAACCGTGTAAAGGTTATCAGTGCATCAGTTACTCTTTTGCTTCATGTGTGAACAACACAGCAGCAGAGACTGCAGGAAATCCCAGTGTTAACCTGGCAGAAAGCAGAAGCAGGAAAGTTGAGGGCATCAGTGACCTGTCTTCCACTGGTAGTGCTATCCCTTTGGGGCTATTCATGCTGGAGATTATAGAGTCCCAGCAGTGCATCAGAGACCATTCGGCCCATTGAGTCTCAACATACTCTCTGGCAGTGAATCATACTCAGGCCCTTTCCCCCTCCTTATTCCACCCCCCCCACTCCCTGCCCCCAACCACTAACTCCATTCATTTACCGTGACTGATCCCTCTAATCCACATATCTTGTGACACTAAGGGGCAATTTAGCATGGCCAATCTCCCTAACCTGCACATCTTTGGAGTGCGGGAGAAAACCAGAGCACCCAGAGGAAACCCATGCAGACATGGGGAGAAGGTGCAAACTCCTGTAATGGTTCATGTCAGAAAGTCCAAAGAGTTTTGTGGAGTCTGCCCGCATCATAAGTTTCGCTTCTTGAATTTGGCTACGATAAGCATGAGATGTCGCACCTCAGGTATGATTCAAATGTCCCACTAGGGAGCTTTTATCAAACAAAGTTTATTTAAGAATATAGTTAACATATACAGAAAGAAAATTAGCAAGAACTTTTACCAATTACAATCAAAAACAAAACAACCGTGATCATGTGTAACGATTAACAAAGATTTCTAAAATGTTCCAATCAAACCAATCCCATAAACAAAAACCCTTCCACAGGTTTAACACAGCCAAGACTAATAGTCATGTGATACTGGAACTGAGTCCTTTGGATAAATACTGCAGTTCTCTTAATAGACTCAGAAGAGTTCGAAATCAGAACATCAGGGAGAGACTCTGGTCAAACCCCAGCAGCAGATGTTCTACTCTAGGAAGGCTTTCAATTAACCAGCAACATTTCCCAAAACCAGGGAAAGTGAGAGAGCCAAAAAGACACTTCTTTCCAGCTCGATGTTCCTTCTAAAAATAAAACCTGCAGCTCAGAATTGAAAATGAAAAATTTCCTCCCACCTGTCCTGCAAACAATCTTCCTCCTGATAATGCAGGGTCATAAAATTAGTCCCAGAGTAAATATAAACAACCCCCATTTAAGCAATAAGGAGTAAGAAGATGACTCCTTGTAGGTAACTCAGCAACAATGACATCAGCTAAGTCTGAGCTGCAGAGAGCATGATTTAAAAAAAACTCTTAAAGGTACACTAATGTCACACTCCACATGGGCAGTCACCCAAAGCTGGAATCAAACCCGGGTCCTTGGCACTGTGAGGCAACAGTGCTAACCGCTGTGTTACCATGCTACCCAGTAGAGTGCCCTTCCAGCGTGGTGTGCACTGTGGGTCCCCATTGGAAGTAAGCAGAAACATCGTGTATCCCTCCCAAAGTGCCACTAGATTAGTTTTGTTCCTCCTACGCTGGTAAGAGTTTAGTTGCTGCAGTCATTGCAGTATTAAAACCACGCAAACCACCCCAAATTCCCCTCAAACTGGTGGAGACTTGAAAAATGAAATGAAGGCATAATTTTAGTGTTTATTATAATAATTAAGCTTTTGAAAGAAAACATATTAAAGGCATTCCAACCGGATATCCCAGTTATACTTGCAAGCTTGTTTACTCTGGGTTTCTCCCCCAAGGGCACTCAGCTGATATTACAGGATACAAGAGACAACACAGATACATATAATTAGAGGTGGTTATATAAAGTCTGGGGATGAAAAGAGTATCCTATTTTAAATAGCATCAAAGTTGTTTGTAACTAAATGAACTGTTTAAAGCGAACCCAGCAACGATACATTACAATTAGAATGATGAACACCAATAAGAGGAAATAACACACTGATGAAGTTATCTTGCATATTTATGGCATATCTACTTTGATCTGATTTGATTTGATTTTTTAATATTACATGTACAGGGATACAGTGAAAAGTATTTTTTCTTGCGCGCCATACAGACAAAGCATACCATTCATAGAGAGGGATTTTTCTGGCCAAGCTAGCCCCAAGGGGGAGAATCCCACCAAGGTCAATGGATCTTTGCATGGTCCATGCCCTGTCCACTACAATTCCCCACGCAGGTGGGACAGTAAAATTCCACTCATAGGGTACATCAGGAGAAGGAAAGGAGAGGGTGCAGAATGCAGTTACAGACAGGGTAAAGAGAAAGATTAACTTAATGTGAGATAGGTCCATTCAAAAGTCAGATAGCAGCAGGGAAGCAGCTGTTCTTGAGTTGTTGGTATGTGACCTCAGACTTTTATACCTTTATCCCGCTGGAAGAAGGTGGGAGTGGGCAAGATTTTATGGCCTCATTATCCCGAAACCGTAAAATCCCATTGTCTGCCTCTTGCCCGCTCCGATTCCCCGTGGCGAGAGGGGCGGTAAAATTCCGGCCAATATCAACAGAGTGCGTGGGCCACTCGAGGGAATCAATCTACCTCCACTGCCATATTATACTGGGCACTAAATGTGGCAGAAAGTGGGAAAGCTGTTTTGGGCCAACATTGGTGAAAGCACATGAAGGAATTGGGTAGATTACCACTTTCAACAGGGTGTGTGGGGTCACTGATCATGCTGGCTGCTTTTCCGAGGCAGAGGGAAGTGTAGATGGAGTAAATGGATGGGAGCCTGGTTTACGTGATGGACTGGGCTACATTCACAACCCTTTGTAGTTCCTTGCTCTGTTTTTGGAAACCAAACGGACTTATTTATCCTTTGATAAATAAGGATTTATTTATCCTTAGGCACAGAGGCGCAGAGGCTGTTTTCCATTGAAGGCACGGCCACCAATGGTGTAGTCATTATCATCTGGAACCAACAAGAGGCCAGGATTAGAGGAGTGCAGATAACTCAGAGTCTTAGAGGAGATTAGGTTGGAACAAGGAGGGAGGTCAGGCAATGGCCTCGTGGTATTGGCACTGGCCCAGAAATCTAGAGATTCAGAGCGTGGTCCTGGGGGCCCAGAATCAACCCCCACCCCCCCCAGGCAAATGTTGAAATTTCATTTTAATAAGAGATTGGGAATTAAAAATCTAGTGTTGAACATGAAACCATTGTCGCAAAAGCCCATCTGGTTCACTAATGTCCTTCAGGGAAGGAAATCTGCCATCTTAATCTGCCCTCCATGTGACTCCAAATCAATAGCAATATGGCTGATCCTTGAAATGGACAAGCAAGCCAAAGAGTCCAAAGGCGACTAAGGATGGGCAACTGACAGTCCTTGGGGGCAAAAAACCCAGTGTAATAAACTTGTATTGGGATATCCTGTTGAAATGCCTTTTTTTTCTCAAAAGCTTAATTACTACTATAAGAACAAAATTATGTCCTCCTTTCATTCTTCGCCCCTTTGCTAGTTCGCAGAGGAATACTGGAGGGGTTCACATGGTTTTAATACTGCAACAATTACAGCTACTAAACCCTCCAGGTCTTCATAGAATCCTTACAGTGCAGGAGGAGGCCATTCTGCCCTTCGAGCCTGCTCTGCCATTCATTACGATTATGGCTGATTGTCCAACTCAATAGTCTAACCCTGCTTTCTCCCCATAACCTTTGATCCCATTTGCCCCAAGTGCTATATCCAGCCACCACTTGAATACATTCAATGTTTTGGCATCAGCTACTTCCTGTGGTAATAAATTCCACAGGCTCACCACCCCTGGGGTGAAGAAATGTTTGCTCATCTCCGTTCTAAATAGTCTACCCTGACTGTGCCCTGTAGTTCTGGATGCCCCACCATTGGGAATATCCTCCCTGTATCTAACCTGTCTAGTCCTGTTAGAATTTTATAAGTCTCTACGAGATCCTCCCAGTGAAAACAATCCTAACCGAGTCAATTTCTCCTCTCGCCGGCTCCGATTCGCATGGCAGATGGGACAGTAAAATTCCAGCCTATGACTTGTAACTATATACTTATAAGCAGTGAAGGGTACAATCAAGGAATATCTCCATGTCTAAGTCTGTGCTCAACACCATATGAACTCCAGGCGTGGGTCATGTGCCATCTTATGTTACTGTATGGGTGGGACTGCACTCGGTCCCTCATTTACCCTTCATGTGTCAGATCCTTGGACCACACAACTGAAAAACAAGTTGTTGTTTTTGAGAGAATTCCGTAGGGCAGGAGCACCCATCAGTTGGGACTTCGGAAAGGCTCCTTTTTTGCCTGTGTCAAGGGACCAACTTCTCTTTCAGGATTGGGCAGTAAGTGGAGGTTAGAGCGGCCTGCAGCCAAAAGTGAGCAGACATTTCATGGCTGCCATATTGGTGGTTTAGTAGGCCAGCCAAAGCCCGCAGCACAGTTAAATGTATGGGGCTGCCTTTGCCTACTGGGGACTCGTCTTGCTGGAGAATATACACAGCTGCCAGTGTGCCTGGCAAAATTGGCAGATACGAGATGTGTAAACTGAGGACAGCAGTATGAAATCAGGTCACGGGACGGAGCCCGCCACCAATGCAACAACTTCCTGCATTCAAATGGAATGACACTAAGTTATGGTAGAGCTGGCGAAGCTATTGCGATTGGTTAAAAATGGTGGCAAAGTGGTTAGCACTGCTGCCTCACACTACCAGGGAACCGGGTTCGATTCCTGGCTTGGGTCACTGTCTGTGTGGATCCTGCACATATTTATGCGGATTTCCTCCGGGTGCTCCTGTTTCATCCGAAAGATGTGCATTGGCCACGTTAAGTTCTCCCTCAGTGTACCCGAACAGGCGCCGGACTGTGGCGACTAGGGGATTTTCACAGTAACTTCATTTAACGTCAGCTACTTGTAACAATAATAAATAAAGTTTAACTTTTAAAAGCTGCCAAAGAAGCACTTTATTGCAAAAAAAATCACATGGTTGTGTATCTTGGCCAACATGTTATATTGTCGCTATGGGAACAGGTGAGCTGCCACTGCTCTTAGTTTCTCAGACTGAAATGCATTTGTATCTCGCGCCAAAGAGATCTCTTTAACTTAACGTGGCATCATTGGCAGTCCGATGATGAATAGCGCCCAGGTACCTTTGCCACTGCAAGCGCACACTTAGGTAGGATATAATTAAAGAAATGGTTAACTGGAAGGAAAGATATTCCATTGGAGCAGAACAGAACAACACTGTGATTGAATTTTGGCCCGATTTGTTACCAAGGTGACACATATTTTGATAACAGATGCAAGAGGCTGGATGTGATATCTCTCAGTACGCGCCTTCCCAACTGTAAGTGAAAGCAGGTGGCATCAGCATTGTTCCGTTAGAGATTTCTTAACACATTCCAAAAAAAATTACCCAATATTACCTCAAGGGAAGCTAAGAGCATATTCAGATGGCACATTGGTTAGCACTGCTGCCTCACAGTGCCAGAGATCCAGTTCAATTCCAGCCTTGGGTCCTTATTGTGTGGAGTTTGCACATTCTCCCCGTGTCTGTGTGGGTTTCCTCTGGGTACTCAGGTTTCCTCCCACAGTCCAAAGATGTGCAGGTTAGGTTGATTGCTAAATTGCCCCTTACTGTCAGGGGGATTAGGAGGGTAAATGTATGGGGTTACGGGGATCGGGCTTGGGTGGGATTGTGGTAAGTGCAGGCTTGATGGGTCAAATGGCCTCCATCTGCGCTGTTGATTCTATGAATGATATGAACCATTTTACAGCGAGGTTCTATCAGAGCTCAGAAACATATAATTCACATTAAAATGAGTCATTGCACAGAAAGTGTCAATGTTTTCGCTTATTCAAATTATTTACTCATTTAGAATCATAGAATATCTGCAGGGGGGTAGCCAAGTTCTAAAGTTAGGAAGAGCGAGCATATAAAAAAGGCGCCACGACGCATATGAAATAATTTTAAATTCATTATACATTTTTATTTTGTATTTAAAATCAAAACACAATAAAAACACGTGTTATTTAATTATTTTACATTTTAAATGTAAAATGAAAACAAAATGAAGCAATATGAAAAAGGTAGAAGCAACTGCAACAACCTCTTTTGCCTAGGCCTCATTCTGGCAAAGTTATCTATTACTTTATTATAATCTACCTCAGTAGCCAACTGTCTTTCAAGCTAACCCAGACAATCCCCCGCTATAAACATCCTGGGGGTTATCACTGACCAGAAACTGAACCGGACTCACCACGTCAACACAGTGGCTACAAGCGCAGGTCAGAGGTTAGGAATGCTGTGGTGACTAACTTACTTCCTGATTCCCCAAAGCCAGTCCATCGTCTACAAGGCACAAGGTGATAATGTGACAGAATAATCCCCACTTGTCTGGATGGGTGCAGTTCCAACAACACTCAAGAAGATTGACACCATCAGGACAAAGCAGCCCGCTTCATTAGTACCATTTCACTAACAGTGCAGGGTGGCACAGTGGTTAGCACTGCTGTCTCACAGTGCCAGAGACCGGGGTTCAATTCTAGCTTTGGGTCACTGTCTGTATAGAGTTTGCACATTCTCCCTGCGTGGGTTTCCTCGCACAGTCCAAAGATGTATAGATTAGGTGGATTGCCTAAGTCAAATTGCTGCTTAGTGTCCTAAGATGTGTGAGTCGCATGAACTAGCCATGGTAACTGTGCAGGGATTACAGGCCTAGATAAGGCACTCAGCAGGATTTTCCCGTCCCGTCCACCATGGGAATCGTACTGGATGGGACACAACTTACGCAAAAGTCTGTTGAGCTCCAGATGGATTTTCCGGCTTTGGGGCGAGCGTGGCTGGCAAATCCCGCCTTTCTGTCAGAGAGTTGGTGAAGACTCGATGGGCCGAATAGCTTCCTTCTGCACTGTAGGGATTCTATGATTTCCTCCCTCCACCACCAACAGACTCTTATAATGCCCCCTGAAGTGGCCTAGTAAACGACCCAGATCGAGGGCAATTAGGGATGGGCAGCAAATGCCAGTGATCCCCACGACCCCTGACAGAATTGCAAAAAGTGGCCAAAATGTGTGCAATGTGGTAGAACCATAGGTGGATTGGCCGTGCGAAATTCTCCTTTGGTGTACCTGAACAGGCACTGGAGTGTGCCGACTAGGGGATTTTCAGTGTAACTTCATTGCAGTGTTAATATGAGCCTACTTGTGACTAAAACTTGTGGCAAGTTTTTTTACACAAAGGCTGGTGGGTGCCTGGAACTGGCTACCGGGGGAAGCGGATACGATAGTGACTGTTAAGGGGCAACTGGACAAATACATGAATAGGATTGGAATAGAATCCCCAGAAAGGTTTTAGTTCAGACGGTGCAGGCTTGGAGGGCCTGTTTCCGTGTGTAATTTTCTTTGTTCTTTCCAATAAATAAACTTTAAAAGTTACCGTGCATCAGTGGCCGTTTGGCCCATCTCATCCTGGATCAGGTGGCATTTGCCAAGGGGGAACATGGCGTGTCAGCCTGACCCTTCCATTCTTTTCTTACAGCCTGCCTTTCCCGGCTATGGCCTTGGGAACTTTGAACAACTCTCCCTGAACTCTACAAAACCTCCTCCAAGAAAGGCAGGCTCCGCCCAGGTTCCAGTTGGCACAGCCTTAGCGTCCTGTCTCCTAGGTTTCTGCAAACCCCCCCCCTCTCTCCAGCCCCTAGTTTGAGACAGAGGAGGTGCCAATGTGAAGCCAACATGCCAAGATCTGCTGCACCCAAGTGGTCTTTGTAACAAAGTTAAAGTTGGGAGGAAGATAGAGAGAGGGGGAGATAGTTCTTTAATACCTACCTGCATGTATATACAGACACTGGAGGGGATCTGGCAGGGATTCAGACTGCACTGGGAACTAAAACACACTCTGTCTCTCTCTCCCCGGGTGGTCAAGATGAAACATACGCCTGATGGAGTTTCACCTGCCAACCAGCCCCTGGATACACTGCAGACACACACAGCCATCGCTCAGTCCTGACTGCAACCTCGCTGGGAATACCACCACCGCGATCAAACTCCGACTTTACACCTCACCACAAGGATAACCACTACTGCAAACCCAAGTAAGACTTTCCTTTCTCTCTAATAATTGTGTTTCCTGTACAGTTTTGTTTTTAAAGACCTCTCTCTCTCTCTCTCTATATATGTGTGTGTGTGTGTAGAAGAGGTATGTTCAGCGGCTCGGGTCAGCGACTGGTTTAAAACTCGGGTAGGGGGATGGTGGACACACACACACTGCATATTCATCCAGTTGCAAGTCGCGACTAACTTTTAATAGCGCCCTCCTTCCCAAACAAAACTCCAGTTGTCATTTTGCACAGGAGTCAAGCTGTCTGAATGGTAGCACACACACACACACACACACACACACAGGGACTGAATCAGTTGTGTAACACACACACACACACACATAGGAGCTGAATCAATTCTGTAACACACACTCACGTAGGGACTGATTCAGTTGTGGCTGCCTTGACTATAGCACTGGGGGTGATGAGGTAAAGAGAAAGGTTTTCAGGTGGCTGTACATGTGAAGTTGGCATCTGGGATGTGTGTGTGTATCTGTGTATATTTTTGTTTGTGTCTGTGTGTGTATCTATGTGCCTTTGTGTTTGTTTCTGTATATGTGTATGTGTGTCTGTGCGTTTATTTGTGTATATGTGTGTCTGTGTATGTCTGAACGTGTGTCTATTTATGTATCTATGTATTGTGTGTGTGTCTGTGTTTGTGTATCTGTGTGTGTGTATGTCTGTGTGTGCATATCTGTGTATGTCTTTGTGTGTGTGCATGTATGTGTGCGTATCTGTGTATCTATGTGTGTCTGTATGTATCAGTGTATATCTCTGTGTATGTATGTGTCTGTGTATCTGTTATGTTTGTTGTGTATATATGTGTACCTATGTGTATGTTTGTGTATGTATCTGTGTATATCTGTATGCATCTGTGTTTGTGTGTGTATACCTGTGTGTGCGTTTGTATATATCCATGGATGTGTGTCTGTGTATGTGTGCACGTGTGCCTATGTGTGTATCTGTGTATTGTGTATCTGCATTGTGCATGTCTGCGTGTGCATATTTGTGTATGTCTTTGTCTGTGTGTGTGTGCATATCTGTGTGTGTGTACCTGTGTATGTGTGTGTATGTGTCTATGTCTGTATGTGTGTGTATGTTTCTGTATATCTGTGTTGTGTGTGTGCCTGTGTATTGTGTGTGTGTATCTGTGTCTATGTGTGCGTGTATGTGTGCATGTGGTATGTGCATATCTGAGCGTGTGTGTGTATATCTGTATATGTGTGTGTTTATGTGGTGTGTGCATATCTGTGCATGTGTGTATGTGTGTATATCTGTGTCTGTGTATGTGTGTGTGCGTATCTGTCTGTATGTGTGCGTATCTGTGTGTGTGTGCCTGTGTGCATATCTGTGTGTGTGTGTGCATGTGCGTACATGTGTGTGTGCGTATCTGTGTGTGTATGTATGTGTGTGTATCTGTGTGTATGCATGTGTGTGCGTGTATGTGTGTATGCATGTGCATGTGTGTGTGCTTGTATCTATGTGTGTATGCGCGTGTATGCGTGTGCATGTGTGTGTGCTTATATCTGTGTGTGTGTCTGTGTGTGCTTGTATCTGTGTGTGTGTGCTTGTATCTGTGTATGTGTGTGTGTGTGCACTTGTATCTGTGTGTCTGTGTGCTTGTATCTGTGTGTGTGTGTGTGCTTGTATCTGTGTGTGTGTGTGTGTGTGTGTGTGCTGGATGATCTGCCACACTTGTTCTCTCCCCTCAGAATGTTTGACCCTGGGATTTGGGGTTAGGAATGGTGGTGAACAGTATCACTCAGTGGGGGGAGGTTTGCACAAAGGCTGCTGTGTTGTATTGTAACGCTGGAATGCACTTGGACGGGATTAGGCTCCAAGTTGGAAGCTGATTCACTCAGAGCAGTTTTCAGTCGCTGGTTCTACAGTGCTTGGATCAGCTTGGCAATGACTTTCCAGTTTCTCAAATCACTTGATATGGATTCCAATGGCAGGATGGGGGGGAGGAAAGAGCGGGGGTGGGGGAGGCGAGGGTAGGGTTCCTCCCAGGCTGTAGAATTTCTCCTCCAAACAGCAGCCCTCACTCCCCCATCTGACCCATAACTGGAATCAAACTGGTAGCGCAGTGGTTATCACTGCTGCCTCACAGCGCCAGGGACCTGGGTTCGAGTCTCGGCTTGGGCCACTGTCTGTGTGGAGTCTGCACATTCTCCCCGTGTCTGTGTGGGTTTCCTCCCACAGTCTGAAAGATGTGCTGGTTAGGGTGCATTGGCCTTGCTAAATTGACCCGGGGGACTAGCTAGGGTAAATGCATGGGGTTATGGGGATAGGATTTGGGTGGGATTGTGGTCAGTGCAGACTTGATGGGCTGAATGGCCTCCTTCTGCACTGTAGGGATTCCATGAACTCAGCATTTTGGTACAGAATTTTTTAAACAAACAATGATAACAGCACACTGGTTAACTTCATGTTGGTTCTGCTCCTTGGGGTTTTGTGAAACTGAGGCAGGGTGTGAGTATTGGAAATCTGATGTACAGACAGCATGTTCTGATACAGGAACAACAGCATCCGGAATGAGGTCAAATAAGTTCACATTTGGAATGGAGGTCTTTCATCAGAATTGAAAATCACCCTGCAGCAACTACAGGACTGACCACTGAATGCAGGGAGGGAATAGATAAGGGTTAGAATGAAGAGGTAGATAAATAGGCTTTGTTTAAATTTGAGGTGATGTGCATCTTTAAAGCATGATTCGGGTGTTCCAGGGTGGACTATTTCTTAAATGACATTTCCTTTCTTCAAATGTTAATTTGTGAGCACTATAGAAACCCTACAGTGCAGAAGGAGGCTGTTCGGCCCATTGAATCTGTGCTGTCTCTCCAAATCAGCATCTTACCCAGACCCACAACACCACCCCCCACGAGTCTGCACTCTTCGAAAGGTTGTGAGCCTTTTTCTTGAGCTGCTGTAATCCATATGGTTCAGGTACGGGGTTGTTGGAAGCGAGGTTTAGGATTGAGGCATTTAAAATGTCAAGATGGTTCAATAAGGCAGTATCGTAGAATCCCTACAGTGCAGGAGGAGGATATTTGGCCCGTGGAGACTGCACCGATTCTCCGACTTTTCCTGTAGTCCAACTATTTTCCCCTCTAATCCCCCTAACCCAGATATTTTGGGACACTAAGGGGCAATTTAGCATGGCCAATCCACCTAACCTGCACATCTTTGGACGCTAAGGGGCAATTTAGCATGGCCAATCCACCTAACCTGCACATCTTTGGACGCTAAGGGGCAATTTAGCATGGCCAATCCACCTAACTTACACATCTTTGGATGCTAAGGGGCAAATTAGCATGGCCAATCCACCTAACTTACACATCTTTGGATGCTAAGGGGCAAATTAGCATGGCCAATCCACCTAACTTACACATCTTTGGACGCTAAAGGGCAATTTAGCATGGCCAATCCACCTAACCTGCACATCTTTGGATTGTGGGAGGGAAACAGAGTTCCTGGAGGGAACCCACGCAGACACGGGGAGAATGTGCAAACTCCACACAGACATCACCCAAGCTGAGAATCAAACCCAGGACCCTGACGCTGTGAGGCAGCAGTGCTAACCACTGTGCCACCTTGCTTATTAAATACACTACAGCCTTGCCCAGCAACCCTATGACACTTGATTAATTCCATGCAGTAGAGTAAAACATCATTTTGGGGCTTCGTACTGAATTTTTAAAAAATATATTTAGGGACAAAATATATTTCAACAAGAAATGTGTATCATCTTTGTAGAGAATCTATTGATGCTGGAATAATGTGGACAGTTCTGGGTGCCACACTATAGGAAGGATGTGAAGGATTGGAGAGGGTGTGGAAAAGGTTTACAGGCATGGTTCCAGGGATAAGAAACTTCAGTTATGAGGATGGATTGGAGAGGATGGGACTGTCCTCCTTGGAGAGAAGACAGCTAAGAGGAGATTTTACAGAGATGTTCAAAATCATGAGGGGGCTGGACAGAGTAGACAGGGAGAAACTGTTCCTGCTCGGAAAAGGAGCAAGAACGAGGGGGTACAGATTTAAAAGAAGCAAATTTGATGCGAGAAGAAACTTCTTCACACAGTGAGTAGTTGGAGTCTGGAATGCGCTGCCTGGAAGTGTGGTCGAGGCATTCAAGGAGGCATTGGATGATTATTTGAATAGAAACAGGGGTGCGGGGGAAAGGCAGGGGAATGGCACTGAGTCATGATGCTTGTTTGGAGAGCTGGTGCAGATATGATGGGCCAAACGGCCTCCTTGGAAACGGTACCAATTCTGTGATGTGGATTCGATGTGCTCTCTGTCTCAACGAAGGCCTTGATTTGCATTGGGTTCCAATTCTACAAGTAAAGCTTAATCATGTTGAATTTAATATTTAATAATGATAATTTCACATGTGATAGCAATGGAAAGGGTGCATTTACCAGGATGCTGTCTGGGCAGGAGAATGTCAGTTGTGGAGGGAGATTGGATAGACTGGGGTTGTTTACCTTGGAGCAGAGGAGACTGAGGGAGGATGTGATTGGGATGTATAGAATTATGAGGGGCATGGATAGAATGGACAGGAAGAAACTTTCCCCCTTGCTGGAGGGATCAATGAGCAGTCAGCAAAGATTTAAGGAAAGGAACGGGAGGTTTAGAAGGGACATGAGGGAAAATCTTTTCATCCAGAGGGTGGCGGGAATCAGGAACTCACTTCCTGAAAGGGTGGCGGCGGCAGAGACCCTATAACATTTAAGCAGTATTTAGATGTGTATCTGTAATGCCGAGACATACAAGGTGGTTGTTTTTGACTGGCACAGACATGATGGCTGAAGGCCCTTCCCAGTGCTGTAGTCCTCTCTGACTAAGTATTCTGGCCCTTTTCCATCTGACCTTTCTTTACAAGAGTGCCGAGAACCAAACTATTCAGCAACTACATACATCACATTTGTCAAAGTCTGGATAAACACTCACATACACACACCCACAAACATACACACATGGGTACACGCACACATAGACAAACATACACGTATACACACACATGCGTGCACACATGCACACTAACACCATGCGCGCCCATATGCACACTAACACACACACGTGCGCACATGCATACAAACACACACATGCACACACAAGCACACACAAATATATACACACATGCACGTACACACATACAAGCACACACACAAATACGCACACACGTGCGCACATATAGACACACGCAAACTCTAATTTTCTTTATTCTTTAGAGGGCTATGGTCCCCAGAAGGGTAGGGGGTTTTAGCTAAGCCGGTGCAGGCTTGGAGGGCCAAAGGGCCTATTCCTGTGCTGTAATTTTCTTTGTTCTTTGTACATACAGACACACACACACACAAATACACACACACAAATACACACACACACACGTACACTTACACACACATACAGATACACACATACATACAGATATAAACACACGTGCACATACACAAAAACACACACACACACACTCATACAGATACACATACATACAGACACACACAAATACACACGCATACGCACTATTAGCTGTGGTCACTGATTAGGAGCAGGAGCCACTGCTGATTGTCCCTTCTCCAGACAATAGTACAGGAGCTAACTGCATCAGAGCGCCAGGGACCTGGGTTTGATTCCAGCCTTGGGTCACTGTCTGTTTGCACGTTCTCCCTGTGTCTGCATGGGTTTCCTCCGGGTGTGCGGGTTAGGTACATGGACTATGCTAAATTGCCCCTGTCCAAAGACATGCAGCTTGAGTGCATTGATCATGCTAAATTATTCCTTAGCGTTCCAAGACTTGTAGGTTGGGGGATTGAGCAGGGTAAATCTGTGGAGCAATGGGAATAGGGTAGGGGTTGGGCTTGGGTAAGATGTTCTGTTAGAGAATGCAGACTCAATGGGCTGAATGGCCTCCTTCTGCACTGTAAGGATTCTATGATTCTATACTGCTAGTGTAGATGAGATCAGCTAACTCAGCTTGAAGTCATCCTGGGGTTAATGTTATGAGGCAGCCCAGTGCCACAAGTAGGCTTACATTAACACTGCAGTGAAGTTACAATGAAAATCCCCTAGTCGCCACACTCCTGTTTGGGTATATTGAAGGAGAATTTAGCACGGCCAATTCACCTAACCAGCATGTCTTTTGGACTGTGAGAGGAAACCAGAGCACTTGGAGAAAACCCACGCAGACATGGGGAGGACATGCAGACTCCGCACAGACTGTGATCCAAGCTGGGAATTAAACCCGGGTCTCTGGTGCTGTGAGGCAGCAGTTCTAACCACTGTGCCACCATGCTGCCATCTGAACTGCACCTAAGATCCCACCATGGTTGGTGTGTCAATTCACAGAATCATAGAATCCCTACAGTGCAGAAGGAGGCCATTCGGCCCATCGAGTCTGCACCGACCACAATCCCACCCAGGCCCCATCACCATACCCCATGCATTTACCCTAGCTAGTCCCCCAAGGACACTAAGGGGCAATTTAGTATGGCCAATCCACTTAACCTGCACACCTTTGGACTGTGGGAGGGAACGAGAAAATGGTTTTGAACCAGCTGAAAATCCCACACCAAAACAAGGAATATTCCTCCAACAGTGCGCTGTTACACAGGCACACTTTGCCCTGCCTTTCTAAAGTTTACTGCACAGTCTTGCGACTTGCTGAAGCAGCTTATCACTCAGTCGCTCCTCCGCATTACCTTACGAGCTTACTGCTGTCACCGAGCGCTGTTTGAAAGGCGACTGGATGTAAGTACCCAGGCTAAGAATGACTCGCATTAATTGCCCACGGAAAATTTGCGTTGCGATATTAAAAAAAGAGACATGGCTCATTGCGGAAATCAAATGAGAGAAACGACGCCTCAAAGTAAATGTTTTAATTTTAATGAGGCTCTGGTATCTCGGTGTGTGTTGAGAAAGGAATGTGTGGGGTGGGGCTTTCACCCATATCAGTGACCTGATATGAAAGTGGTTGAAATCTGAACACTTTCAACATGGCCTGTTACCTTTATGGAAAATCGCATTTCATAGGAATCTTACAGAGAGTGGTGGGTGCCTGGAATACGCTGCCAAAGAAGGTGGTGGAAGCAGGCACATTAGCAACATTTAAGAGGCATCTGGTTGGGTACATGAACCATAGAAACCCCTATGGAACAGAAGGAGGCCATTCGGTCCATCACTTCTGCACTGACCACAATCCACCCAGGCGCTATTCCCCACAGTCAAGTTAGCATGGCCAATCAGTCTGATCTTTGGAGTGTGGGAGGAAATGGGAGCATCCGGAGGAAACCCACGCAGACACGAGGAGAATGTGCAGGAAGTGTCCCGAGGCCGGAATTGAAGCTGGGTCCCTGGCGCTGTGAGGCAGCAGTGTTAACCACTGTGCCACTGTACCACCCCTGCATGGTGTGCAATAAGTTGTATGAATAGAGAGGGAATAGAGGGATACATACTGAGTAAGGGCAGAAGGTTTTTTTAGTTTAGTTAGGGCATCATGATCGGCGCAGGCTTGGAGGGCCGAGGGGCTTGTTACTGTGCTGTACCGTTCTTTGTTCTTCTCTTTGTTTCTTTGATTTGTTTGGATTTATTTTTGTCACATGTATTGGGATACGGTGAAAAGTATTGTTTCTTTAATGTTATACAGACAAAGCATACCATTCATAGAGAAGGAATGTAGTGCAGAATGTACTGTTACAGTCATAGCTGGAGTGTAGAGAAAGATCAACTTACTACATGGTAAATCCCTTCAAAAGTCTGACAGCAGCAGGAAAGAAGCTGTTCTTGAGTCGGCTGGTACATGACCTCAGACTTTTATATCTTTTTCCTGACGGAAGAACATAGAAGAGAGAATGTCAGGGGTTTGTGAGGTCCTTAATTATGTTGACTGCTTTGCTGAGAGAGCGGGAAGTGTGGACAGAGTCAATGGATGGGAGGCTGGTTTGCGTGATGGACTGGGTTACATTCACGACCCTTAGTAGTTTCTTGCGGTCTTGGGCAGAGCAGGAGTCATATCAAGCTGTGATACAACCGGAAAGAATGCTTTCCATGGTGCATCTGTAAAAGTTGGTGAGAGTTGTAGCTGACATGCCAAATTTCCTTAGTCTTCTAAGGAAGTAGAGGCATTGATGAGCTTTCTTAACTATAGTGTCAACATAAGGGGACCAGGACAGATTGTTGGTGATCTGGATATCCAAAACTTGGAGCCCTCGATCATCTCCGCTTCATCCCCATTGATGTAGACAGGGACATGTTCCTGAAGACTTTCAAGATGGCCTGTTACCTTTATGGCTTCCTGAAGTCAATGACAACCTTCTTCAATTAAGAGCGGAAGTAGGCAAATTCAATCCTTTGAGTCTGCTGTGCCATTCAATCAGACCACAGCTGATCTCTCCCTAGTCTCAAATCCATCTCTCCGCCTGTTCCCCTTATCCCCTTTTCTATCAGAAATATATGCAATCTTTTTCCTCTTTATTGATGAGAATGCTGAAGGCTACATTGCTGCAAACAATCTGTAGGACGTTGAGCAGTAAACTTCTGAAAATCAGAACAAAGTTAGCAAGTAGGTGCACCGATGTCTAATGCACATTTACACTGCTATTGCCTGTTCCAAAACCAAGTGGGAGCCATCCAGTCATGCAGAGGTGTTGAGTCTCAATAATCTGAAGCGACACATTCAGTTTGGTTTCAGAATGTCAGCTATTCTGCTGTGACTCACTCTTAAAATATTAATATGCAACTCAATGGGGCTTGACTTTGTTTTTTATTTAAGTGGTTGTATGATTGCTTCGAGAGCTGATCACATGATTTGATGGTGTCGTCATTAGGGTGTTTCACCACTTTTAATTTCAGTTTGTACTCTGTACTGGCAAGAGCTCCTAGTGTAAATCTGCTTTATGTTACTTTGATAACATTTCTCATATATTGGCCATTCTTTTAGCATCTAAGGTAGATCACTTGTGTGACTCCAATTTTATAATTGTTATCGGGGACAATTTTTGTTAGGCTTTGCAGTGTCCTAACTATGTGAGGGATTGTGGGTTTTGACCAAAAAGAAAAGATGGGATTTGCACGTGTAGATTCAAAGTAACACTCAACAGGTTAAATAACTACCAATATATGAGAAATGTTAGCAGGTTTATACTAGGAGCTCTTGCTTGTACAGAGTGCAAACTGAAACTAAAAGCAGTCTTGAAACACCCTGATGACACTGACATAAAATCACGTAATCAGCTCTCAAAGCAATCTTAAACACGAAGCAGGATTCGATTGTTAGTTAGAGGAGACCGCATCAGGGGCAAAACTGAAAGCAGTACAAGGATAATGTGAGTTAATGTCTGCTTACTTTTGACGCTAATAAATAAACTTATTCGAGCAAGGACCAGAATGGGGGCAGTAGGGTGGCACTGTGGTTAGCACTGCTGCCTCACAGCACGAGGGACTTGGGTTCAATTCCAGTCTCAGTCACTGTCTGTGTGGAGTTTGTATGTTCTCCCCATGTCTGCGTGGGTTTCCTCTGGGTCTGGTTTTATCCCACAGTCCAAAAATGTGCTGGTTAGGTGGATTGGCCATTGCCATATTGTCCCTTAGTGCCAGGGGGACTAGCGAGGGTACATACATGGGGTTATGGGGTTAGGGCCTGGGTGGGATTGTGGTTGGTGCAGACTCGATGGGCCGAATGGCCTTCTTCTGCACTGTAGGATTCTATGAAGTAGGCCATTCAGTCGCTTGAGCTTGCGACCATTTAATAAGATCAGGGCTAATCTGATAGAAATCTCAAATCTGATACCCGCCCCCTCCACCACACAAGTACAAGCAAATTCTTTCACTTGGGGCACATGTGCTTGGGGTCGGGGATAGGGGGGACGCAGTCTGTTGATGGTTCCTGATACAAGTGAACTGTCTGTTACTTGTTACGTAAGCGGACATTGCAGTCAAGACGTCTTACCAGCTAATTGGCTTTTGGTGGTGTTAGTTTGAGAAGAAATGTTGGCCCGAACATCAAAAGAACTCATGACTTATCTTTAAATCTAGTCATGCCATGGGATCTCTTCTGTATCTGTTCAGTCAGTGAAGTTCTTGATGTAAAGGCTCATTCGCTCCATCGCTAAACTGCAATGAAAGCCTAGATTATCCATTCAAGACCTGGTACTTGAAATATCCGACTTTGATGTCTGGAATCACTGTTACACTTCTGCGCGGTGGTTAGCATTGCTGCCTCACAGGGACCCAGGATTCAATTCCGACCTCGGGTCACTGTCTGTGCGGAATTAGCACATTCTTCCCGTGTCTGCGTGGGTTTCCTCCGGGTCTCTGGTTTCCTCCCACAGCCAGAGATATGCGAGTTAGGTTGACTGACCATGCTAAATTGCCTCTTAGTTTCAGGGGGACTGACAGGGTAAATATGTGGGGCTATGGGGATAGGGCCTGGGTGGAATTGCAGACTCGATGGGCTGAATGGCCTCCTTCTGCACTGTAGGATTCTATGGTTCTATCCCATGGAAGGGAATGGCTGGAAAATTCCAGCTATAATCACAGATGAAACACGATTCAATGAAATGTATTCTTTTTGCCTCCTGCACTGCAGGGATTTCATAATTTTGACCATTTATCGGTCCTTATAGATTTTAACAATTTGGTCGATCTTACATATGGAAAAGTAATCCATTATACTGCCTCATAGACAGCATAAAGGATAAGCTTCCTTGATGAATACATCCTTATCAAGGTGCATCCCTATCCTGAGGTGATGAATCACGTCCTCTGTGGTTACACAATAAATGCCACCTGATCCCAGAATCACAGATGTCCCCTCTACCTGCTCGCTTTGCCGGCTATACAGACACCTCCTGTTCCAGGGAGCCAGCGATCAACCTCTCTCTCTTGCGTGTGTCTGCATGGCCTTCAGTGCTGAATGTGATGCCTCATTTACACTGGCAGCTTGCCAACCCGCGCCAGTGCTGCACTCGCCAATGCCAAGGTTCTGTCGAGGCCTCTGAAGTAATCATGCTGAGCAGCACTTCACTTGAATTCATGGCTGGTACGGTGAACCTGGTCTACGTAAAGCTGCACAGTGCTGGTGATTAATATCTCTGCTATTCCAGTACAGAGGTTTCGAGGAGGGGCTGACTCTGAACGGAGTGAGGTTGGTTGGTTTCGGTTGGGTAGGGTGGGGAGGGAGAAATGGGTTGATATTGCCGACAATCTATTTTCAAATTGAAACCATAGAATCCCTTCAGTGCTATCCGGAGGCTATCCGGCCCATCGAGTCTACACTGATCCTCTGAAAGAGCATCTTATCTAGGTCCATCCCCTATCCTATCTCTGTAACACCAAGTATTTATCACAACTAAGCCACCTAACATGCCCATATTTGGACACTGAGGGGCAATTTAGCATGACCAATCCATCTAACCTGCACATCTTTGGACACTTAGCGGCAATTTAGCATGGCCAATCCATCTAACCTGCACATCTTTGGACACTAAGGGGCAATTTAACATGGCCAATCCCCCTAACCTGCACATCTTTGGACTAAGGGGCAACTTAGCTTGGCCAATCCACCTAATCTGGAGTGTGGGAGGAAACCCACGTAGATGCGGTGAGAATGTGCAAACTTCACTCAGTCGCCCAAGGCCAGAATCAAACCCGGGTCCCTGGTGCTGTGAGGCAGCAGTGTTAACCATTGTGCCTCTGTGCCTAGATTTCGTGCAAACACTTACAAGATGCCCAACATCTAGTAGATAAAGGGGAAGTTAAGTATGTTTATCTGGTTTGTGCAGGTATATCTTTACGTAGGTATATATCCATTTCCAGAACACCAATTAGAAATTGATTTTAATTAACTTTAAATTAACTTTACAATTATTTTCAACATAGTTCTGCTCTATGTTGCCATCATTGCGAGAGGATTTGAGTATAGGGTTGGGATATTTTGCTGCAATTGTATCGGATGTTGGTGAGGCTGCACCTGGAGTATTGGGTACAGTTTTGGTGTCCTTATCTGAGGAAGGATGTCCTTGCTATAGAGGGAGCACAGCGAAGGTTTACCAGGCTGATTCCTGGATGGAAGGTCTGTTGTATGAGGAGAGACTAAATCAGTTTGGATTCTCTTCACTGGGATTTAGAAGAATGAGAGAGGATCTCATAGAAACTTATAAAATTCTAACAAGGTTAGACAGGGTAGATTCAGAAAGAATGTTCCTGATAGAGTCCAGAATGAGGGGTCAAAGTTAGTGGGTAATGGTAAATTTTAAAGGCAAGGAGAAATTTCTTCATTCAGGGAGTGGTGAATGTGTGGAATTCACTACTACAGAACATAGTTGAGACCAAAACATTGTGTGATTTCAAGAAGGAATTAGATATAGCTCTTGGGATTAAAGGGATCAGAACATGGGGCAAGAGGGAATCAGAATATTGAATTTGATGATCAGCCGTGATCAAAATGAATGGAGCAGGCTTGAAGGGCTGAATGGCCTCCTCCTGCTTCTATGTTTCTATGTTAGCATGTGGAATATAGAATGGGTTGCCAGGAATGACCACCGCAGCAGAGGCATTTATGAATGTGGCAACTGGGACACACAGAAAGAGCAAACCCCTTCCAGTTCGCCTATCCTGATGATCCCAGTCCTCCTGCCTTGTCAGTCCGGTCTGAACAAGACCCCAGACTTGCCCCAAAGTCTGGGTTCCAGAGACCGCTTTCCATCAGAGACGGCACGCAGTCCCAGCAATGGCCACAACTCCCACTGGTGGCGCGAAAGAGCCGGCAGCCATTTTATTGGTGAGCTGCTCTCAGAGACATGTCTTCTCAGATATCCCCCCAGTATTTGCATTGGGAATCCCTGATTGAACTCCCTATAGGACTTATAAAAATACGAGCTCCCTGGTGATTGGTAATTACCATACCAGGGAGTATGCTTGTATACCGAGCCCTTTATAAAGCAAGCCCCTGAGCGGGTCCATTATTGCGCTGTCCCAGTTGGGGACTGTGTGTGTTCACCACAGACTTGTGGATTTTTTGCTTTACTTTATTTTGTGCAATAAAGCACTGTTCCTTTACAGACGACTCCTCGAGTTATTACAGCTTCCACTCCAATTTATAGCAGCAATTACATACATGGCTGTGGAGACAAGCCTGCCCTGTGCAGGTTGCCTCACACCCATGGGGGATGTGGGGAGACACTTTGGCACAGTGGTTAGCATTACTGCCTCACAATGCCAGGGACCAGGGTTCAATTCCCGGGCCGGGTCACTGCTTGGGCAGAGGCTGCACATTCTCCCCGTGTCTGTGTGGGTTTCCTCCTACAATCCAAAAGACATGCTGGTTAGGTGGATTGGCCGTACTAAATTCTCCCTCAGTGTATCCGCATAGGCGCCAGAATGTGGCGACTGGGGGAATTTCACAGTAACTTCATTGCGGTGTTAATATAAGCCTACTTGTGACGCTGATAAGTAAATTTTCTAACACGCAACTTCTACATTGGGAAGCAGGGACCCCCCCCCTCCCTCCCACCAGCAGAAAATTTATCTTTAAGAGTTCAAAATCTCCTCCACTTCCCCTTTTGACTAACTGCCCAATTCTCCACTGGATCCGAGAAGGGCTTTGCGGAATCCCTTCTCTGTTTAAAAAAAAAAATCCATTGAATTGAAATGGTTGTTGTAAGTGTTAAATGATTAGTTGTTCAATAAAGCAATGTCGGAGGGTTTTACTTAAAATTTCAGTCTGAATAAGCAGATAATTCAAAGGAGGCAGTTTGGAATGAAGAATGGACTGGACTGTGTGTTTTTAAAAGTTGGTATTATTTGTCTTTCTGAAGGACGGCATTCGGTCATTTGGCAAGATTTCTTTTAAGCTAATAACAGTGCACACAAATGGACCATATCACAAGTTCTGAGATTATCTGCAAATGGATTTCACTGGGTTAGGTTTAGAGCTGGAGCAGCACAGTCAAGTGAGAGATTAGCTAAAGCTTGTTAACTGTGATTATGTTCAGATTGCAAGAATTGGCATACAAGTGACTCAAAAATAGTAAGAAACACAGAAGGTAGGAGCAGGAGGTGGCCTTTCGAGCTTGCTGTGCCATTCATCATGATCATGGCTGATCATCCAACTCAGTAGCCTAATCCTGCTTTCTCCCCATAACCTTTCACCCCAAGTGCTATATCCAGCCACCTCTTGAATACATCTAATGTTTTGGCATCAGCTACTTCCTGTGGTAATGAATTCCACAGGCTCACCATTCTTTGGGTGAGGAAATGTCTCCTCATCTCCATCCTAAATGGCCTACTCCGAATCCTCAGCCTGTGACCCCTGGTTCTGCACTCCCCCAAAGGGGAAAGGTTCTACTCTGTCTCAAAGTGAATTAAACATTCATCAATCCGAGGGATGTGTCGGGAGTCAGGGAGGAACTTAATTTAAGGCGGGAAACATCTCAATTCTATCTGAATGATTTTCTCACCTTGTAACACCTCAGCTGAGGATGGCACCATCCAGAGCTTGGCAGCATTGCTCTTCTCCATCTTGGTCACAGCAACACTGCACCCCACCACCTCGAAGCTCCCCCTACTGGACTAGTGGGGAACCGTTCAACCTCCGAGACAAAGACCACCCCCAACTTCTGTCATCGCACTGCAGTATGCAGATGACACCGATGTGCGTGCGCACACTCTCTGAGGCCAAGCTACAAACCACCACTGACGTATTCACTGAGGCACATGAGAGGCCTCAGAGTAAAGATCTGAGAAACAAAGGCTCTTTACCAGCCCGCTACTGTCCCCCCCCCCCCAACCATCATGATCCACGGTGAGTCCTTGAACAACCTCAATCATTTCCCAAACCTCAGGAGTCTCCTCTCAGTGTGAGCAAACATCGACGATGAAATCCAGCATCGATTCCAATGGGCCAGTCTAGTCATCAGACACCGGAGGGACAGAGTGTTCAAAACCCAAGACCTCAAATCCAGCACCGAGCTCATAGTCTACAGAGCAGCCGTGGTCCCCGCCCTTCTGTATGCATCGGATTCATGGACAATGTACAGCAGACACCTCAAATCCCTGGAGAGATATCACCAACTTTGCCTCCGCAAAATCTACAAATCCGCTGGCAGGATGAGCGTACCATTGTGAACAAGGCCGTGCTGTGGGGAGGCACGGTGGCTCAGTGGTTATAGCACTGCTGCCTCACAGCTCCAGGAACCCGGGTTCGACTCCCAGTTTGCGTGACTGTGTTGAGTCTGCACATTCTCCCCATGTCTTTGTGGGTTTTCTCTGGGTGCTCCAGTTTCCTCCCGCAGTCCAAAGATGTGGGGGTTAGGTAGATTGACCATGCTAAGTTATCCCTTAGTGTCCTGGGTTACATAGATTAAGAGGGATTAATGGGGTAAATATGTGGAGTTACGGGGAGAGGGCTTGGGTGGGATTGCTATTGGTGCAGACTTGATGGGCTGAATGGCTTCCTTCTGCACTGTAGATTCGATGATTCTTAATCGCTTCATCCTCCAGGTTTATTAACTGAATTGAAATTCTATCTGTTGCCATCGTTGGATTTGAACCCATGTCTCCAGAACCTTACCCTGCGCCTCTAGAGTATCGGGCAGATGGCATTACCACGCTGCCACCGTGTTCCCATGACAAAGGCTGCAGATCCGTCAATGCAGCGCTTTGTGCTTGGATTAGGCGCATTGCAAATCCCTTAAATGGGAGCAAAAAAGGATTATCTTGTAATGTGAATGCAGTATTTACACAAACACCAGTAACTAAGGGGAATGTCAAATCTGTCTTTCACACTGGAACCATTCTCCAGGTATTTTGAATTAATTATGATGATAAGAAGCTCCCTGTGCAGTCCTTCCAGCGCTGGCAAAACCCGCTGCTACCAATCTGGCTGACTTGTGCTCGGAAACATCTCAGTCACAAACCGGAATTTCAAATGGATCCTTGCAATGTATTCTGGAGTGGGCTTCTCCACTGATCTGTTACCATGCTACTCTGTAAGAACAAGTATAGAATGTGCTCACGCAGGTTTACTGTCACAGGATGGGATTTTTTGGCCACGTTCGCCCCAAAACTGGAATATCAGGCTGGGAGAGGATGTCCATATTCTGTACGATGGCCATTCAGCCCATCGAGTCTGCACTGACCACAATCCCATCCACATTGCATCCCTGTAACCCCACATATTTACAGTCCTACTCCCCCGACGCTAAGAGGCAATTTAGCATGGCCAACGCACCTAACCCACACATGTTTGGACTGTGGGAGGAAACCGGAGCACCCAGAGGAAACCCACGCAGACATGGTGAGAATGTGCAAATTCCACACAGACAGTGACCCGAGCTGGGAATTGAACCCGGGTCCCTGACGCTGTGCTAATCACTGTACCATTGTGCCATCTCAACGGTGACTATGTACCAGTTATGATTAACTGTTGCAATAATTCCTCTGGTTCATTGGTATTTTTATGGGAAGGAATTCATAGAATCCCAAAGAATCCCTGCAGTGCAGAAGGAGGCCATTCGGCCCATTGAGTCTGCCCTGACCAGAATCTCACTCAAGCCCTATTCCTGTAACCCCATGTATTTACCCTACTAATCCCCAACACTAAGGGGCAACTTAGCATGGCCAATCAGCCTAACCTGCACATCTTTGGAAGGAAACCGGAGCACCTGGAGGAAACCCACCCAGACACGGGGAGAATGTACAAACTCCACACAGGCAATGACCCAAGGCCGAAATCCAACCCGGGTCCCTGGTGCTGTGAGGCAGCGGTGCTAACCACTGTGCCACCGTGCTGCCCAAATCTGCCATTTTTACTTGGTCTGGCCTGTATGTGACTCCAATGATGGCAATGTGATTGACTTTAAACTGCCCTCTGAAATGGCCCAGCAAGCCAGTCAGTTCAGGGGCAATTAGGGATGGGTATCAAATGCCAGCCCTGCCAACGACACCCACACCCCACACAAATCAGAGATTTTAAATTGAAGCCATGTCTGCCTGATCAGCTGGGTGTAAAAGGTCTCATTGTTCCACGTAAAGAGGGGTAAGATATTCATCTGGTGTCCAGGCCAACAAGGTGACAAGGAGTATGGAGAGAGCACAAGGAGTTTGAGATAAGGGATTAGTCAAACTGAAGGGGGGGGCAGCGATGGGGGTGGGCAATGGCTCAGTGGTATCGTTGCTGGGCATGATGTAATTCAGAGACTCAAGGTAATGTTCTGGGTTCGAATCCTGCCATGGCAAATGGCGGAATTTGAATTCAGTACAAATCTGGAATTAAGAATCTACTGATGACCGTGAAACCATTGTCGGAAAAACCCATCTGGTTCACTAATGTCCTTTAGGGAAGGAAATCTGCCGTCCTTACCCGACCTGGCCTATGTGTACCTCCAGAGCCACTGCAGTATGATTGACTCTCAACTGCCTTCAGGCAATTAGGGATGGGCAATGAATTCTGGCCCAGCCAGCGACGCCCATATCCCATGCAAGTATTAAAAGAAATGGTGCAGCAAGCTCAAAGGGCCAAATAGCCTATTCCTGATTCTGGTTTCTATGTTTTACCTTCTGCCATCACCGAGTTTCTAACAATGCCAAGCAAAATAAACAGAGATCTTTTCTGCCTATCACTCCGGGTGCTGGAGCTATCTCAGCTACTGGAAGGAATTTTCTTCAATCTTTGAAATGGGTGGCACATTGGGACAGTGAACATAAGAACATAAGAACATAAGAAATAGGAGCAGGAGTAGGCCATCTGGCCCTTCGAGCCTGCCCCGCCATTCAATAAGATCATGGCTGATCTGTCGTGGCTCAGTTCCACTTTCCCGCCCTCTCCCCATAACCCTTAATCCCCTCTCTTATCAAAAACCCATCAACCCGCTTCTTAAAAATATTTAGCGAGGCAGCCTCCACCACTTCAACGGGCAGAGAATTCCAGAGATTCACCACCCTTTGAGTGAAGAAGTTCCTCCTCAACTCCGTTCTGAACTGCCCCCCCTTTATCTTGAGGCTGTGCCCCCTAGTCCTACTGTCTTTTTTGAGCGGGAAGAGTCTTTCCACCTCTATCCTATCCATCCCATTCATCATCTTATACGTCTCAATGAGATCTCCCCTCATTCTTCTAAACTCTAACGAGTACAAGCCTAGTTTATTCAGCCTCTCCTCATAGCTCAACCCCCTCAACTCCGGTATCAGCCTAGTAAACCTCCTCTGCACTCCCTCCAAGGCCAAAATATCCTTGCGCAGGTGCGGCGCCCAAAACTGCACACAGTACTCCAGCTGCGGCCTCACCAATGCCCTATACAGCTGCAGCAAGACCTCCCTACTCTTATATTCAATCCCCCTCACTATGAAGTGGTTAGCTCTGCTGCCTCACAGCACCAGGGACGCAGGTTCGATTCCCGGCTTGGGTCACTGTCTGTGCAGAGTCCGCATGTTCTTCTCGTGTCTGTGTGGGTTTCCTCTGGATGTTCCGGTTTCCCCCCACAGTACGAAAGGCATGCTGGTTAGGCGCTCAGTTCTCCCTCAGTGTACCCGAACAGGCGCCGGAGTGTGGCAACTAGGGGATTTTCACAGTAACTTCATTGCGGTGTTAATGCAAGCCTACTTGTGAGACTAATAAAAACTTGGGACAGCATGACGTCAGTCCTTATATTTAAGCTTTTAACCATTCATTTGTTGAGCAAAAGATCAAAAAGTAAATATATTGAGGGGACATTATGTCACTAAGATAAGCATCATGTTGGCATTTAAGAAAGCTATTCTACGCTCCTCCAAAGGGGAAGAGGCAATTTTGACTTTGCCAACCAGCTAGAATCCTGATACAAGGACCATGGATATTTACGACATAGCACCAATGTAAAGTCCAATGAATCTCCTAACTTGGAGATGTCAATAAACTTTATGGTGACCCGCCCTGTCATCTCTTGATAGATATCTTTGGCCACTCCTATTCTGGTATCGGTCAGCATGGCTTCGTTCTCTTGTATTCCTGCTCCAGGAAGAGGTTCAAAGATCATCAGTGGATAAAAGCAACTGCTGGATAAATTGCTGGAACCTGAAACCAAAAGAGAAAACGCTGGAAACTCTCAGCAGGTCTGGCAGCGTCTGTAAGGAGAGAGGAGAGCTGACGTTTCGAGGTCAGGTGACCCCTTAGTCAAAGCTAAAAGTCAGAGAAAGTGGAAGACATTTATACAGCAGGGTGAGGGAATGAAAGATGAGTCATAGCCATAGAAACCAGGGGAAAAGCCTGCTAATAGCTGTCCACAGAGAGAATAAAGTGTGTGAAAGGCCAAACAGCAGAGAAGCTGTGAGCTGTGACAGATGGAGATGTTGGGGGGAGGGAAAGATGGGACAGAGGTAGAACGTAGAAAAGGGGAAGCAGGTGGGGAGAAAAGGTAAGGGAAAGGGTTGAAGAAAGGGGAGAAAGCACATCTTCACCTCTCCTTACAGATGCTGCCAGATCTGCGGAGATTTTCCAGTGTTTTCTCTTTTGGTTTCAAAGGTCACCATCTATACTGTATTGTTCAGTGATTCTGGAAGAAACATATTCCCTTTGTGATGATATTGTGCCTTTAGGAAATGTGTTTATATCATGTTTCTTGTGAAGGGCATGTTTAGAATTCAGCTCTGTTTTGTAGGGTGCTGGGTTGTCCAGGAGAATCTTTAATTTGTTAGCTGGGAGAACCAGATAAGTACTCATTTTAGAACTGGAGTGCTTGTTTAAGCAGAACTAATTCATTTGTGTTTCCTTAGGTTCCCCCCGCGATTACAGAGCAGTTTTTTGATTAGGTTGATCGATAGTGACAGAGCCATGTGCTTAATGGGAGGAGCAAAGCTTGCAAGAAAGAAACAGTTTCAGTTTCATTTTAAAATACAAACAGTTGCTGCCTGGGCTACTAGAAGAAAGCAGTCTTTCTCTTTTTTCCCTCCCTCTCTCTGTCTCTGTCTCTCTCCTGACGTGATCTGAAAGCTCCAGGACTGTTAAGCTAAGAAAAGCAAGGACGGCTGTGCTTTGCTAACTGATTTTAAAGGGAGATTTAAGTCTATAAGGGAAATTTTGCTGGATTGGAACACATAGCAATATTTAGCAGTTAAAAATGACATCTTGTCATGTTTAATTATTGTTCAGTTGTTAAAAGTTAAGTTAATTAATTTGTTATAATTAAACTGTCCTCTTAAATAAAGTTTGTTTTGATAAAAGCTTCCTATTTTGTCACTAGAATTGTGACTGGAATGAAATGTCTTATCGTCACATTAATGCCGAAATGGGAGATTGTTAGGGTCTAATCTGGATTCACAATGTACCTTGGGGGTTTCTGATCTGTACCCCAACATTTCATTTATTTACAAAGGAACGGGAAAGGAATGTGGAGAAATGCAAAAATCACAATGTGAAAATGTACTCATGTCTGCTCAGATTGTGTGAATGATTGAAGAATTTTCTTGAATCCTTTACCTCTCTGTATTGAAGTGATGCAGGGGGAAAGATTTCACCATCAACATTCTTTACTTTCTGGCATTGAAATGAAGTAGTCAGTGAGATTTTTGTTGGTCCACCTATAGAACGGTTCTTAGCTGGCACCAGCACTTGTGAAGATTTCACTCATAGAATCCCTACAGTGCAGAAGGAGGCCATTCAGCCCATCGAGTCTGCACCCACAATCCCACCCAGGCCCTATTCCTTTAACCCCACATATTTACCTTGCTAATCCCCTGACACTACGGGTCAATTTAGCATGGCCAATCCATCTAACCCGCACATCATAAAGTTAAAGTTCTTGTATCTTTATGAGTCCAAAGATGTGCAGGTTAGGTAGATGCTAAATTAACCCTTAGTGACAGAGGGATTAGCAGGGTAAATATGTGGGGTTACGGGAATAGGCCCTGGGTAGGATTGTGGTTGGTGCAGACTTGATGGGCTGAATGGCCTCCTTCTGAGGGAGAAAGTGCAAACTCCAGAGGTTTCTACAATACTAACTGGACACACCAGGTAGATAAACTCTGACAAGTACAACAGCAGTACAGAACTTAGTGTTCTGCAGCTTGTATGAGATGTTTGTGAGTCTCTGTTGTTTAATCGTCCCTCGGCTGTCAAATGAACATTGACCAGTCTCTGGGAACCTCTGCCCACGTGCTCAGGCATATTTTGCAAGCCTCTGCAATCTGTGCCAAGATTTACAAACCTTGAAGGCAGCGCATTGTTTGCTTTTCAGTCATTACCTGAAAACTTGAGCCACGTTCCGAGGTTTTGTCTAAAGGTTTTTGGTTTGTTTTCCATGGCTTGTGTCATGACCACAAAGAGTTGAAAGGGGAAAGGTGGAGGGCGCTTAAAATAATTTCTCTCAATTCCTCTCATTTCCCCAAAATACGTCACAGGCAGTGAAGGGCTTTGGAAGAGTAACTATTGTTGCAATGCAGGCAAACATGACCATCATTGAATTGATTTGATTTGATTTATTATTGTCACGTATATTGGGAGACAGTGAAAAGTATTGTTCCTTGCGCACTATACAGACAAAGCATACTGTTCACAGAGCGGAGAAGGAAAGGAGAGGTTGCACAATATAGTGTTGCAGTTACAGATAGGCAGAAGAGAAAGATCAGCGTAATGTGTGATAGGATCATTCAAAAACCTGAAGGCAGCAGGGGAGAAGCTGTTCTTGAGTCGGTGATGTGGAGATGCCGGCATTGGACTAGGGTGGGCATGGTAAGGAGCCTCACAACACCAGGTCAAAGTCCAACAGGTTCATTTGATATCAGGAGCTTTTGGAGCGCTGCCCCTTCATCAGGTGAGTCGAATCAGTTGGTAGGTGTTCCCAGATTTTTGTATCTATTTCCCAATGAAAGAAAATGTCCGGGGGGTGTGATTATGCTGGCTGCTTTACCGAGGCAGCGGGAAGTGTAGACGGAGTCAATGGACGGGAGGTTGGTGTGTGTGTGATGGACTGGGCTACCTTCAAAACTCTTTGTAGTTTCTTTGTGGTCTTGGGCAGAGCAGGAGCCATTCCAATCTGTGGTATAACCAGAACGGATGCTTTTTATGATACACTTATAAAAATCAGTGAGCAGTAGCTGACATCCTGAATTTCCTTAGCCTCCTGAGAAAGTAGAGGTGTTGGTGGGCTTTCTTAATGATAGGAAAGATTGGTGATCTGGACACCTAACCTCCAGGAATATATTTGTCAAACCTATTAGTGGAGGAGAGTGAATCAGAGATAGAGAGTCTGAAAGGAGAAAATCGAAAAGAGATAATGTCAAATTGTGCTCTTGCTCCTTCAAACTCCAGAGTGCAAAACCCGACTCCCATCACTGAACCTATAAAACTACGGCTTGTGAATGTTACTATAACAGGAAAACATGTTCGAATATCGGGATGAAGTTATACCAGGCAACAAGCTGTGTCCACATAATGACTTCAATCAGGCCATTGCCGTTGGCCTATTGGAGTTTGAACTCCCTGATTAAGGAACCAGTTGATGGGCCAATCGGGGAGTCATTTCCTTGTACCTAACTGGGAGTGTCAGTTCCTCTGGCACCTCCCGGAGGTATACTGCTGACTGCGAGCACTCTGTGTACTGCTGTTAGAGTTTGTAAATAAAGGGATTACGCTGACGGGATTTCGGCCTCTGAAAACTTATTACAGTCCACGATTAACAAAGGTTAAAATTGAATTTTGCTGTAAGATGGCTGACATTTTCCAGCTGTTTCCACCGACGGGATCTTTTGGTCCTGCTTTGGAACATCTCCGAGGGAAAGGGGAGGGGGTAATTGTAACAGGGTGTGCGTCACTATTTTATCATCCTATGCCACCTGATTCAAGTGATGATATTTAATGCGCGACTCTCTTAATAACACATACGCACAAAACCCCCTAATTTTAAAGCACTGAACTCAGTGAGCAGAGACCGTCCCAAGGGCCAACCCTCGGGATGAACACATTTTCCAGAATCTTGTTTCGTTGGAAGCTTATTTTGTTCTCCGCGGCGGAATTATCGATCCCTCTGACCGGAGAGCGATTCTCAAAAGATGTTCTCCCGAAATCAATCTCAAGAACAACAATTTAGACAGTGCCTTTAAGAATTTCCCAAGATGCTTCACAGGAATGTAACCAAACAAAACTTGACGCCAAGACGCCGCATCGGGGGACAGAGGGGGAGACTTGGTGGAGGGGGTAGGTTTTAAGGAATGCCGCAACGGAAGAGAGAGGTAGAGATTCGGAGAGGATTAGGGAGGGAATTCCTGACTCAAAAGGCTGAAATTCCTTTATAATGAAGCACGGGATAATGGCCTCTCTGTATAATTAGTAAAATATTAAAGAGGCCACATTCCGAGGTATTGCATGGTTCAAAGTTATGCCTTCTCAGTTACATCAGAGCTTAAGGATGGCCATTCTGTGCCTTTTGCCGATGTAATAAGAAGAGGAATTGGGCTGAAAATGGTCGACGTGTCAGTTTAATCTATTTGTGCGCTACTTTCTTCTGTGGATCCACGTTTAGGGACAGAGACTGCCTCAGCTGGATCTAGTTAAAACCCGATGGGTTTAAATTTGACCCAATCGTGCCCGTTTCCTTTTAAGGATTTGCGAGTTAAGGCACCAAAATGGTGCACAGGAGGCAAACGCACATTTAAGACCAGAAGTGCGCTGTCCACCATGTTGGAAAAGGGCAGAAATGAGGTGGACTGCGGCCCACACCTGAAGCAGGCGTTAGCTTGCCTGCAGATGTCAATTTGGGGCTGAACTGTTTGAGGGCACCCAAAGTCGGAATCGAACCTGGGTCCCTGGTGCTCGGAGGAAGCGCTCTGCCATCCATCCAGGGTTGCCAACCCCTCCAAGATTGGCCTCTCCAGCTTTGGAAGACCAGTCTCCAGGACACAGCTGTGTGTGACCCTGGAGAGACATCGCCGGGGCATTAAGAAGATTGTTTATCTCTTATCATTTCTTTTGAACATCTCTCTTCAGCAGGTATAAAAAAATTTGAAAATGGGAAAGAAAGATTGGCTGACAGTCAAGCATCATTCAGTTGGGTAATGAATCTTATTGCTTTCCAATTGACGTAGGAAGGCAAATGCATCACAAAGATGGATGTCTTGGCCGATTAATGGCTGGAGCACGGAACGGGGGAAGGTCATGCGATGAAATCTCCAAGAATACATTTAATCACAGTTCGCAACCCTACTTCAGTCCTTCCTCATCGAACCTTTATCTGCTTAACCATCTGTTCCTTACACCCTCATAGGTTTATCTAATTTCCTCTTAAAAACACCTAGGCCAACCACGCTCTGATGGCGAGTTCCACATTCCTACCACTTTGTGGGTAAGGAAATTTCGCCTGAATTCCCCATTTCATTTCTTTTTTTTAAAAATTCATCTTTGAGACATGAGCATTTCTTGCCCATCCCTAGTTGCCCTTGAACTGAGTGGCTTGCTAGGCCATTTCAGAGGGCAGTTGAGAGTCAACCACATTAGTGTGGCTCTGGAGTCATAGGTAGGCCAGCCCGGGTAAGGATGGCAGATTTCCTTCCCTGAAAGACATTAGTGAACCAGATGGGTTTTCCCGACAATGGTTTCATCAGTAGATTCTTAATTCCAGATTTTTTTTATTGAATTCAAATTCCACCATCTGCCGTGGCGGGATTCGAACCCGGGTCCCCAGAACGTTAGCTGACTTTCTGGACTAATAATATCACTAGGCAATTACCTCTCCTGACTATCTTAACCTTGGCTTTTTATGCATATATCAGGAGTAAGAGGGAAGTAAGAGAAAGAGTAGGTGCACTCAAGGACAATGGGGGAAAGTTATGCGTGGAACAAGTGGATGAAATCCTTAATGAGTAATGTGTATCGGTATCCATGAATTGCAGATGTGGGTGATCTGTTGGCCTGGTGTGGGTAGTAAGTTCACCGCAGTGCATGTGTTTGTCTGTCGTCGATTTGACTGACATGGCCCAGCCAACAGAGTCTCAGCTGAAGGCAAATGTACTGGGGATCTCCCCACTGAGGTGAAATACTTCCATTCTCTGTCCTGACAGGAGATCTTCAATATTCATCTGGAGCACCGGAGTTGGAAGCTGGCTTGTGTAAATTGTCCATGCTTAATGAGGGGCGTAGATCAGCTAGATATCTTTTCCCAAAGGCAGGGGAGCCTAAAACTAGATGGTGTAGGTTTAAGGTGAGAGGGGAGAGATACAAAAAGGTCCAGAGGGGCAATTCTTTTCACATAGAGAGTGGTGAATGTCTGGAATAACCTGCCAGAGGCAGTAGTAGAGGCAGGTACAATTTTGTCTTTTAAAAAGCACTTAGATAGTTACATGGATAAGATAAGCATAGAGGGATATGGGCCAAATGTGGGCAATTGGGACTCACTTAGGGGTTTGAAAAAAAGGCGGCATGGACAAGTTGGGCCGAAGGGCCTGTTTCCATGCTGCAAACCTCTATGACTCTTTGCTACTGTAAAGAGAGATGCTGAAAATACAAATCAGCTACAAAAGAATGGGCAGAATAGACCCAAATAATCGAATGGCTTACTCCTTTTCCGATATTCCTAACCTTATTACCTTCCTCAGGTGAAGAGTCAGTCCAGCAGGTAATAAGGCAGGAAATGGAATCCTGGCACTTGTTACTCAAGAGATGGATTATTAAAATAATGAAGAATTGCTGCTACTGCACAAAGTATTAGTGAGAGTGTACTTAGAATGGCATTTGATTTGATTTATTTTATTGTCACCTGTATTGGGATATAGTGAAATGTATTGTTTCTTGCACGCTTTGCAGTCAAGACATGCCATTCGTAGAGTGCATAGAGGAGAAAATCGAGACGTTGGTGGGTTTGTTGTGTTCCCCTTGCTTGAGGAGGGGTGTAGTTGCATTGGTGGCAGTTCGGAGGAGGTTCATTACATTGATCCCGGAGATGAGGGGTTTGCCTTGCGAAGAGAGATTAGGCCAACGCTCCCTGGATTTCAGAGGAACGAGAGGGGATCTAATTCAGGGGTATAAGACGATAAGGGGGAGTGACAGGGTAGACGTGGAGAGGATGTTTCCTCTTCTGGGGCAATCTAGGGTGAGAAGTTGTAGTTTTAGGATAAGGGGGAGGGGGCAGGTTCAAAACAAAGATGAGGCGAAATTACTTCTCTCAAAGGGTGAATGAGTGTGGAATTCACTAACCCAGAGTGCAGAGGATGCCGGGACTTTGAGTGAATTTAAGGAAGATTTTTTTCATTCGTTAGGGTTCGAAGGGTTATGGAGGAAGGTGGAGTTGAGGCCCAGATGAGATCAGCGATGGTTGTATTCAATAGCTTCAAGGGGTTCCTCATCCTTATGGAATTGAGAAAGAGGGCTATGATGTAGGGAGTTCAAACTCCCAGAAATAGTTGCACCTTCACAAGGAGCTCCATGCACACTTTACTTTCTCATTATTTTCAGCTAAGCACCAGGTGCAAACCATGACCAAGGTGTGTGGGTTCTAGAGTTTCTCCTTTGTCATTGCTGATGCTTGCATGCATTGCTCTGGTCTCTGCTGATGAACTAAATAATTAATAGTCTTTGTGGCTGCGAATTACCCTGTGCACACTGTTTCACATTGCTGGCTAAGGTACAAACACATACGTTCCACTCAGTCACCTCCACGGGGTTTTAAGTAAATAGGATAATGTTAATAACTCCAATGTGTGCAGTATGGTCCCATTCAATAACACCATAAATGTTAAGTGTGCTGGTTTATCTTTTGGGGTCAGATTACAAATTTATTCTCTATCTCCCATATGGCATTGGCTGCAGTATAACAGGTGTACTTACACGTAGTTGTTATCAGTTTTTAATGCTGTACAAGGTCCATCTTGGTTGAGTTCATAGCATCTTTTAGAATCAGAGAATCCCTACACTGCAGAAGGAGTCTGCACCGATCACAATCCCACCCAGGCCCTATCCCCATAACGCCATCCATTTACCCCAGCTAGTACCCCTGAGACGAAGGGGCAATTCAGCATGGCCAATCCCCCATATCTTTAGTCCAGCAGTAACTTTCAAAAGAAGCAAATTGGGTGTCTTCTTCAGGAGAAGGGGTTTACAGGAGCATGGGGAAAGAGTAGGAGAGTGGGGCTAGAGGGCCAGCACAGTAGGCCGAATGGCCTCCATTTGTGCCGCAGGGAACCTCTGATTTGTTTTATACACTGTTGACAGTAACACCTATTTCTGTCTGATCTTCCCTTCCAGGATTTCCCCACTCAGCCATGAGTAATTCTTTTGTGACTCTGGCAGAGGTGCTGGAAGCAAGGGGAGGCCCCATAGAAGACGATGAAATCTGGGCCCTGTTATTACAAGCCACTGAGGTCCTGCAGGAGAATGCAGTGGAAGGTAAAGCCTTTTCCCAACTCACTGCTTCATTTACTAGTTACTTGTACAATGTGCCTTTAAATGTTGGAAAATGAATCAAAGGTTCCACAAAACAAAAGAAAAATCTGAAAACTCTGATTTACCTTTCCTGGTTTGCATAACTTAGGAACAGCCATCAGAATCACAAAGTGGGGAGATTTCTTTTGACTTTGATTTGACTTGATTTGATTTATTATTGTCACATGTATTAGTAAACAGTGAAAAGCATTGTTCCTTGCATGCTGTACAGTCATTAAACTTGTTAGCAACCCAAACCTTTGATTTTGATTTGATTTATTATTGTCACATGCATTAGGATACAGTGATAAGTATTGTTTCTTGTGCATATACAGACAAAGCATATCATTCATAGAAAAGGAAAGGAGAGAGTGCAGAATGTAGTGTTACAGTCATAACTAGGGTGTAGAGAAAGACCAACTTAATATAAGGTAGGTCCATTCAAAAGTCTGATGGCAGCAGGGAAGAAGCTGTTCTTGAGTCAGCTGGTACGTGACCTCAGACTTTTGTATCTTTTTCCAAACGAAAGAAGGTGGAGAGAGAATGTCCAGGGTCCCTAATTATGCTGGCTGCTTTCCTGAGGCAGCGGGAAGTGTAGACAGAGTCAGTGGATGGAAGGCTGGTTTGTGTGATGGATTGGGTTACATTCATAACTCTTTGTGGTTTCTCGCGGTCTTGGTCGGAGCAGGAACCAGTCCAAGCAGTGATACATGTGAAAAGAATGCTTTCTATGGTGCATCTATAAAAATTGGTAAGAATTCTAGCTAACGTGCCAAATTTCCTTCGTCTTCTGAGAAAGTAGCTTTCTTAACTACAGAGTCAGCATGGAGAGACCAGGAAAGGTTATTGGTGATCTGGACACCTAGAAACCGGAAGCTCTTGGCCACCTCCATTTCATCACTGTTGATGTAAACAGGGGCTTGTCCTCCACAATGCTTCCTGAAGGTTGGCACGGCATTGCAATCATTCCAATTAGTTGGAAGCCAAGAAATTATTCCTTGACAAAGAGAATGCTGGAGATCTGAAAAAGAAAACAGAAATTGTGGGAAATCCTGAGTCGGCCCAACACCTGCAGAGAAGGAACCAGGGTTAGCGTTTTGGGTCGATGACCTTTCATGAGACCATGATGACCATTGACCTGACACACTGTTCCCCACAACCATTGCTGAAGGATTTTGTTTTTAACAATTATTTCTTCACCATGGCTTCTTGTGTAATACATTATCAAAGCTTCTAGATGTGTTGGATCCTGTCGAATGTTGAAATTAGGCATGATTCCGTTTGAGGTTACAGATTAAAGTTTATTTATTAGTGTCACAAGTAGGCTTACATTAACACTGCAATGAAGTTGCTGTGAAAATCGCCTAGTCACCACACTCCGGCGCTTGTTTGGGTACACTGAGGGAGAATTTAGTACGGCCAATGCGCCTAACCTACACATCTTAGGACACTAAGGGGCAATTTAGAATAGCCAATCCACCTAATCTACACATCTTTAAATAATAAGGGCAATTTAGCATGGCCACTCCACTTAATCTACACATCTTTGGACACTAAGGGACAGTTTAGCACGGCCAATCCATCTAACCTCACATCTTTGGAGTGTGGAAGGAAACCGGAGCACCCGGAGGAAACCCAGGCAGTCATGGGGTGAATGTGCAAACTCCACACAGACAATGACCCGAGGCTGGAATCGAACCTGGGTCTCTGGCGCTGTGAGGCAGCAGTGCTAACCACTGTGTCACCATGCCGGCCATATATATATCTCAGTTATGATGTTTCCCAAAGCTGTAAGTCTTTTATGACCAGTGTAGAATTGTCAGCCATCTATCATAGATTAAGCGTTCAAGTTTAAAAGGCGTTGGCCTTGGTTTACCTCACGTTTCCTGTCACTTGGTTACCACACTTTGCTGGCCTTTATCTGTGATTGTGGAAACTTTGCCTTCAGATTCCTCCGCTGTATTAGCGATTAGGAGTCCAGAGGTCCAAATACCACAAATTGTTTGTCACAAATAAAAATTCCAGATCGAGTATAATATTTCTTCGTAAACTATTTATGCCTGCATTGCATTTGGCTGGTTCTTTGTACATTAGATCTGTGTTACTCATTCTACAGATTATCGACAGGTTCCTGGAGACGCCTGTCTGCCTGTGTGGACTGCTGGTTTCGTTTGTTACACTGAAAATACTCTCTATATTACCATACAAAGCTGCTCAGATATCAAGGAGTAGGTAGCTCCCTCTCTGTGGTGAGAACTCCACGCTTCCTGAACAGAACTACAGAAACATAAAGGATGTTTTGACTCAGGGAACCAGCTTTGTTGCTACACCATTAGTTGCTTGGGTTTTAGTTTTAGTTTATTAGGCCTACATTAACACTGCAATGAAGTTACTGTGAAAATCCCCTAGTCGCCACACTCCGGCGCCTGTTTGGGTACACTGAGGGAGAATTTAGCATGGCCAATGCACCTAACCAGCACATCTTTTGGACTGTAGGAGGAAACCGGAGCACTTGGAGGAAACCCATGCAGACATGGGGAGAATATGCAGACTCCGCACAGTCACCCAAATCGGGAATCGAACTCAGGTCCCTGCCCTTGTGAGGTAGCAATGCGAACCATTGAAACATATCAGCCATGATTGAATGGTGCAGCAGACTCAATGGGCCGAATGGCATAATTCTACTCCTATATCTTACAGTCTTAGGGTCAAGCTTCAAGTTAATTGGCTAATTCAATCGGATTTCCAGAAGGAATTTTCAGCAGGTAAGGTGGAGGGGCTCCATCTCCCTCTCTGTCACTTCCAATTCCCAAATTGAATGCACCCAGTGCCATCGGTGTAAAGGTGCCCTCTGGAATTAGATGCCAGCCTCATATCAGGGCATCAATGCATCAGTCCCACCCCCATGCCAGCTGAACTGAACATTGCTGGCATGTTAGCTTTCCCCAGCGCACTCTGACAGAGCCTGCTTCCTTACGGAAGATGGCATTCCAACAGCACCAATACTGGGCATAGGGGCTTGACCGCAGGATGGCAACTGCCTCACCCTGGGAATTCTGACATTAGGGACATGTACTGGGCAGCACGGTGACACAGTGGTTGGCGCTGCTGCCCCATAGTGCCAGGGACTTGGGTTCGATTCCTGGCTTGGGTCACTGTTTGTGTGGAATAATTAGTACGTGACTAATAAATGAACTTTAACAGCTTTAACTTCTCCCGCCTTTTCCCTGTAACCTTTGATCACCCTTACCAGTCAAGAACCTATCTATCTCTGTCTTAAATACACTCAATGACCTGACCTGCACTGCATTCTGTGGCAATGAATTCCTCAGATTTATCACCCTCTGGCTGAAGAAATTCCTCATCTTTGTTCTAAATGTCAGTCTTTTCACTCTGAGGCTGTGCCCTCGGTTCCCAGTCCCTCCCACTAATGGAAACATATTCTCCACGTCCATTCTATCCGGGCCTTTCAGTATTCTGTAAGTTTCAATAAGATCCCCCCTCAGCCTCCTAAACTCCGTTGAGTACAGACCCAGGGTCCTCACACACTCCTCATCCTCTCTGAGTCTCTTACTGCTCTCTTTGTTCAACTTTATTACCAGGAGGGAGTTGGGGCAGAAGGAGGTGGGTGGGAGGGTTGCATTTATCACATAAACTGGACATTCAGCCACGCTGTCCTTGACCAATCAATCGGTTTGAGTACACGTGTGCTTGTTTGCCGAGAGAAGAACACAGGTCGGATTTTCCGCCAAATTTGCCCACTTTATCCCGCCGAGGGGAATGGATACTTTGGCTCCTGATATGGAGACGCTGGTGTTGGACTGTGGTAAACACTGTCTCACAACACCAGGTTAAAGTCCAGCAGTTTTTTTTGGTAGCAAAAGCCACTAGCTTTTGGAGCGCTGGCTGCCCCTTTGTCACTGATGGACTTTAGCCTGGTGTTGTGAGACTTCTTACAGTAGTTAGCACTGCTGTCTCACTGCTCTAGGGACCCGAGTTCAACTCCCAGCTTGGGTCACTGTCTGTGCGGTGTTTGCACATTCTCCCCGTGTCTGCATGGGTTTCCTCCGGGTGCTCCGGTTTCCTCCCACAGTCCAAAGATGTGCGGGTTAGGTGGATTGGCTGTACTTAATTGCCCACTAGTGTCAGGGGGATTAGCAGGGTAAATGTGTTGGGTTACCCTGGGTGGGATTGCAGTCAGTACAAACTCGATGGGCCGAATGGCCTCTTTCCGTATTGTAGGGATTCTATGGTTCTCCGATCCAAATCAAATGTAGAAAACTTGGCCTGAAGGTTCCCCACCACAAGCCTTACACGGAAGAACTGCTTTGGACATTGAGAAAATACTTGGAAAGAGTGAGAGACCAGGTCCATGGGTTGGTGGGGGTTTGATGAAGGAGGGTGTGAGGAGGCTCACGTGCTTATTGTCACCATTATGGATTTACTGAACAGCATGGCACCTTAGTGCATGCTGTGATCGCGATAGAACACCCTGTACCCTAGAACAAGATCTCCAATGTGTCCCCAGAGCTACATGCTTGGAAAGGGCTGAACGTCTGCAGAATCTCAAGGACCTCCTTGCTAAAGTTCAAAGTACGTATCCATGGAATGAAGTACACACTGTGTCCTTCAGCAGGATTAACAAGTGCGCAGGTAAATCATTAACACCTTGTTTTCCTTGGGAAACTTGAGCTAAAGACTAAAGCTAACCCGTGCAGACCGAAAAGAGGGCGGATGTGAGAAGGAACGCTGTAGTGGTACACCACAATAAGGACTGGGTTACACACAACTCTCAACAATATCTCCCCCATAGACAGCAACTCACTTTCGCAGTTAGGTACAACTTTCATCCAATCTTTTGGCACAGTCCCTGTGTGGTTCTTTTTTAAAGTAAGGGGGCGGCACGGTGACACAGTGGTTAGCACTACTGCCTCACAATGCCAGGGATCCGGGTTTAATTCCCAACTTGGCTCACTGTCTGTGTGGAGTCTGCACATTCTCCCCATGTCTGTGTGGGTTTCCTCTGGGTGCTCCGGTTTCCTCCCACAGTCCAAAGATGTGTGGGTTAAGTTGCCCCTTAGTGTCCCAGGATGTGTAGGTTAGAGGGACTTAATGTGGAGTTAAAGTTTATTTATTAGTCACAAGTAAGCCTTACATTAACACTGCAGTGAAGTTACTGTGAAATTGCCCTTGTTGCCACAGTCCAGCACCTGTTGGGGTACACTGAGGGAGAATTTAGCGTGGACAGTGCACTTAACCAACACGTATTTTGGACTGTGGGGTGAAATCGGAGCACCCGGAGGAAACCCGTGCAGACATGGGGAGAATGTGCAAAGTCCACACAGACAGTGACCTGAGCCGGGAATTGAACCCAGGTCCCTGGCGCTGTGAGGCAGCAGTGCTAACCGCTGTGCCACCGTGCCTCAAATGGGAAAGGGCCTGGGTGGATCATTGCTTGTGCAGACTTAATGGGCCGAATGGCCTCCTTCCGCACTGTAGGGATTCTATGATTAGTACAATCTGCAGGAAGGAGGAAATCGAAAGACAGACACGTTGGGAGGCTGTTGGTTAAGGTGCAAGCGAGAGGGAGCAGGGAAAGAATGCAACGGCTCATTGAGCAAGTGGAAATAGAAAAGTCCACTCAGCGACCTTACAGGCTGCAGTGATTGTCTTGGAACTTTACGCACAGCAGAAACTGCCGGTGATAATATTGTTGATAACACTGACATTTTCAGCCAGACAAATCTGACTGTTCCATGACAACCGCGAGTTGTTATCAATAATGCATGCCCCATTGGCTCTGGGCATATTGCACAGTTCAGAATGGAACATACTGTGGCAATTATTCAAAACAATGTATTATTTAATACACGGGTGGCACGGTGAAACTGGCAGCGAGTCTCTTGATATTCCAACACTGCGTGCAGCCTCACTCCGAATTACAAAAAATTGATGCAGGAACACTGGGGAAAGCACAGATAAAAGGGTTTCCCCGTGTCTGCGTGGGTTTCCTTTGGGTCTCCGGTTGCCTCCCATTGTCCAATAGTATGTTGGGTTCGGTGGATTGGCCATGCTAAATTGCCCCTCAGGGCATTTTACCATTTTACTAATTTTATCATCGCGTTATGCCTGTTTTCAGGCACAAAAGCTTGGTAAAGTCGGGCGTGAGGTGTGTAATGTGATCTATGCCCATCTCCATGCCAGTCCCCCCTTTACCAAGCCTGAAAATGGCCACGATAGGAACCGTGCCTGAAATGGGTGCGACGTTCCAGTTAAATGCATTTAAATTGACTTAATGGACTGCCTCTCCAATTTTACCAGCACTTCCCCCTTTACCACCGTGTTCGCCCAACCAGAATCGGCGCAATGTTCCGACTTGGGTGCCAAGTGTCCAACAGCTCTCTGCTTGAGATTGGTGGAAAGCGGGTGGAGGTGGAGGTGGGGGTGGGGGTGGTGGAATCGCTGCCACTCTGCCTGAGATCAGCGAGGAGGAAGGGGAGCCACTGTAACCCTGCTTGAGATCAGTGGGGGAGGGGGGGAGCGGGGTCCGCTGCCACTCTGCTTGAGATTGGCAGGGGAAAAGGGGGATGGTGGATCACTCTGCCTGAGATCAGTGGGGAAAAGGGGGGAGGGGCTGTGATTGGTCTGGGTGACGGGGGCTTGCGGGGGGGGGATAAGGGGGTCAGTAATGTTGTGGGAATGTGGCAATGTCTGTAGGGACCAGGGGGAGGCATTATCCAGGACAGGAGGGAGGTGGCAGGAGAACGGTATTCTGTCGTATTTTTTCTGCGCGTGCGCAGTTGGAGGCGCCAAATGGAGCTGCAGTGTTTCGGGCACGTTAAGCCCCACCCATAGGCCTGTTCAGCACGATAGCATGGTAGCACAGTGGTTAGCACTGCTGCTTCACTGCTCCAGGGACTTGGGTTCGATTCCCGTCTCGGGACACTGTCTGTGTGGAGTTTGCACATTCTCCTCGTGTCTGTGTGGGTTTCCTCTAGGTGCTGCGGTTTCCTCCCACAGTCCAAAGATGTGCGGGTTAGGTGGATTAGCTGTGCTAAATTGCCCTTTAGTGTCCAAAGATGTGCAGGTTAGGTAGATTGGCTGTGCTAAATTGCCCCTTAGTGTCCAAAGATGTGCAGGTTAGGTAGATTGGCTGTGCTAAATTGCCCCTTAGTGTCCAAAGTTGTGTAGACTAGGTGGATTGGCCATGCTAAATGCGTACGGTTATGGGGATAAGGTGGGGGTGGGCCTGGGTAAGATGCTATTTCAGAGAGTCAGTGTAGATTTGATGGGCCACATGGCTTCCTTCTGCACTGTAGGGATTCCATGCATTCCATGGATCAGGATTATGGGGGAAAAAGTAAGTCTTTTGGGATGTGTTTTATTTTCGAATTTACAGATAAAGATTCCTCAGCCTGCAGAAAATCATAGAATAGAATCACAGAATCTATATAGTGCAGAAGGAGGCCATTTGGCCCATCGAGTCTGCACTGACCACAATCCCAGCCAGGCCTTATCCCCATAACCCCACATATTTACCCTGCTAATCCCCCTGACACTAAGGGGCAATCTAGCATGGCCAATCCACCTAACCTGCACATCTTTGGACGCTAAGGAACAATTTACCATGGCCAATCCACCTAACCTGCACATCTTTGATGTGTGGGAGGCAACCAGAGCAAACCCACGCAGACACGGGGAGAATGTGCAAACTCCGCACAGACAGTGACCCAAGGCTGGAATCGAACCCGGGTCCCTGGCGCTGTGAGGCAGCAGTGCTGACCACTGTGCCACCTGTGTTTCGGAATGCCACCAATTCCTGACTCCAATCTTGCCACTGGAGAGAGATTCTGCCCTGGATGAGAACTTACCCCACAAGGCAGCATTTTTTTTTTAACAACCAAGTGGATCTGTCTGCCAGGTTTAAAGTGGTATTTAATGTATCTGTCGTGGCAGAGTGACATATTGTCTGCCCCTATTGCACTCAAAGTGAAACCTTCCAAAAGTTTCACAAAGAGACACTCACAGATGAGATGGAAAGCAACCCAACACACACTCAGCTTTGTGCCTTTAATCACAGCCCGATCGCCAGGGCCAGAGATTTATGGCAGACTTTAATACTGTGAAAGCCAGGCAATATAAAGTAGCCTCCCATTTGGAAATATCACTGTCACCAGACTGAGCGTTCCAGTGCATGAAAATGGCAGCTTGGTGACTGTAACCGATACAATATGATTCATGAAATCACCATCCATTAAATACACGTACAAAGCTGTCAAAGCACAAAGTGGAAGGTCGTTTAGCAGCACCGGTGTGCAGCCTTTCTTGTAGAAAGTACGGCAGCTCATTCGAGGCTTCGTCAAAATATTTGCGCGGGGGTTTTTATTGCAAAGGCCCTTCAGGATGAAAGGCTTTTGTTCCGGGTCTCTGCACCTCCCTACTCCCCCGGAGAAGGAGACGAACGATCGCTCCTTTCTTAAACAGCTGCCCCCCACCCCCGAGTGTGAAGCGGGCCAGGTCATCTTTTCATGCTGGCGGTACGACCCCCGTGGAACGTCAAGACAGCAGCTCTTTCTGGCTGTGTTCCTGAGATCGACCCCGTCTGCGCAACAAGGCTTAAAAACTGAAACTGGCTCAGGGGCCGATGAAGGAATTACAGCGGTCCCAGCGGTTCCAGTTCCACAGCGATTGTGGTGTCGAGATTTGTGCAGAATCTACGGATTGACGGGGAAATAATGGCAGCTCCAAGATCCTCGGGAGGAGATTGTTTTGTCCTCAGACTGCCATGTACAGTGCAGAGGGGAAATCGAAGACTTTGAGAGAAGTATTTGTGATGTGTTGCTATGCTGGGGAAGCCAGTGTTTCAAAGGCTTAAACCAGCCCTCCTGCGATTCAAAGGTCACGCTTCACCCAGGTAAAGATTTAGCCCTTATCCCGAAAGAGTGCTGCCCACTCTGTATCAGGCAAAGAAACCTCACATTGACTCTCCGAAAGAGCATCCCAGCCAGGCCCAACACCCGCATGCCGGGTCCCCGTCACCCCATGCATTTACCATGGCTAATCCACCTAACCTACCCATCTTTGGACACTTGACTCTTAACTGCTCTCTGAAATGAACTAGCAAGCCACTCAGTTCAAGCACAATTAGGGATGGTCAACAAATAGTGGTCTGGGTAAAACAAAATACAGGTGAGAAGGACAAGGGCTGTGTGAAATGTTGACCGTGTGTATCCTTTCAGCATTAACATAGAATATAGAACACTACAGCACAAACAGGCCCTTCGGCCCACGAGTTGCGCCGATCACATCAACACCTACCAATCTATAGACCTATCTATAACCCCCAATCCCATTAAACCCCATATACTCATCCAGAAGTCTTTTAAAAGACCCCAGCGAGTTCGCCTCCACCACCACTGACGGCAGCCGATTCCATTCACTCACCACCCTCTGAGTGAAAAACTTACCCCTAACATCACTTCTGTACTTTCCTCCCCGCACCTTAAATCTGTGTCCTCTCGTAGCGACCATTTCAACCCGGGGAAATAGCCTCTGAGAATCCACCCTATCTATTCCTCTCAACATTTTATAAACTTCTATCAAGTCGCCTCTCAACCTTCGTCTCTCCAGGGAAAAGAGTCCCAGCTCCCTCAACCTAACTTCATAAGGCATGCCTCCCAGTCCAGGCAACATCCATGTAAATCTCCTCTGTACCCTTTCAATAGCTTCTACGTCTTTCCTATAGTGAGGCGACCAGAACTGCGCACAGTACTCCAAATGAGGCCTGACAAGGGTCTTATAAAGGGTCTTATTCTTTACTCTGGAACACACTGTTGTCAATAAACATCATCCATTTTGGAATGAACATTACGCAGGAGACCGGGGTCAAGCCTCTTGAATGATTACTTAACCGTACTGACAAGATCTTCATACAACCAAATAAATTCTTCAACTGCCTACCTTTCTGAGCCTTTGCATTTGGATACGGAAGGTGGACATTGTCTACAAAGACGGGCGGTATGGTGGCATAGTACACAGCTTTTAAAATGCTGGCTTCCCCTGCATTGCATAAATGCCAACACATCACACTGCCGTCTCACTGTGCCAGAGTTCAATTCTGGCTTGGGTCACTGTCTGTGCGAAGTTTGCACGTTCTCCCCATGTCTGCGTGGGTTTCCTCCGGGTGCTCTGGATTCCTCCCACAGTCCAAAAGTGTGCGGGTTGGGTTGATTGGCCAAACTGAATTGACACTTAGTGTCAGGGTGATTAGTTAGGGTCAATGCATAAGGTTATGGGGATAGGACCTGGGTGGGATTCTTTTTGGTGCATGGGCCGAATGGCCTCCATCTGCACTGCAGAGATTCTATGAGACCCAAAATCAAAATGCTGCTTTTAAACTAGAAAACTCTGTTGATCTAATGGACAGTCCCTTAGGAAGAATACTCTTCAATGTCACACTGAACATTTTTTAATGTGCAGCTTTGATGGAGTAGACATCTTGGCTCCCTTGTCCTATATGAATAAAAACCATACTGTCTATTTTTTGCAGCGTATTTTTCAGTACAATCTGGAACATGGGAACAAAAAAAACACAACCTTCATAGAATCCCTACAGTACAGAAGGAGGCCATTTGGCCCATCGAGTCTGCACCGACCACAATCCCGTCCAGGCCCATTCCCGTAACCCTCATTTACCCTGCTAACCCCCCTGACACTGTGGTCAATTTTGCATGGCCAATCAATGTAACCCATCTCAGCCCCACAGCGAGGAAATGCCAGTTCTCCCTGCAAAACAGAACCTTGTCCCCTCTGTTGTTGTGAATGTAGCCCAATCCATCACGCAAAGCAGCCTCCCATCTATACTTCTCACTGCCTTGGAAAAGCAGCCAACATAATCAAAGAGCCCACGTACCCTGGACATTCTCCCTTCCATCTTCTTCTGTCAGGGAAGAAGATACAAAAGTTTTAGGTCACATACCAACCGATTCAAGGACAGCTTCTTCCCTGCTGCTGTCAGGCTTTTGAATGGACCTATCTCACATTAAGTTGATCTTTCTCTACACCCTATCTGTACCTGAAACACTATGTTCTTCTCTGCTACCATCAGACTTTTGAATGGACCTACCTCCAATTAATCTGATCTTTCTCTACACCCTATCCATGACTGTAATATTCTGCACCCTCTCCTCTCCCTCTCCCCTATGTACTCTATGAACGGTGTGCTTTATGTCTATCGTGTGCAAGAAACAATACTTTTCACTGTATACCTACATATGTGACAAAAATAAATCAAATCAAATCCTGCCATGTCAACTGATGGAGTTTAAGTTCAATGAATAAATCTGGAGCTAAAAATAATTTTGAAGGATATGTGACACTCAGGGAGGACAGGAATCTGGAGAGATGGCTCTGTTAATTAATGATGCTGTTAGCAGAAGAGAGAGGGGGTGACTAAAGTTCAGAAAGCGAGTGTGTGGAATCAATTTGGGCAGAGATAAGAAATGGTAAAGGCAAGAAGTGACTTGTGGGAGTGATACAAGCCTCCTAATTGTAATCGCACGGTAGGACAGGGTATACGGGAGCTTGTCAGAAAGATTCGGTGATAATTGTGGGGAGCATAGATTGGAAAAATTAGATCGGCAGAGGATCCATGATGAGGAATTAATCAAATGTTTCTGGGATGTTTCCTTGGAACAATGTGTTCTGTCACCAACCAGGGAGCAGATTATACTAGAACGGTATTGTGCGATGATACTAATGACTTTCAAGGGAGGGAATCCCTCAGATACTCAGTCGTACCAACAGAACACCACTGCTTCACAGGACCATAGTAAGATGTCACCAATCTTTGGGTCACCTTGTGCATCAGTCGCTGATAGTAAGCGCACAGGTGCAGGAGGCAGTAAAGAAGGTGTGTTGGCCTTAGGATTTGAATATAAGGATAGGGGTGTTTTGCTGCAAATGTACAGGACCTTGGTGAATCCTCACCTGGAGTATCGTGTATAGTTTTGGTGTCCTTATTTGAGGAAGGATGTCCTTGCTATAGAGCGAGAACAACGAAGGTTTGTCAGGCTGATTCCTGGAATGGCAGGTCTCTCATATGAGGAGAGACTAAATTGGTTAGGATTATATTCACTGGAGTTTAGAAGAGTGAAAGGGGATCTCATAGAAACTTATAAAATTCTAACACAATTAGAAAGAGTGCTCTTGATGCTGGGGGAGTCCAGAACTAGGGTCATAGTTTGAGGATGAGGGGTAAACCTTTTAGGACTGAGGTGAGGAGAGGTTTCTTCACCCAGTGAGTGGTGAATGTGTGGAATTCACTACCACAGAAAGTTAAGGCAAAACATTGTGTGATTTCAAGAAGAAATTAGACATAGCTCGAGGGGCTAAAGGGATCAAGGGATATGGGAGGAAGTGGGGGGGTCAGGATATTGAATTTGATGATCAGCCATGATCAAAATGAATGGTGGAGCAGTCTCAAAGGGCCGAATGGCCTACTAATCCTAATTCTAGTTTTGATGTTGTTTGGCGTTTTGGTGTACAATAAATCCCATCACCATCAAGGTTTCATTCTGTCTAAACTGAGCGTCTCAGGGTACTGAGAGTTCCCACTGTCTCAATAAAGGACTGACTAGGTTGCATTAATTCGCTCAACAAAAGCTCATTGCCATTCTCGTTTTCTTGCTTCACAGGCATTCCGTTCAGTTATATTATCTGTCCGTGGTCAGTGCTGCTGTCAGCCAGTGGGGGATTGTCCTTTCGGAGCAATGTCTCAGGCGGAGACATTTACAACTTTACGGCACCGGAAATACTCCAAGGGAGAGGCTCCAACTCACAGCTTGGGATAGAAAAGGTAAGCGGAAACCCTTCCATTGCTAAAGTAGCCTCCTCTGACTCTCCCTTGACTAATTGGTGCACATCTGACGCACTGTGTGTAGCATTTACAAGATGCACTGCAGGAACCCAGCAAGGCTCCTTCAGCAGCACCTTCCAAACCCACAACCACCATCCCCTAGCAGGACAATAGGCAGCAGACACATGCGAACATCACCCCCTGCAAGTTCCCCTCAAAGCCTCGCACCATCCTGACTTGGAAATATATTGCCGTCCCTTCACTGTCGCAGGGTCAAAATCCTGGAACTCCCTAACAGTAAAAAGTCTGACAACACCAGGTTTTAGTCCAACCGATTTATTATCAAATAAATCGGTTGGACTAAAACCTGGTGTTGTCAGACTTTTTACTGTGTTTACGCCAGTCCAACGCCGGCATACCCACATCACTCCCTAACAGCACAGTGGGTATACCTACACCGCATGGGCTGTGGCCATTCTAGAAAGGGGCTCACCACCGTCTTCTCTTATCTATTTATTAGTATCACAAGTAAGCTTACATTAACACTGCAATGAAGTCACTGTGAAAATCCCCTAGCTGCCACACTCTGGTGCCTGTTTGGGTACACTGAGGGAGAATTTAGCACGGCCAATGCACTTAACTGGCACCGTCTTTTGGGCTGTGGGAGGCAACCGGAGCACCCGGAGGAAACATCCGCAGATACGGGAAGAACGTGCAAACTCCACACAAGCAGTGACCCGAGGCCGGGAATTGAACCCAGGTCCCTGGTGCAGAGAGGTTGCAGTGCTAACCACTGTGCCACCCTACTTCCCTGGAGTGGAGATTATTCCGTCACACTCCTGGCTTGTGCCTTGTAGATGGCGGATAGGCTTTGGGGGTTCAGGAGGTGAGATAAATGCTGCAAAAATTCCCAGCCTCTGAGTTAGCTATCGTATGCACAGGCAGTGGGGCTTCTGGTGTGGTGAAATCTGACCTGCAGAACACCAAAGCAGCAACAAAGCTGAGGTTATTATAGAACTACTTTGCATGTAACAGCCATGAATTATTCAGTGTTAATAGCTGGAATCCTCAGATCAGGTATCATCATTCCAGCGCATAGATTAATTCATTAAGAATGATCGCACCCCAGTCCAGACACATGAGCACAACATCTTGGCTGACACTGTAGTGCAGCACTGAAGGAGCGGGAGATGGCCCAGGCTATAAATGATGTGGATGTGCCGGCGTTGGACTGGGGTAAACACAGTAAAAAGTCTGACAACACCAGGTTTTAGTCCAACCGATTTATTTGATAGTAAACGCACAAGCTTTCGGGGTTAGTCCCTTCATCAGGTGAATGGAGAGTTCTGGCCTCAGACAGAGCATATAAAGCACAGACAGTTTACAGATTACTGACTAGAATGCGAATCTTTACACCTAACCTGCTGTTCAAGTCTTGAAGTGGCCGACAATGTGAGTGGAAGGAGCACTGATCACAGGTTATAGAGATGTGTATTGTCTCCAGACAGCACAGTGAGTGAGGTTTTGCAAACCCAGGCAAGTGTTGGGGGTTACAGATAGTGTGACATGAACCCAAGATCCTTGTTGAGACCGTCCTCATGTGTGCGGAACTTGGCTGACCTTCGGGTAAGCATTCTCCAAGGTGGCCTTCACGACACACGACAGCGCAGAGTCGCTGAGCAGAGACTGATAGCCAAGTTCCGCACACATGAGGACGGTCTCAACAGGGATCTTGGGTTCATGTCGCACTATCTGTAACCCCCGTGACTTGCCTGGGTTTGCAAAACCTCACTTACTGTACTGTCTGGAGACAATACACATCTCTTTAACCTGTGGTCAGTGCTCCTTCCACTCACATTGTCAGCCACTTCAGGTCTTGAACAGCAGGTTAGGTGTAAAGATTCGCATTCTAATCAGTAATCTCTAAACTGTCTGTGCTTTATATGCTCTGTCTGAGGCCAGAACTCTCCATTCACCTGACGAAGGGACTAACCCGAAAGCTTGTGCGTTTACTATCAAATAAATCGGTTGGACTAAAACCTGGTGTTGTCAGACTTTTTACCAGGCTATAAATCCAGAAACTCAGCTAATGTTCTGGGAACCCGGGTTCGAATCCCGCCACAGCAGGTGGAGAAATTTGAATTCAACAAACAAAAAATCTGGAATTAAGAATCTACTGATGACCATGAAACCATTGTTAGAAAAACCCATCTGGTTCGCTAATGTCCTTTAGGGAAGGAAATCTGCCGTCCTTACCTGGTCTGGCCTACATGACACTCCACAGCAATGTGGTTGACTCTCAACTGCCCTCGGCAACTTCAGATTGGCAATAAATACAGGCCAGCGAGTGACACCCATGTGCCATCAATGAATATTAAAAAGGAGTACATATGAGCTATTGGGTGAAACATTAAATCGTGGTCCCATCTTCCCTCACAGAATGTCTTAAAAGATCCCATTTCCATTTCAAAGAATTTATCCTCTCCCGGGTTTCCTGCCTCAATAGCTGTCCCTCAACCCTCAGCTATGGTAGATTACTTGATCATTATCACATGGCTGCTTGTGGGATCTTGCTGTGTACAGAGTTATGTTCAACGTTTCTTACACCTCAAAAGTACTCCATTGGTTGTAAAGTGTTTGAGGGCGAGGGCTCCTGGAGTGCTGAACGGGGCTATATAAATGCAAGAGTGAAGGTGACACAGTGGTGAGCACTGCTGCCTCACAGCCCCAGGGACCCGGATTCAATTCAGGCCTTGGGTGACTGTCTGTACATTCTCCCTGTGTCTGCGCGCTTTCCTCTGGGTGCTCCGGTTTCCTCCCATGCTCCAAAGATGTGTAGGTTAGGTACGTTGGCCGTGCTAAATTCTCCCTGTTCAGGTACCTGAACAGGCGCCAGAGTGTAGCGACTAGGGGATTTTCACAGTAACTTCATTGCAATGTCAATGTAAGCCTACTTGTGACCAATAAATAAGTTTACTTTAGGTTAGGTGGATTGGCCATGGTAAATTGTCCCATAATATCCAAAGGTGTGTGGGTTAGGTGGATTGTCCATGCTAAATTGTCCCTTAGAGTCCAAAGATGAGTAGGTTAGGTGGATTGACCATGCCAAATTGCCCCTAAGTGTCCAAAGATGTGTAGGTTAGGTGGATTGACCATGGTAAGTTGCCCCTTCGGGTCCAAAGATGTGTAGCTTATGTGGATTGGCCATGCTAAATTGCCCTTAAGGACTCAAGATGTGTAGGTTAGGGAGATTAATAGGGTAAATGTGCGGGATAGGGCTTGGGTGAGATTGTGGTTGATGCAGAATTGATGGGCCGAATGGCCTCTTTCTGCACTGTAGGATTTTATGATTCTAAGTCTTCCTTCCTAGTTCCTTTCCTTTCCAAATTAAAAATAGCCATTGCTGAAAATCTAACATGAAACACCGGAGAAACAGAGCAAGTCAATCTGGAAAGAAAATGGGTCGGGGTGACGTTTCGAGTGTAGAACGAAAATTGTAAGATAAATGAGTGCTGGAAAAGAGCCCGGTTTCTGAGGGGAATTTAATGCATTCAGTGACCTTCCTATCGCTATTTGGAAAAGCACAAAGCTGGCTGGTGTCAGAGATGGTCACCTCACTGGAGAGGGGGGGCGGAAGAAGGATGAAAAGGATAAACAAATGGCTAACGCGGTGAAAAGTCAGAGGGAATGGGGAAAAGTGGGAAAAATGGAAAAATAAAAGTTGGCGTGAAACAAGGTAGGAACATTCTGGAACAATCAGTCCTTAAAAGAACAGGTACAAGCAAACATCTGAGCACAGATTCATATCACAAATGTGAGGTGAATATTTCCTCCCCAAGTTTCGTTTATAGATGGACCAATTGGGTGCAGTATTGATATGGAATTCTGTAAAATACCTCAGTGGCATCAAATAAAAATCACTGAATTCCAGGCCTGATTTTCATAAACATTTGCTCGTAGCCCTGAAACTGAAACTTTCAGGTTGTTAAAATTTGAATTGCTCAGGCTTCATTGTTGTAGTCCTCATTCCTACCCCCCCCGTCCCGTACAATGATGGTGTCCTTTGGGAATAACCCCTTAAAAGGTGTAAATCATTCCAAGAACAGAAACATCGAAACATGTTCTGACAATGGGTCCAACTCAGTGGTGGGCAGCCTGTAGTCTGGGCGGGTGGGAGTGGGGTGGGTTTGGGGGGGGGTGGGGGCATATGCAGCCCATCAGGGTTCTGAGTACAGCCCCCCACAAGACATTGTGTTGACCATTGCGCACGCGCAGAGTTACCACATTTTGATGATTCCCGTCCGTGTAGTTTCTTTCCTCCTGTTGTGACTGAAGTGATTCGTACATAAAGCAAGAGCAAGTGAAATGAGATGTGTGCTGATTGCTCACAACACTGACTCTGAGAGCCGTATGTTCCCTCTGTGTCCAAAGTGTCAATATCTCTCTTTCTTTGACTATTTGAAGTTAATAGTGAGATTAATATATGTGTGGTAAAGTATTTTCTACAACTTGTCATGATTTTTAAAAATCTATTCGTGTCACAAGTGGGCTTACATTAACACTGCAATGAAGTTACTGTGAAAATCCCACTCTGCCGCCTGTTTGGGTACCCTGAGGGAGAATTCAGCATGGTCAATGCACCCTAACCAGAATGTCTTTCGGACTGTGAGAGGAAACCGGAGCACCCGGAGGAAATCCGCACAGACACGGGGAGAACGTGTAGACTCTGCATAGACAGTCACCCAAGCTGGGAATCAAACCCGGGTCCCTGGCACTGTGAGGCAGCAGTGCTAACCACTGTGTCATCGTGCCGCCCATAATGGTGGGTGTTAAATATATTTAATCTTATTCATGGGGTCACGGTTAGTGAACAAGTCCCATTTCAACTCTGGGGCTCACTGATTTGAAGGAGGGCCACTCACTAGCCAAGATTGCCCATCACTGGTCAACATCCTAATCATTAATCCACTCCATTTCTTTTAGATACCAACAGCAACCCCACCCCCCACTTCTGAAATGTACGGAAGAAATAAAATTTATGAACTGACATTTGTACGTAAACCCTGGGTGGTCCAAATGATTTTGCAGTCAGTTAAATATTTTGGAATGTGGGGACCCCAGGTTCAACTCTGGCCTCGGCCACTGTCTGTGTGGAGGCTGCACGTTCTCCCTGTGCCTGCGTGGGTTTCCTCCGGTACTCTGGTTTCCTCCCACAGTTCAAAGATGTGCGGGTTAGGTTGATTGGCTAAGCTAAATTGACCTTAGTGTCAGGGGATTAACGGGGTTAATATGTGGGGTTATGGAGATTGGGCTTGGATGAATTTGTTGTCGATGGGCTGAATGGCCTCCTTCTGCACTGTAGGAATTTTATGATTCACTTGCCTGGATGGGTGCAAGTCCAATAACACTCAGGAAGCTCAATACCATCCAGAGAAAGCAGCCTATTTGACGAACATGGTCTCCCTCACCTTAAACATTCACACCCTGGACTACTGGTGCACCGTGAGAGCAGTGTGTACCATCTACAAGGTGCACTAGCTGCAGCAACTCACCAAGGTTCCTTCCTAACTCATGGCTCTCCCACTTCCCTCTCAAATGCAATTCGACATGCTGATTTTGCCAGCAATGCTCACATCCCAAGTTGGAACTTACAAACAACACTGTTCTCCATACTGGGAATGATCCTGTTTTAGGGAACTATGTGGCTGACTTGTACAGGCAACAATTCACCTCACTCTTATTGAGGATTAACCAGACAATATACAATGAGTACTCAAATCTCCTAAGCTTTTATCACTTGCTAACAAGGAGAACAGAAACAGTGAATGCACGATGCTGTTCTGGAGATTCATAGATAATTAGCAGTTCTAGTTAATTCCAGCAAATGAGAAGCAAGCAACTCCCTAATCCTTTATTTGCATACACAGTCCACCAATCATAGCATAGCTTTTTTGCCCTTTCTTACCCAATAGAAAACCACCTCCTTCATTAGTGTAATGTGTGAACATAGCTTTTTTTTTGGTAATTGTCATGGTAACTTGTCTAGGTTTCATCCTGTGCCCAAGGCCAGGAATGCAGTGTTTATGAAACAGACACAAGGTTAGATTAGCCTCCTTCCTGAATGCACAACTGCTGACCTCGATGAGGCCTTGTTTCCATATTTTCTGTGAGAAGTCTCCAGGTTGAAGTCCAACAGGGTTATTTGAAATTACAAGCTTTTGGAGTACTGCTCCTTCCTCAGGTAAGTACAGTCTTGTACTGCCTGCCTTTGTTTGTTGTAACTTATTTCCACGTCAGCAGTTTTTAACTGCTTTTAACTATAGTTCCACAAGTCCCAGCAACTCCCTGGTGCTTTATTTGAAATGAGGGTCCTTAATCTTGCAGAACAAAGTGAATTAAATATTTGGCCAGAGCTCGAATTACAATTTAATTTCCTCACACACACCAAACAAAATGGCGGCTGTCCAGTGGGACAGATTGTTGGCACAGTTCTGCCAGCTCTGGGGGCTGAGGGTAACGCTGCCTTTTTCCTGCCTTGTTGACATCTTTCGAGAAAACAATATGTCTCAAAGTCAGGCCTTCGTTTGTCGAGCGCTTGCTAATTAAGTGCACCGAGGTTTTGCTCACTCAGGGATATTTCAGCCAAGCTATTTGCTTACAAATTAGCGTTAGGCCTGAAACAAAATTAGAAAGCAGTTTGACATCAAGTGGCAGCCAATGGAGTCCAGCCAATAACTGTAATCCTGGCAGGCAAAGGAAGGGCTAACTGATTAATCGATACCTGGTGAATGTTAACATAAAGCTGTTTGATCGAACAGGATTAGTAGATTGAAATAAATCAGGGCTGATCACAAATATGAGGTAAATAATTCCCTTCCAAGTTTTTTTGTTTACAGGTGGACCTATTAGGTGCAGTATTGATATGGAATTCTGTAAAATACCTCAGTGGCACCAAATAAAAATCACTGAATTCCAGGCCCGATTTCCATAGCCCTGAACCTGGAACTTGCAGGTTGTTAAAATTTGTATTGCTCAGGCTTCATTGTTGTGGTCCTAAATCCTACCCCCGTCCCACACAATGATGGTGTCCTTTGGGAATGTGAAATGCTGGAGTAACCCCCTTAAAAGGTGTAAATCATTCCAAGAACAGATGTTAACACGGAAGCATCGAAACATAGAAAATAGGTGCAGGAGTAGGCCACTTGGCCGTTTGAGCCTGCACCACCATCAATATGATCGTGTACTATCCCACCCCTGCTTTCTCTCATAGAATCGAGGAATCCCTACAACAAAGATGGAGGCCATTCAGCCCATCGAGGCTACACCAAACATAATCCCATCCAAGCCCTATCCGCGTGCCTTGTTAGTGCCCTTGACACTAATCACAATTTAGCAAGGCCATCCATCTAACCTGCGTATCTTTGGACTGTGGGAGGAAACCCACGCAGACATGGGGAGAACGTGCAAACTCTGCACAGACAGTGACCCGAGGCCAGAAGTGAACCTGGGTCCCTGGTGCCATGAGGCAGCAGTGCTAACCATTGCGCCATCGCTCCTCTCCACTCCCCTTGACCCCATTAGCCACAAGGGTCATGTCTAAGCTCCTTCTTAAACGTATCTAACAAACTGGCCACTACAGCTTTCTGTGGTGAGAATTCCATAGGTTAACACCAGCTACCAAATTAATAGCAGCGTTCTCAATACTCAAAACTTTCCTCAGGCCCTTTACCCTCCTCCTGCAGGTGACCATGGCTAACACTGGATTGCTAAAGTCCTGCAGCATTTGGCTATTGCTTCCTGCAGTGTAGCTGGCCAGGAATCTCTCACTCTTACCACTGGCCATGTCAAGAAGGAGTGACATCAGTGGTGGGCAATCTAGGCTAGTGAGTGGGCTGTATAACCGCCCCTCCTTCATCTCAATGGACCCCAAGATGGAAATGAGGCTTGTTCACTAACCGTGACCCCATAAATAAGATTAAATACATTTAATACACACTGAATATTTCATAAGGAGTATAGAACATGCTTCATCATTTATAGATTAATAGAATTGTCATCAACTTCAAATAGTAAAAACAAAAGAAATATTGTCACTTTGGACACAGAGGCTCTCACAGTCGATGTTAGAACAAAGAGCAAAGAAAATTATAGCACAGGAACAGGCCCTTCGGCCCCTCCAAGCTTGTACTGACCATGCTGCCCGACTGATTAAAATCCCTACCCTTCCGGGGACCATATCCCTCTATTCCCATCCTGTTCATGTATTTGTCCAGACGCCCCTTAAAAGTCACTATTGTATCTGCTTCCACTACCTCCCCCAGGCAGCGGGTTCCAGGCACCCATGTGTAAAAATAAAAGTTGCCTCATTCCTTTGAACCTTGCCCCTCACACCTTAAACCTGTGCCTCCTAGTAATTGACTCTTCCACCCTGGGAACAAGCTTCTGACCATCCACAATCAGCATGCAGCTCACTTACCACTTACCTCACTGGCAGAGTGAGAGTGGTTTCCATCCCCCCTCCACCCCTGACCCCCTCCATCCCCCCACACCCACCCCCCCCTACACCACTGATCACACCCAATAAACCCACTGCCCAATATGCCCCACCCCCACCCTCTTTCCCCCCCCCCCCCCGGCACTGCTAGGACCCCTGTGGGCATTGTCAAGGTGCCAGGCTGGCACTACCAGGCTGGTACTACTCAAGGGGGAATCCTGGGGGGGGGGGGAGGGGGGGCCTCAATGACCTCTGTCCCCACCAGCAGGATGAGGATGCCTGTTCCCTGTTAGTGGGGAGCAGTTGTAAACCCTGCTGGTGGGAACCACTCCCGAGCGGGGTTGGGGGAGATGCTAGGGGGCCCGGAGAAAACTGTCCCAGCCCACTAATCAATTTCCAAATGAACAGAGCGGAGCTGATTGCGCTAAAAAAATGTGCCCGGGAGACCCGCGCCTGGCCCTTGTGAACGGCCGCCCACCCACTGTTGTCTCCTGGCACACTGCATTGTGCCTAGCTGTGACCTCTTTCATCATAAGTAGCTTGCTGGGTCTTCATAGCAACGATATGTTGGTTATGATTTATGGTTTAAGGTATCACCATCTGGTGTGGGAGCAGAGGAGGCCAGACCTGATTGCCTTGAAGGATGCTAGTGTCATTACGACAGTACGATAGCTTTTGTGTTCACATCTTTCCAATATCTTCCCAGAAATGACCACATTCATTGAATTCAGTTGAACACGGCACACGTTGTGAGACTGGAACCAGATCCCTTAATCACTCTGGAGCATATTCTGTGCACAGGACCAGACAGTGGATGTTCTTTGGTATTCACCTGCCTGTAGATGAAACCACTCCAGACCTTGAGAAAGCAATGATTAAAAACAGGGAGGCGATGGCCGAGTGGTATTATCGCTAGGCTATTAATCCCGAAACTCAGCTAATGTTCTGGGGACCTGGATTCAAATCCCATCATGGCAGCTGGTAGAATTTGAATTCAATAAAAGAAATCTGGAATTAAGAATCTGCTGATGACCATGAAACCATTGTTGGAAAAATCCAATCTGGTTCACTCATGTCCTTTAGTGAAGGAAATCTGCCGTCCTTACCCGGTCTGGCCTACATGTGACTCCAGAGCCACAGCAATGTGGTTGACTCTCAACTGCCCTCTGAAATGGCCTAACGAGCCACTCAGTTCAAGGGGCAATAAACGCTGGCCGAACCTCACCCTCACTAAGGGCAATATAGCACGGCCAATCAATCTAACCTGCACATCTTTGGACTGTGGGAGGAAACTGGAGCATCCGGAAGAAACCCGTGCAGACATGGGGACAACATGCAAACTCCACACGGACAGTCACCCGAGACCGGAATTGAACCCGGGTCTCTGGCACTGTGAGGCAGCAGTGCTAACCACTGTGCCACCATGCCAATCAAACATCTCCCAAGACACCTTACACAGGCACAGTGAAACAAACCTTTGATTATGCGCAAATTACCCTCAAATGAGCTCTTCCTCGTGTTCAAAGGGACACCACTGATTAAATACTGGGTGATCGAGACAACCCTCCATGATATTCATCCGTCCTGATGGATAATTATCCCAGTTCCTTTTTAAGTTAAAGTTTTTTTTAGGTTCAAGTTTATTTATTAGTGTCACCAGTAGGATTACATTAATACTGCAATGAAGTGAAAAATCCCCTAGTTGCCACACTCCGGAGCCTGTTCGGGTACACTGAGGGAGAATTTAGCAATGCACCTAATCAGAACGTCTTCCGCGAGGAGTCTGGAGCACTCGGAGGGAACCCGCGCAGACATGGGGAGAATGTGCAGACTCTGCACAGCCAGTGACCCAAGCCGGGAATCGAACCCGGGTCCCTGGTGCTGTGAGGCAGCAGTGCTAACCACTCTGCCACCATGCCGCCCTTTTAAAGAAATGAACCAGCAAAGCTCCAAGTGCTTAGGCTTGCCTTAGCATGATCAAATTGCATGTACAAAGTGTATACCTCTATGAATCTATGACTCTAATGGCAGCGTACGCGATTGGCAGTTCTTCACTTTGGGAGAAAATTACACTTGTCTGGTAAGGAGGGAGGTTGCCAGTGGCAACGGATAAATCTAAGGCTGCCTGCCATGTCGGCTTATGTCCCTCACTAGCACTGGAATTGTGTATTAATAGAAGTTTCACCCAGGCTAATGAGCTGGCATGATGGACAGAGGGAGCTGAGGCGAATGCACCTTGCCTACAAAATAGCTCTCATTATAACGGAGGAGCTGGCAGACTCCCAGGCACCTCTCGATAATGAGGGTCTTGCTACATCTGCTAATGCTCAGCGTTCCCTATTGTCCCGGCTCGGAGCGAATGCCTGAGTGAGTGACAGAAATGGGCGGTGAAGCGGACCACAATGCACTGGGGGTGATGAGCAAATTGGCCATTTTAGTCAGCCGTGTGAACCAGACAGAACCCACAAGCCAGATAATGATCCTTTGCGAGAAAATAACCTATTTATGAGGATTCGGCTGATTTTATTTACGCTAATTAAATCCAAGAGTTAATGAATGCTGATACCCCCCACTTCACTTTAAACCTTGTTCGGCCTTTGTTTCTGCTTCTCAGTGTAATCCCCACATTGATTTGCCTCGCATTCCGTACACAGTGACAATACCTCACTGCACTGGCATTTCTTAACACTTGATTAATTGTGCATTTTAATACGGTTATATCGGACAGCACAGGACAGGACTAATCGGCAATCGTTAACTTCTGATCCTCCAGTTTCCTTCTCCTCTCTGGATAAAATCAAAATTCCGCGGACGCTGGAACCTGAAGCAAAAACGGAAAATGCTGGAAAATCTCAGCAGGTCTGACAGCATCTGTGGGGAGAGAATAGCTCTGACGAAGGGTCATCGAGATTCGAAACGTTGGCACGTTCTCGCCCCGTAGATGTGCAGAGATTTTCCAGCATTTTCCATGCTTGTTCCTTTTCCTCTCGTTGGGTGAGTGTCCCTGTGGATATTGTCCACCCCTTCTACACTTTTATTTCCTTGGTCACTGGCTGGCCAACATCTACTGCCCTTCCCCAGCTGCCCTTGATATGAGGGGCCCATTTCTGAGGGTTGACCGCATTGCGGTGGGTCTGGAGTCACATATAGGCCAGACCAGGTAAGGATGGTTGATTTCCTCCCCTACGTTAGTGACCCAGATAGATTTTTCCGAAAAAGGTTTCATGGTCATCAGTAGATTCCTAATTCCAGATATTTTTAATTGAATTCAAATTCCAACACCTGCTGTGGTGGGATTCGAACCTGGGTTCCCAGAACATGAGCTGAGTTTCTGGATTAATAGTCTCGAGATAAAACCACTCGGCCATCGCCTCCCCCTAACGATCAATCTAAGAGTGAGGCCATTGACCGTGTAATCCCTCCCAAGCAAACAGAGCTCTGTCCTCACGTGGTGTCCCTACACCCACATTTGCCAACAAGGGCCACTTGATATCAACCAGAAGTGACAAATCGCGATGCCATTATTGTATCGTAAAGCTCAGTGGCCCCAAAGCTGAATGTAGCATTTTCCCTCTGCCATTAGTTAATCTCTAGGTTCAAGTCTGGCATCATCTTGGACTCCTTGGAGGCCACGTTAACAAACCATTGGGAAAACGGGACAGAATGTTGGTTTTGTAGTTCCCCTGGTTTTAATATTGCACAGGGCGTTACCATCCCACATTCCATTCCTGTCACTTTCCTGTCCCGGATGAGGCCATCCTGCACCAGAAGGTGCATTCACATCCTACCATTTTTTGTTTCCACTTTAAGTTTGCCCCATGTACAAGGCTGGCAGCTCAGACTGCAGACCCCAGACCTTTCAGAGTGAGCGAGCAATTGGAAAAAAATAACCTCACTCAATGGCGTAAAACGCGTCATCCTGCCGACACCACTCAGGTGGATGGAAAGCAGTTGTTGAAAATCTCAGCTCGTCTTAACAACAATATGGGTAGAATCCACAACACCACCACCCAGGAGATTGGCAGCAGTTAACCGAACCCTGGGCGTGGTGCAAGAAATATGGCTGATCTGCCTATCTATGTTCGAATGTAACTGGTGATAATATTGAATCTGTTGTAGTGTAACCAACAGTAAGAAACTGTAAGGGTCAGTAAACCACATAACCAATGACAGAATGATGTGATGACCAGCTGACTCAGTATGGATTAGAAGATGTTGGAAATTGTGGGAAACTTGGAATGGCCCAGGGAGAGGCCTCAAGTTCCTTTGTTAAACCTTTTTCTTTGATTTATAATTTGGAATAAGTTTTATTACATTTTTATTTTCCTTCTGGATCAAAAATCTGCCCCAAGTTGACCTCCCCAACTCTTAAATGAGCTGTCTTGGACCACGAGCTAAAATATCACTCACCTAGTGTAGCAGGCCCACTTGCTATACGCAAAACATGCGCAGGTAAGTCAGAATAGCATGTCTACAGAGCAGGAGGCCATTTGACTCATCGTAGCTTCATGGACTCTCCAGAAGTGGATCCCACACAGGCCCTCCCCTCCCCTCTATCACTGTAAGCCCACACATCTACCATGGTTAATCTACCTAATCTGCACATCATTGGACACTAAGGGGCAATTTAGCATGGCCAATCCACCTAACCTGCACGTCTGCTCTTTGTAATATATATCATTGTTTTGGAAGAAAATGTAGCTGGTCTGATTAGCAGGTTTGCAGATGATACTAAGATTGCTGGAGTTGTGGAAAGCGATGAAGGTTGTTGGAGAATACAGTAGGATATAGATAGGCTGGAAAATTGGGCAGAGAAATGGCAGATAGAATTTAATCCAGACAAAGGTGATTTTGGTCGATCCAATTAAGGTGGGAGCTATAGAATAAATGGCAGAATCATCAGGAGCAGAGACACACAAAGATCTGGGAGTACAGGTCCACAGATCCTTAAAAGTGGCAGCACAGATGGAAAAGGCGGTGAAGAAAGCATATGGCATGCTTGACTTCATCGGATGGGGCATCGAGTACAAGAGTTGGCCAATTATGTTGCAGTTATATAAAATGTTGGCTGGGCCACATTTAGAATACTGTGTCTAATTTTGGTCGCCAGACTGCCAGAAGGATGTGGAGGTTTTGGAGGGAGCGCAGAAAAAGTTTACCAGGATGTTGCCTGGTATGGAGGGTATTACACACAAGCTTTCGAGGTTTCCCTCTTCGTCAGGTGAATGGAGAGTACTGGCCTCAGACAGAGCATATAACAGCACAGACAGTTTACAGGTTACTGATTAGAATGCAAATCTTTACACCTAACCTGCTATTCAAGTCTTAAAGTGGCCAACAATGTGAGCGGAAGGAGCATTGAGCGCAGGTTAAAGAGATGTGTATTGTCTCCAGACAGTGCAGTAAGTGAGGCTCCACATCATGGAGGGTATTAGCCATGAGGAGAGATTAAATAAACTGGGATTGTTCTCCCTGGAAAGACGGAGGCTGAGAGGCGGGCTGTTAGTTTATGAAATTATGAGGGGCATAGATAAAATGAACAGTTGGAAGCTTTTTCCAGAAATGACAATGACAAGAAGGCACAAGTTCACGGTAAGGTTCAGCAGAGGTGTACGAGGGAGGTTTTTACAGAGAAAGTAGTGGGGGCCTGGAATGCACTGCCAGGTCAGGTGGTTGAAGCAGACATGTTAGCAACATTTAAGACTTATCTGGATAGACACGTGAACAGGTGGGGAATAGAGGGATGCAGGCGGTTGGTCTAGATAGGACAATGTAATTGACGCAGGCTTGGTGGGCTGAAGGGCCTGTTCCTGTGCTGTACTGTTCTTTGTGTTCTTTAAACACCAAGAGGCAATTTAGCATGGCTGATCCACCTAACCTGCACATCTTTGAACACTAAGGGACAATTTAGTATGGTGAACCTACATGACCTACACATCTTTGACACAAAGGAGCAATTTAGCACGGCCAATCCACCTAACCCGCACATCTTTTGGACTGTGGGAGGAAGCCGGAGTACCCGGAGGAAACCCACGCAGACACGGGGAGAATGTGCAAACTCCACACAGTCATCCGAGGCTGGAATCGAACCCAGGTCCCTGACACTGTGAGGCAGCAGTGCTAACCATTTTGCCACCTGAGGAGGGGCAGAGTGGGGGCGAGGGTGGAATTAATTTGATCGCTCTTTCAAAGAGGTGGCACTGCAATAATGAATGGGACGGGCTCCTTCCATGTTATACACCTCCGTGATTGGGTATCTGAGCTTAGGAAGGAGCCAAGGAGCAGGGAAAAAAGTTTCAGTAAGAAGGCAAATTGAAATAAAATTGAAAAACTATTCAGGAGGGATGGAAGATTACAGAAGAATGGAATTACAGATTCAGTCACAATTGGTGCCAAATTAGAAATAGTTTTACTCAATGAGCCAACAACTGAGTTAACACTGATCACATTAAGTTACATTTACGATTTGAATAATTTTGTCCACCGGGTTTTATCTCCTCTCTTCTGCTCCCCTTCGAAATACCCTGCCTCTGTACTTATGTGTCTGAATCCACGAGCCCCAGGCAGCACCCACCCCACCCATAGCCACCCACCCCACCCCCCCAGTTAGAAATAAAACACAAACTTGTTTTTAAATAGCATCCTTCACAACCTTAACATTTCTCAAAGCAAATCAGTCAAGGACCACAGGACGTAGGAGCAGATGTAGGCCATTCAGCCCATCGAGTCTGCTCTGCCATTCCATAAGAGTCCTTGAATATCTTTAATACAGAGCTAGATAGATTCTTGATTAACAAGGTGGGGGCGGGGGTGGGTGAAAGGTTACTGGGGGTCGGCAGGAATGTGGGGTTGAAGTGACAATCAGATCAGCCCTGACCGTATTGATTGGGGTAGCAGGCTCGAGGGGCCGAGTGGCCTGCTTCAGCTCTGATGTCATAAGATGTAGGAGGAGAAGTAGGCCATTCGGCCCATCGAATCTGCTTCACCGTTCGATAAGATCGTGACTGATCTGATGTGATAATCCTCAACTCCACTTTCCCGCCTTATCCCCATAACCTTCTGGATTAAAAATCTGTCTGTCTCAGCCTCAAACATACTTAACAACCAGCCTCTACAGCCCTCTGTGGTAAAGAATTCCACAGGTTCGCTACCCTCTGAGAGAAGAAATTCCTCCTCACCTCTGTCTCAAAAGGGTGACTCCCTTACTCTGAGATTATGTCCTCTGGTCCCAGACTCTCCCACACGGGGAAACAACCTCTCAGCATCTACCCTGCCAATACGCTGAGAATCCCATTACCAGAGTTTTACCATCCCATCCCTCACGGGATTTTATAGTTTCAAGACAAACAAGGCTGTAAAATCCCGCCCAGTAAGGTCACCACTCATTCTTCTAAACTCCGTTGAGTACAGGCCCAACCTACTCAACATTTCCTCATCAGAAAATCCCTCCATATCCGGGATTGACCTAGTGAACCTTCTCTGGGCTGCCTCCAATACATCTTCCCCTAGATACAGGGACCAAAACTGCTCACAGCATTCCAGGTGCTAAGGTGCCGCCATACCTGGGAAGTGCAAGGGACTGTGGCCAATTTGCACCCAGCAAGATCCAAGAGGCAGCAATGAGTTAAATTACCAGGTTTTTGCCATGTTAGTCATAGGTTGAGGGGTGGCCAAGGCAGTGAAAGAGTTCCTTTGCTCTTCTTCAGCGATCATCACAAAAAACTTAACATCCAACTTGGGGCCAGATATATCTCACCTGAAAGGTTGTACCTCTGACAATGCAGCAATCCCTCCCCAACACTGTGCTCAAGTCTGAATTGCACATAATGACCCACACATATACATACACAGAATTACACGCATATATACATAGACACAGGCAGATATGTTTGTTACCCATATTGTCAATTCTACAAACATCACTGCTGCAAAAGGATATTTCTACCCGTCTGCTCATCTTTATTCCCACAGTAGGGGGATTGGTAGATGCGCCATTCCAAGATACATTGACACAATATTCACTTCTGGCCTTGGGTCATTGTTTGTGCTGAGTTTGCACATTCTCCCCGTGCCAGCGTAGATTTCCTCCGGTGCTACAGTTTCCTTCCACACTCCAAAGATGTGCAGGTTAGGTGGATTGGCCATGTTAAATTGTCCCTTAGTGTCCAGAGATATGTAGGTTAGGGGAACTGGCCATGCTAAATTGTCCCTTAGTGTCCAAAGATATGTAGGTTAGGGGGATTGGCCATGCTAAATTGTCCCTTAGTGTCCAAAGATATGTAGGTTAGGTGGATTGGCCATGTTAAATTGTCCCTTAGTGTCCAGAGATATGTAGGTTAGGGGAACTGGCCATGCTAAAATGTCCCTTAGTGTCCAGAGATATGTAACTTAGGGGAACTGGCCATGCTATATTGTTCCTTGGTGTCCAAAGATATGTAGGTTAGGGAGATTGGCCATGCTAAAATAACAAATCTTGTCCCATAATTAGAGGCATTTGTGAGGCTAATATTAACAGTTACAGGGGATAGGGTCAGGATTGGATGCTCTTCTGGACAGTCATGCAGATTCAATGGATTGAATGGCCTCCTTCTGCACTGGAACAATTCTATGATTCTATGTCAGGTACCTTGATCAGCAAGTGACTAATGAGGAGTGTCTTTGACTAATGGAGGGAGTTGTTGAAAGATCCACTGTGGTTTCAGATCTGGGCAGTGAGGTGGGGGGGAGGGGGGGACAGTGATAATGAGTCAGATATAGAAAGGAGCTACCGTGACATGGCAGAATCCTCATTCACAAGTTGACAAGTTATTTGTGTCTGACCGCATTGGAAGGGAGACCGGCGCAAGATGGCTTTCTTGCGAGCCCAATTCTCCTCAGTTGCTACTAATTAAAAGTTGTGTCTTGGGCGAAAATCGGAACTATCTGCAATTTCCAATGGGTGATTTTTTTTTTGGAAGATAGCCACGCAGTTGTCTCACAACAGCAGTGGGGGGGTAGTGAAGAATGGAAAACAGCAACCCATTCTGCAATTCCTACAGGAAGGCAGTAGCCATCATTTGTTGTGAAGGGGGGAGGTGATGGTCTAGTGGTATCGTTGCTAGACTATCAATCCAGAAACTCAGCTAACATTCTGGGGACCTGGGTTCAAATCCCATGTGGCAGTTGGTGGAATTTGAATTCAATAAAAGCTATCTGGAATTAAGAATCTACTGATGACTGTGAAACCATTGTCGGAAAAACCCATCTGGTTCACTAACGTCCTTTAGGGAAGGAAACCTGCCGTCTTTACTCAGTCTGGCCTACATGTGACTCCAGAGCCACAGCAATGTGGTTGACTCTCAACTGCCCTCCAAGGGCAAATAGGGATGGGTAATAAATGTTGGCAAACCAGCGAAGCCCGTGGCCCATGAATTACTGAAAAAAAAGGATACATTGGATATAGTTCTTCGAAAAGACCATGATAATATTGATTCAGTTGGGACCAGGTTTTGACTTGCTGATGCTCTGACACCCATTGGTACTTTATTCATTCATGGGACATGGGCATTGCTGGCTGGGCCAGCATTTATTGCCCATCCCTTGTTGCCCGAGGGCAATTGAGAGTCAACCACATTGCTGTGGCTCTGGAGTCGCATGTAGGCCAGACTGGGTAAGGATGGCAGATTTCCTTCCCTAAAGGATATTAGTGAACCAGATGGGGTTTTCCAACAATGGATTAATGGTTATCCGTAAATTCTTAATTCTACCATCTGACAGATTTCCTTCCCTAAAGGATATTAGTGGACCAGATGGGTTTTTCCAACAATGGTCATCAGTAGATTCTTAATTCTAGATTTTTGAAAAAATTGAATTCAAATTCCACCATCTGCCATGGCAGGATTCGAACCCAAGTCCCCAGAACATTAGTTAAGTTTTTGGGTTAATAGTCTAGCAATAATGCCATTAGGCTATCACAACCCACTATTGGTACTGGCTGAGTCTCTCAACCAGGGAGACTCCTTTTGGAGTGACAGTGGTACGAGGGAGAGTTTGCTGCACTGAGTGCAGAGTGTCAGTAGCAGCTCACTAAAGCTCGTGGTCTCTGGTGCATCCCAGCACCAACATGACAAACGCTCCTCAGCTAATACCGTGATTGGTATTCCGTTGCCTAGGCAACCATGGAGTTCAGTACATTAAAAAAGCTGCCAGGGCTAATAGGAGCGGCATACCAGACTCTAAATTAGGTGGATTGTGCGAACGTGAACCCAGTCTGTGGTGTTGTTCATTACACAAAAGGCAGGACAAAGACGGGAGCCTTGGTTGGCTAATGTCAGCCAGATCCGAATTCCTGGGAAATATCTTCCCTCGCCTCTGTCACAAGCACAAAGGGGAAGACCGTTAACCAGCCTCATGGGTTATTTTAATGCCAAGTCACAGCCTTCAAACGTTTCCTCACAAAATATAAAGGCCTCTCGCTGAGGCTAATATTCCTTGATAAATAATTTCCAAAATGGAGCTGCAGAGTACACGGTCAAAGACCATGGCCACGCTCGACGCAAGACAAAGACCATCGGTGGCACAGTGGTTAGTGCTGCTGCCTCACAGCGCCAGGGATCTGGGTTCAATTCCAGCCTCGGGTCACCCTCCATGAGGAGTCTGCACATTCTCCCCATGTCTGTGTGGGTTTCCTCTGTGTGCTCTGGTTTCCTCCCACAATCTGAGAGACATGCTGGTTAGGGTGCTTTGGCCTTGCTAAATTCTCCCTCGGTGTACCCAAACAGGTGCCAGAATGTGGCGACTAGGGGATTTTCACAGTAACTTCATTGCAGTGTTAATGTCACCTACAATAATAAATAAACTTTAAAAACTCTCCTTCAGACTTTCAAAAGAATACTTTCCCCGCTTCTCTTGCAGATTCATGTAAAATGCTCTGTACTATCCATACTGGGATAAGGCTTACAATGAAAAGTTAAAGTTTATTTACTGGTCACAAGTAGGCTTACATTAACATTGCAATGAAGTTACTGTGAAAATCCCCTAAATGGAATACCTGATCCAAACATGGTTTCTTTACGGAAGCTGTCAAATGGTGGCATTATTTTTAAATTTATTCATTGACATAGTATTGGCCATTCCTGAGGGGCATAGCTGTGGTTCTGGAGTCACAGTAGACCAGGGTAAAGACAATCTTCCCTTCGTGTCCGATGATGTACAGGGTAAATATATGGGGTTATGGGATAAGGGCCTGGGTAAAATGTGGAGAGGTGCTACAAACTCAATGGGCCAAATGGCCACCTCCTGCACTGTAGGGATTCCATGGTAAAACCAATTTGGTTCACTAAGGCTCTTCAAGGAAAGGGAATCTGCCATCCTCACCCGGTCAGGCCTACATGCGACTCCAAAGGGCATTACTGAACCAAATGGGTTTTTATGACAATCGACAATGGTTTCGTGGTCATCATTAGACTTTTAATTCCAGATTTTTACTGAATTCACTTTTCACCATCTGCCGTGGTGGGATTTGAACCCGGGTCCCCGGAGCATTACCCTGGATCTCTGGAATACCACTGCCTCCCCCTATTGAAGGGCTGCATGCTGTTGCTTTGTTTAAGAGTGCATGCTCTACCGGTATTATTGCAACAGAACGGGGACCGTCACTGTTCCCCTGCCATACGGATGGACTGATCTCCGAGATCTTGCTTTGCCTTCCCTCCTCTCGGGTATCTGGTACTGGTTGTGACGGCTCTCTCACCCTGTTTGTCGTTGTGTTTTCAGATGCATGTTTACTCGCTGGGAGTGACACTGTACTGGGCGGCAGACTATCAGCTTCCTGAGACACAGGTGAGAAGCCACGGAGAAGGTATCCAAATTGCATTTGGATTTTTGATTTGATTTATTATTGTCACATAATAAGTGAAAAGTATTATTTCTTGTGCGCTATACAAGGCGTACCATTCATAGAGAAGGAAATGAGAGAGTGCAGAATGTAGTGTTACAGTAATAGCTAGGGTGCAGAGAAACATCAACTTAATGCGAGGTAAGTCATTCAAAAGTCTGGCAACAGCAGGGAAGAAGCTGTTTGTGAGCTGATTGGTAGGTGAACTCAGACCTTTGTATCTTTTTCCCAACGGAAGAAGGTGGAAGAGAAAATGTCCAGGGTGTGTGGGGTCCTTGATTATGCTGGCTGCTTTTCCGAGGCAGCAGGAAGTGTAGACAGAGTCCATGGATGGGAGGCTGGTTTGTGTGATGGCTTGGGGCTACGTTTACAACCCTTTGTAGTTTCTTGCGGTCTTGGGCAGAGCAGGAGCTGTGATACAACGAGAAAGAATGCTTTCTATGGTGTAGCTGGAAAAGTTGGTGAAAGTCGTAGCTGACATGCTGAATTTCCTTAGTCAACAGCTTGTCCTGTGTTTGGAGAAGCATACAGCATGGATACAGTCAAGTGACTAAGAAAACCAAGCTGCCCCTACTGATAGCTGCCTCTATTTCTACACAGGCAGAGCTGATCCTTGCCCAGCATCATGTGGGACTGTTTAAGGCTCAGTCAATGCCTTGGGATTTCTTTGGTTTGTCCATGGAATATCAGCATTGCTGGCAAGGTCAGCAATTATCACCCATCCTTAATTACCCTTGAGAAGGTAGCTCTGAGGCCTCACCCTGAATGTACAATTGACTTGCTAGGGCCCATATCAGAGGCAGTTAAGAGTCAGCTGCATAGCAGTGGCGCTGGAGTCACATGTAACCCAGACTGTGTAAGGATGGCAGATTTCCTTCTCTAATGGGCACTGATGAACCAAATTGGTTTCATCATAGAATCCTTACAATGGAGAAGGAAGCTATTTGGCCCATTGAGTCAGCACCGACTCTCTAACAAAGCATCTACCCAGACCCTTTTCTTGTAGCACTGCATGTTTACTGCATACATTTTGGAACACTAAGGGGCAATTTATCATGGCCAATCAACCTAACCTGCACATCTTTGGACTGCGGGAGGAAATCGGAGCACTCGGAGGAAACATATTTGATGACAATCCTGTTATTACTTGGTGACTTGGGTGGTACAGGTGGCACTGTGGTTAGCACTGCTTCCCCATAGTGCCAAGGACCCGGGTTCGATTTCCAGCTTGGGTGACTATCTATGTGGAGTTTGCACATTCTACCCATATCTGCACGGGTTTCCTACAGGTGCCCCAGTGTCCTCCACTTGCCATGCTAAATTGTACGTTAGCATCAGGGGGATTAGCTAGGGTAAATGCATAGGGTTATGGGATAGGACCGAAGTGGGATTGTGGTTGATGCAGACTTGATGGGCCAAATGGCCTCCTTCGGCACTGTAGGATTGTATAATTCAAAGGGTCTCTCAAAGGAGGGGATCGAGTGTGAGGGAAGGAATTTGAGAGCCTTGACAACTGGAGGTACAGCCAGGAATAGCAGGGCAAAGAAAATTGAGGATGAATTCGAGGATAGATTTGGAGGAGTGCAGAGACTTTGGAGGGTTGCAGAGCTGAAGGCAGTTACTGAGATAGGAAGGGGGGGGAGTGGGGGTTGCCGTGTGAGGCATTGATAGGATTTAATAACAAAATGAGGGTTTTGAAATCAAGATCTAGTCAAACTGGGAGTCAATGTAGGCCAGAAGAATATGGGAAATAGGAGAAGGCCATTCAGCCCCTCGAGCCTGCACTGCCATCAACAGTAGCCTCACAGGCCCAGGGACCCAGGGTCGATTCCAGTCAATTGGATCATGGCTATTTTACTACCTTGATATCCTTTTTCCCTACTATCCCCAAATGCCTCGATATCTTTAATATCTAGGAATCTATTGATCTATTGAATGGAATGGAATGAGGCTTGAGATGTCCCACCCAGGCTGGACAACGTTGGAGAGGTGTTGGAGGAAACTAGCATGGGTAACCATGTAAAAGGCTGTAGATAGATTGAGAAGGACAAGTGGGAAGGGAGAGTTTGCCACAGTTGCAGTCACCCCAGGGGTAATTTGTGACCATAGAATCCCTATGGTGCAGAAGGAGGCCATTCGGCCCATCAAGCCTACACTGACAACAGGCCCTATCCCTGTAACCTCACGTAGTTAACCTAGCTAATCCTCCTGACACTAAGGGGCAATTTAGCGTGGCCCATCCACCTAATCTGCACATTTTTGCACTGTGGGAGGAAACCGGAGCACCCGGAGGAAACCCACGCAGACACGGGGAGAATGTGCAGACTCCACACAGACAGTGACCCAAGACCAGTATTGAACCCGGGTCCCTGGCGCTGTGAGGCAGCAGCGCTGACCACTTTGTAGGGGCTGTTTCTCTGCTATAACTCCAGAAACCTGGCTCAGGCCCAAGTGTTTTATTTTGGGAGCTTGATTTAGTGTGTTTGGGAATGCACCAAGCATCATAATGAGAAAAGTGCCTTTTCGCTGAGTTGGGCAAACGGAATACAAATCAGCTCGGCTCTCCGTCCGCACATCTCTGTGTTTACTCAACTGCTCACAAGCCCATCCTCTGCAGCAGGCCAGACTTAGAGCAGCTGTGCCAGTGATACTCTGATATACGAAATTATTATCCTTTTCAGTTCAATGCTCCCCTCCGTAACACCGTCCGTAAATGCACTATTAAAACTGAAAGTAAATCAAGTTTTGCTCTGTCACTCGCTGAACAAAAGGCAGAGCTCAGGGTGGAAGAGATATTTGTCAAATCTACACATAAGGCACGTACAGTGATATTCCTGCCCCTCTCCTGTGTTCCCAAACAAAATGTTGAGAATATTCTACGGGCTTTCCCATCTTTTCGTGTCACTGCTGTCTTCGGAATATGGGATCTCTCTCATCCCAAATGTGAACGCAAATTCAACATCTCATCCAGAAGATGGCCCCGCTGACAATGCAGCCCTCCCTCAGTACTGCACGGGAGTGTCGAGCCTGCATTAAATGCTGAGGCCTCAGGTAGTAATGGGCCCACAGCTTTCTGATTCGAATGGGCAGCACGGTGGCACACTGGTTAGCACTGCTGCCTCACAGCGCCAGGGACCCGAGTTCAATTCCAAAGTCAGGTCACTGTCTGTGTGGAGTTTGCACATTCTCCTCATTTCAGCGTGGGTTTCCTCCGGGTGCTCCGGCTTCTTCCCACAGTCCAAAGATGTGTAGGTTTGGTGGATTGTCTATGCTAAATGGCCCCTTAGTGTCAGGGGGATTAGCTAGGGTAAATGCATGGGGTTATGGGAATAGGGCCTGAGTGGGATTGTGGTTGATGCAGGCTCGATGGGCCAAGTGGCCTCCTTCTATACTGTAGGATTCTATGATTCAAATGGGAATACTCAGATGTTAAGACCCAGGCCAGAGACTTTAAGGTGTTTTATGAAGTTAGCCTAAACCCTCAGTTTTACATTTAATTTTGGCATGAGGCTGAGCGTAAGGTGTGTCATTCCAGGTAGGACTCAAGTGACCCACTAGGGAGCTTTTATCAAACAAAGTTTATTTAGGAGCACCATTAGAATATAACAAAAAAAACTTCTACCAATTACAAAACTTAACATAACACAGTATAATCTTTAACAGCTAGCTATCTCTGTTGTTCCAAGTTGAACATCATCCCACAGACATATACCCTTCTTTAGGCTCTTAAAAGCAAATTGCTACAGATGCTGGAATTCAAAACAAAATAAATGCTGGAGAATCTGAGCGGGTCTGGCAGCATCTGTAGAGAGGGAATAGAGCCATCGTTTTGAGTCTAGATGACCCTTCATCAGAGCTATGACGCATCCAGACTTGAAACATTGGCAGTTGTTCACGCCCTGTCACTGCTGCCACCGAGAATGGACAATGAAGCAGGGTCGGAGAATCTCAGCCGAGGGCAAAGTTCGAGAATCCCAGCCATGGGTATAGTCGGAGGATCTGGCATGCAGCCCTGTTCTATCTCCACAAATCATAGAATCTCTAAAGTGCAGAGTGAGGCCATTCAGCCCATCAAACTGCATCAACAACCATCCCACTCAGGTCCTATTACCATAACCCCCCCATATTTACATAACCCCCCTGGCAATTTACCAAGGCACATCTATCCAACCTGCACATCTTTGGACGTGAAGGGGCAATACAGGGAAGTGATGGCCTTGTGGTATTATTGCTAGGCTATTAATCTAGAAACGCTGTTAATGTTGTTTGGACCTGGGTTCGAATCCCACCACGGCAGATGGTAGAATTTGAATTCAATAATTTAAGAACCTACCGATGGTCATGAACCCATTGTTGGAAAAACCCATCTGGTTCACTCATGTCCTTTAGGGAAGGAAATCTGCCGTCCTTACCCGGTCTGGCCTACATGTGACTCCAGAGCCACAGCAATGTGGTTGACTCTCAACTGCTCTTGGGCAACTAGGGATGGGCAATAAATGTTGGCCCAGCCAGCGACACCCATGTCCCATGAATGATTAAAAAAAAAATGAGCATGGCCGAGCCACCTAATCTTCACATTTTTGGACTGTGAGAGGAATCCTGCGCAGACATGGAGAGAACGTCCACACAGGTAGTGGCCCAAGGCTGGAATTGAACCCGAGTCCCTGGCACTGTGAGGCTGCTGTTGATGGCAGCAACTGGACTTTTTTTGGGTCACACAAGGGCCTTTGGTGGCCCAAGGGGTGAGAGGTGCGAGCTTTGCTTTCATGGTGCCCAATTTAATGACCATCGCCCACACCCTCCTCATCACAGTTGATTCCCAGGGGTGGTGGTGGCATGGGGGGTTGGGGGTGGTGGTGGCATGTGGGGTGGGGGGGGGAGTGGTAGTGGCATGGGGGTTGGGGGGGAGTGGACACTGCAACATTCATCCTATGCTTCTTCCATTAAAATGGACGTTTTTGCAGGAACCCTCAATCTCTCACAAAAAACGTTGCAAGGATTTTTTTCTGGCAATGTTTTTAAAGTTGAAATAATTTTGTAGGCGACTCATTGTTGTTTTAAGTAATAAACAGTTTATTGCCAATGATATTTATTTATACACAAACTAGGGTCCGATAGAACTACAATAAACATCTACTCTCATCTCCTCCCTGGCTCCAGCTGTGGTTCCTCCCCCACCCGGGACTCGTGTCCTTGGACCCAATTGCCTCGGTTTCCCACACAGTCTCTCTGATCCAATTACATGGCTCAAAAGGATCGCCCCCTTAAAGGGGCCATGCCTACCACAAAAGAACAAAGAACATTACAGCACAGGCCCTTTGGCCCTCCAAGCCTGTACCAACCATGCTGTCCATCTGAACTAAAACCCCTATTCTCCTGGGGACTATATAAGAACATAAGAACTAGGAGCAGGATTAGACCATTTGGCCCCTCGAGTCTGCTCCACCATTCAATAAGATCATGGCTGATCTTTTTCTGGACTCAGGTCCATTTACCCGCCCGCTCACCATAACCCTTAATTCCTTTACTGTTCAAAAATTTATCTATCCTTGCCTTAAAAACATTAAATGAGGTAGCCTCAACTGCTTCACTGGGCAGGGAGTTCCACAGATTCACAACCCTTTGTGTGAAGAAGTTGCTCGTCAACTCAGTCCTAAACCTGCTTCCCCTTATTTTGAGGCTATGCCCCCTAGTTCTAGTTTCACCCACCAGCGGAAACAACTTCCCTGCTTCTATTCCTTTCATAATTTTGTATACTTCTATAAGATCTCCCCTCATTCTTCTGAATTCGAATGAGTATAGCCCCAGTCTACTCAGTCTCTCCCTATAAGCCAACCCTCTTGGAATCAACCTAGTGAATCTTCTCTGCACCCCCTCCAGTGCCAGTATATCCTTTCTATTCCCAATCCTATTCATGGATTTGTCCAGCTGTCCCTTAAAATTCACTGTCGTATCTGTTTTTACTTTCTCTGCCGATAGCGAGTTCCAGGCACCCCCTGTGTAAAAAAAATCTTGCTGTGTACATCTACAAGAGCATGCAACAGATTTGTGTGAAGCATAAAATATCCCTCTAACCACCTCCCCTTTGAGAATGGCAGATAAGTGGCTACAGTGATCGCTGTTGACCGAGAAGGAACTCTTCCAGAAAATAAAAATTCAACAAAACCCACTCCAACTTACAAACCAAAGAAAAGGCTTAATAAAGAAACTTCATTACTCCAAACTTAAGGCCTCACCCTGGGCCATTCCAAATTCCCAACAATTTATACTGAGTCAGCTGATTATCATATCATTCTGTCATTGGTTACATGGTTTACAGGGTCAGCTGATCCTTACAGCTTGTTACCATTGGTCACACTATAGCAGATCCAATGTTATCCCCGGTTACATTCTAACAATCACAGAACAGTGATAGTGGAGTCGGACACTTTAGGAACTTTCAAGCGGTCATTGGATAGGCACATGGAGCACACCAGCATGATAGGGAGTGGGATAGCTTGGTCTTGGGTTTGGTCATAGCTCGGCACAACATCGAGGGCTGAAGGGCCTGTAATGTTCTACATCTCTGCAGGGTTGCTTCACTGCGGACGTAAGGCTTGCATTTTGAGTCTCTCGTTTTCTTACCCCAGCCTTTTTCCCCTTTCTGCCCCTCCACAGCCGGTCCAGCTCAGTGGGCGTCTGAACCACCTCCTGCTGAGCATGTGTGAGGACCTCCCGCACAGGAGAGTGTCGCTGGAGAGTATCTTGAACACTTGCGAAATGCATCGGCAGAGCTCAGGACTGCCCCCAGCCAGCTCGTGCCTCAGAAAACTCGTTCAACTGGTGCTGGGGAGCACAGGGGAGGTCAGTGATGCACTTTGCATTTAACCTTACTGGAGTACCCTGCCTGAATCCAGCGCTGAGATCTGTCCTGTTGGGTGACACATTTTAATTATCGAGCACAAGCGACATGATGCACATTGGGTTATATAATTAAAACTGAAAACCAGAGGTTTGATTTAATTAGTATGCGCACTAATGCTCTTAGTAAACATTGCTGCTATTGTGAAAGATTTCTCTCATTACTTACACTTTGGGCACGATCTTACCAGCCGTGCACGCCACACTCCCGCTGCGGCGAGGTTGGAGAACTTGGCCAAATCTCCGTTCACTGCGCCGGGATGGGAAAATCCCGCTGGTGTGAACAACCGTAACATTCCAGCCTACGTGTTTAGGGCATCGCGTTTCTCAAATGCTGGGATTAGGGTCAGGAATTTATTCCCTGGGGGGTGGTGGCAAACAGGGGCTGGGAATGTCTCCGGGTGCTGAACCCTCCTCCCCCCCACTCCTTCCTTGCCGGTGGGGGGGACAATCACTCATTGCTGTTCCCACCGGGATGCTCCCTTCGTTGACCCGTGGATGGTGTCGCAATGAGGTTGGAGAGTGGCCTTTTGGAATCGGGGAGGCTTCCTCGCTGGAGATTAGCAGCAAGCTGTGCTCTGCAATGAGTAAGAGCGAACACACTGCAAAGCGGAGGTGTCCTGAAACCAACATTTCAAAATCTTTAATCTTGGGGGTTTTGATTTGATTTGATTTATTATTGTCACACGTATTAGTATACAGTGAAACGTATTGTTTCTTGCGCACTGTACAGACAAAGCATACCGTTCATAGAGAAGGAAAGGAGAGAGTGCAGAATGCTACCGTCATAGCTAGGGTGTGGAGAAAGATTGAGAGAAAGGGTGGAGGGGTGTGGATGGAGGAGTGAGGCAGATAGACTCTTATACAGGGTGGCCTGTGACTCCTGTACCCAGGCAGGCAGGGAGGGCTTACAGGAGTACTGATTTGATTTGAATTTTTTTATTTGTTGATGTCGCTGGCTGGGCCAGCATTTATTGCCCATCCCTAGTTGCCCTTGAGAAGGTGGTGGTGAGCTGCCTTCTTGAATCGCTGCAGTCCATGTTGGGGGGATTCTGCGATGGTAACACAATTAAATATCAAGGGGCAGTGGTTAGAGCGTCTCTTATTGGTGATGGTCATTGCCTGGCATTTGTGTGGTGTGGTTGTTACTTGTCACTTGTAACAGAGGCAAGTAAGTGTTACAAGTTACAGTTGCAGGTGGTGAAGGACCCAACAAGAGGAAATAACATAATTGACTTCATCCTTATCAATCCGCTGGCTGCAGATGCATCTGTCCATGACAATATCAGTAAGAGTGACCATTGTACAGTCCTTGTGGAGAGGATGTTGGATTTGTCCTGCTTTTTATGTACAGGACATACCTGGGCAATCTTCCACATTGTTTGATAGATGCCAGTGTTGTAACTGTACTGGAAGACCATGGCGAGGGGAGCAGCAAGTCCTGGAGCACAAGTCTCCAGTAATATTGCTGGAATATTATCAGGGCCCTTTGCCTTTGTAGTATCCAATGCTTCCAGCTGTTTCATGATATCATGAGGAGTGAATCGAATTGGCTGGAGACTGACATCGAAGATGTTGGGGACCACTGGAGGAGGCTGAGAAGGAGTTGGCAGTTCTGGCTGAAGATGGTGCGAATGTTTCAGCCTTATGCTTTGCACTGATGTAGACTCCTCCATCATTGAGGACGGGGATATTTGTGGAGCCTCCTCGTCCAGTGAGTTGTTTAATTGTCCACCACCATTCTCAACTGGATGTGGAAGGACTGCAGAGCTTAGATCTGATCCGTTGGTGGTGGGAGCACTTAGCCCTGTCTATCACTTGCTGTTTTTGCTATTTGGCATGCAAGTCGCCCTGTGTTATACCAGGTTGACACCTCATTTTTCGGTATGCCTGGTGCTGCCCCTGGCATAACCTCCCGCACTCTCCATTGAACCAGGGTTGAGCCCCTGGTTTGATGGTAAAGACTGAGTGGGGGATATGTCGGGCCATGAGGTTACAGATTGTGCTGGAGTACAGCCCTGCTGTTGGCCCACAGCCTCATGGATGCCCAGTCTGGAGTTGCTTGATCAGTTCGAAGCCTGTCCCATTTGGTACGGTGATAGTGCCACACAACACGATGGAGGCTATTCTCAATGTGAAGTGGGACTTCCTCTCCACAAGGACTGTACAGTGGTCACTCTCTCATGGACAGTTGCATCTGCAGCTGGCGGTTTGATAAAGATGAGGTCAAGTATGTTATTCCCTCTGGTTGGTTCCTTCACCACCTGCTGCAGACCCAGTCTAGCACTTATATCCTTTTCGGACCCAGCCAGTTTGATCAGTACTGCTGCTTGTCTTGGCGGTGGACATTGAAATCCCCCACCCAGAGTATATTTTGAGCCCTTGCCACCCTCAGTGCTTTCTCCAAGTGTTGTTCCACATGGAGAAATACTGATTCATCACCAAAGGAGGATGGTACCTGGTAACCAGTCAGAGGTTTCCTTCCCCATGTTTAACCTGAAGCCTTGAGACATCATGGGACTTGGAGTCAACGTCAAGGACTCACGGGGCAACTCCCTCCCGACTGTATAGCACTGTGTCGCTACCTCTGCCGGGTCTGGCCTGCCGGTGGGACAGGACATATCCACGGATGGTAATGGTGGTGTCTGGGGTGTTATCTGGTGTCTGGGTGGCACGGTAGCACAGTGGTTAGTACTGCTGCTTCACAGCTCCAGGGGACCTGGGTTCGATTCCTAGCCTGGGTCACTGTCTGTGTGGAGTTTGCACATTCTCCCAGTGTCTGCGTGGGTTTCCTTCAGGTGCTCTGGTTTCCTCCCACACTCCAAAGATGTGCGGGTTAGGTGGATAGGCCATGCTAAATTTCCCATTAGTGTCGGGGGGGACTAGTTAGGGTTTACACACGGAGTTATGGAGACAGGACCTGGGTGGGATTGTGGTCGGTGCAGACTCGATGGGCTGAATGGCCTCCTGCTGTACTGTAGGGATTCTACGATTAACTGAGTTTTGAATGAGGGATGTAGTCAGTACCTGGCAAGAGCTGACCCATGTGTTTCAAAGCAAAAAAAGCCAGCAGATGGTATTGAGAAATAAGAACGTTGGTTAGCTTTCCTTTGCCCGGGTAACACTGAGAATACCTGCAGAGATCAGGGGGCCATATTTGGAATGACTTGGCTTCCTGAATGGACATTACAGCTGGTGATACATTTAACCATTGAACTGTTCGGGGAAGAGCTGGTGGCGATCGGTAAACTATTCCCCAATAGTTTAGGGAATCGGAGTGATAAAAGCCTCAAAGCTGGCACCTCAGCACCACCCACGGTGAAGATGAGCCGAAAAATCCCAGTCTTTTTCCCTCCAGCTCTCCAAAATTGAACGGACGAAGGAACTTCCTCTGATGTTCACCAAGGTAGCTTAACCGAGACTGGGCCCAGCGCCAGGGAGTCCGGATTCGGATTCGGATCCGGTCAGGACTTCCCATTTTTCCGAGGTACACCTCGATTTGGTTGGGGGGGGGTGGGGTGCGAGAGCTGACAAACTGTAGGAATCAAACAGGAGCGTATCTGTCAGGGGAATCAGCACTGTATTCAGAGGCGTTCTTAGCCCCGAATACAGAAAGAGAAATCCGCCCTTGCTGTATGTATCGTGTTACAATCTCTATTTAATGTAGTGACAGCGCTGACTGCTCCAAGCACTTTCCGCTCGGTTGACTTCAGACAGTCCTAGTCAAAGCGCCCTGCCGTTTGTCAGCTGCTGAGTGGGTGGTGGGGGGGGGGGGGATGGTCACCCCTCCTGACAGGTTCTGAGCATTAGCAACGCAGACGTAATTCTCCCGAACGCAGCCGCCTTCAATCTGGAAAGCCTTGGGCACGGCTGACACCGCACCAGAGCCCCTCCGAACGAACCCTTGTTCAGTGACACATTTGTTGCCTTCCCGTGCACCATCTGTGATGCCAAATTCCAGGCTGGCGGTTGTCCCTGCCAACAAGCTGCTGGCAGCCGTCTTGACTCATTACCACCGCAGGGTTTTCTGTCGAATCCCAAAGGCTTCATTGAAGAGCAAGTGTCCCTTTCTCCCCGGGGAGGGGGGGGAGGTTGCGTGTGGTCAGCTGGCTATTGAGGCACCTTGCAAAGAAATTTGGGAAGGAGTGAGAGATGGGTGGGATTTCCCCTGAGTTTGGCAGAGTGTGGCAGCGGGCAGGAAAAGCGGCCTTGACACACCCCCCCCAACCAGCACCAACATTGCCCGACTGTTGGGAAATTGGCACGAGAAAGAAGGCCAGGAGTGTGTCCCGTGACTTAATTTAGTCTTTTAAAGACCGGACGGCCATTTTTAAAGGCCGCCCTAGTGCCATAGGGAATCTCCACATTCCACCACTTCCAGGGGCTAGTATCAGGGGGTGACCCTTTTTACCCCTGAGCGGTGCACTCACCAGCAGGAGAAGGCCACTCAGCCCCTTGAATCTACTCCGTCATTACTGGGGTGTAGGTGGGATTGAGGGCACAATCAGTTCTTCGTGAAAGGCAGAATAGGCTCGAGGGGCCGAATGGCCTGCTGCTCCCAGTTTAGACCATAAAACATAGGAACAGCATCAGGTCCGCTACACCATTCTATGAGATCATGGCCAATCTGTTGTGAAAATTCTCAATTCCACTTTCCCGCCTTATCCCCATAACCCTCGATTCCCTTACTGATTAAAAATTTGTCTGTCTCAGTCTCGAACATACTCAATGACTCAGTCTCTACAGCCCTGTGTGCTGAAGAATTCCACAGATTCAACACCCTCAGAGAGGAAATTCCTTCTTGTCTCTCTCTGAAATGGGTGACTCCCTTACCCTGAGATACCCTCTGGTCCTAGACTCTCCCACCAGGGGAAATATCCTCTCAGCATCGACCCTGTCGATCCCCCTGAGAATCCGCTCTGTCTCAATAAGGTTGCCTCTCATTCTTCTAAACTCCAGTGAATACAAGCCCAACTTACTCAACCTCTCCTCTTAAGGAAATCCCTCCGTACCCAGGATTGACCTGGTGAATCTTCTCTCGACTGTCTCCAGTGCTAGTATATCTTTCCTTAGACTGGGGGACCAAAACTGTTGACAGGGCGGCATGGTGGCGCAGTGGTTAGCACTGCTACCTCACAGCATCAGGGACCCAAGTTCAATTCCCAGCTTGGGTCACTGTCTGTGCAGAGTCTGCACATTCTCCCCGTGTCTGTGTGGGTTTCCTCCCAAAGTTCAAAGATGTAAATGGATTGGCCATGCTAAATTGTCCATTAGTGTCAGGGGGATTAGCAGGGTAAATATATGGGGTTACAAGGTTAGGGTCTGCGTGGCATTGTTGTCAGTGCAGGTTTGATGGGCCGAATGGCTTCCTTCTGCACTGTAGAGATTCTATGGTTCCAGGTGTGGTCTGACTAGCACCTTGGGTCTAACTGGTTCTGGTACATCCTCTCCCTTTATCCCAACACACCACCTTAGAATTTTCAATTCATCCATCAGAATATTACTCATCTGGTCCGCAATCCTTCCTGAGATAATCCTTAGGAAAGATCGAGGAAAGTACATGTTAAATACCTTTATTTGAGCATCAATGCTGACCTGATCGAGGTGTACAAGATTATGAGGGACATGGACAGAATGGATAAGGAGCAGCTGTACCCCTGTGTGGAAGGGTCAGCCACAAGGTGATATAGGTTCAAAGTGAGGAGCAGGAGATTTAGGGGGGATGTGAGGAAAATCATTTTTACCACAGGGTGGTGAGGGTCTGGAATGCGCTGCCTGGGAGGGTGGTGGAGGTGGGATGCCTCACATCCTTTAAAAAGTACCTGGATGAGTACTTGGCACATCATAACATTCAGGGCTATGGGCCAAGTGCTGCTGGGATTAGTTGGGAGTTTGGGGCTGAAATTCTCCGGCCAGTCACGCCGGCGGGATTCTCCAGTCCCACTGGCGGTGCACCCCTGCTGACGGGTTTCCCGCCTGTGTGGAATGACATCAATGGGAATTCAGGATCAGGGAATCCCGCCGCTTGCGAACAACATGCCATCTCCCGCCGGCAGGGAACACACAGATGGGAGGCCGGAGAAGCCCCAGGTGAAGTTCCAGGTCTTTCTCACGTGTCAGTGCAGACTCAATGGGCCGAAGGGCCTCTTCTGCATTATATGATTCTTTGATTCTATCTTCAGATTGACATTCCTCATGTCTCAGAGGTCCCAGCTTCCTTTACTGCTACCTTTGATGCTTTTCCAAAAAGTTATTTTCCTCTTAGTCCCTATTAGCTTAATTATTCTCTGCTCATTTTTTCATTCGTCCTTTAGGTTCTATCAGTTTTGGGTGGCACTGCTGCCTCACAGTGCCAGGGACCCCGGGTTCGATTCCCGGCTTGGGTCACTGTCTGCACATTCTCCCCATGTCTGTATAGGTTTCCTCTGGGTGCTCCGGGTTCCTCCTACCCTCCGGAGATGTGTGGATTAGTTGGATTGGCCATGCTAAATTGCTTCTTAGTGTCAGGGAGACTAGCTAGGGTAAATATATGGGGGTAGGGCCTGGGTGGGATTGTGGTCGGTGCAGACGTGATGGGCTGAATGGCCTCCTTCCACACTGTAGGGATTCTATGATTCATTTTCACTGGGCCTTCCTCTTTATATTTAAGTGTCTTCTGACCGCTTCCTTTATCCAGGATGTCTGTAGAATTCCCAGTGCTTTCCTACTTTAGGAATGGAGTTTGTTTATCCTAAATCTCTGCAGTCCCATTCCAAAGAAGCTCTCGGGAGGGCTCCACACGTGAATTGCCCAGGGTCGGTGTGCCTTGCTGTGTTTGCCACCTCGGAAAGCAGCCAAGGGCCTGCCCTTGTTTGGCTACCAAGGAAACAGGAGGCACTGACCCAGATCTGCTCCCTGGCACGGGAGTAAGGGTGCTGGATCCACTTAAGAGCTGCCTGTGGATCGTTGTATTTTCTTCGAGTGGGCCCTTAGCGGAACGGGATCCGAAAGAGTTTCCAAACTGGAACACTTTCCAAAAATAGCAGGTTCACTTGTTCTGAATGAAAGGTGACCTAATTGGAACCGACAAAATAATTTAAGGAATAAACAGGGCAGATGTGGGTAAGACGGTTCCAAAGAGCCTAGGACAAAGGGATACAATTTCAAAAAAAGGGGAAGCCACTCTGGACCGAGATAAGAAGGAATTTCTTTACACAGAGGGTTGTGAATCTTTGGAATTCTTTATCCCAGAGAGCTGTGGAAGCTCGGTCGTTGAATATATTTAAAGCTGAGATTTCTAAATACAACAAAAAGGGATATGGGGATAGTGTGGGAAAAAGGCATTGAAGTGCCCAATCTGCAAGGCCATAGCAAAGGAGGCTCGATGGGCTGAATGGCCTTCTCCAGCTCTTATGTTCCTATCACCACGCAGGGTGGTCAATGATACCTAGCTGTTCATGTACACTGGACAAGGAAATGTGGTCTAGCGCTCAAGGCAGCCTATGGTCCACTTATGTTATTGGATTAGTAAGGTAGTGTTTGGAAACAATGACCAACTATCACTAAACTATCCCACGCGGAAAAGAGTTTACTTTCTTGCCCCTGGATCCTTCCCTACTAACCACTTGCTGCCTCACAGTGCCAGGGACCTGGGTTTGACTCCCAGTTTGGGTCACTGCACATTCTCCCCGTGTCCTCCGGGTGCTCCAGTTTCCTCCCACAAAGATGTGTAGATTAGAGGGATTGGCTATGCTAAATTGCCCCTTAGTGTCAGGGAGACTAGCTAGGGTAAATGCATGGGGTTGTGGGGATGGGGCCTGGGTGGTCGGTGCAGACTTGTTGGGCCGAATGGCCTCCTTCTGCACTGTAGGCATTCGATGATGGGAGTTTTCAAAATCCATCATTATCAGTCCAGAATAAAAACGCACAACATTCTGTCCTCCTGCTGCCAGTGGTGGCCTACTGCACATCACCTCCTACAAATACGGTGGCCATTAACCTAGCCCTGCCATCAATGTACAATCCCGCAAGCCCAGTGTTGGCAGCAACCTTTGGCAGCCTCACCTGAGAAGGTGGCAGCATGGGGAGGACAAGAGGAAAGACAAGGAGGGAGGGAGGGAGACAGAGATGGTGAGGGGTTGGCATCAGATTGCAAATCGGCCTGGAGATCGGAGGATATCAGATCCTGGGGGGGGGTGAATCGTGGAGGGGAAGACCAATCGCGACAGGGGTGCAAGGGAAAGACTCCCACTCCCTCTGGCCCACAAGCTGTGCTAGAAAATCACTTAGCCGCTGGATGTGACCCTTCCTGCCCCTCTTCAGCTGTGGCCTTTCCCGGGGCCTGGGAAATCGAAGAGTCTGCGAACATCTGAGACATGCAGTTTCATGTTTAGATCATGGTGCCATTTCTCAAAAAAAGGTGACCCAATGCACCCCAGATAAACTACAAGTAGGCAAACTGTTTAAAGTTTATTATTAGTGTCTCAAGTAGGCTAACATTAACACTGCAATGAAGTTACTGTGAAAATCCCCTGGTTGCCACACCCCGGCACCTATTCGGGTACACTGAGGGAGAATTTAACATGACAATGTACCCTAACCAGTATGTCTTTTGGACTGTGGGAGGACACCGGAGCACCTGTAGAAAACCCATGCAGACACGAGGAGAACATGCTAACTCACACAGACAGTGACCCGAAGTTGGAATTGAACCCAGGTCTCCAGCGCTGTGAGGCAGCAGTGCTAACCACTGTGACACCATGGTTGGGGTTGGGTTTCAGAGTTGGCAGAAATTAACATTCACCTCCCCCCACCCCTCCCCCCGCCCGTAACCCACACAAAATAATCGGTTAAAACCCACCCCCACACGCAGACGCACACACAGCTCTCTGTTTTATTTCTAGTGAAATGTTGAGGGAGGTTCATCCACCCTCCAGGCCAATGTTCTGCCATTTTTCTCTTTATTGGAATTGAGTTTGGAGCCTGAGTCTGTTGCAGTGCTGTGGGAGTCAGCACTAACCAGCGCGCTATGGTATTAAATGTCTATTGGCCCACTTCCTGATGAGCCCACGCTGCGTTTCAGCAACAAACTGCCCTTCCAACAAAGCTTTTAAAGTGCTTCCTGTTGCAAATCCCACTTTCCAGAAGGCTGCTCACAGCAAGGAGATACAACCTGAAGTGTACTGAGTACCACTGATAGAAACTTGGAAAGACAACCTGTGTGAGTGAGAAGGAATCCATTTAAAGCTGTGTGGTTCGAACGTTAGGTATTATCCTTAGGTAGTTGAATAAATGATTGCTGTCACTGACACCAGAATTCTATTGCGAGATTATGAATCCAGAAGCTCAGCTAATGTTCTGGGGACCCCGGGTTCGAATCCCGCCACAGCAGATGGTGGAATTTGAATTCAATTAAAAAAAATCTGGAATTAAGAATCTATTGATGAAACCATTGTAGGAAAAACCCATCTGGTTCACTGATTTTCTTTAGGGAAGGAAATCTGCTGTCCTTACCCGGTCTGGCCTACATGTGACTCCAGAGCCACAGCAATGTGGTTGATTCTCAACTGCCCCTCTGAAATGGCCCAGCAAACCAAATCAAGAAGTTTGCTAATCACCACCTCCTCAAGGGCAACTAGGGATCGGCAATAAATGCTGGCTTAGCCAGCGATGCCCGTATCCCATGAATGAATAAAAGAAATGATGAATTAGCTCTTGGGTTAGGCTCAGTGTCAGATCATTGGGATTTGTCAAAGCACAAAATATGTGAGTGAGTGCCTTCTTGAAATAAGGAATGGAAACCCAGAGGGAAAATGGAACTTGGGGCTTTTTATTCCCAGATCAGGAATGAGGGGGTGCTGCACCATCTGAAGTGACATCTTTCAGATGAGATGTTCAACTCGGAGTCTGTCTGTCTGGTCAGGAGGAAGTGGAACACTCTATCCTGAAAAGCAGGGGAGTCCTTGTTCATCCCTAGTATCTATTTGGATGCCAGCTTTCCTATATTACAATAGTGGGCAGGATTTTTAGGTTACGTTCACCCCAAGACCAGAAATGTCCGTACGAGGTCAACAGACCTTTAAACGATCCGTTAAATTTTCCATCCTGCCTGCGATGATTTTCTACCCCAGTGACAGCACGCTGCAAAGTATCTCATTGGCTGTAGACTGCTTTGAGATACGAGTGATTTAATTTGATTTGATTTATTATTATCACATGTATTAGTATACAGTGAAAAGTATTGTTTCTTATACACTACACATACAATTGCCCCCTTATTGTCCAAAGATGTGCAGGTTATGTGGATTGGCCATGCTAAATTGTCCCTTAGTGTCTAAAGATGTGCAGGTTAGGTGGATTGGCCATGCTAAATTGTCCCTTAGTGTCTAAAGATATGCAGGTTAGGTGAATTGGCCATGCTAAATTGTCCCTTAGTGTCTAAAGATGTGCAGGTTAGGTGGATTGGCCATGCTAAATTGCCCCCTCATTGTCCAAAGATGTGCAGGTTAGGTGGATTAGTCAAGGTAAATGCACAAGGTTTCGGCAATAGGGTGGCATGGGCAGAGGTAAGATGCTCTTTTGGACAGTTGGTGCCGACTCGATGGGCCAAATGGTCTCCTACTGCACTTTTGGGATTCTATGGCTCTTTTCTCTATTTGGGGCAATCCAAAACCAGGGGTGAGTTGATTTAGTTTGATTTGATTAATTATTGTCACATGTATTAGCATACAGTGAAAAGTATTGTTTCTTGCGTGCTATACAGACAAAGCATACCGATCATAGAGAAGGAAAGGAGAGAGTTCAGAATGTAGTGTTACAGTCATAGTTAGGGTGTAGAGAAAGATCAGCTTAATATAAGGTAGGTTCAATTTAAAAGCCTGATGGCAGTAGGGAAGATGCTGTTCTTGAGTCAGTGACCTCAGACTTTTGTCTCTTTTTCCCGACGGAAGAAGGTGGAAGAGAGAATGTCTGGGGTGCGTGGGGTCCTTAATTATGCTGGCTGCTTTCCTGAGGTAGCGGGAAGTGTAGACAGAAATATGGTTGGTTGCAATTGAACTGCGACCTTTGAGCGGTACAGAACAGCAACTCACTGTGCAGTATAACTTACATCCTGGGTTTGATTGTAAGCTTTTTGCAAAGAGTGTTTTTTTCTGTGCAGTTTTGTGAACATTAGCATCAACAGAAGTATTGTTTACTGCCGGGGGTTGGTGGGGGGGGTGAGTGGAGGGGGGGTGCTATGGCCATCAGCAGCTTACCCTGACCCTTGGATACACATTTCAAATCCTTTTCTCGTTTCCTCCACAGGGAGAACAAGTAGAGCAGGAAGACAGTGCCAGCAGTCAGCCCAACCGGAGCGCAGTGATCAGGGAGAGGTTACATCGTAAGACATTGCCGGAAATATCTGCCGTGACTCGCCGAATCAATAACCACAAAGGTAGCCATGCAGAAACCCTTGCGAGCGCTGTAACCGCGTCGCTCAGCGTGTCAGGTTTAACGGAGCCCTCAGCACTCCATTCGGCCCTTCAATCCTACCCCACCATTCAATGCAATCGCGGCTAGCCCAGCCCAGCCTCAGCTCCTTCTCTGTGCCATTTCCCCACTGCCCTCTGTTCCTCCAACTATCAAATATTTATCCATCACCACTTTAAATACTTCTAACAATCCGGCCCCCAACACCCTTTGGGGCAGAGAACTCCAGAGATTCTGCGAGAAGAAATTTCCACGTATTGGTGGAATGACGGATGGCACGGTGACACAGTGGTTAGCACTTCTGCCTCCCAGCTCCAGGATCCTGGGTTCGATTCCCGGCTTGGGTCACTGTCTGTGTGGGGTCTGCATCTTCTCCCCGTGTCTGCATGGGTTTCCACCAGGTGCTCCGATTACTCCCCACAGTCCAAAGATAGGTTGATTGGCCATGCTAAATTGCTTCTTAGTGTTCCAGGATGTGTAGATTAGCAGGGTAAATATGTGGGTTATGGGGATAGGCTCTGGGTGGTATCGTGCAGGCTCGATGGGCCGAATAGCCTCCTTCTGCACTGTAGGGGTTCTACGATGTGATCCAGAGCCACAGCAATGTGGTTGACGCTTAACTAGGGATGGACAATAAATGCTGGCCCAGTCAGCGATGCCTTGGTCCCACGGGTGAATATAAAAAATCTCCAGACCCACTGTAATGTGGTTGACTCTTAACTACCCCTCGGAAATGGCTGAGCCAGCTCCTGAGTTCACCCAGGTATAGAGAAAGAACCCACAGCCTCGGCGTAAATGCCTCCATTCTGCTCAGCAAACACCCTCGCGATGGGGAGATTTTGCCAACACTTGCTGCCAATTTGTGGTGTAAACGGACTCCTGTCATTTCTACACTAAGTGAGTGCACCAGTGCGTACAGGAAGAAAATAGTCCTCAACATTGTGGCATTGTTAAATGCAGTGCAAACACCACCGGGTTTGCAATAATCACTGGACTGATTCCTTGGTGTGTAATCAATAATCTAAAGATTGCTGCGACAAGTTTTCACTCATCGATTTCTGGGTGACTCTTATTTCAACCAGTATATCTAATCACTTTATTCATCAACTTTCTTTTGAACGTTTCTTGAAATTCAGCTCATTGCAAATATAAGTGGACGCTAATCAGAGGTAATGGGTACAGTAACAGCAAAAGGGCTTCCCCCACTGTGGTAATTGCATTGTATACTGTCAAATCAATGATTCAATTGACGTGATGCTGTCTCTTTGTCGACCGTTGGTGAGTTGAGACGAACGTTTTGTGCTGATTTTTTCAGGCGGGAACAGAGTCCCACAGGAGGCAGAGACAGGCATTGACTTGTGGCTGGCCAACAGGTCCCTTAGTTACCAGGCTCCCCCCCACGCCACAAAGAGCTTCGACAGACTCCCGAGGAACGGCAGCGCCATGCCTCTCGCTGCGCTCCCCGACGCTAACGGAAACTACAGCGTTTCCAAGCCTCTGATGGGGATCTCTTCCTATGGCCAGCACCTGTCGAGGTCGAGGGAGCTCATAAATGGCCGCCCGCAGCAGGTGGCCCCAGGGAACAAGGAGGCTCGCACCTCTTCAGAACTTTGCATCAACTCAGCGGTAGATGCCCGTGGAAGCGTCCAGGAGGGGCAAGGCAGGCTGCAGAGGACGGAAAGTGCAGTGCCGTTGGAGGGTAAGTGGAGCATGAATAGATCAAATTCACCGTTGGTCTGGTGCAACTAGGCCGTGCAGACTCCCTTGGGGATTTGACTAATCTTGGGCATGCAAAATCAGCCTCAAACTGTCTCTGTATATTCTGTACCTCAGATTTACATCAGTTTTTGATGGAGCAGATTTTCAAACATTGTTAAAAACTAAGGTGCTCTGATTGTTTCCTTTATCACAATCTAACCCCACATCCTCTTCTTTTCTTAATTTATTCGTGGGACATGGGCATCATTGGCTAGTCCAGCGTTTATTACCCCTCCCTAATTGCCCCATGAGAAGGTGTTGGTGAGCTGTCGTCTTGAATCGCTGCAGTCCATGTGCCTTGGGTTGGCCCGTAATGTCGTTGGGGAGGGAATTTAGAAACCAAGAAACGGCTGTGGGATTCACTACCCCAAAGAGCGGTGGATGCTGGGAAAGGGAGTCAATTTAAGGAGGAGTTAGACAGATTTTTAATGGGTTGAAGGGTTATGGGGAGAAGGCAGGAAAACAGGGATGAGGAGCATATCAGCCATGATTGAATGACAGAACGGACTCGATGGGCTGAATGGCCTAATTCTGCACTTATACCTTATGAACTCATGCTTGCTGACCCATGTGGAAATAGATAGCTTCTAGCAAATGTTCAGTGTGATATATTTATGATAATAAATGGATGAATGGGATTGATTACTGGGCAGTGATCTTAATTCAGGTATTTAGACAACATTTGAACATTGTAACTTCAAATTACATACAGACTTTTATAAAATACTACTGAATCTTCCAGCATTTCTCATGATGAGTTAGCATACATCCTGTTTTGCAAGGCTTGCAATATTATAATGTTTAGTACTGAACATTTTAACCTCTTAGATTATCTGGTCTAACTGCTGTATCACCCTTTTATTCCAGATAAAGACCATCTCTCCATTAGCCTTTATGATTCATGCTGTACCTGTTCACCAGCTTTTAGGATTAAGTCATCCAAAGACACGGAGTTTTCGAACTTGCACATTCCCATCATAAAGCAAAAATGTGGAAGCTGTGCTTTGGATCAGATTTGGTTGTGGAGAGCTCTCAGGAGGGGAGAATTTGAACTATAATTACAGAGAAAGGTCTCAGAAAAGTCTCCAGATTCACTCCGTTGGCCAGATTTTTGCAAAATCTGAGGCAACAAATGGAATACAACTCAGAATTTTCCTAAGTATTGGTTTAACTCCATCTTAAATCTATCTTTGGGGATGGCCTTAGCTCAGTGGAAGCTGTCTCCCCTTGGCACTAAATTGAAACTTGAAAACTGAGGAGAAATTGGATAGGTTTCTCCTTGGAATAGAGAGAGGTGACCTTATGGAATCATAGAATCACTACAGTGAAGACGGAGGCCATTTGGCCCATTGAGTCTGCATGATAGCAATCCCACCTATCCCCTACCCCCATAACTCCACGTATTTACCCTGCTAATCCCCCTGACCTGCACAACTTGGGACACTAAGGGGCAATTTAAAATGGCCAATCAACCTAACCCGCATATTGTTCGAACTGTGGGAGGAAATGGGAACGCCCGGAAGAAACCCATACATTCATGGGGAAAATGCTAATCACTGTGCCACCCTTGGAAGTGTAGAGTATTATGAGGCGCCGAGATAGCATAGAGCAAAAGATCTAATTCTCCTAGCTGAGGGGTCAGTTACCAGGGGGAACAGCTTTAGGGTGATTGGTAGAAAGATTAAGGGGGACATGAGGAAATCTTTTTTCGCCTCGGGTGTCTGGAATTCACTGCCTGAGTAGGCGATGGAGAGAGGAAAAGCTTAACTCAATAAAAGATACCTTCATCTGCACTTGAAGTGCTGTAACCTGAAAGACTATGGACCTGGTGCTGCAAAAGGGTCATTAAAATGAGTGGCTGTTCTCTTACTTTTTCCTCTTCCTTGGCCAGCACAGACACAATGGGCTGAATGGCCTCTTTCTGTGCCGTAACTTTTCTACGGCTATATGAAGGACTTCTTCACCCAAGGGGTTGTGAATCTGTGGAATTCCCTGCCCAGTGAAGCAGTTGAGGCTGCCTCATTGAATGTTTTTAAGGCAAGGATAGATAAATTTTTGAACAGTAAAGGAATTAAGGGTTGTGGTGAGTGGGTGGGTAAGTGGAGCTGAGTCCATGAAAGGATCAGCCATGATCTTATTGAATGGCGGAGCAGGCTCGAGGGGCCAGATGGTCTACTCCTGTTCCTAGTTCTTATGTTCTTATGTTAAATACGAGTTTCTGTGTTCAGATCTCAGTCCAGAGGGGGTGGTGGTGTATTGGTCACTGGGCTAGTATTCCAGAGAACTAGGTAATGCTCTGGGGACCTGGATTCGAATCCCACCATGGCAGATGATGGAGTTTGAATTCAGTAAAAATCTGAATTAAAAGTCTAATGACGACCATTGACCGAATGGAATCATATAGTCCCTACAGCACTGAAGGAGGCCATTCGGCCCATCGAGTCTGCACTGATGGCAATCCCCATGACCCAGTGTATTTACCTTGCTAATCCCCCTGATCTACGCAACTTAGGACACTACGGGGCAATTTAAAATGGCCAATCAACCTAACCTGCACATCGTTTGGACTGTGGGAGGAAACGGGAGCACCCGGAGGAAACCCACACAGTCACGGGGAGAATGTACAAACTCCACATAGTTCATTAGGGAAGGAAATCTGCTTTGGTCTGGCCTTCACGTCACTCCAGAACCACAGCAATGTGAGTAACTCTTAACAACCCTCTCAAACAGCCTTGCAAGCCACTTAGTTCAAGGGCAATTAGGGATGGGCAACAAATGCTGACCCAGCCAGCGATGCCCATATGAATGAATAAAAAAAAGTTGGATGCTTAGGTAGTTCACACCCCACTGTGGAAACTTTACTTCCCCGTAAAATACATTTAAAAAAAAATCGTATCAGCGCTTTTAATTTGCACAGTTATCAGTTTATTTATTAATGCTACAAGTAGGCCTACATTAACACTGCAATGAAGTTACTGTGAAAATCCCCCAGTGGCCACACTCTGGCACCTGTTCGGGTACACTGAGGGAGGATTTAGCACCTAACCATCGGACTGTGGGAGGAAACCCATGCAGATACGGGGACAACATGCAGACTCCACACAGAGTGACCCAAGCCGGGAATTGAACCCGGGTCCCTGGCATTGTGAGGCAGCAGTGCCAACCACTGTGCTGCCCAGGTCACAGGAACAAAACATCAGTTTTCATGTTCTCGAAGCCACCACCAATGAAAATTTAAATTTGTTGCAATCATTTTCCACAAACTTTCAACCATCTCGGAGGATTTTCCTGCAGCTGTTCTGTAGCTTGCAGATTCAATGAACATCATTCACGAGTGAGCAATACATCTTGGGGAACGCTAGCATGAATCAAATACAGTGTCGGCCTGATTTAATGTCAGTTAAGATTCTGGTGGTGTTGAACACCTGTGTGTTCTTCATCCATCATCCATTTTGAAAACTAACGTGGAGCACAGTTATTTCGCGGGAGCTCATCGATAGATGTGGTAACCAACTTTGATCAACAGGCATCCAAAGCCTTGCTCCTCTGTAAACGCATTGTGCCTTTTCTTAGAGTCATAGACTCTTACCGTGTAGAAGGAGGCCATTTGGCCCATCAAGTCTGCACCGACCACAACCCCACCCTGAACCTATCCCCATAACCCCATGCATTTACCCTGACACTAAGGGGCAATTTAGCATGGCCGTTCCAGTTAACCCGCACATCTTTGGACTGTGGGAGGAAACGGGAGCGCCCGGAGGAAACCCACGCAGACACAGGGAGAATGTGCATACTCAGTGACCTGAGGCTGGAAATGAACCCTGGCGCTGTGAGACAGCAGTGCTAACCATTGTGCCACCGTGCCACCCATACAGCTATTGAGTTTTATAGCACAGCATGAGGCCCTTGTGTTTGTGCCAGCCATCAAGCCCCTCTCTATTCTAATTCCATTTTCCAACACGTGGCTCCATAGTCTTGTATTTTAGGACATTTTAATTGCTCATCTAAATGCTTCTCAAATATTGTGAGGGTTCCCGCCTCTACCACCCTTTTAGGCAGTGAATTCCAGATTTAGAAAGATTTTCCTCAAATCCCCTTAATGCCCCTGACCTTAAATCTATGCCCCCTGGTTATTGACCCCTCTACTCAGGGGAACATTTCATTCCTATATATCCTGTCTATGTCCCTCATAATTGTACACCTCAATCACGTCCCCCCCTCAGCCTTCTCTGCTCCAAGGAGAACAACCCCACTCGATTTAGCCTCTCCTCATCGCTAAAACACTCCAGCCTAGGCAGCGTCCTGGTGCATCTCCTCTGCACCCTCTCCAGGGCACCCACACCCTCCCTATTGTGTGGCGACCAGAATGTCAGACAGTGTAAACGGCCCTTAGCACACCACCTTTAGTGTGATGGAGCACAGTGGATCACAAACGTTTTGCTTGTTATTTAACACCCGTCCATCCAGATTCCTCCACGCTGTTACCATCGCCAGGGATTAGGTGATCAACTTTCTGGAGAGCCTGACGACAGAACCATCTTTTGTGACAATCAGCATTTGAGAGCATCGTTCTGTTCCTTTGGCATTTTGTTCCTCTTAACATTTTTCCACTCTTGTGTGAATCCTCTTGTCATTAAAACGGAACGTTTTGGCAATGTTCAGCTGCTCTGACAGCATCTGTGGAGCTAGAAAGAGAGTTCACAAGAAGGATATCACCCTGTGGTCAGCACTGCTACCTCACAGCGCCAGTGACCTGGGTTCGATTCCTGGCTTGGGTCACTGTCTGTGTGGAGTTTGCACATTCTCCCCATGTCTGCGTGGGTTTCCTCCGGCTGCTCCGATTTCCCACAGTTTGAAAGACTGTGCTTGTTAGTTGCATTGGCCGTGCTAAATTCTCCCTCAGTGTATCCGAACAGGCATCGGAGTGTGGTAATTGGGAGATTTTCACAGTAACTTCATTGCAGTGTTAATGTACTTGTGACACTAACAATAACAGGCACCGGACTGTGGTGACTAGGGGAATTTCACAGTAATCTTCATTGCGGTGTTAATGTAAGCCTTACTTGTGACGCTAATAAATAAACTTTAAACTTTTAATAAATAAATCTAACTCTTTCTTTCCCCACCGATGCCGTCAGACTTGTCTCTCGCGTTAGAGATTACGTTCCAGATTTCCAGCGTTATTTTGCTATAATTACTCAGGTTGCTGTCATTTGCATCATTGACGCACTCAGTTTGGCTTGCTACTCTTGAAATAACAGCAGTGTATTTCCCAAATGTTCCACTTTTCTTCGTCAAAAACTATCACAGAACACATCAGAACATTTCTTTGACGCCCGCATCGATGTGTCACAGATTATTTTCTCCCTCAGTGCATGCCAATTGCGTACTTCTCCCTACCTCACACATCTGTTGTATACTCAAAGTTGGGTGTCGCACACACGCACACACCTCCTCCACACTTCCTGCCTCGCCTTAACCGACACTGCAGTCATCATGCTTCATTGTAGCTACTAAGCCGCATAGAGCACTGCCACAAATCTTCTGCTAAGATATGAAAAATAATTATTTAAATGATATGTCTCCATGCTTTCCTGGAAGCAATGACTCATTAGCTGGCTGCACATTAAGGAAGGGAAAACTGGCAGGCGACAGGAAGAGGGTGTTTGTGGATTTGATTTGATTTATTATTGTCACATGTATTGGGATACAATGAAAATGATTTGTTTCTTACTCGCTAGACAGACAAAGCATACCGTTCATAGAGTACATCGGGGAGGAGAGGGTGCAGAATGTAGTTTCACAGTCGTGGCCAGGGTGTAGAGAAAGATCAACTTAATATAAGGTAGGTCCATTCAAAAGTCTGATGGCAGCAGAGAAGAAGCTGTTCTTGAGTCGGTTGGTATGTGGTCTCAGACTTTTGGATTTCGGATGCTGACTTTATTGGTTCACCTTTGATATTGTCCACAGTTCAGTGAACTCAATTAAGGACCAGATCAGAAACTCCAAGGTATTTTGTGAAGTTAGCCTAGATCCAAACATTTACATTTGATTTTGGCTTCAAGTATTCCACTCAAGGTATGAGTCAAGTGACCCACTAGGGAGCTTTTATCAAAACAAACTTTGTTTAAGAACAAGAACATAACAGCAAGAATGAGCATAAGTTTTAGTAATTAAACATAAAGTATAATTCTGAACAGCTAGCCATCTCTGTTGATCCAATTTAGCAGTATCCCCCACAGTCAACAATGCCTTCTTTAGAACCAGTTAGCACAGAAACCAAAGATGCTTACCTATGTCCTAGATTTCCAGCCTTTTGACACTTCTGGAGAATGCTCCAGACATACATCTGTCTTCTAATTTGCATACAGCAACTTTCGGAGAAAGCGCTACCCCCAGACAGTAGAATCTTAGAGGCTGATTTCTTGGCAGATTCCAATCTCCACTTCAGACAGAGCAAGTCTCGCAGAGAAATCAACCTCTCGCTAAAGATCCCAAAAAAGTTGACTGCCATGAGTTCCATGAGAAAGCTAGGTCCACTGTATCATATGACCTTACCTGCCACTCAACCTAATCAAGCCCTACTCTGCAATATCCTAGGGGAAAATACAAAGCAACAAAACTCTGCAAGTATTCAGATCAAAACTGCATCAATAAAGATCAATTATGTTGCTACAGTAACAATACAGTGCTGCTGAGTCCAGACAAAACAGCTCTGAGCACATGAAACAGATGTTGCACAAGAAACATGGCTAAAATACACTTCTTAAAGGCACAGTATTGTCACAGTCTGCCAACACTCAGTGTCATGTCACATGTGAACACAAGGCCAGCATACCCAGAGCAAACCATCGTCTAGAGAACTATCCCAGTAAGAGAGGAGGACTGGCAACATTGATTTGATTTGATTTATTATTGTTACATGTATTAACATAGAGTGAAAATATTATTTCTTGCAAGCTATACAGACAAAGCATACTGTTCATAGAGAAGGAAAGGAAAGAGTGCGGAAAGTAGTATTAGAGTCATAGCTAGGGTGTAGAGAAAGATCAACTTAATGCAAGGTAAATCCATTCAAAAGTCTGATAGCAGTAGAGAAGAAGCTGTTCTTGAGTTGGTTGGTACGTGACCTCCAGACTTTTATATCTTTTTCCCGAAGGAAGAAAGTGGAAGAGAGAATGTCCGGGTACACAGGGTCCTTAATTATGCTGGCTGCTTTGCTGAGACAGCAGGAAGTGTAGACAGAGTCAGTGGATGGGAGGCTGGTTTGTGTGATGGATTGGGCTACATTCACAACCTTTTGTAGTTTTTTACGGTCTTGGTCAGAGCAGTTGCCATACTAAGCTATGATACAACCAGAAAGAATGCTTTCTATGGTGCATCTGTAAAAGTTGGTGACAGTCGTAGCAGACATGCCAAATTTCCTTAGTTTTCTGAGAAAGTAGAGGCGTTGGTGGGCTTTCTTAACTATAGTGTCAGCATGGGAGGACCAGGACAGGTTGTTGGTGACCTGGACGCCTAAAAACTTGAATCTCTTGACCCTTTCTACTTCATCCCCGTTGATGTAGACAGGGGCATGTGTCCAGACTGTGTGAATTCTATCAGCAGTATAATTATATTCTATAACCCAATTGCAAAATGGTAGACCCCAGAGAATTTACTGTCGGGGGCTGTATATTTCTATTTGCCATTTATAAGTTAAGCCAGGGATTCTTGAACAAGGTACCTTTGTCGTTGGGCCTCTCTATTTTGTTTTTCATCGAATCCCTACATTGCAGAAGTAGGCCATTCAGCCCATCAAGCCCGCACCAACCATAATCCCACCCCAGCCTTATTCTCGTAATCCCACATATTTACACTGCTACTCCCCTTGACATGAGGGTCAATTTATCATATCCAATCCACACATCTTTGGAGTGTGGGAGGAAAGCGCAGCACCTGGGTGGAAACCCACGCAGACACGGGGAGAATGTGCAGACTCCACACAGTCACCCGAGACTGGAATCAAACCCGGGTCCCTGGTGCTGTGAAGCGGCAGTGCTAACCACTGTGCCGCCGTGCTTGGGCCTTGTTCTTCCATTAGTGTTAGCAGGCTCAGGGTTTCACTGCAAAGGGTTAGTGTCACAAATGGGCTTACATTAATAAATAAACCTAAACTTAGATGCATAAGCAATTGTGCCAGGGTATGGAAGCTGTGGCCTGGTATCTCATTAGCCTCCCTGTCCCCATCCCACTCGGGGTTTTTGTGCCAGATGGGAGAATTCCACCCTTGGACTGATGTGACAAGGAGCCATGAAGTATCAGTAAATGTATTCATAGAATCCCTACAGTGCAGAAAGAGGCCATTCAGCCCATTGAGTCTGCACTGACCACAATCCCACCCAGGCCCTATCACCATAACCCCATGCATTTACCCTAGCTAGTCACCCTAACATTAGCGGACAATTTATCATGGCCAGTCCACCTAACCCGCACATCGTTCGGACTGTGGGAGGAAACCGGAGCACCCGGAGGAAACCCACACAGACACGGGGAGAATGTGCAAACTCTACACAGACAGTGACACAAGCCGGGAATCGAACCCAGGCACCTGGTACTGTGAGGCAGCGGTGCTAACCACTGTGCCACTGTCCTGACCATTCTTGTACAATCATGGACACGGGAACACACTGACGAATGAGTCTCTTCCGAACTTTCAGAAGCAGAACATTGGCCTGGTTCACTGCCTGAGATTTGTTGCTGTGATTCATACGACGATTGCCTTCAGAATACTAACACTGTCAAGATAGATTATCATTCAAAACAAGACACCCACTCAGACTGAGGAGAGTACCCTTCCCTCAGCTCCCTGTTTTAATCAGATCGAAACAGCCAGCCAGAGTTTAAAGGTCAAATCGGGAAGAGAAGTGTTTTATAATTGCAATAGTAATGATCTGCTGTGGGAGATAAAAAGGAGGGCAACGTGGTCAAGCATTTAATGATAATTTCTCACTTAAACTGCTAAAGCAGCTACAATCTCTCCATGCCCCCTCCACCACCCTGTGATTTAAATATTCCCTCACTGAATGAAGACATTAATTGTATTCCCCCTCCCTCCATGTTAGTGTCCTTATTGAAGATGACAGGCATGTGTCTTGCCCAAGTTGTCCAGATCTCCGGCTGTTGTTCCCTTAGGATTTCAGTTTATCTCCAGTAATGAGATGCCCTAATCCCGACTCAGTTTCCAGCCTTATTACGTTGACCTACGAACCCACTGTTAGAGACGTAAGGAGCTCAAGGGTTTGTTGTTTGAGTCATAGCTCAAGACCAGCATTGATTTGGAGCCCAGAGAATCATAGGATTCTTACAGCACAGAAACAGTTCATTTGGTCCATTGAGCCAACAACAATCCCACCCAAGCCCTATCCCCGTAACTCCACGTATTTACCCTGCTAATCCCTCTGACACTTTAGCATGGCCAATCCACCTAACCCGCACATCTTTGGAGTGTGGGGGAAAACTGGAGCACCCGGAGGAAACTCATACAGACACAGGGAGAAAGTGCAAACTCCACACAGACAGTCACCAAGACCAGAATGAACCCTGGTCCCTGGCGCTGTGAGGCAGCAGTGCTAACCACTGTGCTGCCCCTAGGTAGCCTAAGTTATACCCTCAGCTGTGTGCTGATCTCTGGCCCAGAAAATGGCAGAGACAGTGATTTTATTGTGATGCCAATGCAGAGCTCATTGTCCCATATGGAATGGAGAGACGGAGCTCTGATTGGACTGAGTATTCATTTAAAACGTGCTCGAATGTCTGCAAAGAGCTGAAGTATAACTGGCAGATCAAACTCTCTCTAACAACTGGGGTTTATTGTATATTTCAAAATCCGGGCACATTTTCAAAAGCTCTTAATACCGTTTACATTAAATCATAGAATCCCTATAGTGCAGAAGGAGGCTACTTGGCCAGTGAGCCTGCACTAACAACAATCCCACCCAGGCCCTATCCCCATAACCCCACCTATTTACCCTGCTAACCTCCCTGATGCTAAGGGGCAATTTAGCATGGCCAATACCCCTAACCTGCACCTGTTGGGACACTAAGGGGCAATTCAGCATGGCCAATCCATTTAACCGATACATCTTAGGACACTAAGGGGAAATTTAACATGACCAATCCATCTAACCTGCACATCTTTGGACTGTGGGAGGAAGCCATGCTAAATTGCCCCTTAGTGTTCAAAGATTTTAGGTGGATTGGCCACGCTAAATTGCCCTTTAGTATCTCAAGATATGCAGGTTTGGTGGATTGCCTACGCTAAATTGTCTTGTGGTATTCCACAAAATGTAGGTTTTGGAGATTTGCAGGATAAATATGTGGGGTTACAGCAATAAAATCTGGGTAGGATACTTTGCCGGAAAGATAGTGCAGACTCAGTGGGCTGAATGGCCTTCTCCACAGTAAAGATTCTATGATTTGATGATTTAGCAGTCTGTAACGATCCTTACATTAAAAGCTTAGAAATGGGATGAATAAAAGCCATTCGGCCCATCAAGCCCCTCCCTTCCCATCTGCCCTGCTCCAAAACTTACTCCAACACATCTCAATCTCCAAGTGACGAGATGCAGTCAATGAGATGTAACCCCTTTGTATTTGCAGTCACCAGTGAAACAGCACAGCAGGAACGGAGATATGACCATATCAGTTAGCTGTGTTTTGCCAGTGCTCTGGGAGTGAAGCACAGGAAGTGAGTGTTGCAATGCTCCTGTTTACTCTGGTTGCTGTAGACACAGTGATGTCTGTATGTGTTGTCAATCAGTCTGGGCATGTCACAGCCTGCCCTGGCACAATCTGAAGCTTAACATTGGGTAGAATTGTAACCAGAAGCTGTGTACACTGATTTCTAGTACATTGAATTTACTGTGCTCTTTAAGTACAATAAAAATACATTTATAGATAATACATTCAGATATCAAGGCTGGATGTAGGGCAACTGGCCTTCTGGGTGAACTTGTCTGATGCTGCTCCTTCTTACAAATTTTTTAGTGAGGAAAAGAATAATTTTAAATCTGTTCTTGTCTCACAAAGGGAGGTGATAGCCTAGTGGCATTGTCACTAGACTATTAATCTAGAAACTCAGCTAATGTTCTGGGGACCTGGGTTTGAATCCAGGATTGGCCTTGCTAAATTGCCTTAGTGTCCCAAATTGTGCCGGGAAGGTGAGTAGAGGTTATGGGGATCGAGTGGGCGGGGAGCCGGGGATGTAGGCCTGACTTGTGTGGAACCAATGGGCTGAATGGACTCCTCCTGCACTGTAGAGATTCTACAGGGGGAGTTTTCCTGTCCCGCCTGCTATAGGAATCATAGTGGGTATGGGGGGGTGGACCGTGCAAAGGTCTGTTGACTTTGGGTGAGATTTTTCCCACCCAATGATCCTATGATGGAATGACTTGTCTATGTTCCTACAAAGGTGGGTTTTCCAGAGCTGATTTGGGGTGAGGTATTAATCAGAGCCCCAGTCACCCATTCAAAAAGTTATAACTGATTCAGATTATTGATCTGATTTGCTAATTGTGGGATCTTGCTGTGTGAAAATTGCCTGCAAAATGGTGCCCATACTTCCACAAGTTTGTCTTTGACTGTGCAATGTGTAGAACATGAACGATGCCTCCTGCCTGTTAGCTGTTACAGGCTGAAACCAGGATTGTATTTTGTAGGAACACTGTAACACAGAGAGCCAGAGAGATGAAAGAATGGCAATAATTCAGATACAGTGGTCCTGATTTTAAACCTTTCCCTCTGCCTCCCCCCAGTGAGAATGATGTGTGGCTGAGGGGTAAACTTTGACCTCCTGACTCCAATCCGGTCACCTCAAATCAGGCCATTGACAAGCACCCTCAATAGACAAGTGGGAGACAAGGTCACAATCAGTGATAGGCATTTCAGATCAACTCCTTTGAGATTCAGGTCACTGCCTGTGTGGAGTTTGCACGTTGTCCCCACGTCTGCATGGGTTTCCTCCGGGTGCTCTGGATTCCTCCCACTCTCCAAAGATGTGCAGGTTAGGTGGATTGGCCATGCTAAATTGCCCTTAGTGTCCAAAGGTATGCAGGTAAGATTGATTGGTCGTGGTAAATTGTCCCTTACTGTCCCAAAATGTGAAGGTTAGGTGGATTGGCGAAGCTAAATTGCCCCTTAGTGTCCGAAGAAATGCAGGTTGAGTGGATTGGCCATGCTAAATTGCCCCTTAGTGTCCAAAGAAATACAGGTTGAGTGGATTGGCCATGCTAAATTGCCCCTGAGTGTCCAAAGAAATACAGGTTGAGTGGATTGGCCATGCTAAATTGCCCCTTAGTGTCCAAAGAAATGCAGGTTGAGTGGATTGGCCATGCTAAATTGCCCCTTAGTGTCCAAAGAAATACAGGTTGAGTGGATTGGCCATGCTAAATTGCCCCTGAGTGTCCAAAGAAATACAGGTTGAGTGGATTGGCCATGCTAAATTGCCCCTTAGTGTCCAAAGAAATGCAGGTTGAGTGGATTGGCCATGCTAAATTGCCCCTTAGTGTCCAAAGAAATACAGGTTGAGTGGATTGGCCATGCTAAATTGCCCCTTACTTTTCCAAGGTATGCAGGTTAGGTGCATTTGCTATGCTGAGTTGCCCCTTGGTGTCCAAAGATGTGCAGGTTAGGTTGGTTAGCCATGCTAAATTGTCCCTTTGTGTGCAAAGATGTGTAGATTAGGTTGACTGGCCATGGTACATTACCCCTTAGTTGTCAGGTGAACTAGCAGAGTGAATCTTTGGGGTAACAGGGATAGGCCCTGGGTAGGGTTGTTGTTGGTGCAGGCTTGATGGGCTGAGTGGCCTCCTTCTGTGCTGAAGGGATTCAATGAACTTCAGTGAGAATCAGCTTAATATTAAAATATGCAGATTCACCCTCGCTCTACCCTCCCCGACACCCCATTAACACTGAGGCCATTTGGAACAGGAGAATTAACTGAAATATTGGGTGCACAATTCATAGACCAAAATGTCGAGAGAAGCAGATTGTAAAAACTTCAGTGGCTATACAGTGCGGCTGTACGGAGAGGTAATTCTGCGTGCCATTACTGTATCAGGAGTTAGTTGGCTGAACATTGTGAACAGATGGTTTAAAGCATTTGTTCATTATTCCCAATGCCCTGGGGATTGCGAGACTTTGACAAGGTTCATACTTGTTTGAGGCTCAGGATCCTGGTGTGAAAGCGACTGTGGAACTGCGGCAAAGGGCTCTCTGATTATAGAGTCATTGTTATCAGCTGTTGAGCCGAAATTAAGATTTATAAAGTGCCATTAGATTTAGCGCTCAAAAGCTCAACTAGAGATAAAGCGACCGGAGGCACTGATTTTCATCGATTGTTCGGGATGTTTTATTGTTCTTCCCACAATGAACAAGAGATTAGTGTTCAGGTCCTTATTCTAAGTCGAGTTTAGTTGATCTCGCTGTCTTGCGACAGTGATTACACTTCACAGGTTGTCCATTGGCTGTGAAGATCATCCTGAGGTCAGGAAAGGTGCTATATAAATGCAAGTTCTTTCCTCCATTTCTGTCACTGTGAATCGGAGCACAGTTGTTTTTACGGGTGGGGGGTGGGGAATGATGTGGGGTCGGGGGGGATTTGGTAAATTGGCAGTGAGAAAACTGGTGTGACACATTTTGAGTCTCTTTTAGAGAAAAAATAATGAGTTGGCGTGGTTTACTCGGGACTCTTAGAACCAGCACCACTCTGTAACGATCGGGTCTCTGTAGGGTCCTTTCATTCCTCAGAATAGATGTAGACAGCACCAATACTAAGTTTAACTTCTTTTATGTTTGACCAGCATTTAAAATAAACGCATTACAAAGCAAAAAAAACTGATTCACTGGGGGAGAGAGAAATATCAGCAAAAGTTAGTCCTGACGCAGATGCGATCTAAACTTTACGCTGCCCACTTATAGCTATAGAGAGCATTATAACTTCTTGGTTATCTGTGTTGTGCCCAGATACAAGAATGAGCTGTACCACAATAACTTGTAAAATAAAATACAATGATGTGTTAAGTCTTCACTCTGATTGGATATTATAACAAAACAAGCATAAAATAATTGTGATTCATATATGCTAATTACTTGTAATCGAATTTGAAAACTATAGTTGCTTATGTATCTTGGAAAACTGCACTCTGGTGAGCTACAGAATGTAAGCTGTACCTTTCCAGCATCCTTGCTAGAACTTGCATTTAAAACAGCTGTGTAAGAGAACTCTGTGACTTGGTCTGGTCACTTGAAGGGTAAAGTTGAGATCAGTTAAAAGACTGAACATCAAAACCGGCATTTTAACAGGGTTGTGCTCACTGACCCACATTGCTTCCCGTGCTATCAGGCACTCAAATTGAATTTTCTTCCCTTTGCGTTCAAATCATCTCCTAGCCTCACGCCTCCCTATCTCTGTAACCTCCTCCAGCCCTAGAACTTTCTGAGCTGTGCACAGCCTTGGGTGAGGCCACACCTGGAGTACTGGGCGCAAATTGGGTCTCCTTATTTCGAGAAAAAATAGAGGCTGGCATTTTCTGACCTCTGCCAGCGAGAACGGAGAATTTGGCACTCAGCCAACTCTTCATTCACTGCAGTGGGACTGGAGAATCCCAGCTGCGGGTGAGCTTGGAGAATTCTGGCCTTAATTGTGTCAGAAACAGTTCAGAGAAGATTCACTTGACTTACTGCTGGGAGGAGGGGCTCATGAGGAAAGGTCAAAGAGGTTGGGCCGATACCCACTGGAGTTTAGGAGAATGACAAGTGATCTCCATAAAATCCCGACAGTGCAGAAGGAGGCCATTTCATGGAAGTGGATGCTTCCTCTTGTGGGACGTTCTAGAACGAGAGGTCATTGTCTTAGGATAAGGGATAGCACATTTAAAACAGAGGAGAAACTACTTCTCCCAAAGGTTTGTGAATCTGTGGAATTCGCTGCCCCAAAGTGCAGTGGATGCTGGGATAGTGAGTACATTTAAGGAGGAGTTAGACAGATTTTTAATGGGTTGAAGAGTCATGAGGAGAAGACAGGAAAATGAGGATGAGGAGCATATCGGCCATGATCGAATGGCGGAGCGGACCCGATGGGCTGAATGGCCTAATTCTGCTCCTATATCTTCTGAACTTATTCAGTCCATCCGATCTGTGCCGACAGCAATCCCATCCAGACCCTATCCCCATAACCCCCTGCTAATCCCCCTGACACTAAGGGGGAATTTAGCATGGCCAATTCATCTAACCCGCATGTTTTTGGACTGTGGGAGGAAACCGGAGGAAACCCACGCAGACACAGGGAGAACGTGCAGACTCCACACACAGAGAGTGACCCTAGGCTAGAATGGAACCCATGTCCCTGGCGCTGTGAGGCAGCAGTGCTAACCACTGTGCCGCCCATCACTTATTAAAAGATATAAAACCCTGCAGGGACTTGTTGGCATGGGTACCAGGAGGATATTTCTCGCTGTGGGAGAGATTAGAACTCAGAGACGCAGTTTAAGAATAAGAGGTCTCCTGTTAAAGGATGAGATGAGGAGAAAGACTTTCTCCGTGAGGGTCATTGGAATTCTCTTCCTCAGAAAAGAATGGAGGCTGAGTCACCGAGTTAATTCAAAGTTGAATTGGAAAGATATTTGATGGGCAGTGGAGTCGAAGGTTATGGGGGGGCAGGCAGCAAAATGTACATGCGACCATATTCAGATCAGTCATGAACTCAGAGGGCCGAATGGCCTACTCCTGCTCCTATGTCCCATGTTCCTATGTTCAAACAAACATTTATTCTTGAAGCAGGTACAACTTTAAATAGAACGCTCACACACGCACAGATGTTCATGTAACCACCAACAGCCCAAGGGATGGAACACCCAATTTAAATATTAATGTCACATTATGTTTTCTGACTAACCAGCCCTTGGATTAACCTGAAATTAAATGGATATGTTGTGAAAATCAGAATTTGTAAAAAAAACTCAACGAGGTGGTGGAAGTGCTGGCTGCGAACACTGCTGTCTCACCAGGGACATGGCTCTGATTCCCGGCTTGCGTCACTGTCTGTGCAGAGTCTGCATGTTCTCCCCGTGTCTGCGTGGGTTTCCTCAGGGTGCTCCGGTTTCCTCCCATAGTCTGAAAGATGGGCTGGTTAGATGCATTGGCCGTGCTAAATTCTCCCTCAGTGAGCAGACGCCGGAATGTGATGACTAGGGGGATTTTCACAGTAACTTCATTGCCGTGTTAATGTAAGCCTACTTAAAGTAATGTTTGTTTATTCACGTCACAAGTAGGCTTATGTTAAGACTTCAATGAAGTTACTGCAAAAACCCCCTAGCTGCCACACTCTGGCACCTGTTTGGGTACACTGAGGGGCAATTTAACACGGCCAATGCAGCAAACCAGCATGTCTTTCAGGCTGTGGGACGAAACTGAAGCAGCCGGAGGAAACCCACGCAGACATGGGGAGAATGTGCAGTCTCTGCACAGACAGTAACCCAAGCTGGGAATCAAACCCAGGTCCCTGGCGCTGTGAGGCAGCAGTGTCAACCACTGTGCCACCATGCTCTCCTACATGTGATTCTAATAAATAAACTTTAATAACTTTAATGGTGATATTCTAGAGGTAGTTTGTCTCCACTTTCTCTTAACTCCATTGACTCCTGCCAGCCCTTTGGAATCCGATGATTCCCAATCTCCCTGAACAAAAGCCGTCACGTGCGTGCCTAGAGAGTGAGTGTGAGCAGGATAAAGAACAAAGAACAAAGAACAACCCAGCACGGGAAACAGGCCCTTCGGCCCAACGAGCCCGCGCCGCCGCATCGCCCTACACCTATTCTACCCTGCATGTCTACGAATGGGACCCTACTCAGTCAGATTCAGGGAAGAAATAGTGTCAATTTGGTGGAAACCAATTAGCCTAAGAGCACATCTTTGGGGTGTGGGAGGAAACCGGAGCGCCCGGAGGAAACCCACGCAACCACAGGGAGAATGCGCAAACTCCCACAGACACAGGCCCAAATCCATGTATCTGCACAGCTAGCAGTGCTAGTCACTGAGCTGTTGTGGAGCCCGTCTATCGGTCCAGGATCAAGCACACACACCGACATGAAGTACTAGGCCACTCCTGGACTTCCAAGAGCAGCCCACGCACAACCCGCCGTGTGCATGCCCCTCGCTTGACACGAGGTGGACCTCCACCTGTGGAATAAAGACAAAACATATTAGTTATACAGCCTGCCCTTCCGGTGTCTCCCGAGGTTTACCCTATTTAATAGCCCCTACCATATCCCTCCATTCCCGTTTCACTCATATGCCTATCTAACTGCATCTTAAACGAGTCCAACGTGCCTGCCTCCACCACCCTACTCGGTAGCGCATTCCAGACCCCCACAACTCTCTGTGTAAAGAACCTTCCTCTTACCTCCAAATTATACCTCCCCCCCCTCACCCTTAATTGATGACCTCTTGTGTTCGTACCCAGTCTAGGGAGCAGTCTCTCACTATTAACTCTATCTATTCCCTTCAGTATCTTATATACCTCTATCATGTCCCCTCTCAATCTCCTTCTTTCCAAGGAGAATAGCCCCAGTCTCTTCAGTCTCTCCTCGTAACCCAGTCCCCCCATGCCAGGCAACATCCTGGTAAACCTCCTCTGCACCCTTTCCAGAGACTCCACGTCCTTCCGGTAATAAGGTGACCAGAACTGGACGCAGTACTCCAAATGCGGTCTAACCAACGTTCTGTATAACTGAAGCATTAGACGGCAGCTTTTATACTCTAAGCCCCTTCCTATAAAGGCTAACATCCCATAAGCCTTCCTAACAACGTTCTCCACTTGTGACACAACCTTCATGGATTTGTGGACCTGCACTCCCAGGTCTCTCTGTACATCTATACTCCTAATCGGCCTACCTTTTATCACATAACTCCTCTCTGCATTATTCCTTCCAAAATGCATCACCTCGCATTTGTCAGGATTAAATGCCATCTGCCACCTATCTGCCCACTGCACCAACCTATCTATATCCTGTTGTATCACCTGACAATCCAGTTCTGTACCCGCCAACCCTGCCATCTTGGTGTCATCAGCAAACTTGCTGATCACACCACCTACTCCCTCTTCTAAGTCATTTATGTAGACTACAAAGAGGAGAGGTCCCAGTACCGAGCCCTGCGGCACACCACTGGTCACTGGCCTCCAGCCCGACAAGGTACCCTCCACAACTACCCTCTGTCTCCTATTTCCCAACCAGTTCTCAATCCACCTAACTGCCTGGCCTCGTATCCCATGCGCCTTAACCTTTTCTACCAGCCTACCGTGAGGGACTTTGTCAAACGCCTTACTGAAATCCATGTAGATGACATCAACGGCTCTCCCATCGTCAACCGTTCTTGTCACCTCCTCAAAGAATTCCACCAGATTCGTAAGGCAAGACCTCCCTCTAACAAAGCCATGTTGCGTATCCCTAATCAGATCGCAACGCTCCAAATGCTCATACATCCTACCCCTAAGTATTTTTTCCATTAACTTCCCTACCACCGACGTCAAACTCACTGGCCTATAATTCCCAGGGTTATCCCTACTACCTTTTTTGAACAACGGGACCACATTTGCTACCCTCCAGTCTTCTGGGACCTCACCTGTGTCCAAAGAAGAGACAAAGATGTGCGCCAGAGGCCCAGCAATTTCATCTTTCGCCTCCCTAAGCAGCCTGGGATAAATACCATCAGGCCCCGGAGCTTTATCCGTCCTTACGCTACCTAAAAGCCCTAGCACTTCCTCTCTCGTAATAACTATATCCTGCAACTGAACCTCCGCTCCCTCCAAGAGACCGCACGATTCCGAACCCCTCTCCTTCGTGAATACCGACGCAAAGTATTCATTCAGGAGCTCCCCCATTCCCTCCGACTCAATACACAACTCTCCACTCTTGTCCCTAAGAGGACCAATTTTCCCTCTAACTACTCTCTTGCCTCTAATATAGGAATAAAATGCCTTAGGATTATCCTTAATCCTACCGGCCAAAGCCATCTCATGCCCTCTCTTCGCCCTTCTAATTCCCCTTTTTAGCTCCCTCCTACTCTCTCTATATTCCTCCAGCGCACACTCCGTACCCATTTGTTTTGACCTATCATACGCCTCCCTCTTCTTCCTAACCAAGTCTTCAATATCCCCCGTAATCCACGGCTCTCTAATCCTACCTTTCCCATCCTTTCGCTTAACCGGAACAAACCTCCCCTGCAACCATTTCATTTTGTCCCTAAAAGCCTCCCACTTGCCAACCGTGGACTTGCCAGCTAACAGTCCCTCCCAGTCAGTTTGCTGCAGCTCCCTCCTAATCCTGCCATAGCTCGCCTTTCCCCAGTTCAGCACACTCCCGCTTGGACGGCACTCGTCCCTTTCCATTTTTATCCTAAAGTAGACGGACTTGTGGTCACTGTTCGCCACATGTTCGCCTACCTCTACCTCACCCACCTGCCCTGGCTCGTTTCCCAACACTAAATCCAGTATAGCCCCTCCCCTAGTCGGGCAAGTTACATACTGTTCTAGCGACCCTTCCATAACACATTTCACAAACTCCTCTCCCTCCGTACCCCCAGCTCTAGGCCCCCTCCAATTCACTCCGGGAAAATTAAAATCACCCACTACAACCACTCTATTCTTTCTGCACCTGTCCAAAATGCCCCTGCAAATTCCCTCCTCCACTGACTTTGGGCTGTTGGGTGGCCTATAGTACACCCCTAGCAGTGTGATCTCTCCCTTTTTATTCCTCAACTCCACCCACAGTGACTCAATCCCTATCTCTTCCATATCGCCCTCCCTCTGCACTATTGTGATGTTTTCCTTGACTAACAGTGCCACCCCTCCACCTCTCTTCAACCCTCCTCTGTCACACCTAAAACACCTGTACCCAGGATGTTTGATCCAGGGCTGGGATCTCACAACTGAGCCTGATCCTGACGCTGATCCTGTCCCCCACAAACACATGGAAATCACCAGCTAGGATCACTGGAATACAGTCAGGCAAGGGAAACGCTCACTATTTGCTATACTAAATTGCTCCTTAGTGTCCGAAGATGTGCAAGCTAAGTGGCTTGGCTATGTTAAATTGCCCCTTACTATCTAAAGATGTGTAGGTTTCACTACACTTCAAAGTGTGTAGGGGGTGATGTGATGTATCCAACACAATCTCCTCATTGAAAGATGTGTAGGTTAGGTGGATTTACCAACTGTGGAACCTCAGCGCCTGGCCTAGGGGCGACTGTCTAATTCGGCATTAACTGGGATCCTTGTTTGTGGCTGTGGATCAGCAGTGGGCAACCGAGGGCCCCAGATGCCTCAGGTGGCCCATCTGGCTGCTGAGTGTGGCCCCCTCGAGACATCTTGTTGATCCTTTCCCACACGCAGGGGGAATTACCCCTTAGTTTCAGGGCTGACCACATCCCCTGATTCCTGTCCATGTAGTTTTTTTTTCCTACCGGTGTGACTGAAGTGATTCGCACATAAAGCAAGGATGAGTGAAGTGAGGTGTGTGCTGATTGCTCACAACACTGAGTGTGAGAGCCGTGCGCTCCCTCTGTGTCCAAGTGTCAATATCTCTTTTATTTTTAACATTTGAAGTTGATGACACTTCTATTAATATAGAAATAATGAAGTAATTTTTATAACCTGTTGTGAAATGTTCGGCATGAAAGGTAGTTAAGCTTATTCCTGGGATCATAGGTGGCACGGCAGTTAGCACTGCTGCCTCACAACGCTGGGTTCAATTCCAGCCTTGGGTGACTGTCGGTGTCCAAATTCTCCCTGTCTCTGCATGGACTTCCTTCGGGTTCTCCGGTTTCTTCCCACACTCCAAATATGTGCAGATTAAGTGGATGGGCCATGGTAAATTGTCCCTTGGCGCCCAAAGATGTGTAGGTTAGGTGGATTCGCCATGCAAAATTGGCCCTCAGTCAATGGATTGTGGGTTAGGTGGCTTGGCCATTCTAACTTGCCCCTTAGTCAAAAGATGTGTGGGTTAAATGGGTTGGCCATGCTAAATTGCCCCTTAGTGTCAGGAGGACAAACAGGGTAAATATTTAGGGTTACGGGGATCCGATCCCTGGGTGGGATTGTTGTCGGTACAGGCTTGATGGGCTAAATGACTTCTTTCTGCGCTGAGGGAATGGTAAATCACCACTTAGTATCCAAAGATATGTAGGTTAGGTGGATTTGCTATACTAAATTGCTCCCTAGTGTCCGAAGATGTGCAAGTTAAGTGGCTTGGCTATGTTAAATTGCCCCTTACTATCTAGAGATGTGTAGGTTTCACTACACTTCAAAGTGTGTAAGGGGTGATGTGATGCATCCAACACAATCTCCTCATTCAAAGATGTGTAGGTTAGGTGGATTTACCATGCTCAATTGCTCTTTAGTATCCAAAGATGTGTGGGTTAGGTTGATGGGCCATGCTAAATTGCTCCTTCATGTCAAGGAGGTTAGCAGGGTAAATGTGTGGGGTAAAGGGGATAGGGCTGGGTGGGATTGATATCAGTGCAGACTCGATGGACTGAATGGCCTCCTTCTGTACTGCAGGGATCCCATGATTCTAGGGTTAATTGCGGCCCACTGAGATGAGGGAGGGCCACTCACGAGGCCCATTCAGTTGCCCAGGTAGCCCATCTGTGCTGTAAACCTTTACTCCATTTACTGCATTTTCTGTGTTTCTCTTGATGTGTGATCTTTGGACTAAACTGAAGAGAAATATGTGCCTGTGTTTGATTAATAAAAGAAGGAGCTACTATCTATTATTAACTCACAGACTCCTGGGAGAATGATCAAAAACTGACTCTCAGAAAGTTCAGAGAGTATTGTTGGCATTTTACTATTAGGGTTCTGTCACTTTACCTAACTTCTTGGTCGCCTCAAAGACAGTCCCAGATGTCCTGCTGTTTGTGTGTTCAGCTGGTAATTTCGCCTCTGATAAGAACTAACAAACCAGTAGCTTAAAAAGACAGATTATTAGCTTCTGTCCTGCTGACTAATGAAGAGAGATTAACCGTATTATTCTCTACGCTAAAGGGATTGCTATTTTTAGTGTTATTTTTACGACTGCACAGAGGAGGAACTGGGCGCTAACACTTCATGGGTGGACAACTACCACCTTCAAGGTATAGAGCCACAAGCGATGACTCGGGAAAGGGAACGGGACTGTTGCCATCACTGGACGGGACGTGTTGAGTTCCTAATTATTTTCCAAATGCAGCGTCGCTTTCGTAATGCCTTGTGCGGAATTAAACACGCTGGCTGGTGGTGAAGGAACCACCGTGTCCCACCTCTTGTCATTAGAGAGTGACGTTGCTTTGTAAGTAATTGCTTTTGTGTTTTCAGGGAGCTGGCCCCGGCAGGAGGATTGGAGAGCGGAAAATAGGAATTCTAGAGCAAGTCACTGCCGACCCCTCACAGACAGGTAACTCAGTCATTCCCTCTCAATTAGCAAATGTTTTCCATTTTTCTGAAAGATTATGAGCTAAGTTGGAAGAACTTTGCTCCCTACAGCGGATTCACATTCCCTTTTGAAATAATTGTGACTGTATTTAACTTCTATCTGCATTAGATTCAGTTAATTACTATCACTCATGTTCTTACAATGACTTTTAATTATCAGATGTATCTCCTGAGGATACAGCCTGAGGCACACTTTCCTTCATCAGTCAGGGTGTTGAGTACAGGAGTTGGGACTCTGTGCTACAACTGTACGAGACATTGGTAAGGCCACATTTGGAGCACTGCATACAATTTTGGTCGCCCTGCTATAGGAAGGATGTTATTAAACCGGAAAGGGCGGAAAAAAAGATTGACAAGAATCTTACCAAGACTAGAAAATTTGAATTACAAGGATAGGCTGGGACTTTTTTTCTCTGGAGCATAGGAGGGTGAGGGGTGACCTTATAGAGAGGTTTATAAAACCATGAGGAGCATTGATTAGATGAAGAGCCAAAGTCATTTCCCCAGAGTCAGGGAATCCAAAACTAGAGGGCCTAGGTTTAAGATGAGATTTAAAAGGGACCGGAGGGGCAATTTTTTTACCCAGAGGGCGGTACGTGTATGGAATGAGCTGCCAGAGGAGGTGATAGAGGTGGGTACAATTACAACATTTAACAAACATTTGGACAGGTACATGGAGGGGAAAGGTTTAGAGGGATATGGGCCCAAACACAGGCATTTGGGATTAGTTCAGTTTAGAAAACCTGGTCTGCATGGATGAGTTGGCAGGAAGGGCTTGTTCCTATACCGTATATCTCTCTGACTCCATGATACAGAGTGGACAGTTTAGGACAGAGATGAGGAGAAATTTCTTCACACAGAGAGTGGTGAGCCTATGGAATTCACTACCACAGGAAGTAGTTGAGGCCAGCGACACAGGCTTGGAGGGCCAAAGGGGCTGTTCCTGTGCTGTATTGATCTCTGTTCTAAGACGTTGTGGCTGGAATGTTGTGGCCGTTCATGCAGGGTTTTCCTGTCCCGCTGCAGTGAATGGAGATTTAGCTGGGCGCCAAATTCTCCAACCTCGCTGGAGCAGGAGCTCGGCGTGAATGGCTGGTAAGATGTTTTCAAGAAGCAGTTAGATATAGATCTTGAGGTGAAGGAGATCAAAGGATATGGGATGGGGAAGGCAGGATTAGGCAACTGAATTGGAGGACCAGCCTTGATCGTAATCAATGGCGGAGCAGGCTCGAAGGGCCGAATGGCCTCCTCCTGCTCCTATCTTCTTTATTCTTGGTTGGAACTTTACTCTGGATTTGGATTGTGCTTTGCTCCAACTTAATAAAGCGTTTCAATATATTTTTAAAAATCTATCTTTTCATATTGGCCAGGCCAGCATTTATTGTCCAGCCACAGTTACCCCGGAGGAGGGCAAGATGAGAATATGGAAAAGCTGGTGGATTTTCTGGGAGTGGGAGCCTGAACAATTTAATATTTTAAGATCTAAAAACTCACTCTTTCAAACTCCTCCGTGATGTCGTTCCTCCCTATCCCTGTAATATCCTCCAGCCTCAAACCATCGGGTGCCTCCACTTCTGGTTGGTTGCCATGGAATCAGCTATCTGAGTCCCAAACTCTAACATCTCTGCCATTGTCCATCTCTCTCTGCCTTTAAGACATTCCATTGAACATACAGTGTGGTGGCACAGTGGTTAGCACTGCATCCTCACAGTGCCAGGGACCTGGGTTCGATTCCAGCCTCGAGTCATTGTCTGTGTGGAGTTTGCACATTCTCCTCGTGTCTGCGTGGGTTTCCTCCGGGTGCTCCGGTTTCCTCCCACAATCCAAAGATGTGCAGGTCAGGTGGTTTGGCCATGATAAGTTGCCCCTCAGTATCCAAAGATGTGTAGGTTAGGTGGATTGTGTACAGTTCTGTTCACCCTTTATAGAAAGGATATAATTAAACTAGAAAGAGTGCAGAAAAGATTTATTTGGGTGCTACCAGGACTTGATGGCTTGACTTATAAGGAGAGGCTGGATAGACTGGGACTTTTTTGTCTGGAGTGTAGAAGGCTGAGGGGTGATCTTATAGAGGTCTATAAAATAATGAGGGGCATAGATCAGCTAGATAGCCAATATCTTTTCCCAAAGGTAGGGGAGTCTAAAACTAAAGGGCATAGGTTTAAGGTGAGAGGGGAGAGATACAAAACGGTCCAGAGGGGCAATTTTTTCACACAGACCCAGGTTCATTTCCGGCCTCGCGTCACTGTCTGTACAGAGTCTGCATGTTCTCCCCCGTGTTTGTGTGGCTTTCCTTTGGATGCTCCGGTTTCCTCCCACACTCCAAAGTTGTTCAGGTTAGAATGATGGGCCATGCTAAATTGCCCCTTAGCATCAGGGGGTTTAGTGGGGTAAATACGTTGGGCTGTGGCCTGGATGGGATTGTTATTGGTGCAGGCTCGATGGGCCGAATGGTCTCTTTCTGCACCAGGAATTCTGTGGTTCTATGAAAAGTATCTAGAAAATAGAAATCATAGAATCCTTACAGTACAGAAGGAGGCCATTCGGCCCATCGAGCCTGCACTGACAACAATCCCACGCTACCTCCGTAACCCCACATAATTACCCTGTGAATTCCCATGAGACTAGGGTCAATTTAGCATGGCCAATCCACCTGACCCGCATGTCTTTGGGCTGTGGAAGGAAACCGGAGCACCCGGAGGAAACCCATGCGGACACAGGGAGAACATGCAAACCCCACACAGACAGTGACCCGAGGCCGGAATTGAACACGAATCCCTGACGCTGTGAGGCAGCAGTGCTAACCACTGTGTCACCGTGCCACCCTAATATTGTTACTATTATTAATTACACATTTACTAAATTATAGGTCCAAAAATATCAGATATAAAGGTGATATAAAGTTGGTTTCGAACATAAGAAATAGCAGGAGTAGACCATTTGCCCCTCGAGCCTGCTCCACAGTTAAGTTAGATTATGGCTGATATTTTACCTTGACTTCAGCCATCCTCAAATTCCTTGGTTCCCTTCATTTCCATGCTCAGGAAGCTTGCTTCCTGCCCACAAACCCTTCCCTTGCTCCCTTCTGAAGTTACAGTCCTTACCAGGCCCAGTTTCCAGTGCCTATTTTTGGATGTCAGTTCTCATGACTGAGTTCGTGTGAAAGAAAAAGTAATAGCGATGATTTTTTGTCACTGTGGGATTCGAGTCACACCTCGGAGTAAATATATAACCTGTGGAGTGTGAGAGTTGATGCTATGGACCAGGGCGTGGCATAGCAGAGGGATAGTGACATTGGCGGATGCGGGCTCGTTGGGCCGAAGGGCCTGTTTCCCGTGCTGCGTTGTTCTTTGTATGGCCCTGCTAGAATTGTAAAGGCCCACTGCTCTCAGAATCCCAAAACAAAGAGCAATATAGCTCAGGAACAGGCCCTTCGGCCCATCAAGCCTACGCTGATACGCGGTTTCTATCCCTCTGTTCGCCTCTCGTCCATGTGTCTATCCCTATATGCCTTGAATGTTGCTAATGTGCCGGCTTCCACCACCTCCACTGGCAGCGCGTTCCAGGCACCCACTACCCTCTGTGCGAAAAACTTTCCCCGCACCTCTCCTCTAAACTTACCCCCTCTCACCTTAAACCTGCGCCCTCTTGTAGTCGACACTACCACCCTGGGAAAAAGCTTCCAGATATCCGCCCTATCTAGTCCTCTCATAATTTTGTAGATTTCTATCAGGTCACTCCTTGGCCTCCATCTTACCAGTGAAAACAATCCAAGTTTATCCAATATCTCTTCATACCTGAAACCCTCCAGACCAGGCAACATTCTGGTAAACCTTTTTTGCGCTCTCTGCAGAACATCCGTGTCCTTCTGGAAGTATGGTGACCAGAATTGCACGCAATATTCCAAATCCGACCTAACTGAAATTTTATTAATCTGTAACGTAATTTGCTAACTCTTATACTCGTTGCCCCGGCTGATGAAGGCAAGCATGCTGTATGTCTTCTTGACCACTTTATCGAACCGTGTTACCATTTTCAGGGATTCATGGACCTGTACGCCCTGATCCCTCTGTATGTCAATGCTCCCAAGAAGTTAAAAGAAGAAAAGGGTGTTAAAGATGTTGCCATCATCCCCAGCAGAACATGCCAATGCAACCAACCATAGTCTGGGTGGTTAGCCATTCCTGTCATTCTTGTTTTCGTGGCATAAAAGGTCCTCCTTTCCTAAGGCTTAATGCCTGAATAGTGCACAAAAGTTGCACTTCCCAGTTCCTCGAAAAAGCAGCCAGCAGAATCAAAGATCCCACGCACCCCGAACATTCTCTCTTCCACCTTCTTCCATCAGGTAAAAGTTACAAAAGTCTGAGCTCACGTACCAAGCAACTCAAGAACAGCTTCTTCCCTGCTGCTGCCAGACTTTTGAATGGACCTACATCGCATTAAGTTGATCTTTCTCTGCACCCCAGCTATGACTGTAACACTACATTCTGCACTCTCTCCTTTCCTTCTCCCCTATGTGCTCTATGAACGGTATGCTTTGTGTAGCACACATGAAACAATACTTTTCACTGTATCCCAATACGTGTGACAATAATAAACCAAAGCAAAGATTTGGGTTGCTAACAAGTTTAATGATTTCAAAATGGCAGGTGCGCTGTCAGTCTTGGCATCCTCACTCCTTCCATATGATCGAAGACTGGCATGATGGCATCAGCTTATTGTTGGCACCAGTGTGGGGTTGGAGCAATGGCACCCAATTTGGGAATTCACAGAATTCCTACAATGCAGAAGGAGGCCATTTGGTCCATCGAGTCTGTACTGACCACAATCCCACCCAGGCCCTATTCTGTAACCCTAGCTAATTCCCCTGACACTAGAGTCAATTTAGCATGGCCAATCCACCTAACCCACACATCTTTGGACTGTGGGAGGAAACCAGAGCACCCGGAGGAAACCTACACAGACATGGAGAAAGTGCAAACTCCATACAGACAGTGCCCAAGGCCAGAATTGAACCCAGGACCCTGTGCTGTGGGGCAGCAGTGCTAACCACTGTGCCACCGTGCCGCCCTAACGGAATGTAAAATCCAGCCTGTTGCATTTAGATATATCAGTGTTGGCTGCTGCAGGGTTAATGGAATGAACGGTCTCTCTCAGTTATAAACTTATGATTCCAATCCACGGTTCCCATTAACGTCACATTTCAGCCAAGCTTCCTAATCATCACAAACAACGTTGTCGGAAATCTAGTAGCCATAATAAACGTCTGGGAATAAAGCCAAGGCGGTAACTCAATCGTACAATCTGGGCGATATTCCCAAACTCCTCAAGCTTCTCCCTGACTATGAAACCTTCAAAACTATTCAATTAATGTTTATTAGCCATAGTCAACTCTCTGATTTATATTGCTGGTAGTCATGATGTGGAGATGTCGGCGTTGGACTGGGGTAAACGCAATAAGAAGTCTCATAACACCAGGTTAAAATCCAACAGGTTTATTTGGTAGCAAACATCACCTGATGAAGGGGCAGAGCCCCGAAAGCTAGTGGTGTTTGCTACCAAATAAACCTGTTGGACTTTAACCTGGTGTTGTGAGACTTCTTACTGGATTTATATTGGCACAGGCAACGCCTAGGATAACTAAACAGTTGTAGAGAAAGGTCCAGTTAATGTCCTTGGATTGATCAGTGACTAGAATTAGAAATCTCACCAGTACGTGATGTCGGAAGGTATTCCCTCTGTTGGAATTCTATCATTAGAATCAAGGCTTAATGGGTTAAATTGTGTTGACAGTTGAGTACATAAGCCACTACAACCATGGTTACTAGATGACCTTGATCTGCACACTCATGCCAAGCCACTGTTTGTCTGTCTGCCCACCATAACTCCCAGTACATTAACCAATAGGATAGGCTTCCAACGGCTACTGATCCAAGTGGATCATCCATTTCAGAAGACTAAGTTGAGCAGTAAATGTACCAAAAGGGTTATGCAAATGTTTGATAGGTTCTTTTTTCGATTTATTATTGTCACGTGTATTAGTATACAATGAAAGATATTGTTTCTTGCTCACTATACAGACAAAGCATACCGTTCATGGAGAAGGAAAGGAGAGGGTACAGAATGCAGTCACAGCTGGGGTGTACAGAAAGATCAAATTAGTGCAAGGTAGACTCAAAGTCTGACAGCAGCAGGGAAGAAACTGTTCTTTACGTGACCATCAGAATTTTGTTTCTTTTTCCTGATGGAAAACAGTATGCCCAAGGTGCGTGGGGTTGTTGATTTTGCTGGCTGCTTTCCCACACGCAGCGGGAAGTGTAGATGAAGTCAGTGAATGGGAGGCTGGTTTATGTGATGGACTGGGCTTTGTTCACAATCCTTTGTAGTTCCTTGCAGTCTTGGACACAGCAGGAGCCATACCAAGCTGCGTACATCTGAAAAGAATGCTTTCTATAGTGCATCTGTAAAAGTTGGTGAGAGTCGTGGCGGACATGCTAAATTTCCTTAGTTTCCTGAGGAAGTAGAGGCGTTGGTGGGCTTTCTCAACTATAGTATTGGCGTGGGGGGTCCCGAACAGTTTGTTGGTGATCTGGACACCTAGAAACCAGATGCTCTTGACCACTTTCACTGGTGTTGAGCTAAGCATACCAGAGGTAAACTGTCCCATAAATTTGATTTGCTTTATTGTCACATGTATTGGGATACAGTGAAAAGTATTATTTCTTGTGTGCTATACAAAGCATACTGTTCATAGAGTACACGTGGGAGAAGAAAAGGCCAAGTTGCAGAATATAGTGTTCCAGACATAGTTAGGTTGTAAGGAAAGATCAGCTTAATACGTGATAGGACCATTCAAAAGTCTGATGGCAGCAGGGAAGAAGTTGTTCTTGAGTCGGTTGGTACATGACCTCAGACTTTTGTATCTTTTCCCAATAGAAGATCATAAGACATAGGAGCAGAATTAGGCCACTCGGCCCATCGTGTCTGCTCCATCATTCAATCATGGCTGCTATTTTTCTCCTGCCTTTTCTCCATAACCTCTGACCTCCTTATTAAATAGAACATATCTATTGCTGTCTTAAAGACACTCAATGACCTGGCCTCCACAGTCTTCTGCGGCAAAGAGTTCCACAGATTCACCACTCTCTGGCTGAAGAAGAAGGTGGAAGAGGGGTGTGTGGGGTCCTTGATTATGCCGGCTGCTTTCCTGAGGCAGCGGGAACTGTAGACAGAGTCAATGGATGGGAGGCTGGTTTGCGTGATGGATTGGGCTGCATTCACAACTCTTTGTAGTTTCTTGCAGTTTTCGTCAGAGCAGAAGCAGATTATTAATAATCCACATCTACTTTTCGTTTTACACGCGGATAACAATTTCCGAGTGCCTAATCTCCAAAATTAATTAAAATTGATTGGGTGAAATGATATGGATGCATTGGGTAAGCCCTGTGTATTGTATTTTGGGTGGGAACTGTGACTCTTGGCTGCACTGATTGAGAGGGATGTGCGTTCAAGCCCCACCTCAGAGACATGAGCACCTAAGCTAGGCTGGTTCTCCCAGTACAGTGCTGAGGGAGTGCTGCCCTGTCAGAGGTGCTGCCTTTCAGATGAAGCATCAAATTGAGGTTCTGTCCATCCTTTCAGGTGTTTGTTTAAAAAAACCCAAGGCCACCGTTTGAAAGAATCATAGAATCCCTACAGAAGGAGGCCATTCGGCCCATTGGACCTGCACTGACAACAATCCCACCCACAATCTCATGTATCCACCCCACTAATCCCCCTGACACTAATGGGCAATTTACCAATCAGCCCAACCTGGAATGTGGGAGGAAACTGGAGGAAACCCACGCAGGCACGGGGAGAATGTGCAGACTCCACATAAACAGTCACCTGAGACTGGAATTGAACCCTGTGTTGCAGACAATATTTATCCTTGTGCAACATTGCGACAAACAGACTATTTGATTGTTATCAAATTGCTGTTTGTGGGAGCTTGCCTCGCGTCAATTGTCATGTTTCCAACTGTGGCAGGGTTTTTCTCTTTCTCTGTGGCGTATTTTGCGGTGCTGGGAGGCAGTGTGCCGATCACTGGTGGCAGGATCTAAGGTCCCGCCATTGTCAATGGGATTTCCTGGTGAATGTATCCCTTCCCAGTGGAAAACCTGAGGCAGGAGTGCATTGTCAACAGGACTGTATGATCCCACTGCCCTGAACGACAGCAAGTTTCAGCATATATTTCATAGAATCACTACAGTGCAGAAGGAAGCCATTCAGCCCATCGAGTCTGCACTGACCACAATCCCACCCAGCCCCTATCCCCATAGCCTCATGAATTTACCCTAGCTAGTCCCCTGACACTAAGGGGCAATTTATCATGGCCAGTTCACCTAACCCGCACATCTTTGGACTGTGGGAGGAAACATTCTGCACTTTCTCCTTTCATTCTCTATGAGCGGTATGCTTTGTGTATAGCACACAAGAAAACAATATTTGCTGTTAATTGCTAACACGTGTGACAATAATAAATCAAATCATGTCCCATGAGTGAAATCAGTGCATAGTTTGATGTCACTCCACTTGTCTTATTGATACAATGTTTTTTTTTTGCTCCATCGTTTGTGGGTATTACCCGGAGGAAACCCACGAAGAAATGGGGAGAACGTACAAACTCCACACAGACAGTAACCCAAGCTTGGAATCGAACCCGGGTCCCTGGTGCTGTGAGGCAGCAATGCTAACCACTGGGCCACTGTGCCATCCTAATTTCAATGGAGTATTTCATTAGCTGTAAAGTGCTTTGGAATGTAGGGGAAAGAGTTAAAGAAACGTGTCTTAATTTGCAACGTGAATTCATAATCTCACATTGGAATGCATATCTTGCAAAGGAGTCAATGCATGAATGAATAGGATATACCCTCCAATTAATTGGACTGTACTTAGTAACTAACCACACAATGCTGATGCGTCAACGCTGCTTGCTTTTATATCTTCACTTTGTCAAAAGGTGATGATTCAAAGGTAATTGTGACAAAGATTGTTGTTATGAATTTGTATACAGAAACATGTTTACAAGGGGAAGTGGTATTATCGCTAGACTATTAATCCAGAAACTCAGCCAATGTTCTGGAGACCCGGGTTCGAATCCCGCCACGGCAGATGGTGGAATTTGAATTCAGTAAAAAAAATCTGGAATTAAGAATCTACTGACGACCTATGCAACCATTGTCGGAAAAACCCCATCTGGTTCAATAATGTCCTTTAGGGAAGGAAATCTGCCGTCCTTACCTGGTCTGGCCTACTTGTGGCTACAGGCGCATGGCAATGTGGTTGACTCTCAACTGCCCTCCAAGGATGACTAGAGATGGGCAATAAATACTAGTCATGATGTGGAGATGCCAGCGTTGGACTGGGGTAAGCACAGTAAGAAGTCTGACAACACCAGGTTTAAGTCCAACCAATTTATTTGATAGTAAGTTCACAAGCTTTCGGGATTTGCCCCTTCGTCAGATGAATGGAGAGTTCTGGCCTCAGACAGAGGATATAACAGCACACAGTTTACAGATTACTGATTAGAATGCTAGCCTTTACAACTAACCTGCTACTCAAGTCTTCGGCATCTTTAAGACTTGAATAGGAGGTTACTTGTAAAGACTCGCATTCTGATCAGTAATCTGTAAACTGTCTGTGCCATTATATGCTCTGTCTGAGGCCAGAACTCTCCATTCACCTGACGAAGGGGCAAACCCCAAAAGCTTGTAAGTTTACTATCAAATAAATTGGTTGGACTTAAACCTGGTGTTGTCAGACTTCTTACAATAAACGCTAGCCAGACAGGGATGCCCATGTCAACACTTCCCACTATCTCGGAAAAGCAGCCAGCATAACTAAGGACCCCATGCATCCTGGACGTACTCTCTTCCATCGGGAAAAAGATGTAAAAGTTAGAGGTCACGTACCAAACTGACTCAAGAACAGCTTCTTCCCTGCTGCCATCAAACTTTTGAACGGACCCTACCTCTCACTAAGTTGACCTTTCTCTGCACCTTAAGTATGACTGTAACACTACATTCTGCACTTTCTCCTTTCCTTCACTATGAACAGTATGCTTTGTCTGTAGCATGCAAGAAACAATACTTGCTATTGTTTGCTAATACATGTGGCAATAATAAATTAAATCAAATTAAATCATGTCCCATGAGTGATATCAGTGCATAGTTTGATGTCAATCCACCTGTCTTACTGGTACAATGACTTTTTGTTACTCCATTGTTTGTGGTTATCACACAAAGGTCAGACCATTTCCTTTAAGGGCATTAGTGAACCAGATGGACTTTTAACAGCTAAACTAAAGGCAAAATACTGCAGATGCTGGGATCCAAAACAAAAACAGAAAATGCTGGAAAATCTCAGCAGGTCTGACAGCATCTGTGGGGAGAGAATGGAGCCAGTGTATCGAGTCTGTCCTCAGGGTCATCCAGACTTGAAACGCTGGCCCTACTCTCTCTCCACAGATACTGTCAGGCCAGCGGAGATTTTCCAGCATTTTCTGCGTGTGGCTTTTTACAATAGCTTCACGGCCGTCGTTAGATTTTTAACTCCTCCCTTTATTGGATTCAAATTTCGACGATCTGGAGGATTCGAAGGCAGGTCCCCGAATAATTCCACCTCCCCGCAGTGAGAATACCACACACTTCCCCCATAGGCTTTGCCTGTCCTGGGATAGAGGGGAGAGTGAGAAGCCTTTGTCTCGTCACATTATGATGATTTTCGACAAGGAACGAGGAGAGTTCTTGAGGAGCTGAGGTTGTGTTATGAAAATAATAAGAATTGCTGTAACCCTAGTATAATATTGGGAGCAGCAGACACCCAGCACAGTCTATCACAATTATGGTCCAATGGCCAGCTTAAATGTGATTCAAATAATTGTGATACAAGGCAAAAAAAGCAACCAAAAGAATTTCATTTTTTAAGATCATTAATGTGACCTTTTCTGAGGCCTAGACTGAGCAAATCCCTTGAGTTCAAATTAAAAAACTCTTCTCTCCCTGAGTGAAAATGCTGCCTATATAAGGATTGAAATTTCAGAGAACGATTCCACGCCTGTGCTTGTTAAAGAGACGGAAAATTTGAGTCGCGGGGGAGATATAGAAATGTAGGAAGTAGGAGCAGGAGTAGGCCATTTGGCCCTTCCAGCTGTGTCACCATTTGTTTTTGATCATGGCCAATCATCAATATTCAGCATCTTAATGTCACAGAACTGAATCATTTTGTAGAAAGAGGCCATTCAACCCATCGAGCCTGCACCGACCACAGTCCCACCCAGGCCTTATTCATCCCCTGACACTAAGGGACAACCTAACCCGCACATCTTTGGACTGTGGGAGGAAACGGGAGCACCCGGAGGAAACCCATGCAAACACGGGGATAACACGCAAACTCCACACAGACAGTGACCCGAGTCCAGGAATCAAACCCAGGGATGAGCAACTAATTCTGGCCCAGCCAGTGACACTCATGAGCAAATGAGAAAACTACAAAATGTTAACTGGCGTTCTCTCTCCGCAGACACTGCCAGATCCGTTAAGTTTTATTCCAATGTTAAAAATCTGTGCCCTCTGATGACCAAGCCCCATGCCAGTAGAAACAGCTTCAATAATATGTTCCAGGCAGTTGTTATCAACACTTCAGTCTGGGTCTATTAACTCCTTATAAAGCCCATGTTAAGGACTCTGTATAAACCAAAGTTGTTGTCCAATGAGTTTGGAATAATTGTGTTCTTCTCTCCTCATGTCTCCTCACCAAGGTCGATAAGTACGTTAAGTACCAACTCCAGTGGAAATCAGCAAGAGAGCGAACGTGCCTATTTGTTCAGCGGAAGTTCATATCTAGAAGCTGCACTTCCAGATAAGGCAAATACTTCTCCTCGGAGAGCTGTCTCTGTTGCCTGTTCATTGGCCCAAAAGGGAAGGGTAAGATCCCATCTCGGCCTTCCTCTATTAGAGAATAACAGCTAACTGTTGTAGTGGAGTAGGATTTAAATTGTTTAGAGTCGGAGTCATAAAGGTTTACAACATGAAAACGGGCCCTTCAGCCCAACTTGTCCATACCGTGTCTTTTTTAAGACACTAAGCTAGTCCCAGTTGCCCACATGTGGCCCATATCCCTCTATCCCCATCTCATCCATGTCAAAATGCTTTTAAAAAACCAAATTGTACCTACCTCTACTGCTATCTCTGGCAACTCGTTCCAGACACTCTCCACCCTCTGAGTGAAACGATTGCACCTCTGGACCCTTTTGTGTCTCTCCCCTCTCACCTTAAACCTATGCCCTCTAGTTTTAGACTCCCCCTACCTTTGGGAAAAGATGTTGACTATCTACCTTATCTATGCCCCTCAATATTTTATCGACCCCCATAAGCACACCCCAAAGTCCCCTACGCTCCAGGGGAAAAAAATCCCAGTTTATCCAGTCTCTCTTTGTAACTCAAACCATCAAGTGCTGTTAGCATTCTAGGAAATCTTTCTGCACTCTTTCTAGTTTAATAATATCCTTTAGATAATAGGGCGACCAGAACTCATTCTTCTACCCACAATGCTTTGCATATGGTTCTCAGGATCTCAAGAGTCATGGCTTCCTGACTAGGCCTCTACAGAGGGGACCCTTCTTCATCTGCAGCACAGCAGATTGTATGTCCGATAATCCGGAAAGTCACATTCCCATGAGTCCTTAAGAGAGTAGCATTGGGACATTTCCATCTCAGATCACAGAATAGCTACAGCACAGAATGAGGCCGTTCAGCCCACTTTCTGTATGCTAGCTCTCTGTCGAAGCATCTCATGTAGTCCTACTCTCCCCGGACCTTGCTCTGTGACCCTGCCAATCTTCCCCCAATCAAACTAAACACCCCATGAAACTGTGGAGGATCCGAGTGAGGGAGCTATCCAGTGATTAGTGCAACCTCAACTTCACCCCAGCCAGAGCGTTAGATTCACTGTAATTATCACAGAATTCTTACAGTGCAGAGGGAGGCCATTTGGCCCATCATGTCTGCACTAGCTCTCCAAACGGGCATCATGACCTAGTGCCATTTCCCCCTACACATTGTTTCTATTCAAATAATAACCCAATGCCCTCTTGAATGCCTCGATTGAACCTGCCTCTACCTCACTTCCAGGCAGCGCATTCCAGGCTCCAATTACTCTCTGTGTGGAAACGTTCTTTCTTATTTCACATTTGCTTCTAAATCAGTTAAATTTTGTGCCTTTCATAGAATCCCTACAGTGCCGAAGGAGGCCATTCGACGCATTGAGTCTGCACTGACCACAATCCCACTCGGGCCCTATCCCCAAAACCCCTGCTATTCCGTACAATGATTTCAATCTGGCCATTGAGGTTGGCCTATTGGAATGTGACCTCCCTGATTAAGGATCCAATTGATGGGCCGATCAGAGAATCTTTGCCTTATACCTAACAGGGAGTGTCAGTTCCTCTGGCACTCCTAATGGTAGATGACTGACTGATAGCACTCTGTGTACTGCTGTTAGAGTTTGTGAATAAAGGGATTTTGGTAAAGGGACTTCTGCCTCTGTAGGCTTATTACAATGTCAACGAGGGTGAGGTGTATCTGCAAGGCGCCTGCCTCTTCCATCATGAACACCAGAGAGCCGGTTCGCTCTGTCCCTCCAAACTGGACTTAGCCCCTGGCGAAGGCTGGGTGCTGGAAACCAGTACATTGTTAACCAAAATCAGTCTGCACATTTTACCTTGTGTCTGCATGGATTTCCTCCCACAGTCTGAAAGATGTGCTGGTTAGGTGGACTGGTCATGCTAAATTCTCCCTCAGTGTACCCAAACAGGCACCGGAGTGTGTCAACTAGGGGAATTTCACAGTAACTTCATTGCAGTGTTAATGTAAGCCGACTTGTGTCACTAATAAATAAACTTTAAACTTCAATTGGAATGGTGCAGCCCAGAAGGGAAATAAACAGTAAAACAGGGGAATAAGAACACTGGTCCAAACAGTTTCTTACTTTCTGGGTGAGCTGTGTTCACCGATGGGTCTTCTGGTCCCAAGCATTCTACTCCCCTCGGAAACAGATCAAAGAAGAGTACAGCACAGGGAACAGGCCCTTCGGCCCTCCAAGCCTGCGCCGATCATGATGCCTGCCGAAACTAAAACTGTATATACCGAGTCCATATCCTTTCATTCCCATTCTATTTATGTATTCGTCTAGATGCCCCTTAAACATCACTATCGTATCTGCCCTCTCCACCTCCCCGGGTAGCACTTTCCAGATATTCACCACCCTCTCTGTAAAAAACCTTTCCTCTCACATCTCCTCTGAACTTTTCCCCACGCACCTTAAACCTATGTCCCCGAGTACTTGACTTTTCTACCCTAGGAAAGAGCATCTGACTATCCACCCTGTCCATGCCACTCATCATCTTATCAGGTCTCCCCTCAATCTCCGTCGTTCCGGTGAGAACAAACCGAGTTTGTCCAACCTCTCCTCACAGTTAATGCCCTCCAGACCAGGCAACATCCTGGTAAATCTTTTCTGTACCCTCTCCAAAGCCTCCACGTCCTTCTGGTAGTGTGGTGACCAGAATTGAACACTATATTCTAAGTGCGGCCAAACCAAGTTTCTGTAAATTTGCACTTTGTTTGTTTTTGGTTTGTCAGAAGCTGAGCAGTTTTGATGCGATGATATAAATGCCATTTTTCGTGTTGCTGTAGATTGATTCCCAATTGTTGATGCCACATCTCAAACACGCTGCCTAGGAGGGTGGCGGAAGCAGGTTTTGTTGGTAGCTTTCCAAAGGGGAGATTGGTTACACGTGTAACAAGACAACTTTCGAGAGGCTGTGGGCAAAGGGTGCTGGATAGTTCTGGAAAAGAGCCAACAAAGGAGTGATGGGTCAAGTTGCCTCTTTCTGATGTGTATACGATTTGCTGATGTGTTTCCTTGTGTCTTTGGCAGCGATATTTGGGACCAGAGTTCGTTAAGGCGGCGGGGGACCCTGCGATGCCTTTAGACTTACCAGGCTCCATTGTGGTGAGTCATCCAGCTTGCTTTTTGACCCTTTTATGTTTGATCATAGAATCCCTACACTGCAGAAGGAGGCCATTCAGCCCATCGAGTCTGCACCGGCCACAATCCCACCCAGGCCTTATCCCCATAACCTCAAAATTGCCCCTTAGTGTCCCAAGATGTGCAAGTTAGGTGGACTGGCCATGCAAAATTGCCCCTTAGTGTCCAAAGATGTGTGGGATAAGTCGATTGGCCATGCTAAATTGCCCATTTGTGTACAAAAATGTGCAGGTTAGGTGGATTGGCCATGCTAAATTGCCCATTAGTGTCCCAAGGTGTGCAGTTAAGTGGTTTGGCCATGCTAAATTGCCTCTTAGTGTCCAGAGATATGTTGGTTAGAGGAGATTAGCAGGGTAAATACATGGGGTTACGGGGATAGGGCAGGGCTGGGCCTGGGTGAGATGCTCTGTTGGAGAGTCAGTGCAGACACGATGGGCTGAATGGCCTCCTCCTGCACTGTCGGGATTCTATTCTTGAATTAAACGAAAGTGTGGGTAACAATAGTTCCCTGGAGCACTTTCTATGGCAACACCTCAACCAATCAGAGTTGATTTGCCACTCAATTAATTCCATTTTTCTGATGCAGATTGAATTGAAATTTGCCATTTTTGCGTCTGTCCAGTTGAGTGCTGGACTAAAAGCTTCGACATGTGTGTCTTTTTCTCTCAACTGTTTGAAGAACGGTCAGAATTGAGTGACGCAACAACATTCCAACTCTGGCCCTGGTTAATGATGTCAGTTTGGGTGGCAACCTGGGTAGAAGCTCAGGGTCTCCATGTTCCTTGTGGGACACTGTGGTGATTGGAAAACAGCCGCCTTGTTCCGCGACCCACTCCGTTCTGTCTCGATGCCGACACGGTTAACTGGTGACCTCGCTCCAGTAACACCTCCTGTTCCTCGCAGAGCAAGAAGGGGAGAGTGCAGTTAGCTCAGCGAGAGCTCAGTGTTATCATCCCGAACGGACAATGCCTGGAGGTGAAATGCGACGTGAAGTCTAAGGGCGGTGATGTGTTTGACATGGTCGTGGCCTACACCAATCTCGTGGAGCACTTCTACTTTGGGCTGGCGTACCTGAAAGGTGAGTCTTGCAACAAATTACGACCTATCATCAAAGGCCTTTCTGTCCCTGTTCTTAAGCATTTCTCAACCATTGCCAGTCGATCTGATTTTAACCCATGAATCGACAATACAACTCCTTCATTGTTCAACTTTGGAGAAATTCAATCACCCAGTTTCCGTGCTTTCAGGCATTCCCAGTGGATTTCAGCTGGAAAATTGCAAGTTGATTTTTCTTTGTGTTCTACAGGTTGGCTAGCCTACTAGACTTTAGGCCTATTAGGTGCTGACCTGGCCAATTATCAAACCTGTTGATAACTGAATCTCTTTGCAAACCACCTCTCTTTTTGTTTAAAACCCGCAATCCCTATCATAGTTAGGACATTACACTCTCGAGCTTTACTTTTGCATTGAAGGCTATCACCAATAAACAAGAGATCATTTTCTGAATGGAGGGCTGTGACAAGTGGCGTTCCTCAGGGATCAGTGCTGGGACCTTTGTAATATGTATAAATGATTTGGAGAAAAACGTAACTGGTTTGATTCGTAAGTTTGTGGACAACACGAAGGTTGGTGGATTTGCAGATAGCGATGAGGACCATCAGTGGATACAGCAGGATATAGATTGGTTGGAGACTTGGGCGGAGAGATGGCAGATGGAGTTTAATCCGGACAAATGTGAGGTAGTGCATTTTAGAAGGTCTAATACAGATAGGAAATGTACAATAAATGGCAGAACTCTTAAGAGTATTGATAGGCAGAGGGATCTGGGTGTACAGGTACACATGTCACTGAAGGTGGCAACGCAGGTGGAGAAGGTAGTCAAGAAGCCAGATGGCATGTTTGCCTTCATTGGCCAAGGTATTGAGTTTAAAAATTGGCAAGTCATGTTGTAGCTTTATAGAACCTTAATTAGGCCATACTTAGAATATAGTGTTCAATTCTGGTAGCCACACTACCAGAAGGATATGGAGACTTTGGAGAGAGTACAGAAGAGATTTACCAGGATGTTGCCTGGTATGGAGGGCATTAGCTATGAAAAGAGGTTGGAGAAACTTGGTTTGTTCTCACTGGAGCGCTGGAGCTTGAGGGGAGACTTGATAGAAGTCTTACAAGATTATGGACAGAGTGGATAGTCAGAAGCTTTTTCCCAGGGTGGAATTATTGGGGGCACAGATTTAAGTGCAAAGGACAAGGTTTGAAGGAGATGTATGAGGCAGATTTTTTACACAGAGGGTAGTGAGTGCCTGGAACTCGTTGCTGGGGGAGGTAGTGGAAGCAGATACAGTAGTGACTTTTAAGGAGTGTCTTGACAAGTAAGTGAATAGGATGGGAATAGAGGGATATGGTCCCCGGAAGGGTAGGGGGTTTTAGTTAATTGGGGCAGCGTGGTCAGTGCAGGCTGGGATGATCGAAGGACTTGTCCCTGTGCTGTAATATACTTAGTACGCGAATAGAACAAAGAATAAAGAACAATCATCCCGGAGCTTTGCTTTAATCACTTATTATTTCAATTACCATCCGAGCGCGTTTTTTGAGTATGGTGGCGGTGAAATTATGGGGTTTCGCTACACAAGAAAGTAAGAGCCAATTTGTCAAAGTAAATTAAGATTTAACAAAGAGAAACCATCGAACTGTCACTCTGACATGAAAGATAATAGGTCCCCTGGCAGCAGGGGGACTGCTGGGGGAATCGGCTCAAACCACCAGGCTAATAATGAGCAAATAAATTAAGTGAAAACCTTCACTCGAGTGCAATCGCACCTTCTTAAAAGCCCCAAAGATCTTTACTTTCTGAAGCCGGGTTTTTGTAACACTTTGGAACAATGGTTTTCAGCTGATTGAATGGTTTGGCTTGAGTCCAATTAGAAAATTAAATTTCATGGCTGGCAGGGGACATCTGGTGGAAGTTGTGATAGCCAAGCTGGCTACCATGTTCTCCAGATGGCACACTAGAAGCCTTCCCTCGATGATTTTTCTCTAATTAGAAGTGCAGGTCTAGTTGTGGGGAAAGGCAGCAAGGTCAGCCCTGGGCTGTCAGAACAAAGGTTCAGATTATCAAACTCCAAAGTCTTTTTTGTAATGTGTTGATTTGATTTGATTTATTACTGTCACATGTATTAGCATACAGTGAAAAGTATTGTTTCTTGCACGCTATACAGACAAAGTATACTGTTCATAGAAAAGGAAAGAGAGGGTGCAGAACGTAGTGTTATGGTCAAAGCTAGGATGTAAAGAAAGATGCGAGGTAAGTCCATTCAAACGTCTGATGGCAGCAGAGAAGAAGCTGTTCTTGAGTCGGTTGATACGTAACCCCAGACTTTTATATCTTTTTCCTGACGGAAGAAGGTGGAAGAGAGAATGTCCGGGGTGTGTGGGGTCCTTAATTCTGCTGGCTGTTTCTCTGAGGCAGCAGGAAGTGTAGACAGAGTCAATGGATGGGAGGCTGATTTGGTGATGGATTGGGTTACATTCATGACCCTTTGTAGTTCCTTGCGGTCTTGGGCAGAGCAGGAGCCCATACCAAGCTGTGATACAACCAGTCAGAATGCTTTCTATGGTATATCTGTAAATGTTGGTGAGAGTCGTAGCTGACATACCAAGTTTTCTTAGTTTTCTGAGAAAGTAGAGGCGTTGGTGGGCTTTCTTAACTATAGTGACGGCGTGGGAACACTGTGTGTTTACACACATGATATTCACAGGAATAGTCCAGCAATCTGAATCATAAACCTTTGTTTTTAGCTCTTTCTCATCCTGTGCCTACTGTAACTTTCGTAAATTCTTTCATGCCAGCACCACAAGCGAGTCTAACATTTGTTGTCCATCCCTCATTGCCCTCGAGAAGGTGATGGTAAGGAACATAGGAATTAGGAGCGGAAATAGGCAAATTCAGCCGTTCGAGCTGCTCGGCCATTCAACCAGATCACGGCTGATCTCTCTCTCCCTGGTCGGAAATCCACCTCCCCACCTATTCCGTATATCCCTCTAACCTGTTTTCTTTATTAGAAATATGTCCACCTCCGACTTGAAACCATTTAATGTTTCAGAGCCACCAACTTGAACCACTGCAGTCCATCTGTCGTAGGTACACACGTGATGTAAGGGAGGGAGTTCCAGGATTTTGACCCAGCGACAGTGAAAGAACGCTGATATATTTCCAAACCAGGATGGTAAGAGACTTGGAGGGGAATTTGCAGGTAGTCCCCTGTGCCTGCTGCCCTCGCCTTTCTTGGTGGTAGAATTGGCGGATTTGGAAGGTGCCATTGAAGAAGCCTTGGCGAGTTGTAGATGGTACACACTGCTGACACTGTGTCAGTGATGGAGGGAGTGAATGTTTGTGTTTAGAGTGTCAACCAGGCGGGGCTGCTTTGCCCTGGATGGTATTGAGCTTCTTGAGTGTTGGATCTGCACTCATCCAGGAAAGTAGAGAATATTCCAACTTAATTGGCACCGTATCCATGAACATTCACTCCCTCTACCGCAGCAACAGCCGTGTGTACCATCTACAAGATGCACTGCAGCAACTCACCAAGGTTCCTTAGGCAGCACCTTCCAAATCCACAACACTACCAGCTAGAAGGACAAGAGTAGCAGATACCTGGTAACACCACCACCTGGAGGTTCCCCTCGAAGCCACGCAACATTCTGACTTGGAAATTTGCCATTCCTTCTCTGTCGTGGGGTCACAGTCCTGGAACCCCCTCCCTAATAGTGCACTCAGTGTGACTACACCACATGAGCTTCAGCGGTTCGAGAAAGCAGCTCATCATCAGTTTCTCAAGGGCAATTAGGGATGGACAATAAACGTTGGCCTAACCAGTAACGTCCGCATCCAGGGAAAAAGTAAAAAGAAGTAGGCTCTGAGTTGCAATATTCCAACACCATAACTAATCAGCTATCACATGCATAATATGGGCAAGTGTTTCAGCTTTGGGTGCTAGTAATTGTTCAGGTTTTGAGAATTATTTATTTCCCTTCAGTTTCCATCCAAAATTACCTTGCAAATTGCCAAACATAAGATCTGATGTGAGCTGACGCAATCAAGCAGCATTTGAGAATATAGCAACAGGATTTTCCAGTTGCGTCTGCTGTGAACCCTCAATGTGGCTGAGTGTCACACAGCTGCTGGACTTACACCCTGGGGGTGCTCCATACTGCATCCTAGTCTATTGACCTAATCTATCAGATTTTTCTCAGCCTCTCTTTCTTCCTCTTGCTTATTTGATGGCACGCGATCACCCTTCTCTCTCGTTTATGCTACCAGTTACTTTATATTTCTCTCTTTATTCCACTTAGAATCATAGAATGCTGCAATGCAGAAGGTGGCCATTCGGCCCATCGAGCCTACGCCAGCAACAATCCCCCCACCCAGGCCCTGTCCGCATAACCTCTCATGTTTATCCTGCTAATGCCCCTGACACTAAGAGGCAATTTAGCATGGCCAATCCATCTAACCTGCACAGTCTTTGGACTGTGGGACAAAACCGGAGCACCCGGAGGAAACCCATGCAGATATGGGGAGAATGTGCAAACTCCACACAGACAGTCACCTGAGGCTGGAATTAAATCCATGTCCCTGGCGTTGTGAGGAAGCAGTGCTAACCACTGTGCTACCATGCTGACCTTTTGCTCTGTCAACCTGTCCATCTATACATCTCAAAAGACAGGTGAAAATGATCATTTCGCCCAACAATCAAGACGGAGGTGTCTGTAAACTGGATTTTATTCAGGTAGCACTGAGTACATCGCCACTCCCATGATCATCTGTTTGATTCTAATCACTGCAATCTTGCCCCTTATTTTACAGATAAGGAATTTTTCTTTCTTGATCATTTTACCAAGCTGTACAAGGTGGCACCGAGTGGATGGAAGGATCAGCCCAAAAAGAAACCAGCGATTGTCAACTTCACACTGTTCCTGCGAATAAAGTTCTTTGTCGAGAACTTCAGTTTAATTCAGTAAGTAACTTCCGATCATCAAGGTGGCTGCCAGTTTTTCATTCTTTGTAACCCTGGATAAGTATATCTAGAAAACAGAATGCATTTCGTTCAGCCCTCAGGAGGTTTCATAGAAGCCCGACAGTGCAGAAGGAGGCCATTTGGCCCATCAGGTCTGCACCAACACAATCCCACCCAGGCCCTAACCCCATAACCCCATGCATTTACCCTAGCTAGTCCCCCTGACAGTAAGGGGCAATTTAGCATGGCCAATCCACCTAACCCGACTGTGGGAGGAAACTGGAGCACCCGGAGGAAACCCACGCAGACACAGGGAGAATGTGCAAACTCCACGCCGGGAATCGAACCCAGGTATCTGGCGCTGTGAGGCAGCAGTGCTAACCGCTGTGCCACCCTACGAAGCTTGATCACATGGTGTCACGGATGATCTGATGAAATGCTGTCTTGCCCTGTCACCCTTATTAATCAATGGGGGAATCGAGGATTGTGAGGATTGTTTGAGCCTCTAGGTTGCTGTGGAGTAAAGGAGACACAAATTCTGCTGCTTCATAAAAATATCTTTATTTCTTTGATCCAACTCCACCCACAATTCACCACCAACACCCAGTGCCATCTGTAGCTCCTTTATATATCAGTGACTTCCATTGAATATTGAAATCAAATTAGGACTTAATTGGAAGGTCTATTAACCCATTTCTAAAGGGACCAAACTGGGAAAGTGGAATCGAGGATTATCAGATCAGTCATGATCCCATTGAATGACGGATGATGGGCTGAATGGCCTACTTCTGCTCCTATGTCTTATGATCTTCTGATGTTCTGCCCACATTAATGTGAGCACCTGAATTTCTTAAAATGGGCGACTGAGGGGAATGAACATTGTGGGATTTTGTAAAATGAGTTTGATGCCTTTGAGGGTGGCACAGTGGTTAGCGATGCTGCCTCACAGCACCAGGGAACTGGGTTCGATTCCTGGCTTGGGTCACTGTCTGTGCAGAGTCTGCACGTTCTCCCTGTGTCTGCGTGGGTTTCCCCCGGGTGCTCTGGTTTCCTCCCACACTCCAAAGATGTGCTGGGTTAGGTAGGTTGGCCATGCTAAATTGCTCCATAGTGTGAGGGGGACTAGCCAGGGTGAATGCATGGGCTAAATGATAGAGCCTGGGTGGGACTGTGGTTGGTGCAGACTCGATGGGCCAAATAGCCTCATTCTGCACTGTAGGATTCTGTGAATGAAAGCAGAAGCCTTCCAGAAGATGAAGCTGTGTCAGAGGTTCTGCCTGATTCTCAAAGGCAATCATTAAACCTCCAGGTGATTCCTGCAATGTTGCTGCCTGCGTTTGATCTCGACTTGAATAGATATTTTCCATCGAGGGTTACCCTGGCAGTGCACACTCTCCAGGGTGAGGGGGCTACTGATGACATCATTAAACTGGAGAATTGAAATTTAAATCTTTCTATGCTTAAATGGTTGATGATTCAATTCAACTATCCCCCAGCTGAAATTAAATTACACTCCTGAAGTCACTCCCTTGTGTCTTCAGTTGATATTATTTAATGACTTCATTTCACAGTTGGAGGATGGTGTTGTACAGTTTATTCTGTGTGATCTGTTGATGCACAATCACATTCACACATATTTAAGGGCAAAATGGCTTAAACACATCTGCAAGAATGGATTAGAAACCTGTACTGGTGGTGTTGGGGAGAGACACAGTGGCACAGTGGGTAGCACTGCTGCTCCACAGCGCCAGGGACCTGGGTTCAATTGCTTGGCGACCGTCTATGTGGAGTTTGTACGTTCTCCTCATGTCAGCATGGGTTTCCTTTGGGTTCTCTGGTTTCCATTCACAGTCCAAAAATGTGCAGGTTAGGTAGATTGGCCATGCTAAATTGTCCCTTAGTGTTCAAAGATATGCTGTTTAGGTGGATTGGCTGTGCTAAATTGTCCCTAGTGTCCAAAGATGTGCAGGTTAGGTGGATTGGCCGTGCTAAATTGTCCCTAGTGTCCAAAGATGTGAAGATTAGGTGGATTGGCCATGCTGAATTTCCCCTTAGTGTCCTGGGTAGGTTAGGGGGATTAGCAGGGGATAAGTCTGTGGGGTAATGAGAATAGGGCCTGGGTAGGGTGCTCTGTTGGAGACTCGGGGCAAACTCGATGGGTCGAATGGCCTCCTTCTTCACTGTAGAGATTCTATGAAAAGTTCTTCTTCAATCCCTGGTCCAAAACCACAAATCTGTATCCTTGAGTCATTGTAACAGCCAATGGGAATAGTTTCTCTTTGCCTGTTATGTCTAACCTCATTGGATTCTTGGGTCAAATCGCCCCTCAACCTCCTTTGCTCCAAGGAGAACAACCCCAGTTTGTCCAACCTGCCCTTGAAGCTCAGTTCCCTCACCCTTGGATCAGTGCCCATGAGGTGTGGTATATATTCCACCTGTCTCTGGTCTCAGGGGCCATTGTTTGCAAAGTAACAAAGTCACTCATTCCTTTCCATAAAACAGTAGACAATGCTATAAATAGTTTTCACTCTGGTGCTGTCAACATCATTATTTGGACACAATGATAATGTACACTAGGCAAGAATTCATAGAAGTAATTCTGGTCCTGGGCAAGACGACAGCTCAGTGACTATCATTGATTGCTGTGCAGACACATGGATTTGGGCCGGTGTCTGTGGGAGTTTGCGCATTCTCCCCGTGCTTGCGTGGGTTTTCTCCGGGTGCTCCGGTTTCCTCCCACACCCCAAAGGTGTGCTGTTAGGCTGATTGGCAGGAATAAATTGTCCCTAAATCAGTTTCCCTCAATCTGGATGGCCATAAAACATTAGACAGGCGTCGTGGGTGGAGAGGGGGACTGGTGGTGTTGAGATGGCGGCGCGGGTTCGTTGGGCCAAAGGGCCTGTTTCCTGGGCTGATTTTGTTCTTTGTTCTTTGTTCTAAATCAACGTGGGGATAATAATGAAGTGTTCTCTGAATCTCGGGACCTATAACCCGATCTGTCGCATAAAACCATAAGATAAAACCATAAGATATAGGGGCAGAATTAGGCCATTTGGCCCATTGACTCTGCTCCACCATTCAATCATGGCTGATATGATTCTATCCCCATTCTTCTGCCTTCTCCCTGTAACCCTTGATCCCCTTATTGATCAAGAACCTATCTATCTCTGTCTTAAAGACACTCAGTGACCCGGCCCCCATAGCCCTTAGAGGAATGAGTTCCACAGATTTACCACCCTCTGGCTGAAGAAATCTCTCCTCATCTCAGTTTTAAAGGAGCGTCCCTTCACTCTGAGGTTGTGCCCTCGAGTTCCAGACTCTCCCACGAGTGGAAACATCCTCTCCATGTCCACTCTATCCAGGCCTCTTGGTATTCTGTAAGTTTCAATTAAATCCTCCCTCATCCTTCTAAACTTCAGCGTGTACAGACCCAGAGTCCTCAACCACTCCTCAGATGACCAACCCTTACTCCTGGGATCATTCTTGTGAACCTCCTCTAGACCCCCTCCAAGGAAGGGGGTCTATTATCCTATTAAATGTGTCCACTCAATGGAAGCTTGCTATTGGGTGGGTGAAACTGATCAAAGTGCCACATGGGTGGAAGTATCGGGCTGCACATTTGAAGCTGGCTTCTCGCTTTCCCGGACAGCATTACAATATATATATATATACAAAGCCCTGCGGCGGGGAGCATTTGATTTCTATGCGTTTACCTTTCAGACACAGCCTCACTCGACACCAGTATTACCTACAACTGAGGAAGGATATCCTTGAAGAACGATTGTATTGCAATGATGAAACAGCCCTGCTCCTTGCCTCGCTGGCCCTCCAGGCAGAGTACGGAGACTATGTTTCAGAGGTGGGCAAACACGATAAATCATTCTTAACCGGTGCCGTGCGCTCCAGAATTCAATTATACCGCTTAGAGTGGAGAAAGAGAAGAAAAGTTACAAGAGCTAAAGTCCTTCGACTGGCATTTTTGCCAGGTGCATTTTAGACGCTCATTTCTCTAACCCCTGACTTCCTCCAAATAATGTTCTACTAGCTGTTGCGGTGTAGATCAACTAAAAGGAAGGATGCAGCCCAAATACAACAGTCTTTTGGCATGTAATACAAGCAGTGGCATATTAAACAATCCATACAATATGTGATGCAATGGCATATTAAGAGGCAGATGAGTTATATCAGCCCCCATACATAAAGTTTATTTATTACGTGGATTTTGCACATTCTCCCTGTGTCTAAGTGGGTTTCCTCTGGGTGCTGTGGTTTCCTCCCACAGTTCAAAGATGTGCGGTTAGGTGAATTGGCCATGCTAAATTGCCCCTTGAGGTCAGAGGGATTAGCAGGGTAAATACGTGGGGTTATGGAGATTGGGCCTGGGTGGGATTGTTGTCAGTGTGGACTCGATGGGCTGAATGGCCTCCTTCTACACAGTAGGGATTCTAGGATTCTATCTGAGTCACTCTGTGGAATTAATTGCTGAAATAATGAGATCTGTCTTCTTTATCATCTGTAAGATGATGAACGGAAGGACAGCAGTTTTGCACTCCATTTTTAAACTATCATCAGGGCTAAACAGGATAGATTCAGAAAGAATATTCCCAATGTTGGGGGAGTCCAGAACTAAGGCTTATAGTTTGAGGATTAGGTGAAAAAAGTAAATATTTTAGGACTGAGGTGAGGAGAAATTTCTTCACCCAGAGAGTGGTGAATGTTTGTGCAGAGTTTGCACGTTCTCACCATGTCTGCGTGGGTTTCCTCCAGTGCTTCCACAGTCTGAAAGACGTGCTGGTTAGGTATATTGGCCGTGCTAAATTCTCCCTCAATGTACCTGAACAGGCGTCGGAGTGTGGTGACTAGGGGATTTTCACCGTAACTTCATTGCAGTGTTACTACGAGCCTACTTTTTTTGAGTCATTCATGGGACATGTGCGTCGCTGGCTGGCCAGCATTTATTAAGAACATAAGAACATAAGAAATAGGAGCAGGAGTAGGCCATCTAGCCCTTCGAGCCTGCCCCGCCATTCAATAAGATCATGGCTGATCTGTTGTGGCTCAGTTCCACTTTCCCGCCCTCTCCCCATAACCCTTAATCCCCTCTCTTATCAAAAACCCATCAACCCGCTTCTTAAAAATATTTAGCGAGGCAGCCTCCACCACTTCAACGGGCAGAGAATTCCAGAGATTCACCACCCTTTGAGTGAAGAAGTTCCTCCTCAACTCCGTTCTAAACCGCCTCCCCTTTATCTTGAGGCTGTGCCCCCTAGTCCTACTGTCTTTTTTGAGCGGGAAGAGTCTCTCCACCTCTATCCTATCCATCCCATTCATCATCTTATACGTCTCAATGAGATCTCCCCTCATTCTTCTAAACTCTAACGAGTACAAGCCTAGTTTATTCAGCCTCTCCTCATAGCTCAATCCCCTCAACTCCGGTATCAGCCTAGTAAACCTCCTCTGCACTCCCTCCAGGGCCAAAATATCCCTACTTGCCCTTGGAGGGTAGTTGAGAGTCAACCACATTGCTATGACTCTGGAGTCACATGTAGGCCAGACCGGGTAAGGACGGCAGATTTCCTTTCCCCAAAGCACATTAGTGAATCAGATGGGTTTTTCTGACAATGGTTTCATGGTCATCAGTGGATTCTTAATTCCAGATATTTTTTATAGAATTCAAATTCTCCCATCTGCCGTGGTGGGATTCGAACCCGGGTCCCCGGATCATTAGCTGGACTTGATAAGTTAACAATAGTACCACTAGGCCATCGCCTCCTCTAAGCCTACTTGTTGCACGTACTGTTTGAGTGTTTGTCCTTGCAGAGTCTGATAACAGTAAATGTATTGTGTTTTGGAAAGGTGCATGGCAAGAATTACTACCGCGTGGAGCATTACATCCCTCCCAGTGTGATGGAGAAAATGGCTTTGACCTGCATAAAGGAGGAACTGCCCCGACTACATTCCACTTACTACAACCTGTCTGAGGAAGAGGCTGAGATGGAATATCTGAAGGTACAGTGCACAGCTCCGAATCTTTGGCCAGGGATTGTTTGTTAAGGTAGCAATCCTGGATGAATGCCTAATATCCTCTCACAGCATTCTGTTTCTTTATTCATTCGTGGGACATGGGCGTTGCTGGCTGGGCCAGCATTTATTGCCCATCCCTGGTTGCCCTTGAACTGAGTAGCTTGCTAGACCATATCAGAGGGCAGTTGAAAGTCAACCACGTTGCTGTGGCTCTGGAGTCACATGTAGGCCAGACTAGGTAAGGATGGCAGATTTCCTTCCCTAAAGAACCAGATGGATTCTTTTCAACGATTTGGTTTCGTGGTCACCGGTAGATTCTTAATTCCAGACAATCATATTTCACCATCTGCTGTGGCGGGATTCGAACCCGGGTGCCAGGACATTAGTTCAGTTTCTGGATTGATAGCCTGGCGATGATACCACTTGGCCATCACCTTCCCCTTTATGCTTAATTCTTCTCTTGTGCTTAATCATGGGAAGAGTTAAGCCAATTAAAATTACTTGGGCTGAGATTCCACGACCGTGCCTGCCACTGGGATTTTCCAGCCCCGCTGCAGTGAGTGGGGATTGGCTGAGTTCTCTTTATGCCTACGAGACCAGAGAATATCGGCCTCATTTTCAATAGTGGGCCGAGGAAGGTGTTTGGTGTTTGTCTGCTAACATCTGGGTGAGCCTAGTCTTTTGACTTCCAACACGTGTTTCAGTTGTGGCTCAGCAGGGGGAGGCGATGGCCTCATGGTATTATCGCCAGAATATTAATCCAGAAAGTCAGCAAATGTTCTGGGGATCCAGGTTCGAATCCCACCACGGCAGATGGTGGAATTAGGATTCAATAAAAACAGTCTGGAATTAAGAATCTACTGATGACCATGAAACCATTGTCGGAAAAAAAAATCTGGTTGACTAATGTCTTTAGGGAAGGAAATCTGCCGTCCTTACCTGGTCTGGCCTATATGTGACTCCAGAGCCACAGCAATGTGGTTGACTCTCAACTGCCCTCGGGCAACTAGGGATGGGCAATAAATGGTGGTCAGCTAGCGATGCCCGTGTCCCACAAATTAATTCATAAAAAGCACTGCCACCTGCCAGTGCCAGGGATTTGGTTTGGCCTCTCTTGTGCATGTTTGCACATTCTGTCCACATGGATTTCCTCTGGAAGGACAGCACAATGCTGCCTCACAGCGCCAGGGACCTGAGTTCGATTCTGGCCTTGGGTCACTGTCCGTGTGGAGTCTGCACATTCTCCCCGTGTCTGCATGGGTTTGCTCCCACAGTCCAAAGATGTGCGGGTTAGGCAGATGGGCCATGCTAAATTGACCCTTAGTGTCAGGGGGAGCAGTAGGGTAAATACGGGGAGTTACAGGAATAGGGCCTGGGTGGGATTGTGGTCAGTGCAGACTCAATGGGCTGAATGGCCTCCTTCTGCACTGTCGGGATTCTATGAATTCTATGTAGGGATTCAACAATAATTAATATAAAAAACCTTCTGTCCTTACTCGGTCCATATCCCTCTATTTCCTCCCTATTCATGTACCCATCCAGATGCCTCTTAAATGTTGCTGATGTGCCCGCTTCCACCACCTCCTCTGGCAGTGCGTTCCAGGCACCCACCACTCTCTGCCTGAAAATCTTTCCCCCCCGCACATTTCCCTTAAACTCTCCCAAAGCTGGAAAATCGTGCCCGAGGTGACTGGACCTTCGCATGGTCCTGTGTCCTGCCCGCTACGCTGCCTGTGGCGGGTGGGACGGGTAAATTCCACCCCACATGTTTGCTGGCGTTTTGTTCTCAGGTAACGCAGCAGCTTCCAGAGTACGGTGTGCTTTTTCACCGGGCGTCGCGGGACAAGAAAGCCGGGGGCGGGGACATCGTGCTCGGAATCTGTGCCAAAGGGATCATCGTTTACGAGGTGAAGAACAACACCAGGATCGCCAGTCTACGCTTCCAGTGGCGCGAGACTGAACGGATCACCTTCCATGTAAGTGGCACCCCAGCCAATTCAGGGTGAAGAATGTATGCTGCAGTGGCAGATTAACCATTAGGCTGGGTAGGCTTTCGCCTAGGGGCCCGGAAGGGAGTTGGGGGGGGGGTGCCCCGAGAGTTTAAAAAAAAATTGGTTTAACCCTTTTAAGGGTGAATAAATTTTGATAGCCATTCATGGTATATTCGAAGACAGTCTGATGATGATGTCATGGTCACTGGGATGTATCGAGCTCTGGTAAGAGATCGACTGCACGAGGTGTATCCAAATACATATATGAGCTTTAGAATTTATCTGTCCTTAATGACCACTAACCGTTCAGGCGAGGGTTCATTTTCAGCACTGAAGAGGATCAAAATCCATTTGCACTCAACAGTGAGCGGTGAGAAACTTAGTCATCTGGCACTCTCCACATTGAACCAGACGTGCTTCGATCTGTTGATTTTCATGCTGTTATCGACACTTCTGTAAACCAAAAAACACGAAAGCTTTTTAAAACATAAATCTGAAGGAAATGAAAAATCAATGAATAAAAGGGCTGTAATTGATTCATACAACTTTATGATATTATACATGTAGTACATTTATACAAAGATATAAGTTATCTAATGTCACTTTATTCTACTCAACGAAGGGTGGGACAGGGGACAAGGTCAGGGGGCCTTATTAAAGCTCAGTTTAGGAGTCTGGGTTGTAGTTAATCCGCCACTGATAAGCTGGCCCAGCCAGGGCAGCCCACTTTTCCTGAACGAATTTCAGAAAGTTAATCATGAGTTACCGTAACTAAAACCAGATATTTACCCCAGTTATTTTTTTCCCCACTTGTGGGTGCTGGGTTTTGGTCTGCAGCTGGTACCCTGACCCTGCCTCAAGGTAAGGAGTCTCACAACACCAGGTTAAAGTCCAACAGGTTTATTTGGTAGTAAACGCCACTAGCTTTGGGGGCTCTGCCCCTTCGTCAGGTGAGAGGAGAGTTCTGATCACAAACAGAGCATATAAAGGCACACACAGTTTACAGAAAACTGATTAGAATGCCAGTCTTTATATGATCAGAACTCTGTTTGTGACCAGAACTCTCCACTCACCTGACGAAGGGGCAGAGCCCCGAAAGCTAGTGGCGTTTAGTACCAAATAAACCTGTTGGACTTTAACCTGGTGTTGTGGGACTTCTTACTGTGTTTACCCCAGTCCAACGCCAGCATCTCCACACCCTGCCTCAAGCCTGGAGAGTGGGTGACCCGTCCGACTGTCAATTGCCATGCTTGATGGTTCCTCAAACTATACATTAATGCGCCTGCTTCCACCACCTCTTCTGGCAGTGCGTTCCAAGCACCCACCACTACCATGTTCCAACATGGATAGAGATTACAATATCTTCTTCCCTGCTGCCATCAGACATTTGAATGGACCTCCTCGCACTAAGCTGATCTTTCTCCACACCCTAGATACAACTGGAGCACTATTTTTAATTTGATTTGATTTATTATTGTTCATGTATTGACATACAGTGAAAGTTATTGTTTCTTGCGTTCTATACAGACAAAGCATACAGTTCGTAGAGAAGGAAAGGAGAGGGTGCAGAATGTAGTGTTACAGTCATAGCTAGGGTGTTGAGAAAGACTAATTTAGTGCAAGATAGGTCCATTCAAAAGTCTGATGGCAGCAGGGAAGAAGCTGTTCTTGAGTCAGTTGGTACATGATCTCAGACTTTTGTATCTTTTCCCCAATGGAAAAAGTTGGAAGAGAGAATGTCCGGGGTGTGTGGGGTTCTTGGTTATACTGGCTGCTTTGCCGAATCAGCGGGAAGTGTAGACAGGGTCACTGTTTGGGAGGCTGGTTTGTGTGATGGATTGGGCTACAATCACAGCCCTTTGTAGTTCCTTGCGGTCTTGGGCAGAGCAGGAGCCATACCAAGCTGTGATGCACGCGGAAAGGATGTTTTCTATGGTGTATCTGTAAAAGTTGGTGAGAGTTGTAGCTGACATGCCAAATTTCCTTAGTCTTCTGAGAAAGTAGAGGTGTTGATGGGCTTTTTAACGATAGTTTGAACTGCATCCTGCACCATCTCCTTTCCTTCTCTATGAACAGTATGCTTTGTCTGTATAATGCACAAGAAACAATACTTTTCACTATATACTAATACATGTGACCATAAATCAAATCAAAATCAAATAAGAATCCTGGCTGAATTTATTAACCCTCTGTAATACATGGATATGCGTACACTTTGGCTGGTATCTTATTGCCGTTCATGCCAATGGGATTTTCCTGTCCAGCCGCAGTGAACAGAGATTCGGCTGGCCACCAAATTCTCTGACTTTGCTGCAGGGACCCGGGTTCAATTTCCAGCTTGTGTGGAATCTGCACATTCTCTCCATGTCTGTGTGGGTTTCCTCCGGGTGCTCAGGTTTCTTCCCACAGTCTGAAAGACATGCTGGTCAGGTGGATTGGCCGTGCTAAATTCTCCCTCAGTGTATCTGAACAAGTACTAGAGTGCGGCGACTAGGTGATTTTCACAGTAACTTCAAAGCCTATGATACTAATGAATTAACTGTTAGAAACAGCGGGAGCATGAACAGATAAGATTGCGGCCTCAAACTTTCAACATTGTTAAAAATGAATTAATGTTGTTCTATCCATTTATTTCTGTGGATCTGTTCCAAAGCCCATCGTTCCCCGGTCCATGCCAAGCTATGCTCCATTTGTAGAATCAAATATTCCTCTGCACTATTGCAAGTGTCTGGGTGCAGGTCGAGACATTATGTCCTGAACTCTGTGTATAGCTCCATACTGCACGGGTATTCATTAAAGAGTTAAAGATTACATCTCTTCACAAGTAACTCTATATTACTTTTCTGATAATCAAATAAAAAAGACACAGAAAATCAATCTACTTCGCAGAAGCATCTGTCATAATAGCCTGCCAAGCTGGGGGTGGTTTGTGTGCGTGTGTAGGGAAGTTGTTCAGTTCAATGTGGAACGTTCGAAGCATTGCAGCAACGTATCATATGGCAGTGGTCTTAGTATTGGTCATTTCTCCTGCTCTCCTAGCTCCCTGCATCTCGTGGTTCAAAATGGACTGTCCGGTGACACGGCAAGAATAACACTAGTTTACATTATAGTACAAATCAAGTATTCTTTATACTGAACCCTCAGGGTTGGCTGCATTTTGGTTTAATTTTGGATACTTTATATAAGCTTACATCACAATAGCCCAAGTTGAGGTCAGTTACAGTCAAAAGGAGAGTTTGGCAATCTAGGCTAGTGAATGTGGCATGGTAGCACAGTGGTTAGCACTGCTGCTTCACAGCTCCAGGGTCCTGGGTTTGATTCCCGGCTCGGGTCACTGCCTGTGTGGAGTTTGCACATTCTCCTTGTGTCTGTGTGGGTTTCCTCCCACAGTCCAAAGATGTGTGGGTTAGGTTGATTGGCCATGCTAAGAAATTGCCCCTTAGTATCCAGGGATGCGTAGGTTAGAGGGATTAGTGGGTATAATATGGGGGTAGGGCCAGGGTGGGATTGTGTTTGGGGCAGACTTGATGGGCCGAATGGCCTCTTTCTGCACTGTAGGGTTCTATGATCTATGGTCTATGAATGGGTCGCATGAGTGGCTCTCTTGCATCTCAGTGGGCCACAAGATTGAAATCGGCCTTGTCCAGTAAGCATGAATGAGATTAAATACATTTAATACACGCCAAATATTTCCCAACAGGTTATAGAAAATGCTTCATAGTTTATATATTAATAGAATTGTCATTGACTCCAACATAGAACATCACAGCACAGTACAGGCCCTTCAGCCCTCAATGTTGTGCCGAGCTATGTCCAATCCCAAGATCAAGCTATCCCACTCCCGATAATTCTGGTGTGCTCCATGTGCCTATTCCAATAACTGTTTGAAAGTTCGTAAAGTATCCGACTCCACTATCACAGCAGGCAGTGCATTCCACACCCCAACCACTCTCTGAGTAAAGATAAAATGGAAGAACAAAATAAAGATTGACGTTTTGGGCACAGAAAGAGCACAGGCTCCCATAGTCAGTGTTGTGAGCAGTCAGCACCCACCTCACTTCACTTGCTCCTGCTTTACGTGTGAATCACTTCAGTCACACCCGGTAGGAGAAAAGCTACACGGACGGGAATCAGCAGAATGTGGCACCCCTGCGCACGGGAAACGGTCAACAAAATGTCTCGTGGGGGCCGCACTCAGCACCCGAATGGGCCACAGATTGCCCAGCATTGGTCTAAAATAAATAACACAACTAGAAACGTAAGATTTAAGGGGCGGCATGGTGGCACAGCGGTGAGCGCTGCTGCCTCACAGCATCAAGGAGCCGGGTTCGATTCCAGCCTTGGGCGTCTGTGTGGAGTCTACACAGTCTCCCCATGTCTGCATGGGTTTCCTCCCACAATCCAGTGATGTGCAAGTTTGGTGGATTGGCCATGCTAATTTGCCTCTCAGTGTCCCAAGGTGTGCAGGTTAGCATTAAGTTTATTTATTAGTGTTACAGATAGGCTTACATTAACACCGCAATGAAGATAATGTGAAAATCCCCTGGATGGATTGGCCGTGCTAAGTTGTCCCTTAGTGTTCCAAGATGTGTAGGGTTAGGTGGATTTGCGGGTAAATATGTGTTACAGAGATAGGGCCTGGATAAAATGCTCCATCGGAGAGTCGGTTCCCACTCAATGGGCCGAATGGCCTCCTTCTGCACTGTAAGGATTCTATGATTCTATCACTGAATAATAAATACAGTATACTTGTTATAAGTTTCTTTTTGAAATGTTCTCCACAAAAATCTGCAAGGTAAACGGTGCAGACGAGTGACAAGAATTCCCGTGCTAAAGGGTGATAATTTTGAAGAAGTATGCAGCTGGATGTATTTGGTTTTTGGATTTATGAATAAAGGATACTGAACCCGGGCCATACTCACCAAAATTCAGGCCTCCAACTCAAGTTGTGATTTGATTTATTACAGTCACATGTATTGGGATACAGTGAAAAGTATTGTTTCCTGCGCACTATACAGACAAAGTATACCATTCATAGAATACTTCGGGGAGAAGGAAAGGAGAGAGTCCAGAATGTCGTGTTACAGTCATAGCTAGGGTGTAGAGAAAGATCAACTTAATGTGAGGTAGGTTCGTTCAAAGGTCTGACGGCAGCAGGGAAGAAGCTGTTCTTGAGTCGATTGGTACATGTCCTCTTTTTCCCAACAGAAGAAGGAGCAGCACGGTGGCACAGGGGTTAGCATTGCTGCCTCACAGCGCTCGGAACCCTGGTTTGATTCCAGGCTTGGGTCACTGAGTGCGTGGAGTTTGCATGTTCTTCCGTATCTCCGTGGGTTTCCTCCACGTGCTCCAGTCTAAAGATGTGTGGGTTTGGCGGATTGGCCATGCTAAGTTGTCCCCTACTGTCAAGGGGACTCGCTAGGGTAAATATATGGGGATAGGGCCTGAGTGGGATTGTGGTCGGTACAGACTCGATGGGCCGAATGACCTCCTCCTGCACTGTAGGATTCTATGATTTTAAGGTGGAAGAGAGAATATCTGGGGTGTGTGGGGTCCTTAATTATACTGGCTGCTTTTCCCAAGGTAGCGGGAAGTGTAGACAGAGTCAATGGATGGGAGGCTGGTTTGCGTGATGGATTGGGCTACATTCACCACCCTTTGTAGTTTCTTGCAGTCAGAGTAGGAGCCATACCAAGCAGAAAGGACACTTTCTATGGCGCATCTGTAAAAGTTGGTAAGAATTGTAGGGGGCATGCTGAATTAGCATCCTGAGAAAGTAGAAGCGTTGGTGCATTTTCTTACATAAGAACATATATATTTAAATATATATATTATATTATATATTTATATTATATTATATATTATATTATATATATTTACATAATATTATATTATATTGTATAATATATTTTAGATAATGTTATATTGTATACTTATATATTATATATTAATATATATTTATATTTATATCATATATATTTAGTATAACCTGCTGCTGATTGACTTGGTGCTAACCGGTATAATGTGATCTTTCTCTGCAGAGGAAGAAGTTTACCGTGCAAAGCAGTTCGGACGGTAAGAAGCACATCTTTGTCACGGACAACAGCAAAACCTGCAGGTACCTCATCGAGCTGTGCTCGGCTCAGCACAAGTTTCAGATGCAGATGAACTCCCGGCAGCTCAGCCAAGCTGCCTTTGCGAACGGTAGGTACAAGGCTCAAAATCCGGCTCTGTGATAGAAGAGGAGGCATTGTCACATTCCAGCAAGTTCCCCATTGCTCTGAAAACCCAGTAAAGTTAGAAAGGATCCTTTGTTTCTACTGAGAATAAAAGTCTAATCTTAACGGCAGCTTCCAGATCACCATTGATCATTTTAACTAATTGGTCTTCCGCTGCTTCTGATTGGAGCAGTCTCACACCCAATCGTACGCTTTTAGATCTCCTTCGTTGCCTTGTGACCTTTGCCCTGTTATCCAAGCCATTCAGGAGAGATGTTAGTCATCGCGCAGAGAGCGGTGGAGGTTTGGAAATCTCTTCCCCAAACAGGGGTGGATGCTGGTTCGATTGTCAGCTTTCAGTTTAAGATAGACACATTTTTATTCAGTAGGGCTATTAAGGGGCAGACACGGTGGCACATTGTTTAGCACTGCTGCCTCACAACGCCAGGGACCCGGGTTCGATTCCCAGCTTGGGTCACTGTCTGTGCGGAGTCTGCACGTTCTCCCTGTGTCTGCGTGGGTTTCCTCTGGTGCTCTGATTTCCTCCCGCAGCCCAGAGATGTGCAGGTTAGGTGGACTGGCCTCATTAAATTGTCTCTTAGTATCAGGCGACCAGCTATGGTAAATGCATGGGGTTATGGGGATAGGGCCTGGGTGGGATTGTGGTCAGTGCAGACTTGATGGGCCGAATGGCCTCCTTCTGCACTGTCGGATTCTATGATTTGATTCTATGGTATGGGCTTTGGGCAGGTACACAGAGCTAGGCCACAGATCAGACATGATATTATTGAATGATGGAGCGGGCTTGAGGGGCTGAATGGCCTACTCCTGTTCCTGTGTTCCTATAACACTGAGTGGAGAGTGAACAGCCAACAGTCCACACAGTCCTCGAGTGATAATTGATTCCTATGGCCACAAAATGCGTGTAAAAAGGGCTTTGTGACTGAATAAGCTGGGTATACTGACCTCCCACTGGTAAAATCCTTGAGAAGATTATGTCAGATACATCTTTGCTATGTTAGCATTAATTCCGAGAAGACTAGAATACAAAAGCAGGGATGTACTACTGAAGCTTTATAAGGCTCTGGTCAGTCTACATTTGGAATATTGGGAGCATTTTTGGGCCTTGTATCTAAGGAAGGATGTGCTGGCCTTGGAGAGAGCCCGGAGGAGGTTCATGAGAATGATCCTGGGAGTGAAAAGCTTGACATATGAGGAACGGCTGAGGACTCTGGGTCTATACTCGATGGAATTTAGAAGGGTGAAGCGGGGATCTCATTGAAACTTACAGAATACTCAAAGGCCTGGATAGGGCGGACGCAGGGAAGGCGTTTCCATTAGCAGGAGAGACTGGGATCCAAGGACACAGCCTCAGAGTAAAGGGATGACCCTTTAGAACAGAGATGAGGAGGAATTTCTTCAGCCGGAGGATGGTGAATTCATTGCCACAAAGGTGGCCAGGTCATTGAGTGTATTTAAGACAGAGATAGATAGGTTCTTGATTAATACGGGGATCAAAGGTTACAGGGAAAAGGTGGGAGAATAGGGGTGAGGAGCGTATCGGCCATGATTGAATGGTGGAGCAGACTTGATGGGCCGAATGGCCTAATTCTGCTCTTACACCTAATATTCTTATAGGAATTGGGTGTTCAACCTGCATTTCATTTTTGGGGGGCTATTGCCAAACATCTACTCAGCTTGGAAGTCACAACCTACTGAGCCTAAACTCTTCATCGAGGTCATTCCCAACTCTTTGTCTCTTGCTATTCACATTCTCCCTTTATTTCAGACGAGTTGTATTTTTCTGCAGCTGGGAATTACTGATCAAATGGAACTTCAGTTCAAAATTGCCTCCCTTAATAATTACAGGGTGGTTACAGGGGCTATTGTGCCTGTTGACCCCTGGCCAGTTCTATACAGAGAAATATAGGAAAAGAGGACTTAGGAGCAGAAGTAAACCATTCAGCCCTTCGAACCTGTTCTACCATGGCTGATCTGGTTGTACCCTCAGTTTAACTTTCCTTGCCTCCCTTGTCTAGTCTAACTTGACATTGAATAAAGACCCGGCCACTACTACCTTCTGGGAAGAGAATTCCACAATTTCTCCTAATCCCTGCCTTAAAGGGAAACTGCCTTATTCTAATTCCTTCCAAAAGAGGAAACATGCCTCCATCATCCACCCTGTCAGGCCCCCTCAGAATCTTCCATGCTCCAATAGGCTTGCCTCTCGTGCTTCTAAGTTCCAAGTGGTATAGGCTCGACCTGTTCCACCTTTATTCATAATAAAATGGAATCATTGAACCTTACAGTGCAGAAGGTGGCCATTTGGCCCATCTAGACTGCACTGACAACAATCCCACCCAGGCCCAGAGCCTTTTCCCCAACCCTTTCACCCCTATTACCATGGCCAATCCATCTAATCGACGCATCTCGAGACACTAAGGGGCAGTTTAGCATGGCCAATCCACCTACCTTGTACATTGTTGGAGTTTGGGAGGAAACCAGAGCACCCAGAGGAAACCCAGATAGACACAGGGAGAATATGCAGACTCCGCATAGACGGTGATCCAATGCCAGAATCGAACCTGGGTCCCTGGCGCTGTGAGGCAGCAGTGCTCACCAACCTTTATTTGGTTTGGCTTACATGTGACTCCAGACTGGGACTACTCATTGGAATTTAGAGGAATGAGGGGGGATCTTATCGAACTAGAACTGGGGGGGCATGGCCTCAAAATAATGGGGAACAGATTTAGGACTGAGTTGAGGAGGAACCTCTTCACACAAAGGGTTGTGAATCTGTGGAATTCCCTGCCCAGTGAAGCAGTTGAGGCTCCCTCATTGAGTGTTTTTAAGGCAAGGATAGATAGATTTTTGAACAGTAAAGGAATTAAGGGTTATGGTGAGTGGGCGGGTAAGTGGAGCTGAGTCCACAAAAAGATCAGCCATGATCTTATTGAATGGCAGGGCAGGCTCGAGGGGCCGAATGGCCTACTCCTGCTCCTAGATCTTATGACCCACAGCAATGGGGTTGACTCTTAACTGCCCCTCTGAAATGATCCAAGCAAAGCAGGGGCAACAAACATTGGCCTTGCCAGGGTTACCCACATCTCATAAACAAAAAGAAAGTCTTCAAGATGAATTTATTATGTGTTGGTGACATCCGACTCTGTTTTGGGATGTAGTTATTCTTATTTCAAAGTTAACTCAGCCTGTTTTGGCTGCATTAGCATCGTCTGTTCCCTTTGCTTCCCCGCAGAGGAACACGTTTTTACCTCCGTGGTTCCCAGTGAGACCAGATGCGCTCGGCGCAGACGATTCGAGGAGATGCGCAACATTTCCCGTTCGGAGACTCTGCTGAGCCGCCCCCACATGGACACGGTGTCGATTGGAGCTCTGAGCAAGTCCTGCGACAATCTCACGGCAGCCATGGCAGCGGCAGGGTGCGGAGGCTGCAACAACATGTGGAGGTAGGCATCGCCCGGGAAGTCCAGGCAAATACTGAGCCACCTTGGGCACTCAAACCGAGACGTGCGTCTGTGAATCGGCCATATAACTTTAAAGTTTATTTATTAGTGTCTGAAGCAGGCTTACGTTAACACTGCAATGACGTTACTGTGAAAATCCCCCACTCCGGTGCCTGTTCGGGTACACTGAGGGAGAATTTAGCACCTAACCAGCGTGTCTTTCAGACTGTGGGAGGAAATCAGAGCACCCCAGGAAACCCACGCAGACACGGGGAGAATGTGCAGACTCCACACAGACAGTGACCCAAGCCGCGAATCGAACCCAGGTCCCTGGCGCTGTGAGGTAGCAGTGCCACCCTGTACAGTGCCCATCCTTGGTCTATGAGCCTTATAATGACAGAGTAGGTGGCCATTCAGCCCATTGAGTCCATGCCAACTTTCTGTAGAATAATCTAGTCTGTCCCATCCCACTTCTGTCCCTAGTCTATTTCCCACCAAGCCATAGTGCCAAGTGCCACACTAAATAGCTATGCTAAGATAGAAAATATTGGTTACTGGGGACACCCTTGAGGCAATCTTATTTTGTGCCTGTCTCTAAGTGATGTTGGAGTGGCACAGTGGTTAGCACTGCTGCATCATGATGCCAGCGACCTGAATTCAATTCCCGGTTGGGTCACTGTCTATGTGGAGTTTACACATTCTCCCCGTGTCTGCGTGGGTTTCCTCTTGGTGCTCCGGTTTCCTCCCACAGTCCAAATCTGTGTGGGTTAGGTGGATTGGGCATGCTAAATTGCCCCTTAGTGTCAGAGGGATGAGCTAGGGTAAATGCATGGGGTTATGCAGATAGGGTCTGGGTGGGATTGTGTTCGGCACAGATTTGATGGGCTGAATGGCCTCCTTTGGCACTGTCGGGCCTCTATGATTCTGTGTTTGCATTGATGGTATCTGAGTGCTCCAATGTGAACTGAGATCGAATCGAATTGAACAGGGAGTGGGATATTGGAAATAACATGCCGTTATCAGCAGCTCGTTTATCTGGAGGTTGTTTGGAGAATGGATTAACTTCTGACGTGCCTTTTGTTATCTGTGTGCTTGAGGAAGACGAATGATCTTTGCTCCTCCAGCTCTCCTCCCCAGTGATGGAGTACGCAGCCTTGTTTGTGATCGCATTGTTCGATATTGGTCCTGCGTGCGATCACAGATACTGCCTCTCAAACCCCACTCAGTGCCCCAGTCATCACATTCACACCCTCATTCTGCTGTAATTAATTTCCCAATGATAAAGCATCCGTCAGCACTCTGAAACCAACGTGCAGCAGGTCACGGTGCGAGGAAAGATGAATGAACTAATAAATATTTGGAAAGTGGATTAGCTGTGTAGGAAATATCCATGGGGAAACATTTCAGACATAACATCAGCGACTGAAGCTCCCCCCTCCAAGTCACTGCCCATCTTAAGGGCGGCACGGTGGTTAGCACTGCTGCCTCACAGCGCCAGGGACCCGAGTTCGATTCCCGGCCTTGGGTCACTCTCTGTCTGGAGTTTGCACATTCTCCTCGTGTCTGCGTGGGTTTCCTCCAAGTGCTCTGGTTTCCTCCCACAGTCCAAAGATGTGCGGGTTATGTTGATTGGCCACGCTAAAATTGCCTCCTAGCCTCCTGAGATGTGTAGGTTAGAGGGATTAGCGGGCAAATATGTAGGGATATGGGGGTAGGGCCTGAGTGGGATTGTGGTCGGTGCAAACCCGATGGGCCAAATGGCCTCTTTCTGCACTGTAGAATCTCTATGATTCTAGGGGAGGCCAGAGTTAGAGGATTGCAGATATCTCAGAGGTTTGTAGCGTTGGAGCACCTTATAGGAACCCGGCAAGTCACTGACGGTTATTTAACAGTCCCATTGACTCAGGTTCCTGCCCGGGGAGGGTGTGGGCCTGATTTGCATGAATTAACATTACAGTAACAGGCCCGACACTGCTACATCCACCCTCACCGTACCTTCCCACCCTGCCAGTGAGATGTCACTGTGAATCACTACTGGTCTTCAAAAACCGAAAACCAATTGAGGTGATCATGGCCCCCGGGTGGTGAGGGACATGCCCGGGCATTGCCCCCCCAGCACTCTGGCAGTACCCCTGATCTCAGGATTCTCCGTCGCTGGTTTCTTAGGCCACCCCTCCCCCACATTGAAATTGCACAGAGTGCAGTTCGATACAGCGAGAATAGAAGGCTGGGTGGTCTGCAAGCTTCACACTGGTTTTCTGTCCTGGACAAAGACTCTTGTGCATTTTTGGGAGATTCTGGCCATTAATTTCCTATAACTTTCGTCAACATGTGAAACGTTACCTACTCAGTTGATATTTAGATTGTGAGATATGTGGATCACAGAGGATTTATTATAAAGGATATTCACATGGGGACAAGTCCCTTCTCTGCACATGTTAGTTCTTAAAAGGAAGCAACTAAACAGAGAATTGTTAAATGTAATGACTGAAAAATATCTATAAACCTTTTAGACGGGAGTGAGGTAGATTGAGACAGGATTTCACTCTCCTTTTTAGAATCATAGAATCCTTACAGTGCCCATTGAGCCTGCACCAACAATCGCACCCAGGCCCTACCCCCATAACCCCATGTATATACCCTGCTAATTTCCCTGACACTAAGGGAGAATCTAGCACGGCCAATCCACCTAACCTGCACATCTTTGGACACGAAGGGGCAATTTAGCATGGGCAATCCACCTAACTAGCACGTCTTTCAGACTGTGGGAGGAAACCGGAGCACCTGGAGGAAACCCACGCAGACACGGGGAGAATGTGCAAACTCCGCGCAGACAGTGACCCAAGGCTGGAATTGAACCCGGGTTCCTGGCACTGTGAGGCAGCAGTGCTAACCACTGTGCCAACATGTCTATCTTTATCTAACCTCGTTTTAAATTGCAGCGGAGTGTCTATCCACATCTAGAAGGGTTGTAAGAATGAGTAAGAGCGAAGCAGTTAGCTGGGTGTGGAAGGGAACAGATTACCATGACTCTCAGAGATTGGTACGACCCCAGGCCCTTTGACCAGACGTGGCACTCTGTCGGACAACCCCCGACACATTCTGAATGCAAGCTCGCTGGGTGAGAGTCCGGGTAATCAGAGATTGTCTCTCTCTCTCTTCCGCAGCACAACAGATGCCGTACCTCAGTCAGAAATCCTCCCCTTCTCGACGGACAGGTCCAGGTGTCTGGGCCTGCAGAACGTGACCCCAGACCAAAATGGCCTGACTGGTAAGTTCAGAATGGGGCAGGGGGGGGGTTGGCAACGTAAAAGAACATTGTCTCATGCTACCCGCTGAGGACTGAGGGAGGGGAATAATTCTCTGATCAGACCCTGGCTGGGTGAACCATCTGTTGGGAGTGTACATTGGCACCATGCCCGCGATCTCAGTGTAGAATCGTTTAGAATCTTGGCTGCATCCAGAGAGATGCCACTTGGTAAAATTATCCCAGGGTGTTGTTCTTTGTGTGAGTGTTAGAAACATTCTCAATGTTTGAAAAGCTTGCAGGCTATGTATTAAAGTTGTGTGGAGTGGAATATAGCTGCTCGTTGTTTGGCCTTGTATCTGCTTCTACAATTTGTCTTGCAAAATTATCTATTTTGTTCATTGTTTGTGTGACGTGGGTGTCACTGGCTGTGTATCACTGAGTATTTATTGCCCATTCCTGATTGTCCTCCTGAACTGAATGGCTTCCTCATCGGCCACTTCAGACTCAGCCCCATTGCTGCGGGTTTGGAGTCACATGTAGGGTCAGACCGGGTAAGCCTGTCATTGATCTCTTGAAGTCTTTTTTTTTCAAGTTAAAGTTAATTTATCAGTCAAAAGTGGGCTTATATTAACACTGCAATGGAGTTACTGTAAAAATCTCCTAGTCGCCACACTCCGGCGCCTGTTCGGGTACACTGAGGGAGAATTTAGCATGACCAATGCACCCTAACCAGCACGTCTTTTGGACTGTGGGAGGAAACAGGAGCACCTGGAGGAAACCCACGCAGACACGGGGAGAATGTGCAGTCTCCGCACAGTCGCCCAAGTTGGGAATCGAACCCGGGTCCCTGACACTGGGAGGCAGCAGTGCTAATCGATTCTGCTCACCGATCACACCTGTGAGATATCCAATGTGGCCGAGTAAAGATGAATCCCCCTCCCTTTATCTTCCCCAACCTTTCTGTGACCTGTGACATGTTTGACCTCTCCACCGCCCCCTAGTGGGTGGGACTGGCTCTCACCTGATTCTGTCTTTAACTATCTAATGGTAGTCAGGGAATTCCTTGCCCTGGTTCCTCTTCCTGTTCCCACACCCATGGTGTTCCCCCAAAGATCTATCCTTGGACCCCCTCCCCCTCCTATTTCCCTTCCACTTGCTGCCCCTCAGTGACAGTGTCCAAAGGCAGAGCCTTAGTTTTCACACGTGCACTGATGACACCACAGCCTCCCCCCCCCCCGCCCCCATCACAGCCTCTCTCAATCTCCCCACCTTTGTCGGACTAACTGGCTGCTTATCCGACATCCAGGGAATTTCTTCCAATTTCTCGAGTGGATGGGAGTGCCTGAGCTTGAGGCTGAGGGCAAGGCTTGGGCTGCAAAGCCTCTGAGCAGTCACTGAGAGTCAACAAGAGGCCACTCAGGGAGCGGAGGAAAGCCCTCGGGCTGAGCTATCCCCCCTCGGGCTGAGCTATCCCCCCCCGCCCCCCACCTTTCCAGGCGCTGATCCAGGTCCACCCGGATTTTATCCAAGACCACGAGCATCAGGAACTCCTCTGCGGTCCACATTTTCAGGTGCGTTGCTCCAAGGTTGCTCCTCTCACTCACTACAACTCCAAGGAGGTGGTGGCTTAGTGCTACTGCCACCGGACTAGTAATCCAGGAACCCAGGGCAGCGTGGTGGCACAGTGATTGGCACTGCTGCCTCACAGTGCCAGGGACCCGGGTTCGAATCCCAGCTCGGGTCATTGCCCGTGTGGAGTTTGCACATTCTCTCAGTGTCTGCGTGGGTTTCCTCCGGGTGCTCCGGTTTCCTCCCACAGTCCAAAGATGTGTGGGTTAAATGCCCCTCAGTGTCAGGGGATTAGAAGGGTAAATACATGGGTTAAAGAGATAGGGCCTGGGTGGGATTGTCTTCAGCTATCTTAAGCTCCTATCCTCCACAATGCTTCCTTCCTCTCCATGTTTTCTTCTCTATCTTTTAAGTCCACCTCTAACTAAGATTTTATCCATGGATCCTAATATTTCCGTCTGTGTCTACAGTGTCAACTTTTGTCTGACCACTTCCCTCACCATGGGATATTCTCCTATGTTAAAGGCCCAATGGTGGTGGAAAGGGGAGGGGAGTGCTCCTTCTGTCAGCAGACAAGGAGGGGAGGCAATGGCCTAGTGATATTGTCACTGGGCTAGTAATCCAGAGATTCAGGCTAATGTTCTGGGGACCCAGGTTCGAATCCCGCCACAGCAGATGGTGGAATTTGAATTCAATAAAAATAATTCTGGAATTAAGAATCTACTGGTGACCATGAAACCATTGTCGTAAAAACCCGTTAGTTCACTATCGCCCACAGAATCCATGGAACCCCTACAGTGCAGAAGGAGGCCATTTGGCCCATCGAGTCTGTACTGACTACGATCCCACCCAGGCCCTATCCCCGTGACCACACATGTTTACCCTAGCTAGCCTTCCTAACACTAGGAACAACTTAGAATGGCCAGACATCTAAGTTGCACATCTTTGGACTGTGTGAGGAAACCAGAGCACCCAGAGGAAACCCACGCAGACACAGGTAGAATGTGCAAACTCCAGCAGACTGTGACCTGAGGCTGGAACTGAACCTGGGACTGTGAGGCAGCAGTGCCAACCACTGTGCCACCTTTAGGGGAGGAAATCTGCCACCCTTACCCGGTCTGGCCTACATGTGACTCCAGATCTACAGCAATGTGGTTGTCTCTTAACTGCCCCCTTGAGGGCAATTAGGGATAGGCAATAAATGCTGCCCCAGCTGGTGACACCCAAGCCGCATTTTAAAAAAAAGGCTACACGCCTTGCATTCACTTAGCATCATCAAGCATCCCAAACTTCACCTTGGAGCAGAATCAGAAAACACTCAGCACCAAGTCAAAGGAGCAGAGATTGGGACACAGAGATTGTAGAGTAGCTTAAAAGTGGGAGAGTGGAGGAGTGGTTATGGATGGACCTCCAGGGTTGAGAGCCTGGCTGGTTGAAGGCAAAGCCATGAAGGGTGAAGCATAATGGCATGAGTGGAGACACAGGAGATCAGAGTTGCGATGGCCAGAATGTTCAAACCCAGGATTTCCCCCTCTCGCTGCAGTGAATGGAGCTTTAGCTGGGCACTAAGTTCTCCGACCTCGCTGCAGCGAGAGTGTGGCGTGTGCTGCCGGTAAGATCTTGCCCGATATCTTTAGCTGGTGAATGCTTCTTAATCCTAATTGCAGCGTGGCACAGTTGGCATTGCTTTCTCCCTGGAAGTTCACATGCACTTTTTATTCGCAGGTACTTCAGGAAATAAATCGGACGCTGAGCTGGCTATTGCTGAGAGGGAGATCATTTTTGTAAATCTGAAGAAGGATCCGAAAGTTGGTTTTGGTATGTGAGATAATCGGCTTTCTCTTTGACGCATCTTCATACAGGCCAAAACGTTACTGTTAAAATAATGGCTGGGCTGATTTCCCCCACCGCCTCCCTGTCCCCCTGCCTCCCCAATCCCTCACCGTTGTTAGTACGTAATTGCTGCTACAAAATTCAGACAAGTGCTAAATGTGTGTTTAAAAATGTTACTGTCTGAGATGTGCCACTCGAACATTTACTTTGCAAAATTGTCACCTCGCTCTGAGCTCACCATTCAAATCAGTGAACAGCAAGAGACAGATACCAACAAAGAAGCTGAACGAGAGAATGTCCGGGGTGCGTGGGGTCCTTAATTATCCTGGCTGCTTTGCCGAGGCAGTGGGAAGTGTAGACAGAGTCAATGGATGGGAGGCTGGTTTGCCTGATGGATTGGGCTACATCCACAACCTTTAGTAGTTCCTTGTGGTCTTGGGCAGAGCAGGAGCCCAGACCAAGCTGTGATACAACCAGAAAGAATACTTTCTATGGTGCATCTGTAAAAATTGGTGAGAGTCGTAGTGGACATGTCAAATTTCCTCTTTGGCCTGCCATAATAATCTTTGCTCACTTACACACTGCAATATTCATTACATGAAAATTGTTGAATGGGAAAAGGCCATTCATCCCATCAAGCTTAACTCTTCTGGAATCCGTTTCATAATTGAATGAATTCAATGGTTCCATTTAATCCTCTGGGGATCCGTTTTTACCAACATTTGTTTTCCAAAGGTTAACATAGCAAGTTTCTAAAATATCCATTGCACCAAACACACCTGGGCTCTTACTATTCAGTCTCCATGGCATGGATCATCCATCAGGTGTGTATACACGTGGGCCTAGGAGAGAGCGCGCAATGCGCCATGGTCAACCCCAGAATGCAATTTCACCCGAGCTGGCAAATGAGTTGGTAGCCAGTGTGAAACTTGCATTGGGAAAGGCAGCTGGGGAGGATGGGTTGAGGGCGGGCACTGTGATAAGGGTAGGCTGGCATTTCCAATGTGCCCAGTTACAGGGTCAGCCGCTGTGGACCTGTCCCAGGGAGGTGCCAATCCATGAAAATGTAAACTGCGATGGAAAAACTAGGCAAAGAGTGACAGGGCAGCTCATTCTAACACAGACCTCAGTCCCCACACGCCACCATTAATCTTGTTTCAGCCCAGACAGTTCATTCTGCCCTGGATCGAGTTTGCGGCTGAAATGTAAAGGCCACTTGACCAATCAGCTGATTTGCCACGTAAAATGATGTTCAATTGCCCCCTTAATGGGTGACATGGTGGCACAGTGGTTAGCACTGCTGCTTCACAGCGCCATGGACCCAGGTTCAGTTCCTGGCTTGGGTCACTGTGTGGAGTTTGCACATTCTCCCCGTCTATGCGGGTTTACTCCAGGCACTCCGATTACCTCCCACAGTCCAAAGATGTGCGAGTTAGGTGAATTGGCCATGCTAAAGTGCCCCTTAGTGTCAGGGGGAAACGCTAGGGTGAATGCATGGGGTTATGGTGATAGGTGGGATTGTGGTCAGTGCAGCCTTGATGGGCCAAATGGCCTCCTTCTGCTCTGTAGGGATTCTATGTGCAGGTTAGGTGGATTGGCCATGCTAAATTGCCCCTTAGTGTCCCAAACTATATAGATTAGGGGGAATTAGCGGAGCAGATATGTGGGAGTAGGTCTTGGATAAGATACTCTGTCGGTACAGGCTCGATGGGCTGAATGGCCTCCTTCTGCACTGTAGGGATTCTATGAACATGAATACCACACCTCATTGCAATCACAATAGAGTGTGCCCAAACTGAGTCTGTTTCAGCTTTGAAGGCGAATCATATTTTAAGATATGTGTTGAATATTACTCCATTGGTGCAGCATGGTGGCACGGTGGTTGGCACTGCTGCCTCACAGTACCAGGGACCTGGGTTCGATTCTCGGCCTGGGTCACTGCCTTTGCTGAGTCTGCACGTTCTCCCCGTGTCTCCTGTTTCCTCCCACAGGCTGAAAGATGTGCTGGTTAGGGTGCATTGGCCAGGCTAAATTCTCCCTCAGTGTACCCGAACAGGTACCGGATAATGGTGTTAATGTAAGTCTACTTGTGACACTAATAAATAATGAAAATAATCAATGCTGGGCAAATGTATCATTTGATAATGTGTGTGTGTGTCTGTCGACAATTGACCGTAAACCTACTTTCATTTTGTACTGGGATTTCTGTTTCTGGGTATTTGCTAATTATCGTTCAAACGATGCCAAGTTTAATACATTCTTCGTTATCTGAAACCTTTAGGGTGTACATTACCTCACCCCCGAGCCTTCCGGTAAATCGGCCAATGATTAAATTGATTTAGCTGGGGCCTCTCGAGAGACCTGGTGAGATTTATTTCCCATATCCGGTTTATAAATCCAGGAGAGAAAGACAGTCTTTAGAAGAAAAAGAACCCATTAAATGTACAGGAGATGATATTGAATGGGCACCTTGCATTGAAGCAGTGCTTTCTTTTCGAATGTGTGCACTCGTAAGGATGAATTATTCGCTATCCGGGCCCGGGACTGATTTATTGGAGTCATGGTCGGGCTGATAGACTGCGCTGTTGATTACACTGCAGGACAAACGCGCTGCACTGTTCACCCTGTCAAAATTCAAGCACTCCCGAGTCTGATTTACTGACCTTGGGTCAATCATGTGACCCGTTTTAATGATCGCCCTCATAAAAGTCACCACAGCTTCACAGGGCGCGACCTCCAACTGGGCCTTAACCTGCGTTAAACACAAAATAAAACAGTCATAAAATCAAAGAACCCCTACAGTGCAGAAGCGGGTTATTCAGCCATTGAGTCTCAGACAGAGAAACCCACTCAGGCCCTATCCTCGTAACCTTACATAGTTTCCTTTCTAATGCCACTTAACCTGCACATCTTTGGACACTAAGGGGCAATTTAGCATGGCCAATCCACCTATCCTGCACATCTTTGGACACTAACAGGCAATTTAGCATGGCCAATCCATCTAACCTGCACATCTTTGGACACTAAGGGGCAATTTAGCATGGCCACCCCACCTAACCTACACATTGTGGTTAGCATGGCTGACTCGCAGCACTAGGGACCTAGGCGTGATCCCTGGCTTGGGTCACTGTTTATGTGAAGTCTGCACTTTCTTCCCGTGTCTGCGTGGGTTTCCTCCTGGTGCACCGGTTTCCTCCTACAGTCCAAAAAATGTGCTGGTGAGGCACATTGGCCTTGCTAAGTTTTCCCTCAGTGTATCCGAACAGGAGCCGGAGTGTGGCAACTAGGGGATTTTCTCAGTAATTTCACTGCAGTGTTAATGTAAGCCTACACTAATAAATAAACTCATCTTATCTTTAGACACTAAGGGGCAATTTAGCATGGCCAATCCACCTAACCTGTACATCTTTAGACACAAAGGGGCAATTTAGCATGGCCAATCCACCTAACCTGTACATCTTTAGACACAAAGGGGCAATTTAGCATGGTCAATCCACCTAACCGGGACATCTTTAGACACAAAGGGGCAATTTAGCATGGCCAATCCACCTAACCTGTACATCTTTAGACACAAAGGGGCAATTTAGCATGGTCAATCCACCTAACCGGGACATCTTTAGACACAAAGGGGCAATTTAGCATGGTCAATCCACCTAACCTGGACATCTTTAGACACAAAGGGGCAATTTAGCATGGTCAATCCACCTAACCTGGACATCTTTAGACACAAAGGGGCAATTTAGCATGGTCAATCCACCTAACCGGGACATCTTTAGACACAAAGGGGCAATTTAGCATGGTCAATCCACCTAACCAGGACATCTTTAGACACAAAGGGGCAATTTAGCATGGTCAATCCACCTAACCTGGACATCTTTAGACACAAAGGGGCAATTTAGCATGGTCAATCCACCTAACCGGGACATCTTTAGACACAAAGGGGCAATTTAGCATGGTCAATCCACCTAACCTGGACATCTTTAGACACAAAGGGGCAATTTAGCATGGTCAATCCACCTAACCTGGACATCTTTAGACACAAAGGGGCAATTTAGCATGGTCAATCCACCTAACCGGGACACCTTTAGACACAAAGGGGCAATTTAGCATGGTCAATCCACCTAACCTGGACATCTTTAGACACTAAGGGGCAATTTAGCATGGTCAATCCACCTAACCTGGACATCTTTAGACACTAAGGGGCAATTTAGCATGGTCAATCCACCTAACCTGCACATCTTTAGACACAAAGGGGCAATTTAGCATGGTCAATCCACCTAACCTGCACATCTTTAGACACTAAGGGGCAATTTAGCATGGTCAATCCACCTAACCTGTACATCTTTAGACACTAAGGGGCAATTTAGCATGGTCAATCCACCTAACCTGTACATCTTTAGATACTAAGGGGCAATTTAGCATGGTCAATCCACCTAACCTGGACATCTTTAGATACTAAGGGGCAATTTAGCATGGCCAATCCATCTAACCTGTACATCTTTAGACACTAAGGGGCAATTTAGCATGGCCAATCCACCTAACCTGTACATCTTTAGACACTAAGGGGCAATTTAGCATGGTCAATCCACCTAACCTGCACATCTTTAGATACTAAGGGGCAATTTAGCATGGTCAATCCATCTAACCTGGACACCTTTAGATACTAAGGGGCAATTTAGCATGGTCAATCCATCTAACCTGTACATCTTTAGACACTAAGGGGCAATTTAGCATGGTCAATCCACCTAACCTGCACATCTTTAGATACTAAGGGGCAATTTAGCATGGTCAATCCATCTAACCTGGACACCTTTAGATACTAAGGGGCAATTTAGCATGGCCAATCCACCTAACCTGTACATCTTTAGATACTAAGGGGCAATTTAGCATGGCCAATCCACCTAACCTGTACATCTTTAGACACTAAGGGGCAATTTAGCATGGTCAATCCACCTAACCTGCACATCTTTAGATACTAAGGGGCAATTTAGCATGGCCAATCCACCTAACCTGCACATCTTTAGATACTAAGGGGCAATTTAGCATGGTCAATCCATCTAACCTGGACACCTTTAGATACTAAGGGGCAATTTAGCATGGTCAATCCATCTAACCTGGACACCTTTAGATACTAAGGGGCAATTTAGCATGGTCAATCCATCTAACCTGTACATCTTTAGACACTAAGGGGCAATTTAGCACGGCCAATCCACCAAACCTGTACATCTTTGGACAACATCTGAAGGAATGTTATTTGGAGCTCCATCTTGGCCTTTAAGCTGATCAGGTCCACCAGAGAGCAGTGGACTGGCCCTGAAGGAGCTGAGACACAAACGGCCTGATTTTAACTCGAGACAGGCGGGAGTTGGGCTGGTGGAGTGTGCAAGAAAGCACTTCAATCTGGCCGACACAAGCCAAGAGATTTTAATTCCCAGGCCGCTTGGGTTGTTAAGTCGAGGAACAGGCATTCCCCCAGTTTCAATGTACTTTTCTTTGCAGGTTTTCTGATTGTTGGAGGCGAGAGCACGGGGAAATTAGACCTGGGCATCTTCATCGCGTCCGTCATACCCGGGGGCCCAGCGGACAAGGACGGACGGGTTAAAGAAGGTGACGGCTGATACTTTTTGCACCTTATCATCCAGTGTGCGTCCTTTAATGCCTCCCCCTCACCACTCAAATGCAATTTCTGCTTCTGTGTCCTGAAGGGGGCCGTCTGATCTCGGTGAATAATGAGAGTCTGGAGGGAGTCACGTTCCGAACCGCGGCAGAGATTCTGCAGAATGCTCCCGATGAGGTGACACTGATCATTTCTCAACCAAAAGGTACTCACAGTCTCCTTGCATCTTGATTAATTTATTGCTGTCACGTGTATTAGTATACAGTGAAGGCTATTGTTTCTTGCATGCTATACGGACAAAGCAGACTGTTCATAGAGTGCACAGGGGAGAAGGAAAGGGGAGGGTGCAGAATGTGGTGTTACAGTCACAGCTTGAGTGTAGGGAAAGACCAACTTAGTGTGAGGTAGGTCCATTCAAAAGTCTGATGGCAGCAGGGAAGAAGCTGCTCTTGGGTTGATTGGTACGTGACCTCGGATTTTTGTAGCTTTTTCCTGATGGAAGAAGGTGGGAGAGAGTACGTCTGGGGTGCGTGGGGTCCTTAATTATGCTGGCTGCTTTGCCGAGGCAGCAGGAAGTGTAGACAGTCAATGGAGAAGAGATAAGAAGTGGGAGAAACCAACTCAAAATTAAATCCATCATCAATAGATTGAAGGGAAAGGTTAGGAATATTTTTATTCTTATTCAGAGGGTTACTCAGGCATGTATTATATTCAGAGACTTATTTACAAGGATCTGCAAGAGCGTCAGTGTGTCTGCACATTCGGGAATGCCTCCTGCCTCAGAGAACTCCTCCTCTGGGGGGTGATTCCCCACTCTGATTCTCAATTGGTTACACAGACCAGATGAACCTTACTCTGCTGTGTTGCCCACAAAGGGTCAATCACCACAACAAGATATACCCTACCAGAAACAGGATGGGGGGGGTGGGGAGGGGAGTGAATTAAATAGCTTTTAAAAGAGAGGTGGGTAAATATTTGATGAAACAGCATGTGAAAGGATTTGGGGAAATGGATTTAGAGGAATGGAACCTTCAGAGAGCTAACACAGGGATGATGAGTCAAGTGCCCTCTTTCTGTGCTATATGGTTATGACAAAAGTTTTCAGATCCGTTTTAATAGTATTAAATCATAGATACAGTGTAGATCACATACATATTAGCACAGAATCCCTACAGTACAGAAGGAGGCCATTTGACGCATTGAGCCTGCATTGACAACAATCCCACCCAGGCCCTGTCCCTGTAACTCCATATATTTTACCCGGCTAGTCTCCCTGACACTAAGGGGCAATTTAGCATGACCAATCCACTTAACCTACACATCTTTGCACATGTAGGGGCAATTTAGCACGGCCATTCCACTTAAGCTACACATCTCTGGACACGAAGGGGCAATTTAGCATGGCCGATGCACCTAACCCACACATCATTGGACTGTGGGAGGAAGCTGGAGCACCAGAGGAAACCCATGCAGAATGTGCAAACTCCACACACAGTGACCCAAGCTGGGAATTGAACCCGGGTCCCTGGTGCTGTGAGGCCCAATGGCTTTTATTTCAGGACAAGGGAGCTGTGAGGGTGAAATGCATTGTGGGAGTAAACAAGAAAAGGTTCTATTGGCAGGTGAAGAATCTTTGCCCTTTAATAGCTTGCTACCCCTGTTTTTAGGCCTGTACGAGACTGCTCGGAAGGATCGGGCAAAATCGAAGGGTAAAGTCAACAGCTCGGCAAGCTCGTGTCGCCGTCGGCAAGGCAACTCACCAGCGGCAGAGCAAGGTGTCAACCACGAACCGTGTACACCAGAGGTGATTCCAGTGCCCAGCGCACTGTCTGCCCAGCATCAAGTTGTCGAAATGAAGGTAAGCCCAGGGCAAGAAGCACAAAACAGAAATACCTTGAGGTAAAAATCAAAACCTCTTCTTCCACAAAGTTTTCCCAATGTTGTGGTGCCAGCTTTCGATCCAGTGGTAAACTCAAGGTTGGTGAACACAGAAGGATAAAATCCCAGACATAAGAAGCTCATCAGGTCCAAATTTGTTCCCAATATTTTTCAGCACTCTGAATTGTTAATCCAATTCCATTCATATCACACATGGTAAACACTAAAGGACTCATTGCAGTTCCTCCTCAAATCACTCGCAGAGTTCATTCACACGATGCAAGACCGAGCCGGGAATCAAACCCAGGTCCTTGGAGCTGTGAAGCAGCGGTGCTAACCACAGTGCTACCGTGCCTTCTCACCCTGGTAAACCTTTCCTGTACCCTCTCCAAAGCCTCCAAGTCCTTCTGGTAGTTAGACCAGGGCTGAGCTGCATTTTAGCTCCATCTACCAGCCTGCTCTCCATAATCCCTCAAAACCTCATCTCATCAATATCTATCAGCCTCAGTCTCGTTGCTATTAAAACAAAATTAAGCTGTGCCAAGAAACCAAGAATCATATTTAAGTGGGGAGATGAATTTGGATCATTACTCGTTGAGGAATGTTGAAGTGATATTCATTCCTTTGAGGACTGAGACAGTTATTCAGCCTGTTGTTAATATTATATTAACGCCCCACTTTCACTCAATCTAACCCTTGTCGTTGGCCAAGCATTGAAGTGAGGCTTCTGAACAATTTTAAAAGGAGCTATTTGTGAACAGTTTTTTGTTAACAGAGTATAAAGTACGTAGCTTTAAAGTAACTAAACGTTTTTGAAATATTGAGGTGCTCGCAATCTGTATGGATGCTCTCCTGTCAGGACTTGCCTGGAAGGACCCCAGTGTCAACAAAATAAGGAGCTGCCCTGACATAGAGATTTACAGCATGGAAACAGGCCCTTTGGCCCAACTTGTCCATGCGCCCTTTCTTTTAAACCCCTAAGCTAGTCCCAATTGCCCACATTTGGCCCATATCGCTCTATACCCATCTTACCCATGTAACTGTCTAAACACTTTTTAAACGACAAAATCGTACCCGCCTCTACTACTACCTCAGGCAGCTCGTTCCAGACACTCACCACTGTCTGTATGGAAAAAGTTGCCCCTCTGGACCTTTTTGTATCTCTCCCCTCTCACTTTAAACTTATGCCCTCTAGTTTTAGACTTCCCTACCTTTGGGAAAAGATATTGACTGTCTAGCTGATCTATGCCCCTCATTATTTTATAGACCTCTATAAGATCACCCCTAAGTCTCTCATGCTCCAGAGGAAAAAGTTCCAGTCTATCCAGCCTCTCCTTTATAACTCAAACCATCAAGTGCCGCTAGCTTCCTAGTAAATCTCTTCTGCACTCTTCCCAATTTAATAATATCCTCTCTACAATAGGGTGACCAGAACTGTACACAGCGTTCCAAGTGTGGCCTTACCAATGTCGAAAGGATGCCTCTTTTTCAGGACCGGTGTACTTTATACTCTTTCATTGGATACAATCATACAATCCCCACAGTGCAGAAGGAGACCATTCAGCCCATCGAGTCTGCACCGACCACAATCCCACCTAGGCCCTATCCCCATAACCTCATGTATTTACCCTAGCTATTTCCCCTGACATGAGGGTCAATTTAGGATGGCCAATCTACCTGACCCGCACTTGGGCATAGTGTTCCAGGACAATAGTGATCAGGGTCCTCGTTCAAAGATACTCAGTGCCTGACCACACAACCAGAAGGGGAGCGGGCATGGGCTTGCTGTGAGCCACACCCTCCACTCCCTCGCTTCTAGTGTGTCACCCCCCGTTCCCCTCCACCTACCCACACAACCCTAAACCCTCCACCTCACCATCACTCACCTGTGTTTGGTCCGTGAATGGATCCTAGGCACCAGGTGGGTGTATTACTGGCAGGGGCCACCATCTCACCAGGGGTAGGTGACAGCCTAGTGATATTATCGCCTGACTATTAATCCAGAAACTCAGCTGTTGTTCTAGGGACCCGGGTTCAAATCCTGCCAGGGCAAGTAGTGGGAATTGAATTGAATTTAAAAAATCTGGAATTAAGAATCTACTGACGACCATGAAACCAATGTTGGAAAAAGACATCTGGTTCGCTAATCTCCTTTAGGGAAGGAAATCTGCTGTCGTTACCTGGTCTGGCCTAAGTCAAAGCCACAGCAAATGTGGTTGACTCTCAACTGCCCTCTGAAATAGCCTAGCAAACCACTCTGTTATATCAATCACTCAAGGGTAATTAGGGATGGGCAATAAATGTTGGCCAGCCAGCACCCATAGCCCATGAATTGAATTTAAAAAAAATCATACGGACAAGAAATGAATGGCTGCCAGTCTCTAATCGGCCAGCAACTCTCTGCAGGGCAACAAGGCAAGACTTCTACCCCTGGGGAGGGTTGGTAGAGGGGAATCCTTGATTCAGTTTGGCATTTAATTTTCTTTGAATTAATTTATGGGATGTGGGCATTGCTGGTGAGGCTGGTATTTATTGCCCATCCCCAACTCAACACGGCAACCAGAGGAAAGTACTGGGCTCTCAATGAGAGGCTCCCAACCTCTCTATCCGCTGAGCGGTGCAGACAGTTTCACATCCCTGTCACTTTAAAATGTGAGAAAGATCACTGTGCGGAAACACGGGGCACATTGTGAATGTACAACGCTGGGAATCAGTGATTTGGACCTTGGAGAGGATGACCATCAATACTTTGTGTTTCTCATCGACAGGAGGGAGCTGAGTCTTTGCCCACACAAGACGCCCAACAAGCAGACAGGTACTGTGTGGAGCTGACTAAAATAGATGGAAGCCTTGGCGTTAGCGTCACAGTAAGTGTTAAAATGACTGCTTCTGTCACTGGTGAAATATTTCATCATTGTGGGCCATGGAAATGACAAAACACAAAAATACTTCAAACACGTCCTTCTCCAGGACCTCCATCCAACCTCATTCCACTTTTGTAAGCCTTCATCTTTAAATCACAGTAATGGTTTTGTGCTTCTAGGTATAGCATGGACCAGAACCTCTGAAGAGTGTGTAATAACTCCACGGAGGCTAAAGTCCCATCACCAAGTTACTTTATTTACACCATACATCTGTACACAGCCAGCTCTCCAGTCGGTCCCTGCTGGATGCAGGCTGGGAGTCTGACAGACCTGCTTTAAATGGGGAGCATGAGGTTCCCTGGTTTAACCATCAAATAGGACAGTCCATACTCTAGCAAGCCAACCTCATTAGCCTGGCTGAAGTCATCACAGAGTGCCAATCACCATTGAATAGACTTTTAACTTATCCAGAGCGACATGGTGGCACAGTGGTTAGCACTGCTGCCTCACAGAGCCAGGGATCAAGGTTCGATTACAGCCTGGGGTCACCGTCTGAGCGGAGTCTGCATGTTCTCCCCGTGTCTGCATGGGTTTCCTCCGGGTGCTCTGGTTTCCTCCCACAGTCCAAAGATCTGCAAGTTAGGTGGATTGGTCATGTGTGGGGTCTTGGGAATAGGGCAGAGGGGGAGGACCTGGGCAGGAAGCTCTTTCAGAGAGGCAGTTCGGTCCCGATGGGCCGAATGGCCTCTTTCTGCACTGTTGCGATTCTATGTTCAGGAGCTGCACATTTCCTGAGCCTCTTGGGAGGCGTGCCGTTCAGCTGGTTGCCGAGGTCTTGAGAGCCTGGTAACAGCCTCAGGGGAAGTCAAGTCATGTCCCTTTTGTGTCACATCTAGGCAGCGCAAATCAGGTAGAGTGCTGGCTACTTTGGGAAGCTGGGGAGAAAGTAGATGTTTCTGATACGTGTGTCGGAGTGGTGAGGGGTGAGTGGGGTAGGCTGAGCCTGGGGGTTGTGGGTAGGGGGGGGAGGTGAGAGTGGCCAGTTGGTGATAAGATGGATCAGGGTGGTAGTCACGGAAGTGGGGGGAGGCGGTGGGGGATAGTTTGGGAAGGCAGGAGGTTAGTCGGGATGAAGTGGTAAGTGAGAGAGCCTGTGAAGGGGTGGGGGGAGGGTTGGATGGTGCTACTCAGGGAGTACGGGGGTATTCAGGGATTTTGCAGGGAAGGTAATCGGAAGGGTTGCCGGGGTGTAGTCAGGGATTTGGGAAGTTAGATGGGGACCTAAGAGTGATCAGCAGGGGGCTACAGGGGTGGGTTGGGGTCGGGGGGGAGGGAGGTGGGAGGAGTCTGTACTGTCGTTCCCCAGGAGATAGAATTAGTTTAAATTCCTCTAACATTTCCAGGCTAACTATTCTGCTGTGACAATCAGAGCGTGCGAAAATAGGCGGCGACTTGATCGAAGCCTTTAAGATGCTGAGGGGTGTTGGACAGGGTGGATGTGGAGAGGATGATTCCTCTTGTGGGAGAATCTAGAAATGGGGGGATCACCGTTTAAAAATAAGAATGCATTCATTTACAAAGGAGGTGAGGCGACAATTTTTCTCTCAGAGAATGGTGAGCCTCTGGAACTCTGTCTGAAAAGGCAGTGGAAGCAGAGTAGTTTTTAGGCAGAGGTAGATAGATCCTTGGTGAGCGAGGGGGTGAAAGGTTATCGGGAGTGGGCTGGATGCAGACTTGAGGTTATTATCAGATCAGCCGTGATCTTATTCACTGGCGGAGCACGGGGTTCCTCCTGCTCCTTGTTCCTATGCTCTCAACACTGGCCTACATAAGCACAGAAGCTGCTGCCATTGTTACAATGCACAATCATCTTGCACCTTTTATTAAAACAAGCCACGTCTGCCTTGAATCTTGAACAGCCACGTCACCCCGGCCTGCCACAAGACAGAACATTTTACCCGACACTCGCGAAACAGCCCCAAGACAACAATCAACTTGTCCCCCTGTTTGTAACAATATACAAAGGCTGTGTGTTGACAGTTTTGTTTGGAAGTGATAAAGGACTCTCTTATCTACAGTTTGGAGAGGTTCAGCGCAATTCTGAGTGTCTTTAACTAACAAATAAACATCAAGAAAGAATTGCAGAGATTTTTAGCCAGGCTTTCATTCATCCTATAATCCATTCTCTGCTGTATTCAGACTGTGTCTCATGAGCATGGGTTTCAAAGGCTTCGCAGGAGTAATTATTCTAAACCAGGCAAGGCAGGTCTTATCTGAAATAAGATCAGCACTTTGCTGAACATTAATTTCACTTGAAATTAATGTTTATTTATTAGTAGGCTTACATTAACACTGCAATGAAGTTACTGTGAAAATCCCCTGGTCGCCACACTCTGGCGCCTGTTCGGATACACTGAAGTAGAATTTAGCAATGGCCAATGCATCTAACCAGAGTGTCTTTCGGAGTGTGGGAGTAAACCGGAGCACATGGAGGAAATCCACGCAGACATGGGGAGAATGTGTTAATTCCACACAGACAGTTTTCCAAACTGGGAATTGAACCTGGGTCCCTGGTGCTGTGAGGCAGCAGCGCTAACTACTGTGCCACCCTGAATTTCAAACTGAGCATTCTCCTTCATTGAGAGCCTTTATTACATGACGATACTGACTTGCAGGAAACCTCCGCTGGTGGTCTGCGGGAGGCATCTCGTGTCTGTGTGGAGTCTGCACATTCTCCCCGTGTCTGCATGGGTTTCCTCCGGGTGCTCTGGTTTCCTCCCACAGTCCGAAAGACGTGCTGGTTAGGGTGCATTGGCCATGCTAAATTCTCCCTCAGTGTACCCAAACAAGTGCCGGAGTGTAAAGGGAAAGTCTACATCGGAGAAAGCTCCTTCTTTAACCATGTTCTGTCTTTCTGCAGGGAGGTGTGAACACCAGTGTGAAGAACGGTGGGATTTACGTGAAGGCCATCATACCTGGAGGAGCCGCTGACCTTGATGGCCAAATCGCAAAAGGTAAATTGGGGGCGAAAGGGTGGGGATGGGATGGGGTGGGGATGGAGGTGCAACGTTTTGTGTTTGAGGAAGTGAAAAGTTGGGAATCACTCGAGGATTTCTTTTAAGTTTATTTACTGGTGTCACAAGTAGGCTTACAATGACACTGCAACAAAGTTACTGTGAAAATCCCCTAGTCGCCACACTCCAATGCCTGTTCGGGTACACTGAGGGAGAATTTAGCAAGGCCAATGCACCTAACCAGCACGTCTTTTGGACTGTGGGAGGAAACCAGAGCACCTGGAGGAAACCCACACAGACACGGGTAGAATGTGCAGACTCCACACGTACAGCGACCCAAGTCGGGAATTGAACCCGGGTCCCTGGTGCTGTGGGACAGCAGTGATTTGATTTGATTTGATTCATTATTGTCACATGTACTAACGCATAGTGAAAAGTATTGTTTCTTGTGTGCTATACAGGCAGAGCATACCGTAGAGAAGGAAAGGATAGAGTACAGAATGTAGTGTTACAGTCATAGCTAGTGTGTAAAAAAAAAAAATCTGAAAGACCTGTCCATAAAACTTAGTGTGAGGTGGGTCCATTCAAAAGTCTGATGGCAGCAGGGAAGAAGCTGTTCTTGAGTTGGTTGGTGTGTGACCTCAGACTTCTGTATCTTTTTCCCAACGGAAGAAGGTGGAAGAGAGAATGTCCAGGGAGCATGGGGTCCTTAATTATGCTGGCTGCTTTGCCAAGGCAGCGCTAATCACTGTACCACCGAGCCGCCTATATTGACCATTCTAGACATTGAATAGATTTTTCAAATCATGAGGGACAGAGTAAATTGGGAAAAACTCTCCCCACTGGTAGAAGGAGATATGAGGAGAAAATGCTGGAAAATCTCAGGCCTGACTGCATGTGTAGAGAAAGAATAGAGCCAATGTTTCAAGCCTGGATGACCCTTCATCAGGGCTGAGGAATCGTGGAAGGAGGTGGGGAGGGACTGGACAGGAGGAGAGAGAATGGAGTCAAGATAGGAGGAAATGAGTTCGGTGTGGTAGGAACAGGCTAACACGATGGGCCTACCAGGGCAGTCCTGTTTGCGGACTTTGAGAAGGAAGTAAAAACAGGTTGTCCGAGGTTGGGAGCAGTGGAGGAAAGATCTCCGAGGAGATGAGGCATTGACAGTCCTGGAAACAGTGGCTTGATGTTTGGTGATGGGGTCAGGGTGCAGGGGGGAAGTAGGAGGAAGTATCTGAGAGTTGGCGCTCAGCCTCTGTGAGGTAAAGGTCCGTACGCCAGACAACACCAGCGCCACCCTCGTTGGCATGTTTGAGATGCCAAAGTCCGGTTTGGACCTGAGAGAGCAAGTTGAGAAGGCAACAGAGTGGGTAAGAGGGGCAGAGAAAAACTGAGATGGCCGATGTAAAGTTGGGAAGGAACTGGAGAAGAGGAAAGAGAAAAAGACAGAGGGTCACCAGACTCGAAAGGTTAGCCGTATTTTTTTTTCTCCACAGATGCTGTCAGACCCGCTGAGGTTTTCCAGCATCTTCTGTTTTTGTTTCAGATTCCAGCATCCGTCATATTTTGCCTGGTGATTTGGGCCTCTCGGTTCAGGCCTTCTCAGGTGAAGTGCGCCACCATTTTCTATAAGGAATACCTGCCAAAAAAATGGCAAGAACAGTTAGTTATTTGGAAGCAGCTCGGAGTTGAAGCTTTAAAAGCTCCGGCTGCCGTTTAATTCTGTGTTTGAGTTGTGAGTTGACTAAGAGAAGCCTGTTACAGTGCTTCGTTGCACTAAATTAGATAAGGCCACGCCAGTCCTGACTTCTTTCATCTGTTTTGACAGGGGATCGACTGTGGGAGGTGGATGGTGTCAGTCTGCAGAGCATCACACACAAGCAAGCTATTGAACGTTTGAAGAACACTGGTCAGGTTTGTGTCTTCCCATCATCTCAATCACACTACAAGTAGCAAGTCAACATCAGGAGGTTAATAATTCCTGGCACTGGGACACGGGTGGAACTTTAGAAGTTAATGGCTGGATTTTCCAAAAAAATAAGTACCCAACAGATGGGAAAACGGAGTATTCCCCTCCCGTTTTTTGGCCGTACTTATCAGAGCAAATCTCCGCTGACTTAGAAACATAGAACAGTACTTTATCACCATTCCGTCACCGGGGGGAAAAACCTGGTACTCCAATAGGATTGGCACAGCGGCACAGTGGTTAGCATTGCTGCCTCACAGCGCCAGGGACCCGGGTTCAATTCCTGGCTCGGGTCACAGCCTGTGCAGAGTTTGCACCTTCTCCCTGTGTCTGCGTGGGTTTCCTCGGCGTAATCCGGTTTCCTCCCCTAATCCGAAAAGACGTGCCGATTAAGGTGCATTGGCCGTGCTAAATTCTCCCTCAGTGTACCCGAACAGGCACCAGAGTGTGGTAACTAGGGTATTTTCACAGTAACTTCATTGCAATATTAATAATTTTAGCCTATCTGTGACTAATAAATAAACTTTAAACTGCATCACCAATCAAAGTAACCCTACAATGCAGAAAGAGGCCATTCGGGCCATCGAGTCTGTACTGACAACAATCCACTAGGTCTTTTCCCTGTAACCCCACATATTTACCTTGCAATCCCTCTAACCTACATATCCCGGGACACTAAGGGGCAATTCAGCACTGCCAATCCCTATAACTGGCACATCTTTGGACTGTGGGAGGAAACCAGAGCACCCAGAGGAAACCCATGCAGACACGGGGAGAACTACACACAGACGGTGACCCGAGGTCAGAATTGAACCCGCACATCTCTGAGCTGTGTTCCTTCACTGTCACAGGGAAATCACTGATGAATTTGCTGTGTGTGTACCTACGTCAGATGGATGACAACAAAACAGCTCAAGGTGGCAGCTCACCACCACCTTCTCAAGGGCAATTGGTGACGGGTACAAAAGCTGGCCTTGCCAGGAATATTACAACAAATTGGTGGCTGCTCCTGTTCCCACCCTGCACTCACTTTGTGTCCTGCTGCTTAGTGTTAGTTATTCCTTCCCTTCTGTGTAAAACATATCGAGAGGCTTCTCTACACATGACAAGCCCTCAGGAAATGTCCCAGTGAATGATTGTTCCTCTATTCCATTATAGGACGTGCTGAAAACATTCATAAAAGCTCTCGGGAACGCTATCCCTCTTCCCGCACTGAACACAATCGCCCAAAACTAAATGAAAATGCGAAGGCAATTTATGGGCAGATCTTTCGGCCAGGCGTGAATCAATTGCCATCATGCCGCCTGCTTCAGTTTTCTACCCCAAAGCCAGAGACTGAGCCCATGGCACCGTGCCCACCAGCACAAGTAGGTGAAGCAGGCAGTTCCTGAGTCCAACTCAGCTGGAAGAAAGATCCAACCCTCGTGCTGTTTCTCCCAATCCAATAGCCAACTGGACACCCAAGATGTCCAAGTTGCCGTGGCGACGTACACTTCTATACGCATGTTGTGAGCTAAGATGGTGGAGGTTCCAATTCCATTCCATCACATGGCTGACCTGCGATCTCTCCCACTCCTAACGCCTGCCATTTCAGTGCATTGTTAGGACCAGGAAAGTGGGTGGGCACGGTAGCACAGGGGTTAGCACTGCTGCTTCACAGCTCCAGGGACCTGGGTTCGATTCCTGGCTGGGGTTACTGTCTGTGTGGAGTCTGTACATTCTCCTCATGTCTGCGTGGGTTTCCTCCAGGTGCTCCGGTTTCCTCCCACAGTCCAAAGATATGCATTAGGTTGATTGGCCATGCTAAAATTGCCCCTTAGTGTCCTGAGATGCGTAGGTTAGAGGGATTAGTGGGTAAATATGTAGGGATATGGCGGCAGGGCCTGGGTGGGATTGTGGTCGGTGCAGACTCGATGGGCCGAATGGCCTCTTTCTGCACTGTAGGGTTTCTATGATTCTATGTAGCTATTGAGGAGAGTTTGGATAGGTTGGGGTTATTTTCCTTGGAGCAGAGAAAGCTGAGGGGTGACTTGATACACAATTATGAGGGGAAGAGATAGAGTGGACAGGATAAGATTGTTTCTCTTGGTGGAGAATTCTAGAATCAGGGGACATGGGTAGATAAGTGGCAGTAAGTGTAGAGAGGACGTGAGGAAGAACTTTTTTACGCAGAGATTGGGTGTCTGGAATTCACTGCCTGAGCCAATGTGGAGACGGAGACCCCAAACTCTATAGTACCTGGATCTGCACCTTAAGAGCTATGGGCCATGGGCCGGGTGCAGGAAGGTGGGATTATAAAGGGCATCTGGATGTCCTCGGACAAGATGGGCTGAATGGCCTCCTTCTATGTAATGTTTTGCTATGGTTCACAAGTTAGGGCAGCATGGTGGCACGAGCATCAGGAACCTGGTTCAATGCCCAGCTTGGGTTACCTTCTCTGTGGAGTCTGCACATTCTCCCCATGCCTGCATGGGTTTCCTCTGGGCACTCTGGTTTCCTCCCATAGTCAGAAAGACGTGCTGGTTAGGTGCATGGGCCGTGCTAAATTCTCCCTCAGTGTAGGCGCTGGAGTGTGTCGATTAGGGCATTTTCACAGTAGCTTAATTGCAGTGTTAATGTAAGCCTATTTGTGACACTAATAAATAAACTTTAAGTTGATATGCAATCTGTTTGGCCACATTATGAACACACCTTAGATCACCAAGCCCGGGGGTGGGACTCGAACCTGGACCTTCTCGCTCAGAGGCAGGGACGCTAACCCGTGAGACCTGCTTATGTTGCACATTCAAATAGATCTTAGGGCTTTAAATAAAGCTATAGGTTAATTTGGTTAAATCTGCATGCTAAGTATGCTAATCTGCATAGTAATAAATATTAATCAGCCACCTCCATTATGAATATATTGACACAAAGTACTTTGAAGTTACATAAATTAACCATTTAAATCTCAACAATCCTCGTTTCCTTTACCAATAAACTAGACTTATTCTCCATACAAATTATAATGAAACAAGATATGACTGAAACAAATTGCAAAGCATTGGTGGTATTTATTATGGAATTTCATGCTTAGAATGATTACTAACAGTTTATCATGTGTAAATCTACATATATTTGAATGCAATCCTAGCAGAGAGGCACATTACAATGATGAAACATCATTAATATTGGTACAATACCACCATCCATTTGACAAGCATTTGGGAATCACTATCACAAAACGTTATAGGGTTTTTACCCATTACCTGATTCATTGGGTAGATGTTTGTACTTGATCTGTCATTTCTTAAAGAAGTTTCTTAATTGTAGAAGAGTACAAAATAGGAGGCTTAGCAAGTCTTTGCTGGCTCTTTCCAAATATCATCCAGTTTATGTATTACAGCTCTATAAAACCTTGGTTAAGCTTCATTTGGCATGCAGTTCTGGTCGCCACACCATCAGAAGGACATGGAAGTTTTGGAGACAGTGCAAAGATGGTTCTCTGGGATATTGCCTGGTCTCGAGGGTGTTGGCTGTGAGGAGAGATTTCAAAAACTAGGATTGTTTTCATCGGAGAGATGGAGGCTGAGGGGAAACCTGATAGAGGGCTGCAAAATGAGGAGAGGTGTAGACAGGGTGGAGAGTCGGAAGCTTTTTCCCCAGGGTGGAAGAGTCAATTACAAAGGGGGCACAGATTCAAGGTGAGAGGGGGAAGGTTTAAGGTGCAGGGGAAGCTTTTCATGTAGAGTTGTGGGTGCCCAGAACGCACTGCCAGAGGAGGAGCTGGTGGAAGTAAACATGTTAGCAACATTTAAGAAGCATCTGGATGGGTGCGTGAATAGGGAGGGAATAGAGGGATACAGGCCGAGGTTTTGTTAGTTTAGTTAGGGCATCATTATTGGTATAGGCTTGGCGGGCTGAAGGGCCTGTTCCTGTGCTGTTCTTTTCTTTGTTCTTTGTATCACCCTGTCCCACATTCCCCTCCACCCCTCCAAATCTAGGCAACTATTTTCTACTTCATCTATCTATCCATCTCCCTTTTGAAGGCTGTTCAGGCAGTGCGTTCCAGATCTGAACTATTTGTCACACAAAATTACGACCTCGAGTCACTGTCTATGTGGAGTTTGCACGTTCTCCCCATGTCTGCCTGGGTTTCCTCCCCAGGCAGCTGTCTACTGATGGTCAACATTACAACACCTTGGCTGGAATTTTTAAGCCCCGCCCACAGAATCGGAGCCGGTGAGGGGCGGGTAATGGAAATGTCCGTCGACCTCGGGCAAGATTTTACAGTTTTGGGATGAACAAGGCCATAAAATCGCAGCCCTTGTACCCTGCGTAGAACATCAACAATCTCACTGTGAGACAGAGCAGATAAATCCTCCCCATTCACCTCAGGAAGAAAGATGGCAAGTTTTAAAACATAATTGTCATTAAAAGAAATCCTCACTCTGACGCATGCAACAATTCTTGCCGACTTCGAACAACCGGCCACAATTTATTCTGCCTTCTTTAAGGTTGTGTAAATCCTCTTTCCGATTGGTTTCTGCTTTATTATGGGGTGACACGGTGGTTAGAACAGCTGCCTCACCGCACCAGGAACCCGGGTTCGATTCCTGGCTTGGGTCACTGTCTGTGTGGAGTTTGCATGTTCTCCCCGTGTCTGCATGGGCTTCCTCCAGGTGCTCCGGTTTCCTCCCACAGTCCAAAGATATAGGTGCATTGGCCATACTAAATTCTCCCTCTGTGTACCCAAACCGACGCTGGAGTGTAGCAACGAGGGGGTTTTCACAATAACTTCATTGTGGTGTTAATGTAAGCTTACTTGTGACACGAATAAATAAACTTTTAATCTTTACTTTAACTTCCTTAAAGTTACATCACACTGTTACTTCTGCATTGAAAATATTCTTCCCAATCACACACCAGCCAAGCTGATTCTAACTCTGTGATTTGGCCCCCCAGGTACAGATTGAGATCATTGCGTTGAAGAACTTGCATTAATGTAGCACCGTTCACATCCTCAGAATGTCTCAGAGTGTTTCGTGCAGCCGGTGAATTACTTTGCTGAAAAGCAGCCAATTTGCTCGTAGCAAAGTCCCACAAACAGTTAATCTTCCTCACAGCGGTGCATGCTGGGGGAATGACCGTTGGCCAACACACTGTCCGGGATCCTCCGACCTCGCCCGTGATGGGATTCTCCGAACCCGCTGCAGCTAATGGAGTTTGGGCTGAGCGCCTAATTCTCCATCCCTGTTGACAGCAGCACAGGGCGAATGAGATCGGAGAATCCTGGCCCCTCTGTGAACTCCCTACTCTCCTTCAGAAAAGGTGACATTGGGGGTCTTTTATATCCATGTTACCCAGTAGAGCTTTCTAATGGTTAGGCCTCACAGAAAAACCATTGAATCCCCACGGTGCAGAAGGAGGCCATTCGGCCCATTGAGTGTGCACACTGACTCTCTTATCCAGTCGCTCTTCCTATCCACATAACCCTACCCATTTACCATGTCTAATCCATCTAACCTACATACCCTGGGACACTAGGGACAATTTAACCGATGCACCTAATCTGCATATCTTTGGACTGTGGGAGGAAACCAGAGCACCTGGAGGAAACCCACGCAGACACGGGGGGAATGTGCAAACTCCACACAGACAGTGACCCAACCTGGGAATTGAACCTGGGTCCCTGGCACTGTGAAGCAGCTGTGCTAACCACTGTGCCACCGTGCTTTTTACTATTATAATCGTAATATAGAGACCTTTATTATTGACAAAATCTGTCTCTCTGTGAAGGAAGAGGAAATGGATCGAGCCTGACGTTCCTGAATCTTTTCATTCCCAAAAATCTCACCCGGTGAAGACAGCGCTCCCTTAAGCTTTGCATAACAGGAGCAGCCAAAGGAAGCCAATGCCATTAACAATTAAAAGCAAAACCTATCACGTTATTCCATTAAAATTACATTGAATATTTCTGAGACGAAGAAAAGCCCAAGTGAGGCTAACAGACATGAACAAGGTTTCCTATAAATGCAATATCATAGTCTGTATTGCTGCTGTGTTTGATGCAATTGAGTTTGACACATTAGACCAGTTCTCATCTACATTCCATCAAATGTTTGTGTTTAACAAAGCTTTAGGATAAGAGGTAAAAAATACGTATCGTCAGGGAAATGTTTACAGCAGACAAAATGAGCTTGCCTGGGGAGAACGCTATTCATTCCATGCTTTTAAAGTGTCTTTGTTAGTGTCATGAGTAGGCTCACATTAACACTGCAATGAAGTTACTGTGAAAACCCCCTTGTCGCCACACTGTTTGGGTACACTGAGAGAAAATTTAGCATGACCAATGCACCTGGCCAGCCTCCCATCCATTAACTCTGTCAACACTTCCCAGTGCCTCGGAAAAGCAACCAGCATAATCAAGGACCCCCCACACCCCGGACATTCTCTCTTCCACCTTCTTCCATCAGGAAAAAGGTACAAAAGCCTGAGAACACGTACCAACCGACTCAAGAACAGCTTCTTCCCTGCTGCTGTCAGACTTTTGAATGGACCTATCATATATCAAGTTGAACTTTCTCTACACTCTAGCTATGACTGTAACACTATATTCCGCAACCCCTCCTTTCCTTCCCCCATGTATCATAGAGTCATCAAGGTTTACAGCATGGAAACAGGCCCTTCGGCCCAATTTGTCCATGCTGCCCTTTTTTTTAACCACTGAGCTGGTCCCAGTTGCCCGCGTTTGGCCCATATCCCTCTATACCAGCAGTACCCAAACTCCGAACCAGATGCCTCCCGCTGCGGGCCGGATGTGGCCTTCAGGCCATAGTTTGGAGACCCCTGCTCTATACCCATCTTACCCATGTAAATGTCTAAATACTTTTTAAAAGACAAAATTGTACCTGCCTCTATACTCTATGAACCATCTCTATCTGTACTCTATGAGCGGTATGTTTCGTCCGTCGCGCAAGACACAATTATTACTACGTTATTATACCGACACTTGACAATAATAAATCAAATCAAAAAATTTTGTAATTCATCTGGCACTATGAATTGGTAAACGTGACGGAGAGGCAATCATATTTCATTTCCACCTGGGAGCCCCGCGCGATGTAAAGGTATAGGGTCGTTCCTGGGAAAAGCAGATGTATTGGCACACATAATCGCGTGTGTGTGTGTGTGTGTGTGTGTGTGTGACTGTGTGTGTGTGTGTGTGTGTGTGTGTGTGTGTGTGTGTGTGTGTGTGTGTGTGTGTGTGTGTGTGTGTGGCCAGTTAGCACTGCTTCTTCACAGCTCCAGGGACCTGGGTTCGATTCCCGGCTTGGGTCACTGTCTGTGTGGAGTTTGCACATTCTCCTCGTGTCTGCGTGGGTTTCCTCCGGGTGCTCCGGTTTCCTCCCACAGTCCAAAGATGCGTGGGTTAGGTTGATTGGCTGTGCTAAGAAATTGCCCCTTAGCGTCCTGCAAATGCATAGGTTAGAGGGATTAGTGGGTAAATGTGCAGGGATGTTGGGGGGTAGGGCCTGGGTGGGGTTGTGGTCGGTGCAGACTCGACGGGCCGAATGGCCTCTTCCTGCGCTGTAGGGTTCTATGATTCTATGACCTGCTGAGTGACAAACACCCCACCCCCTTACTCCATCTTTCTTTGTCAGGTGGTACGGCTGGTGCTCGAGAGAGGACAGCAGGCGACGGCTGGGAGCCCCGGACACGATGGCCCCCAGGGGCCCGTTCTCCCAGACAACAGGCACAGGACGCAGGACGAATATCCCGGTGATTCCATGGCAACAACCTTGTCCGCCGCACCCAAGGACTACAGCTTCATGACAGATGGTAGGGACGGATTTGAAGAGCACCGTGTTTGCACGGCTCTCGTCTTCTTGTGGGCTAATTTATCACCTGTCGCCGCGGCAACGGAAAGAAAGGGAATGTTAAAATTGAATTCAGCCTTTGCCCATCAGTGTTTGCTATTAAGGTGCAGAAAGAGTGAACACTTTCCTCTCAGCCAAACCCAAACAACAGACTCAGGACAACAAATTTTCTGTCGACAACACATTCTGGTTAACAGCCGCACGTCAAAAATGGAAATACTTTGTCCAACATAATTATCAGGTGATTGAGAGTCAAGCTTCATCCGAATGCAGGGATTTTGATTTCCTTTTGATTCATCCAATAGGAATCTTCTCTCATTCTCTCTCAAGGCCTCAGATCGCCTGACAGAAGAAGCAGATTAAAATCCGAATGCATGCTCTCCTTCCGACCATCTGACCTCCCCTCCTCTCCTCTGTCACTATTACCTCTCGACCCCCCGACTGTGATGCATTTAATTATAGCGGAACGCTTGAAATCGGACGTTCCCAAGTGATGTTAAAAGCTTCCATCATCCAATCGCTTTATTAACTGGACACAGTTAACGTGATTTTTTTTTTAATATTTGCCCTTGGAATGTGGGAAATATTGGAAAGGCAAGATTTCTGTTCCCTTTCTGGGAGCGCTGAGGGTTTTAAGCTTCGGCCACATAGGAGGGAGTCACATGTAAGCCAGTTTTGATGGGGATGGCAGAGTCCCCTGAAGGATATGAGTGAAGCAGGTGGACTTTTGACAATGGAACGGCTTGTGTGGGCACTTTGTTCTCATGCCAACTTACGATGAACAGATTTATTCATATCTATTTTACAAATTGCCACGGTGGGAATTGAACATGTGAATGCAGGAGAACTGGCGCAGTGGTTAACATCACTGCCTCACAGCGCCAGGGACCCGGGTTCGATTCCCAGCCTTGGGTGACTGCCTGTCTGAAGTCCATACGTTCTCCCCGTGTCTGCGTGGGTTTCCTCCGGGTGCTCTGGTTTCCTCCCACACTCCAAAGGTGTGCAGATTAGGTGGATTAGCCATGTTAAATTGCCCCTTAGTGTCAGGGAGATTAGCAGGGTAAATACGGGGATCGGACCTGGGTGGGATTGTTGTCGGTGCAAGCTCGATGGGTTGAATGGCCTCTTTCTGCACTGTAGAGATTCCATGATTCTGGAGTTCCTGGTCCACATGTTTTTTTTATTCATTCTTGGAATCTGGGTGTCACTGGCTGGGCCAGCATTTATTGCCCACCCCTAGTTGCCCTTGCGAAGGTGGTGGTGAGCTGCCTTCTTGAACTGCTGCAGTCCATGTTCTGAGGGTTGATCCACAATGCCGTTAGGGAGGGAATTCCAGGTATAACCATTCCGATGACTATACCTGTTCAGTCTGTGTGTTAACAAACATTGGTATAGAGACATTCTCTGGAGTAGATCATTAATTCCAAACCTCCACCTGTCATAGTGGTTCCTGTCTGGGTAGTAGGTCAGAAAATCAGCATGTGGCATAAAGGAGTGCCTAGCATTTGATTAATGATGTATTAATGAACTTTTAAGCTCTTATATGTGATAAAAGAACATATCCTTACACATCCGCTACTCATGATGTCTCATGCCCCCATTCTAGATGGTGCTACTTACCCATGCATGATGCCTCATTGATCTGAATCTGTACTTTACACATTCAGGCAAGAATCTCATTTGGAACTGACTGCTTTAAGGATATTAGATATCTCACAAAGCACACAAGCAAAACCCCTGTGAAAGAAATTAAAATATAGCCTTCTGAAATGGTTTCTATTGAAACTCCCTAACCTGTTATCATAGAATCCCTACAGCGCAGAAGGAGGCCATTCGGCCCATTGAGCCTGCACCGACGACAATCCCACCCAGGCCCTATCTCCATAACCCTACTTATTTACCCAGCTAATCCCCCTGACATTAAGGGGCAATTTAGCATGGTCAAGCAACCTAACTTGCACATCATTGCAGTTTGGGAGGAAACCGGAGCACCTGGAGGAAACCCACGCAGATACAGTGAGAACGTGCAAACTCCACACAGACAGTGACCCAAAGTTGGAATTGAACCCGGGTCCCTGGCGCTGTGAGGCAGCAGTGCTAACCACTGTGCCACCCTTGTTAATAACCAGAGTACAGTTTAACACAATTATAAATTCATTAGTCCTGCAAGACGTCTGCACAGATCCATGCCTTTGTAAACATCAGACAGATACACGATTACACAGAATAATTAATATATTCCAGAAATAGACCACCCTGGCAATGGCACTTCCATCAATTCAACTGTGCTCTAAATCCTGAATAAGTGAATACACGGGGAATCATTCCTTCAACTCTTATCACACAAAGAGCAGTCATTTCTCATTCCCCCTGCCACGGGAATCATAGCGGGCAGGACACGGGCCACACAAAGGTCCATTGACCTCGGGTTGGGATTTTCCGGTCTTGGGGGCGAGTGGGGCCGGAAAATCCCACCTAACGAGTTTCAAAATTGCTGGAAGTTAAGGACCAACACATTGTCACCTTTTGGGAGCTCTGTAATAAACGAGAGGACTGTCTAATTATACTCACCAAAGAAATTATAAATATAAATGATTTACGATCTGGTTAAAATCATATCTGCTGTGCCCGCTACGTGTAAAACTCTTTCTACACTGCGATTGCCCCATTATTCATGAAGTGTACAATGTAACTGGAAGTGTAGTTAGTTGTGGTATATGACACTTGTCCTGCTTATAATCTTTAGAACCACAGAAGTGATTGGAGTTTGATGAATGGAACAAGGAACTCTCCATTATAATTTTATTAGAGTACAGAAGCTCGTTATATTGTAATAAGCATCACCCTTCTTGATGGTTATTACATTCTCTAAATTCCATGTATAACAACTTACCAGAAATGCATCAAGTCATTGTTAAGATTATGCATTTTGCGTAATGTCCTGTCAACCTCCGCACACTCAAATTAAAGTTCTACTGAGTACTGGCATGGTGGCACAGTGGTTAGCACTGCTGCCTCACAGTGCCAGGGACTTGGGTTCTATTTGCAGCTTGTGTCACTGTCTGTGTGGAGTCTGCACGTTCTCCCCATGTCTGCGTGGGTTTCCTCCGGGTGCTCCGGTTTCCTCCCACAGTCTGAAAAACGTGCTGGTGAGGTGCATTGGCCGTGCTAAAGTCTCCCTCAGTGTACCCGAACAGGCACCGGACTGTGGCAACGAGGGGATTTTTACAGTTATTTCATTGTAGTGTTAATGTAAGCCGAATTGTGACACTAATAAATAAACTAAACTAAACATTTTCCCTGTGTCTGCATGGGTTCCCTGCAGGTCTCCGGTTTCCTCCCACGCTCCAAAGCTGTGCAGTTTGGGGGATTGGCCATGCTGAGTTGTCCCTTCATAACAGGGAGATTAGTGGGGTAAATACATGGATAGGACTTGGGTGGGATTGTTGTTGGTGCGGGCTCGATGGGTCAAATGGCCTCTTTCTGCACTGTAGAGATTCTAGGATCCTGTGATTCTATGACTCTGGAGTTCCTTGTCCACGTGATTCATACAGTACAGAAGGAGGTCATTTGGCCCATCAAGTCTGCACAGACCACAATCCCACCCAGGCCCTGTCCCCATAACCCCACATCTTTACCCTGCTAATCCCCCTGACACTAAGGGGCAATTTACCATGGCCAATCAACCTAATCCGCACATCTTGGAATGTGGGAGGAAACCGGAGCACCCGGAGGAAACCCATGCAGACATGGGGAAAATGTGCAAACTCCACACAGACAGTGACACAAGCTGCAAATAGAACCCAAGTCCCTGGGAAAGGGACGAGTGCCGTCCAAGCGGGAGTGTGCTGAACTGGGGAAAGGCGAGCTATGGCAGGATTAGGAGGGAGCTGCAGCAAACTGACTGGGAGGGACTGTTAGCTGGCAAGTCCACGGTTGGCAAGTGGGAGGCTTTTAGGGACAAAATGAAATGGTTGCAGGGGAGGTTTGTTCCGGTTAAGCGAAAGGATGGGAAAGGTAGGATTAGAGAGCCGTGGATTACGGGGGATATTGAAGACTTGGTTAGGAAGAAGAGGGAGGCGTATGATAGGTCAAAACAAATGGGTACGGAGTGTGCGCTGGAGGAATATAGAGAGAGTAGGAGGGAGCTAAAAAGGGGAATTAGAAGGGCGAAGAGAGGGCATGAGATGGCTTTGGCCGGTAGGATTAAGGATAATCCTAAGGCATTTTATTCCTATATTAGAGGCAAGAGAGTAGTTAGAGGGAAAATTGGTCCTCTTAGGGACAAGAGTGGAGAGTTGTGTATTGAGTCGGAGGGAATGGGGGAGCTCCTGAATGAATACTTTGCGTCGGTATTCACGAAGGAGAGGGGTTCGGAATCGTGCGGTCTCTTGGAGGGAGCGGAGGTTCAGTTGCAGGATATAGTTATTACGAGAGAGGAAGTGCTAGGGCTTTTAGGTAGCGTAAGGACGGATAAAGCTCCGGGGCCTGATGGTATTTATCCCAGGCTGCTTAGGGAGGCGAAAGATGAAATTGCTGGGCCTCTGGCGCACATCTTTGTCTCTTCTTTGGACACAGGTGAGGTCCCAGAAGACTGGAGGGTAGCAAATGTGGTCCCGTTGTTCAAAAAAGGTAGTAGGGATAACCCTGGGAATTATAGGCCAGTGAGTTTGACGTCGGTGGTAGGGAAGTTAATGGAAAAATACTTAGGGGTAGGATGTATGAGCATTTGGAGCGTTGCGATCTGATTAGGGATACGCAACATGGCTTTGTTAGAGGGAGGTCTTGCCTTACGAATCTGGTGGAATTCTTTGAGGAGGTGACAAAAACGGTTGACGATGGGAAAGCCGTTGATGTCATCTACATGGATTTCAGTAAGGCGTTTGACAAAGTCCCTCACGGTAGGCTGGTAGAAAAGGTTAAGGCGCATGGGATACGAGGCCAGGTAGTTAGGTGGATTGAGAACTGGTTGGGAAATAGGAGACAGAGGGTAGTTGTGGAGGGTACCTTGTCGGGCTGGAGGCCAGTGACTAGTGGTGTGCCGCAGGGCTCGGTACTGGGACCTCTCCTCTTTGTAGTCTACATAAATGACTTAGAAGAGGGAGTAGGTGGTGTGATCAGCAAGTTTGCTGATGACACCAAGATGGCAGGGTTGGCGGGTACAGAACTGGATTGTCAGGTGATACAGCAGGATATAGATAGGTTGGTGCAGTGGGCAGATAGGTGGCAGATGGCATTTAATCCTGACAAATGCGAGGTGATGCATTTTGGAAGGAATAATGCAGAGAGGAGTTATGTGATAAAAGGTAGGCCGATTAGGAGTATAGATGTACAGAGAGACCTGGGAGTGCAGGTCCACAAATCCATGAAGGTTGTGTCACAAGTGGAGAACGTTGTTAGGAAGGCTTATGGGATGTTAGCCTTTATAGGAAGGGGCTTAGAGTATAAAAGCTGCCGTCTAATGCTTCAGTTATACAGAACGTTGGTTAGACCGCATTTGGAGTACTGCGTCCAGTTCTGGTCACCTTATTACCGGAAGGACGTGGAGTCTCTGGAAAGGGTGCAGAGGAGGTTTACCAGGATGTTGCCTGGCATGGGGGGACTGGGTTACGAGGAGAGACTGAAGAGACTGGGGCTATTCTCCTTGGAAAGAAGGAGATTGAGAGGGGACATGATAGAGGTATATAAGATACTGAAGGGAATAGATAGAGTTAATAGTGAGAGACTGCTCCCTAGACTGGGTACGAACACAAGAGGTCATCAATTAAGGGTGAGGGGGGGGAGGTATAATTTGGAGGTAAGAGGAAGGTTCTTTACACAGAGAGTTGTGGGGGTCTGGAATGCGCTACCGAGTAGGGTGGTGGAGGCAGGCACGTTGGACTCGTTTAAGATGCAGTTAGATAGGCATATGAGTGAAACGGGAATGGAGGGATATGGTAGGGGCTATTAAATAGGGTAAACCTCGGGAGACACCGGAAGGGCAGGCTGTATAACTAATATGTTTTGTCTTTATTCCACAGGTGGAGGTCCACCTCGTGTCAAGCGAGGGGCATGCACACGGCGGGTTGTGCGTGGGCTGCTCTTGGAAGTTCCGGGAGTGGCCTAGTACTTCATGTCGGTGTGTGTGCTTGATCCTGGACCGATAGACGGGCGCCGCAACAGCTCGGTGACTAGCACTGCTAGCTGTGCAGATACATGGATTTGGGCCTGTGTCTGTGGGAGTTTGCGCATTCTCCCTGTGGTTGCGTGGGTTTCCTCCGGGCGCTCCGGTTTCCTCCCACACCCCAAAGATGTGCTCTTAGGCTAATTGGTTTCCACCAAATTGACACTATTTCTTCCCTGAATCTGACTGAGTAGGGTCCCATTCGTAGACATGCAGGGTAGAATAGGTGTAGGGCGATGCGGCGGCGCGGGCTCGTTGGGCCGAAGGGCCTGTTTCCCGTGCTGGGTTGTTCTTTGTTCTTTGTTCCCCACAGACCGTGAACCAAATGAGGAATCGAACCTAGGTCCCTGGCACTGTGAGGCTAACCACTGTGGCACTGTGCCACCCTTGTTAATAACCAACCGACAGTTTAACATGATTATAAGTTCGTTAGTCCTGCAAGACGTCTGCACAGATCCATGCCTTTGTAAACATCAGACAGTTACACGATTACACAGAATAATTAATATATTCCAGAAATAGACCACCCTGGCAATGGCACTTCCATCAATTCAATTGTGCTCTAAATCCTGAATAAGTGAATACACGGGGAATCATTCCTTCAACTCTTTTCACACAAAGAGCAGTCATTTCCCATTCCCCCTGCCACGGGAATCATAGCGGGCAGGACATGGGCCACACAAAGGTCCATTGACCTCGGGTTGGGATTTTCCGGTCTTGGGGGCGAGCGGGGCCGGAAAATCCCACCTAACAAGTTTCAAAGTTGCTGGAAGTTAAGGACCAACACATTGTCACCTTTTGGGAGCTCTGTAATAAACGAGAGGACTGTCTAATTATACTCACCAAAGAAATTATAAATATAAATGATTTACGATCTGGTTAAAATCATATCTGCTGTGCCCGCTACGTGTAAAACTCTTTCTACACTGCGATTGCCCCATTATTCATGAAGTGTACAATGTAACTGGAAGTGGAGTTAGTTGTGGTATATGACACTTGTCCTGCTTATAATCTTTAGAACCACAGAAGTGATTGGAGTTTGATGAATGGAACAAAGAACTCTCCATTATAATTTTATTAGAGGACAGAAGCTCGTTATATTGTAATAAGCATCACCCTTCTTGATGGTTATTACATTCTCTAAATTCCATGTATAACAACTTACCAGAAATGCATCAAGTCATTGTTAAGATTATGCATTTTGCGTAATGTCCTGTCAACCTTCACACACTCGAACGACAATTTTGCTGAGCGCTGGCACGGTGGCACAATGGTTAGCACTGCTGCCCCACAGTGCCAGGGACCCAGATTCAATTCCTGGCTTGGGCCACGGTCTTGTGGAGGTGGCATGTTCTCGCCGTGTCTGCGTGAGTTTCCTCCAGGAGTCATAGAGGTTTACAGCATGGAAACAGGCCCTTCGGCCCAACTTATCCAAGCTGTCCTTTTTTTAATCCACTAAACCAGTCCCAATTGCCCGCATTGCCCAGGTGCTCCAGTTTCCTCCCACAATCCAAAAGAACTGCCGATTAGGTGCATATCTGTGCTAAATTCTCCCTCAGTGTACCCAAACAGGCGCCGGAGTGTGGCGACTACGGGGTTTTCACAGTAACTTCATTGCAGTGTTAATGTAAGCCGATTTGTGAGACTAAGAAATAAACTAAACTAAATGTTTCCACTGTGTCTGCATCCTCCAGATGCTCCAGTTTCCTCCCATAGTCTGAAAGACGTACTGGTTAGATGCATTGGCCATGCTAAATTCTCCCTCAGTGTACCCAGAGTGTGGTGGCTAGGGGATTTTCGCAGTAACTTCATTGTGGTGTTAATGTGAGCTGACTTGTGACACTAATGAATAAACTTAAGTGCCTGAGTTGGACACAGAGGACCTAAATTATCTGGATCTGCACCTTAAGTGCTGTAGATCACAGGGCTGTGGGTCATGTGCAGGAAGATTGGATTAGAAAGGGCACCTGAGTTAGCATGGACAAGATGGGCCAAATGGCCCCCTTATGTGCTGTGTAATTTCTATGGTTCAAAGTAACCAACCCATCTCTTGGGATTAGATTAGCTGTTCCTGTCCCTCGCCACCCCCGAAATTCCGATGCAAGTTAGGGGCTTAATGTTTTAATGTTTCAATATTTGATCCGAATCCAACACACCCGCTGCTGTGTTCTAAGATTCAACTCAGCAACTGGGTTGGGAGTTCTTGGGAAGACTTAGATGGTTTGTGAATAGCTTCTATCTTGGAAAATCGATTCCGGTCCCAGACAAAGGTCACTTCCATTAACAGAAAACAATATTGTCAAAACAGATAACACGTTCGAAGTGAAGTTAAAGAAGAATTCCGCGGGTTTGGGATTCAGTTTCCTGCAGATGTACCCGGTGGACAACGACCCCGGGGGGTGCTTGGTGAGGATAAAGAGATTGTTTCCAGGGCAACCGGCAGAGGAGAGCGGCCGGATCGAAGTTGGAGACGTCATCCTCAGGATTAATCAAGTACCAGTGAAGGGATTGTCCTATCAGGTGAGTGGTTTCGGGAGGCAAAAACCCCTCTTGAAGCAGCAGGAAGGCAACAAGAACTTCTTTATACATCGGGGAGGTGAAGCAAGTTCTAGTCAACAGTGTCCACAAGCATCCCAAATCCTGCCCCAAGTGAGGCACTAAGTGAGCTAATTGGTCCCCTTATTTGCAGAAGGATATATTGGCTTTGGAGGGAGTGCAGAGAAGGTTCACCAGGCTGATACCGGAGAAGAGGGGGTTAGCCTATGAAGAGAGATTGAATAGACTGGCTCTGTACTCATTAGAGTTTAGAAAGCTGAGGGGGAAAGGACAGCAGGACTAGAGGGCACAGTCTCAAAATAAGGGGGGGGGGTGCAGTTTAGAACGGAGTTGAGGAGGAACTTCTTCACTCAAAGGGTGGTGAATCTCTGGAATTCTCTGCCCGTTGAAGTGGTGGAGGCTACCTCACTAAATATATTTAAGTCACGGGTAGATAGGTTTTTGATAGACAGGGAAATTAAGGGTTATGGGGAGAAAGCGGGAAAGTGGAACTGATCCACTTCAGATCAGCCATGATCTTATTGAATGGTGGGGCAGGCACGAAGGGCTGGATGGCCTACTCCTGCTCCTATTTCTTATGTTCTTATATAGATCTGGAAGGTAGACCCACTGGGTAACTCCTTCCAACACGTCCTTGAAGGCCCCAGTAACCGAACAGCATTTTGACATCCACTAAAGATAAGTCTTTTCGCCTGTCAACAAACACAGTGCTACATGTCAAAGGGGCTGGATTTGAGGCGTAATGTGGAGAAAATTGACAAATTACACTTTACGACATCAGATGATCCATGATTTATTTATAAATGTTACAAAGCCACTCCGAAGTTCAAATCTCTGTGCATTACCTATGTTCCAGAACTTTCCATACCCCTGGCCGCACTGTTCCAGCATAGTTATGACACTGGCGGAGAATCATAGGGTCCTTACAGTGCAAAAGGAGGCCATGCGGCCCATCGAGTCTGCACTGACAAGAATCCCAGACCCTATCTCCATAACACAGGGCGGCACAGTGGTTAGCGTTGCTGCCTCACAGCGTCAGGGACCCAGATTCAATTCCCAGTCTGGGTCACTGTGTGGAGTTTGTACGTTCTCCCCTCATCTGCATGAATTTCATCCGGGTGCTCCGGTTTCCTCCCCACAGTCCAAAGATGTGTGGGTTAAATGGATTGGCTGAGCTAAGTTGCCCCTTAGTGTCAGGGGGACTAACGAGGGTAAACGCATGGGGTCATGGAGATGGGATTGTGGTCAGTGCAGACTCCTTCTGCACTGCAGAATTCCATGATTCTAACCCCATATATTTACCCTGCTAATCCCCCTGACACTAAAGGGTAATCTTAGCCTGGCCAATCAACTAGGAGATTTTCACAGCAGCTTCATTGCAGTGTCAATGTAAGCCTACTTGTGACACCGATAGATTAATTTTGATAAACCTTAACTTTAACATTATCACAAGCTTAATTCATGCAACCTGGCTTCGTGATCTAATGCTTTTAACCCTGGTTTTATTCTGGTGAATCTACACTGCACATCCTCCCCAAGTATAATATATTCTTTCTGAGGGCCAATGGCCAGAACGGAATGCCGTACACCCAGTGGATTCTAACCAGAGCTCTATGCACCTCGAATGTAACTTTTACCCCTTTTCAATATTCCAGCCCTGTTAATGTTCCATTAAAGTTTATTTATTAGTGTCACAAGTAGGCCTACATTAACACTGCAATGAAGTTACTGTGAAAACCCCTTAGTCGCCACACTCCCGGTACCTGTTCGGCTACACTGAATGAGAATTTAGCACGGCCAACGCACTCTAACCAGCACGTCTTTCAGACTGTGGGAGGAAGCACCTGGAGGAAACCCACGCAGACATGGGGAGAATGTGCAAACTCCACATAGACAGTGGTCCAAGCCAGGAATTGATCCCGGCTCCCTAGTGCTGTGAGGCAGCAATGCTAACCACTGTGCCAAAGCCTTTGCAATTATGTTTTTTCATCGAATATAGAACGAACCAAGGACTTCACATTCAGAAATGCAAGCGTGGCATTATTGGGAGACTCAGGTAACATCGCATTAGTGCAAAGATGTGCAGGTGAGGTGGATTATCCATGCTAAATTGCCCCTTGGTGTCCAAAGATGTGCAGGTTAGGTGGATTGGGAATGCTAAATTGCCCTTTAGTGTCCAAAGATGTGCAGGTGAGGTGGATTGACCATGTTAAATTGCCCCTTAGTGACCAAAGATATATAGGTTCAGGGGATTAATGGTATAAAACGTGGGGTTATGGGGTAAGCCTGAGTATTTGTCAGTGTTGAGTCGATGGGCTGAGTGGCCTCCTTCTGCATTGTGGGGATTCTACAATCCAATGAGCTCGACAAACATAAGCACACTATTTGCCCAATGTAGGCCATTTTAGATGAGTTTAATCAGAGAACAAAGAACAAAGAAAGAACAACCCAGCACGGGAAACAGGCCCTTCGGCCCAACGAGCCCGCGCCGCTGCCTTTGCATGAAAAAACAATCTGGAACTAAGAATCCACTGATGACCATGAAACTGTTGTCGATTGCCAGAAAAAACCCATCTGGGTCAGTAATGTCCTTTTAGGAAAGGAAATCTGCCATCCTTACTTGATCTGGCCTACGTGTGACTCCAGAGCCACAGCAATATGGTTGACTCTCAACTACCCTCGGGCAAATAGGGATGGGCAATAAATGCTGGCCAGTCAGTGATGCCCATATCCCATAAATGAATTTTAAAAAATACAGGAAATGTTGGGAAAAACTGTGGTGAGAGAAACATTTCTAGCTAATGGAATAGAATATAATGATAAGGAAATATTGTTGCAACTATAAAAGGCATTGGTGAGGCCGCACCTGGGGTATTGTACACAGTTTTGGTCCCCATATTTGAAGAAAGATGTAGTGACATTGGAGGCAGTTCAGAGGAAGTTCACTAGGTTGATTCCAGAGATGAGGGGGTTTGTCGTTTGAAGAGAGATTGAACAGTTCAGGCCGATATGCTCTAGAATTTAGAAGAATGAGGGGAGATGAAATTGAGGTATACAAGATGATAAAAGATATGGATAAAGTAGACGTGGAGCGGATTCTTCCTCTTGTAGGACATTCTGGGATGAGAGGTCTTAGGATAAGGGGCAGCAAATTAAAAACAGAGTTGAGGAGAAACTACTTCTCCCAAAGGGTTGTGAATCTGTGGAATTCGCTACCCCAAAGTGTGGTGGATGCTGGGATGGTGAGTAAAGTTAAGGAGGAGTTAGACAGATTTTTAATGGGTTGAAGGGTTATGGGGAGAAAACAGGAAAATAGGGATGAGGAGCAAATCAGCCATGATCGAATGGCGGAATGGACCCAATGGGCCAAATGGCCTAATTCTGCTCCTATATTTTATGAACTAATGAACAAAAGTTAACGTTGTGAGTACAATATAACTCATCAGATTCCCAGCATCTGCATATTTTGCTTTGATTTCACAGGAAGAGTGTGGTCACTGGACTGTGTTCATTAGAGGGATTCTTCTTCCTGTGAGGTATAGATACAGGAACCAGTTGTATTCCTGACTGAGAGGATGGTTAACACAGTGACTGGATTATACCTTGAGTCAGCATTCTTATTCATGTCTGAACCAGAGCGAGATTAGCTGCTATGTGTCAATGTCCCAATTTGCCAATTGATTGTGTAGCTGGGGAGAGATAGGATTGCCCATTCAAACACTCAAGCTCTCCAGAGAACAAGCCTGACCTTCTATGTTGGGTCAGTGACTTAGCTAAACTATATTTGATGATATCTGGTCGCACTTGTAAACAAGGCCCTATTCATCATCTCTTGACGCTGGCCTTACGTCTTTGCCAATGTTTGAATGGGGCCCAGCTATGTTTCACTCTGGTGTTTTTACAACATTGCTTCAACGTACCAAAGGAAAGAATTAATGTGATAAACTGGGAGAGTCGCAGTTTGTTCTTCTGAGTGTCTCTCCCTGTGGCGGTTGCAGCTATAGCTCAGCACTGGTGCAAGTCGATGATATCTAATCAAAATTTGTACTCCAACTCTTATCTTGATTTTAACAGGATGTACTTCATCTACTGCGAGGAGCCCCGAGTGAAGTTACCATGACCATGTGCAGACCGGCACTGGGAACTCTACCTGAAATAGACCCTAACCTACTGGTAAATGAGTTGAATGTGTGATAGAACAAAGAGCTTGGAGTGGTGCTGCAAAGGTGAAATGAACTTTTTGGGTAAACCAAACTAACTAGTTAAACCCCACTAACTAAACCGAGGGACAAATTCTAAGAGCAGCCCCATAAAAAGGAGCAGAAAAGAAACACAATTTTAAAGGAGACTTAAAATATCAAACCAAAATGCAGCAAGAAAGGGGGGGGGGCTGGTCAATAAAACACCCAAGCCCCCACAGTGCCCAATGGCCTTGGTGGTGTTAGTGAATGCCATGCGTTCCCTCTCCGGGGCATCAGATGGTAAATATGGCAGCAGTAGAGGGGCAGACATTCAGACTGGGTGATCCCCCGCTGCCTCGACCTGTTTGGTAAGAAGTCTCACAACAGGTTTATTTGGTAGCACAAGCCACAAGCTTTCGGAGCGCTGCCCCTTCGTCAGGTGAGTGGGAATTGTGTTCACAAACGGGACATATAAAGACACAAACTCAATTTACAAGATAATGGTTGGAATAGGAGCCTTTACAGGTAATCAAGTCTTAAAGGTACAGACAATGTGAGTGGAGAGAGGGTTAAGCGCAGGTTAAAGAGATGTGTATTGTCTCCAGCCGGGACAGTTAGTGCGATTTTGCAAGCCCAGGCAAGTCATGGGGGTTACAGATAGTGACACGAACCCAAAATCTCAGTAGAGGCCATCCTTGTGTGCGGAATTTGGCTATCAGTTTCTGCTCAGCGACTCTGCGTTGTGTTTCGTGAAGGCCGCCTTGAAGAACACTTACCCGAAGATCAGAGGCTGGATGCCCGTGACCGCTGAAGTGTTCACCAACAAGAAGAGAACACTCTTGCCTGGTGATTGGTGAGTGGCATTTATTCATCCGTTGTCGTAGCATCTGCATGGTCTCCCCAATGTACCATGCTTCGGGACATCCTTTCCTGCAGCGTATCAGGTAGACAACGTTGGCTGAGTTGCAAGAGTATGTACCATGTACCTGTTTTCACGTGAGATGATGGCATCCGTGTTGATGATCCGGCACACCTTGCAGAGGTTGCTGTGGCAGGGTTATGTGGTGTCCTGAAGACTGGGTAGTTTGCTGCGGACAATGGTCCATTTCAGGTTATGCAGTTATTTGGAGGCGATAAGTGGGGGTGTGGGGATGGCCTTGGCAAGATATTCGTCTTCATCGATGACATGTTGAAGGCTCTGGAGAAGATATCGTAGCTTCTCCGCTCTGGGGAAGTATTGGACGAAGAAGGGTACTCTGTCCACCATGTCCTGTGTTTATTTTCTGAGGAGGTCAGTGCGGTTTTTCGCTGTGGCGCGTCGGAACTGTCGATCAATGAGTCGAGCGCCGTATCCTGTTCTTATGAGAGAGCATCTTTCTGGAGGTGTCTGTTGTGAGCCTCCTTATCTGAGCAGATCCAGTGTATGTGGAGGGCTTGTCCGTAGGGGATGGCTTCTTTAACATGTTTAGGGTGGAAGCTGGAGAAGTGGAGCATTGTGAGATTATTTGTGGGCTTGCGGTACAGTGGGCTTGCATTCCAGATGCTGAAAGATGCCCTCACAAGAACAGGATATGGCGCTCGATTCAGCAATCGACAGTTCCGACGCGCCACAGTGAAAAACCGCACCGACCTCCTCAGAAGACAAACACGGGGCACACCACCCTTCATCGTCCAGTACTTCCCCGGAGCAGAGAAGCTACGACGCCTTCTCCGGAGTCTTCAACATATCATTGATGAAGATGAACACCACACCAGGGCCATCCCCACACCCCCACTTCTTGCCTTCAAACAACCGCACAACCTCAAACAGACCATTGTCCACAGCAAACTACCCAGCCTTCAGGAGAACAGTGACCACAACCCTGCCACAGCAACCTCTGCAAGACATGTCAGATCATCAACACAGATGCCATCATCTCACGTGAGAACACCATCCACCAGGTACATACTCATGCAATTCGGCCAACATTGTCTACCTGATACGCTGCAGGAAAGTATGTCCAGGGGCATGGTACATTGGGGAGACTGTGCAGACATTACAACAAGGATGAATGAACACCGCTCGACAATCACCAGGCAGGAATGTTCTCTTCCTGTTGGCGAACACTTCAGCAGTCTCGGGCATTCAGCCTCTGATTTTCAGGTAAGTGTTCTCCAAGGCGGCCTACAGGACACACGACAGCGCAGAGTCCCTGAGTAGAGACTGATAACCAAATTCCACACACATGAGGACAGCCTCAACTGGGATTTTGGGTTTGTGTCACTATCTGTAACTCCCACGACTTGCCTGGGCTTGCAAAATCTCACTAACTGTCCTGTCTGGAGACAATACACATCTCTTTAACCTGTGCTTAACCCCCTCTCCACTCTGTACCTTTAAAACTTTATTAGCTGTAAAGACTCGCATTCCAACCATTAACCTATAAATTGAGTTTGTGTCTTTATACGCCCTGTTTGTGAACGCAACTCCCACTCACCTGATGAAGGGACAGCGCTCCTGAAAGCTTGTGGCTTGTGCTACCAAATAAAGCTGACGGACTTTAACCTGGTGTTGTAAGACTTCTTACTGTGCTCACCCTAGCCCAACGCCGGCATCTCCACATCATGACAGGTTTGACCAGACCCAGGAGCAGGTCTCCCCTGCTCCACCATGCTCTCTCTGCAACAGGCGTACGCAAGTGTAGACATGAGCTACAATTGGGTTGAGCCACAGTTCAAGTATTGACCACATCTACTGACTCACTGGACAGTTACAGGACCCTTCTTTGTGCCTGCCATGTGTTAGAATCCACTGTCTCCTATATGGATGGCACAGTGGTGAGCACTGCTGCCTCACAGTACCAGAGACCCGGGTTCAATTCCAGCCTTGGGTCTGTGCAGAGTTTGTACGTTCTTCTTGTGTCTGTGTGGGTTTCCTCTGGGTGCTCCGGTTTCTTCCCACAATCCAAAAATGTCCAGGTTAGGTTGATTGGCCATGCTACATTGATCCTCAGTGTCAGGGGGACTAGCTGGATAAATAAGTGGGATAATGGGAACAGGGCCTGGGGGGATTGTTGTTGGTGCTAACTCAATGGGCTAAATGGCCTCTGCACTGTGGGAATTCTATGACTGAAGTGTTTATGGTTGAGATTAGTGATATATTTTTCTCATGAGGGTTATTGGCATGTTCCCATTAGGGGTTTGGAATTTGGATCCACGTAGTTGATCAACTTGACTCAGCATTCGTTTTCCGATTTTTAGACCCCGATTTCGTCTCCGGTGAAAGAATTGTCGGTTCTGAGGTCACCCGATCTGCATCTCCGAGAGTCTCTTCAAGAGCCCGGTCTACACGGGGCAGCGGGAGATGATGGGGAGCAGCCCCGGGGCTTGGCTTTGCAGAATCACCCTCGTGACTGGAGCGATCAGGAACGGGGTGACGAAACTCTCGAGGAAACTGACGAACTCCGCCAACATCTGCAAGCTGATTCACCCGACGCACCGAACTTGGAGTTAATTAGTGCCCTCGCCGAGGACCTAAGGCAAAACTGTTACTCAACCTACGACTTAGACCTTGCAACGCCAAGCATAAACCGGTAAGGATGATCACCCCCAATTGCTTCACTACCTTTGGGAGAGAAACATAGCCTCTTATTAAATCAACATCCTTGGGGTTACCATTGACCAGAAACGCAGTTGGAGTCACCACAGTCCAAAGATGTGCAGGTTAGGTTGATTAGCCATGCTAAATTGACCCTAATGTCAATACGGTGACTGTCTTTGTGGAGTTTGCACATTCTCCCCATGTCTGTGTGGGTTTACTCCGGATGCTCCGGTTTCTTCCCACAGTCCAAAAATATACAGGTTAGGTTGATTGGCCATGCTACATTGACCCTAGTGTCAGGGGGACTAGCTGGATAAATATGTGGGTAAATATGTAGGGTTAAGGGAATGGGGCTGGAGTGGGATTGTGGTCAATGTGACTTGATGGGCTGAATGGTCTCCTTCTGCAGTGTAGGGATTCCATGGTTCTGTAAACACAGTGGGCACAAGAGCAGGGAGTTCTGTGATGAGTAACTCACCTCCTGACTCCCCAGAGCCTCTCCACCATCTACAAGGCACAAGTCAGGAATGTGATGGAATACTCCCCACTTGCCTGGATGGGGGCAGCTCCAACAACAATCAAGAAGCTCAACACCATCCAGGACAAAGCAGCCCCACTTAATTGGCATCACATCTACAAACACCCACTCCCTCCACCACTGACACCCAGTAGCAGCGATGTGAAGAGGTTTCCTGAGCTGTACTCGGAAGAGGCACTGCAAGAGGTTTTCTGAGCCGAAGTGCAGGATACCGAAGAGAAAAGGTGTCAGGGTGTCGGTGAAGAGGGTAGATGGCCTAATGACATTATCACCAGGCCATTAACCCAGAAACTCAGCTAATGTTCTGGGGACCCGGGTTCGAATCCCACCAGGACATATAGTGGAATTTGAATTCAATTAAAAAAAATCTGGAATTAAGAATCTACCGATAACTGTGAAACCATTGTCGATTGCCGGAAAAACCCATCTGGTTCACTAATGTCCCTTTAGGGAAGGAAATCTGCCATCCTTACCTGGTCTGGCCTACATGTGACTCCAGAGCCATAGCAATGTGGTTGACTCTCAACTGCCCTCAAGCAACTAGGGATGGGCAATAAATGCTGGCCAGCCAGCGACGCCCATGTCCCACGAATGAATGAATGAGGGGGGTGTTTGAGGAATAGGGAGGGAGGGAGGGAAATCATTCAGCCTTATGGGGAGAGCACCCCACATTTGGCAGGGCAGTCTCCCCCCAAGCCCCAAGCTGTCTGCCAGCCTGAAAGTTGAGTCTGGGAGGGAAAATACCCTTAAACGGCCACGTAAAGGCCCCAAATGGCACAAGGGTAGGCTTTCCCTCTGAGACTCTGCCCGCCCTAGCATAGAAGGGTGGCACAGTGGTTAACACTGCTGCCTCACAGCGCCAGGGACCCAGGTTCAATTCCCAGCTTGGAGTCTGTGTGGAGCATGTTCTGCCCGTGTCTGTGTGGGTTTCCTCCAGGTGCTCTGGTTTCCCCCCACAGTCTGAAAGATGTATAAGTTGGGTGGATTGGCTGTGTTAAAATTGCCCCTTAGTGTCGGGGGGACATGCTAGGGTAATGCATGGGGTTGTGGGGATAGGGCGTGTGGGTGGGATTGTGGTCGGTGCAGACTCAATGGGCCAGTGAATCAGCAAAGGAACAAATTATCATTAATTTGGATTTCACAATTATCGCATCAGAAGGTTGGAAGTCCATTTCTGGTTCAGTGGGATGTTTTCCAATTAACATTGAATAATTTCTCTTACTCGAGTCACAGTCATTTGATTTGAACATTTACAACAGTCTGGTAACATTGAAACTTCATTCACTAACTCTCTCAGTGAAGTCTATAAGGACCTGGAGACTTGTCAGTCCGCAGCTCCATCAGTTTGCTCAGCACCCCTTCCCGAGTGATTGTAATTTCACCAAGTTCCTCTCTCCCTTCCCCTTCTTGATTTATAGATGTTACCGGAATGTTCTTTGTATCATCTACAGTGAAGACAGAAGTCCAAAGATGTGCGGGTTAGGTTGATTGGCCATGCTAAATTGTCCCTTAGTGTCCAAAGATGTGTAGGTTGGTTTGATTGGCCATACTCCTTAGATTAGAGGGATTAGCAGAGTAAATATGTGGGGTTGTGGGGATAGGGTCTGGGTGGGATTGTTGTTGGTGCAGCCTTGATGGGCTGAATGGCCTCCTTCTGCACTGTAAGGATTCTATAGATTCCGAATATTAGTTCATTTCATCTGCCGTTTCCTTATTATCAACTCTTAACTCAGTCTCTAAAGAACCAACACTCGCTTTACTTACTCTTTTCTGTTTTAAATACCTGTAAAAACTTCTTAAAATTAAGCTTTGACAGGATGTGGTGTTGCTGGCTAGGCCAGCATTGATTTACCTAACTCTAGTTGTCCTTGAGAAGGTTTTTACACTTCCAGCTAGCTTCCTCTCATACTCTAATCTCTCTCTCCTAGTAACCTTTTCTGCTGCTCTGTAAATTCTGATGTAATACCCAACTTCATCATTGTGTAATTATATGCTTTTTCCTTAAGTTGGATGCTTCCCTTAACTTCTTTAGCTAACCACGGATGGTGGGTCCTTCCCTTAGAAACTTCCTTTGCAGGAATCTTTTCTTTGGGGAGGAGGGTAAGCTGTGAGGTGGATACAGACATGCTTCAGTGTGATTTGGACAAGTTGAGTGAATGGGCAAATACATGGCAGATGTAGGAAATGTGGATGAATGTGAGGTTGTCCACTTCGGCAGGAAGGCAGATTATTATCTGAATGGCTTATACGTTCAGGGAGGGGACTGTGCAATGAGACCTGGGTGTCCTCGTACATCACTCACTGAAGGTAAGCATGCAGATACAGCAGGCAGTAAAGAAGGCAAATAGTATGTTGGCCTTCATAGCGAGAGGATTCGATAATAGGAGCAAGGATGTCTCCATGCAACTATACAGGGCATTGGTGAGTCCAATATTCCAGCTACCTGGAATATTGTGTGCAATTTCAGTCTCCTTATCTGAGAAAACATGTCCTTGCTACTGAGAGAGTGCAGTGAAGGTTTACCAGACTGATACCTGGGTGACGGGACTGATGTTTGAGAAGAATCTGTTAGGATTGTATTCACTGGAGGTCAGAAGAATGAGGGAAACCCATAAAGTTCTAACAGGACGAGAGAGGGTAGATGCAGGAAGGATGTTCCTGATAGTGGGGGTGTCCAGAACCTGCAGTTACAGTCTGAGGATATGAGGTAACCATTTAGGATGGAGATAAGGAGAAATTTTGTCACCCAGAGAGTGGTGAGCCTGTGGAATTTGCTACCACAGCAAGCAATTGAGGCCAAAACATTGTGAGTGAAATTTTCCGCCTAAGGCCAATGACCTTTGAATGGCCCCCAACCCCTCTCGCCTGCCACGATTCCTGTGGTGGGCGGAACGGGACAGTTCCACCCTGTATGTTTACAATGAGTTAGATATAGCTCTTGGGGTGAAAGGGATCAAAGGATATGGGGGAAGATGGAATCAGGATATTGAGATGGATGATCAGACATGATTGTATAGAATGGCGGAGCAGGCTCAAGTGGGCTGAATGGCCTCCTCCTATTTTCTAATGTTTATGTCTTTATGAGTGTACTTATTCCTATCTTTCTGAAATACCCTCTGAAGGGGGTGCTTCTGCTTCTCTATCGATCTATCCTCCGGCCTAGTTTCCCAGTTCAGTTCAGCTAGTTCAGCCCTTGTGCCCGCCTCGTTGCTCTTATTTCAGTTTAGCCAACTTACATCTTGCACTTTGCCTTACGGGGATTTTGTTTGACAGCTGCAGTATGAGAAGGTCCAAACACGTGCAAAATCTGTCAGTACCATGGATAACTATCACAACCGAGACGGAGATAGTTGTCTCCTTGGACTCTGTAGCAGTCAGTTTCTTGTGCTGAACTGACTTTGCTCTACTGTGTCAGAGAGGTGATGCATTTGCTGCTCTCTTGTTTAGTTATCTAGTTCAAACCTTTTGTGCTTCTGTGAATATATTGTCAGAGCTGCACAGAGCCGGAGTCCACGATTAATTAGCTGCATGACTGAACTTCAATTCATTGGACACGATTGGAACTGGCCCAGACCCAACGCGATTATTTTTGTTGTCAATAAAAGTAAAAGTTAAAATTCTGCCAAAAGGATTGTAGTCCCGCGTGAGTTCCTCACTCATCGTCTTTTCAACCCCTCGCCACAAAATGCTCAATCCTACCTCGCTCGCTGCTCTTCCGTTCCCATGGTAACAGGCCTCAGGCCCACTTTGGGCCCATCTTTACTCTGCTCCCGGATCTGGGCCCTGGCCTGATTCTCATCCTGATGCCAATCCTCAGCAGAGCTCTGTAATGCAGTGATGCTCCAGATATCGGATTAGGTCAATAGCAGGAAAAAAAATAAGGACGCGTTCTGGGAAAGGAAGAGGGAAGAATAGACAAAACAAAGACTTGCTTTTATAGATTCATTTCCCATGGCCACTGGACAGCTGAAAAGAGCTTTACACTCAATGAGGTACTTGCAGAAGTACAATTACCATTGTTGTGTATTCTGGATTAATACTCCAACATAATACCACAAGGACATCCCCCATAATAAAACTACTAAGAAGGTTCCATTTGAAAAATTATTGAAAAGATTAGGGGTTGACTAACAGCTTTCCTACAAAGTGCAAAAGGTGTTTTAGATGCTTTTGGAATAAATAGACTTCTTTGATATCTTTGACAGATATAGCACTTGGGCGAATGGGATCGAAGGTTATGGGGAGAAAGCAGGATTGGCTATTGGGTTGGACGATCAGCCATTATTGTCATGAATGGTGAAGCAGGGCTCAAAGGGCCAAATGGCCTTCTCCTGCTCCTATCTTCTATGTCTCTATGAGAGTGATGGCCCACTTGCTTAGCTCTGAAAGTTCCTATTTTGCATCATGCATAACTTATTTCCTCATTACTTCTCAGTTTCGTTTATCAGTTCTTTCATTTCCTCGCAGCCTCTTGCCCCTCCTTTCCCCGTGCTATCCTCTTCTGTCCTTTTCTTGAAAGCTCTCATTTGAAAGCCAATTTCCAGGTAGCCCCGCACAATACTTAATCCCATAACAGCTTTCATTTTGGACATAGAGCATTGTTTATGTTACCCAGAATCTCTTCATCCATCTTAAAAATGTGTAACAATTTCCTTGGAGGGATTGCAGGACAAATCCTGATTAATTAGTTGGTTGCACTGTGATGACACGGCTATCTGTAGACTCCAGGTACTTCCCTCAAGGTTGAATACTGTATAATACTGAAATATTGCAGAAGCTTAGGTCTCTTCTGCAGACTTCCTTCACCAAGGCCCTTCATAGGGATGCAGATAGCCATCAAAAGTTGCCTGGGCAACCGCTGGGAGTTCTCTCTGTGCCACGATCAATAATCCTTTGTTAAAAACTGCCCGTCAGAGGCAGTCAAACTGGCCATGATTCCAGATGCTGCCTGTGGGATGTTGCTGCCATTCAGCTTGGCTTCTGTCTCTGCCTCCAAAAATCAATGTCTTCACTTCGGGGTAGTTCATTGCATGTGAAGCGCGCTGGGGTGGTTCCTGAGAGAACCGGAGGAGGCATAAGGAAACATTTGCCTCAGTCAATTCTTAGCTGAAATGCGCTGACTGTGATAAGAGATTCGACAGCAACTATTAAAGGATCATTGGATAAATAATTGAAGGGCAGGATTAGGGGAGGCAGTGGTGTCATGATATTACTGCTGGACTAGTAATCCAAAGACCCAGGGCAATGGTCTGGAGAGCCGGGTTCAAATCCCACCAGGGCGATTTATTATTGCCGCGAGTATTGGGAAATAGTGAAGAATATTGTTCCTTGCGCGCTATACAGACAAATGATACAGTTCATAGAGTACATAGGGGAGAAGGAAAGGAGAGAGTGCAGAATGTAGTGTTACAGTCATAGCTAGGGTGTAGAGAAAGATCAGCTTAATGCAAGGTGGGTCCATTCAAAAGCCTGATGGCAGCAGGGAAGAAGCTGTTCTTGAGTCAGTTGGTACGTGATCTGAGACTTTCGTACCTTTTTCCTGACGGGAGAAGGTGGAAGAGAATAAGTCTGGGGTACATGAGGAGTTTGATTGTGCTAGCTATTTTTCTGAGACAGCAGGAAGTGTAGATGGAGTCAATGGATGGGAGGTTGGTTTGCTTGATGTACTGGGCTACGTTCGTGATCCTTTGCAAGAACCTACATTGAATTCAATAAAAAACTGGAATTAAAAGTCTGATAATGACCATGAAACCATTGCCAATTATTGTAAAAACCTATTTGGTTCACTAATGTCCTTTTAAGGAAGGAAATCTGCCACTCTTACCTGGTCTGGCCGACATGTGACTCCAGAACCACTTGGTTGGCACGTCACTGGCCACTGAAATAGCCAAGCAAGTTATTAGGAGTGGGCAACAAATATTGGCCTACTCACATTTCATAACCAAATAAAGAAACAGTGGAGTTAATGGATAGCTCTACCACAGAGCTATCACAGGCGTGGCAGGCACGACGGCACAGTGGTTAGCACTGCTGCCTCACAGTGCCAAAGCCCCTGGTTCGATTCCCGTCTCAGGCCACTGTCTGTGCAGAGTCTGCATGTCTTCCCCATAACTGCGTGGGTTTTCTCCGGGTGCTCCGGTTTCCCCTGACAGTCCAAAGATATGCGGGTTAGGTGGATTGGCGATGCTAAATTGCCCCTTAGTGTCAGGAAGACTAGTTGGAGTAAATGCACGGGGTTATGGGGATAGGGCCTGGGTGGGATTGTGGTTGGTGCAGACTCAATGGGCCGAATAGCCTCCTTCTACACTGTAGGGATTCTATGATTCTACCCATGAGTGTGTGGGTTCCCTTCGAGTGCTCCGGTTTTCTCCCACAGTCTGGAAGGTAGTATATAGAACGTAGCGCAGCACAGGCCCTTCGGCCCTCAATGTTGTGCTGAGCTATGTCCAAACCCAAGATCAAGCTATCCCACTCCCTATCATTCTGGTGTGCTCCATGTGCCTATCCAATAATCGCTTGAAAGTTCCTAAAGTGTCCGACTCCACTTTCACAGCAGGCAGTGCATTCCACACCCCAACCACTCTCTGAGTAAAGAATCTACCTCGGACACCCGTCCTATATCTCCCACCATGAACCTTATAGTTATGTCCCCTAGTAGCAGCTACATACACCTGAGGAAATAGTCTCTGAACGTCCACTCTATCTATCCCCCTCATCATCTTATAAACATCTATTAAATCGCCTCTCATCCTCCTCCACTCTAAAGAGAAAAGTCCCAGCTTCCTCAACCTTTCCTCATAAGACCTACCCTCCAAACCAGGCAGCATCCTGGTAAATCTCTGTTCTCTCTCCAATGCTTCCACATCCTTCTTATAGTGAGGTGACCAGAATTGCAGACAATATTCCAAACGTGGTCTCCCCCAGGTCCTGTACAGTTGCAGCATAATCCCACCACCCTTAAACTCAAATGTGCAGTGGCAGTGCTAAATTCTCCCTCAGTCTACCCAAACAGGCACCAGAGTGTCAAAATGTGTTTTCCTCTCACTTTAATCGACCTGCGCAGAGTTGTCTAAACATTGCTGGGTCAAAATCATGGGACATTCCCCCTGACAGATGCCATATGGACTGTCGTGATCCAAGGAAGTGGCTCACCACCGCCTTCTCAAGGGCAATTAGGCTGGAACAACCGATACCTCGTTTCATGCATTTTGAAGATCTGCCAAAATTGCATCCATTTTCTCTGCACGTTCGAGGGACATTGAAGACGGAAGCTCTTGACAAAGGCTGTTCCCTGGCAGACCCGTTTTCTTGGAATCCCGGTTGACATTGGCCTTTCCTGATCAAAGTAGTTTCCTGCCTTCTTCCAGTCAGATCTTTTCCAGAAGTCTCTTTATCCGCTACCCCAGCAATTTATTAGCCCAGCTGTGCAGGAAGACAGTTCAGCCTGAGGGAGTATCCTGTTATCTCGTGCTTCAACTGAACCGTGTCGATTAGATTTAGCTCTCTGTCAGGCACATTGTCAGACCTGGCAACTGTCACAGGTTGGCGAGACTGCGGCAAACCACTCCTCATCAATTTGGGTTCACAGAAGTATCTCGTACCAGTCTGTCTGCTGTGCTGGGGGACTTCTGAGTCAAATGAAGCAGCTTTACATATCCCTATTGCAGTTCCAGCTTTAACTAATGCATTGCCCTAATAATCAGTCAGAAGTATGTTGCATCCTCATTCTGTCTGAGGAAAAGGCTCATTGTGAATAATTAAATGTTGTAGCTTCTTCATTTAGAACCATCGCATCCCACCAATGCAGAAAGAGGCCATTCGGCTCATCCAGTCTGCACTGACTCCCCGAAAGAGCATCCCGCCCAGGCACTCCCCTCTGCCCTTTCCCCAGAACCCCACACATTTCCCATGGCCAATCCACCTAACTCGCACATTTATAGACTGTGGGAGGGAACCCACGCAGACACGGGGAGAACGTGCAAACTCCACACAAGCAGTGACTCAAGGCCGGAGTCAAACCCGGGTCCCTGGCACTGTGAGGCAGCAATGCTAAGCATTGTGCCACCGCGACGCCCTCTTTCTGAACAGAATGTTTCCGTTGTGTTAGTGCCATCATATACATATCAGGAAGGTCACCTCTGATCGTAGTTCTGAATGAGATGGTGATCCCAAAACCCAGGACTGAATTTATTTATTTATTAAGCTCAAGTAGGCTTTCATTAACACTGCAATGAAGTGAAAATACTCTAGTCGCCACACTCTGGCACCTGTTCGGGTACACTGAGGGAGAATTTAGCATGGCCGATGCACCCTAACCAGTACCTCTTTCGGACGGTGGGAGGAAACTGGAGGAAACCCATGCAGACACGGGGAGAATGCGCAGACTCCACACAGACAGTAACCCAAGGCTGGGATTGAACCCAGATCCTGAGGCAGCAGTGCTAATCATTGTGCCACCGTGCCACCCAAGCAAATGAATTTTAAAAATCGAGCCAGTCCTGCCTCTCTCTTAGTCCCACATCCATTCATAGATGCAACATGGTGAGTTTATCGTGTCTCACAATTCTCTGCTTGAGAAACCACACTGGGTTGCAATCATTCAGGAGTGTGACCTCAATTAACTCAGTCTGTCTACCTTCAGGTAGCAGATAACCTTAAGGTTTATATCTAAATGATACATTGCAACTGTATAATATACAAGTAGTGTGGTGGCACAGTGGTTAGCATTGCTGCCTCACAGCGCTAAGGACCTGGATTTGATTCCCAGCTTGAGTTAGTGTCTGCGTGGAATCTGCACATTCTCCCCATATGTGTGTGGGTTTCGTCCGGGTGCTCTGATTTTCTCCCACTGTCCGAAAGATGTGCTGGTTAGGCGCATTGGCCATGCTAAATTCCCCCACAGTGTATCTGAACAGGCGAAGGAGTGTGGTGACAAGGGGATTTTCACAGTAACTTCTTTGCAGTGTTAATGTAAGCCCATTTCTGACACTAATAAATAAACTTTAAGCTATATACTGCAGACTTTCTGTTGTACCACAGAGTATTCTGGCTGCTCCAAAGTTGTGGGACAATTAACATTTCTGCCGAATATTTTTGGACTTGGACCCAGCTGACATTTCTCTCAGCAGGATGTACGATGAAGGCTTTAATTTGTCGATAGGAAATTTCTTTGTGCGTTAGTTTTACATTTGAAAAATTGTCTAAATCATGTGTCACATGGTAAAAAAAAAAGCACATGGGGGATTCCAGACTAAGTAATACATTTTCTCAGACAGAGGAATTTCACCCTTAACATTTTGTGTAAATATTACTGGGTAAAATTGGAACGAGGGACACTGTGGAATCAGTGCTCCGTGCAATAGAGGAGGCAATGCCATCGTGGTATTCATAGAATTCTTAAAGTGCAGAAGGAGGCCATTCAGCCCATCGAGTCTGTATCGATAACAATCCGATCCAGGCTCTATCCTTATTACCCCACATATTTACTCTATTAATCCCTCGGCACTGAGGGGCAGTTTAGTATGACCAATCAACATAAAGCACACATCTTTGGACTGTGGGAGGAAACCAGAGCACCCGGAGGAAACCCACACAGGCACGAGGGGACTGTCTGTGCGGAGTTTGCACAGTCACCTAAGGCCGGAATCGAACCCGGGTCCCTGGCGTTGTAAGGCAGCAGCGCTAACCGCCGTGCCATTCCATTGTATTGTCGCATTGTCACTGGACGAGCAATGCAGAGACCCTGGTTAATGCTCTCGGGACCAGGGTTCAAATCCCATCATGGCAGACAGTGAAATTTGAATTAAATAAAAATCTGGAATTAATGACCGTGAAACCCAGTATCGATTGTCAGGAAAACCCATCTGGTTCATCAGTGCCCTTTAGGGAAGGAAATCTGCCGTCCTTACCTGGTCTGGCCTACATGTGACCCCAGACCCACAACAAAGTGTTTGACTCTTAAATGCTGGCCCAGCCAGTGAGGCCAACATGCCATGAATGAATAAGGAGAAAAGAAAGAGACAGGTCTCATGAAATTTAAAGTTTAAGTTTATTTATTGGTGTCACAAGTAGGCTTATATTAACAGTGCAATGAAGTTACTGTGAAAATCCCCTAGTCGCCACACTCCGGCACCTGTTCGGATACACCTAATCAACACGTCTTTCAGACAATGGGAGGAACCGGAGCACCCGGGGGAAACCCGCACAGACACAGGGAATTGACTCAAACCAGGAACTGAACCGGGTTCCTAGCACTGTCAAGCTGCAGTGCTAACCGCTGTCCTACAGTACCACCCCTTGATCCACCTAGCCCCAAGAGCTATACCTAATTTCTTCTTAAAATCAGTCAACGTTTTAGCCTCGACTATATTCCGTGATAGTGAATTCCGCATATTCACCACCCTCTGGGTGAAAAACTTTCTCCTCACCTCAGTCCTAAAAAGCCCCTTACCCTCAAACTACAACCACTGGTTCTGATTTGATTTATTATTGTCACATGAATTAGTATACAGTGAAAAATATTGTTTCTTGCGCTATACAGACAAAGCGTGGAATACAAAGAACAGTACAGCACAGGAACAGGCCCTTTGGCCCACCAAGTCTGTACTGACTCAGATGCCTCTCTAATCTAATATTTTCTTGCCTCTATATGGTCCATATCCCTCTATTTGCTGCCTATTCAGGTGTCTATCCGGATGCCTCTTGAACGCTGTTACAGAATCTGCTCCCACCACCTCTGGCAGCGCGTTCCAGGCATTCACCATCCTCTGTGCGAAAACTTTCCTCCTCTCACTCTCAATCTATGCACCTGAATAATTGACCCTTTGACCCTGGCAAAAAAAGCCTCTGACTATCCATAGATAGGGGAAAAGGAAAGGAGGGAATAGAGTGTTCCAGCCGTAATGAGGGTGTAGAGAAAGATCAGCTGAATATATATAGTACGGCCATTCAAAAGTCTGAAGGAAGAAGCTGTTCTTGAGTTGGTTGGTTCGGGATCTCAGACTTTTTCCCCACCATCGGGGACATTCTTTCTGAATCTACCCTGTCTAACCCTGTTAGAATTTTAAGTTTCTACGAATCCACTCTCACTCTTCTAAACTCCAGTGAATCCAATACTTAGTCTCTCCTTATGTGACAGACCTGCCGTCCCGGGAATCGGCCTGGTAAACCGTCTCTGTACTCCCTCTGTAGCAAGGACATCCTTCCTCAGATAAGGACACCGAAACTGCACACAATACTCCAGGTGTGGCCTCACCAATGTCCAGTACAGTTGCTGTAAAAGGGTACAAGTGAAGGATACACAATATTTTGCAGCTTTATGAAACTTTGGTAAAACCTCACTTAGCCAGTATTGCGTTCAGTTCTGGTCAGCATATTAGAGGAAGGATGTGGAGGCTTTGGAGAGGGTGCAGAAGAGGTTTACCAGGATGCTGTCTGGATTACAGGGTCTGAACTATCAGGTGAGACTGAACAAACTAGAGTTATTTTATCTGGAACGACGGAGGCTGAGGAGAGACCTGATCGAAATCTATAAAATTATCAGAGGCATAGATAGTGTTCACAGTCAGAAACTTTTTCCCACAGTTTGTCTGCACTAAAATATTGCCTGAAAGCTTTATGCTGATGAATATTAATTGCCAGTTTGATGGGTAATGAAAGTGCCATTATTCTTACTGCAGAATAATGTCTTGCTTGAGGTTAAGGCTGAAACAGATCATCTGAACAATGAGAAAGGTACTAAGCATTGTATCTTGTCTGTGCCCTATCTGACAGAGTGTGGTGACTAGGGGATTTTCACAGGGACTTCGTTGCTAATGTAAGCCTACTTGTGACACTAATAAAGAAAGAATGAGAGAGAGTGAGAGAAAAGATAGATAAGAAAGAGAGAACGAACGAAAGAGAGAATGAAAGAAGGACAGAAAGAGAGAATGAAAAAGCAGAAAGGGGGAATGAAAGATAGAAAGACAGAACAAAAGAAATAAACAACGAAAGAAAGAGTGAAAGCAAGAGAGAAAGTAAGTAAGTAAGTTTTATGGAGTTTGCACATTCTTCCTGTGTCTGCATGGGTTTCCTCCGGGTGCTTCGGTTTCCTCCCGCACTCGAAAGATATGGAGGTTAGGCTGATTGGCCATGCTAAATTGTGCCTTAGTGTCAGTGGATTACACTAGATTAGCAGGGTAAATATGTGGGATTAAGGGAATAGGGCCTGGGTGGGATTGTTGGCGGTGCAGGCTCGATGGGCTGAATGGCCTCCTTTTGCACTGTAGGCAGTCTATGATTCTTTGCAATTCTTCAAATGCATACTTAAATCCCATTTACAAAATGAGTTCAGTTGCAAACCATTGACTGGACTTGCACTTACATCAGGTCATTGTTTTAAATGTGGTCTCACATCCGACCCCAGTGAAGAGCTGCTCTTTCTAGATGTACTCAGTTATATTGGCCCTTCATTGTATTATTGCCTGAATAACGTATTATTTCAAATTCTTAGCCTTCTGAGCAGTGTGGCCGAAGAAAGTGAATCTCAGTCATCCGTCTACTTCTGCAAGCCTGAAGTCTCTTCCCCAACGCCACTGGACGAAGAGTATTTGACCATTAGTTCCACCTCAGCCTCCTCGGGGTGCGACAGCCCGGACTCTCAGTCGCCGCGCATCGTCATCCCACCGCCTCACTTCCTGGTGCCCCCCCTCCAACGCTCGGCCCCGGCAGAGAGGGAGACGAGTGACAGAGCGGACTGGGAGGACCTGGAGGAGATCGATGATGAGGTGGGGGCCCAGGTGGGGTCGAGGAACGAAGAAGACGAGGAGGACGCTCCAAACTTAGTAAGTGTGGCACGTGGCGACTCGGTAAAACGGTAGAGGTTTTACACGACTCGCCGCACAACCGCTCACTTGCTGCCCGCGCACTAGTGCTGATGTGAATGGCTGTGCGTTGGGAGTGAATGAACTAGAGCTTTGCTTGTGCAACCTTGATCGCCGATGCACTGAACACTCCTCTCAGCCGCCGATGTTCCCCTCCACATTGCCGTTCTATACGCTGCCAAAGTTGTTGACCATATTTTTCGAGGACACTTTATAAACCAGTATTACTTGGAATAACACCGGAGCTTTCAGTAGACTTCACTTGACAATAGAATTGCAGAGAGATCACAGTTTGTAAATAAATTTAACTAAGAAAGAGAACACCAAAGGCAATTAAAAAAAATAACCTTAACCTTGTTGGATTAAGGAACTAATTATTTTTAAAATTCTATTAATTTTCTTTTAGTACGTCACTGCCACTGAGGCACGTACCTTACGGACAATCTGTGTGTAGCTCTTGAAGAATGATATTGCCAATCCCGTGACGGTGTTCTTTTAAAGGAATCCTGTGCCACTAATAATAGGGGGAAAAAGACAAAAGGGTGGGCAGCAGGATGGCACAGTGGTTAGCACTGCTGCCTCACAGCGCCGGGGACCTGGGTTCGATTCTTGGCTTGGGTCATTGTCTGTTGGAGTTTGCACGTTCTCCCCGTATCTGCGTGGGTTTCCTCCGGGTGCTCCAGTTTCCTCCCACACTCCGAAAGACGTGCTGGTTAGGGTGCACTGGCCATGCTAAATTCACCCTCAGTGTACCCGAACAGGCACCGGAGTGTGACGACTAGGGGATTTTCACAGTAACTTCATTGCAGTGTTAACGTAAGCCTACTTTGTGACCAATAAATTACTTTATTTTCCAACTCCCACCCCCCGCCCCCGCCATGGTGTGTTTTGCGGTGACGGAGATGACCCGTCAATGTCCGCTGACGGAATGTCCCAATCCCGTCGGTGTCACTGGCTTTTTTATGTGTCGCCAGTGGGAAGATTCCGGCAAAGGTCTTCACAATGTAAAGTGTTATCAGCAACAGCGAGCAAGTCCCTGCACAGTATAATAGCCCCAGGAGTCAGCTGGAAAGGAATAGTGCACAAAAGAAAGCACAGCAAAATCAGAAGCCTGTGGTTAACTACAAACAGGTCCCAACTGGGCAATACAACACTGGACCCGCTCAGAGGCCTGCTTTATAAGTTTGAGTTTTTAAAAAAATTTATTTATTAGTGTCTCAAGTCGGCTTACATTAACAGTGCAATGAAGTTACTGTGAAAATCCCCCACTCTGGCGCCTGTTCAGGTACACTGAGGGAGAATTTAGCATGGCCAATCCATCTAACCAGCATATCTTTCAGACTGTGGGAGGAAACCCACGCAGACACGGGGAGTATGTGCATAGACCACAGAACTCTACAGTGCAGAAAGAGACCCTTCGGCCCATTGAGTCTACACCAAACACAATCCCACCCAGGCCCTACCCCCATATCTCTACATATTATACCCACTAATCCCTCTAACCTACGCATCCCTGGACACTAAGGGGCAATTTCTTAGCATGGCCAATCAACCCAACCCGCACATCTTTGGACTGTGGGAGGAAACTGGAGGAAACCCACGCAGACACGAGGAGAACGTGCAAACTCTACACAGACAGTGACCCAAGCCAGGAATCGAACCTGGGTCCCTGGCGCTGTGAGGCAGCCGTGCTAACCACTGTGCCACCGTGCCCCCTAGGACTCAGTATACGAGCTCTACCTGGTCAGGTAATTACCAATCATGGGACAGCTCATACTCTACGAGTCTTAAGGGGAGGTAAATCAGAGATTCCCCATCCAAGTCCTGGAGTTAGCAAGCACACTCTAATATGTGGTCCATGTTTCAGGCTGGTGACCTTTTAAAATGGTCTGTAAAACCTTCTGTGGTCACCAAAAGGTAAACATCGAGTGATGTGAATCTCCGCACTTTTGAGCCGGATCGCGAGATTTTCGGCTGCCCTCCTACACTGCCAAGCTCAGTATCCTGTGCGGAACAGTCAGCTTTACAGCATCAAAGTGGAAAGTGACGCCAAATTAACCGACATGTCTGGAGGGTACTCGTAATGTTTCATCAGAGTTCGCCTGTGTGTCCTTCTCCCTGGTAATGTTAATTTAAGTCTTCAGACTGATCCACTGAAGCAACTGAAGGTATGCACGAGTGCACTGTGGAGACCGACAGAATTGGGAATCTCTGTAGTATTTGATAGCTGCTGAATGGATGTCTTGGCATTCACCCAGCTCCCCCAAGCCAACCAGTGCAGAGATACCCCTCTAATATATCCTCCCCATCCCTGCCCGCTCTGCAGATGGAATTTAGTAACCAGTCACGGGTTACTTTTGGCACAGTGGTTAGCACTGCTGCCTCGCAAGGTTCGATTCCCGCTTGGGTCGCTGTTTGGAGTTTGCACATTCTCCCCATGTGCGCATGGGTTTCCTCCAGGTGCTCCGGGTTCCCTCCCACACTCCGAAAGACGTGCTGGTTAGGCGCATTGGCCATGCTAAATTCTCCCTCAGTGTACCCGAACAGGAGTGCGGTGACTAGGGGATTTTCACAGTAACTTCATTGCAGTGTTAATGTAAGCCTAGTTGTGACAATAATAAATAAGCTTTCAAACTACTTCTCCCGGATGGGGCCAAGGCTGCTGTCACTCCACGCTTATGCAGTGTGTATCTCAGAGCTTCCTCCATCCCCATGCATAAAAGCATCAGACAATTCAAAATAATACGGTGATAAAACGGGTAACTGTTCATGCTGAACAGTAATGGACTCTGTGACGTTCAGTGCCACGGAATACACATGCACATGGAGGCGCCATTCATCATTATCTGTGAAAATAAGGTTGTCTCATTCATAATTTATTTTGTTGTGATCGAAACAGAATTAAATTTATATTAAATCGAGTACTTGATTGAGCTGTTTTGCATTGTGACTGAATTTGATAGTGACAGATTTGATTTTACATTTCAGTAACATCCATGTTTGGCGATATGAATAGTTTTAGAATGATGATTCCATGTTGACTTTTCACCCGCTATTCTTCAAATGAATCCTGACTGGTTCATTATGGAGCAGGGAAAGGCTCCAGCTTCTGTTCCAGACTCACAGTGAGGCGCCTATATTTAGGTTCATTTGCCTTGTGCTTTCTTTAACTGATCTTACCCGGTGGGGCTGGCTGTCACCAGGTTTGTTTCCACGGCTATGGGCCGCCTTGCGTATCTCATCCAATTAGAGATGTGTAATTGTGAGCTAATCCCATGTGGAGCATCACAACACACACAAACCATGCAAGCATACACGTACATACGTGTACACACACATACACACATGCATGCACAAAAAAATGCACACATGCACCCAACAGATGCACATGCACACTCAATAAAGACACATGCACACTAATACATGCACACACACACCCAACAGACACTCAGCAGATACACGTGCACACACATGCATCCATGCACATACAGAAACGTGCACACAGACACACTCATGCATGCACGCACTTGCACACACACAAACATATGCACATATACGTGCAGAAACATGCACACACGCGCATACATATACGCGCATACACACACAAGCACACAGTCATGCGCTCACACACATACACTTGCGCGCACACACACACACAAAAACGCGCTCATACAAATACACACACGCATGCACACACATGCATGCACACACATGCACACAGACTTGCACACACAAAGCATGTGCGCATGTGCTCACACCCATACACACACTCACCCACACATGTGCACGCTCACACACAGCTGAATTATAATTCTTGTGTATGTGGGTGGATTTTGAATGGGTTGAAGTTAGGCCCAGACACTGCAGGAAACAGTGATCAGAAAGAGAAACACCAGTGGATCATTATCCTTCCAACCTGACCAGACACGAGGATACTTGGCCAGACACGAGGATACTCAGACACATCAATGCTGCGTATTGTATCTGGCTCTACAGCATCACAGGCAATCCCCACTACACATTGGACCCTTGGAGCAACACTTAGTTTGTTTAACCTCTCACCTTTCCTCTGAAGCTTGCATTTAATCTCTGGTTGGGGAGGTGATACTGAGACCTGCTCCACCAACGCTGCTGAGTGTGCTGTTAACAGGAGCTAGACGTTAACAACTTGAGGTGTTTTGTTTTTGCTGACATCCTCTCTGCCTGGGCCTGGGCCTCCCCTTGAGGCCCCGCTGCCTGACAGTCCAAACTGAGACTTGCAACTTGCTGACGGTGATGGACGAGGGGGGTTTAGCGTCTCGCGTTCCGTGGCATTATGGGTCAAGAGGCTGGAGGACTTCAGCGCTTTTTGGTGCGAGACTCCTTTAATTAAAGGAGCCCCCTTCTCCTGTGGCAACCTCTTCCAGAGTGGCACATCAGCAGGTGCTAATAGAAAGAGAGGAGAAGACAGCTGAAGATGTTGGAAGTCTAAAGTGAAGACACAGCAGGTTGGTAAAATCAGTGGAGATGGCGGTTTCTACACTGGGCGCTGGGGCCAAGCTGATCTCAATGCCAACGAGAATAACACTGATTTTCTCTGTCTCTTTCCACATGTTAACATGTGCATTTGCAGTGGTCTGTGCTTTGTTTTCCCGTGTACATATTGCTCACACAGCGAGCTCTACCATTGCAGCAATTCTAACATTCCACACTTCCTTCAAGGACATCTGGCTGCATTCTGCCTTCATTTACCATGAAGTCAAGTTGATTTGAAGGGGCTTAGGCTTTGACTTTCGATGAGTTGTACTCGCTCAACATTACTCACAAGAGCTCGCATTCAGGTCGCACACTCAAACCCAACCCTCCCCCCCCCCCAAAGCATTTTGCAAAACAAATAATTGAGGAAAATTTCATACCCAGACATGTAAGGGGGGGAGTTTTCACCTCCTGCCCACCATGGGAATCGTAGCGGGCAAGAGGGGCGTTGCTGATCATGCAAATGTCCGTTGACCTCGGGTGGAATTTTCTGGCCTTGGGTGAGTGTGGCCAGAAAATCCCATCCGTGAAGACAGGTTGGTTGGAAGAGGCTGCTTTGAAGGAGTTTCTTAAAGGAAAACAATGATTCAGAGAGGGGACTTCCAGGACTTATAGAATGCTACAGTGCAGAAGGAGGCCATTCATCCCATGAAGCCTGCACTGCCCACCATCCCACCCAGACCCTATCCCCATAACCCCATTTATCTACCCTAGCTAGTCCCTCTGACACTATTTAGCACGGCCAATCCACCTAACCCGCACACCTTTGGAGGAAACCCACGCAGACATGGGGTGAATGTGCAAACTCCACACAGACAGTGACCCAAGCCAGGAATCAAATCTGGGTCCCTGGCGCTGTGAGGCAGCAGTGCTAACCATTGTGCCACCGTGTCGCCCAAGCTTAGAGCCCCAGCGGTTGAAAGCACAGCCATCGATGATGGAGCTGTGAAGATTGGGGATGAGTAAGAGACTTTGCGCAGTGATCTGACTGTGGGAGCAGTTGGTTCCAGTATGGATGAGGACCGTGATTTAAAAGAAGATAGACAGGCTTGGATTCTGAAAGCATCTTTCGCAGCCCCTGACATTCCATACTGTTTTGCAACTAATGAAGTAAAGTGTAGTCACTGTCCCGTTGTGGGAAATCAATGCTCACTCAAGCTTTGGCATCAGATGATTACGCTTTTTTTATTCATTCGTAGGACATGGGTGTTGCTGGCTAGGCCAGGATTGATTGCCCATCCCTAGTTGCCCTGGAGAAGGCAGTGGTGGGCTGCCAACTTGAATCGCTGCAGTCCACGTGCTGTGGGTTGACCTCAGTGCCATTAGGGAGGGATAAACTTTATTCAAGTTATAGAATGGAATCAGACCATGGTTACAGCAGCGGAAGAAGCCCGTTCGGCCCATCGTGTTTGTGCTAGCTCTCTGCAAGAGCAGCTCACCCAGTCCCGATCCCCGGTCTTTTACCCACAGCTCTGCAAAACCTTTCTCTTCAGAAATTGGCCCAACTCTCTTCCGAGTGCCTCGATTCATCCGCCTCCATCACACTCTCAGGCTGTGTGTTCCTGATTCTAATCCCCCTGCTGCATTAAAAACAATTCTCTGACCCTGTTGGGATTCTCCAGTCCCGCTGCAATGAATGGAGATGTGATTGGGCGCCAAATTTCCCATTCCCGCCAGAAGCAGTAGTGGGGTGGGAGAGACTGGAGGATTCCGGCCAAAAGCGTTTTTCCCCTCATATCGCCGTCACTTTATTTGCCAATCATCTGAAATCGATGTGCTGGTTCTCAATTAAAAAAGGGTGGAATGGACAAGTTGGGCCGAAGGGCCTGTTTCCATGCTGTAAATCTCTATGACTCTATGCCAACAGGATCAATTCTTCTCCCTTTCCAATCCTATCCTCTTATTAATCTCTGCTGCATGTCCTCTTCCCCAAGGAGAACAGCCCCAGATTCTCCGACCTATCCGTGTTATTGAAGTTCCTCATTCCTGGAACCATTTCCGTGACTCTTTGCCACACCTTCTCTAATGCCTCCATATCTCATCCAAGGTTCAAGCAAAGTGGCTATCAGAAATGTTCCACCATCTCAGAAAGATGTTGATAAACTGGGGAGATTGCAGAGAAGATTTACAAGGGTGTTACCAGGATTAGTGGGCCTGAGTTACAGGGAGGGGTTGGCCAGTTTAGGACTTTAATCCTTGGAATGTAGGAGAATGAGGGCTGACCTTAGGCGTATAAAATCATGAGGGGCATAGATAGGATGAACACACATAGTCTTTTCCCCTGGAAAGGGGAATTGTAAACTAGAGGGCAAAGGTTTAAGATAGAAGGAGAAAGATTTAAAAGGGTCCTGAAGGGGTAACTTCTTCACACAGAGGGCGATGCATGTATGGAATGAGCTGTCAGAGAAAGTGGTTGAGGCAGGTGCAATAGCAATGTTTATAAGCATTTGGATAAGTACATGGATGGGAAAGGATCAGACACAGCAGCACGGTGGCACAGTGGTTAGCACTGCTGCCTCACACCGCCAGGGACCTGGGTTCGATTCCCGGCTTGGATCACTGTTTATGTGGAGTCTGCACATTCTCCCCGTGTCTGCGTAGGTTTCATCCCACAGTCTAGCAGGTTAGGTGGATTGGCCTTGCTAAATTGCACCTTAGTGTCAGGGAGACTAGCTAAGGTAAATGCATGGGGTTATGCAGATTGTAGTTGGTGCAGACTTGATGGGCTGAATGGCCTTCTTCTGCACTGATGGATTCAATGAATTGGGATTAGCTGGGAGGGCATCATGGACTGGTTGGGCTGAAGGGCCTGTTTCCCAGCTGTATTGCTCTATAACTCTCTACCAGGTTGCTTTCGAAGACAGGTAAGCTGATGAGAATCTAAACATTCCAATGTGCTGTACCTTAACTTTGCCATGTGATTGAGAGTGAGAGAGAGAGGAAATATATGTTGCATTCACTCTTGTTATCGCCTCCAATCTTTTTCCTTCAGCCTATAATACGGGAATATGAGATGTATGTAACCTTGAAGAAAAATAAGAAGGGAAGCCTGGGTTTCACGATAGTGCGCAGTAAGCTGGACAACTGCTATTATATCCGTGACGTGCTGGATAACCCTGCCAAGGCTGATGGACGACTGAGAGCAGGAGACAGGCTCATAACGGTAAAGGAATTAGCATTAGAAAAATTGCCCTGTGTATCTGGTTATCCAGTGTGCCAGCGTTGATGGTAGTGTTTTGGATGCCCTGTTGTTAAATCAGGATTCGACCTCCAACAATCAACCTGGGTTTGGACACACTCTCCTCCAGTTCCACCCCTCTTATTGACTAATGTACCAGAGCAAACCCCTCAGTCCACTGCTCTCAATGTGTACTGCAGATGTTTAAGGGTGCGACATTGGATGGGGTACAGTGTGTATGTGAGGGTAGGGAGTTGGATGGAGTAGAGTGTGTGGTGAAGGTGGGAAGATGGATGGGGTATAGTGTGTGTGTGTGAGTGGGGAATTGGATGGGGTACAGTGTGTGTGTGAGGGTGGGGAAATGGATGGGGTACAGTGTGTGTGTGAGGGTGGGGAGATGGATGGTGTACAGTGTGTGGTGAGGGTGGGAAGATGGATGGGGTACAGAGTGTGTATGAGGGTGGGGAGCTGGATGGGGTACAGAGTCTGTGTGTAAGGGTGGGGAGTTGGATGTGTGTTTGTGTGTGTGTCTGTATTTGTGTGTGTCTATTTGTGTGTGTGTTTGTGTGTGTGTGTGTGTGTGTCTGTGTGTGTGTGTTTGTGTGTGTGTGTCTGTGTGTGTGTGTGTGTGTGTGTGTGTGTGTGTGTGTGTGTGTCTGTGTGTGTGTGTCTGTGTGTGTGTGTTTGTGTGTGTGTGTGTGTCTGTGTGTGTGTGTCTGTGTGTGGAGTGGGGCTTGTAGTTGGATAGGGTGCAGTATTTCTGATACTTGGGTCTGAAGTTAGCTGAAAGTTTTTGTGAGAGAGATCGGGATTTGGGGAGTGTGCAGATGTGGAATGACTGACCCGACAATCGGAGTACAATCAGACTGATTCATTTCCAGGCTGATTTATGAGACTGACCTTTGCTCACTTGTAGGTTCTCTGTAAACTGTTCGGGGCAGTGTTATACAGAATCTATAAATTCCTCCGTTATATTCCAAATCCTGCTGATAATATAAAAATATAATAGTTATTAGCGGGATCTTCTGTGTCTGTCATTGTGTAAGAAAACATTATGAAAAAGATTCCTTCTCCATTACTCTATAGTCTGCTTCATTTATGCATTACATTGCAGAGCTGAAAGTAATAAAGAGAGGGCCAGTGATCCTTTGGAATTTAATTTGTTTATCTTGTGGAGAGTCTGGACAAATACTGAAAATTCCTTTTGGAGTTCTAACACCCGAAAGTCAAACTTGTTAGAACAGTCCGCCACTCCCCATTCTTCCTCTGCATTATATTGGAAATAAATCTATAAAGCGTGGAAAGTAATCAGCTTTCCAGGGGTTGTTCTATTCAGGGACATTAATATAGGCTGGAATTTTCTGGCCCTTCACGCCAGTGGGATTCTCCAGTCCCACTGCAGTTGAATGAAGATTCGGCTGAGCGCCAAATTCTCCACCCTCGCTTTCAGGGCGTGAATGACTGGAAAATCCAGAGTGTTTGTTTACGATGGAATCCGTTTGCATCTTGAAGCTTGAGTATTGGTTTTTCGCATTGGCATTGCTTATCTCCCTCCCTCTCATCCAAATTCCACCCCTCCCGCACTGCCCAGATGCTCCCCTACTTTCCTCTGTCATCCCCAAAGCCACTCACCTATCCTGTAGTTCCATTCCAAGAAAGGCAGAGGATTGGGCCTTCATCCTCCCCCCCCCGCCCCCCACTGCGCCGCCTCCCCCAAGCTTATTCCTCCATTTAATCGACTGTTAGAGTGTAACCAGTGATAGCATTGGATCTGTTGTGGTGCGACCAATGGTAACCAGCTGTAAGGGTCAGCTGATCCAGTAAACCAATGACAGAATGACGTGATGAGCAGCTGACTCAGTATAAGTAAGAACATGTTGGGAATTGTGGGGAATTTGGAATGGCCCAGGGTGAGGCCTCAAGTTTGGAGTAATGAAGTTTTTTTATTAAAACTTTTCTTTGATTTACAAGTTGGAGTAAATTTTGTTATATTTTTATCGTCTGCACTGGAAGAGTTTCTTCCAGATCAACAACAGCTGACAAACAGTTGAACCAATTGGGTGGAATATTCCCGTTCCGCCTGCCACAGGAATTGTAGTGAGTGGGACACGGATGATGCAGAAGTCCGTTGACCTCGGGCAGGATTTTCTGGTCTTGGGGCAGACGGAATATCCCACCCATTGGCTGAGGAACAGAAAGCAGCGTGTAGGGTGGTTATTCCTGGCAACAAGGTCCATTGACCTGGCACTGCCAGCGGTGCTGTTTTTCCAGATGAGATACTGTACCGAGATCGGCCCCGGAATGGGGCACAAACCTCGGGGAAAACAAATGCACAACATGAGGGAACGGCAAGAGGCCTCGTTTGTCTTAACTTGTCCATCGTCCTGCAGGTAAACGACTTTGACGTCACAAACATTTCACACGAGAACGCCATTAATCTGCTACGGTCTGCTCCTGCCAAACTGAACCTCATGGTGGGACGAGCTGCCCAGAACCTACTTCCAGCACTCCCTCTGGAAAAGATCCCGGATATCATCCTGCAGAAAGGCCCAAACGGACAGCTGGGTAGGTGCCAGAAAAAAATTGTCAAGAATGTTTCGATTGGCGCTTTAGTTTTGAAGTTGGCCTATTGTGTACATGGACTCAGGTTCAGTAAATTTCACTTTCCACCCACCCCCCCCATCCCACCGACTCTCTGACACTGAGCTGTGCTGTGCTTAAGTACAACACATTTTAATTATTTATTTACTAATTAATGTCACAAGTAGCCTTACATTAACACTGCAATGAAGTTACTGTGAAAATCCCCTAGTCGCCACGCTCTGGCACCTGTTCGGGTACACCGAGGGAGAATTTAACATGGCCAATTCACCTAACCAGCGCATCTTTTGGACTGTGGGAGGAAACCGGAGTATCCGGATGAAGCCCACACAGACACGGGGAGAACGTGCAGACTCCACACAGACAGTGACCCAAGGCTGGAACTGAACCTGGGTCCCTGGAGCTGTGAGGCAGCAGTGCTAACCATTGAGCCACGATGCTGCCTCTTCTGTAAAAATTGGTGAGAGTCATAGCAGATAATATAGGGGGCATGGTTAGTAAGTTTGTAGATGACACCAAGATTGGTGGCATGGTGGACAGTGAGGAAGGTTATCTCCAATTGCAACGGGATCTTGATCAATTGGGCCAGTGGACTGACAAATGGCAGGCGGAGTTCAATTTAGACAAATGCGAGGTAGTGCATTTTGGTAGATTGAACCAGGACAGCACTTATTCAGTGAAGGGTAGGGCGCTGGGGACAGTTACAGAACAGAGAGATCTAGGGGTACATATTAATAGCTCCTTGAAAGTGGACAGAGTGGTGAAGAAGGCATTAGACATGTTTGGTTTCATCAGTCAGAATATTGAATGCAGGAGTTGGGACGTCTTGTTGAAGTTGTACAAGACATTGGTAAGGCTACACTTGGAATACTGTGTGCAATTCTGGTTACCCCATTATAGAAAGGATATTATTAGACTAGAAAGAGTGCAGAAAAGATTTACTAGGATGCTACCAGGACTTGATGGATTGTGTTATAAGAAGAGGCTGAATAGACTGGGACTTTTTTCTCTGGAGCGTTGGAGGCTGAGGGGTGATCTTATAGAGGTCTATAAAATAATGAGGGACACAGACAAGGTAGATAGTCAATATCTTTTCCCAAAGGTAGGGGAGTCTAAAACTAGAGGGCATAGGTTTAAGGTGAGAGGGGAGAGATACAAAAGTGTCCAGAGGGGCAATTTTTTGACACAGAGGGTGGTGAGTATCTGGAACAAGCTGTCAGAGGTGGTAGTAGAGGCAGGTACAATTTTATCTTTTAAAAAGCATTTAGATAGTTACATGGGTACGATGGGTATAGAGGGATATGGGCCAAATGCGGGCAATTCGGACTAGCTTAGGGGTTTAGAAAAATAAGGGCGGCATGGACAAGTTGGGCTGAAGGGCCTGTTTCCATGCTGTAAAACTCTATGCCAAATTTCCTTAGCCTTTGGAGAAAGTAGAGGCCTTGGTGGGCTTTCTTGACTATAGTGTCGGCATGGGGAGGACCAGGGCAGATCTGGACACCTGGAAACTCACCCATCTCCCCTTCATCACCATCGATGGAGATAAAGCTCTGTGAATAATTAATAATCATCCATAGTTGCCACTGAAAATAGATTGCTCAGACATTGGAAATGAGTGAACAGGGTGTGAGTGGGATGAAAATGGTGCTGGTAGCCTGTTCTAATAGAGCGTTGATGCACTGGATTGCAATTACATGTGGAGTTCTTAACACAGTTATGAACAAACTTAACACAACATGTTCCTGACAATGTGCAACGTGAGCTAGACTCTGTTTTAGAGTTGATGTTTGCGATTTCTTCACCACATCGGTTTATCTTCCGACACATTAAGTGGAGTCAGTCTGTCAGGATAGACAGGGGGCAACGCTCAAAGTCTTCTATCCAGAGAAAGAGACATCCTGCCAAAGTTTTTCACCTTGCACTCAGCAGGACAGATTAGCAAGAATAGCAGATCTCGAAGGGAACAAGAATTCATACTGTGTAGAAATTCTCATGCATGGCTATTTGCTTTGAGATTTGGTACAGAGTCATAGGAGTTTACGGCATGGAAACAGGCCCTTCGGCCCAACTTGTCCATGCCGCCCAGTTTTTGCCTGGTATACTTGTGAATCTGCCCAGTTGAGTGCAAATTGAAAAGCTTCGACAGCATGGCCAGAATTCCCCAGTCTCGCACGTATCGTCACCAGTGAGAACGGAGAATTTGGCACTCAGCCAAATCTCCATTCAGTGTAGCGGGGTCGGAGAATCCCAGCCCCGGGTGAGGTTGGAGAACATTGCCCCATGTCCGTGAAAAGATCAGCCATGATCTTATTGAATGGCGGAGCAGGCTCGAGGGGTCAGATGGCCCACTCCTGCTCCTAGTTCTTATATTCTTATGTTCTTATATCCCATTCCCAGCAAAACTCAGGTTCCGCCATACCAAGTGAATACTTTCTATTCTGCTGTTTTAAACCAATCGGTGATGTTCTGCCCGATAAATGTTTGGTCCTTTTTATGGTCTATCGTATCAAAGAGATTGGAAAGAGAAAGGCTGTAGGCGCTTTGGCTGTAGTAATACAGTAAGAAGTCTCGCAACACCAGGTTAAAGTCCAACAGGTTCATTTGGTAGCAAAAGCCAGTAGCTTTCGGAGCGCTGCCCCTTCATCAGGTGAATGGGAGTCCTGTTCACAAACAGGGCGTATAAAGACACAAAATCAATTTACAAAATAATGGTTGGAATGCGAGTCTTTACAGGTAATCAAGTCTTAAAGGTACAGACAACGTGAGTGGAGAGAGGGTTAAGCACAGGTTAAAGAGATGTGTATTGTCTCCAGACAGGACAGTTAGTGAGATTTTGCAAGTCCAGGCAAGTCATGGGGGTTACAGATAGTGTGACATGAACCCAAAATCCCGGTTGAGGCCGTCCTCATGTGTGCAGAACTTGGCTATCAGTTTCTGCTCAGTGACTCTGCGCTGTCGTGTGTCTTGTAGGCCACCTTGGAGAACGCTTACCCGAAGATCAGAGGCCGAATGCCCGTGACCACGGGAATTTTGGCCATACTGTCAAAGCTTTTCAACTTGCATTCAACTGGGCAGACTCGCAAGTATATCAGTAAAAACTAGGCAGCACGGACAAGTTGGGCCGAAAGGCCTGTTTCCATGCTGTAAACGGGTCACGGACATTCAGCCTCTGATCTTCGGGTAAGGGTTCTCCAAGGCAGCCTTCATGACACACGACAGCGCAGAGTCGCTGAGCAGAGACTGATGGCCAAGTTCCGCACACATGAGGACGGCCTCAACCGGGATCTTGGGTTCATGTCATACTATCTGTAACCCCCGTGACTTGCCTGGGCTTGCAAAATCTCACTAACTGTCCTGTCTGGAGACAATACACATCTCCTTAACCTGTGCTTAACGTTCTGTCCACTCACGTTGTTTGTACCTTTAAGATTTGATTACTTGTAAAGATTCGCATTCCAACAATAATTTTGAAAATTGAGTTTGTGTCTTTATATGAACTGTTTGTGAACAGAACTCCCACTTACCTGATGAAGGGGCAGCGCTCTGAAAGCTAGTGTCTTGTGCTACCAAATAAACCTGTTGGACTTTAACCTGGTGTTGTGAAAATTCTTACTGTGTTTACCCCAGTCCAACGCCAGCATCTCCACATCATGTAGTAATACAGCCAGGGTTAAGTTAGCCTGCTGTCTTTGCCAACCCATTGCAATTTGAAATTATTCATGGGCGGAAGTGGGTTTCGAGAGAAAGAAGGCATCGATTCTATTTCGTAACTCAAGTGTTCCATTATTTCCTCAAACTTGATTAGAATGACACCAAGATTGGGGTAGCACAGTAGCTTGCACTGCTGCTTCACAATGCCAGGGACCTGGGTTCAACCCTGCCTCGGGTCACTGTCTATGTGGAGTTTGCACATTCTCCCCATGTCTGCGTGGGTTTCCTCCGGATGATCCGGTTTCCTCCCACACTCCAAAGATGAGCGGATTAGGTGGATTGTCCATGTTAAATTGTCCCTTGGTGTCAGGGAGACCAGCTAGGGTAAATACGTGGGGATAGGGCCTGGGTGGATTGTGGTCGGTGCAGACTTGATGGGCTGAATGGCCTCACTCTGCCCTGTCGGGATTTTATTTATGATTCCTCGACTGAGATAACTGATTTTAATTTTCCGCAGGGAGTTAGTGATGGTGTTAACGTGCTCCAGTGAGTGTGTTACTAATACTCCTTGCTGGTGGTCTGATTCGAGTTTGAACTTGTCGCTGCAGGTTTAAAGTTAACTGGGGGGATAGGCAGCAAGTGGCAAGGCATTTATGTGCTTGAGATTGTGCCAAACTCCCCCGCCAGCTCGGAAGGCAGCCTGCAGCCAAGGGACAAGATCCTTTACATCTGCGACATGTGCACCATGGGCATGACTCTGGATGATGCGGTGCGAGCCTGTGATACCGAAAATGGCCAAATAAAGATCAAGGCGATGAGGTAAGGCTGCTTTTTAGCAACGTGGCACTGCCTCACTCTCCAGGGACATCCAACACTGCGGTCCCTCAGTATAAAGGTATTTCGGGCAGGGTGCTCTGGCTGTTTCCCCTGGTGGGATCTACGTTTAAGTTTGAAGTTTGTTTATTAGTGTCACAAGTCGGCTTACATTAACACTGCAATGAAGTTACTGTGAAAATCCTCTAGTTGCCACGCTCCGGTGCCTGTTCGGGTACACTGAGGGAGAATTTAGTGCGGCCAATGCACCCTAACCAGCACATCTTTCAGCCTCTGGGAGGAAACCGGAGCACCCGAAGGAAATCCACGCAGACACAGGGACAGCGCGCAGACTCCACACAGACAGTGGCCCAATTGAACCCGGGTCCCTGCCACTGTGCCACTTGCTGCCATCTTCCAGTCCTGCTGATTATTGACCATATCCCGCCACCCCCCAAACCCAACCATTGCCCCCACTGGCGCCAAGGATGTAAGCAACTGGAAACCCCATTGACAGCGGCGGGAATGGAAAATCCTGTCTCTGGCCAGTGGTGGACGACTCCGCTGTTGTGAAATTCAGCAGGGTGGGGGTGGGCGGGGGTGAAAAATCCTACCCCAAAATATTGAAATTTCAGATATGTGAGATATTGGGTACCCCTCCACCCCTCCCTCCACATGGCCACTCAGTGCAAGGGGCAACTAGGGATGGGCAATAAATGCTGGCCCAGCCAGCAACGCCCATGTCCCACGAATGGATAAGAAAAGAATTACGTGACAGCTCCATCGATTGGCACAGCAGTTAGAAATAAAGGGCAAAGGGTTATTGCTGCTTTTCAGTACCATCTCGGTTAAGATTATTTGGGTCGGTGTGCAGCATGAATTAAACCTTTGTGGCTTTCAGAACAGATTGAACGTGACAGGTACTTGTTTCCGTTGTATTGGCATTAAAAGGGGCTGGTGATTGGTAATCTTTCAGGTACACGGAGCATTTTAACTGATTATCCACGTTGTCGTTGCGATAAAGACCCAGTGATGCAGGTCGATTTAACAGTCTAGCCTCTGAATGGATTTCCTTTTGCTTTTTCAGGGACGGTAAGCCAGTGGTCACAGCAGCAGAAATGATGGGTAAGAACCTCTCGAACGTTCGTGAGTTTAAACCGCAATGATTAGCATGTGTGTGTCAGTGGAACTGCTGTACCTGGACAGGTAAACAGAGCTACCTAAGCATCAGAGCTCGGATTGCATCTCTGCCATTTGGTGTTGTACGGCAGAATATTGATTTTACAACAATAACAACCTACATTTATCTAGTGCCTTTAATGCAATGAGACGTCCCGAGGCACAATTGGGACTGGCTTCCTGGTTCAAACAAAGGGTTTGCCACACCCCCGGACAGGCAGTAGGCAATAAAAGCTTAAAAGATTGGAGTACTCACCCTGCATTATCTGGTTAATCCCCAACACATCAAAGCACTTGTCAATAAAAGCACTTGGACAATAAATGCTGGCCCAGCGATGCCCGTGGCCCACGAATGAATAAAAGAATTACATGACAGCTTTATCGATTGGCACAGCAGTTAGAAATAAAGGACAAATGGGAATGAGCGCACGAGGGGAATAAAGTTGAAGGAGAGAGAAACATAGGAGCAGGAGGAGGCCACTCCACCCTTTGTCATTTTAGTACGCACGTTGCCAAAAAATTTGGGAATGTCCGCAGAGTGGAAAGATCTCATGATTGTGGTCTTTAAGTAACTGTGCGACTGTACTAGTTGTCATTCCGTCCACGATGTACAAGAGAGAGAATTAGCTCCACACATCCCAGTATTGAAGCAAATATCGTTGCTAATAGCCGTGTTAATGCCGTGCCCCACTGGGGGGAAGGGAGTCAGCCGCTCTCCAGCCATGAGTTTGAATAACTTTACCTCAGGACTAATCAGCTGTAACAGACTGGCAGTGTCTCATTCTCCCAGGAAGGCTGTTTAAGTGGCTACGCGTGTTCCCGTGAGCAGATTGTGAAGTCTTTAGCAGTGAGATAAATGAGACAGGCCTGTCTCCGCAGTGGCAAGAGCAGAGGAGTAATTGACGCTTCCCATATTGCAAAAGCGATTCAGTGGAACTGGTTCCACCGTGTGCAATGAGGGCAAAATGGCAGCTACCCGGAGGCTTCTATCTGGGGCCACGTTTACCTCTGGCTGGAACAGAGCTGTCAGACCAGTCCGGCCCAGGTATTGGGCTGTAATTGAGACTAATAACCACTCCATTCCCTTTGTCGTGTAGATAATACACCTTTACCTTTTACTTAATATTAAGTAAGGACACTCGTTGTTTGAAGATGGCACGAATGTAGACAAGATTGTCAAGAAAAGAGAGGCCTAGAACACAAAGCGAGGAAGTTATAATTAAACCATTACAGATCACTGACTCGACCTCCGCTCGAGGACCACATAGATTCACCACAGTGCAGAAGAGGCCATTCAGCCCGTCGAGTCTGTACCGACTCTCTCTGACAGAGTGGGCCGGACTCTGTGGCCTTGCGAGTCCGGAAATCCCTGCCCGAGATCAAAGGACATTTCCATTGTCCGCCCCTCGCCCACTCCGATTCCAAGGCAGGAGACAGCGAATATCTCAGCCAGGTCCTCTCCCCCCACCCTATCCCTGTAACCTCATACATTTACCAAGGCCAATCCAGAGTGAGTTTCTGGATCAATCGCGATGTTACTGATGTTAGGCAGTTGACGTGGTATATATGGATTTTAGTAAGGCGTTTGATAAGGTTCACCATGGTAGGCTTCTGCAGAAAATGCCGATGTATGGGATTGAGGGTAGTCTAGGAAATTGGATCAGGAATTGGCTAGCAGATAGGAGACAGAGGGTGGTGGTTGATGGTAAATATTCGTCATGGAGTTCGGTTACAAGTGGTGTGCCTCAGGGATCTGTTTTGGGGCCACTGCTGTTTGTAATTTTTATTAATGATCTGGATGAGGGTATAGTTGGGTGGATTAGTAAATTTGCTGATGACACCAAAGTCGGAGGTGTGGTAGATTGTGAGGAAGGGTGTCATAGTTTGCAGGGAGACTTAGACAGGTTGCAGAGCTGGGCCGAGAGGTGGCGGATGGAATTTAATGCGGAGAAGTGTGAGGTAATTCACTTTGGTAGGAATAACAGATGTGTTGAGTATAAGGCTAACGGGAGGACTTTGAATAGTGTGGATGAACAGAGGGATCTAGGTGTATGTGTACATAGATCCCTGAAAGTTGGGAATCAAGTAGATAAGGTTGTTAAGAAGGCATACGGTGTCTTGGTGTTTATTGGTAGGGGGATTGAATTTAGGAGTCGCAGCGTCATGTTGCAACTGTACACAACTCTGGTGCGGCCGCACTTGGAGTACTGTGTGCAGTTCTGGTCCCCACATTACAGGAAGGATGTGGAGGCTTTGGAGAGGGTGCAGAGGAGGTTTACCAGGATGTTGCCTGGTATGAAGGGGAAGTCCTATGAGGAGAGACTGAGGGATTTGGGGTTGTTTTCACTAGAAAGAAGGCGGCTAAGAGGGGATCTTATTGAAACATATAAGATGATTAGAGGTTTAGATAGGGTGGATAGTGATAGCCTTTTTCCTCGGATGGAGAAAGCTAGCATGAGGGGGCATGGCTTTAAATTAAGGGGGGGTAGTTATAGGACGGATGTCAGGGGTAGGTTCTTTACCCAGAGGGTGGTGAGGGATTGGAATGCCCTGCCTGCTGCAGTTGTAAATGCGCCTAGTTTGGGGGCGTTTAAGAGATCCGTGGATAGGTTTATGGACAAAAAGGGATTGGTTTAGATTAGTGGGTCATTGTTTTTTAACTGGTCAGCGCAACACCGTGGGCCGAAGGGCCTGTTCTGCGCTGCAATGTTCTATGTTCTATGTTACTGGGAGAAGATTTTAAACAAAGAGGAGCTGTTTGACTTTCCTTGGCTCAGAAATGGAAGACCACAGAATTATTCGAATGTTTATATTACAACATTAAACAATCATATAGTGATCACGACACATTAAAAAAAGCCATTACTAGATTATGTATTGCACAATTATGTGACATTTCACAGAGTTACATTCACAAGAATGACTAACCCATCCTTACTGCCTCTGACAATGCACCTCATTACAATCCGGTTTATTCACTCTATTGATATAAATCTTGTCTGTCACAGCTGTTGTCCATCTTGCACAGGGCCTGTGACTCACCAATCGTCAACCACATCCCAGAACCTCACCAAGCTGGATGCGTTCAGTGGGAAAGGATAGCGGGGGGAAACCAACCCTGGCTATTAAGCAAACATACTCCTTCACACTTGAACTGAGTTGTTCCAGGAGTTGGAACCAAGGTTGTTAATATAAGTGAACACATCTGTCATTGGGGATAATCTCTGAGCCACCTGGCCATCCCTAATTGCTCTTGAATGAGTGGCTTGCTTGGCCATCTCAGGGGGCAGCTAAGAGACAACTACATTGTTGTTGCAGACCTGCAGTTACATGTAGGCCAGACTGGGTAAGGATGGCAGATTTCCTTCCCTAAAGGGGCACTGGAGAAACAACTTGGATTTTTATGACAATCAGCAAAAATGGGTGACATTAATTCTGGATTATATTGGATCCACATTTCACCATCTGCCATGGTGGGATTTAAACCTGGGTCCCTCCAGAACATTATCCCTGGATTACTAGTCCAATGACAATATCACTACACCACTGCCTTCTTATGAAACATATTCTAAACAGTGTGCAAGTACCAGGGTGACATGGTGGCACAGTGGTTAGCACTGCTGCCTCACAGCTCCAGGGACCTGGGTTCAAATCCCAGCCTCAGTCACTGTCTGTGTCGAGTTTGCACATTCTCCCCGTGTCTGTGTGGGTTTCTTCCGGATGCTCCAGTTTCCTCCTACAGCCTAAACTGGATTGGCCATGCTAAATTGCCCCTAGTGTCCAAAGGCATGCAGGTTAGGTTATTTGGCCATGTTAAATTGTCCCTTAGTGTCCAAAGATGTGCAGGTTAGGTGGATTGGCCATGGTAAGTTGTCCTTACTATCCAAAGATGTGCAGGTTAGGTGGATTGGCCATGCTAAATTGTCCCTTTAATGTTCAAAGATGTGTAGGTTACATGGATTAGCCATGGGAAATGTGCAGGGTTACGGTTATAAGGTGGGGGAGATGGCCTGGGTAAGACACTCTGTGTGAGAGAGTCAGTGCAGATTCAATGGGCTGAATGGCCTCTTCAGCACTGTCGAGATCCCATGATCGAGTAGTTATCTCCGCAGCAAATGGTTTTGGAGTGAATCCAAGGTCAGTCAATCATTTGAAAGCTGAGTGCTTTTGAGTTTAATCCCCAGTAAGTATTTGGAGCAAGCCTCATGAGAATTCCTTAGCTATGAATGCAGTCCCGTGCAAATCACTGGAGGCAGTGTGTAAAAGGAGCGCGGTGGCAGATCCTAGTGCACTATCTCAGAAATGGAGACAGGCCCTGTCAACTTTCTGTTCTACTCTTCGTAACTGTGACCTAATTTTATTCTATCTCTGTCTTTGTGACTGTTCTGTCCTCTTATCTTTTATTCTCTTAATTTCCAGGAACGACAAGCAGAAAGAAAACTAAAAAATGTTTAGCTCTGAAAGGCAAGTGTGAATATTGTGTGTGTGTGTGTGTAAAATTTCCCCATCTTGTCTGTGTGTTTTTTTCCCCTCCTATTTCTTGCATTTGACAGCGCTATCTAATGTCAAAACATCTCAGAGCACTTCACACAATGCGGAAATCTGTCTGATTGTTGTTATGTGGTGTACACACCGGTTATTCTCTGTCCCACAACAACAGAGGTGAACAACAATCAATAGTTCATTTTTTACTGGTCTACGTTCTGGAAAATCTCCGACTCCTCTTCAAACAGTGTTACCTGATCACCCCAATCAGAAAACAGGGCCTCAATTTAACATTATATCAGAAAGGCACCTTCACCAGCCACGCAAACCACATTCAAAGTAACGTTTATTTATTAGTGTCACAAGTAGGCTTACATTAACACCGCAATGAAGTTGCTGTGAAAATCCCCTAGTCGCCACACTCTGGCGCCTGTTTGGGTAACACTGAGGGAGAATTTAGAACAGCCAATAAATACACTGCAGTCTTTCGGAATGTGGGAGGAAACCGGAGCACCCGGAGGAAACCCACGCAGACACGGGGAGAACATGCAGACTCCACACACACACACACACAGACCCAAGCTGGGAATCGAACCCGGGCTCTGACGTTGTGAGGCAGCAGTGCTGACCACTGTGTTGCCGTGCCAACCTGAAGTGTTTGATTGAAGTGTCAGCGTAGATGACCAACCCACGACATGACAGAGGACACAAACCTTCTGACCCAGAAGAAAAGTGGATGTTTATTTTTCTCTTTAGTGTTTGTCTTGTGAAGACATAGGACAGGAAAAGGCCAGTGTGTCATAAACACATCCGGCCTGGTGTGACATTTAAGGGGAATGACAGCCTCTGGATGAAACACTGCAGCTTTGAAGAAGTTTTCAGATTAAATGTTGTTGCACTTAATTGAGTCATGAGGGTGGCACAGTGGTTAGCATTGCTGCCCCATGGACCCAGGTTCGATTCCGGCCTCCGATGACTGTTTGTGTGGAGTTTGCACATTCTCCCCATGTCTGCATGGGTTTCCTCCGGATCCTCCGGTTTCCTCCCACAGTCTAAAGATGTGCGGGTTAGATGGATTGGCCAGGCTAAATTGCCTCTTAGTGTCAGGGGGATTAGCAGGGTAAATATATGGGTTACAGGGATAGGGCCTGGGTAGGATTGTTGTTGGTGCAGACTCGAGGGGCTGAATGGCCTCCTTCTGCACTGTAGGGATTCTTGATATATAAGTAGAAGCACTAAAGACTAATACATTGTTGGTCTCTATGTTGACTTATAAATACAAGCCATTATCTCACTGAAGATACTCCGAATGATGTCATTTGATGATGTAATGGATCTCGTCAACCATTAAACTCTCGGGGGAATTCCTGATGCTTTGTTGCTTAATTAAGGGCAACGACCCATGCAACTAAAAGCTACATTAATTAGAAGATTCGAGTTTCCCCATGGGTGCTAACAGTGGCACAGTGGTTAGCACTGCTGCCTCACAGCGTCAGGAACCTGGGTTCAATTCCAGCCTTGGGTCACTGTCTGTGTGAAATTTGCACGTTCTCCCCGTGTCTGCGTGACTTTCCTCTGGGTGCTCTGGTTTCCTCCCACAGTCCAAAGATGAATGGGTTAGATGGATTGGCCAATGCTAAATTGCCCCTTTAGTGTCCCAAAATGTACAGGTTAGATGGATTAGCCATGATAAATTGTTTGAGTTTATTTATTAGTGTCACAAATAGGCTTACATTCACACCGCAGTGAAGTTACTGTGAAAACCCCCTAGTCGCCACACTCCGGCACCTGTTTGGGTACACTGCGAGAGAATTTAACATGGCCAATGCACCTAACCAGCACATCTTTCAGAAACAGGTGCATCCGGAGGAAACCCGTGCAGACACGGGGAGAACGTGCAGACTCCACACGGTCAGTGACCCAAGCCGGGAATCGAAGCCTGATGCTGTGAGGCAGCAGTGCTGACTGCTGTGCCACTGTGCTGGTCCTTGCCCCTTACTGACCAAAGATGTGTGGATTAGGTGATTGGCCACGCTAACTTGCCGCTTAGTTTCCAAAGGTGCGCAGGCCAGGTGGGTGAGTGGAGTAAATATTTGGGCCTGTGGCGCAGAATCAATGGGCCGAATGGCTTCCTTCTGCACAGCGGGGATTATAAACGATCAAATTGGGATCAAATCTGTGCAGCCAGTGCCCGGGAAAAGCCTGCTTTCCTCACGTTTTGTCTGAACTGTGCGTGTTTCTCTTTGTCATCCCAAGGCTTCAGTGACCGGAAGCTAACGCCAAAAGAAGAACCAGGGCAGCTTGGACAGGGGAAGCGGCGGACTCTAGATGGTAAGGAGGACTTTCCAGCGCCTCAAGTCTCTCTGAGGAAGCAGGTTGTGTTCTGAATGGGGGATGAGCCTGGGTTTAATTGGAAGATTAATTATTAGCGAGCTGTTTGTCTCCAGCTTTGGTATTGGAGGACATTTCTGCACTCGACCCAGTGCCTGACTCATCCCTCCCGGGTGCAGGGCAGAGGTTGCTGAGTAACAGCGAGGCAGGAGGCAGAAGAGGAACAGGCTGTTAAAGCACTTGCTTCCTAGAACAGGAGAACAGCAAGCTGAGAACACAGAACTGGACGAGGTCTGTATTACCAGAGTTATCCCAGAGATCAGAAAAATGAATTTTAATGCAAATGTGTTGTTTAAAAATGGATTACTGCGGTTTACTAAGTGGCTTTAGCCCAGAACATTAGCATAGGCATTCAGAGGCTTTCTCCAAAGGAAATAATAATATTGTAAAGCAATGTCGCAAGAGGATGTGCAGATAAATATTTATAAATTGTTTAAGTGTTACCCAACTTTCAAATCATCTAATTGCGGTTTTGTGTAACCATTCCGTTCTCCTAGTTAAACCCTGCCAAGAAAGAGACAAGAACTGGTTTGGAGGTTTTGCCTCAGTCCAGGCTCGATGGGCTGAATGGCCTCTTTCTGCATAGTAGGGATTTTAAAAGTGTTACTCCTCGTGCTAAAATCATCCCGGGAGAGTGATCCAAACAGAGCAGCAAACCCCCTCCCCCCCCCCACCCCACAATGGGTTTAATTTGGAAAACACCCAACTAATAAATAAAGGGCGGCGCAGTGGCACAGTGGTTAGCACTGCTGCCTCACAGCTTCAGGGATCCGGGTTCAATTCCAGCCTCGGCTCACTGTCTGTGTTTTACACATTCTCCCCATGTCTATGTGGGTTTCCTCCAGGTGCTCTGGTTTCCTCCTAGAGACCAAAGGTGTGCAGATTAGGTGGATTGGCCATGCTAAATTACCCCTTAGTATCCAAAGATGTGCAGGCTAGGTGGATTGGCTATGCTAAATTGCCCCTTAGTGTCAGGGGGATCATCAGGGTGAGATTGCAGGGTGGGATTGTTGTCAGTGCAGGCTCGATGGGCCAAATGGCCTCCTCCTGCAGGGTGGGGGAATGTCCGTTGACCTCGGGTGAGATTTTCTGATATCGGGATGAGCGTGTCCATAAAATCTGGTGCACAGATTAGAGGAGTTAACTCTGCTGTGAACATAAATAGTTTTCCCCATTAAGGAAGTTTCTCTTTTCACATTGTTATATTTCTTTTAGGAACGCAGTCCGCCGATCACATGCGATCCCAAACTAACTCCGCCCTGCCTGAAGAATCTGAGGTATCTTGCTTTATAAATTCCTGTTTTTAAGTGCAGCGGTGCACTGTTCCTAACAGCCAGCGGAATTATTCCCTGACAGTATTTCCTGTTTGACGTGAAAGTTTGCCCGCGTTCCTTGGTGCGAGGTAGCCCACGCGGAGCGAGTTAAGTAAGCCGTGAGCGGATGCCGTGTTCGGGTCGCGCGATTGTACATCACAACGTAATGCTTTTGTTAATCCAGGAACGAGCCTGATCCGAGGCTCAGCTCCCTCCTCCTCCCGCGCTCTCCCCATGCTGGTTCCGGAGGTGCAGAATAAAACCACAGCTACCCCTTTTTTTATCTCCCGGCAGAGATCTGTAATCCACATTGAATTGGAAAAGCCAGCGAGTGGCGGTTTGGGCTTTGCATTGGTGGGTGGTGACAACGGGACTGCTACACTTGTGAAGGCAATTAGCCCGGGGAGTGTGGCAGCTTTGGATGGGAGACTCAAAGTGCGAGACAGAATCTTACAGGTAATGACCCTCGGGGAGTAACCTCGGCACTTGTTGCGAACAGCACAATATGAATTGTGACGGGGTGATAACTACGTAGCACTTTTCTCGGGAGTGGGCAGGGGGAGGGGAGGGCAAAGCACTTTAAGAGCAAGGAAGGTACATTTGAAGTGTAACATGGGAACCGTAGCAGCCAATTTGCCCGCAGCAAGCTCCCACAAACAGCTCTGTGATAATGGCCGGATAATCTATTTTTAGTGACACTGGTTCAGTGACAAGTATTGAAAAGGACCAGGGATAAGTCCCCACTTGAATTAGTGCCCAATTTGTTTGTGTCCATCGGAGAGGCGAGAGGTTTAGGTTCTCACCCGAAAACCGGCACCCTCAACCCTGCAGCACTCCCTCCGCCCCGCACTGGAGTGCCCGCCTAGCTTCTTGCACTGCGCCCCTCCGGACAGGGCTCCTTATCCCTGCGACGACTTGTTACGGCATTCGAAAAAAAATTGTGAATCCTCCCAAGACATTTTGCCGCGACTTTGAATGCCGGCTGCGGAAATGTGGCGTTACTCCCGAGGTTTGTCAGAACGGACAGTCAGGAACTATCACACAGATGTTACTTCCGCAAGGAAAATCGGAAACAGAAACTGCCGGAGATTAAATTCTGTTTACAATTTGCACATTGCTGGAATGTTAACCGATACCCTGTGAGGCGGTTATGGTGTATTGACTCTGTATATGTTTTATATAATATTTATATACTACTATTGGGAAGCTGTAATGTCATAGTAGCAATCGTTAAGTTTGCTAAAAAGCTAGTTCTTTCAAATGGTGACTTGTGTATATAGGTTGCACGATGTGTTTAGTAAAAAAGTATATATTTAGACACGGGTTAATTGTTTTTTGTAAGTACGTCATACAAGTTTCCTATCAGACAATATTATTCTGTTCAAAAGAACCATAAAGTCCCTACAGTACAGGAAGAGGCCATTTGGCCCATCCAGTGCACTGACTACAATCCCACCCAGGCCCTATCCCTGTAACCCCATATATTTACCTCACTAATCCCAATGACTCACACACCCTTGGACACTAAGGGGCATTTAACCATGGCCAATCTACTTAACCTGCACATCTTTGGACACTAAGGAGCAATTTAGCATGGCCAATCCACCTAACCTGCACATCTTTGGACGCTAAGGGGCAATTTACTATGTCCAATCAACGTGACCTGCACATCTTTAGACACTAAGGGACAGTTTAGCATGGCCACATCCATCTAACCTGCACATCTTTGGATTGTGGGAGGAAACTGGAGCATCCAGAGGAAACCCACGCAGACATAAGGAGAATGTGCCAGCACAGACCGTCACCCAAGGCAGGAATTGAACCCAGGTCCCTGGTGCTGTAAGGCAGCAGTGCTAACCACTGTGCCGCCCATGATGCTAATTAACTTTGTAGCATAATGTGAAGGATGACAGGAGGATATTTGAAAACCAGGCAGTTCTGCTGAATTCAACTGAAAATTCCATTTTAATGAGAGAGAAGCTGAACGTTCTTGCTCTGCAGTGAAGACTCAATCATTACTGAAGGAGGGATTTGTAGGAAGGACAGAAACAAGGGCAGTAAGTTGGGATCTGGTTGAAATCTTCCTTGTAAATACAGCCCTTCTCATTATCCAACCTTCGTTCTTGCCTGTTTTGGTACAAAACTCGAATCCATAGACATTTCACACAAGCCAAGTCAAAAATCTTGAAACGTGTGATACAATAATTCAGATGAGTAAGGATCAACTCAATGCAGAGAGAAGAAACCATCCAAGTACTGGCCAATAACAAAAAGAGAAAAGTGCTGCCAAATCTCAGCCGGTCTGAGACAATAGAACCAACGTTTCGAGTCTAGATGACCCTTCATCAGAGCCATTATATTGACCCCTTGTGTTTTCTCAGACATAGAGAAGTACGAAAGCTAATTTTGGATTTGCTGCCCAGATGTTGAAAGTCGCCAATCAGTCGTAGAGGTTTAGATCACTTCATCTGCATGAGACCATGCTTTGCCTCAAAGGCCAGTGTTTCTGAAGATCCAGTGATGTAACACTCATTAAAATTTGGATGTTAAGTGGATTCCTTGTTGGATTTGAGACTTCCTCAGTATCTCGTCCTCAATGCCCTTCCTTGTACAGGAGGATGTGAATGGCCAGGCCCAGCTAGCTCGAAGGTGAGTGTTACTTTCGTTTGTCAAGTTCATTCTTGATTTAACGGCATCGCTGCTCCAGTATTAACATTCCACATTGTTCGGTTCTGTTAGTTTGCACTGGGAGACTTTTATTTCCAAAACCGGATCGAACAACCCTATTGTTTGCAGCTGCTATTCACACTTGCAATAATCAAAGTGCGATTGGGATTCCTTTGGAAATTCCAATGACATTTCCAAATTTGGAAGGAAAATGGAAAGTTCTATAGATTTTAATGTAACTATTCATTTGTGATATTTCCGTTTCAACTGTATCAACCTTTATTTCACTCTCTGTATAACTGATAGAAAATGAGAGATAATTGGTGCATTTTACTTCCTGGTTCACTGTCTGTAGTAATTCTTCACTGTGATTGGCTGCTCACGTTGCTCGATGACATCACTGGTTTCAGACTCCTGGAGATCCTCCTCAGTGGGTGTCAAATTAACACCATCTCAGAGGAAATCCACAGAGATCGCTGCATCTTCATGGCAGCTTCTTTGTGGTCAGTGGTTAGTGTAATCACTTCCACACAATCCAAATTCATACATTCAATGCTTTCTTAATGACTTTTTGGAACTCGTGGAAACAGGAGTGACTTCTCGACTCGGTCAACAGCTAATCAACCCTTATAACCATGTACTTTCAAAAGATTTTCCCGTGTCATTTGTCAGCTAGCTGTATTAATACTCTCTTGGAAAAGCAGCCAGCATAATCAAGGACCCCACGCACCCCGGACATTCTCTCTTCCACCTTTTTCCTTCGGGAATAAGATACAAACGTCTGAAAACACATACCAACCGACTCAAGAACAGCTTCTTCCCTGCTGCCATCAGATTTTTGAATGGGCCTACCGTATATTAAGTTAATCTTTCTCTCCAGCCTACCTGTAACTGCAACATTATATTCTGTAACCTCTCCTTTCCTTTTATGCCAATGTACTCTATGAACAGTATGCTTTGTCTGTATAGCGCACAAGCGACAATACTTTTCACTGTATCCCAATACATGTGACAATAATAAATCAAATCTAAAGAGTTCCCGCTATTTGTTGGACATTCCTCTGCCCAGAAATGTGGCCAGCAAGTCCGAGATGGAAAGAACACAGCAACCTCCAAAGGCCATCTGGGATTTGAGTTAACAGGGGATCAATCAAACCAAAGGATAAAGGACAAAGATCCAAACAAGCCAGTGTAATTTAAAATAGTGAATTTGACTGAAAGATAAGGGACAAGAAGGAAAATAAATGATTAGGTTAAGAAAGAACAAAACAAACGTAGAAACGGTAAATCAAAAGGATCTCCAACTCCTGAATGGTCCTATCACACGCTAAGTTGATCTTTCTCTCCAGCCTATCTGTAACTGCAACATTATATTCTGCACCCTATCCTTTCCTTTTTTCCCTTTGTACTCTATGAACAGTATGCTTCGTCTGTGTAGTGCAAGAAACAATACTTTTCACTGTATCCCATGTGACAATAAATCAATTCAAATCAAAAATCTCTTCAACAAATGTCTCAGAGATCTGGCAAAACAACAAGACCAAACAATCCTTAAATTGGGACATGAGATAAACATCTCTTCAGGTAGACTTTGGTCAGAAGTTTAAAAAAAGAGTGACTTTATCCCCCTGTGTGAGTTGAGATTTAATTTGAAAAAAATGAGAATGGAAAAAGGACACGAGTGGCAGAGTGGTTAGCACTGCTGCCTCACAGCGCCAGAGACCTATGTTCGACTCCCAGCTTGTGTCACTGTCTGTGTGGAGTTTGCACATTCTCCCCGTGTCTGCGTGGGTTTCCTCTGGGTGCTCCGGTTTCCTATCACAGTCCAAAGACGTGCTGGTTGGGTGCATTGCCGTGCTAAGTTCTCCTTCAGTATATCTGAACAGGCGCCAGACTAGGGGATTTTCACAGTGACTTTAATGCAGTGAGAACCTACTTGTGACACTAATAAATAAACTTAAACATCATACGTTCATGGTTTAAGTTGATGAGGTAATTTTCACCTTGAATGTCTGGGCAGTTAACTGATAGAGTTTATCCACTATAAAACTCATCTTTATTTCTACCCAACTAATGAAGATAAAAAAATTACATGTGTAACAGGTTTGTGACTTCATTCCAGAAGAAACTGGAGCCTCCGGGACCTGTGTTCAATTCCATCCTCAGCTGGCTGTATGGGTAGAGTCTGCATGTTCTCCCTGACTCTGCCTGGGTTTCTTCTGGGTGCTCCAGTTTCCTCCCATAGTCCATGTGGCCATGCTGAACTGACCCTAGTGAAAGGGGGATTAGCAGGCTAAATATATGGAGTTAAAGGAATGGAGCCTTGATGGGATTGTAGTTGGTGCAGACTTGATGGGCCAAATGGCCTCCTTCTGCACTGTAGGGATTCTATGGCACCCGGTGAAAACCTACAAAAACACGGGGAGAACATGCAGACTCCTCACAGACAGCGACCCCAAACTGGGAGTCAAACCCAGGATCCTGGCCCTGTGAGGCAGCAGTGCTAACCATTGTGCAGCCATGCCACCAGTAGCACAGTGCTGCAGGTTTCCTGGGTATACATCTGCAAAAGATTGTAAAATCTTAAAACCAGTGTGTTATATTCAGGTAAGCTCAATTAAATGACGTGCTGTTGTCATTCTGAAACCAAGTTATTGAGCTATTTGTGAAGATCACTCCAATCACCTTGTTAGAAAAAAATAAAGTCACAACAGACAAACATGTTTGAGTTATTTACAATCGTGCCTCATTTTATTCAGCCTATTGGTGGCAGACATGTTTCATTGATTGTTGTTCTGGGAGCTGACCAAAGGGTAACCTGATAAGCTAAAGTCCAGGAATGTAAGATAGATGCTAACACTATCCCATATCATTTGTAAACAGTTTCAGAAGTTTAGTGGTATTATCGCTAGTCTATTAATCCAGAAACTCAGCTAATGTTCTGGGGACCCGAGTTCAAATCCCACCACAGCAGATGGTGGAATTTGAATTCTATAAAAAGTATCTGGAATTAAGAATCTACTGATGACCATGAAACCATTGTCGGAAAAACCCATCTGGTTCACTAATGTCCTTTAGGGAAGGAAATCTGCCGTCCTTACCCGGTCTGGCCTACATGTGACCCCAGAGCCACAGCAATGTGGTTGACTCTCAACTGCCCTCTGAACAAGGGCAACGAGGGATGGGCAATAAATGCTGGCCAGCCAGTGACGAATGAATGAATGAATAAAAACAGTTTGAGATAATCTTCTCCATCATATCCCAAAGACCCAGGAAGTAGTCTCACAACACCAGGTTAAAATCCAACAGGTTTATATAAATCTGTTAAATAAACCTGTGGGACTGTAACCTGGTGTTGTGAGACTATTAACTGAGCCTACCCCAGTCCAATGCCGGCAACTCCACATCATCAAATCCTATCAGCAACTTGACTTGGATATAATTTTTTTTTTAATTCACTCGTGGGACATGGGTGTCACTGGCTGGCCAGCATTTATTGCCCATCCCTAGTTGCCCTTGAGAAGGTGGCGGTGAGCCACCATCTTGAATCGCTGAGGTCTATGTTCCGTGGGTTGACCCACAATGCCATGAGGGCTATGATTAACTACGATCACCATGCTGATTAACATCTAGTTCCTCCCATAGAAACATAGAAAATAGAGGCGGGTAGGATCATCCGGCCTTCCGAGCCTGTTGTATCTTCAATACAACCATGGATGATTCTTTATCTCAATGCTACACTTCTGCTCTCTACCCACATTCGTTAACTCCAGTAGAATCAAGAAATCTCTCAATTCTTCCTTAAGTATACTCAGTGACTTGTGCCTTCCAGAGCTTTCTGTGGTACAGAATCCCATCGATTCACCCACTCTCTGGAGTGAAGAGATAACTCCTCACCTCAATCCTAAATGGCCTAGCCCATATCGGGGGACAGTGACCCCTTGTTTTAGCAACACCCCTCTCCCCCACTGACTCCAACCACCCCATACCTCTGTGCACCCACCCCCATCCCTAACTCCCCCCCCGAAGCCTGAGGAAATGGGTGCTTCCTCTCGTGGGGCATTCTAGAGCGAAAGGTCATAGTCCTAGGATAAGGGGCAGCAATTTTAAAGCAGAGTTTGAGGAGAAACTACTTCTCCCAAAGAGTTGTGAATCTGTGGAATTCGCTGTCCCAAAGTGCGGTGGATGCTGGAGTGAATTTAAGGAGGAGTTAGACAGATTTTGAATGGGTTGAAGGGTTGTGGGGAGAAGGCAGGAAAATGGGGATGAGGAGTGTATCAGCCATGATCGAATGGTGGAGCGGACTCAATGGGCCAAATGGCCTAATTCTGCTCCTATATCATATGTATTTGTCTAGTCAACTCAGCCCTGTCAGAATATTTTTACATTTCAATGAGGTCTCCTCTCATTCTCCTGAACTCCAGACAACCCAATCGCTCCTCATACATAATCCCGTCATCCCAGGAATAAGTCTGATGGCCACTTTGTGCCACATCCAAGCAGTCATGCAGTTGGGAGAAGGTGCATGTCTTGTGCTGTATGTTTTACACAGTTAGAAAGTCACTTGACTTTTTTGAACGTCAACATTCTGGCACGTAACAGGCAGCAATCCGGTGGATTATCATCATTCTGACTGGCTTTCTCTAACAAGGGGCACTCCCCCTTCGCAATAGAGAAAGGACATTTCCCCTGGTTTTGTGTGTGTGTGTGTGTGTGTGTGTGTGTGTGTGGGTGGGGGGAGGGGGGTTCGGTGTTGTTGAGGGGGATGTGAGGTTTGGGGGTGGAGTGGTAGGGGGTAGTTAGAACCAGGGGACACAGTCTCGGAACAAGGGAGAGACCATTAAGTATTGCGATGAGGAGGAATTTCTTCACTCGGAGTGGTGAATCTTTACAATTCTCTGACCCAGTGCACTGCTCCTATGTTCCTATTAATACATGTCCTTTTCACATGTGTCAGGTGAAAGCTGCCGTAAACAATAAGAAGCCACGTGCGGAGAGCTGTGAGCTCCTCTCTGAAGCTGCAAACCTTCTCTCATTTTTGCAGAGAGGATTCTGGGAATGACGACAATATGGCTCCAAGTTGGAGACTAGAACCTTGTCTTTTTCATTCCTTATTTCCTTATTTTCTCGCTCACTTGCTCCTTCAGGCACGGGCGTGGGCAGCAGGGTGGCACACTGGTTAGCACTGCTGCCTCACAGCGCCAGGGACCCGGGTTCGATTCCCGGCATGGGTCACTGTCTGTGCGGAGTTTGCATGTTCTCCCCGTGTCTGCGTGGGTTTCCTCCGGGTGCTTTGGTTTCCTCCCACAGTCCTAAAGACGTGCTGGCTAGGTGCTAAATTCTCCCTCCGTGTACCCGAACAGCCACCGGAGCGTGGCGACTAGGGGACTTTCATGGTAACTTCATTGCAGTGTTAATGTAAGTCTACTTGTGACACTAATAAATCAACTTTAAAACTTTAAGCTCAGTTCACCCTAATGTCTTGCCATGTGTAGCCCTGTTCCTGCCAAAATTCTAGAATAAACCCTGGCTTTGGGATGCTTCACTATGTTGAAAAACAAGCTGTTCTTGTTCCTCTAGATAGTGGTGTCACGGAACCCGATGTGTAGCCTCAAGCACCTCACACCGTCCTCCAACTCTCATTTTTCCAACTGTTAACGCTTATCAAAGATAGATCGGCCATTGGTGAATACATTTGTGAGGGGCAATAGGGTGCATTCGGTGAAATACAGGAAGGGGGAAGTGGAAGGACCAGATTGAGTCATCTTTACAGCTGAAGAGGCTTTTGGGCCTGCTTACAAAATCACCCTGATGGCTGAACAGAAACAACACATTTCATTACAGTTATTTGAGAGCATGGTATTTAACAGGCTCACTTTGGGGCTTGTCTATGGAGAACATACTTCTGTTCAAGGCCACTTGATGGAGCTACAGCCCATCAGGATTCAAGGCCTGAAATGGAAGCCATCTTGGAAAGGGCCTAAGGCGTGGCCTTTGCTTCCATCACCCATGCCTTGATTGGCACTCCTGGGACTTTAGATCCCCACAGCGCATGCTGTCAGCATTCGACACGTTGGGTGCTCATTTGAGAAGGATTTGAGGAAGAATTTCTTCTCTCTGGTGAATCTTTGGAATTCTTTGCCCCAGGAAACTGGAGGCTCAGTTCTTGAACATTTCCAAGGCTGAGATCGATAGATGTTTAATCAGTCGGGGAATTAAGGGTTACAGAGATAAGGCAGCAAAGCGGACTTAGTGAGTGTTAGTTCAGCTCTGATCCTATTAAAAGGCAGGGCAGGCTCGAAGGACTGTTAGCTCAGTTATGATCTCATTAAATGACAGAATTGGCTCGAAGGGCTGAATGGCCTCCTCCTGTTTCTATTTCCTATGGGTGTTCCCCTGCCCTGCTTCTCAACTGGGACTCTGCGTCAAGTCAGCAGAGCTGTATTTCCTCTAATGTTTCCAACACGAGGTGGAAGAGTATGAGAATCTGCATGTTCGGTTTGAGATCAGGGATTTAACCCTTTATAAACCAGACCACATTGTTTTTTTCTAGCTGCACACAATACTCCAGTTGCAGCCTCTCCACTGCCTTGTATAGTTGCGACAATGCTTACCTTTATATTCTATTCCTTTAGCTATAAATCCCAACATTCCATTCGCTTTCTTTATTATCTGCGGTACTGCATGCTAGTTTTCTGTAACTCATGAACAAGGACACCCAGATCCCTCTGCACTGGAGCACCCCAAAGTCTCTCCCCATTTAGATAGATCACCTTCCCATTTTACGGACCACGGCTTCACACTTATCTACATTAAACTCCATCTGCCCCATTTTGGCCCACTCTCCCAGCCTACCAATATTCATTTGTAAAGTTTTTATTTCCTCGTTACAATTTACTGTCCCGCCTATTTTGTCATCTGTAAATTTGGCTATCGAGCCTTCTATCCGATATATATTGTAAATATTAGGGCCCAAAAATCGAACCCTGGGGCAGCCCATTTTGCCATCCGGAAAAAAAAAACCTATTTATCCCGACTCTCTGTCTTGTGGGGGTCCCAAGCAGTGATTGAAGGAGCTCAGATTCACTGGGTGGGATTCTCTGGCTTCCCCGCGGTATGTTTCCCGCGACGGGAGGCGGCGGCCATTGGCAGGCGGCAGGATCTTCTGGTCCCACTGCTGTCAATGGGACTCCCCTCACCCTGCCAGGAATCCCAAGATAGGGGTGCACCAACAGCAGGACTGGAAAATCTCACCGGCATGAACAACCAGAAACTTCCAGTCAGTGTTTCTTTCTCCTTCTGTTCTTGCTTCCCCCCCAAAAAAAAGAAACAGAAGGGAATGCTATTGTGATGTGGGTCTATCACAATGAATATATTGACTGGCTCAGTGATGACCCACTTGTACCTGGCTGGCTGGACTTGAACCCACAAGCAAAGATTTAAACATTTCAAGTGATGTAGTGGCAATGGGCTAGTATTCCAGCAGCCCTCATCATTCATCCTAATCATTGGGGCTGGGGTATATGCATTTGGAACTTGTTGATGGAGTTTGGGCATTTGGACTGGTTGGGATTGTTGCCAGTGCAGGCTCAGTGGGCCGAATGGCCTCCTTCTGCATTCTATGGTTTTTCTATAAGGCCTAAGATTGGAGTGTAGGTCAAACAATGGCCACCAAGATTAGGGTAAATATATTAGAAGATGAGATATGAGGGGAGAAGAATGAGGGGAGATCTCATTGAGACGTATAAGATGATGAATGGGATGGATAGGATAGAGGTGGAGAGACTCTTCCCGCTCAGAAAGGATGATAGGACTAGGGGGCACAGCCTCAAGATAAAGGGGGGGCGGTTTAGAACGGAGTTGAGGAGGAACTTCTTCACTCAAAGGGTGGTGAATCTCTGGAATTCTCTGCCCGTTGAAGTGGTGGAGGCTACCTCGCTAAATATTTTTAAGACGCGGGTTGATGGGTTTTTGATAAGAGAGGGGATTAAGGGTTATGGGGAGAGGGCGGGAAAGTGGAACTGAGCCACGACAGATCAGCCATGATCTTATTGAATGGCGGGGCAGGCTCGAAGGGCTAGATGGCCTACTCCTGCTCCTATTTCTTATGTTCTTATGTTCTCCCAGGTCTTCCAGTGCTCCCCTCCTGAAACTGCACTTTCCCTTCAGGGTCTGTCTCTAGCCCCATCCCATTCCCCCAACTCAAGTCTTCCCACCAAAGAGAGATTTCCTCTCCATTCATTTTCTTCTCTCATGTAAATTAGTCGACCTCTAACCCTGGCAGAAGGCTCTGCCGGGTAATGTGGATATAAAAGACCCCCAATGTCACCTTTTCTGAAGGCGAGCAGGGAATTCACACAGGGGCCAGGATTCTCCGATCTCATTCGCCCCGTGCCGCTATCAACAGGGATGGAGAATTAGGCGCTCAGCCCAAACTCCATTCACTGCAGCGGGATCGGAGAATCCCATCACGGGCGAGGTCGGAGAATCCCGGACAGTGTGTTGGCCAACGGTCATCCCCCCAGCATGCACCGCTGTGGGGAAGATTAGCTGTTTGTGGGACTTTGCTACGAGCAAATTGGCTGCCTTTCAGCAAAGTAATTCATTGGCTGCATGAAACACTCTGAGGCATTCTGAGGATGTGAACGGTGCTACATTAATGCAAGTTCTTCAACACGACCATCTCAATCTGTACCTGGGGGGCCAAATTGCAGAGTTAGACTTAGCTTGGTTGGTGTGTGATTGGGAAGAATAGTATAAATGGGGGAGTAACAGTCTGCAATGACGTAACTGATGCTTAAAGAAGCAGAAACCCATCGGAAAGAGGATTAGCACAGCCTTAAAGGAATGAAGGCAGAATAAATTGCGGCCAGTGGGTCAAAGTCGACGACAGAGTTGATGCATGCATTAGAGTGAAGATTTCTTTCAATGCCAATTATGATTTAAATCTTGCCACCTTTCTTCCTCAGGTGAATGGGGAGGATTTATCTGCTCTGTCTCACAGTGAGACTGTTGACGTCCTACGCAGGGTACAAGGTGTCGTAACGTTGACCGTCAGCAGAAAGCTGCTTGAGGATATGGAGGACGATCAACTCGAAGTGAAATCGGTGACCACAAAACAATTATTAGCTGCTGGTAAGAAATTCCTTGGGATTTTGTGAGCTGGACTCAGGGAATGGTAGAACAACTGTTCTAGCGAGTGAATATGAAGCTAAAATAATACTACAATAATATTAATACTATGATGGGGGCAGCACGGTGGCACAGTGGTTAGCACTGGTGCCTCACAGCGCCAGGGTTCGATTCCTGGCTTGGGTCACTGTCTGTGTGGAGTTTGCACATTCTCCTTGTGGATTTCCTCCGGACGCTCCGGATTCCTCCCACAGTCCAAAGATGTGCGGATTAGGTGGATTGGCCATGCTAAATTGCCCCTTGGTGTCAGGGGGATTAGCTAGGATTAGTGCATGTTGTTATAGTGATAGGGCCTGGGTGGGATTGTGATTGGTGCTGACTCGTTGGGCCGAATGGCCTCCTTGTGCACTGTAGGATTCTGTGAATATTTAATATTTAACATGAGTTGTTGTTTTAAAATGTTCAATGTTTCTATTTTCTAAAACAATATTTTTACGAATGGAATGTGCTGAATAGTTTGCAAATAACGTTTGTTCCAGTAGTGTCTTCTGATTGGCCCTCAGCCTGGTTCAATATGAAGAATAGCGTTTCACAGAATTGTTACCTTGCAGAATCATACAGGATCCCTACAGTGCAGCAGGAGGCCATTCGGCCCATCGATCCTGCACTGATAACAATCCCACCCAGACCCTATCCCCATAACCCCACGTATTTATCCCTGACACCAAGGGACAATTTAACATGGTCAGTCGATCTAACCTCACACCTTTGGACGCTAAGGCTGGAATTCTACTGGCACCCCTGCCCAAGGCTTGTAAACTCGTGCCCGAGGCCAACGGAGAGTGTCATTCTGTGCGTCTCGTCTGCCCCGAAATCGGGTAATGCTGGTAAAATCAGGGCCAAAGAGGAAATCCCCCGAACCCGCACATCTTAGGACACTAAAGGGCAATTCAGCACGGCCAATCCACCTAACCTGCACATCTTTTGACTGTGGGAGGAAGCTGGACCTCCCAGAGGAAACCCAGGCAGACACGGGGAGAATGTGCAGACTCCACACAGACAGTGACCCAAGCTGGGAATCGAACCCAGGTCCCCGGTGCTGTGAGGCAGCAGGGCTAACCACCGTGCCACAGCCTAAGATGTGTCATCATCCAGTGTATCACCAAGTGATTTTTGGAGAGACGGAGACCTGAAATAAAAGTCATTAGGGATCGGAGTCCTACTGACTCAAAAAAAATCACCCAGTGCGAGGGCGGAGCAGATTGAGTGTTACCCGTTTCTCAAATTTACATTGAGGTTCTTACAGCCCTGCTGGTCTTTGTCAATATGCAACAACTTTGTATTCGGACAGGCTTCACGCAGGCCTCCTGCCCTTTCCATATGCAGAATCTAACTGATGTGGGAAAGCAGAAACATCAAGTCCTGTTCGCGACAAACAGTCGCAAGTACTGTGTCTGTCCAAAGGTGGTCATTGGAGGAATGAGTCGGCAACACCTCATGCTGCCATCTAGTGACGTGGGGATGGACTCGCTGCCTTTGAATATTTCGACGTCTCTCTCCTTCTCTGATTTTCTGTGTTCGCCCAGACAAGGAGCGTGACATTCAGCGGGACGACCTTGGAGAGAGAGAGCTCCCGTTATTCCGGTCGCCATTGTGCTGTCAGATAAAGGGCCCTCACTAAGGCGTCAAATTCTGGCCTATAATCCCACACAAAAAGCAAACTGATAAAGACATCTCCAAAGGCATTGGGGCTGAAACGTACGCAACAACCTCAATCCAATATTGAAATTAAACCTGCGCTCTTTTCAGGCAGTAAGGAGAGCCACCTAAAAGAAAAGGTGCTGAGATGTTGACAATGATGTGACGGACAATGCTCAATTTGTTGTTAAGGCACTGTTTGCTCTTCAGACCAATCGAAGGATATTTAATTTTAATTCCACTGTACCTTCCCAATTCTGTAATCAGACACTCTTTCCCCTCCACCCTGGCTCTCTCAGCCCATACTCACACACTTTAAACACCCCCCATCTCCCCTAAACATAGGCCAAAGATTTTCGAAGCTTATTTATTAGTGTCATAAGTAGGCTTACATTAACACTGCAGTGAAGCTACTGTGAAAATCCCCTAGTCGCCACACTCCTGTTCAGGTTCACTGAGGGAGAATTTAGCATGGTCAATGCACCCTAACCAGTACATCTTTCAGACTGTGGGAGGAAACTGGAGCAAATGGCCTACTCCTCCTTCTAGTCTCTATGAATGTTTCACCCAGAGGAAACCCATGCAGGCATGGGAAGAATGTGCAGACGCCGCACAGACAGTGATCCAAGCCAGGAATTGAACCCAGGTCCCTGGCGCTGTGAGGCAGCAGTGCTAACCACTGTGCCACCGTGCTACCCTGTGGTCTAAGCACTCCGTATTTTGTCATCATGATTGCTGTTTTCAACAGAAGGGAAATCCTCCTCCAGCAGTAACATTCCTTCGGATGGCAGTATCCGTCAGGGCTATGCAAATGACAAATAAGTGTCACGGTGCCACAGTGATTAGCACTGCTGCATCACAACATTAGGGACCCAGGTTCGATTCCAGGCCTGGGTCACTGTCTGTGTGGAGTTTGCACATTCTCCCCGTGTCTGCATGGGTTTCCTCTGGGTGCTTTTGGTTTCCTTCCACACTCCAAAGCTGTACAAGTTAGGTGCATTGGCCATGCTAAATTGTCCCTTCGTGTCAGGGAAATTTGCAGGGTAAATGCGTGCAGTTGCGGGGATAGAGCTTGGGTGGGATTTTGTTGGTGCAGACTCGATGGGCCGAACAGCCTCCTTCTGCACTGTAGGGATTGTGTGAGACAACGTAAAGGTGGTCTGAAGCAGGAACAGAAAATACTGGAAAATCTCAGCAGGTCTGACAGCACCTGTGGAGAGAGAATAGGGCCAGCGCTTCGAGTCTGGATAACTCTTCGTCAAAGCTAACGCAAGACTGGACCCCATAACCTTGTGATTCAGAGATAAGAATGTAATCAACTCACCCATGTCTTTACTAGTTGTGATCACTAATTTCTTAGATTTGTGATTTTCATTTTTATTTAATATGGAAGTGTTTATGCTCTCTCTTTGGGAATATATCTTCTGCTCTGTAATCTTGTATATTTGTATCAATATTTGATGATGTTAATGTAGATTTATTATTTCCTCGCCAGACATACAATTCCCACAGCACAATCCACTCGGGTTTGCTCTCGAACACTCAAGCGGGGCCCCGGGAGGCTCCTGTGAGGTAAGAGTAAAGTGTCCGCCAACACACGTGACCTCTGCCCCCTGACCCCGCCAGAGCTTCCAGGGTGAGGCCAGTAAAGTTAAAGTAAATACTGGCAGGAGCCAGAAGGGGCTAAAGATTTGGCTCCAGATTTCTTTTTATTTTTATTTGTTCATGGGATTACTGCCCTTCCATGATGGCGTTTGAGAGTCACCCACGTTGCTGTGGGTCTACAGTCACATTTTTTTCTATTTATTCATGGGGCATGGGTGTTGCTGACTGGCCAGCATTTATTGCCTAGTTGCCCTTGGAGGGCAGTTAAGAGTCAACCACATTGCTGTGGCTCTAGAGTCACATTTAGGCTAGACCGGGTAGGGATGGCAGATTCCCTTCCCTAAAAGGACATTAGTGAACCATTTGGGTTTTTACAACAATTGACAAAGGTTTCATGGTCATCATTAGACTTTTATTCCCAGATATTTATTGTATTGAAATTTTATCATCTACTGTCGTGGTATTTGAACCTGGGTCCCCAGAGCAATGCCATGGATTCCTGGGTTACTAGCCCAGTGACAATACCACTACACCACTGCCTCTTCTTTGTTGCTTGCTACAGGCATTTACTCCACACACGGGCTCAGTGTAATTTCTGCCGTGTATTGAGAATAAAGACCAGCCATTCTAGAATAAGTAGGCAGCAGGGTGGCACAATAGTGCAGGCTGCTGCCTCACAGCGCCAAGGATCTGGGTACAATTCCGACCTTGGGTGACTGTCTGTGTGGAGTTTGCAAATTTTCCCTGTGTCAGCATGGATTTCCTCTGGGTGCTCTGGTTTCCTCCCATAGTCCAAAAATGTGGTTAGGTGGATTGGCCATGCTAAATATGTAGGGTTATGAGGATAGGGTTTGGGTGGGTTTGATGTTTGTGTAGGCTCGATGGGCTGAATGAGATGATAATCCCATTTCCCTGATCCTTTTCAATAACTCTTGTTTCTAGTTTACACATTTTCAGCTAAAAAGATGAAACAAAGCATTCATAATCATACACAATTTGCATTTGTAATGTAACGTATTATATAATAAATAATAATGATTACAGATGTTTCTGATCATAGCAACTCTTCCAATAAAACAGAAAGTTATCCTCAGCTTGCTTCTAGTTCCATTTGCTGTTTACCTTAAATCCTACGGTTAATAACATTCACACAGGCAGCCCAGTAGCACAGTGGTTAGCACTGCCCAAGTCCCAGGGACCCGGGTTTAATTCCAGCCTCGGGCCACTGTGTGTGTGGCGTTTGCACGTTCTCCCCCGTGTCTGCGTGGGTTTCCTCCGGGTGCTCCGGTTTCCTCCCACAGTCCGAAAGACGTGCTGGTTAGCCAATGCTAAATTCTCCCTCGGTCTACCTGAACAGGCACCAGAGTACGGCGACTAGGGGATTTTCTTTGCAGTGTTAATGCGAAGCTACTCGTGACTAATAAATAATTACAAATTGAATAATAAAAACAGTGGCTGGAATTTTCCAAATCCGAAGGCAAGGATTCTCCAATCCCGCTGCAGTGAATGGAGATTTGGCTGAGTGCCAAATTCCCGATTCCCACCAGCTGTGGTGAAGTGATATGACGTGACAGATTCCTTCTCTGTTTCCCTTAAATCGACAATCTACCCTCCCCCATTGACATTTCAAAATTCAAAACCTTTGTGGAGAATATTCTCAACAGGGCTAAATAGACATCATAGAGATTTACAGCATGGAAACAGGCCCTTTGGCCCAACTTGTCCATGTTGCCTCTTTTTTTTAACCACCTAAGCTAGTCCCAATTGCCCGCATTTGGCCCATATCCTTCTATGTCCATCGTACCCATATAACTGTCTAACTGCTTTTTAAAAGACAAAATTGTACCCGCCTCTACTACCACCTCTGGCAGCTTGTTCCAGACACTCACCACCCTCTGTGTGTGGAATAATTGCCCCGTGAACACTTTTGTATCTCTCCCCTCTAGTTTTAGACTCCCCACCTTTAGGAAAAGATTTTGACTATCTCATTGATCTATGCCCCCCATTACTTTATAGACCTCTATATGATTACCTCTAAGTCTCCTACACTCCAGGGGAAAAAAGTCCCAGTCTATCCAGCATCAAACTATCAAATCTCAATAGCATCCTAATAAATCTTTTCTGCACTAGTTTCTAGTTTAATACTATCCTTTCTATAATAGGGTGACCAGAACTGTACACATAGATGTCTCAACTCCTGTATTCAGTGTTCTGACCAGTCAAACCAAACCAAATGCCTTCTTCACCACTCTATCCGTCACTCTACAGATGTCTTGGTATTTCTCAGAATGTCAGTTACTCCGCAGATTTGGGGAAAGTTTTACAGGCAGATTCAATTGAGGCATCCAGAAAGGAATTGTGCTGTTATCTGAATAGGACGAATGGTCAGGCTTAGGAGGAGATGGCAGGGGAAATGGCATTGAGCTCATTCAGACCGCCGGTGATAACACGACGGGCTGAATGGCCTCCTCCTGCCCCGTAGCCATTCTGTGACTCACCTTTCCTCCCTGCCCGCTGCTTTGCAGAATCCAGGGAATACTGCCGTCCGTCTGATGCGTTCTACTGGAGAGCAGAATGGGAAGCCCCACTTCAATGTCACAGGAAGCCTGGAGCACAGCTCTGACTGGTAACTAAATACTGGTGATTTATTCCGTAATCTTAACTCTGATGTTTGACAATATCACTGTGACCCTCTGATTGCTCTGTGGTGTACTGCTTCGAGAAGTGTGGGATTAACCCTCTGGACCTGGCAGGTTAGGTGGCCTGTGCTGCATTAGCTGAGCTGTAGCAGCACTGAGATTGTGCCTGGACTGGAAATGTGAAGTGTCAGCTCGAGTTCCAGCGACTAATTTTACAGAAGGTACCAGTGCCCAAATCGCAGGGGAAGGACTAGACTGGGTTCAGTTCTGACACCTCACACAATTGAACTGTGTGACTGCAGACTCATGGGATCGTGTTCAAACACTGGCTTTCTGATCAAGGTACCAGACTTGGTAGAATGCACTTGCATAAGAAGTTATGACTTATAGAATCCATTTCCTCTCATCAATCAATGCGTTCAGGAGAAGAGGGGAGGAAATTCAAAGAGGGTGGCACGGTGGCACAGTGGTTAGCACTGCTGCCTCACAGCATCAGGGACCCGGGTTCAATTCCCGGCCTGGGTCACTGTCTGTGTGGAGTTTGCACATTCTCCCCGTGTCTGCGTGGGTTTTCTCTGGATGCTCCCACGATCCGGAAGACATGCTGGTTAGGTGGATTGGCCGTGCTAAATTCTCCCTCAGTGTACCCGAACAGGTGCCGGAATGTGGCAACTGGGGGATTTTCACAGTAACTTCACTACAGTGTTAACGTGAGCCAACTTGTGACACTAATAAATAAACTTTAATGATGGCACAGTGGTTAGCACTGCTGCCTCACAGCGCCAGGGACCCAGATTCAATTCCGGCCTCGGGTCACTGTCTGTGTGGAGTTTGAATATTCTCCTCGTGTCTGCATGGGTTTCCTCTGGGTGCTCCAGCTTCCTCCCACACTCCAAAAGATGTGCAGATCATGCCAAATTGTCCCTTAGTGTCCTGGGATGCATAGGTTAGAGGGATTAGCGAGTTAAGTATGTGAGGTTACAGGGATGGCACTGTAGCGATTCTTTGATTATTACAGTGTACTGTTATGCAGGAGATATATAGTGTACTGTTATATGGTATGCTATTATTCATTGTACTGTTATATGGTATACCACAATTCAGTGTACTGTTATATGGTGTACTCTTATTCAGTGTACTATTATTCAGTGTACTGTTCTACAGTATACTATTATATGGTATACTATTATTTAGTGTACTGTTATACAGTATACTGTTGTACAGGGGATATACAGCATACTGTCATATGGTATACTATTATTCAGTGTACTGTTATATAGGAGATATACAGTATACTGTTATATGGTATACTCTTATTCAGTGTACTGTTATACAGTATACCGTTATACGATGTACTGTTATACAGGAGATATACAGTGTACTGTTATCCAATACACGTTGCACAATATTGAATGTTACATTTTATAAATGTCTGGAGGTTTACACCATGTGACATAGAAGGGAGTCAATTTCCATAGACATTCTCTCAATCTTTGGAACATTCAGAGAAATTCTCCTTCCTGTTTTTTTCCCTGAATGTCTGGGGCAAAGTTAGTGCAGGACAGATTCAGGCAGATATTCACTCCTGTTGTGTTATAAATAAAACTATATTTCTAGCTCCTGGGAATGAAATCGGGAGACTTTCCCCACTGAACGATCTGAGAGTGGACCTGTACCCACTGGAAATTCCCACTGGATTTTTCCAAAACTCATTCCTGGAATGATGAGATTGGAATTTACTCACCATTCTGAGGAGTTGATGGATAAAAGGCAGTTTACCATGTTGGTGTGATGTTAGCCTCACATATAGCCCAACCAGGATGAGGAATACAAGAGTAGGAGTGGACCATTCAGCCCATCGAACATGTTCCGCCTTTCAACATGATCATAGCTAATCTTGGCTTCAACTCCATTTTCCTGTCCAGCTCCATAATTTCATGAGAGGCCAAAAATCTCTCTATCCCAGTCATAAAGATATTTCACAACATCAGGTTAAAGTCCAACAGGACTTTATCACAAATTGGAATCACAAATTCTCGGAGTGCTGCTTCTTCATCAGGTGAAGGAGGAAAGAGTAGCATTCTGTAAGCTCGTGATTCCAAATAAACCTGTTGGACCTTAACCTGGTGTTGAGAGACTTCTTACTGTGTTTACCCCAGTCCAACACCGGCATCTCCACATTAAAGATATTCAACAATGTAGCAAGTACCATGCTTTGGGTGGCAAATTCCAAAGACTCACAACCCATTGAGTGAAGAAACTTCCTCTTATCTCAGTCCTAAAGGACCGCACCCCCGCCCCCACCTGCTGCCCCCTCACTCCCTCCCTTATCCCGGGACTGCGCCTCCATGTTCTAGAGTCCCTGACTAGTGGAGCCAATCTCTCAGCATCTACCCTAAAGGACACCACCTTTCACTCTCTAAAGGACTTGGGTGAACTAGTAATTGAGAGAATGGGGGGCAGTGGGGAGGGTAGTTACACTAACGCAATGGCTTCTTTTACTGAAACCCAACTTTCTCTTTTATGTCTTATTCTGTTACTTTTTAAAAAAAAAGAATTATTATGTAAGGGCACCAGCTCAATGTAGTAAGAATATCTTATGGGTGGCACGGTGGTTGGCACTGCTGCCTCACAGCACCAGGGACCCAGGTTCAATTCCTAGCTTGGGTCACTGAGCTTGTGGAGTTTGCACATTCTCATGGGTTTTCTCCGGGTGCTCCACTTCCCTCTCACAAACCAAAATGTGTAGGTTAGGTGGATTGGCCATGCTAAATTGCCCCGTAGTGTCCGAAGATCTGCAGGTTAGGTGGATTGGCCATGCTAAATTGCCCCGTAGTGTCCGAAGATCTGCAGGTTAGGTGGATTAACCATGGTAAATTTCCCCTTAGTGTCCAAAGATGTGTAGTTTAGGGGGATTGGTCATGCTAAATTACCCCTTTGTGTCCAAAGATGTGCAGACAAGGTGGATAGGCCATGTTAAATTGCTCCTTAGTGTCCAAAGATGTGTGGGTTAGGGGGATTGGCCATGATACATTGTCCCTTAGTGTCCAGAGATGTGTGGGTTAGGTGGATTAGCAGGGTCAATGCGTGGGTTATAGGTATAGGGCAAAGGTAAGAGTGTGGATGAGAATATCTTTGAGAGAGTTGGCAGAGACCTGATGGGCTGAATGGCCTCTTTCTGCTCTTTAGGGATGGTCATGGTTCTTAGTTATGGTACTCTGACAAGGGGAATCTTTAATTGATTTGAAAAGACATGCAAGGTGAGTAAGTTATGAACTTTGTGTGCGTGAAACAGGGGGGAGTCAGCCATTCAATTTGCTTTTGTGTTAAAGCTCAGTGAATTGCAAGCAGAGTCACTCAAGAGGGAAGTGTGAAGAGGAAGAGGAAGAATACAGTTCCGACGGCTGGAGTAGTGAAGAGGAGAAACCTCGTTCCTCATGCAGAGTACCTGCTCCCCCTACAGGTAAGCCTCAGGATAACAGGCCTTCCCAACCAGACACTATAGTTACAGGAAAGATTGTACAACCCTGAACAAAAAAGGTAAGCTGTGACTCCTTTAGAAAAGAAAGTGGGTTCTGTACCAGAAAATTATAATGTTGCACTCAGTAAAACATTGCTACAAGGAATTGTTATAGAAACTAGAAGCAGGAGTAGGCCATTTGGCCCTTTAAGCCTGCTCCACCATACATTTTGATCATGGCTGATCATCAAGTTCCATATCCTGATCCCCCCAAGAGCTATGTCTAATTTATTCTTGAAATCAGACAATGTTTTGGCCTTAACTACTTTCTGTGGTAGTGAATTCCACACATTCACCACCCTCTGGGTGAAGATCTCATTGAGACGTATAAGATGATGAATGGGATGGATAGGATAGAGGTGGAGAGACTCTTCCCGCTCAAAAAAGACACTAGGACTAGGGGGCACAGCCTCAAGATAAAGGGGGGGCGTTTTAGAACGGAGTTGAGGAGGAACTTCTTCACTCAAAGGGTGGTGAATCTCTGGAATTCTCTACCCGTTGAAGTGGTGGAGGCTGCCTCGCTCAATATTTTCAAGAAGCGGGTTGATGGGTTTTTGATAAGAGAGGGGATTAAGGGTTATGGGGAGAGGGCCGGAAAGTGGAACTGAGCCACGACAGATCAGCCATGATCTTATTGAATGGCGGGGCAGGCTCGAAGGGCCAGATGGCCTACTCCTGCTCCTATTTCTTATGTTCTTATGTTCTTAAATTTCTCCTCACCTCCGTTCTAAAAGGTTTACCTCTTATCCTCTAATGACCTCTAATGACCTCAAATGACCCTAGTTCTGGATTCCCCCACCATCGGAAACATTCTTTCTGAAACTATCCTGTCTAACCCAGTTACGATTTTATAACTTTCTACGAGATGCCCTCGCACTCTTCTAAACTCCAGTGAATATAATCCGAACCGATTTAGTCTCTCCTCAAATGGCAGACCTGCCATCCCCAGGAATCAGCCTGGTAAACCTTTGCTCTACACCCTCAATAGCAAGGACATCTGTCGGCACGGTACCACAGTGGGTTAGCACTGCTGCTTCACAGCTCCAGGGACCTGGGTTTGATTCCCGGCTCAGGTCACTGTCTGTGTGGAGTTTGCACATTCTCCTCGTGTCTGTGTGGGTTTCCTCCAGGTGCTCCGGTTTCCTCCCACAGTCCAAAGATGTGCGTGTTAGGTTGATTGGCCGTGCTGAAATTGTCCCTTAATGTCCTGAGATGTGTAGGTTAGAGGGATTAGTGGGTGAAATATGTAGGGATATGGGGGTAGACCCTGGGTGGGATTGTGGTCGGTGCAGACTCGATGGGCTGAATGGCCTCTTTCTGCAGTATAGGGTTTCTATGATCCTTCCTCAGATAAGGACACCAAAATTGCACAAGTGTGGCCTCACAAACACCGATACAATTGCAGCAAAACATCCCTATCCCAAACTTAAAGATGCATAATTGTTCATTTTATACGGCGCACATATACTATTGGTAATGTTAAGGCTGGAAACAAAATCCATTAAAGGTTCAGGGTTAATTCTCAGCGAGTGCACTTTTCGCACTCTCAGCTGGACTATAGATAGAGCAAAACTTTATTCCTCACTGACCCTTGCTGCCACTTTTGTGGCCCCTTCTGTCTCCAGACCCTCTCTATCTTTTGGTAGTCTGCAATGATACCTCGCATGTCCCACTGGCATCAGGCATGATGCACCATCACCTCTGAGTCAGAAGGACAGAGACCCAAATCTCACTCCAAAGGCCCAAGGCCATCATCCAGGTTTAAACCCAGTCTCTAACTGAGGGAGTGCGCCACTGTTGAAGGTGCTACCTTTTAGATGGGACATTAAGATGGCTGCCCTGCCAAGGGGATCTAAAAGATTCTTACCAGAAGAGCACAGAAGTACTACCCAGTGCTTCAACTGAAGTTCATCCCTCAGCCAACATCAGAAAAAGAAATTGACCATAAAACCGTAAGAAATAGGAGCAGAATTAGACCATTCGGCCCATTGAATCTGATCCACCATTTAATCATGGCTGATGTGATTCTCTCCCCATTCTCCTGCCTGCTCCCCATAACCCTTGATCCTCTTATTGATCAAGAATCTATCTACCCCTGTCTCAATGACCCGGCCTCCACAGCCCTCTGTGGCAATGAGTTCCACAGATTCACCACCCTCTGGCTGAAGAAATCCCTCCTCATCTCAGTTTTAATGGAGTGTCCCTTCACTCTGAGGTTGTGCCCTCGAGTTCAAGTCTCTCCCACGAGTGGAAACATCCTCTCCACGTCCACTCTATCCAGGCCTCTTAGTATTCTGTAAGTTTCAATTAGATCCCCCGCTCATCCGTCTAAACTCCATCGAGTACAGACCCAGAGTCCTCAACCACTCCTCCTATGACAAACCCTTCATTGACCAATACCTTGCTGCTGTTAGGTGGATCTTACTGGGTGCACACTGGTTGTTGTATTTTTCCACATTGAAAGAGTGACTACATTGAGTATGGAGGTCAGGTGGGGCAGTCTCTACCTCTGAGCTGGAAGCTCCAGGTTCGAGTCCCACCCCAGGACTTGATGGCCAAGGAAAGTGCGTTCATAACGTGGCCAAACAGGTTGAGTATCAACTTAAAATCCTTCCAAAGACGCCAATGGCTGGCGGTAAGTGTGGGACAGCCTCCTGGTCAGCCAGGCTTGATGTGGAGTGGTGCCCCCTCAAGATATAAGCCTCCTGGAGACAGACTAGTGACCTGTTTCAACAAAAGAACTTAAATCGTTGAATCCCTACAATGCAGAAGGGAGCCATTCGGCACATCAAATTTACACCAGTCAAAATCCCAGGACCCATTCCCTTTACCCCACTAATCCCCTGACACTGGGGGCAATTTAGCATGGCCAATCAACCTAACCCGCATACCTTTGGACTGTGGGAGGAAACCAGAGCACACCCACGCAGACACAGGGAGAACATGCAAACTCTGCACAGTCACAGACCCAAGCCGGGAATCAAACTCAGGTCCCTGGCGCTGTGAAGCAGCAGTGCTAACCACTGTGCCACCAAGTCTGCCTGGAAGCTAAAGGAAGAAAAGAGAAACGACAATAACATTTCAATTTGGCTGTGAACTGCTTTGGGACATGCGAAGGTTGTGTAATTTGTTGTATCTGTGCAAATTGTCTTTTGATCGAGAACCCCAATTTCTGGCACAAACATCTGGAGATGAGAAGGGTAAAACTGATGCATCGCAATCCACAATACCTGGAGAATTGTGAACAGTTTTGGTTCCCTTATTTGGGGAAAGGTGTAGTGGCATTGGAGGCAGTTCAGAGGAGGTTCATTAGATTGATTTCAGAGATGAGGGGTTTTGTCGTGTGAAGAGAGATTGAACAGTTTAGGCCGATACTCTAGAATTTAGAAGAATGAGGGGAGATCAAATTGAGGTGTACAAGATGATAAAATGTATGGGTAAAGTAGACGTGGAGCGGATGCTTCCTCTTGTGGGACATTCTGGGACGAGAGGCCTTGAGATAAGGAGCAGCAAATTAAAAACAGAGTTGAGGAGAAACTACTTCTCCCAAAGGGTTGTGAATCTGTGGAATTCGCTGCCCTAAGGAGGAGTCGGATAGATTTTTAATGGGTCATGGGGAAAAGGCAGGAAAATGGGGATGAGGAGCATATGAAGCCATGATCGAATGGCGGAGCGGACCCAATGGGCCGAATGGCCTAATTCCGCTGCTATATCTTATGAGCTGGTATAAAATCCTACGCCTGAGATCTTTCTGATGTGACCTTGCTTCCAGAGTTCACCAAGCTGTTGTGTGTTTTTCTCTGCCTCTGTTAGGCAAACCCATGGTGTCAGAGTTTGAGCTGATCAGCTGGCCGGTGGTGAAGAACACGGTGGGCAGTAAGTACGCCGGAGAGAACCTGGAGTCTCTCATTGCAAACCTTCAGCAGCAAGTGGAGCAGCAGCAGCCTCTTAAGGAGTTTACGGTATGTTAGAGTGAAAGCTCCAGGTGGATAGTCTGTTATCCTCCCCGCAAGCACCAGAGATGCAGTGGCAGATTAACTACCACCCGAACCCCTAGGCTGAGCTTTAGTAAGGCCCCTTTACTAGAGCATGACAATAAACTCTTCGTTGCATTTATTTTGTATTTATTTGCATGTAGTACAAGTCCAGGGGTGAAGCTTCTTTATTTATAGGTATTTATTATATTAATTCACTCACAGGGTATAGTTATAAAAATTTATTCACCCTTAAAACCAATTTCTTTTTGTTCTCGGGCCCCCCTCCCTTCTGGGCCCCTAGGCTTAAGCCTACTCGGCCTAATGGTTAATCCGCCACTGCCAAGATGTCTTGAGACTATCACGGGGGCTTGTGTTTCCTGCTCCATGACTTTGTTAGGGCTGGGGAGGGTAACCAGAGTTAAACCAAGCTCAGGAGAACAGGAGTGCATTTGCGGGGAGGTGCTGGCCTAGTGGTATTATCGCCAGACTATTCGTCAGAAACTCACCTAATCGAGTTTCTGGGGACCCAGGTTCGAATCCCGCCACAGCAGATGGTGGAATTTGAATTCAATAAAAAATATCTGGAATTAAGAATCTCCGGATGGCCATTGTCGAAAAAACCCATCTGGTTCACTAATGTCCATTAGGGAAGGAAATCTGCCATCCTTACCTGGTCTGGCCTACATGTGACTCCAGAGCCACAGCAATGTGGTTGACTCTCAACTACCCTCAGGCAACTAGAGGTGGGCAATAAATCCTGGCCAGCCAATGACACCCATGTCCCACAATTGAATAAAATAAGAAAGTCAGGGCAAATATTTGTGAAGGAAGGGATTCTACGATGAGAGAACAAGCAAAGGTTGGGTCAGTAAGGCTGCGATGGTGGAGATAGCAGGTTGGGAGAGTAGCGAGAGCTGGTTGAGGTGGGAGATGGAGGGAGCAACAGCTTCCATGACCAATTCGTGCATACGAACATGAATTAGGAGTAGGAGTCGGCCATTCGGCCCCTCGAACCTGCTCTCCCATTCAATTAGATCACGGCCTATCTGACTGTAACTTAACCCTACATTCCTGCTGATCCCCAATAACCTTTCACCTCCTCCCCTTGTTCATCAAGAACCTAGCTAGCTCTGTTTTAAAATATTCAAATATTTCCTTTAGAGGAAGACAGTTCCAGAGACTCATGATCCTCTGAAGGAAATAATTCCTCCTCATCTCCATCTTAAATTAGTTTTAAACACTGACCCAGTAGGTGTCAGTAATATAATGATATGCAAATACATTGCAAAACCTCGCTGCGGTTTTATTTGCAAAGTGGGAAAAAGCCATTTAGCGATATATAAAGTGTCATTCAATGCCTGAGATACATCCATATTTAAAATACAGGGACATGGGCAGCACGGTGGTGCCTCTCAGCGCCAGGGACCCGGGTTCGATTCCCGGCTCGGGTCACTGTCTGTGCAGAGTCTGTATGTTCTCCGTGTGGGTTTCCTCCGGGTGCTCTGATCTCCTCCCACACTCCAAAGATGTGCGGGTTAGGTTGATTGGGCATGCTAAATTGACCTTAGCGTCAGGGGGATTAGCAGGGTAAACATATGGCATTATGGGAATAGGGCCTGGGTAGGATTGTTGTTGATACAGACTCAGTGGGCCGAATGGCCTCCTTTGCACTGTAGGGATTATATGATTCTATGAAACATCTCTTTAAAACTATGGGTTTGTGGAGCATAGTTTCTACACTCTATCCACCAATTTCCCTTATCTGTCGGAGGAAGATTCCCAATCCATTGAGGCAGATTATGGTTCTATCATCATTGCTTCAAAAACAATAGTTACTATTTTATTGAGACATATCGGATTCTCGGGGGGATTGACAGGGTCGATGCTGAGAGGTTGTTTCCTCTGGTGGGAGAGTCTAGGACCAGAGGGCCCCAGAGTAAGGGGGTCGCCCGTTTGAGACACAGATGAGGAGGAATTTCTTCTCTCAGAGGGTGGTAAATCTGTGGAATTCTTTACTCAGAGGGCTGTAGAGGTCGGGTTAAGGATGTTCAATGCTGAGACAGACGGATTTTTAATCAGTAAGGGAATCAAGGGTGATGGGGATAAGGCAGGAAAACGGAGTTGAGTAAGGTACTCTGTCAGAGAGTCAGTGCAGACTTGATAGGCTGTATCTGTTCTATACTGTAAGGATTCTCTGATTCGAAAAACATACGGGAGCAGGAGTTGCCCATTCAGCCCCATGAGCCTACTCCACCATTCAATAAGGTCATGGCTGATCTGATGGTGGCACAATGGCCAGCATTGCTGCCTCACTGTGCCAGGGACCCAGGTTCCATTCCAGCCTTGGGTGGCTGTGTGGAGTTTGCACGTTCTCCCCAAGGGTTTCCTCTGGGTGTTTTGGTTTCCTACCCCAGTCCAAAGATATGCAGGTTCGGTGGATTGGCCATGTAAATTGCCCTTTAACGTCCAAAGATGTGCAGGTTAGGTGGATTAGCCATGCTAAATTGCCCCTCAATGTCCAAAGATGTGCAATTAGATGGATTGGCCATGCTAAATTGCCCTTTAGGGTCCAAAGATGTGCAGGTTCAGTAGATTGGCCATGCTAAATTGTCCTTTAGGGTCCAAAGATGTGCAATTAGATGGATTGGCCATGCTAAATTGCCCTTTAGTGTCCAAAGATGTGCAGGTTAGGTGGATTGGCCATGCTAAATTGCCCTTTAGTGTCCAAAGATGTGCAGGTTAGGTGGATTGGCCATGCTAAATTGACCCCCTTAGTGTCCACTATGGGGGCGGTTCTGGGTAAGAGGCTCTTTCAGAGAGTCATTGCAGACTCGATGGGCTGAATGGCCTCCTTCTGCACTGTTGGGACTCTACGATTCTATGAATCTTACAGTCAGCATTAAGACAACAAAATCTCTTCCCCATTTTTGAGTGATGTTTGTATTTAACATTACAATTGATGCTTGAGTTAAAAGAATTGAGAGCAGAAGCAGATAATTGTAGAAGTGTGGAATATAATGGCCAGTGTGTTCAACCTCTGTCGCAAGCATTGAACAGCAGAAAGGTTATTTTCTAAAAATAGTCACGTAAATACACTTCATTGTGTAATCTCTAGAAGCCAAAGGCTCTTTTAAATCTGGGCATCCGATGGCACAGCGCACAGCTGTGCCAGAGAGCGAGAAGTAATATTGCCTTGAATTTAAACAGGCATTACTAACATGCCTTTAATCTAATGCACGTTTCCGAGGCTGACCAGGGAGATCCAATTCAACAAGACAAGAGGCAAGTTGTCCCTCAGTGACAGATTTGTTCTCACCCTTGCCAAATTGCAGTTCACGCCACCGAAAGGGCCTCGCTCATCCTGCGGCCCTGGCTGGGCATCAAACATGTGCCGGGCCGGATGGAGGGGTGGCAGCGAGAGGTGGGAGAGAGTCGGGCAAGCTGGTGGGCAGCCGTCGAGGCGAAGGAAAGGGGGAAGCGCCAGCCAGGGGGTCGGGTTCGGAATCGGAGCCAATCTGTTCCAGTTCAGCTGAGATGTCATCGCGGGCTGCGAGTTAAGTATCTCCCGAGTGGAGCAAAGAAGAAGGGAGCTGCCTCTTTAGCCTTCACATGCAATTATTTCAATGATGCTGAATGAGGAAGGACAGGGTGACTTAGCATTTTGTTGCCTCTTATCTTTTCTATTTAAAAAAAAGACAAGGTTAGAATACAAATGAGCAGCGGCACAGCGACGACCTTGTGCCCATCCAGATTTTGGGATTGGATTATTCCCCGATGGACATTATGCTCAAATACGGCTGGACGTAGGGATATTTGAGAGCTTTGCCAGCGTATCAATGCTGGGGAAATTGGATTCTGCTGTTTGGATTCTGACATTGCCCCCCCTCCAGCAGTCAACACTGTCGGTCTGTATCACCGGGTGTTGTTGGACACCTTGTTAATCCAATGTGAAGAACTATCAATTTGGAAACCTACACAATAAACCCATGATACTGTGTGTTTGATCATGGGAAATAGAACACAGCCTACACTGTTCATCGACTCCAGAACGCACTGTTTATCAGTCACTGCAAAGTCAAACACGTCCAGGGAGCATTTCCTGTATTGTAGACAGACTGTTCATACTTCAGATGTAGGGTTTAAATACATTATAATGCTTTGACAAAGGATCATCTGGACTCGAAACGTCACCCGCTTTCTCTCCTTACAGATGCTGCCAGACCGGTTGAGATTTTCCAGCATCCGCAGTAATTTGCTTTTATTTAAATACGTGGCTTGATCCTTTTTTTATTCATTTGTGGGACATGAGCATCACTGGCTGGCCAGCATTTATTGCCCATCCCTAGTTGCCCGAGGGCAGTTGAGAGTCAACCACATTGCTGTGGCTCTGGAGTCACATGTAGGCCAGACCAGGTGAGGACGGTAGATTTCCTTCCCTAAAGGACATTAGTGAACCAGATGGGTTTTTTCCAACAATGGTTTCATGGTCATCAGTAGATTCTTAATTTCAGATTCTTTTATTGAATTTAAATTTCACCATCTGCCGTGACATGATTTGAACCCAGGTACCCAGGTCTTGCTCTGGGTCACTAGCCCAGTGACTATACCACTATGCCACTGCCTCCCCATTTATGTCCTACTGCATGTTAAGGCAGTCAATTCCTCTTGAGCCCCCTCCAAACCTCCTACTGTTACCCTAAATCAATGCCCACGGTTATGGACCCCCACAACCAAGGGGATTAGGACCTTCCGTTATCCACTCCATCTGGACCCCTCAACATTTTAGATACTTCACCTGGGCTCCCCTTGGAGAACAAAACCAACCCAGCCTATCCAATCTTACCTCAGAAATGAAACTCTCCTGCCCTTGATGGTGAAGTGTAGGCCTGAGTTGATGTCCTTCATCTACAAAAGAAGTCTCCCATCAGCTCTAGGTTGGTTGGAAGAAAGATGTCAAGGTTCACAACAAAGGAAGACATGCTGTTATCTGTAAATAGCTAATCTATCGAAAACTGGTGTCATGTTTCAAAAGCCTGTACCCACATCGCTCAGTTGAAAAAGACACATCTTTTGCTAACCGCCATCCATAATAGTGAAGCATAATAGCCCATTTAGTGAACTGTAGTGTTTACATCTGTCACACCTCTTCCTATCTCTTCAAGGCATTGGAACATCTGAAACCTGTTGATGACTGCGTAGTGGGAAAAGCACCGGAAAACAGGGAAAAGAACAGATACAGAGACATCCTGCCCTGTAAGTAAATTCACTGGAATAAACACTCCCACAAACCAGGATTCCATCTCAGGCTTGTGTTACTCTGTCAACTGACTTTGAGCACAATTGCTTTGGGTGCCAAAGATCAGTGAGGTTGACACATGAGAATCCTAAGTCCTCTGGACAATCCCTACAGCTCCAGCAATTCAGGTGAAGAGGGTGAGCTGGGGACCGTCGCCGACCCAACTGAATGTCAAAGACTACCACGGCAACTCTTAAAGAGCAGCAAGGGAGTCCTTCCAGTGTCCAACCCTCAACAACAGATTACCCTAAAACAGGTTATCCAGTCATCAACTCCACTGTTGGGGAGCTTGCTGTGCACAGATTGGCCCCAACATGGTGGCAGTGATGACACTTATATTGGCTTTGAAGTGTGTTGGGACAAAGTTATGGGAGGCGCTACACAAATGCAAATTTGTCTTTGATTTGATGTTAAATTTTCAAATTAAGGAATGTCAAGATTCAGATAAAGAGGAAAATGTAATAGAAATATAGAAACTAAAAGCAGGAGGAGGCCTTTCGGCCCTTCGAGCCTGCTCTACCTTTTATTTTGATCATGGCTGATCATCAAATTCAATATCCTGATCTCCCCCCTGAATGACGGGAATTCTGGCTGTCTTGAGGGAAGATTCCCTCCCAGCCTGGTTTACAACAAGGCCCAGTCACAATCCATGCAGGAGAAATGGGTAGGCAGTTTACAGTAGCACCCAATACAAACTAGGGGGAGAAATACTGCTGTAGTGAAAAGGAAGGTCTTGTGACGCAGTGGGTAGCATCCCTGCCTGTGAACCAGAAGCTTTGGGTTCGAGTACCATCGAACTACAGTGGCCCAGCTGAAAAGAACTCCCACTTACCTGATGAAGGAGCAGTGTCCCAAAAGCTAGTGGCTTTTGCTACCAAATAAACCTGTTGGACTTTGACCTGGTATTGTGAGACTTCTTACTTTGAGTCCCACCCCAGGACTTGATGGCCAAAGAAGGTGCATTCATAACATGGTCAAACAAGTTGAGTGTCAACCAGCAAATCCTTCCAAACACACCAATGGCTGGCGGTAAGAGCGGGAGAGACTCCTCGTCAGCCATGCTTGATGTGGAGTAGCACCCTCTCAAGGTATAAGCCCCCTAGTGACAGAGTAGTGACCTGCTTTGGGAATTACTCGCTATGGAAACAGACAAAAGTCTGCCTTAGCGCACAACTAGGTGCAACAAGGCATTGGAAAATCACATGTTTTGAGATATGATGTATGCGTTAAACGTAACATGCTGGGAAGGAATGGGTAACTTCAGGCCTTTGTCAGTCACCAGATTCAAAGGTTGTGGGTACAAATCCCACCACCAGGGCTTGTACACAAAACTCTAGTCTGGAACACCAGTGCAGTACTGAGGGAGTGCTGCATTGTTGTCGATGCTATGTTTCTGATAAGACATCATATCCAATTGCCCTTGCACATTGATGCAGCACTATTTCAGAGAAGAGTGGGAGGGTTAATTACCCCCAGTGTTGTAGCCAATATTTGTCCCTCGGTCAACATCACTAAAGCATGGATTACCTGGCCATTATCTCTTGGCTGTTTGTGGGAGCTTGCTGTGCACAAATCTGCTGCTGTGCTTCCTACACTTTACCTCAAAAACACATCATTGGTTGTAAAACACTTTGAGATATCCAGATGTGGTGAAAAGTGCTGTATAAATGAAAATCATATGGTTACTAAAGCTTTCCACCACTGGGGTTTTCCTTGTCTCATATCTTTTTTGTTCATTCATGGGACATGGGCAGGGCCCGCATTTATTGCCCATCCCTAGTTGCCCAAGGGCAGTTGGGAGTCAACCAAATTGCTGTGGTTCTGGAGAGACGTAAAGGCCAGACCAGGTAAGGATGGCAGATTCTCTTCTGCAATGAACTAGATGGGTTTTTTCCAACAATGGTTTCATGGTCATCAGTAGATTCTTAATTCCAGATTTTTTTACTGAATTCAAGTTTCAACATCTGCCATGGTGGGATTCGAACCCAGGTCCCCACAACATTTGCTGAGTTTCTGGATTAATAGCCGAATGATAATACCACTAGGCCATCATCTCCCCTTATCTGAGTCTGTAATAATCTAACTAATTGAGATGAATTGTAATGATTAGTCAATAATTCCATTCTCAACATATCCTGTGACTACCAGGATGGGGGAAGGCAGATGAGATGGGCTTTGATCCTTTCTTCACTGACCAATTCCGATGTTTCTATGCAGCAAATGCAGGATGACACAACTGAAGGAATCAGAACAAATTCTGATTTAAATTACATTTCAAGGGTTAACTCTGTTTGATTTCTGGATTTTTGCAGCATTTTGTATCTGATAACATCATTCAGGTGTGTTACACAAAAGCTCAGGAGACTGTACCCTTGAGCTTAACTTAAGGGAAGGCAGTGGTCTAGTGGTATTACCACTTGGCTATTAATCGAGAAACTCAGCTAATGTTCTGGGGACCCAGGTTTGGATCCTGCCACGGCATATCGTGGAATTTGAATTCAATAAAAAATATCTGGAATCTACTGATGACCGTGAATCAGTTGTCAAAAAAACCCATCTGGTTCACTAATGTCCTTTAGGCAAGGAAATCTGGTCTAGCCTACATGTAACTCCAAAGCTACAGCAATTGGTTGACTCTCAACTGCCCTCCAATGGCAACTAAGGATGGGCAATAAATGCTGGTCCAGCCAGCGACACCCATATCCCATGAATGAATTAACAAAAAATTAAATCTTCGCTACATGCTTCCTAACTCCTGCTAATTCCCTTTTACCCATCATCCCAGTGCCCACTTGTAGAGTATGAAAATTTGCATTTTGTTCACTTGAGACTACCATACATACATGTACCAGCAGAGGGAGTCTGCTAGGAAGAGATAATAAAAGGTCCATGTTTCACAGCTCGGGCAGTTCTAATTCTAACTATCTCTGGCTGAAAACGTACCTGTTTTTGCCCCAGGAACTTCACACCAATGACCTATGCTGACTCAGCATGGTGGCACAGTGGTTAGCACTGCTGCCTCACTGCGCCAGGGACTCGGGTTTCATTCCAGCCTTGGGTGACTGTCTGTGTGGAGATTGTACATTCTCCCCGTGACTGTGTGGGTTTCCTCCGGGTGCTCCAGTTCGTCCCATAATCCAAAACACGTGCTGGTTATATGGATTTTCCATGCTAAATTGCCCCTTAGTGTCCAAAGATGTGCAGGTTAGGTTGATTGGTCATGCTAAATTACCCCTTAGTGTGCAAGGATATGCAGGCTATGAGAAAGATGTGGACCTGCTACTGTGCTGTATTTCCTACGTTAGGCTATACAACTTCAATGAGCTCAGTCACCGCTGTTTAAAACGCATTGGTTTCTACAACTCCAGATGACCGAACCCGGGTGCCTATTGAGGGCCATGGTTACATCAATGCCAGTTACATTCGGATGCCCGTCGGCTCCGAGGAGCATTTGTACATCGCCTGCCAAGGACCACTGCCTGGCACCACCAACGACTTTTGGCAAATGATCTGGGAAAACAAAGCTGACGTCATCGCTATGATGACCCTGGAGCACGAGAGGGGAAAGGTCAAGTGTCACAGGTACTGGCCTGACAAAATGTACAAAGCGACCAATGTTCACAAGTACCACCTCATGTTGGAAAATCACCAGATGTTGGATTCTTTCGAAATAAGTGCCCTGAGGATGACAGACAGTGAGGTAAGGAATTAAACAGAATTAGAAAATAGTTATTGAGCACATTTCTTTCTTTCCACAGATTTATGTTTTAGTTTTATGTGGTAGACAATTAATATATAATATATATTATAATAATAATAATAATTTTTTTTTTAGATTTTAGTCAACTAAATCTATACAGAGTTTAAGGAATGTTGGGCCAGTCCTGGTTCAGCTTTTCCTATTCCTGGGCGAATGGATATGCCAGCCTTGCCCAGCACACACGGGAAAACTGACCAGGACGGAACAATTTTGAGAGGTTAAATAAGAGGAAACGATTCCTAGTTGCAGAGGGTAACAAGGCAACACAGTTTAAGGTAATGGGCAGTATAACTGGGGAGACATGAAGAAAGCTCTTTCCACTCAAAAAAAAATGTATTTATTAGTCGCAAGTAAGGCTTACGTCAACATTGCAATGAGGTTACTGTGAAATTTCCCTAGTTGACACACTCCAGTGCCTGTTTGGGTCAATGCACCTAACCAGTACATCTTTCAGAATGTGGGAGGAAAACAGAGTGCCTGGAAGAAACCCATGCAGACACAGGGACAATGTGCAAACTCCACACAGATGGTGACCCAAGCTGGGAATCGAACCCAGATCCCTGGTGCTGTGAAGCAGCAGTGTTGACCACTGTGCCATCCCTTATAACTCAATCAGAACAAAAGAACTAGGAGCAGGAGTAGGCCATCTGGCCTCCCGAGCCTGCTCCACCGTTGAACCAGATCACGATCTTTTCGTGGACTCAGCTCCACTTACCCATCTGTTCACCATAATCCTTAATTCCTTTACTATTCAAAAATTTATCTATCTCTGCCTTAAAAACATTCAATGAGGTAGCCTCAACTGCTTCACTGGGCAGGGAATTCCACAGATTCACAACCCTTTGGGTGAAGAAGTTCCTCCTCAACTCAGTCCTAAATCTGCTCCCCCTTATTTTGAGGCTATGCCCCCTAGTTCTAGTTTCACCCACCAGTGGAAACAACCTTCCTGCTTCTATCTTATCTATTCCCTTCATAATCTTATATGTTTCTATAAGATCTCCCCTCATTCTGAATTCCAATGAGTATAGTTTCAGTCTACTCAGTCTCTCCTTATAAGCCAACCCTCTCAACTCCAAAATCAACCTAGTGACTCTCCTCTGCACCCCCTCCAGTGGCAATAAATCCTTTCTCAAATAAGGAGACCAAAACTGCACACAGTACTCCAGGTGTGGCCTCACCAGCACCTTATACAGCTGCAACATAACCTCACTTTTTAAATTCCATCCCTTTAGCAATGAAAGACAAAATTCCATTTGCCTTCTTAGTTACCTATTGCACCTGTAAACCAACTTTTTGCGATTCATACACAAGGACACCCAGGTCCCTCCGCACAGTTATAGTCTGAAATGCACTGTGATGTGTTTGGGAAGCAGATTCAACAGCAACATCCTAGAGAGAGAAAATTGAGGGGACGAATTTACATGTTATGGGGAAGGAGTAGGAATAATTGGGTAAGAGCTGGTATCAGTATGATGGACTGAATGGCCTCCTGTGCTATAATATTCCATGACCTGTGAGAGAGCCAGTTCTTTTTTGTCCATTAAAAAGATACGGAGATTGGTTCAGGATCCTTCTTGTCCAGTTTTGTTCGGTTTTGCAGTCCTGTTTTGCCGCGTTTAGGAGATTCAGGGAGCTCGGACAAAGGAATAGGGAGATCTACCGCTAAGTGTTAACACTGGTGGAGAAATCTGAGTGGAAATAAAACTTCACTGCATCCCAGTGACAAGAATATAGTTGCTGATTTCCTCGGGCGACAAATACGAGCTGTAAGTGACCTAGTTTCCAATGGGAAACATACCTCACGTTCTATAAAGAGAAGGTTACAGAGATGGGTTACATTCGTTATGCTGTATATCCTCGTTCTTCAGATAAAGCTACTGATTTCATTCTGGGCGGTTGCTAAGCAGAAAGGAAGCTTTGGTTGTATGTTCTCTGTGTGGTCCCAGTATCGAGCTACACAAATCTACACCCACGTTCGACTTACTGATCATTGCTGCTCCAGCTAATGTAAGCTCAGACGACAGTGTGATAACAATGTGACACTCAGTATGAAATCTGCCCATGTTTCTGGTCAGGATTGATATTGAGTGGGGGAACTGCTTGAAAAATTCACACTGGTGAAAAGCCCTTTCAGATTAAATTGCTGCCAGACTCACTACCGAGGAAGGGTCCTTGGGTGGAGTACCCAAGGTCAGGCAGGTATGGTGGCACAGTGGTTAGCGCTGCTGCTTCATAGCACCAGGGACCTGGGTTCGATTCCTTGCTTGGGTCACTGACGGTGCACGTTCTCCAAATGTCAGTGTGCGTTTCCTCCGGGTGCTCAGGTTTCCTCCCACAGTCCGAAGGACGTGCTGGTTAAGCACATTGGCCATGCTAAATTCTCCCTCAGTGTACCTGAACAAGCACCGGAGTGTGGTGACAGTAACTTCATTGCAGTGTTAATGTAAACCTACCTGTGACACCAACAAAATAAACTTTTTCATCCAAGGCTGCCAAGTGTGGACAGTATCCAAGGCTGGACAGGACCCAGAGTGGGCAGTAACCAAGGCTGGACAGTATTCAGAGTGGGCAGTACCCAAGGCTGGACAGTACCCAAGGCTGGACAGGACCCAGAGTGGGCAGTACCCAAGGCTAGACTGTACCCAGAGTGGGCAGTACCCAAGGCTGGACAGTACCCAGAGTGGGCAGTACCCAAGGCTGGACAGTACCCAGAGAGGGCAGTACACAAAGCTGGACAGTACCCAGAATGGGCAGTACCCAAGGCTGGGCAGTACCCAGAGTGGGCAGTACCCAAGGTCGGGCAAGACATAAGACCAGGCATTATTCAAGGACAGGCAGTGCTGAAGGCTGGGCAGTATGAAGAAGATGGTTGTGTGATGGGTGGGGAATCAAATGCCATTCTGCAATGATGTCTAATAGGCTAGGCCATGGTTTGACTCCAGTGTGTCTTTACCTATTTCAGACAGAAGAAGTACATTATGTCAAACATCTAAAATTTATCACATGGCCTGATCACAGCACACCAAACTCATCGGAAGAGCTTGTACGTTTCATTCTGTACATGCGGGAGGTACACCATCGAGGACCCATAGTCGTCCACTGCAGTGCCGGGATCGGACGCAGCGGGGTACTGATCTGTACTGATGTACTCCTAAGCCTGATCAACAAAGAACTCAGTGTAAGTAAAGGAAATATTCCTGCGTAGGTTTCTACTTGTCTAATTTCTTCCTCAGTGTACCCAAACAGGAGCCAGAGTGTGGGCAACTAGGGGATTTTCACAGTAACTTCATTGCAGTGTGAATGTAAGCCTACTCGTGACAATAATAAATAATTAATAAATAAATTAGGTTTGCCGGTTGGGTGCTACGTTGGGGAGTGAAATCAGATAGTATGTTGTATGCTGTGGGCAAAAAGAAGTTGTTTTGTAGAAACAGCATCGATATGTCGAATGGAGGTAAAACTGCATCTCCCTTACCACTCCCTCATGGCCTGTTCAACCACTTACTGGAGGCCACCTTCCATCTTGGTGTTCCATATGCAGCACGCTTCCTGTACACACATAGCAGCAGGGATTGATGCCAGCCTTGGGTCACTGTCTGTGCGGAGTCTGCATGTTCTCCCCGTGTCTGCACGGATTTCCTCCGGATGATCCGCTTTCCTCCCACAGTCCAAAGATGTGCAGGTTAAGGGGATTAGCCATGGTAAATGAGCGGAGTCACGAGGATAGAGCAGGAGGGCAGGGGCTGGGTAAGATGCTCTTTTGGGAAAGTCAGTGCAGACTCAATGGGCCAAATGGCCTCCTTCTTCACTGTAGGGACTCTGGGTTCTATCTACCAGCAGACATCTTTTAGATCAAGGACTGAGGAATACAGGAAATCATTAATAAGTTCCTTTTGTTAAACCTGATCTTGCCCATCAGAAAGGTTCAAGATAAACCTGAAATGTGGTTCCTAAGGGATTTGAAAGACTATAAGTCCCTGCTGTTTGATAAGTAAGATATCATTGACAGAGCTTCCCAAACCAGTGACCTCCACCATCTGGAGAGAAAAGGCAGCTGAAGCGTGGGAAAACCATCACTTCCAAATTCCCCTCCAAGCCACACACCATCCTAACTTGGAACTGTATTGCCATTCCTTCACTATCGCTGGGTCAAGATCCAGCGCCTTTTCAAGGGCAATTAGGGATGTGTAATAAACATTGGCCTTGCCAACAATGACTACACCCTCAGAACGAATAAATACTAAGACTGTTTTTGAAAAGTGTGTGTTAAATGTCCATACCACATTCCTGTGTCTGTCATGACAATACAGGCAGGAACTCATGTCTTCTAATCGTTTCCCCGGGAGCAACTCCTGAATTATATAAGCTTTCTTTTATTGAATTCAAATTTCACCATTGTTTTTTATACATTCGTGGGACATGGGCATCGCTGGCTGGCCAGCATTTATTGCCCATCCCTAATCGCTCTTGACCTGAGTGATTTGCTGGGACATTTCAGAGGGCAGTTGAGAGTCAACCACATTGCTGTGGCTCTGGAGTCACATGTAGGCCAGACCGGGTAAGGACGGCAGATTTCCTTCCCTAAAGGACATTAGTGAACCAGATGGGTTTTTCCGACAATTGACAATTTAATTTTGATTTGATTTGATTTATTATTGTCTCATGTATTAACATACAGTGAAAAGTATTGTTTCTGGTGTGCCAAACAGACAAAGCATACTGTTCATAGAGAAGGAAAGGAGAGAGTGCAGAATGTAGTGTTAGAGTCACAGCTAGGGTTAGAGAAAGATCAGCTTAAAGCGAGTTGGTCCATTCAAAAGTCTGACAGCAGCAGGGAAGAAGCAGTTCTTGAGTTAGTTGGTATGTGACCTCAGACTTTTGTATCTTTTTCCTGACAGAAGAAGGTAGAAGAGAGAATGTCCGGGGTGCATAGGAACCTCAATTATGCTGGCTGCTTTTCCAAGGCAGCGGGAAGTGTGGACAGAGTCAGTGAAAGGGAGTCTGGTTTGCGTGATGGACTGGGCTTCATTCATGACCTTTCTTGCAGTCTTGGGCAAAGCAGGAGCCATACCAAGCTGTGATACAACCAGAAAGAATGCTTTTTATGGTCATCAGTAAATTCTTAATTCCAGATATTTTGGATTGAATTCAAATTCCACCAGCTGCCGTGGTGGGATTCGAAAGCTGGTTTTCAGAGCAGTACCCTGGATTACTAGCCCAGTGACAATATGGCTATGCCACTGCCTCCCCTTGCTGCTTTTTGCCCCCATTTTCCATTACAAAAATGCCCAAAAATGGGGCACAATTTCTCCCTATAAACGGCTGAGTTTATTTAACACAAGGTTCTGGGTAGGATTGGATATTGCGAGTGCTGATAGACTAGATGAATGGACTCCCCTTTGCCGAAAAGGGAAGAGTAAATGAGGTTTTTGGTAGTTAATTAAATGGAAGAGTGGGAACGTTGTCCCAATATTTGAAAGTGAGCAGAAGTCGACAGCAGGAGTTATTAGATAAATCAACTCTTCCTTCTCGATGGTGAAAGATAGATCCACAGTATAGTGGCGGATCAGTGAATATACCCCGATGGGTCTACTTGCTTTGACATCTATAATAGGAAACCTTTGAAGTTTATTACAAAGGAAGTAATTCAAGCAGCTTTAACGAGGGCAAAGGCTAGAATTCCAAGGCAACTTGGATTTAGGAAAAGCAACTGATAAAGAATGAAGGTATTGGAATTCTTTGAAGATGCAAAAAAGATTGATTGATAAGGGGAATGCGGCAGATATTATATCGAGACTTTGAAAAGACATTTAATAAAGGGTCCTACAGGAGATGAAGGCTGAAATTAGACGTCCTCTGATAAAAGGGAGGACGGAAAATTGGCTAATAAATTGGCTAAATCATGTGTAATGAAAGCTGATGATCCATGGAGCTGGGTTTAATTGGACAGCTGCTCCCTGGAGAACACCCTAGGGATCCATCCCAGGCTTCCCGCCCGCTGTTTGTGATGTTTATATAAAATAAAAGATCTTGATAAAAGTATTAAAGCAGAACATCTAAGTCTACAGTGGATACCGAGTTGCGTGGGAAAGACAGGATGTCGAGAGAGAAGGGATAAAATTCAAAGGCACCGACAGAGGAAAGGAGCCTTATCGGCTGGGCAGATGAATCACAAATGGCGTTTGATGTGAAGTAAGCTAGATTGAAACTAAAATTAGCTCCTACTGGTTGAAAAAAATGGGTAGTTTTAAGACATCTGGGAAAGGCCCAGAGGTAATGAGTTGTGTTAGTTTTGTGTCCGGTTTTATTTTCTTCCTCTCCCTCTTGTAAAGAGCTGATTTACGCAGCTTTTGTTTCCAAGACTCCCTATTGACTTGAGGCATCTTCACGTGTGAGGTGTAGTTATGTCAATACCAACCTGAAGGTGCTGGTGTTTCCATGTGTCTGTTGCCATTGTCCTTCAAGGTTAGTGGTCTCCAAACTCCCATATGGATGTGGCCCACTGCGGGCCGGATGTGGCTCGCGGGCCGTAGTTTGGAGACCCCTGTTCTAGGTGGTAGAAGTCACGGGTCTGGAAGGCTCTGACTGGGTTTCTTGTGGGTGGTACACACTGCGCATTGGTGGTGATGGAGGGAGTGAGTCATTAAGGAGGTGGAAGGGGTGCCAATCACGCGGGGCTGCTTTATCCCAGATAGTGTTGAGCTTCTTGAGTGTTGTTGGAGCTGCACCCTCCAGGCAAGTGGACAGTATTCCATCACACTCCTGACTTGTGCCTTGTAGGTGGACAGGCTTTGGGGAGTCAGCAGGTGAGGGACTTGGCGCAGAATTCTCAGCCTCTCATGTGTCCTTGTAGCCATAGTATTTATAGAGCTGGTCCAACTCAATTTCCAGAAGGTTTTTGGACATGGTGCCACATCAAAGGTTAGAGCTCATCCTGTTAGGGTTACCACGATAGAGGATTGGTTAATTAACAGGGAACAGAGAGCAGGCCTAAATGGGTGATATTCGGGTTGGAAGGTGTAACAAGTGGAGTGTTCCAGGGATCATTTGGGACCTCAATTATTTATGATTTATGGCAATGGCTTGGATAAAGGGGCCAAATGTACGTTTGCCAAATTTAGGGGAGGCAGTGGCGTTGCGGTATTTTCCCTGGACGAGTAATCCAGGGTAATACTCTGGGGACCCGGGTTCGAATCCCACCATGACAAATGGTGAAATTTGAAGTCAATAAAAATCTGGAATTAAAAATCTAATGATGACCATGAAACCATTGTCGATTGTCATAAAAACCCATCTGGTTTACTAATGTCCCTTTAGGGAAGGAAATCTGCCGTCCTTACCTGGTCTGGCCTACATGTGACTCCAGAACCACAGAAATGTGGTTCACTTTTAACTGCCCTCCAAGGGCAACTAGGGACGGGCAATAAATGCTGACCAGCCAATGATGCCCACATTCTATGAACAAATTAAAAAAACAAAACTGCTAATGACACACAGATAGATTGGAACCTTAATCATAGAATCCCTACAATACAGCAGGAGGCCATTCAGCCCATCAAGTCTGCACCACTGACAGAACGTCTTATCCAGGCCCTAACCCCATACACCCACATATTTACCCTGCTAATTCCTCTAACCTACACATCTTGGGACACTAAGGAGCAATTTAGTTAAGACAGTTGGTCCATTGGAGTTTAGAAGAATGACAGGTGACCCAATTGAAACATGTAAGATCCTGAGAGGTCTCGACAGGGTGGAAGGCAAAGAAACTCCCTCAACAGGTCAAGGTGAAAGCCTTGTTCTTGGTCGGCACGCGGCGGCAACTTCTAGTTTCCCAGGAAGCCAGGGAGAACCCCAGCGTCTCAAAACGTTTCCCACAAGGAATAATCACCCTCGAGGTGCAGCTGCGGCAGTCATGTAAGGAAACATAGCTATTGGCAGGAAATTGCTGCATTAGCTGCACAGATATTTGAAATGTGAATGAGCCACGTTTGTTTACTGTGAAGGTCTAGCGTGAAGCTAATTGATACCTCCATGAAGATGATGTCAGTGCAAAGCCTTAACTAGACATTCCTGTTGCAATAGCTCATGCCTTGAAACATCCATATTGATAAGGATAAGTATGAATCATAGATACGATATAATCCTGTGTAAATAACAAGCCTGAGAAACTGTCATTAATAATGTGTTTAGGTTACACAGAAGTGGTTCTGTTTGATTTGGCCTCTGGAGCTTTGGATTTTATCCTATTTATCCCGCAGTTCTTTTTCGAAGTGTCAGTCAAAGGCAGCGCAGAATCTGCACTTGGCACCCTTCGGGCGGTTTAGCTCAGTCAGTATCCCCATTTGTGCCTTTGTTACCTCCAGATTCAACTGTTCCAACACTCCCCCAGCTGCTCCCCCACCTCCTACCCACCATAAACTTCACTTCATCCTAAACACTGAGCTTGAAAGGCCATAGCGCACAAGGTTACGGACCAAATGCTGGAAGATGGGTTCAGAACAGATCGGTGTTGACGGCCAACGCACAAAGGGCCTCTTTCTGTGCTGGAAAACTCGATGGCCGGAATGTTATGGCCGTTCACGCTGGTGAGATTTTCTCGTCCCGCTGCAGTGGACGGAGATTTGGCTGCGCATCAAATTTTCCGACTTCGCTGCAGCGAGACTGTGGATTGAACGGCCGATAAGGTCACGCCCCATGGCTGTCCTGATGTCCGAGCTCCTAAAAAGTCCTGTTCCCCTATCACTCCTGCACTTGCTGACCTATATTGCCCTCCCTTACCCCCACTGCACCATCCCCCTTCACCCCCAGTCAAGGAATGTCTTAAAGCCAATTGACTGTATAATTCTTATGCTTGTTTTCAAATCCCCCTCTAGCCTTGGCCCTCTCTATCTCTGCAATCTCCTCCTGCCTCGCCACCCTCCCAAGATATCTGCGCTCCTTCCCAGCCTCACGTAGGCCCTTGATTATAATCACCCCACCATTGGTGGTCACATTTCCAGCTGCCAATACTCCCCCCACCAAGCTCTGAAATATCCTCTCCATCTCTCGCACCTAATTTTACTGAGGGAGAGAGGTTGAAATGAAAAGAGGGGTTAAAAAAGAACATGGCCAAGGTGCAGTGGGGTCAGGGATTGGAAAGAGTTGTAGCTTGAATTGAGAGAGTTGAAGAAGAGATCGAGATGAAATTCAATTGGAAGAAGAATGCCCTTGAAGAAGAATCCACATTTGAGTAGGAATTGGAGGGGGAGAAACTTCTGATTTGATTTATTATTGTCATATATATTAGTATACAGTGAAAAGTATTGTTTCTTGCACACATCAAAACTCGCCCACAGCATCTGTAACATCATTTAATTCTTTTATTTGCTTCTATTTATTTTCATTATCACTTACTATTTCACAAAGGGATTAAAGCCAATATCTTATTGATCTAGAATCACAGATAAAGCATACCGTTCATAGAGAAGAAAGGAGAGAGTGCAGAATGTAGTGTTAGAGTCATAGCTAGGGTGTAGAGAAAGATCAACTTAATGCAAGGTAGGTCCATTCAAAAGTCTGATGGCAGCAGGGAAGAAGCTGTTCTTGAGTTGGTTGGTACGTGACCTCAGACTTTTATACCTTTCTCCTGGTGGAAGAAGATGAAGCGAGAATGTCCGTGGAGGTCTTTAGTTATACTGGCTGCTTTGCCGAGGCAGCGGGAAGTGTAGACAGAGTCAATGGATGGGAGGCTGGTTTGTGTGATCGATTGGGCTACATTCACGATCCTTTGCAGTTTCTTGCGGCCTTGGGCAGAGCAGGAGCCATACCAAGTTGTGATACAAGCAGAAAGAATTCTATCTATGGTGCATCTGTAAAAACTTGGTGAAATGTCGGGGTAGGGGAGGGGTAGGAAGTAGTCAAAGCCTGTTTTCCAGCCCAGACTTAGGGTGGGATTTTCCGACTTTTCCCTCCCCCCCGTGGCGTGTTTCCCAACAGCAGAGGCAGCTCACCGTTGGCCACTGGAGGGATCTTCTGGTCTTGCTGATGTCGATGGCGTTTTGCAAGACTCACCTGTCCAATCACCAAGGAAACCGTCGCAGGACAGGGCATCAAAACTCGCCCACAGAGTCTATAACACCATTTCATGTTTTTATTTGCTTCTATTTATTTAGCCGTATACATGGGCACATTGTTATCTACTATTGCACAAAGGGATAAAAGTCAACATCTTATTGATTTACAATCCCTACTGTGCAGGAGGCCATTTGGCCCATCAAGACTGCACCGACCACAACCCTAACCAGTCCCTATCCCTGTACCCTGACATATTTACCCTAGCTGGTCTCCCTGACACTAAGGGGCAATCTACCATAGCCAATCAACCTAACCCGCACATCTTTGGACTGTGGGAGGAAACCGGAGCACCCAGAGGAAACTCACGCAGACACAGGGGGAATGTGCAAACTCCAGACAGACAGTGACCCGAGGCCGGGAATCGAACCCAGGTCCTTGGCGCTGTGAGGCAGCAGTGCTAACCACTGTGCTACCGCTCTACCCACTGGATTTTTACTCTGAACTGTCCATGGATTTGTGCTGTTAAATCAGGCTGACCACTTGCTTTAATATCTCTCCTCTTTTCATATAGTTTGACATTATGGACATAGTGCGGGAAATGAGAAAGCAGCGCCACGGAATGGTCCAGACGAAGGTAAGCCCCTGCCACAGGCTGGATTTGTGCCTTTCTGAAACTATTTTTGGACGTGTATTCCTGGCGGAACCACTGCTCGCCCTCGGATGATTTATTCCAATAAAGTCACTATATAAATGCAAGTTGTTGTTGTTGGATGCACAACAGTGAACCAACATCGATCGCAATGCTCAACAGGGGCAGCACGGTGGCACCGTGGTTAGCACTGCTGCCTCACAGAGCCAGGGACCCGGGTTCGATTCCAGCCTCCGTTGACTGGAGTCTGCACATTCTCCCCATGTCTGCGTGGGGTTCCTCCCACAGTCTGAAAGATGTGTGGGTTAGGTGGATTAGCCGTGTTAAATTAGGGAAGGTGGTAACGTCTCTGGGCTAGCAATCCAGAGACCCAGGGCAAGATCTGGGGACCTGGTCTCGAATCCCACCGTGGCAGATGGTGAAATCTGAATCCAGAATCAGGAATTAAGAATCTACTGATGACCATGAAACCATTGCTGGAAAAACCCATCCGGTTCACTAATGTCCTTTAGGGAAGGAAATCTGCCGTCCATACCTGGTCTGGCCTACATGTGACTCCTGAGCCACAGCAATGTGATTGACTCTTAACTGGCCTCTGAAATGGAGGGTAATTCGGGAAGGGTAACAAGTGCTGGTCCAATCAGCAATGCCCACATCTTGTGAGTGGATTTTTTTTTAAAATGCCACGTAGTGTCCCAAGATGTGCAGGTTAGGTTGATTGGCCATGCTAAATTGCTCCTTATTGTCCAAAGAAATGTAGGTTAGGTGGATTGGCCATGCTAAATTGCCCCTTAGTGTCCAAAGATGTGCAGGTTAGGTGGATTGGCCATGCTAAATTGCCCCTTAGTGTCCAAAGATGTGTAGGTTAGGTGGATTGGCCATGCTAAATTGCCCCTTAGTGTCCAAAGATGTGCAGGTTAGGTGGATTGGCCATGCTAAATTGCCCCTTAGTTCCCAAGATGGGCAGGCTAGGGGGATTAGAGGGGTAAAAATATGTGGGGTTACAGGAAAGGGGTTTGGTGAGATTCTCTGTCACACAGTTGATGCAGACTCAGGCGATGGGCTGAATGGCCTCCTTCTGCACTGTAGGGATTCTATGATTGCTAATTAAAATTATCAACTGTGCCACATTAAGAAGATGGTTCCCAAGCTTTATAAAGCTGCCCAAAATATTTCTCATAGTCCCTTGCCTCCTGTGGAGAACAGCCAAGATCAATTTGATTCATTGTAATCAAAAGGAAGATTTAATCCCGTTGACTAATTAAATGTAAAATTTGTCGAGTTTGGGAAAAGCTCGTGGATTTTACTGTTTGTGGAATCCCAGTCCTGAGTTCCCCCTCTAGTGTCTGGAAGAATATATTACACTGTTAATTTCCTTCCAGTTCTGGCACTATTTTTATATACTCTACCTCTCCTGGTGCTGGTGCACCTGATGCCAGGAACAGCTGCACTGTTGGTGAGCTCTGCATCCATTGGCACATGCTTGGATGCTCATTGAGCTGATGCCAGCCTGCGGGCGAAGCAATGTCTTTCAGTGCTGGCAGCACAGGGTGTTGGCCTGCTGTCCCACTCTTTGCCACCACTCACTTGCCCCACTCGCTCCCTCGCATGAATCTTCCTCCTTCCCAATCGCAAGTAAAGCATTTATATCAGACCACGCCTGGCAGCTTTCATTTTTGGGTCTCAACTGGTTGGCCACAGAATCCCTAAAGTGTAGAAGGAGGCCATTCAGCCCATCAAGTCTTCACTGACAACAATCCCACCCAGACCCTATTCACATAAACCCATGTGTTTACCCCACTAATCCCCCGATGTTAAATTAGCTATAGCTAATACACCTAACCTGCACATCCTGGGATACTAAAGAGTCGATTTAGCATGGCCAATCCACCTAACCCACACATCTTTGGACTGTGGGAGGAAACTGGATCACCCGGAGGAAACCCACACAGACACGGGCGAACGTGCAAACTCCACACAGATAATGCAAAATTCCGGACAAATAATATTTTGTGTTTTACATTGTTTTAAATCAAAAGATCAGAATAAAAGCCAGGGGGGAGTGTTGAAAAGGGATGCTAAGCAGGTGTTAGCATACTGCAGTCTTTTATATATCCATTTCTTCACGTCACTCTTCTCCTTTGCACCAAAGATTAGTTAAACTATCTGAGTGTGTGCTGCAAATGAAATCAACACTTGTAGTTATTGGTCTGCAGGTCAGGTGGATTGGTCATGGTAAATTGCCCCTTAGTGTCAGGGGTAAATGCATGGGGTTATGGGGGTTAGGGCCTGGGTGGGATTGCGGTCGATGCAGACTCAATGGGCTGAATGGCCTCTTCTGCATTGTAGGAATAAATATAATCTACAGTGTACGTAGAATGCTCTCCACAGCACTGCAGCCTGAAGCCATATTGAATCTTAAGTGTGCATTCCAATTTCCATTCCTCTTCCTGCACCTAGTGACACAGTAAGGCAGACCTTTGTCTGTTTCCATAACCAATCTGGCACCAGAGGCTTATATCTTGAGGGGCGCCACTCCATATCTAGTGAGACTGACCAGGAATCTCTCCCACTCTTACCGACAGCCATTGGCATGTTTGGAAGGATTTTGCAGGTTGACACTCAACCTGTTTACCATGTAATGAACACACCTTTCTTGGCCATTAAGTCCTGGGGTGGGACTCAAGGTTGGGTTTATTTTCTTTGGAATAGAGAATGCTGAGGGATGACTTGATGAAACTGTATAAAGTTATGAGGGGAAGAGGTAGAGTGGACAGGATACAATTGTTTCCCCATGTGGAGAATTCTAGAACCAGGGGACACGGGGTAGATAAGTGGCGGTAGGTGTAGAGGGGATACGAGGAAGAACTTTTTTATACAGAGGGTGGTGGGTGTCTGGAATTCACTGCCCGAGTCCACGGTGGAGGTAGGGACCCTTTTCAAAAGTACCTGGACCTGCACCTGAAGAGCTGTAAGCTACAGGGCAATGGGCTGGGTGTGGGAAGGCGGGATTAGAAAGGGCACCTGGGTGTCCTCAGGCTGACATGGTCAAGACGGGCCAAATGGTTTCCTTCTGTGCTATCATCTTTCTGTGGTTCTGGTTCAGGGTCCGGGGAGGGGGGATTTTCCAGCCACACTCATCCCGAAGCCGGAAAATCCCGTCCAAAGTCAACGGATCTTTCCATGGTCCATCATCACCCCCACGCCCGCTACGATTCCTGTGATGGGCAGAACAGGAAGATCCACAGCAGGGACGGTGACCCTGTGCGCCACGAGACCTCCCAATTTACTTTCATTCTGAATGTTGACAAGTAATAAAATGCAGTGACACTTAAAGAGGAGCAACTCTTCTTGGCGCCCTCCTGCCTCATGTCTTCTTTGACAATCTTCTGCGTTTGGGAGGGATATTTGAGTAGTGTTGCTGTAACCCCAGACCTCTCAGCTCAGGTTGACTAGAGATTTACATTCATGACGAACTGAGTGAGCCACTTAACCCATCTGGTGAAAAACGGCAGCCATTTCCTTGCTGCTTTGACGCCCATTCCCACAACCCATTGCTGCCCACGTGCCGTCAGCTTCCGTCACACTCGCGCGAGCGTATGGTAAAGATGAGAGGGTAACTCTTTCTTTGTGTTCGTGGGCAGGACCAGTACTTGTTCTGTTACAGCATCGTGTTGGAGATCCTCGGAAGCATCCAGCGGCTGAACCGTCAACAAGAGGAGAACCTGTTGTGACAGAATAGTCCGTCGGGCAGCTGGGGTCAGAGGGCACAGGCCTTAGGCCTGGGAATGTTAGAGGCTGAAATGACTACACCAACTGTTAATGAGACACAGGAAAATGGTGTAATGCCACAGCAATAACCACCAAGTAACTGTGATTTGATGATTGCACATTAATAGCGCAAGGAATGGAATGGAAACTTGGTTTGCTTGTAATAAGCCTGACTGTTACAAACAAGGAGAATTTATTTTACTTTTCTTGTTGGCTTTACTCAGAACTGAGGCCAAATGCCACAAATGTATGCAACAACACTGATCAAAATTGCTGTATTTTACGCACAAGAAAGAGTTCAAACTCCAAGCAAATCTCTCCAGTCTTATTCCCAGTAATTTCATGGGATTGATATGCCATTTAGCCATGCGTGTGCTGGGTGGAAAGTTGCACCATAGCACCCGCAAGTGGCAGGAGTACTGAATAGCAAGTCCTGTCCATTGAAAATATTAGAGCTAGCCAATAATATCACTAACGCATCACTAAATCACAGCCATAGGAAGGCTGGTGTGACAAACTGGATGTTTCAAATATTTATAGACATGCATCCTTTGTAGTTGTTAAACCGGCACGGTGGCACAGTGGTTAGCACTGCTGCCTCGCAGAGCCAGGGACCTGGGTTCGACTCCCAGCTCGGGTCACTGTCTGTGCGGAGACTGCATGTTCTCCCTGTGTCTGCGTGGGTTTCCTCTGGGTACTCTGGTTTCCTCCCATAGTCCGAAAGACGTGCTGGTTAGATGCATTGGCCGTGCTAAATTGTTCCTCAGTGTACCCAAACAGGTGCCGGAGTGTGGCAATTGGGGGATTTTCACAGTAACTTCATTGCGATGTTAATGTAAGTCTACGTGTGACAGTAATAAATAAATTTAAACCAACTGCAGTTATTGATGTAAATATGATGGGACTTGTATATTTCTGGAATAATCCCATGTTATGACCTGTAAACATTGCCTCCGATGTTTAGTTTTGATTGAATGATTTGTAACTAACTGTAAAATTCTATGAATTTCATTATTTTAAGAAGGTATATTTTATAACTGACCATTTACCCGAGTAAAGTTTTTGTACAATCTAGTTGCACAGATGATTCAAGAGCTTTGACAACTGTCTTACGTTGACAGCTGTGGGTTACTGGAAGAATATTTGTTGAATTCAAGTCAGTAAAGATATTTTCATCATTATGGTACGTCAGAACATGCTGTAAAAACACAGAAATGTAGTCAGCTCCGGCAGGTGAAAATGCCAGGCAGAAAATGACATGTTTAAGCTCACGCAGTAGGTAACACATTTCAAACACAAAAATTAAACAAATAGAGACAAAGCATCCTGTGTTTCACTGTCATAACAAACTAAAAACATACTCGCCACACACCACAACCCTGTAACCAATTAATCTCCTAGAAGAGGCAAAGATACGGAGAAGAAAACTACAGCCAATAAGAGAAAGTTCCTCTCTGACGCGTTCAGGCGATCAAAAAATCCCTACAGCGCAGAAGGAGGCTATTTGGCCCATCGATCACAATCCCACCCTGGCCTTATCCCCGTACCCCCACATATTAACCCCGCTAATCCCCTGACACTAATGGTCAACTTAGCATGGCCAATCAACCTAATCCGCACATCTTTGGACTGTGGGAGGAAACCGGAGCACACGGAGGAAACCCACACAGACAAGGGGAGAATGTACAAACTCCACACATACAGTAACCTGAGGCCGGAATTGAACCCAGGTCCCTGGCGCTGTGAGGCAGCAGTGCTGACCACTGTGCCACCTTGCTGCCCATGAGATCACATGTACAATAGGTTATCCACAAAGCCACTTATTGTGGCCGGCACGGTGGCACAATGGTCAGCAAGGCTGCCTCACAGGGCCAGGGACCCAGGTTTGATTCCACCCTCGGGTGGCTGACTGTGTGGAGTTTGCGCATTCTCCCCGTGTCTGCGTGGGTTTCCTCCGGATGCTCTAGTTTCCTCCCACAGTCCAGAGATGTGTGGGTTAGGTTGATTGGCCATGCTAAATTTCCCCTTGGTGTCAGGGGATTAGCAGGGTTACAGGAATAGGGCCTGAGTGGGATTGTGGTGGGTACAGACTTGACAGGCCAAATGGCCTCCTTCTATACTGTTGGAGTTCTATGATCTTTTCACTAGCTTAAGTATCTGATGCAGAATTGGTCAATGCTCAACAAAATAACTTCAGCGCGGATTTTGACACTTGGAGTAAAGTCTCAGTTAGATGAGGGTGATATTAATTGACGATTTAACCCAATGTATCACGGTGGCAACATTCCTTTATCTATTGTCATCTTAAATAGACCATATGTCTGCTGCTACGCCATCAATCTCAATTTCAATCTCGCCATCGCCCCCATCTTTCAACGGAGAGATATTGTGGCAATTTGAATGTCAATTTAAAAAATAATTACCATCATGGATAAGTAGAATGTAGCGCCTGCTCCTAATTCCCTACAGAGTGGGTTTCCCATCTCTGCACTACACTATAGCCAACATATCAACAGTTGGAACAAGGGAGGCACTTAGCGTTAATTCACATTTGGTTCTGGCAACCACTTGCAACCACATTTAGAAAAAGGCAGTATGTTAATATTTATGCAAATTAAACATGAAAGGTTTTACGTGAATATCATTTTCTTTAGAGTTAATTATTTAATGTCACCAGTGCTTGATATTTTTAAGCTACATTGCTCTGCTTTGTACATATGTCTGTATATTTATAAATCTGCCTTTAATACATAACAGCAATTAAATAATTATCTTTTTACAAATCCGCACTGACTCCTGACTGTTCCAAAGTTTAACTGAGTTTTCAATCATAGAATTCCTACAGTACAAAAGGAGGCCATTCGACCCACTGACAATACCCAGGGCCCTATCCCAGTAACCAGATGTATTTACCGTGTTTTTCTCCCTGATGTTAAGGGGCAATTCAGCATGGCCAATCCACCTAACCTGCACATCTTTGGATTATGGGAGGAAACCCACGCAGACACGGGGAGAATGTGCAAACTCCATATAGACAGTCACCCAATGACGGAATCCAACCCAGGTCTCTGGAGCTGTGAGACTGCAGTGCTAACCACTGCACCCCACCCTCCCACCTCCCACCCTCCCCCCCCACCCCATGCTGCCCTCATACAAGTTGTTATTGACGTTGCCTGGCTTCTAAATTTGTTGGGCCCTAGTGTAGTGTTCAGTTGCTCTCTGTTTGATTATGCCAGTCCAGCCACTGATCTGTTGTAGTGTGCTCGATTGGGTAAGCCTGGGTGCAGGCTCTGGGAAAAGTAAACAACCTGCAGGAAGGGCTGAAAGAGCTGGAACATGGGGCAGACATTGTAAACACAGTAAAATCTGTTACCCCCAGAGGAACTGGTGTCATCTCTACGTAGCTCCAAGATATAAAAGATATAACACCAAGCACTCACAACACAGTGTGCAATAAGCATTGGAAGCAGTATCAAGCACTCACATTAACCAAAAGAGAAAATGCTGGAAAATCTCAGCAGGTCTGACAGCATCTGTAAGGAGAGAAAAGAGTTGATGTTTCGAGTCAAGATGATCCTTTGTCAAAGCTGTTTTTGTCTGGCTTATATGAGAAGGGGGCCAATATATAGATCCCATGTTACATGTTGTCTCCTGTGTGTAACTCTGACTGCGTGTGTTTCCTCTGGGTGCTCTGGTTTCCTCCCACAGTCCAAAATACATGCCAATTGGGGTGCATTGGCCGTGCTAAATTCTCCCTCAATGTACCCGAACAGGCGCCGGTGTGTGGCAAGTAGGGGATTTTCACAATAACTTCATTGCAGTGTTATTGTAAGTCTCCTAGTGATGCTAATACATAAACTTTAATTTATATAGTGCCTTTCACATTTTAAAAAGTCCCAAGATGCTCCACAGCAGCATTATCAAACATACACTTGACGCTGATTCTGGACAGGTGAACAGAAGCTTGGTTAAGGTACAATTTTAAAGAAGTTTCTTAGAGGAGTTACAGAGAGGTTGACAGAGCTTAGAGCCCGGATAACTAAAGTCATAGATGTCAATGGATGGACAATGGAAAAGAGCTGAAATGTGCTATTGATTTACGGGATTTATGGCACGGTGGCACATGGTTAGCACTGTTGCCTCACAGCGCCAGGGTCCCGGGTTCAATTCCCAGCTTGGGTCACTGTGTGGAGTTTGCATGTTCTCCCCATGTCTGCGTGGGTTTCCTCCAGATGCTCCGGTTTCTTCCCACAATCTGAAAGATGTGCTGGTTAGGTGCATTGACCATGCTAAATTCTCCCTCAGTGTACCCAATCAGGCAGCAGAGTGTGGGTTTCCTCCAGATGCTCTGGTTTCCTCCCACATTCCAAAGATGTGCAGGTTAGGTGGATTGGCCGTGCTAAATCACCCCTTAGGGTTCAGGGGACTAGGTAGGGTGGATGTGTGGGGTTATGGGGATAGAACCTGGGTGGGATTGTGGTCAGTGCAGACTCAATGGGCCGAATGGCTTCCTTCTGCGCTGTAGGATTCTAAGATACTTCAGCTAGATGTTGACATACATCAGATTCCATTCTCGCTCTACACTTAGCACACAGCTAAAACAAAGAGCTTGCCTTGATCTAACTTATCTCAAATCTTAAAATGTCCTGAAGAGCGCACGACAGATTATCTTTGCCTCTATTGTGTTGGTTAACAGACCAACCACTGTACACACTGACATGTCCCATAAACAACAATGAGATGAATCATCTAACTGGTACCATAGTTTAGGGAATATAGTAGAACACTCCTTCTTTTGCCAGATCGTTATCTTACATCGGAACTGCCATGACTGGATGGTTTAGCAATTCATCCAAGAACCAGCTCTTTAGGAGTTCCAGGTTACGTCATTCCATCACATTATGTGGAACATGGAGCACAGAAACAGGCCATTGTGCTAGTGTTTTGTGTTCTACATGAACCCCTTATCTGAGACTTAATTGGACTTCCTTCATGTCTGATAAAACTGGAGAATCTTTGAAAATAGAAACAGGAGCAGGCCATTCGGCCCCTCTGCCATTCATTTTCATCATGGCTGATCATCAAATTCAATCTCATGAACCCACCATTTCCCCTTATCCTTTGATCTCATTAGCCCCAAGAGCTATATCTAATTTCTCCTTGAAATCACGCAGTAGTGACTGGTAAAAGACACTACAAATCTGTGTTATCAGTCCCAATTAGTGTAATTTTGGCTTAACTATCTCAATTGCTCCCCTAGTCGCCATGGTCCAGCGCCTATTCGGGCCAATGCACCTAACCTGTATATCTTTCAGAATGTAGGAGGACACTGGAGCAGCCAGAGGAAACCCATGCAGACACAGGGAGAGCATGCAAACTCCACACATACAGTGACTCAAGCTAGGAATCGAACCTGGGTCCCTGGCGCTGTGAACCACAGTGCTACTGTACCACAGGAGCAATTATGAAGAAAATCAGAATTGTGGATGCGTGGAGCACACATGTATTAAAGCTGTTGTTCCCATGTGGACATCCTTAAGTAAATACTCTTGACTCTTTGAAGATGTAATCTAGTTAAGAATGAGAATTGAAACAAATGGGGCTAAGTAAACACAACCGATCAAACACGCAATGGAATATTACTTCACTTCCATGGGAACTAAGTGAGCGAGATCCATAGAATGGAATCTAAGTGGTCAATGTTGAGTAATGTGACTGGTTACAAAACACTACAATTATTTCAGGATTCTCGCCTTTCTCTTCCGCTGGTTCCCTACCTTTTGGTTGTTGACCTCTCTCGAGGGAGTAGGCAAGTCAGGGTGAGATCAGTGCAGAGACAGTACAAATTGTGTGTGGTCTATTAACTGCCTATCATCATCAGGATGTCCCCCACAGCGGTAAAGGAAGGTGCAGCTAATATGACGGAGCCTGTTATTTTATTACAGCGAAATCTCATTTTGCTTCAAGTTTGATTGTATCTGGAACCAGTTGGCTATTAGTGACTGAGTGGGCTGGGGATTACAGCATGTTTAAGTTACAGTGAACTGTCAGATCAAATGAGCTGATCTGGTTTGGCTGAGCGCCAAATTCTCCTTTCTCTAGGGTGGCACGGTGGTTAGCTCTGCTGCCTCACAGCGCCAGGGACCCAGTTCGATTCCCGGCTCAGGTCACTGCCTTGCAGAGTCTGCACATTCTCACCGTGTCTGCATGGGATTCCTCCCACAGTCTGAAGGACGTGCTGGTTAGGTGCATTGGCTGTGCTAAATTCTCCCTCAGTGTACCCAAACAGGCACCGGAATGTGGCGACTAGGGGATTTTTTAAAAGTTAAAGTTTATTTATTAGCCACAAGTAGGCTTACATTAACACTGCAATGAAGTTAATGTGAAAATCCCCTAGCTGCTACACTCCTGTTCAGGTGCGCTGAGGGAGAATTTAGCATGGCCAATGCATCTAACCAGCATATCTTCCAGTAACTTCATTGCAGTGAACCTACCAAAGTTTTCCCAATCTTCTAGATTCCCACTAATCTTTGCCATTTTGTATGCATTTTCTTTCAATTTGACTTCCCCTGCAGTGGCAGGGCATACAACATCAGAGAATTCTGAGCTATATTTTAAAACATTCGAAGGGATATCTTCTCCCCCTCAGTGACTGTCCGCAGACTAATCCACAATCTACTTCTAAAAAAATTTATTAGTCACAAGTAGGCAATGAAGTTACTGAAAGAGGTGCTGGTTAGGTGCTAAATTCCCCCTCAGTGTACCCGAAAAGGCACCGGAGTGTGGCAACTAGGGGATTTTTACAGTAACTTTATTGCAGTGTTAATGTAAGCCTAGTGGTGACACTAATAAATAAATAAACTTTTTTAAAAAATCCCCTAGTCATCACACTCGAATTTAGCACGGCCAATGTAGCTAATCAGCATGTCTTTCGGACTGTGGAAGGAAACCAGAACACCCGGAGGAAACCCACACAGAGAACGTGCAAACTCCGCACAGACAGTAACCCAAGCCAGGAATCGAACCCAGGCACTGTGCAGCAGCAGGGCTAACCACTGTGCCACCGTGCGGTGCTAGAGCTTGAAGCAAAAGCATTGGCCGTGCTAAATTCTCTCTCAATGTATCCATACAGGCGCCAGAGTGCAGTGACTAGGGGATTTTCACAGTCATTTCATTGTAGTGTTAATGTAAGCCTATTTGTGACTTATAAATAAACTTTTAACTTTATAGACCTAGCCCCTATACCCGTAACCCCTCCTATTTACCCCCAGGAACTAAGGGCCAATTTACCTTGGCCAATCAAACTAACCCCACATCTTTGCATTGTGGGAGGAAACTGGAGCACCCAGAGGAAACCCATGCAGACACGGGGAGGATTTGCAGACTCCAAACAGACAGTAACCCAAGCTGGGATTGAACCTGGGTCCCTGGTGCTGTGAGGCAGCAGTGCTAAGCACTGTGCCATCCATGTGATATGCAATTACAATCTCCCAAGCATTTATTGCCCTGTTTAGGTGCGATCATGTTCATCACTGCAATGCTAATGATTAGCTCAGCGTTACAAAGCTTCACATTCAATACGGCCAAACTCTGAATTCATTACTCATCATTGTCAGCAGGTGGCAATGGAAGCTTTCATATCACTGACTGAGTAAGGTCTCAGAAACAGATATACCTGGAAATGCTCCTCAGTATCTTCATTTAGCTACGCTAATCATTTGGGGCCTGGAGATAGCGAGCCTCCTGGTAGTTCAACTGCCTCCCATCATTGATTACCCTGCTGCTGCCCCCTTACCGACAGGGTCAGGTCCCCATTGTACCAAACAAAGTGAAATGAGAAAAAAGAAATAAATCATAGAATCCCTACAGTGCACATTCGGCCCACTGAGTCTCTCCGACAAAGCATCTTATTTACCTGTCCTATCCCTGTAACCCTACTAATCCCCCTAACCTTGGGAAGCTAAGGAGGAATATAATCATGACCAATCCACCTAACCTGCAGATGTTTGGACAGAAAGGGGCAATTTAGCATGGCCAATCCATCTCACCTGCACATTTTTGGACACTAAGGAGCAATTTAGCATGGCCTATCCTCCTAATCCACACACCTTGGGACACTAAGGGACAATTTAGCATGGCCTATCCTCTCAACCTGCACATCTTTGGATTGTGGGAGGAAACTGGGGCACGCGGAAGAATCCCACGCAGACACAGGGAGATCATGCAGACTCTGCATAGACAGTGACCCAAGGCCAGAATTGAACCCGGGACCCTGGCGCTGTGAAGCAGCAGTGCTAACCACTGTGCCACCCACTCTTGGCAAAATTATAAAGGCACAACAGGCGGGAGGGGGTGGGGTACAAGTCGAACGTCCATTTTTCTTCCCCCATCTGATCGAATTAAAATTGTTTTGGCAGATTGAGGGGAAAGTTTAAGGAGAAATTTCTTTCTACTGAGTTTTAACCATGGAATGTATCATCATGGCAAACAGTTGGAATAGAAGCTATCGCAACTTTTAATTTAAAAATCCACGTCTGATTCAGGGGAAGCTTTAAGGTTATGGGGAGAGTATAGGATTGGAGACAAGTTTTATGCTATTCCAATAAAAGAATCGACAGAACCTCCTTCTGCAAACTTTTACACTTTCGACATCTCATTATTCTTTCGTCTTCAATCATTACGAGACAACTTCCTACACATTAAAGAGATCTCTCAGGACATGCCAAGATGAAGTCTGACTGATGATTCCATCCGGTTGATTTAACAGTGCGTCTTCTCAAGCACAACCTGTTTTTGCAAATAATTCGCTAAAAATGCCGCTGCCCTTTCCCCGAGTTTGGTTACTATAGAGGCATTGCGACTTCCACTGCACTGTGTGCATGTGGTCTTGGAGAATCCCAGTAAGAAGTCTCACAACACCAGGTTAAAGTCCAACAGGTTTATTTGGTAACAAGTGCCACTAGGTTTATTTGGTCGCGTTTGCTACCAGATAAACCTGCTGGACTTTAACCTGGTGTTGTGAGACTTCTCATTGTGCCCACCCCAGTCCAACACCAGGCATCTCCACATCATGGAGAAACTCCACTGTTCACCTCACTGCTTCACTCCACCTGGAGTTCTCTTTCTCATTCACACCCTGGAGTTTTCTGTTGCTTTTGCTTATTGAATACCAGCCAATATCTTCTTGGATTCGTAGCTAAACATAATTATTCTGTCAACATGAAACCAGTTTAGCACTCCTGTTAAAAATTCTACCTTTTTTTCAAGACAATCATTACTTGGGGTGGTAGAAAATTGGCAGTTTGCACTAAAAGCCCATGGCTGGAACTCTATCACATCACCTGCCACGTAATCGTGGACAACCTCCATTGGGCGGCACGGTGGCACAGTGGTTAGCACTGCTGCCTCACAGCGCCAGAGACCTGGGTTCAATTCCCGGCTTGGGTCTGTGTGGAGTTTGCATGTTCTCCCCATGTCTGAGTGGGTTTCCTCCCACTATCCAAAGATGTGTGGGTTAGGTTGATTGGCCCTGCTAAATTGACCCTAGTGTCAGGGGGACTAGCAGGGTAGATATGTGGGGTTGCTGGAGTAGATCTTGGGTGGGATTGTGGTCAGTGCAGACCCGGTGGGCCAAATGGCCTCCTTCTATACAATGGGGATTCTATGATCTCGGGCTGGAATTCCTGGTCTCGTGTTGCCCTACTAAAGCAACTCAGTGGGCCGGGAGAATCATCCCCTATCACTCAGATTGGTTTAGACACCTATCTTCTACATCAGATAACTTTTGTTCCAAAAATTACTACAACAGTCGCCCACAAGCTCCCATTGCAATTAATGTCTTAAGTGCAAAAGGATTTGCAGTCAACACTTTTCTGTTGTTCTCAAAATGTTTCACCTGAACTTTCAAATTAACGCTACAAAAATGACGATTGATATTCAGAGCGAACAAGCAACATTGTATTGATCCCATACCAAATGCTCAAGGCAGAAGTGTTGCCTGGTCACTAAGTATAAGTTAGAAGAATAGGCCATGGTCCCAAGGTGGGAAGTGATGCTTGAAGCTGGGAAGATTGAGCTGCCTCCTCCCTCCTGTTTATTGGTGGTAGAACAAAGAACAAAGAAAATTACAGCATAGGAGCAGGCCCTTCGGCCCTCTAAGCCTGCACCAACCATGCTGCCCAACTGAATAAAACCCCCTTCCTTTCTGGGAGCCGTATCCTTATATTCCCATCCTACATGTCAAGCCACCCCTTCAAAGTCATAATCGTACCTGATTCCACTACCTTCCCTGGCAGCGAATTCCAGGCACCCACCACTCTCTACGTCAAAAACTTGCCTCGTACATCTAAAAACTTACCTCACACATCTAAAAACTTGCCTAATCTATCTGATATCTGAAGTCCGGCAGTACAATGATGATCATTGCACGCTATCCCCAGCACAATATCGGTCACTGAGATGTTTTTCTCTCTGGTTGCAACCCGCACTCCTCACGATCAATACTAAATCCCTTCAATGTCCAATTTGTGACACTTACCAACGGGGGGGTTTTCATATTCAGACCGGCAGTTTTTCAAGAGGCATAACTCTGAATGATTAATGTACGTCTAAACGTTCAGCTTTGTGGGTCAATGTTAGCTCATTAAATTGGACTCATTTCCATTTTTGCCTCTCAGTAAGTAAAGCACAGGAAGGATATGCAGAGACCCCAATCAGTAATGGGCTCGTTACAGGAATGAGGATTGCAACTACGGGGCATCAATTCATCACCGTTTGTGCACACAGAACGCCGTGTGGGCTTCCTGTGTACATCTTTTGGCTGCCTGGATTTACACTTATCCCAGTTAACAGTGAAGGTCTGGCCAGCCGTACAGAAACTCAAACAGATCATTAGGAAGAACTATCTGTATAATCAGTTTACTAACTGCATGTTGTTAACATTGAGCTGGGCACTTTATTTTTCCAAAGCAAAAGTATCAAACACGCGAGGAAGGAGAGATAGAAGGGTATTTTGATGAGAGAAAGAGCATTAACTTAGGCTAATGTGGAACTTAAACATCGGGAGAGACCTATTTCTGTGATAGAAATATAATTTAATGCAGCACAGACAGAGAACCGTACCAGACAGAGAAGGATTTTCGGCCCATTGAGTCTATACTAGCTCTTTCAAAGAGTAAACCAGTAATTTCACGCTCGCCGCCCCCCCCCCCCACCATCTTTCCCTGCAACTTTGCCTCCTTCAAGGGATGTGTACTAAGTCCTCAGAGGCAGAAGTCCTTTCACATCTGGTGAACTGGTGCTGCGACAATAATCTCTCCCTCAATGTCAACAAAATGAAGGAGATTGTCATCGACTTCAGGAAGCGTAGAGGAGAACATGCCCCACCGACATCAACAGGGATGAAGTAGAAAAGGTTGAGAACTTCAAGTTTTTGGGTTTGCAGATCACCAACAACCTGTCCTGGTCCCCCCATGCTGACACTATAGTTAAGAAAGCCCACCAATGCCTCTACTTTCTCAGAAGACTAAGGAAATTTGGCATGTCAGCTACGACTCTCACCAACTTTTACAGATGCACCATAGAAAGTATTCTTTCTGGTTGTATCACAACTTGGTATGTCTCCTGCCCTGCCCAAGACCGCAAGAAACTACAAACGGTCATGAATGAAGCCCAATCCACCACACAAACCAGCCTCCCATCCATTGACTCTGTCTACACTTCCCACTGCCTCGGCAAAGCAGCCGGCATAATTGAGGACTCCACGCACCCCGGACATTCTCTCTTCCACCTTCTTCGCTCGGGAAAAAGATAAAAAAGCCTGAGGTCACGTACCAACTAATTTAAGAACAGCTTCTTCCCTGCTGCTGTCAGACTTTTCAATGACTTACCTTGCATTAAGTTGATCTTTCTCTGCACCCTAGCTATGACTGTAACACCACATTCTGCACTCTGTGAACGGTATGGTTTGTGTGTATAGTGTGCAAAAAACAATACTTTTCACTGTATACTAATACGTGTGACTATAATAAGTCAAATCAAAAAAATTTCTTTATTTCGTTCACTACACAGAATGCTCTCAGTTAGACAGGAATTGACACTTCTGTTTAATTACAGAGTATGGGTCTCCCAGATTGGACCATCAATTTGGCCCTTAATGAGGGAGTCCAAACACAAAGGCCCTTTAAAATCGTTGCAGGATGTAACAAGGCATGATTGTGATATTATTTATGACTCAGAATTCAGGATATTCAAATTGTTCAGCAAAACTCAATAGCATTCTGAAACCGCTAACATCTTCCCAGGAGAAAGGACTTATCGCACTTGCCAGGGCAGACAAAGCTATGGACCAAATGCTGGAAAATGGGATTAAAATAGTCATGTGGTTTGTTTTTGACTGGCACTGATGCAATGGGCCTTTTATTCTAGAATTTCTACAGTGCAGAAGGAGGCCATTCGGCCCATCGAGCCTGCACCGACAATGATCCTACCCAGGCCCTATCCCCGTAACACTACATATTTACCCTGCTAATCCCCCTGACACTAAGGGACAATTTAGCGTGGCCAATCCCTCTAACCTGCCCATCTTTGGACTGTGAGAGGAAACCGTAGCACCCGGAGGAAACCCACACAGACGTGGGGAGAAGTGCAGACTCCACACAGGCAGTGACCCGAGCTGGGAATCGAACCCAGGTCCCTGGTGCTGTGAGGCAGCAGTGCTAACCACTGTGCCACCGTGCCGCCCATCTGTCCCCTTACGAGGAAGGTTTGAACAGATTGGTAAAAGGTTAGAAGAATGAGAGATGATCTTATTGAAAGATATAAGATACTGAAGGACTTAGTAGGGTGGATGCTGAGAGAATTGTGGGAGAGACGACAGCCAGGGGACACAGTTTTAGAATAAAAGGTCGGCTATTTAAGATGGAGATGAGGAGAATTTATTTTCTCTCAGAGGATCATTAGTCTGTGAAATTCCCCTCCCCAGAGAGCAGTTAAGGCTGGGTCATTGAAGTTATTCAAGATTTTTAACTGACAAGGGGAGGTCAAAGGTTAAGGGGGTCAACCATGATCATATTGAATGGCGGAGCAGGCTCAATGGGCCAAATGGCCTACTCCTGCTGTAAGTCCCACATTCCGAAGCCAGCCACAATGAATCCGACACTTGTCACCCAAACACATTCCACCGTTTTCTTTGGATGGGGGGGAAATATTATTAAATTAAAGATGCAGAACAAGCATTGAAATGGACTGTTAAGATAGAAGGTGTTGTCGACACACAGTGACTGAAACGTTACCACCTCACCCGTCCTCGAATCCAGGGAGACGAGGTTCCTAAATCTCTATTGGCCTTGGGCAGCATGTTTAGGTTAGGATGATTGGCCGAGTTAAATTGCCCCTTAGTGTTGGGGGATTAGCCGGGTAAATACGTAGAGTTATGGAGATAGGGCCTGGAGAGGATTGTTATCAGTGCAGGCTCGATGGGCCGAATGGCCTCCTTCTGCACTGTAGGGGTTCAAGTGAGAGCCAGAAGTGCGGCCGGACTTGACTACCCAATAGTTACTGTCAGATTGTGGCACTTCGCAGTTAGCGTCACAAAACAGCACCTGGAAGTCAATCATCGAATCCCTCCAGAGCAGAAGGAGGCCATTCAGTCCATCAAGGCTGCACCAACAATAATCTCACCGAGTGCCTCTTCCCAGAACTCCATACATTTATGCTGCTATTTCCCATTACGCTAAGGAACAATTTAGCATGGCCAAGCCACCTAACCCATACATCTTTAGACTGTGGGAGGAAACCAGAGCACCCGGAGGAAATCCACACAGACACGGGGAGAATGTTTAAACTTCATACAATCACCCAAGGAATTGAACCTGGGTCCCTGGCACTGTGAGGCAGCAGTACTAACCACTGTGCCACCCTAATGGCTTGTGTTAGCTTCCTTTCTCTGATCGTCCCCAACTCAACCCATTCACTGGAGTGTCTGTCTCCATGACAACCCACTAGGCCCCATCCTCGTCCTCATCCTATCATAGAATTCCGACAGTGCAGAAGGAGGCCATTTGGCCCATCAAATTTGCACCGACCATAATCCCACCCACACCCTATTCCCACAACCTCCCATATTTACAGTAAGGGGCAATTTAGCACAGCCAATCAAACTAATCTACGTATGTTTGGAATGTGGGAGGGAACTGGAGTACCCGGAGGAAACCCACGCAGACATGGGGAGAAGGTGCAAACTCCACACAGACATTGAACTGAGGCCAGAATTGAACCCGGGTTCCTGGCGCAGTGAGGCAGCAGTGCTAACCACAGTGCCAGCGTGGGGGCCCCTGGCAGCAAGATAGCCGGAAAAGCTACAAGAAGATATTAGCAAAGAGCAGAAGGGGAAGAAAAGGGTTGCTGTGTTCGACAAATCCACCCCTCTCTCACCGTTTGTGTCCATTCCTCTCTCCCGTGGGCTCGCAGCCAAACACTTCCATTGCCCTCACTTTGCACTCATGCTCCCGTGTCTTGGCGATGGACGGCTTCCACAGCGGTAAGTTCAATCAATCTATTCTAAGTATCTCTCAGCATTGCAAAGGTGCGAAGAGGGAAATGTGTCAGGAAGCAGGATAACATCTTTGCTGGAGGCTGCTTGTTTATGAACTGTTGACCACTGATCCGATAGTGCTGTTCAGCACTGATATTTGCATATTTTACTCAAGAATTCCTTCTGCGTACAGTGGCTGGAACTGTACCATTTAATGGTCCAAAACACTATCTTCATTTAGCACAGAACTGGTGTAAATTCTTTTCTTTGTGAGTCATGAACATAGTAAATAATGACTTATTGACACTGTAAATATTACACTTTAGCAGCAGTAGGGGAGACTGGACTGACTTTATTCCTGCACTCAAACAGGAACACTTAGTGTGTCAGCACTGATAAAAATCTATTTTTCAGAAAGCACTGGGGAGCCAGAAATTTTAACCAGCTCGATGGCAAGTTAATAAAAGAGGGCAATAAAAGGGGGCGGCATGGTGCCACAATGGTTAGCACTGCTGCTTCACAGTGCCAGGGACCTGGGTTCAATTCCTATCTTGGGTCACTGTCTGTGTGGAGTTTGCACATTCTCCCCATGTCTGCGTGGGTTTCCTCTGGATACTCCGGTTTCCATCCACAGTCCAAAAAAACCTGCTGGTTAGGTGCACAGGCCAGGTTAAATTCTCCCTCAGTGTACCCGAACAGGTGCCAGAGTGTGGTGACTGGGGGATTTTCACAGTAACTTTACTACAGTGTGAATGTAAGCCTGCTTGTGACACCAATAAATAAACTTTAACCTTTTTCATACATTGCAGAAGGAGGCCATTCAGCCCATCGAGTCTGCACTGACAGCAATCCCACCCAGGCCCTCTCCTCATGGCCCCATGCATTTACCCTGCTAATTCCCCTGGCACTAAGGGGCATGGCCAATCCACCTAGCCCACACATCTTTGGAGTGTGGGAGGAAATCGGAGCACCCGGAGGAAATCCACGCAGACACGGGAGGAGAACATGCAAACTCCACACAGACAAGCCAGGAGTCAAACTCGGGTCCCTGGCGCTGTGAGGCAGCAGTGCTAATGACTGCGCCACCATCCCACCCAATGTTGTGACATTAGAAAACAAAATAGCCAATTTGTGTCACCGTAAAGCAACAATGACCAAATCCTTGGCTAGGACACTGGGGAGAATTCTCCTCACCTATACCAAACAGCGCCGTGGGAACTTTAAGTCCACTTGAGAGGGGAGATGGGCCCTTAGCCGAGTCCGAGGAAAGCATCGCTGAGAGTGCAGCACTCCCTCAATGGAGTGTCCGCCTGGCTTAGGAATACTACAGTCACCAAACTCACAGGCAAGGCTTTGAGACTGATTTGAGGGAAAGAGGTGGAAAATGAGTGAGGAACCATGTCACCTTTCCATGGTGCCATTAACAACCATGGTTACCGTTGGCAAACTCTGACATATCCCTTTTGTATCGTGTCGCAGGAATGGTTTTCCTGCTCTCTCTCCAACATTAGATCACATTGAAATATTTGGACTTCTCATGGAGCAGAGAGACAGTGTTGCGTTGAAAAATAATCCGCTTTCGTTACGAGGATGAAATCCCAGCCTGTATATATGTTACAGGGTTATTGAGTGTGGATGAAACACTCAGGGATTGCGAAGTGAGTACAAGGTAAACAGGACCAGGTAGCTAAGAACGATATTCCAATTGCTGCAAATCATTCCTTTCTATTTAACTTAAGCTCTTAAACACCTTGCCAGACTTAAAAAAATGGAAAATAAAAAGGAAAATATTTAGTAGTGAATAGGGAGACCATTTACTTCAGTGAAAAGAGCCACATAACTCACGGGAAGCTCAAGTATTCCTGAGTTATGGTACCTTTTACATTGATGAAAGATCACCTGTATTTCATAGCTCCCCGGGGAGTTTTCCTGTATGGGTTTCCAATGAGGCTTAGTAACTAAAGTTCTTCAACTTCACTTCAGTAAATACCGGCATTGTGTATCCGGTGTTGGCTGCTACTGTGCTTAATCTGCATGGATAAAGCTAAGCAGCAGACTGCCCCAATAGCATCAGCTCCAAATACCTAATACTGTCAGGGACAAAATAACAGATTGGCACAAATCGCCCACTTCATTCTCAATCTCCTCCGAACATTGACACAGGTCCCAGCTGACACTATTCACAGTGCCTCCTTACAGCACTGCCCCTCTGCACCCTACTCTACACCCCCTCACCTCACATTCCTCGCCTCACTCCCCCTCACTCTACTCCGCCTTACTCTATTCTGCCTCACCGCACTCTCTCTCTCTCACTGCACTCCCCCTCACCTCACTCCTCCTTACTCTACACCCCATCACCGCACTCCCCCTCACTGCACTCCCCCTCACTCTACACCCTCTCACCTCACTCCCCCTTACTTTAATCCTCCTCACTGCATTCCCCCTCACCACACTCTCTCTCTCCGCACTCTCCCTCTCGCACTCCCCCTCTCCGCACTCATCCTCACCTCACTCCCCCTCACTCTACTCAATCTCACTGCACTCCCCCTCACCTCACTCCCCCTCAACGCACTCCTCCTCAATTCATTTCCCATCACTCTACTCCCCCTCACCTCATTCCCCCTCACCGCACTCTCCCTCGCAGCACTCCCCCCACTGCATTCCCCCTCACCACATTCACCTCACCTCACTCCCCCTCACCGCATTCCCCCCACTGCAATCTGCCCACTCACCATGCCACACTCCCCCTCACCTCACTCCCCTGCCTTTGACACTCAGCTGTTATTTTTTACGCGGCACTGGAACTCTGTGCTTCTTGCCCATGTTTCCAAGCTGTGCTGCCTTCAGAAATACCCATTCCTCGACTCCTCCGCTGTAAGGCAGAGTCTTTTTTTTGCAGAGTCGCAAAAACCCAGCCTACAGGTGCAGCAGGTGGTCAGGAAAGCGAATGGGATGCTGGCCTTCTTAGCGAGGGGGATTGAATATAAAAGTAGGGAGGTCTTGCTGCAACTGTACAGGGCACTGGTGAGGCCGTAGCTGGAGTACTGTGTGCAGTTTTGGTCACCGCATTTGCGCAAGGATATTTTGGCCTTGGAGGGAGTGCAGAGGAGGTTCACTAGGCTGATACCGGAGTTGAGGGGGTTGAGCTATGAAGAGAGGCTGAATAGACTGGGCTTGTACTCGTTAAAGGATGAGGGGAGATCTTATTGAGACATTTAAGATGATGAAAGGGATGGATAGGGTAGAGGTGGAGAGGTTCTTCCCGCTCAGAAAGGACAGCAGGACTAGAGGGCACAGCCTCAAGATAAGGGGGGGACAGTTTAGGATAGAGTTGAGGAGGAACTTCTTCACTCAAAGGGTGGTAAATCTCTGGAATTCTCTGCCCGTTGAAGTGGTGGAGGCTACCTCGCTGAATATATTTAAGACGCGGGTAGATAGGTTTTTGGTAGGCAAGGGGATTAAGGGTTATGGGGAGAGGGCGGGAAAGTGAAACTGAGCCACTTCAGATCAGCCATGATCTTATTGAATGGCGGGGCAGGCTCGAAGGGCTAGATGGCCTACTCCTGCTCCTATTTCTTATGTTCTTATGTTCTTATGTTCTTTGGGGAGGAAGCCAAACTGTGCCCCCTGTGGGTGACCCTGGTTTTTTAATAAGTCTTCATTCACAAATGACATTGGGAGATTCCCGTGTGACAGTGAATGGGTGCGAGTGAGGAAGTGGGTGGGGTGGTAAGGGTGGCAGATAAGTAGGGTGGTAGGAGGGTGGGGTGGAAGGTGGGTATCGTGGCAAGAGGCAAAACGCTTCTATTGCTGGGTGAGACCTTTCCCTCTTAATGTTGTGTGATTTCAGGAAGAAATTAAATATAGCTCTTGGGATTAAAGAGATTGAGGGATATGGGGGGAAGGTGAGATCGGGATATTGAGTTTGGTGTTCTGTCATGATCATAATGAATGGCGGATCGAAGGGCTGAGTGGCCTCCTCCTGCTTTGAGTTTCTAGGTTTCTATGATGAAGGCACAGCTTTGAAGTGAAGGCTAATTTTATCAAAGCTTGTCTTGACGTGTGCACCAGCGTTAACGCATCTTCACCCGATATCGCGCTGCTCTGAGTGTTGTCCTTCATGCGGTTAGTGCACTATTTCCAGGGCTGTGTGAGATAAGAGTGCTTTGCGCTGGCTTATCTAGAACATAAAGCAGAGTCACCAAACTGACCAGCAGCGGCTAAGTGCTGAGCTGACTGATGTCCCTTATCACGCTCAGGACAAAGAGGTAACTTCTGGGTCAAGAGCAGCAAATAACTCTTTGCAGTTAGGCACAAGTCACAGCTGACATTCCACTACATTTATGAACCTTCAGAGTCAGGAGAAACAAAACTTTCTCTTCTTACTTAGGGGAAAATATCATTCATATTGGGCCAAGAAGCCTCCTTCTGCACTGTAGGGATCCTACGATGTTTGTGCCCACAGTGACAGCACATTAAAGGTACTTCTGAAAAATTAATTTATGGGATGTAGGCGTCGCTGCTGGACTGACATTTATTGCCTGTAACTCCAATTCACAGGGCATTTAAGAGTTGCTGTGGCTCTGGAATCACAGGTAGGTACAGGAAAGGACAGCGGATTCCCTTCCCTGAAGGACATTAGTGAACCAGATGGGTTTTTAACGACAAGTGACAATGGTTTCGTGGTCACCGTAAGACTTTTAATTCCAGATTTTTATTGGTTGTAAAAGCTCTTGGGGATATCCTGAAGTCGTAAACTTTACACGCGGGCCGTATAAATGCACGTTTCCTTTGGCACCCTTTGCTAATCCAAAGTTGACGTTCCTCCTGCAGCGTCAGTGCTGAAGAAAATCCGACAGATTTCCGACAGATGCCCTTCAGGCTCCCGAGTGCCACCTGAGATGTGAGCTCGGGAGGGGAGGCCAGCTATGCTGTGGACTGACTTGAAGGAAGGACTGACGCGGAACCTTCTGGATTGCTTCATGGCCCTGGCCTCAGCTTTTAATGCGGATAAGGGAAAAATCCTAAGCCTCGACGCCCCGCAGGTTTCGCTTGTGTAAATAAAAAGAAAAATTCCAAAGATTTAACACTTAATCTATTTATTCCTATTCTGGAACTGTGAAGACAGCCATTATGCTTGTTAGCAGTGAGCAACCATCAATCATGGTTGTAGCTATTTGGGTAATGAGTCCCACAGCAGAGTCCGACTAAATGGGGAAATTAAGACGTTTATCGCAGGAACGCAAAATTCTTCAAAGAGCTGTGGAACGCAGCCATTCCAATTGCTGCTCCACGTCTAATTCTTAATAAGGCCTCGTGCTTATTAAGCCGGGGAGCTCGTGGCCAGCCTCATGCTCTGATGCGGAACCCTGGCACAAGGCTGCCATTATCACCAACCCTTTCACAGTCATACTTTGTCGCGTCAGAACTGTGGGATTAAGTATTTTCCTATTTCAGGTGCCCCGGGCCTGTGGAGGATCTTTCAGCCTCGCTTTATAAGTGGCCTGAGAAAACTCGGGCAGTGAGAGAGAACCCTAGGGAGAAAAGAGATTTGTTGCCTCATAAAATGCGCTGAGGTAAAGCTTTTTTTAAAGTTCATTTTTATGGGACACGTGCATCTCTGGCTAGGCCAGAATTTATTGCCCATCCCTAAGTGCCTTTGAGTAAGTGGCAGTGAGCTGCCTTCTTGAATCTCTGCAGCTCATGTGGTGCTGTTAGGGAGGGAGTTCCAGGATTTTGATCCAGCGACAATGAAGGAACGGCCAATATATTTCCAAGTCAGGATAATGAGTGGCTTGCTGAGGAACTTGTAGGTGGTGATGTTCCCATATATCTGCTGCCCTTGTCCTTATAAATGGTGTGAGAAACTCTCTTTCTCCTTGGCTGGACTGGGTTTTGCTCATTACTGTGATGTCACACTGTAGTCAATTTTAATTTGACAGTATTTGAGTAATTTAAGTATATTTATTGCACTGTTAACCCGATAGAAGTCAAATGAAACTCTTTTAAATGCTTTGCTGCATAATATTTTGGTTGCAGGGGTGTTGTAACAGAGAACGGGGTGGGGGTTTAGCCCAGGCAGGCACTGGGGACACTGCATCCACCACCCCTCCTGGTGGTCCCCAGCTAAGGATTGCTCGGAACTTGTCCGGGAGTTCCTACTTCACCTGGACAATTCTTCTACTCAGGGAACCATCCGAAAGTCTAATTTAACTGCAAACTTCAGATAGTTTCATCTGCCTTACCATAATGGTTACCCAGGAGATGTTCGAAGAATTGAAATACCTCTAACTCATAGACTGATGGAATCCCTACAGTACAGACCCTTCTACAACGCCTGGGTAATTAATAAACTTATCCCACCCGACAACACCCAACCAGTCCCCCACACCCCAGGGGACAACCTGTGACCACCCAATCACACCACCAGTGATAACCTGACCCCTCCCTTCAATGGGCAGCATGGTGGTATGATGGTTAGTGCTGCAACCTCACAGCGAGTACAGAGGAGAGGGGGGCAATAAGGGAAGAGGACAATGGTGCAAGTTACGACGTAGTCAGCAAAGTTTCAGTTAACTACCGAAGTTAGTGAGAGATTGGGAAATTTGCCCAGACGGCCAGGATCAATTCTGGCCTCGGGTCACTGTCTGTGTGGAATCTGTATGTTCTCCCTGTGTCTGTGTGGGTTTCCTGTGGGTGCTCCAGGTTACCTCCCACAGAGGTTATGGGGATAGGGCCTGGATGGAAGTGTTGTCAGTACAGACTTGATGGTCTGAATGACCTTCTTCTGAACTTTACAGATTCTGTGATTCTATACTGACCACCCCATACCCCACTGACCAGTCAAACCCCATCCCACCACCTGATCCACCCAACCAACCCCCACCCAACCCACTATCCCACACCTGGACCCCATTCCGACCAACCAATCTCACCTCGCTTCACTCCAACATGTGGAAATAAAGTTATAACAACTATGACGGGTGGTTCTGTCAGCAAGGATAGAAAAGGCTTATAATCAGACAAGGCCTCATTGAGGTTAGAGGGTGTGCATTCAGGAAAGAGACTAATCTAACCTTGTTTCATAAACACTGCATTCCCGGCTTTGTGCACGGGATGAAACATAGACAAGTTACCATGACAATTATCAAAAAACAGGATATTATGACATATTGCTCTAATGAAGGAGACGGTTTTCTATTGGATAAGAAAGAGCAAAAAGCTCTGCTGTGATTGGTGGACAATGTATGCAAATGAAGGATTAGGAAGTTGCTTCTTTCTCATTTGCTGGAATTAACTAGATCTGCTAATTATCTGTATGAATCTACAGAACAGCACAGTGCAATTCTGACAAGAGTCAGAAAGTAATAAAAAGATTAGGAGGTTGAGTACTCACCATGCATTGTCTGGTTAATCCTCAGCAACCACTGACCACCTGAACTACCCAATCACCTGAACCTTCTCGACCAACTAAAAACCCGACTGCTCCACAGGGACTACCCCATGAGTCATCTCCATTGGGACTGCTCCACTGCTCAAATCCTTTGGGACTACTTCATGGTAAAATTCCATTCTTCTGCTCCATGGGACTTCTCCATTGGTCTGTGAGAGACAGGAAGATGGTGGACAGAAAGGATAGAGACTTATTGAAACAAAGTCTTTCTGGGTTCATTACTCAGTTCCCACAAATGGGCTCCAGCACTCCCTTCTCACCTCCCTGTGAGCATCAAGATTGTTTGCCCATCCCAAAATGGCAATTTCAGGAATCCATTCACTCTGGATTTGCAGGAATTGTAAGTAACTAGGAGTTAACTGGATTATTGTTGGATCCCTACAGTGCAGAAGGAGGCTATTTGGCCCATCTAGTCTGGAACGACCACAATCCCACCAAGGCCCTATTCCCATAACCTCACATATTTACCCTGCTAATCCCCCTGATCAGGGCCAATTTAGCATGGCCAATCAACTTAAACTGCACATACTTGGACTGTGGGAGGAAACCAGAGCACCCGGAGGAAACCCACGCAGACACGGGGAGAACGTGCAAACTCTGCACAGACAGTGACCCGCGGCTGGAATTGAACCCGGGCCCCTGGCGCTGTGAGGCAGCAGCACTAACCGTTGTGCCACCGTGCTGCCCCAAACCCTACCGATGCCCTTTCCATTCCGTAACTTTCAAACGCAACGTTACTCCAGGAAACCTATCCTTTCAGCTTTGTCTTTCCGGCAACAGCTCCGCAGCTAAAGCAACTAATTATTTGTTGTTTGCCCGCATATCAGATTAGCCTATTTTGACATCAGGTAATTAGAGGGCAGCTGGCAACATGGCTCGCTAGTGTCGAGTCATTGTAAATGATCATTAATGGCCACCGAGTTTCATTAAGAATTTAATCAACACCAGCTGCAGGTTAACAAATTGTACAGCATTACCAGCGTGAGGATGGGGCAGGGAGGGTGGGGTGACTACCGCAAACATGGAGCCTTCAATTAGCCGCAATCATTAAGCAGCGCGCGGAATCCGGCGAGTTTGAGGGAAGCCATTTATCTTCATCACACACATCCTTCTCCACGGCAATCGGCAACAGCATCTAATTGAAAGATGATTAGTAGTGTTATCGTTAAGGAGCGGAATAATTTATTACAGGCGGCCTGATGAGCCGAGGGAGCGATTTGTATTCATTAGGAAGCGGGCTGCGTACAGCTAGGTGATTAACACATGACTTTGACAGGCAGCTGGGGGAGGCTGCGCTGCTGCGGGAGGTCAGGTACAGCCTCGGCTGTGGGTCACCGGGTCAACCCATTACAAGCTGATAATAAAGTAATGTACGTCGCATGAGTGGGCCTGCCAACCGCAGCGCGCATCACCGCAGTCACTTATTAACATCAGATATGCAAAGTGAACAGTTATCGGGAGTTCCCCCTTATCCTGTGAGGATGCCGCAGCTGTGTGGCGCTGTTTGATCAGTGCTGAAGGATAGAGGCTCCTTACAGAGGAACAGTGTGCCTCGACTGTTAAGGCAATGTCGAGTGTTATTTAAGGAGTGCAACGGTATAGTCAGACTGCAGGGACAGGGGGAGGGCAAATTGACTCTGTCTACACTTCCCGCTGCCTCGGCAAAGCAGGCAGCATAACCAAGGACCCCACGCACCCCGGACATTCTCTCTTCCACCTTCTTCCATCAAGGAAAAGATATAAAAGTCTGAGGTCACGTACCAAGCGACTCAAGAACAGCTTCTTCCCTGCTGCCATCAGACTTTTGAATGGATCTACCTCACATTAAGTTGATCTTTCTCTACACCCCAGCTATGACTGTAACACTACATTCTGCACTGTCTCCTTTCCTTCTCTATGTTTTGTCTGGAAACCCTCAAGAAATAATACTTTTCACTGTATGTTAATAAATGTGACAATAATAAATCAAAGGAGGGAGGAGGAGGGAGACATTCAGGACTTGTTGCTATTCAGTTAATCATTTGATTTTTAATTTGATTTTGATTTGATTAATTGTTGCCACATGTATTAATATACAGCGAAAGGAATTGTTTCTTGCGCTATACAGACGAAGCATACCATTCATAGAGAAGGAAAAGAGAGGCTGCAGAATGTAGTGTTACAGTCATAGCTAGGGTGTAGAGAAAGATCAACTTAGTGTGAGGTAGGTCCATTCAAAAGTCTGACAGCAGCAGGGAAGAAGCTGTTCTTGAGTCGGCTGGTACGTGACCTCAGACTTTTGTATCTTTTTCCCGATGGAAGAAGGTGGGAGAGAGAATGTCTGGGGCGTATGGGGTCCTTGATTATGCTGGCTGCTTTTACGAGAGAGCGAGAAGTGTAGACGGAGTCAATGGATGGGAGGCTGGTTTGAGTGATAGGCTGGGCTTCGTTCACAACCTTTTGTAGTTTCTTGCGGTCTTGGGCAGAGCAGGGCCATACCAAACTGTGACACAACCAGAAAGAATCACATTTAATCGGTACTTCATCGATCTGCTTTCGCTCTTTTAGCCCTTGGTACATCTGCCTGACAAATAACTCAGTTTTAACTTTTCAATCACAGCTTTTTGAGGGAGAGAACTCCAGATTTACACTACCTGCTGTGTGACAAAATGTTTCCTGTCATCACTCCATGAATGATCTGTCTTTAAGTTTAATGTTCCACTCTTTTTCTCTGGAATCCCTCAGTAGAGGAATTCTTTATTCTTCATCTGCCTATGAATTCCTTTCAAACATTCTCAATCAAACCACTCCAGTTGTCTATTAGGTTCAAGGGAATACAAGTTCAATCTACTCAGATGGCTTGGAATTAAAGCAATATCCTTTAATCTCAAAATAGGTGTGTGCGTTCCTTTCTTCCAATCTGGCCTTATTGCATATAAAAACTGTTAAATTCCAGGCCAAATCCCATAATAGGGGAGGCGGTGGCCCAGTGGTGGAATTGTAACCCAGAGACCTGGGTTCAAATCCCACCCCAGCAGATGGTGAAATTGGGAAATAAAATCTGGAATTAAAAGTCTAATGACAACCATTGTCGTAAAAATCCATCTGGTTCAGTAATGTCCTTTGGGGAAGGAAAGCTGTCATCCTAACCCTCAGCTGGCCTACATGTGACTCCAGACCCACAGTAATATGACTCTTGAGAGGCACTCAGTTCAAGGACAATCGGGGGAAGGGCAATAAATGCTGGAATGGTGCCCACATCACTGGAATAATAACATAGCAGGAGAGCTGTCTCATTTTTATCTTTCTGGCTGTACCTGTGACTGATACAATAATCATCTTAGCCACACCACACAGCCAATTCAGGAACGATTTCCAAAGATTTACCATTCACCAAATTCCATCTTGTGTCGGCACCCTTTTGAGGAATTAGCCTCTGATGTGCATTCAGAACTGGATCAACCGAACTCAACCAAACAGGTGGCAAATAAAGAATGGCAATAAAATAATAGTCACATCAAAATTCATTCCAGGTCAGTTATCCCATTTGTACCAGTTTAAGTTTAGTGCGTTATCCATTAGATTTAAGTTTCATTCAAATTACTAGACATCATTACTAGAATTCAGTCACCAGCTCAAAGTCTGGCTCATCCATTTTGAAATCAACTCCCACAACAAATCACAGTTCATTCTTCAATTATTCTTTCTAACACATGGGGGGTGGCATTGTGGCACAGTGGTTAGCACTACTGCCTCATAGCACTAGGGACACGGGTTCGATTCCTGGCATGGGTCACTGTCTGTTCGCAGTCTGCATGTTCTTTCTGTGTCTGTGTGGGTTTCCTCTGAAAGACGTGTATTGGCCATACTAAATTCTCCCTCAGCATACCCGAACAGGCACCAGAGTGTGGCGACTCAGGGATTTTCACAGCACCTTCATTGCAGTGTTAATATCGGCTTATTTGTGACACTAACAACTAAACTTTAACTTGATTCTAGTATTCTATAACTATTCATTTCTCTTATCTCCCTTTTTCTGTTTCCTCTTTTTATCTTTTAGAAATATCATCCTCAAGGTGCCGTGTAAAATCTGGCCAATTCGGAAACTTTATCTTCACCTGAAAGGAATTAGGGATTTTCATGGTTTCTCTCAGTTTAGAAATTTAAATTCCCAGTGTAAATTCCTCTCATACCTCTACCGAAATACCTTGTTCACGGCCTCCAAAGGAAATTTGTTCTTCACCGTTTCACAACATGTGTTATAATGGTTTTCAATACAAATTCTTTATTTATTCTTTCATGCGATGTTTGTTGCCCATCCCTGATTGCCCTTGAAGTGAACAGCTCGCTCGGCCATATCAGAGGACAGCTCAGAGTCAACCACACTGCTGTGGGTCTGGAGTCACTTATTGGCCAGACCATGGATTGCAGTGTTCCCCTCCCTACAGAGGGGCATCAGTGAGCCAGAGGTTTTGTTACAACAATCTATGGTAGTGTTGTGGTCACTCCAACCAAAACTAGCTTTGCAATTCCAGTTGATCGACTTAGTTCAATTTCAACCAATTGTTGGGCTTTGATTTGAACCCTCATTCCCAGAGCATTGGCCTGGGCTCTTGAATTACAAGTCCAGTGACATGACCACTACACTATTGTCTCCTCTCTGGATTCCAGCCCTTCTCTTTTCATGTTATGTTATGTCCTTTTGTTTTATATATTATCTATATGATATAAACTGCTCCTCAGTATCCAAAGGAGTGCAGGTTGGGTGGATTGGCAAAGCTAAATTGCTCCTTAATGTCCCACAATGTGCAGGTTGGGTGGATTGGCATGCTAAACTGCTCCTTAATGCCCCACAATGTGCAGGTTGGGTGGATTGGCATGCTAAACTGCTCCTTAATGCCCCACAATGTGCAGGTTGGGTGGATTGGCCATGCTAAACTGCTCCTTAATGCCCCACAATGTGCAGGTTAGGCAGATTGACCATGCTAAATTGCCTCTTAGTGTCCAAAGATGTGTAGGTTAGATGGATTGTCCATGCTAAGTTGCCCTTTTGTGTCAAAAGATGTGTAGGTTAGATGGATTGACCATGCTAAATTGCCCCTTTGTGTCAAAAGATGTGCAGCTTAGTTGGGTTGGCCATGTTAAATTATCCCTTAGCGTCCAAAGATGTGCAGGTTCGGTGGACCAGCCATGGGAAATGTGTTGCATGATGGGGATAGGGTGGGGGAGAGGGCCTGGGTACGATACTATGTTAGAGAATTGTTAGATGGACTGAATGGCCTCCTGCAGGGATTCTATGAACTAGCATCATGTCAATTTAGTTTTAATATGTTTCACTTTATACTTCACAGAGTCAGACAATTTTAGTGATGATTGTTAATAGGTAAGGGCCAGCCAGGGTGAACACCAATATTCCTCTTTGAAGTCTTTTCACGGGTATTACCTTATCAGGCGAAGGTACCTTCGGCAGTACTGCACTCCTGCACCACAGCACGAGCATCGAGTTTGTGTTTCTTTCTCTGGAATGGTATCTTCTATTACAGAGGAGGGAGAAATGCAAACTGAGACGCAACATGGTGAGTCATCAGCATATCCCACCAAGTTGTCTTTGAATGCAGCCAAAAGTACATGACCGAATGTTCATTTATCAGAGGGTCAGAAGATGAACCACATGGATTTCTATTTTAAACCTATTAAAAGCAGGAATAACTATAAATATTTTTTATTACAGGAAGAAACTATTGCGCAAAAGTCCTTCCAGATTCAAATCATAGAATCCCTTCAGTGCAGAAGGAGGCCATTCAGCCCATCGAGTCTGCACCGACCACAATCCCACACCCTATCCCCATAACCCCACATATTTACCCTGTGAATTCCCCTGACTCTGAGGGGCAATTTATCATAGCCAATCAACCTAACCTGCACATCTTTGAACACTGAGGGGCAATTTAACAAGGCCAATCCACCTAACCCACATATATTGGAATTCTAAGGGGCAATTTAGCATAGCCAATCCACCCAACCCACACATCTTTGGACACTAAGGTGCAATTTAGCATGGCAAATTCACCTAAACTGCATATCTTTGAACAACAAGGGACAATTTAGCACGACAAATCCACCTAACCTATGCATATTGGGACACTAAGGGGCAATTTAGAATGGCCAAGCAACCTGCACATCTTTGGAGTGTGGGAGGAAACTGGAGCACCCGGAGCAAACCCACACAGATAGAGGGAGAACATGCAAACACCTCAAGGACAGTCACCCAGGCTGGAATCGAACTTGGGCCCCAAGCTCTGTGAGGCAACAATGTATATTCAAAACCAGAAATGTGTAACTGGCAGTATTTGTAGAAACAAAATGACTTGGGAAAAGCTTTTGATTTGGAGCTTGTGAAGACAAGGGTTAATTTTAATCTCCTCTGCACCGGCAGCGTACTTCACCTCAGAGAATCGGTATCCCAATCAGCCTGGGCTAAAAATGTTTTCATAACGACATGCCTTTTTAACACACTGGCTGATTGTTGCAAAGATTTTCATTCATAATCTTCCTGATGACTGACTGTTGCTAAAATGTGGCCAGAGGTGATTTGCATTAGCGAATAACTGACAGTACCATTCCTATAAAAGGAAATAAACCAATTTATTTACATATTAACACAGTGGAACTCATTAGGCCGTGAGGCCTACTCCAATCACATGAGATTCTTGAACTTACCACACAATATCATCTGGTTCATTGTTTACCCACCAGTTGTTTGGACCTATACCCAGAAGGCAGGACCAGTTCAAACCAAAATTCTTATTCCCCCCATTTTACTGGTTTTCCATTTTAAAGTATATAGACCAGTATACTTATTCCCCTGTTTTAAAGTATACAAGACCAGTTCAGACCAGTATTCTTGTCTCTCCATTTTATTGTTTATTTCCTTCTGGGTTACTGTAAAATCTACTTTGCCCATTTTTTCAGTGTAATAACTCCACAAAGGCGAGAGTCCCATCACCAAGTTACTTTATTTACACCAAACATCTGTACACAGCCAGCTCTCCAGTTGCTCCCTGCTGAATGCAGGCTGAGAGTCTGACAGACCTGCTTTAAATAGGGAGCATGAGGCTCCCTGATTTAACCATCAAATAGGACCCATCAGGCATCTCTTTTTGCACACCAACCAAACAAATAAACTCAAATTAAATTAAGGAAAAATTAAAAGGGGCAAAAAGAGGAGGAACAGCCCAAACAAAAACAAAGTTGAAAGGGAAGTTAAAACATTAAATTGCAACGCGTTTATTGAGGTTTATAATACACCCCAGCCCCAGCAGGCACGGAAGGCATCCACTGCACCCGTGGACATCACATAAGACTCATCAGGTAGTTCACAGTCTAGCAAGCAACCTCATTAGCCTGCATCACACTCAGGTACAGCTGGTGGTACAATGGTTAGCACTGCTGCCTCACAGTGCCAGGGACCCTGGTTCAATTCCAGCCTTGGGTGACTGTCTATGTGGAGTTTGCATATTGTCCCTGTGTCTGTGTGGGTTTCCTCTGGGCACTCCGGTTTCCTCCCACAGTCCAAAGAGATGCGGGTTAGGTTGATTGGTCTTGCTAAATTACCCCTTAGTGTCAGAAGGATGGGCAGGGTAAATAAATGGGGATAGGGTCTGGATGGGATTGTGGTCTGTGTAGACTGAATGGGCCAAATGGCCTTCTACACTGTATTGATTTTTCTGTGACTTAAGCTACTTCCCATGCATGCAAATATAAAGGAAGACTTCGTTCACTAATTTCCTTTGGGGAAGGAAATCTGCCATCCTTACTCAGTCTGGCTGACATGTGACTCCAGAGCCACAGCAATGTGGTTAACTGCCCTCTGAAATGGTCCTGGCGAGCAACTCAGTTCAAGGGCAATTAGGGATGGGCAACAAATGTTGGCCCAGCCAGCGACACCCACATCCCGTGAAAGAATAAAGGCAAAAGAAAGTATATATTGCACCTCTCACAATATATCACAAAGCATTTTATAATCAATGCAAAATGTAGTCACTGTTGTAATGCAGAAAATGTGGCAGCCACTTTGTGCACAGCAAGATCCCACATCCAACAGTGCAATAATGACCTGGTAATCTGATTTTCAGTCGATTGAAGCATAAAAGTGGCCAGGATATCAGGGATATCCTCCCCGCTCCTCTTCAAAATGGAATCTTCTGGACAGACAAATAGAGCCTCCAACTGTGCCGCAGGCCCTTCAGTTCTCCACTGGAGAATTGGCCTTGGGTTTTTGTCTAGTGCTCAAGCACATCAGTGAACTAGGTGGGCTTTTCCGACAATAGTTCCATGGTCATCAGTAGATTTTTAATTCCAGATTTTTTTATTTGAATTCAAATTCAACATAGTCCCACAAGGGAGACTTATCAAGAAGGCTAATACACAGGGGATACAGGATGATCTGACAAGATGGATTCGTAATTGGCTTACTAGTAGGAGTTGGTGTAAGAGAGGTTTAGCAATAGGAGACAGAGGGTGGTGATAGACGGCTACTTTAGTGACTGGAAGCCAGTGACCAGTGGGGTACCACAGGGATCTATGCCGGGCCCCCTATTGTTCGTCATTTATATAAATGACATAGGTGACTATGTGGGTGGTAGGATCCGTAAGTTTGTCAATGACACAAAGATTGGCTGGGTGGTTAACAGTGAGGTTGAGTGTCTTGGGTTACAGGAAGATTTAGATGAGATGGTCAAATGGGCGGATAAATGACAGATGGAATTTAACCTTGAAAAGTGTGAGGTGATGCATTTTGGAAGGAGTAATTTGGCAAAGAAGTGTACTATGAAAGGTCTGACACTGGGAAGTTCTGAAGAACAAAGGGACCTTGGCGTGTTTGTCCATAGATCTCTGAAGGCAGAAAGGCAGGTTAATAGGGTGGTGAAAAAGGCATATGGAACACTTGCCTTTATCAATTGAGGTATAGATTACAAAAGCAGCGAGGTTATGTTGGAGTTGTATAGAACTTTGGTGATTCCACAGCTGGAGTAATGTGTGCAGTTCTGGTCGCCACGTTATAGGAAGGATGTGATTGTGCTGGAGCGGGTGCAGAGGAGATTCACCAGGATGCTGCCTGGGATGGAACATTTAAGTTACGAAGAGAGGTTGGGTAGGCTTGGGTTGTTTTCTCTGGAGCAGAGAAGACTGAGGGGCGACCTGATTGAGGTGTTCAAGATTATGAGGGGCATGGACAGGGTGGATAGGAAGCAGCCGTTCCCCTTAGTTGAAGGGTCAGTTACGAGGAGACACAAGTTAAAAGTGAGGGATGGAAAGCTTAGGGGGGATTTGAGGAAAAATGTTTTTACACAAAGGGTGGTGACTGTCTGGAATGCGCTGCCTGGGGAGGTGGTGGGGGGCGGGATGAGTGTCTGGCTGAGCACTCGGCACATCATAACATTCAAGGCTATGGGCCAAGTGCTGGCAAGTGGGATTAGGTGGGCAGCTCAGGGAATTTCATGCGTCAGTGCAGACTTGATGGGCCAAAGGGCCTCTTCTGCACTGTAGTATTCTGTGATTCATAACAGCCGAGGCAGGATTTGAACCTGGTTCCCCTCAAACATTAGCTGAATTTCTGGATTAATAGTCTGGCAATAACATTGCAAGGCCATCGCCTGGTGGCCACTTACAAATTGAGAATCACCTTCTTGACCTGTTAACAAGCCTTGCAAGGCACTTAACAAGCCGCAGAGTTGGAAGTGAGTGGGTTGTTGGCTAATGTCCCACCACCCCCACGCCCAACCTCTCAAAGTCTCTCTTCGAAAATTCCAATGCATCCAGGAGGTGTTGCGACATTTTAATCCATCATCCGGGAATGCTATTTTCAAAACACTCATTTCCGTTGCAGTTGACAATTGGAAATGTTGGCCAAGGATGTGTTCACTCCGAGAACGCAGATGTGCAACATTAGATCACTTGTGCATGACCACAGTGAAAAAATGGGCCACAGATTTTTGGATCCAACTCCCTTACCAAAGAAAAATAATCAACAAGCGTCTTCTTAAGAGCATATCCCTTTAATGTCCGCACCTGGATACATTAGTAACAGGCTCAAGACAGCACAATCTTAAATAAGCTTGATGTCATTGTCTGGTCTTCATTAGCTTAAAATTTGAACTTTCTTTCCTTTCCAATTTTTATTTCCTGTTTTTTCTTTATTGGCTACCTTGTATCTGAACATAAAAAGGGAATAGTTAAAACAAGCAGTTTGTATTTCAACCAGAAATTGTTTCATTTCCAAAAACGATGGAGAGATTCTTGGATTAGTAAGGATTGTGGCGGATTGCTACACCCATGTTCCAGAGGCCAGTCGAACTCCTAGTATCATTGTGACCTATTTCGGACGGGGCTGGGTCGGAGTAAAGTCCTGCAATTGTCCCGTTGTACTGTACAAATCTGCCTGAGGTTTTAAGTATAAGAGTAACTGGAGGACCCAAGAGAAGAGTTGGATAAACAAACACAAAACTGAGGGAGAAAGAGTCTTGCGGTGATGAGTAAACTCAGCGAGTGAGTGGGCAGCCATTAGAGGCCCTCCTGTATCTCAGTGGGCCGTAAGATTGAAATCGGGCTTGTTCACTAACCGTGACCCCACCAATAAGATTAAATACATTTCATACACGCCGAATATTGCTTAATGAGTTACAGAGAATGCTTAATCATTTATATATTAGCGGAACTCTCATCAAATTCAAATGGTAAGATCAAAAGAAATATTGACACTTTGGACAAGGAGGGAGAATAAAGAACAAAGCACAGGAAACAGGCCCTTTGTCTCCACAAGCCCACACCATCCTTTATAACACTCAGCGAGTGCCTCACTCCAATCCTTTTTCTACCTACGACTTTTGTCTACATCTAGTGGGCTCCACAATAAAGGGGTGCAAATTTAGAGAATTATATGTGCGCCAGGTCAAGGGAGATCCAATTTAGGGACAATTTATTAACACCAATCAGCCTAAAAGCAGGTTTTTGGGGTGTGGGAGGAAACCGGAGCACCCAGAGAAAACCCACGCAAGCACAGGGAGAATATGCAAAGTCCCACAGACACTGGCCCAAGTCGGAGACTCGACCTGGGTCTGACTCAGACAGCACGGCTCTCGCGGTCAATGTTGTAAGCAATCTGCACACTTCACTTGTCCTCGCTTTACGTGCGAATCATTTCAGCCGCACCAAGACAGTGGAATGTGGCAACCCTGCGCGTGGGAAACGGTCAACAAAATGTCTCGTGGGGGCCGCACTCAGAACCAGGATGGGCCGCACGAGGCCCCCCCCCAGGCCGTAGGTGACCCACCACTGATACGCAGCCTTCTGCATTCTCTGGTCATCTTCACAATGAAGTACTTTTCGAAGTGTTCCTATTCGTTGGCCTTGTAGGAAAATACGCCAGCCACTTAGTACATAGGAAGATCCCACAAGCCACAATGAAATAAATGACCAGATAACCCATCCTGGCAGCGTTGATGGAAGCATGAATACTGAGGGGGATGAAATAGCGTCACGAGGTTTTGCTTTAAAATCAGGGGTGTTTGTCTGAAAGCCTGAGCCTCTGTGTAACACCCCTTCGGTCGTTACTAACACGCTGTTCAAGTGGGAGAAAGTGAAGGTTAAGGTTTTGTCCGGGTCAATAATGATGATCTTTTTCAGCATTTCGCATTTGCACAATCAAACTAGTGAGTGTTTTATTTTTGGTCAGAGCTCCAGTCACAGAATTATACAGAAAAGTCCCTTCAGCCCATCAAGTCTGCACCTACAATAACCCCCAGTAAAGTGCGCTAATCCCATTTTCCAGCACTTGTTCCACATCCTTGAATGTTATCAGCCGGAATTCTCCTGTCTCGCCCGCCATGGGAATTGTAGCAGGTGGGGAGGGGCAGACCTTTAAAAGGTCCATCGACCTCAGGCGGGATTCTCCGGTTTTGAGGTGAGCGCATCCGGACAATTCCGCCCGCGATGTTTCAAGCGCTCATCCAAATGTATTTGACAGGTTTCCGGCCTCCACCACCTTCCCAGGCAGTGCGTTCCAGATTCCCATTGAGTGGAAAAGGTTTTTCCAAGTTCTGTACGCGCGAGGTCGGCCACAACTGGGATCTTGGGTTCATGTCACACCATGTGTAACCTCCGCCATTTGGCCTGGGTTTGCAAAATCCTATTAATTGCCCTGACTTGAGACAATTCACACCTCTTTAACCTGTGATTATCCCTCTCTCCACTCTCACTACCTGTACCTGTAAAGACTCGCATTCCCACCATTGTCTTGCAATTATGTGTGTGTCTATATATGCCCTGTTTGCGAAAGCTACCTCTACACACACTTGTTGATGAAGCAGCGCTCCGAAAGCTCGTGATTCCAAATAAACCTGTTGGACTTTAACCGGATGTTGTGAGACTTCTTACGATTCTATATCTTGCGTCTTCAGGGGTCCCAGAAATTGGGTCGGAGGAGCAGCCATTTCTGGCAGTTGCTAGCTGTGATCAGATGTATTCCGTCACTCGACCTGCCCCCAAGTTCTAGCCAAGACATCCAACCTCATGATGCTCCACTTTCCAACACCAATCGGTCAGGAAAAAGACTCATTATCCAGTGGGCCGATACTTGACTGTTTCCCAAACAGCATCATTTTCTTTAACCATTTTTAATAGGATTATCTCTAGAACTGTTCAGAGAAAATGGTGAAAAAAAACCCCACCTTTTTTAACACCTCCATGATTTGTTTCCACCAGGATTCTCCAGCAGTGTCCTGGGAGTCGATTTTCAATTCCCGAAGACTCCCAGCCAATCCTGGAGGATTGGCAAGCCCAGAATACCACAGTCCTCCCCACCACTCTGCTCTTGTAAAATTACGGCCGTTGTCTTTTGGATGAAATATTGAACTGAGGCCTGGTCTGAGTGCACTTAAAAAGTCACAATGGCCAATGTAGGTGAAGGAAGGGGCGGTATGGGCTCGGCAACCTGACTTATAGTTATCCTGAAGTCAACATCCCAAAATGAGATTATCTCGTCATTGAGTCATAGAAGCCCTACAGTGCAGAAGGAGACCATTCAGTCCATCTATCCTGCACCGACAAAGATCCCACTCAGGTTCTATTCCTGTACCTCATATATTTACCCTGCTAATCCCCCAAAATTAAGGTCAATTTATCATGGTTAATCTATCTAACCCGCACATCTTTGAACTATGGGAGGAAACTAAAGCACCCAGAGGAAACCCACGCAGGCACAGGGAGAACGTGCAGGCTCCACACAGAGAGTGACCCAAGCCGGGAATCGAACCCGGGTCCCTGGCACTGTGAGGCAGCATTGCTAAGTACTGTGCCACCGCGCTGCCCATTGTTAGCACATTGCTGTTTGCGGGAGCTTACTGGGGGTGGGAGGTGCAAATGAATTGTGTTCCTAAAATGCCATCAACTTCCTTCTTCTTTATAACTTCAGCGATCACTTGCTAACGAGTACTATTGTCCAGATAAGAAACTCCGTGATGTTACTCACGGGTTATGTGGTCCTCCGAGAGGTGGGTTCGGCCTTTGGACGCGAGATTGCTGGTAATTCTGAGGCTCCTTTCTTGGGCCTCCTTTTGCTGTTGGGTATCATACAATCATCGGGTGGAATTTTCCAATCCTGCCCACCATGGGAATCGCAGCAGGCGGGACAGGACTTTACGAATGTCCATTGACTTCGGGTGGGATTTTAAGGTTTTGGGATGAATGAGGCCGGAAAATTGCGCTCATAGAGTCATACTGCACAGAAACAGGTCCATCGGCCCACCATGTCTCTGCTAACCATCAAATACCAATCTACAGTAATTCCAATTAATAGCACTTCATCCATAGCCTACTATGCCTTGGCAAAATGAATTGTGTCCATTCAGTTAGGAGATTCTTCCAAGTGGGTCTCTTCTGAGCAAAGTCTGGTGACTACACTTCAAATATATTTAATTACCTGTAAAATACCTTTGGTCACCTGGTGGTGGAAAGGTGCTGTATAAAATGTTTTTATTTAGAGGATGGTTCACACTAGATACCAGACAGGGGCCTCAAATTCTCCAGTCGTTCAGGCCTCGCAGTCAGCGAGAACGGAGAATTTGACGCACAGTCAAATCTCTGTTTACTGCAGCAGGACTGGAGAATCCTAGTCACAGGCAAAGTTGGAGCTTCAGAATCAGCGCATCGGAACAGGATTTCCATAAAAAGTGCTAATTCTGCTGCAACTTAGATCATAAGGTCATAAAATATAGGAGCAGAAATAGGCCATTCAGTCCATCAAGTCTGCTCCGCCATTCAATCATGGCTGATAAGTTTCTCAACCCCATTCTCCCGCCTTTTCCCCATAACCTTTGATCCCCTTACCAATCAAGAGCCTATCTATCTCTTAAATATACTCTATGCCTTAACTATGGCTTAAATACACCCAATGACCTGGCCTCCACAGCCTTCTGTGGCAATGAATTCCATAGATTCACCACCCTCTGGCTGAAGAAATTCCTCTGAGGCTGTGCCCTCGGAGCCCAGTGTCTCCTACTAATGGGGGCTTCTAGTGGGGAGTACATGGGAATGAGCAAATTGCTGAACTGAGTCACTTTTCAGTGCTGGGACGCATTGTGTTACGGGGGCATTACAAACAGGCCTTGTCCATTCCAACATAAATTGAACGCAAACACATTTGCTGATCGTTGAGCCAAATTCGAATTCATTTGTTGCTAATGTGTTGTCGAGAGGCCACATCTGCTTGCGGAGTACAGCACCGTAATGTTTACGACATGAGGTTAAAAGAGAGGGCGTCACTGTTTGAACTGGGCTATTTCTGTGCTCCTTTATGTACAGCGTATCCACTGATTAAAGCAACTGAGAGCCACTGCAATGTCTAAACACAACAAGGGAAAATGAAAGCAAAGCAATCCTCCCCCCCCATTGGAATTTAATTTCCTGTAGGTTCAACCATCTCCATGGTTTACGTTCGATCTTTGTTTCATTTTGCGTTAAGTCTCTCTTCTGTTTGGGTTTTGTTAATGGAGCAAAGGCATCCTTAGAAAGCCACAACAGATTCAGTCTTAAGAAAGAAAAGCCAACCAGATTTTGATTTTATGAGTGGTGCGTGGAAAGAGTTAATGACACGTGTATGCACAACGCAGCTGGATGCTGTTTTGCAAGTTCCATTGTAGAAAGAATATTATTCTAGATGTAGATTCACCAGGACAATAACCAGGAGTTAGAAGCTATCAACGTGATCATAGACAGTTGGTGCAAACTCGAGGGGCTGAATGGCCTGCTTCTGCACTGTAGAGATTCTATGGTCCTATAGAAAAGAAATTGGAGGCAATATTGGTGACCATTATTATTAGTTTTCACACAGAGGGAATACAATGTTAAATAGAAGTCGAAAGGAAAGGTGAAACAAATTCTTAAGAAGTTTGCTTAGAATGATTGAATCTCCACAGTGCAGAAGGAGGCCATTTGGCCCATTGAGCCTGCACTGACCACAATCCTACCCAGGCCCTAATCCTATCACCTCTCATACTTACCCTGCAAATCCCCCTGACACTAAGGTCAATTTAATATGGCCAATCAATCTAACCTGCACATCTTTGGACTGTGGGAGGAAACTGGAGCACCCGGAGGAAACCCACGCAGACATGGGGAGACTCCGCACAGACAGTGACCCAAGCCGGGAATCGAACCCAGGTCCCTGGCACTGTGTGGCAGCAGTGCTAAACGCTGTGCCACCGTGCCACCCCATGATGATAGGCTTAAGATACTGAGAATATTCCATTGCATCCAGAATGGAGCCTTAAAAGAATGAAGTGTTTGGAAGGATAAATCAGGAAAGCTGGCTTGAACTGGTTGCTATTATATTCTTTATTCTTTTATGGGGTGCGGCAAAGATCAACATTCGTTATCCATCCCTTGAACTGAGTGGTTTACAGAGCCATTTAAGAGTTAGCCACATTGCCCTCAGTCTAGAATCACATGTAGGCCGGACCAGGTGAGGACATTAGCAAACCAGATGGGATTTTTATTAAACTCAAATTCATCTGAGATTCGAACCCAGGTCCCCAGTGCATTACCCTGGGATTACTTGCCCACTGACAATACCACACACCATCAAGGGACCTGCACTTTGAGAAAACTTAGGAGACATTTCAGAGCAATGTTTGCTTTTGTCACAGGATGGGCAGTTCCATTGCATCTCAAAGAAAAGATGAATATTTCAGGATAATGCAAGGGTCATGGGAGGTAGACGATGGAAATTGGTTTGCTGTAACAAAGACCCAACATATCTAACTAATTTGGACCAAAATGGTCTCCTAACGTGCTAGAAGCATCTACGATTCTGTTCTGATGTAGAAATTGTACCAGGCTGTGTTTCCTTCCAGTTACGCTGAGATACATTGTTTTACAAATCATAGAATCATATAGTGCTGAAGAGGCCCTTCTGCCCATTGAGTCTGCGCTGACAAATTCCCATCTAATCCCATTTACCAGCGTTTAGCCTTGAATGTTATGATGTGCCAAGGCCGCCCCTCAGTCTGCTCTGCTCCAACAAAGACAACCAAAGTCAACCCAACCTCTCTTCATAACTTACACGTTCCATACCAGGCAACATCCTGGTGAAGCATATACCAAATCTGTTTATTTGCTACTGAGGATTCCAGGGCCAAATGGTTTAGAAACCTTATTCCTGAGAGGCTCACCTTCAACATATGTGGGAGGTGGTGTATTCGGCTGGCCAGGGGCAGGCTGATATGAGTTTTGTTTTGGCAGCCTTCAAAAACAGGCCAAAACTATGCATGAGGAATTGAAGAGATCAAAAGTGGTTTGCAAATCAGAGTGAGCAACACCACTGCCATCCGGAATATGCTGAGAACTTCCTATATCTCAGCAACCATCTCTCCCAAAAGGCTACCATTTTGTTGAGGAGGTAATCACCAGACCAGCAGTGAAAGCTCAGCTCTCTACAAGCTACAGCAGAGGTGTTCAACAGCATTAAGCCATTAGGAAGGACTTTATTGCAAAAGGTTTGGAATACAAGAATAAAGAAGTCTTGCTACTGTTGTACAGAGCTTTAGTGAGACCAGACCTAGAGTAAGGTGCATACATTTGGTCTCCATATTTAAGGAAATATCTACTTACGTTGGAGGCCGTACAGGGAAGCTTCACTAGGTTAAGTGCCATGATCTTATTGAATGTCGGGGCAGGCTCAAACTGCTAGATGGCCTACTCCTCCTGCTCCTATTTCTTATGTTCTTATGTAGATTGGTCCCAGGGACATGGAGTTGTTCTATAATGAGAGGCTGAGTGAATTAGAGTGCAGCAGGAGGCCATTCAGCCCATCATGTCTGCACCAACTCAGAGACCCAGATTCAATTCCAGCCTTGGGAGACCATGTTTGCACATACTCCCCATCTCTGCATGGGTTTCCTTCGGGTGCTCTGGTTTCCTCCCACAGCCCAAAGATGTGTAGGTTCGATGGATTCACCATGCTAAATTGCCCCTTAATGTCCCAAGATGCGTACATTAGGTGGATTGGCCATGCTAAATTGCCCCTTAGTGTCCAAAGGTCTGCAGGTTAGGTGGATTGACCATGCTAAATTGCCCCTTAGTGTCCAAAGATTTGCAGGTCAGCTATGGTAAATGTGAGAGGTTATGGGGATAGGGTGAGAGAGGGGTACTTGGTCAGTGAGAGTCGATACAGCCTCGATGGGCTGAATGGCCCCCTTCTTCACTAAGGGGATTCTATGAAAGAGCAGACTACCCACAAAAAGGAGGAAAATAATTAGCTGAAAATAAGTAACAGAAAGAGTTGGCTGAGAGACCCAGAGAAATGTTAAATAAAGATCAACTAATTAACATGAAAAATTACAAGGATTAACATGTCAGAGGTTAAACATATTTAAAGGAGGTTCTGATGGGGATTGGAATCTTGGCTTGACTGCTGCTATTTCAGTGAAGGAGAGTGGTTGATATGTTTTATGTGCTCACCCAGAGAGTGGGCAGCCTGTGGAATTTGTGACCACAGAAAGTAGCTGAAGAACAAAGAATGTTTTCAAGAAACAGATGGAATCATTGAATCCCTACAGAAGGAGGCCATTCGGCCCATCAAGTCCACACCCACTCTTGGACAGGGAATCCCACCCCGTAACCCCACACATTTATCCCCCTATACATCTTGGGACACACACTCGGGACAACTTAGTGTGGCCAATCCACCTAACTGAGAGGAACCGGAACACCGTGCGTTTCCTCCGGGTGCTCCGCTTTCCTCCCACTGTCCAAAGATGTGCGGGTTAGGTTGATTGGCCATGTTTAAATTGCCCCTTAAGTGTCCAGGGATGTGTAGGTTGGAGGGATTACTGGGTAAAACGTGTAGGGATGCGAGGGTGGGATTGTGGTCATGGAGACTCGATGGGCTGAATGGCCTCTCTCTGTACTGTAGAGTTTCTATGAGGACACGGGGAGAGTGTGCAGACTCTGCACAGACAGGGACCCAAGCCGGGAATCGAACCCAGGTCCCTGGAGTTGTGAGACAGCAGTGTTAACCACTGTGCCACCCAGATAGACATAGCACTTGAGATGAAGGGAATCAAAGGTCACTGGGGGGGTCGGGGGTGGAGTTGAGATCAGGCTATTGAGATGGATAATCAGGCATGATTATAATGAATGGCGGAGCAGGCTTGAGGGGCCAAATGACCTCCTCCTCCTTTCATAGAATCCCTGCAGTTCAGAAAGAAGCCCATCGGTCCATCATGTCTGCACCAACCACAATCCCACCCAGGCCCTATTCCCGTAACCCCTGCTAATCCCACTGTACAAGAGTCAATTTAGCATGGCCAATCAACCTAACCTGCGCAGTTTTAGACTGTGGGAGGAAACCCAGAGCACCTGGAGGAAACCCACACAGAAATGGGGAGAATGTGCAAACTCCAAAGACAGCAATCCAAGGCCAGAATTGAATCTGGGTCCCTGGCACTGCGAGGCAGCAGTGCTAAGCAGTGTGCTGCCATGCCACCCCTAAAGACCCATCACCCCAGATGGGATTTGAACCCACAATCCCTTGCTTGGGAAGCCAGTGCCTTATCCATTAGGCCACTGGGGCTGTAATCTCTGGGTGTCTGTGTTCCCTTGTGCTTTTATCAGACTCACTGCAGTGTCTGGCGCAAAAATACGGCTGCAATAGCCACAAAAGTGTTGTGTGCGGTGCTCAAAACAGTGAGTTCAGTTTGGGTTCTGCTGCAGAGAGGAAGATTCAGACAAAATCCTTACGTTATCTCATGTGGCTTACTGAGTAGCAGACTGCAAATGTCTCACTGGCTCCCATTTCCCAATCTCCCTTGAAATTCACGGAGAGCTTTTGGAAGGAGTGGGATCCGAGAGATAAAAGGCAATAAAAAGATAATCCCATAATTTACAAAAAAAGAAGAGATATTGATGGCTATGTTGGAATATTGAAATCTAAGGTTAAAGTTAATTGCAAAAGCATAGCTAACTGCAAGATGAGAAACAGCTGGTCCAGGCTTAATCCAGGGATATATTCAGAAGAAATGTCTGCACACTCACACACACACATGCACAAAAAAATCTTGCAAAATAACAAAAAGTTCTGAATGTTAAATAGCACCGACAAGAGTCATGGAATGCTGGGGAAGAATGATATAAAAGTTTTTAATGTACAGCAGACCTTTTGAAATCTCAGCACTTTTGTGGCTCAGCTACCACGTAGAGATAAGGCTGTAATAATAAATCAAAACGAAAACTGCCCCTGGCCTTTATAACATGCTGATCCAATTACTTAGCAACTGAGTGGTCTGGCGATGCGCAACTTTGACGCAGAGTTACAAATCGCCACACGGCTCATTCCTGGTTTCGGCTGCTCCGTCCACCGGGTTTCAGAGCGAGATAGAGCAGCGTTCCGAAACCTCCAACCACCCTGGAGGCGGGATCAGGCTGTTGAATCGGATGGGATGGCACGGTGGCACAGTGGTTAGCACTGCTGCCTCACAGCAGCAGGGATCCAGATTCGATTCCCGGCTTGGGTCTCCGTCCATAAGGAGTTTGCACGTTCATCCTGCCTTTTCTCCGGGTGCTCCAGTTTCCTCCCGCAGTCCAAAGATGTGCAGGTTAGGTGTACTGGCCATTCTAAATTGCCCCCGAGTGTCCTGGGATGTGTAAATTAGGGGGATTAGTGGAGTAAATGTGTAAGATGATAGGGAAAGGGCCTGAATGGGATTGTGGTCGGTGCAGGCCTGATGGGCTGAATGGCCTCCTTATGCACTGCAGTGTTTCTATGATTCTATGACCCAGGTTTGAATCTGTCCTCAGGTGACTGTCTGTGTGGAGTTTGCACTTTCTCCCCATGTCTGCGTGGATTTCTTCTGGGTGCTCCGGTTTCCTCCCATAGTTGAGAGATGTGCAGATTAGGTTGCTTGGCCATGCTAAATTTAAGTTTATTTTTTAGTGTCACAAGTAGACTTACATTAACACTGCAATGAAGTTACTGTGAAAATCCCCTAGTCACCACACTCTGGCGCGTGTTCTGTTACACTGAGGGAGAATTTAGCATGGCCAATGCACCTCTTTGGACTGTGGGAGGAAACTGGAGCACCCGGAGGAAACCCACGTAGACACGAGGAGAATGTGCAGACTCCACACAGACAGTGACCCGAGCTGGGAATCGACCTGGATCCCTGATGCCGTGAGGCAGCAGTGCTAACCACTGTGCCACTAAATTGACCCTTAGTGTCAGGGGTGGCTAGCAAGGTGAATATATAGGGTTATGGAGATAGGGTCTGGGTGGGATAGTTGAGAGTGCAGGCTTGATGGGTCGAATGGCCCCCTTCTGCACTATAGGAATTCTATGATTCTGTTTGATGATTCTACGATCAGCCATGAGGTAACTGGGACAAAAAGCTCAGGTGACGACAGGAGGGCAGGGTGGGGGAGGATGGGGGTGGGGGGAGGAAGAGTTGGTAGGGGCATGCGCAGCGATGCTTCGGGGGTGATGGAGGGAGACAAAGCCTGCGATGACAGGAGGTGCAAGGGAAGTATCCAAGTGATGAAGACGATGATACAACTATGGTCCTGGCACCAGGGGTGGATGTGGAGAGGATACTCCCTCTCAGAGGGTGCTGGGAATCTGGAACTCAATGCCTGACAGGGTGGTAGAGGCAGGAACCCTCACTACGGACCAAGTACAGGAAAATGGGATTAGAATAGATGGTGGCCTGATGGCCAGCGCAGACCCGATGGGCCAAAGGGCCTTTTTCTGTACTGCAAAACTCTATGGGGCAGGATTTCCCATTACACACCCTCCCGGTACGATTCCCATGGTGGACGGGCAGGAGGGGACAACTCCACTCTATGACTCCGTTGTGGGAGAATTTAGAACAAGGTGTCGCTGTTGCAAATAATAAGGGTTTCCCATTTA